>NC_141694.1:1055193212-1056593212 GCF_964263255.1 Lissotriton vulgaris | reverse complement strand
TAGTTACAATAAAACTTTATCGCTCTTAATTTTGCCTTTTCCTACTTCTTTCAAAGGTCTGGATGTGACATTTATCTATAGGGCAAGACAAATTGCTATGCATACACAAACATATGATCTATCTATCTATCTATCTATCTATCGCCCTCACTCTATCTATTTTTTTTTTCACACAATTTCCCCAACCGGAGAAGCAAACGGGTCGCACTCCCAAGGTCGTCTTATGGAATTTTTCTTTTATTTTTCTTTTACATTCTCTTTGATTGTGGCAAAGGGCAGATGTTAAAGATCTACGCGTTTCGGTATATCCAGATACTTTGCTCACGATTAACTGACCGCTTAGCTCCCCCTACCTTATGTAGTAAGTTTCACATGTCCTTACTTCCTGTTTGGGAGCAAAAGCGCCTCAATGCTTTTTGGGAGATGTAGTTTTTTACATTCTATATATATTTAGTTACAATAAAACTTTATCGCTCTTAATTTTGCCTTTTCCTACTTCTTTCAAAGGTCTGGATGTGACATTTATCTATAGGGCAAGACAAATTGCTATGCATACACAAACATATGATCTATCTATCTATCTATCTATCTATCTATCTATCTATCTATCTATCTATGGCCCTCACTCTATCTATCTATCTATCTATCTATCTATCTATCTATCTATCTATCTATCTATCTATCTATCTATCTATCTATGGCCCTCACTCTATCTATCTATCTATCTATCTATCTATCTATCTATCTATCTATCTATCTATCTATCTATCTATCTATCTATCTATCTATAGCCCTCACTCTATTTATCTATCACCCTCACTCTATCTATCTATCTATCTATCTATCTATCTATCTATCTATCTATCTATCTATCTATCTATCTATCTATCTATCTATCGCCCTCACTCTATCTATCTATCTATCTACATATCTATCTATCGCCCTCACTCTATCTATCTATCTATCTATCTATCTATCTATCTATCTATCTATCTATCTATCTATCTATCTATCTATCTATCTATCTATCTATATATCTATCTAAATATCTATCTATCGCCCTCACTCTATCTATCTATGTATCTCACTCTATCTGTCTATCTATCTACATATCTATCTATCGCCCTCACTCTATCTATCTATTTTTTTTTTCACACAACTTTTTGGGAGATGTAGTTTTTTACATTCTATATATATTTAGTTACAATAAAACTTTATCGCTCTTAATTTTGCCTTTTCCTACTTCTTTCAAAGGTCTGGATGTGACATTTATCTATAGGGCAAGACAAATTGCTATGCATATACAAACATATGACCTATCTATCTATCTATCTATCTATCTATCTATCTATCTATCTATCTATCTATCTATCTATCTATCTATCTATCTATCGCCCTCACTCTATCTATCTATCTATCTATCTATCTATCTATCTATCTATCTATCTATCTATCTATCTATCTATCACCCTCACTCTATCTATCTATCTATCTATCACCCTCTATCTATCTATCTATCTATCTATCTATCTATCTATCTATCTGTCTATCACCCTCTATCTATCTGTCGCCCTCACTCTATCTATCCATCTATCTATCGGCCTCACTCTATCTATCGCTCTCACTCTATCGCCCTCACTCTATCTATCTATCGCCCTCACTCTCTCTATCTATCGCCCTCACTCTATCTATCTATCGCCCTCACTCTATTCATCTATTGCCCTCACTCTATATATCTATCTTTGCCCTCACTTTATCTATCTATCTATCTATCTATCTATCTATCTATCTATCTATCTATCTATCTATCTCCCCCACTCTATCTATCTATCTATCGCCCTCACTCTATCTAACTATCGCCTTTCACTGTATCAATCTATCTATCGCCCTCACTCTATCTATCTATCTATCTATCTATCTATCTATCTATCTATCTATCTATCTATCTATCTATCTATCTATCTATCTATCTATCCATCTATCTATCTATCTATCTATCCATCTATCTATCTATCTATTGGCCTCACTCTATCTATCTATCTATCTATCTATCTATCTATCTATCTATCTATCTATCTATCTATCTATCTATCTATCTATCTATCTATCCATCTATCTATCTATCTATCTATTGGCCTCACTCTATCTATCTATCTATCTATCTATCTATCTATCTATCTATCTATCTATCTATCTATCTATCTATCTATCTATCTATCGCCCTCACTCTATCTATCTATCGCCCTCATTCTATCTATCGCCCGCACTCTAGCTATCTATGTATCTCACTCTATCTATCTATCTATCTACATATCTATCTATCGCCCTCACTCTATCTATTTTTTTTTTTTTCACACAATTTCCCCAACCGGAGAAGCAAACGGGTCGCACTCCCAAGGTCGTCTTATGGAATTTTTCTTTTATTTTTCTTTTACATTCTCTGTGATTGTGGCAAAGGGCAGATGTTAAAGATCTACGCGTTTCGGTATATCCAGATACTTTGCTCACGATTAACTGACCGCTTAGCTCCCCCTACCTTATGTAGTAAGTTTCACATGTCCTTACTTCCTGTTTGGGAGCAAAAGCGCCTCAATGCTTTTTGGGAGATGTAGTTTTTTACATTCTATATATATTTAGTTACAATAAAACTTTATCGCTCTTAATTTTGCCTTTTCCTACTTCTTTCAAAGGTCTGGATGTGACATTTATCTATTGGGCAAGACAAATTGCTATGCATACACAAACATATGATCTATCTATCTATCTATCTATCTATCTATCTATCTATCTATCTATCTATCTATCTATCTATGGCCCTCACTCTATCTATCTATCTATCTATCTATCTATCTATCTATCTATCTATCTATCTATCTATCTATCTATCTATCTATCTATCTATCTATCTATCTATCTATCTATCTATCGCCCTCACTCTATTTATCTATCACCCTCACTCTATCTATCTATCTATCTATCTATCTATCTATCTATCTATCTATCTATCTATCTATCTATCTATCTATAGTACCACCTGATGCTAACAGAACATCGAGAAAAAACAATAGAACATCCAACCCCCACAACTTACAGCACATACAGATAACTCAAAACGAAGCCGAAAATGTGAACACTAGTACAAAGGAAAAACATCTGACCTGTCTACTACTCAACTGTCGATCAGCAACCAAACATGCATCGGACATAGCGGACCTCATCCTCAACAAGGACATTGACCTGGCAATCCTTACTGAAACATGGCTTACGGAATCTTCATCCCCAACCATGGATCTGTTAGTACCACCGCAATTCAACATTTTGAGACTTGATAGACCCATAAAGCTAGGGGGAGGGATAGCCTGTATTCATCGATCTGACATAGAGGTTAAACAAATTCAGGCCGACCCGCTAGAATCCTGTGAGTATCTTGGTCTTAACATAAGATCAACCAACATTCAACAATGCAACTTGCATACATTTTACCACCCACCAGGAGATAATGAAAAGTTTATAGTAGAGTTAATGGAGATCATAACAGCCAACTCTAACAACGCTGCCAATAACATATTTCTAGGCGACTTCAATCTTCACTGGGAGAACGGCAATGACAAACTGGTCAACATGCTGAAAGGCTTCCTCACTGAACTAAACCTCACTCAAGCGTGCACACTACCAACACACTCTAAAGGAGCGACGGTAGACTGGAATATCTCAAGAAACAATGCTGCAACAATCCACTCCATAACACCATGTGACTGGTCTGATCATCATGCCATAACTTTCATGATACCCACATTGAGAAAAGGTAGGACCAGACAACCTGTCAAAGCCAAAAAATGGACCCGGGACACAAAAGAAGCAAATATGAAACTACTGGTCGAAAGCTGCGAAAGAGACTTAAAGCCACCCAACAACCTGGAAAAAGTTAACGAGCTGACGGATCACTACATAGCAGCTGTTGAAAATATCGTTAATAACACCATGCCATTAAAATTGAAAGGAATCTCAGAGAAGACAAAAAACCCATGGTTTAACGAAGCACTAAACGAAGAGAGACGCAAATTGAGAATGGCCGAAAGAAAATGGAGGCAACACCCATCATCTCCTGAACTGGAAGCCCTCAGAAAAATACGGAACCAATATAATAAAAAGATCATCAACTCAAAAAAGGAATTTATAAGAGCAGAACTGGATAATGCCAAAAACAGACCACGAAAACTATTTGAAATCCTAAAGGAGCAATCAAACAAACTAGCCAAATCAGTGCTAGAAAATTCAAAAACACCTCTAAACTGTGATGAATTTTCCACATTTTTCACGGAAAAGGCCAAAACACTCGAAGTAGAGCTTAGGAACTCGGCGTCGAACCTTCCCAACGAACCTCCGTTTACTAACGATGCTGACTCTACAACGGATTGCACAATGAATTGCACCATCGCAAAAAACAAGGCGAGCTGGGAATCATTCGAACTATATGACCAACACACGATTGCTAAGACGCTCGCAGGAATCAAACCTAACAACCACTACCAAGACCCTCTGCCTGCAAAATGCGTAAAAGAAATTAATCACATCCTGATTCCAATATGGACCGAAATAATAAATGCGTCACTTTGACAAGGGATCCTTCCCGATTGCCTAAAAACAGGTCAAGTCGTTCCCATAATCAAAAAACCCACAGCGGATGCATCAGATCCAAATAACTTTCGCCCAGTGACCAACATCCCTCTACTGGCCAAGCTGACTGAGAAATGTGTGCAGAACCAACTGAGCCAACACATCACCAAATTCTCCTTGCTAGATGAATGTCAATCGGGATTCAGAGCAGGGCACAGCACGGAAACAGCGATTCTCCATATTATTGATGACGCGCTGCAGGCCCTCGACCAAAATCAAGCATGCTTACTGATTCTCCTAGACCTATCATCGGCATTTGATACGGTAAATCATGAGGCATTACTGGCCAGGCTACGGGACAGGATGGGACTATCGGGAATTGTGCTGAACTGGTTTGAGTCCTTTTTACAGAACAGAACGCAACGCTTCCTGGTTAACCAATTAACTTCACCTCCGGGCCCTATCTCAATTGGAGTCCCGCAAGGTTCGACATTATCCCCTGATCTGTTTAATCTATACGTTGAACCACTCACAGAAATTCTCCAAAAATCTCAAATATCTTATCACATGTATGCTGACGACACGCAAATATACTTAAAGATCGCATCCCTAAAAGATTTGGAAGTAATGAATGAGACACTAAAAATGGCACTTCAATGGTTAACCACAAACCACCTGAAGCTGAATGCACATAAAACAGAGTTCTTACTAATTTCCCCACCAAGGAGCCATACAGAAATAAAGGATTGGACGAAAGTCGTGACTGCGCTAAACTGCACCCCAACCCTTGTCAACTCAGCTAAATCTCTAGGAATCACCCTAGACGAGAATCTAGACATGAAAGCCCATATTAATTCAATGGCGAAAAGTGCCCGCTTTCACTTGAACTACTTAAGAAAATTGAAACCATACATCACAGAGTCTGACCTCAAAGTGGCAATCCAATCCTTAGTTATCTCGAGGATTGAATATGGTTGCACTACCTTGGCTGGATTACCAAAAACGTCCACAGCACCATTGAAAGCCTGCCTGAACGCTGCGGCAAGACTTATCACCGGAACCAGGAAATATGATCATATATCCCCGCACCTGAAAGTATTGAACTGGCTACCGTATGAAGCAAGAATCCAAATGAAGATAGCATGCATCACACACAAAGCATTACACGAGAACACCCCAAGATATCTAGCCAAGAAAATTCAGTTGTCCGGTGGCAACAGACCAGCTAGGAGTGCTAAGGAGTTGCTTCTACGGCCTGCCTTCTTCCGAAAGAAAAAAACCTATGACAGAGCGTTCTCAGGAGCTGCCCCCAGAATCTGGAACTCACTCCCTCCAAACATCAGGAGGATCCAGAATCTGGTAACATTCAAGCGTGAAGTGAAGAGCCTGCTGATGAATAGATACATTACTTAGTACACTATTCTTGGTTCGTATTTACTACTGCCCAGTACTGATTTGTACGCCATTAGAAAGGGAGACATAGGTAATTCTATAATGGAATACGTATCCTATGATATGAGAACAACCGAAAGGCCATTAGTAATTGGCTACTTTGAGTGATCTGGAGAACAGCATCTTGCATGAACATATACCGAGCTACCTCATACCTGTTATATATACATGCTTTTGTTAGTAATTTTGTCATATCTGTTATATATACATGCCTTTGTTAGTAATTGTCATAGCATATTTATGTACGCTAACGTCCACAGGTGTTACGAATATATATATCATCTACCTCACAGCGGTTGCTCGCTAACTGTTTATATATATGTTTACACTTTTTCTCTCTCATGTTAAGCGCTCTGATACCCACGGGTCTTGTTCGCGCTATACAAAACTTTATAATAAATAAATAAATAAATAAATAAATATCTATCGCCCTCACTCTATCTATCTATGTCACTCTATCTATCTATCTATCTATCTATCTATCTATCTATCTATCTATCTATCTATCTACATATCTATCTATCGCCCTCACTCTATCTATCTATCTATCTATCTATCTATCTATCTATCTATCTATCTATCTATCTATCTATCTATCTATCTATTGGCCTCACTCTATCTATCTATCTATCTATCTATCTATCTATCTATCTATCTATCTATCTATCTATCTATCTATCTATCTATCTATCTATCTATCTATCTATCTATCTATCTATCTATCTATCTATCTATCTATCTATCTATCTCCCTCACTCTATCTATGGCCCTCACTCTATCTATCTATCTATCTATCTATCTATCTATCTATCTATCTATCTATCTATCTATCTATCTATCTATCTATCTATCTATCTATCTATCTATCTATCTATCTATCTATCTAAATATCTATCTATCGCCCTCACTCTATCTATCTATGTATCTCACTCTATCTATCTATCTATCTACATATCTATCTATCGCCCTCACTCTATCTATCTATTTTTTTTTTTCACACAACTTTTTGGGAGATGTAGTTTTTTACATTCTATATATATTTAGTTACAATAAAACTTTATCGCTCTTAATTTTGCCTTTTTCTACTTCTTTCAAAGGTCTGGATGTGACATTTATCTATAGGGCAAGACAAATTGCTATGCATATACAAACATATGACCTATCTATCTATCTATCTATCTATCTATCTATCTATCTATCTATCTATCTATCTATCTATCTATCTATCTATCTATCTATCTATCTATCTATCGCCCTCACTCTATCTATCTATCTATCTATCTATCTCTCTATCTATCTATCTATCTATCTATCTATCTATCTATCTGTCTGTCTATCACCCTCTATCTATCTGTCGCCCTCACTCTATCTATCCAACTATCTATCGGCCTCACTCTATCTAGCTATCGCTCTCACTCTATCGCCCTCACTATATCTATCTATCTATCGCCCTCACTCTCTCTATCTATCGCCCTCACTCTATCTATCGCCCTCACTCTATCTATCTATTGCCCTCACTCTATATATCTATCTTTGCCCTCACTTTATCTATCTATCTATCTATCTATCTATCTATCTATCTATCTATCTATCTATCTATCTATCTATCTATCTATCTATCTATCTATCTATCTCCCCCACTCTATCTATCTATCTATCTATCGCCCTCACTCTATCTAACTATCGCCTTTCACTGTATCAATCTATCTATCGCCCTCACTCTATCCATCTATCTATCTATCTATCTATCTATCTATCTATCTATCTATCTATCTATCTATCTATCTATCTATCTATCTATCTATCTATCTATCTATCTATCTATCTATCTATCTATCTATCTATCTATCTATCCATCTATCTAACTATCTATCTATTGGCCTCACTCTATCTATCTATCTATCTATCTATCTATCTATCTATCTATCTATCTATCTATCTATCTATAGCCCTCACTCTATTTATCTATCACCCTCACTCTATCTATCTATCTATCTATCTATCTATCTATCGCCCTCACTCTATCTATCTATCTCACTCTATCTATCTATCTATCTATCTATCTATCTATCTATCTATCTATCTACATATCTATCTATCGCCCTCACTCTATCTATCTATCTATCTATCTATCTATCTATCTATCTATCTATCTATCTATCTATCTATCTATCTATCTATCTATCTATCTATCTATCTATCTATCTATCTCCCTCACTCTATCTATCTATCTATGGCCCTCACTCTATCTATCTATCTATCTATCTATCTATCTATCTATCTATCTATCTATCTATCTATCTATCTATCTATCTATCTATCTATCTATATATCTATCTAAATATCTATCTATCGCCCTCACTCTATCTATCTATGTATCTCACTCTATCTATCTATCTATCTATCTACATATCTATCTATCGCCCTCACTCTATCTATCTATTTTTTTTTTCACACAACTTTTTGGGAGATGTAGTTTTTTACATTCTATATATATTTAGTTACAATAAAACTTTATCGCTCTTAATTTTGCCTTTTCCTACTTCTTTCAAAGGTCTGGATGTGACATTTATCTATAGGGCAAGACAAATTGCTATGCATATACAAACATATGACCTATCTATCTATCTATCTATCTATCTATCTATCTATCTATCTATCTATCTATCTATCTATCTATCTATCTATCTATCTATCTATCTATCGCCCTCACTCTATCTATCTATCTATCTATCTATCTATCTATCTATCTATCTATCTATCTATCTATCTATCACCCTCACTCTATCTATCTATCTATCTATCTATCTATCTATCTATCTATCTATCTATCTATCTGTCTGTCTATCACCCTCTATCTATCTGTCGCCCTCACTCTATCTATCCATCTATCTATCGGCCTCACTCTATCTATCTATCGCTCTCACTCTATCGCCCTCACTATATCTATCTATCTATCGCCCTCACTCTATCTATCTATCGCCCTCACTCTGTCTATCTATTGCCCTCACTCTATATATCTATCTTTGCCCTCACTTTATCTATCTATCTATCTATCTATCTATCTATCTATCTATCTATCTATCTATCTATCTCCCCCACTCTATCTATCTATCTATCTATCGCCCTCACTCTATCTAACTATCGCCTTTCACTGTATCAATCTATCTATCGCCCTCACTCTATCTATCTATCTATCTATCTATCTATCTATCTATCTATCTATCTATCTCCCTCACTCTATCTATCTATCTATGGCCCTCACTCCTATCTATCTATCTATCTATCTATCTATCTATCTATCTATCTATCTATCTATCTATCTATCTATCTATCTATCTATCTATCTATCTATCTATCTATCTATCTATCTATCTATCTATCTATTGGCCTCACTCTATCTATCTATCTATCTATCTATCTATCTATCTATCTATCTATCTATCTATCTATCTATCTATCTATCCATCTATCTATCTATTGGCCTCACTCTATCTATCTATCTATCTATCTATCTATCTATCTATCTATCTATCTATCTATCTATCTATCTATCGCCCTCACTCTATCTATCTATCGCCCTCATTCTATCTATCGCCCGCACTCTATCGCACTCACTATATCTATCTATCTATCACCCTCACTCTATCTATCTATCGCCCTCACTCTATCTATATATCGTCCTTCACCCTATCAATCTATCTATCTATTGATATCTGAATCCTGTACCTTTGCGAGTTGAAGCACTGCATAGGATCTTAATGTACCCGACAACCCTGAGCTGCTGACCGCCCTAATGCAGGGGACTGGACCGCAGGCAGTCCCACCGCAGGGTACTGAGACAGAGCCTGCACCATCAGAGGGTACCGGGGCGCAGACTTCGCTACCAGAGAGTACTGAACTGCAAGTGTGCTTACAGGAAGGTACTGGGATGCAGACTGCCCTCCTGCAGAGTACTGAGACGGAGCCTGCACTATCACAGGGTACTGGGACGGAGCCTGCACTACAGCTGGGACTGCGCTGCTGAATGCTGCTGTGAGGCCGGGCTGGTGAGTGACTGCACATGAGAATTTGCTAGGCACAGCACTTGGATCTAAAGCCCGGTGTTGTAGGCACTCGATGCATGCTGCCTGCAGGGGGCTTCTATGCGCCTCTGGCCCGGGTGGCGGTAGTCAGTGCGCTGTGCGCGGGTGGGAATAGGTCATCCCATGTATGCTTAGGTTCCACTGATAGTAACAACCTGAAGCAAGGCTGGTGGTGAGAGTTCCTATAAACACCTGGCAGGGGCCTACAGTACAATAAGCTGGTCTCGGGGCAGTACACTCCCCACCACCTCCCAGTGAAGATGGCCATCTTTGAGCACCAGTGCCCCTGTACTAGTGTAGCAAGGAGGCCAGGGGGCCTAGTGCAAGCAAGGAAAATGGCCCTTTTACTGCTTTTGGGGGTAGTAAAATATAGCAATGATCAGAGTTCAATAGGCTCATTGGGGCTCTGGGCCCTCGTGTACTGCACCAATGGTAGCGACGTCCCTCAGTACCCCTGCGATGTGGCCTGCAAGCTACCGCCTTCTGCACAGGTGAGGAGTGCACACCCTGCAGCACCACGGTTAGTACTTTCACCTAAAAACAGCTGCTGCAGTCCCAGGAAATGCCACTGGGATGGGCTCAACCGTGCAAGCAGGGCACAAGTCCTAAGCAAGCATTGGCATAGCCAATAGGTCTCACCTTTGGGACTTTATAACTGTTTAGCCATGAAACAGTTGATGTTGTTGCACCAAGGATATTGTGCTAGATAACTAAACACTCATAAGATTCCAAAGGGGAGACCTTTTGGCTATGCCAATGCTTGTTTATGTCTGCCTTTGCAACGCGCATGCGTTGCAAAAGAAAAATACCTTTTCCGATCGCTAAGGCTTTTCAGCCAAGCACGTGCACGCGTTCCATTGCCTTCAATGGCAACGCGTGCACGTCAGTAGATTCACTCCCGGGAGCATGCGCCACCATCTGGCAGCAATTACCGCTTCCGCGAGTGAATTGCTTCCGTCCCCCCCGCCCCCCCCCACCGCGCGGGGCGCTCGTGTTTGTGCTAGGGCTAGGCAGCTTCAATCTGCTGTGGGGCCGTATCTTCCTCGAAATGCTTCTTTTGTTTACTTTGACATGTACCTGGCACTGATTTGACTTTGCCTTGCAAACTTGGTTTCTTCACGGTGTTCGCATCTTTTTCTGATCTGGTGTTCTGTTTCTGAGATGGGCGGGTGTGATTATTTTGTTCCGTTCAGCACAGAAAGGGTGTTCACTAATTACACGTATGATTGATAAGTGACGGGCGGCCGGACCTGCTACACGTCCGCCGCGTGCCCGGGGTGCAACCAGTGACGTCATGTGGCAGGGCTGTTTCTCCAGGACGGCTGGAAAGCTATCACTCCTTAGTCATGATGTGTTGACGTGTGAACGCCAGCCGTTGCGCGGTTGGCGAAACGGAATATAATCGGTCCGGGCGGGTGTCTACACTGTAGAGCTTTGCCACCCGAAGAAAGCTTTTAGGAGCTGCCTGTTTTACAGAGACGCTTACTGTCGAGTGAAACTTTTCCAGGGGTGCGGTTAGAACACTGTGAGCCTGAGCTCTTCCTTTATAAATAAAAGTGGATAAATATTATTGATGCTTTGGCCATTGGCCACCTCCTGCGGAGATCGCTGTGCAACATGTAGGGCCGAGTCTGATAGACTAGCTCAGGGGGTTATTGCGAGTGCTGTCTAGATTTGTGTGTTTAACTTGTAGGTCGGCATATAACAACCTTCCTCTTTCTAAGATGAGGAAGAAATTCTTGGTTGAATACAACTTTTCTAAAAGCCCCAAGAGACGATAACATTTGTAAAGTGCAGTTTATGAATAATCCATGGTATCATGCTTATATTACACTCGACATTTACAGGCATTTTTCTATGGTTATTGCAAATATAGAGTGACTTTACATTATTTCGCTGCGTGGTTTTTGTTTTTTGAATCTTTGTGTTCGTTTATTTGAAATGAGCAGGCTGGTGGCGGGGTGATTTCGATATATATTGTAGAAAGTCGCTGCAAGCAGTTACCTGCTACATCTTCCCAGGTGCATGAAATGTGCACACACCCCATACTAGAATATAATGCTCTCCATATCTTCACAGTGTGCTGCTTGCTTACACCTCCATTGCAACTGTCGGGTATTTACAACTTTCTGTGCGCGCATAAATAACCAGAAGTGATGGTAGAATGATACGAAGAACATAATGCAGATCTGTCCCGTGCTGGACACACGTTAGGTTAGGTAACCACCTCTTCAAATTACTACACACCTGTTCATCCATTGTGTTCTCAGATCTGTGGGGCTGAAGAGCCCGCCTCACCCCCTCTGAGCTGTCTGCGTGTGTGAGGTGGAATCCCTAAGCTCGGGCCTGCCTTTTAGCTTCTTTAGGATTAAAGGGCCAGATGCATCAAGCATCCATTTTGCGATTCCTTATTAGCGAAAAATAAGGAATCGCTAATAAGGAATAGCAAAATGGAATGCATCAAGCAATCACTATAAAAATAGCGATTCCTTAGAATTCCTTAATTGCGACTCGCAAATTGCGAGTCGCAATTAATGAATACCTCCCCATTAATTCCTCTGGGCCTAGAGGCCCATAGGAATGAATGGGAAGACAATCTCAATTTGCGAATCGCAATTAGCGATTCGCAAATTGAGATTGCGAGTTCAAGGGTGCAGGGGTGTCCAAAGGACACACTGTTACACCCCTGAATGTGATCTGTACACATATGTTGCGCACACACATGCCCTTAGGGCATGTGTGTGCGCAACATGAAACTTTGAAAAATGCACAAAAGTGCATTTTTCAAAGTTTTTGCAAATTACCATGAAGTTGTACTTCGTGGTAATTTGCGTGCCCTATTAGCGAATTCGCAATTTTGGATACTTTCATGCATTGCATATAAGGAATCTCAATTTGAGATTCCTTAAATGCAAACAATCGCAATTTAGCGAATTCTCTATTTGCGATTTTTGCATTTGGGATGATGCATCCCAAATGCAAAAATTGCACTCGCAAAGGGCCAGATTCTGAGAATCTGGCCCTTTTGCGAGCGCATTTCGCTTGATGCATCTGGCCCAAAGTGTGTTTGTTTTAGAGAACAAACGGGGTAGAGCGTGGCAGTAAGATTCGGCGTGGGGGTGTGAGCTTTAGATTTTCCAACAGGTACGCTGGCATATAAATGTTAAAATATACGACAAGCTGGGCGCATGTCACAAGTCCCTCTCAGACTCTTGGAATCTTACATGCTCTGGCAGGTGACCCAAGGAAGCCCCCCATGGGGGAAATTGGAAACAAGCTGTAATACCGAGAGGCATCTTATGCGGGAGTGTCATTGCTACAAAAAGAAATCCAATACTTCTGTAGGGTAGTGTCTATTTCATAACCATAGATTTCCATCGGCCATGCCATCAGAGAGGGCTTTAGGCCATTCCAATGGCAAGGAGTAGTTTGAACTCGCTAAATACCAAGATTAACACAGAGGATTGTTACTGTTGCAGATGGTCACGTTCACTTTTGTGGCTGCTTAATTCTTACGTTAGGCGCTGTCTCCCATCAATAAAATCTATTACACTCCAGCTAGACAGTGAAAAGTTACACTTTATTAGAGGAGTTAAAACGAGGCTTCATTCATTTACCCGCATCCACGTCAGGCCCTGACTCTGCATTTTCGCTGTGACCGCCGCATTTAAAATCGCTTCAAAGACGCCGTCAGAATGGGAGCATAGGTGAACACTCACTCTCTTTCATTGTTTTAGGCTTAGCATCCGCTGCAAATAATAAAATCAGGTTCCCTAATGCTGTAGTCTGTAGCTCAGGCCATGACACCACATCCTCCACTAGGCTTCATTCATTTACCCACATCCACGTCATGCCCTGACTCAGCATTTTCGCTGTGACTGCACCAATTAAAAGCGCTTCAAAGACGCCGTCAGACGGGGAGCAGAGGTGAACACTCTCATTCATTTTTTTTAGCAGCAAATAATACAATCATGTTCCCTAATGCCGAGCCGAGGTGAACACTCTCACTCTCTTTCATTGTTTTGGGCTTAGCATCCGCTGCAAATAATAAAATAATGTCCTCTAATGCCGAAGTCTGTAGCTGGGGCCACATCCGCGGCCACTGAGCTGCTTTTATCTTTAGAAATGTTGGCATTTATTTATTATCAGTGTGCCCACTTCATGGGCTGCAGCACTATAACTGCCGCATTTAAATCGCTTCAAAGACGCAGTCAGACGGGGAGCAGAAGTGAACACTCTCACTCTCTTTCTTTGTTTTGGCCTGCAAACAATAAAATCATGTTCCCTAATGCTGAAGTCTGTAGCTCAGGCCATGGCGCCACATACTCGGCCTCTGTGCTGCCTTTATTTTTAGAATTTTTGGCATTTATGTATTATCAGTGTGCCCACTTCGGGCTGCCGCACTATAACTTGCAGTTCCTGAGATGAAAGGACAGCCGACTTGCAGCGCTGCCATGTTGGGAGCTGGGTTTGTATTAGTTGGCGCTGCAGGCTGGGGGTCAGTGTGCAGTGACTTGCAGCTCCAGCAAGACACCAGAACAAGTTGTGTGGCTGGCAGAAACTCTGAACAGTAAGTATTTTATCAACCCCCATGCAGTTTTACTTCTTGCAATTAATTTTTTGGGCTTCCTATTCTCGACAAAAATAAAACCATGTTCCCTAATGCTGAAGTCTGCAGCTCAGGCCGTGGCACCATACCCTCTGCCGCTATGCTGCCTTCATTTGATGCGCTTATTTTATAATCAGTGTGCCCACTTCATGGGCTGCTGCGCTATAGCTTGCAGTTCCTGCAAGGATAGGGCAGCCAACCTGCAGCGCTGCCATGTTGGGAGCTGGGTTTGATTTAGGTGGCCAGCAGGCCGGGAGTCAGTGGAGTGACTTGCAGTTCCTGCGAGGAAAGGGCAGCGCTGCAGGCCGGGAGTCAGTGTGGAGTGTACAATATACCGAACACTACCTAACTGCTGGACGGTGCACTACTTCTTGAATGCTGCTCCTGGGCCTCCAATTCGGCTGCCTGGCTCAGGGTGCAGTGGCACATCTGTGGAGGTGCAGTCCGTGCTGGTAGCAGCTGGTCTGTTATGTTTTTTTTCTTTGCTTTCTGCACTGATAGACTGTAGAAAACGTCATAGTTTGGGGAGACTTTTTCATTTAAATTCCATTGTATTAAATGGTTAGCAGGTTCTACTAGGTTTAGAACATATTCGTTATGTTCTAGCTTGGCAAAGTCCTGCATTTTGAGGTTACCTACTTTTACAAATGTCTGTGTTGCTGTACCTACTGAGTTCTGCTTCCATGTGCCCATGTTGGAACCGTAAAGTAAAATGGTGTCAAATGCGTCATTGTGTTTATGTGCATCAGAATATATGTCTCAACTCCTTCACATCTGTCACAACTCCTTCACTTCCATATGCGCACACAGCAACAATCTAGGAATGTTGAGCAGGGTCAGGGGGGCGATCATGTGTGCCTGTTTGTTACGATATCCTTGGTGCAACAACATCAAGTATTGCATGGCTAAACACTTATAAGGTCCCAAAGGCAAGACCTATTGGTTATGCCAATGCTTGTCTTTTCTTGGGAGAGAAAGTAACCGATGAGGATAAGTGGGTATGCTAGTGAGTACCAACTATCAACCCCCTTGGTCTTACGACCGTGAGGTGCTTTCTCTCCTTTCTCACATTTCTTTATGTTTGGGTGAGAGAGGTCTTATGATGTTTTTTTTACATGTTTTTAGCTACGCGCCTTTGCAACTAACCTTCCTTGACTCCTGGTGGTATTCCTGGCGGCATTGCAGTGAAGCTCGGCACACGAGGGAATCTTTGCCGACCTTCTCACGTTGAGGTTTTGCTCCTTGCTCCTCCTGGAACGCGGACCGCGCACTGCCCGGACCACACGACCCAGAGGGCAGCGCGGTCTCGCGAGAGGAGAGGAGCTGTCTCACGTGACCCCGGACATTTAAAAATCCTCGAGGACTTCCGCGGCGCGGTACGCGCCTTTGCAACTAACCTTCCCTGACTCCTGGTGGTATTCCTGGCGGCATTGCAGTGAAGCTCGGCACACGGGGGAATCTTTGCCATCCTTCTCACGTTGGGGTTTTGCTCCTTGCTCCTCCTGGAACGCGGACCGCGCACTGCCCGGACCACAAGACCCAGAGGGCAGCGCGGTCTCGCGAGAGGAGAGGAGCTGTCTCACGTGACCCCGGACATTTAAAAATCCTGGGGGACTTCCGCGGCGCGGGACGCGGGCGGGTGTGCCCGGGCAAAGCCCGGGCCAAGGGCGGGCCCGTCCGCGCCCGTCCACAGCCTGACGGAGACTGGACTGGGCCACCCCGCTGACATCCGGACATATATAGACTATAAGCCGTTGGTAAGCTTTAGTTACTGGAGAGGCTGGTTATTCTTCCTCACTATACTTATCATATCGGTGCTTTAGTATTGTCCCTTTGTTACATTATTTTCTTCTATCTGTGACAAGGGGCCGCGCCATGAGTAAACGCAAAGGTCCAGCACTACTTTAGATGCTTTCATAATTAGGGCCGAGTCCCTCCTAAACCATGAGATCCAAATTCCTGAAAGGAGGTTGTCCCTTGACCCAATTTATACGCAGAGAGCCTCACCCAGGCTTTCTGGTACTCCTCAGATTCTTCCCATGGGTTCTCCAGAAAAAGATGAAGAGGATGGACTGGCTTTAACCAGTTCTAACTTAGTTAGCCCTACTATGAACAATGATACTTCTATCGTAGGATCCAGATTAAGAAATAAAAACCAAACACTAGTAGCAAAAAACCCAGATATCAAATGTTTAAAAAAAAACCTCCAGCACCTAGGAAAGTGAGGGCCAGGGTCGTTGGGGGTTTGGCACCAGGCGGGAAAAACATACCATGCTCACACACCAGCAGAGTTTCAGGGAAGAGTGTATCGACTCAAACAAAGTCCCTTGAAGATTTAAATGACCCAGCCACAGCTAATCACCTCGGGGGTCTCGAGTCCATTGTAAAGAGATCCCTGGATTCTCCGAGGGATGGCATTCTAGCCGATATAGTTAACCATATCTCTAAGGCCTTAAAACCCCTGGAAGAGAAGCTGGGACAATTGCAAAACACAATGAGTCAGCTAAGTTCGGGCAGCCTTCCACCAGGTGACTGGGTACAGATGGGAGGGACTGGAAAAACACCTAAAACAAGTGCCCAGGCTGTAAATAAACATATCTCACTCGAACCAGACATAACTATATGCCGTAATAAGATATTAGACACCCCCAGACCTCATGATAGATCAACAACTGAAAATAGAGTAGAAATATTGGCAAGCGAGGCAAGAGCTAGCATCGAACCACAACGGGAAGTAGGAAATTGCCAACATGGCGCCATAGTTGGTGACAGGCATGGGGCCCAAACAAATACATCCGTCTTATTCAGCCCCAAATATACAGATCTAATTCCCAATGAGGACGTCTTAAAGCTGCCACCCGCTTCTTGCCCCTATACTCTAGTTTTGGCAGGGGTACCGGTGCTCAGGAGGGAACAGAAAGAGAATTGGTCTAATCTGAAAAACAAGGTAGTTGGTTGTTGGCAAAATGTAGGAAATTTAACCCACTGAGAGAAGCCGACATCCTAATGGTACGCATCGAAACCAGGAAGAATATAAGAGGGGATTGTGTGGTAGTTAATTTCTGGCGGCCACACATGGTTAGGGCCATCCTAGCGCACAACGAGATGTTTGATCTGGGGACCACCAACATCAGTGCTCTACCGCTGGGATATTTTTATAGACTAACATAGACAGGCAACTCAGTTAGTGATGACCCAAAGTCTCCTTGAAAAATTGCTTTGGGGTTTTGTCAACCCTGGATGATCTGGATTGACATTTAGAGTCTACACTTTGTGGGCAGAAAATATCTATTGTCCCTGGGATGATTAATTGTATGGATAGGGTGGAAGTATTTACCCCAGAGACGGAAGCCAGCTCTAGTAAAAATCAGGCGAAAAAAATAGTGATGTTATAAGGCCCGATAATATTGATTCTCATAGCACTAATGGGATTCCGGGTAATGATGATGTCTTGCAACCTAGGGCATCCAGAACTATACAAAACCTACAGGTGACTTCATGGAATATTGCAGGTCTAAGGAGGAACTTGCCGGATCCAGTGTGGAACACCTACATTGAGGCTGGCGATGTGATACTCCTACAGGAGACCTGGCTCCTAGACATACCCCACAGAGTTGGTTACAAAACATATAGTGTGGAGGTAAGCCCTTCATCAAGGGGAAGACCAGCGGGGGACTGGTGATTTGGATTCGGGTCTCCCTTGAAATTACAATTGCGCCTTTGGACGTCCCGTCTAGAGATATATTGGGCCTAAAACTGGTCTCAAAAGATTGCGGGGCTGTGTACTTTTTGAATATCTATAATAGACCCAGCCCTGCGCATTGCGAGTCACTAGCAATTAATCAGCTGGAATTATTCCTTGATACTTTAGGACATGAAAAGAATATTATAGTTGGAGGTGACTTCAACTGTAATTTTGAGCCCGTATTGGGATTCGGTAATTTATTGGAGGTCGATGACCTGTCGTTCAACATCCCAGAATTAGAAAGTAACAAAGAAGCTAAGTGTACTGTTGCTGTGATCCAATTACTACGGTTAACAATGTCCCACAGCCTTAGAGCCTGCAATCGACGTCTTCCATCAGACAGACCCAATGCCCATACGTTTAGCAGAGGTAAATCAAGGAGCAATATTGATTATATTCTAGTGTCACTAGGATTCTGGAGTCATTTGGTTGACCTTAAAATGGATTACAGAGCTGAAAGTGATCATCAGCCCCTGAGTTTAACGATATTGTCAGATTTCTTCCGCTCATCACATCCGGATTCAGACGAGATAGGTTGTCTGGATAATGAAATTTCACTAAAGGGAAACAATAGAGCTATAAAATGGCCATTTATCTTACGGAACACAAGATTAATGGCCAGCATCTATTCTATCTTTGCAGAGACCATGGCACCCTTTATAGAGAATCCCTCGGACCAACCCATGATGACAGAACTCCATGATAGATTGGGCAGATCCTTAGGACCTGTTTTAACTAAAACCGGCTCAAGAAAAAAAGGCAGGAGCATCAGCCAGGACCAGTTTAGGCAACCCATGGTTCAACGGGGATTGCCGAACAGCAAAGCAAGAGCTAATTAAGGCCATTAAGAGTGATCAGACAGATAATATAAGGGACAAAAGACGCACCTATAAACAGACTATTGAAGTAGCAAAGAGGTCTTGGGAGGAAGAGATTTGGGCAGATCTAATACGCGCAGCTAAAGATAAGGATCAGGCGGGATTCTGGAACTTGATGGCCAAAGATAACAGGTCAGGAAGATCACAAAGAGATTTATTTCTAGATGAAAACACCTGGGTAGATCACAATCAATGGTAACTGCTTTGTTCTAACTGAGGAAATAATTAATAATGCAAAGGCAGCGAACTTGAATTTTACCTTAAATGAAACAATCTCAATATTGGGATCAGTCAAATCCGGTAAAGTACCGGGACCGGATAAAATGCCTGGTGACCTTTTAAAATACGATTTAAGTATCTGCGGCCCATACATTAACCACCTGTGTAACGCGATAGCTAAATTTGAACCAATACCAAACACGTGGAAGGGGGCAGAAATAGTTAAAATTTTTAAAAAGGGTAATAAACACGATCCGGTGAATTATCACCCTATTAGTTTGATTGACATCCCACAGAAACTGTATGCCAAGCACTTACTATCGCGGCTATCATACTGGATTGACAAAGTCGGGTTGCTTTCTAAATATCAAGCGGGGTTTAGAAAGAAGACTAGTACCATCGATCAAGTCTTCAGATTTTTCTGTCTTTGCTGGAAATATATAACCCTTAGACAAGGTAGCTTATACATTGCTTTAGTTGATTTGAGGGCTGCGTTCGATTTGGTACCCAGAAGACTCCTTTGGGCTTGCCTGAAGGACCTGGGGGTACCTATGTGGGATATAGGGATATACATGTGAGTAGGGGTGTGCGCCAAGGCTGTGTCTTGGCGCCTACCTTGTTCACATTGTATGTAAACGACATTCCCAGTTTCCTGGAGGGCTGTAAAAATGATTTCCCTAGGCTGGCTGGGGAAATAATTCCAGCACTACTCTTTGCGGATGACACCATCTTAATCTCGCAAACCCCCAGTGGGCTCCAGAATCTGCTGAACTCCTTTCACTTGTACTGTATTAATAAGGGTTTGGAAATTAATGCAAGCAAGACCAAATATATGTTTATTAACCCCCATAAATCTTTTAAAAAGAAACTGGAGTTAAATGGTCAAAGATTGAAATATGTACATAGCTTTAATTATTTAGGCATTACACTGGATTCTAAATTATCGTGGAAGCCACAATTGGAAGAAAACAGATTAGTTATTCTCCGAAATTGTGTCCCCATTACAAAAAAACATGGAGGGAGCACCTCTAAGGCAGTTTCAACAGCCATAGAGGTTTACAAATTTAAGGCTCAGTCCGCCGCTTTGTACGGGGCAGAACTTTGGTGCCCTTATTGTAAACGTAACTTCGAAATTGGTGAAAATTAATTTATTCGTAAGTTACTGTGTTTACCCAATAGGACCCCGATGCTTCCAGTAACACTTGATCTCGATTTAAAACGTACTGACAACCTCGCAGTATTGCGTCCCCTCCTATTCTGGGTAAGAATTTGGGCAACAGCCGAGCTAGTACACTAAAAAAAAAGGGCTGCAGGAGATAATGAGAGTCGGTTCTTCAAAGGCCATCCGTGGGTGCAACATGTATCCTCATGGTTTAATAAAATTGGATTATCACACTACTGAGAAGAGCCTTCAAATCTGACTAGAGCGTGTAACGAAACTGTAAAGTTATCCTTTTGGAGTTACATAAGCAGTCGTTTTCTGCACGATTCCAATCTAGGCTCTCTATCTACTTCCTTTCTCCTGTTCAAAGATACAGCCTTATTTGAACCTTTAATGGATGATGTATGCCCACAAATTGCTAAATCACTGTACCTTAAATTTAGGTATGGGGTACTGCAAACCAATGAAAATAAATCTAAATGGGGTTGTAACAGGGCCGACAAGGATTATGTACATTTTGTAAACATCGTAATGAGGTCAAGGAAGATGATGTACACATACTCTTTTTCTGCCCATTGTATCATACAGCAAGAAAAAGATGGATAAAACCTCTATGCATCAATCTAAACTTAAGACAGTGTAGAGAGGCAGAACGTGTATTAAGGTCGGAAACCACGCAATTGATAGTTTTTTGTGTTTCGAGATTCCTCTCTTGTGTGATGTATATTAGAGCTAAAAATGGATGGAAATTGTAACAATCACCCTACAAAACTCTAGTAATTACTAAAATGTTTGTTTTTATTGTTTTAAATCTTGTAAGTTGCTGAATCAATTTAATGATGAACTTTTTTTCTGTGGAGAATTGATATAACATGTCATTGACAAATAATTTATGAGATAAGTGTCCACACGCTTTTCTTAAAATTTTTATGAAGGGTTTTCAATTTTTTATAATTTTTTACCTATTTATTGTAATAATGAATTATTTGATCTTAATAGTATACTCTTTTTATGACGGATTGTTAAACTGTATGCCCCTTGACCAAATTATTGTGATTATCGCTAAGTGTGGTATGGAATTACGACGTGTTTATCTTTTAACTGTGCACTTTTATGATCTAAAGATCGAAATAAAGTTATTGAATTGAATTGAACTGTACATTGAAAAGTTATGGCACTTTGATTAGCGATAGGAATTGCTCTTTTTGAGGTTGTTTGAAAAATATGGGCAACCCCTCCAGTGTCGAGTTTGTGGTACTAGATGTGTTAATCTAGTCAGGCCTTTGTTGTGTATTAGTGTGTTGAGTGGGGGGTGGCCTGGCTTTCTTTCCGCCTGTAGCTCCAATTGTGTTGAACAGCAATCATCCTGGCCTGGGTCATAAAAAGTTTTGTCTCCCTTTCTTTGAAGGCTTGGGGTGCATGCTCCTGCATGATTCACATAATCTCTCTTTCCGGTCAAATCTCCAGACCAAAAAGACAGATGTTGTGTAAGTCAGTGATGGTGATTCGTCCACAACAGACCCTGCAGAATTTCAAACCTGACTGTTTAGGGGTGACATACCTACACTGCACCAAAAAAGATTTCAAGAAAATGGAAGAGAAATCATCGAATGAAAAAAATCATCGAATGAAAACATGATATAATTTGAGGACAGAAAGCGTCTGAACACCTTCCTGCACAAAACCAAACATTAATGATGTTTTTCTCCTTCTATTTTTGATGCAGGATGCATCACACATATAAAGAAGAAAAACAAGGAGAAATGAAGGTATTTCTCCTGGTTGCACCACTTTTAGCCTCCCTGAGAAGGAGTTAAAATCTGGTGCGTTCCCCGGGTTGCAAAACCTTGTAAATCTGAAAATGCATCTGAATCCATGGGTGTTGAGTGGGAACACCCACAGCAACACCCATGGAACACACCTTTCATGCAGAGTAATGTGTGAAAGGGGGCCTTATTTTTAAGTCCATGAAAAGCCATGACGGGTGGCTTTGCGTGGCCTAGTAAATATGGGCCAGCACACTGCGCCACAAGAGTATCAAAGAAAATTACACTTCTGTGACGAAAGGAGCTTGTAACTATGTAGACGTAGTAAGGACGCATTGGCTGTTGCAGAGAAATTTGACCAGCTGAAGTGACTTTTAACAGTGTAATCTGCAATCAAGTCACATCTCATCAACAGGTAAGTGCACACATAAGGTAGGTAACACAGTAAATCACACATCAAACGTCATTAATGATTGGTACACAGAAGTACCCTATGCCCACTTGTATGCGTGACATCCAGGACCAGTGTAATATAGTGCAAGGCGAGGTTTTCATCTTTTGACACTAGTATATTGGCACCCATACAGTAGGCTACCTATGTCAGTCAAAACGGTCTCATCACCTTTTTAGGTCTCGCTATTCGATGCGCATGCGCATCGAGCTTGCGAGACTATGGGGGCTTAAACAGTCTTTAACTAACTTGCAAGGAATCGTGGCGATTCCTTGCAGTGCCCGTGAAATTCAAGCTCAATGCGCATGCGCATTGAGCTTAAAAGCGCGTGCACATCAGTTCCCTCAGCCGCACTCCAGGCCCCTGCTGCTTTCACACCCTCTCCCCGCTCCGCCCCCTCCCCTGCCCGCCGTGTCGCATTTCTCCTCCCCCCTCCCCTTCTCTCCCTCCGTCTTGTTTAATGTAGCGTTCTTCCATATCCGCTTTTATCGCATTCATAATACACCATCCGCTACTCTATACACGAGCGCTTACACTCTCAGTGTATGTCGGGATGAAGGCACATGTCACACACTGTGGCCGGTGAATTGCTTTGCCGACTTCCTTCGTCGTAAAGGGTACTTGTCCTCATCGCAGGGTTATGGTCATTATTTTCGGTCCCCATCACATTATTTTTTTTCCTTCTGTTTATTCTTGTGTTCCATATCCGCTTTTAACGCGTTCATAATACACCGTCTGCTACTCAATACACAAGCGCGTGCACTCTCAGTGTATGTCAAGAGGAAGGCGTGTGTCACTCACCGTGGCCGGTGAATTGCTTTGCCGACTTCCTTCGTCGTAACGAGTACTCGTCCTCATCGCAGGGTTTTGCGGTTTCTTAGTAACGTTCGGCTGCATTCTGGTAACAGACAATGTGCACCCGCAATCTATACTTGGTGCTTTCTCTGTTTAGATGCTGAATTGACTGGTTGCAAGTTGTGTATGTGTGTATACCCACCTAGGAAGCGCATTCAGATGTTTCAACAATTGCTGTTCAACCTTGACAGCGTGCTTCAATTATTTTCGAGCGATCCTGTACTTTCTATAGGACACGGAGAGCCCAAGCGGCAAAAATGCACAGCACTACGCAAGAAAATGTTCCTCTCCCCAAAGCCTTGGTATTGTATGTTCCCTTGAAGTCCTGATCTCCATTTGGGTGGGGTGTATTATTTACAAAGTGAAAGCTTGTTCTTTTTGTGACTTGCGGTACAGTTTTGTTTGGCTTTGTAATAAAATCTCTATTAGCTCTCAAGTGCTTGGCAATACTCCCCCCTCCCCCCATCCAAAATTCGTCATCGCTCCCGGCCCCGCGGCCAATGCTTGTTTTTCCTTGCTCTTGCCCAAATCACTCGCATGAACTCAAAAGACCGTGTAAACGCGCTTTGTGGTTCTGTTTAGGAACCAATATTTGTATTTGCCCTTCTGTTTTCAATTGCGGCTATTTGACCCTGCTGTTTCAACAGATAAAATGCAAATTGCAAGCAATTTGTCCCAAGCCCGAAAGTGTGCTTCTGGGAAGAGGAGCTTTAACACATACACGCAGCCACCTATCTTAATAGCTGTGCAGTCGGGGATACAGGAGCTTTCCTAGCTACGGTGCTGGGTGCAGGAGGCAGAGGTCGTCTGTATATTCATTCTTCAAGATCTTATGTTTGCTCAGTATGTTCCCTCCATTAACTGACACCTTTCGATTGTATGCATTCGAAATGTCTCGGCATCTCTCTCTCTCTGGTCGAGCTCCTCTGTGTTTTCTTTTAAACTACTTTTATTTAAAATGAAACGGGTGTGGTGAAAGAACGACACATCCTCCGCACCTCACGATAATAATTAGTTGATCTTTAAATGGCTTTGACACGCAAGGTAGCAACACGGAGATATTTTTAGGAAAGGGTTTATTTATTGCACAGTTGGAGTTTCATACAATCAATAAGGAATGTATCTGTGTCGTACAGCATATTTTAAATTTCAGTTTTCAAAGTGACACATTAAACTACTGAAAATATATTATTGCAGTTTCCTTTGCGAATATGCGAACAAACTCCCCGACCCTACTTATTTCTCCCACTCCCGCTTGCTAACCTGCTCCCCCTCCCCCGCCTCGCACCAGACTACCATTTGTCGCATTTAGACTACCTGCTCCCCCACCCGACTTGAAAGGCAGCCTCACACACCAACATTTGTCTCTCACACCACAGACTCCTGCTCCCCCGCCCACCCAGCAATGCCGAGAGCTATTCCCTCCCACTTGTTACTGTCTCGGCGCTATCTAGCACACAACGTGGTTTTTTTCCGGGCCCGGCTTTCACCTTTGAAATGTGGGGCACGTGGACCCGCTGGTAGACGGGGAGCGAGGGGGTGCGGGGCCTAGCGCTTAGATGGGCATCTCGTTCTACCCAGCTACACCCTTTCTACCCGTCAGGGTGCCGTTGTTGTGATGATTGTACCAATAGTTTTATATATCAACAGGTCTCGCCCCCTACGGCTCTGTACGCCTGGCTTTACATTTCAAAATATTAATCTGTAACTCAGGGAGCTGTTGATGTAGTGATGCGTCTACTGTTTATAAACGTATGCATACACCTGGTGCTCGTTGTACCAAAGGGAGAACCTATTTGCACGCATTCGTGAAATATATAATACATATAATGCGGTGGTAAACATGTTTGCAAATGGAATTGTACGGCAATTTTCGCGCACTTTGCTGGACGAGGAACTTCGCCGACCTGCGTTACCCTATGTTAGATGCTCTGCGTTCGAGTTCAGGGTGTACGATGGTGATCTGCAGCACAGGAAACAGGACAGCAACTCACTAGAACGTGCACGTTTTTCTTATAGCTACTGTTTTTATTTGTACATTATATTATAGTATTATTTTTATTTTTATTATTACAAGATTTATTTGGTTTCTCACAAACCATGGACAGCATTAGTATAAAACGCTTATAGTTAAACAGTCAGTTGCATCCTCCGGATATTCAGTTCCTCCGGTCAGTAGGGCTAAGCCCAAAAACTTCTCCCCCACCCCCAACCCTTCACGATCTCTTCATCTGTGTACATTATCCAAAACCATTGCATTGCATATACTGTGGGAGCATCTACTCCTTCCTAGCTATGTTTCGAGGGTTTGTTTTACCTTTAAATCACCTACAAGCTAATACATCAAAAGTGGAAGGTTGACTCAGTCATTGAAGAAGGGTGTTAGTAACTTTTCGCTGTTTTCGCATCCACCACCACCACCACACCCACCACCACCACACCCACCACCACATCCACTACAACCACCACCCCATCCACCACTACCAACACCACCGCATCCACCACCACCGCCGCATCCACCACATCCACCACCACCACATCCACCACCACATCCACCACCACCACCATCACATCCACCATGACATCCACCGCCACATCCACCACCACATCCACCACCACATCCACCACCACCACATCCACCACCACTTCACCATCGCATCCACCACCACCACATCCACCACCACCACCGCATCCACCACCACATCCACCACCACCACATCCACCACCACCACATCCACCACCACCGCATCCACCACCACATCCACCACCTCATCCACCACCTCATCCACCACCTCATCCACCAACGCATCCACCACAACCACCACATCCACCATCACATCCACCACCACATCCACCATCACATCCATCACCTTCACATCCACCATGACATCCACCACCACATCCAACACTTCCACCGCATCCACCACCACCACCACCACCACCACCACATCCACCACCACCACATCCACCACCACCACCACATCCACCACCACCACCACATCCATCACCGCATCCACCACCACCTCATCCACCACCACCGCATCCACCACCACCACATCCACCACCACCACATCCACCACCACCGCATCCACCACCACCACATCCACCACCGCATCCACCACCGCATCCACCACACCCACCACCATCACTTCCACCACCACTTCCACCACCACTTTCACCACATCCACAACCACCACATCCACCACCACCACATCAACACCACATCGACCACCTCCACCACCACCTCCACCACCACCACCACCACCTCCACCACCACCACCTCCACCATCACCACCTCCACCACCACCACCTCCACCATCACCACCACCACCACCACCACCACATCCACCACCACCCCCACATCCACCACCACATCCACCCCCACATCCACCGCCATCACCACTACATCCACCACCACCACCACATCCACCACCACATCCACCACCACCACCACATCCACCACCACATCCACCACCACCATATCCCCCAGATCCACCACCACCACATCTACATGTGTGTGGCTCTGTGTGTGTAGGTGCAAATGCAATGTTCTTGGATTGTCGTCACAATAAAATACACTGAACATAATCTTCACAAAAGTTATTTACAAACGTTTAAGCTATTGCCATTATAAATTACAATAACTTCTATTTAAGTAATAATTATTTACAAAATTAAAAGCCATTGTTATTTGTAATATCAATACATCTAAGTCACGTAAATACAACACACATTGCATTACAAATGCTATAGGTGTCACATTTGCAAAAGTTAAAACTATTGACATTGTAACTGACAAAGCTATTAATTTTGATACTTTCAAAACCTACACATAAATAAAAAAAGTGTCATTTACAATAACAATAGCTCAAACTTTCCTAATGCGAGACCTATTGCATTTCCAATGCTTGTTTTTTTACGCATTGATGTAGTTGAGTCAGTTTTATGAACAACTACAGCAATGTGCCACTTTTGGGCCAGATGCTGTGCGGCATCCTTCCCACGGATATGTCAAACTTTCTGACGCATCCTTGGGAGCACTGTTCTGTAAATATGGCGCATCCATGGCATCGTAAGTTTTTTCACTCAGGCACAAGAAATGTTGATGCATCGCTACCTCAACGCAGCGGTGCATCGTTTTTGTAAATAAGGCCTAGAGTGTTAGAGGACAATTCGACATTCTGCATTTGTGATAACTTTCAAAGCAAACTTGTGTCATTTTTAAGTACCCAAGAAGAGAGATTTTGTATCCTCTATGTTTCTTCTCTCTGAACCGTATGTGTAAACCAGCTTCTGTCAATCTGTTGGCGCTAACATCTGACCGCATCTCTTCTGTTGGAGGTTCTGTTTTAAGTGGCTTTTAAAATTGCTAAGAGGTGATTATTGTCAAGAACGCTCCGTTCTCGGCCGCCGTAAGTGCAAGTGGCGGAGCTTGAGAGGATGTAAATTCTGCTGCCGGACGGGAGGAATGTCAGCATTCCGCCCATCACTTATTTGCTGTAACAGTTTTTGCCCTAAGTGGGACGGGTATGCCCAGACGTGGGTCCCTTGCTCACTTTGCCACTGGACTCAAGCTAGCCTGGCTAAAGCAGGGTGACATACTCTGAAACCGGTCCCAGGATGGTTGTTTCCGGTCCAGGGAGGACCTGGCCTGGCAGTTCGGTCTGGACTGTTCCCATGAGGCTCAGGGTCAAGACTGATTTGCATATGGGTTGGTCCAAACTGGGGTGGCGTAGTGGGAAAAAGAACAATGGATTTAATCCAGATCTTTAGACTGGGGGAGAATGTTTTCATTGTCAGCATTTTGTCCATCATTTGTTTGCTGTAACACTTTTCGCCCTTAGTGAAATGGGTATACCCAGGCTTGGGTCCCTTGATCACTGAGCCACTGGATTCAAGGTGGCCTAGCTGAAGAAGGGTGACATACCCTGAAACCAGTCCGAGGATGCTTGTTTCCAGTCCAGGGAGGACCTGGCCTGGCAGTTCGGTCTGGACAGTTCCCATGAGGGACAGGGTCAAAACTGATTTGCATATGACTGGGTCCAAACTGGGGTGGCATAGTGGGCAAAAGAATGATGGATTTAACCCAGGTCTTTTGACTGGGGGAGAATGTTTGCATTGTCAGCATTCCGTCCATCATTTGTTTGCTGTAACACTTTTAGCCCAAAGTGGGATGGGTATGCCCAGACGTGGGTTCCTTGCTCACTGTGCCACTGGATTCAACGTAGCCTGGCTGAAGAAGGGTGACATACCCTGAAACTGGTCACAGTATGCTTGTTTCCATTCCAGGGAGGACCTGGCCTGGAAGTTTGGTCTGGACTGTTCCCATGATGCACAGGGTGAAGACGGATTTTCATATGGCTGGGTCCAAACGGGGGTGGCGTAGTGGGCCAAAAAATTATAGATTTAACACAGATCTTTTGACTGGGGGAGAATATTTGTATTGTCAGCATTTTGTCCATTATTTGTTTGATGTAGTGCTTCGCGTACTAGCTTATCTAGCATTCCCTTCCTGTCCAGATCTTCTCCGCATTCACATCCACGTTCACAGCGGCTGCAGCTGCATCAAGAAACGCCCGGCTCCTTGCCTCCTAGAGCACAGCAGTCACTCCTCGAGCTTAGCGGGCCCCTGTAGGGGTACTTTAATCACCTGTTCCTGGTCCTTCCGCTCATCACCATTTTGGGGTCTTGTGAATTCCCTATCAGTTGAAGCAATAACAAGCACCTTACACTTTGCGCATTGAGTGAATGGCAGACGTGTTTGAATGTTTAACCCATATATCACCTCACTCACATGTTGGGGGTGATTCATGAGCATCTGGATTTCCCTGATGGGGGCATAACATTTTGGCATTATATTGTTTGATTATATTTGTAGAGTGCCAATCACCATAGGTCTCTAGGCGCTAGTAGCGCCAACCAAAGTCCATTGGTACCAGGTGTAGTCCGCGCACTGAAGAGGATTTAGCCGAATGCCTCAGTAAACAAGATGGTTTAAAGTTTTTTCCTGAACGGCAGTAGCAAGGGTTCCCTACGCATATTATCCTGAAGTCTATTCCAGATCTGGGAGATCGCGACTGAGAAAGCCTGTCCTCCCATGGTTGTTCTATTAAAGCGTGGGCACGTCAGCAGACTTCAGGCGGTCTGTGATGTATTTGGGCGCCATTCCATATTTGGCTTTATGCGCAATGCACAGACCCTTGAACTTGACCCTCCGTCTAATAGGGAGCCAGTGCAACTGTTTCAGCAGGGGGGTGTCATGTGTTCTTCTTGGTGATTTAAAAATCAGCCTTGCTATATCATTTAAAACCACTTGGAGTTTCCCCAGGAGTTTTTCAGAGAGCCCTATGTATATTGCGTTACAATATTGCAGGCGTGATAGTATTAGGGCCGTCATGACGGTACGCATGATAGAGAATGACAGCCGGATCCCGAGCTTTCAGAGTTGCTGCAGCAAACTTGTCCAGCTCCCCACTACTGCCGACACCTGATTGTTTAGAGTGAGTTTGGTGTCTAATTTGATGCCAAGGCTCCTTACAACTGATACTGGTGTTGGGGTGGTACTGAGCTCTTGGGGCCAGAAAAGATTTGGCATGGGTGAGGCCTCTGTGGTTAATGCCAGCACCTCTGTTTTATCTGGGTTCAATTTTAGTGAGTTAGAGGTCATTCAATTCATGGTGAGCCGTAGGATGTTCTGGACATTGAGCTGTGCTTGGGGACAGTTATTAACTCGGAAAATTAGATGGGTGTCGTCAGCATAGTTGAACAACTGGCAGTCTAATTTTGCCAGTGATTCCACCAGTGGCTGAAGATAAATATTGAATATATGTAAGAGTTGAAGGGGGTTCTCCTGATGTAAGGGGGCTTTCTGGAAATACTTTAACTCCTGAGATTAAGGAGTACTTTGAAAATTGTACGCTGACAGTTCCCTGAGCTGTCTATATTTCGAATTCCTGCAGAGACAAAGATACGAGATAGTTTAGCCCGCATTTTTTGCACATTTCGGTTACCTTTTCATGACTGACTCCAGTCTCTATCATTTTTGGGCTATATTTCCCTTTTTCTATGCACCACATTACTGGTAAGCTGCCATCATATTCTCTTATTACACTACTGAGACCGGGCCGTGAGTAATTTTTATTCTGTTCTGTTTAGGTAGTATTGCATTAAAAGTTCTGTTTTTTTCAGTTGTTGAACACAAGTGGAAGAGGGGAAGCCGAAAGGTAGCCATTTTTTATGTCTTTTTGTATGACCATGTATAAGTATGTTTTAGTCTCAGTAACAGCTCAGAGTAGATTGTTGATGATACTTTAATTCACAGGATTTCAACATCTCCAGTGACGAGCCCTTGCTGCCTAGGTGGTGCCAAGGGGTCCTTTTCCAGTAGTTCTGCTGCTCAGGTCGAGTCGAGGGTCCTTCCGCAGTTGTCTTCTCCCCTTGTTTCCCTTCTTCCCCATGCTGACTGGCTCTGCTTTGACGTAGTTGGGCGGGCTAGTGGTAGTGGGAAGTTTGGACCTGTGCAATGGTCTCCTGCCTCTCGTTCCAATGGAAACCCCGGGTGAGCCTTGGTAATTATATGGTAGTGCATTAATAAATGGTGGCTGTGGTGATTGTTAAACAAGAGTGTCTATTTCTGATATACTGGGGTCTCCTTGGTGGGAGACAGTGGAGGGAGTGGTGTGTGGGGAATAGGGGAGGGAACAGAAGAGAAAGAAAAATTAAGGGGCATATTTACAATATTTTGGCGTAGGGCAGCACTGCAAGCTTTCTCGCTGCGCTACTCTGTAGCAAAAGAAAAGGGCAGGAATGCACTTTATCTACAAGATAAAACACATTTCTGTCCTTTCTGCCAGGGCTGGCGCACAAACTGCAGCCAAGTTCCAACGCAGGCACACTTGCACCATGGTGCAAGAGTGTCTGTGTTGTTGGCATGAATGCTTTTGTGCGGGAAGGGACACTTTCCTGCACAAAAGCAATTAAAGGAGGCGTTTCCTAATTCTATGCTGCAGTATCATATGGAAGGAGAAATGTAAACATTTCTCCTCGTTATACCTGATTTCGGAAGGTGTTAGTTTTGAGGCTGTCACAGATTTACACTATGTTGTAAATATGGGGCAGTGTCAAAAACTATGTAATACCCCTTACATTCAGACTAAGGCATTGCCTTACTCCATATTTACAAGGCCGTGAAAAGCCATGCATACCCTCCCCTTTTACACCAAGTGTAGTGTGGAAGGGTGGACCTGGCTTGGCAGTTTGGGTTGTACTGTACCCATTGCGCCCAGGGTCAAGACTGATTTACATATGGCTGGGTTCAAACTGTAATGGCATGGGGAGCAAAAAAAAGATGGATTTAGGCCCAGATCTTTGTACTGGGGTGAATGTGTGACATTGTTATGTTATGTTATGTTATAATGATTTTATAGCGCGCACTAATACTCAAGAGTGTCCTGGCGCAGCGTAACAGATACCTGATGGAATAGGGCCATTTAATATGCCTGCTTAAAAAGGAAGGTCTTCAGCTGCTTTTCAAAAAGTATGAGGCTTTGAATATTCCGCAGTGAAAGGGGAAGCGAATTCCAAAGGGAGGCTGCCTTAACAGACAAAGACTGGCCCCCCACCCTCATTCTGAGGAAACGTGGAATCGCCATCTGTCTCATAGAGGCAGAGCGGAATGGTCTGTAAGGTAAATAGAAGGAAAAGCGCTTCCTAAGATACAATGCTCCAAGATCCTGTAGGGCGCTATGGGCCAAAACGAGAACCTTAAATTGCACTCTCTGAGCCACGGGCAGCCAATGCAACTCGCGAAGATGCTGTTTTACACTAGATCACCTTCCCGAGATGTTAAACAGAAGTCTAGCCGCGGCGTTCTGTATAGTCTGAAGCTTATTAAGTAGGTACCCTGGAATACCCACGTACAGAGCATTGGCGTAATCAATACGAGAAAGAATAAGCGCCCGCAAAACCGTCTCCCTGACCGTCCTTGGGAGTAACGGGAAAAACCTTCTCAGAGCTTTTAGGGTGCTAAAACAGACTCCAGTGAGTTTCTTGATTTGCACCCTGAAACGTAGATCCTCCTCGAACCAGACCCCAAGATTTTTAGCTGGGGCGCCAACCGAGTTAGGACAAGGGTAATCCGAGGGCCATAAGGACTCCCTAAAGGCGGGTGGAAACTGGCCAAATAAAAGGATCTCGGACTTGTCCTCATTGCACTTGAGTTGTGCCTGCGCCATCCAGCTAAATACAGCAGAAAGACAGTTACAAGCAAGGTCAGTTGAGAGGTCAGAATTTTCCCACATAAAAAGAAGCTGGGTATCGTCTGCATATGCAATTATTTTTGCACCCAGTTCCTCAGCCAAAGCAATCAGAGGGGTCAGATGGATATTGAAAAGCAGAGGGCTCAAAGTAGAGCCTTGAGGGACCCATGTGAGCATCTTTTTGGGCGAAGAGGCAAATGGGGGAATCCATACCTGTTGGAAGCGATCTTCCAGAAAGGATTTAACCCAATCCCAGGCGTCGCCCACAATGTCTATATAGGAAAGGCGAGCAAGGAGTAGATGGTGAGGCACCGTATTGAAGGCGGCAGAGAGGTAAAGTAGAATCAAGGCCGCCCTGCCGCCTGCATCCAGGCACTCCCTTATCGCCTCCGCCACGTCCACTAGCGCAGTCTCAGTACTATAGGTTGCCCGGAAACCAGACTGCAACGGATGGAGGCGGCCAGAAGACTCCACATAGGCATGAAGCTGACGAAAGACCACCTTCTCGCAAACCTTTGCCAAAGCCGGACTAAAGAGATATGGGGCGATAACTGACTAGTTTGGACGGATCGAGAGAAGGTTTCTTCAAAAGAGGTAGAAGCTTAGCCTGCTTCCAGCTCCCTGGAACCACAGCGGTCTGTAAAGATAGATTAATAATCCTAATAACCTCTTGAAGAACCACTTTCAGCGATCCCAGCCAGCACTCTCGCCGGGCAGGGCTCAGTCGGAGACTCTGATTTAAGGGATTTAAGGATGGTCAGGATATCAGATCCAGCTGTAGGCTCGAAGTTCATAAACAAAGGGGCCGGTGGTAGAGGTGTAGAAAGGGAAGGGAGGAGATAGTCCTCCTGTGCAGCATTCCCCGATCCCAAACTTTTTTGTATGATCTGTACCTTCTCAACAAAAAAAGTAGACAACTCCTCACACCATTGATCTAAACAGGCAGAGCCATTTGTTGTGCGGCTGGTGACAAAAAGCTACTCACAATAGCAAAAATATCCTTGCCATTGTTATTAGCCTTTGCAATCCGATCAGCATAAAAGACCCTTTCTGCCTCTCTAATTGCTGCATAGTATTCTCTCTGCGCTAAGCGGAAAGCCTTTTTAGCCTGCCGGCAATAATGCTGCCGCCGCCAGCAGCGTTCTAAGGGTTTGCAAGCCAATTTAAGATCTCTAAGGGAGCCTGAATACCATGGCTTAGAGGGTATTGTTCTCTGTTGCCTAGTGGAAGGAGGTTTTTGCACCTTACCGACTCCTTGGCTAATCCAAGAGGAAAAACTATCCACCGCCTTCTCAAGATCTGAGGAATGCGCCAGGCAGGTCTAGGCAAGGACCCTGGAAAGGGCGGAATGCCGATCTTCCGACCTGGAATGTTATTTGCCAGGGAAATAGAGGAAGGCCGCTTCCCTACTGACCAGGAAAATTTTTACCAAATGGTGATCTGACCAAGTCACCTGCAGGAGATCATCCACCGACAGGGCAAAGTTGGAGCACACCAGGTCAATAATATGTCCACCTTGATGGGAAGGTAACTTAACCCACTGAATTGTCCTACATTCTGTCCATCAATTGTTCTTTTTGCATTTGCCCACCGAGTGGGACGAGTACACCCAAACGTGGGTCCCATGCACTCTATGCCAATGGAGTCAAGCTATCCTGGCTGATGAGGGGTGAAACTTCGAAACCAGCTCCAGGATGCTTGTTTCCAGTCCAGGGAAGACCCGGATTTGCAGTTTGGGCTAGACTGTACCCATTGTGGACAGGGTCAAGACTGATTTGCATATGGCTGGTCTCAAACTGGAATGGGAGGCGGAGCAAAAAAACAATGGATTTAGGCCAAGATCTCTGTACTGGGGTGAATGTATGACATAGTTCTACATTCTGTCCATCGATTGATCTTTTTGCATTTGTCACCCTGAGAGGGACGGGTATGGCCAGACCTGAGTCCAGTGCTCTCGATGCCACTAGAGTCAAGCTATCCTGGCTGATGAGGGGTGAAACCCTGAAACTGGTCCTAGGATGCCTGTTTCCAGTCCAGGGAGGACCTGGCTTTACAGTTCGGGCTAGACTGTTCCCATTCGGCACAGGGTCAAGACTGATTTGCATATTGCTGGGTTCAAACTGGAATGGCTTGGGGAGCAAAAAAATTATGGATTTAGGCCCAGATCTGTGTACTGGGGTGAATGTATGACATTGTTCTACATTCTGCCCATCAATTGTTCTTTTTGCAATTGTCATACCCGAGTGGGACGGGTATGCCAAGACGTGGGTCCTGTGCTCTCCATGCCCCTGGAGTCAAGCTAATCTGTCTGATGAGGGGAGAAACCCCAAACTGGTCCTAGGATGCTTGTTTCCAGTCTAGGTAGGACCTGGCTGGGCAGTTCAAGCTGGACTGTTCCCATTGGGTACAGTGTCAGGCATAATTTACATATGGCTGGGTTCAAACTGGGATGGCATGGGGAGAAATAAATCAATGGATTTAGGCGCAGATCTCTGTACTTGGGTGAATGTGTCACATTGTTCTGCATTCTGTCCATCAATTGTTCTTTTTGCATTTGTCACCCCGAGTGGGACGAGTATGCCCAGACGTGGGTCCCGCTCTCTCCATGCCACTGGAGTCAAGCTATCCTGGCTGATGAGGGGTGAAACTCCGAAATCAGTCCTAGGATGATTTTGCAATTATAGTGCCCGGTCTCTCCACAATGCAGGACGGATAAAGTTAATCCTGAGTTGCACAAAGATTAAACCTCTTGGCTAGAAAATTACACCTAATCTTCTCTAGGCAGGTGCTATAGATGGAGTGGGCCGCCCATGTGGTATACTGTTATCATTGGACCATGAGATAAAAAAAATAAAAGTAAACCATATGTCCTAAGTAACCAGAAAAAATTACATTAAAAAAGAATGGGGACAAAACCTAACAAAATCAAAAAGGGATAGAAAGCACACAAAATGTGAAAAGATAAGAAGGAGACCCTAACCCAAAAACATATGAGGAGAGAGAGGAAGGAGAGAAAAGTGCAAAGATGTGTGGGGGTAATACTTGAAGTGAAGTGCATTAGAGACATGTGTCTTTACCCAGATGTCCCAAAGTTCCCAAAATGTTGTCTTTTTGACCAGTTTGCTTGCACGGTCAAGGCGCGAGACCCTTAGAATGGAACAAATCCATTCATCCTTCGTAGGAGAACAGGGGAGGGTACACTTAACACACAACTCCCTCCGTGCAAGAAGGATCAGAACAAAGAAAAGATTTATGATTTTTGGTTAAGCTTCGATTAACTACCCCCCACTGAAATCACTCCAAAGATCACAGACGATATAGTCAAATGAATCCCTTGACCCATAATACCTGATATGATCTTACCCACTTGCTGCCAAAAAGACTGGATTGAGGGACACTGCTAGAACATATGGGTCTCATTTGCGTTTCGGGCATTTCTTGATCTCTCGGCTCCCCAATTTTGACACTTTCTGTGGTGTCCAGTATGCCTTGTGGACAGTGAAGAGATGGTTCTTTTTTAACGGCGCAGATTTCACATATGACCACAAAAGAGACATAGATACTTGCCCTAAATCCACAAGCTCTTCACCCGGCACTTCCTTCTTCCAGATCTCTGTAAATGGGTCTTGCATAGTTTCTCCATTCCGGATTAGCATCCAGTACCATTCTGCGACTTCTTTCCGTGCTTTGGGACATTCGCAGATCTTTGACACCAAGTCCCCTTTCCCTTCGATCTCCTTCCCGAAAGAGTTTACCCAGCCTAATAGTAGGTAGTATTTAAATTTCGAAACCGAATTCTCAGAGATTGCTGAGAGGTGCTGCCATGAAGTTAACTCAGTGTCCACAATAAGTTGCCCCCACCTGAGCACACTGCAAGATAGAAGCAGGACAGAGAGTGCATCCAACAAACAGAATGGTATACCTGGAGAGTCCCAGATAGGTGCTGCATCACTGTAGTATGGTGACTGTTCTAGGTCATCTGTCAAAATCATGAGATCATCGCCGATTTTCTTTCCCCAGCATTACAGATAAAGGGGTAGATATTCTGGCAGGCTCTTAGTTTGCAAGCCAATGGTTCAATATATATGTTGAAAAGGAGAGGGGAAAGGGGACAGCCCTGTCTAGCCCCATTACCTATTTTTAATGGCCTTGTGAGATTTCCATTGACAAGGGCCCTGGCAGATGGATTTTTATATAGGGCCTTGACTGCTGCTAGAAAAGGTTCCCCTAGATTAAAGCAATGAATCATTTTATATAGGAAAATCCAACTGACCCTATCAAATGCTTTTGCAGGTTCAAAAGTCATTACTGCTAGTTGGATGTTATATATTTGTGCCCCGAATAAATTGTGCGTCGATACATACAGTTGCCTCCCTTTCATAAAACCTTTCTGGTCAGGCTGTATCAATGATCCTACTACCCTATCCAGATGTTTAGTTATAATCTGCGTATATAATTTGTGATCACTGTTAAGAAGAGAGATAGGCCTGAAAGACTCGCAGGACCTCAGATTCTTATTCGTTTTTAAAAGAATAGTAATAGTAGCTTCATACCAGGATAAGGGGAGGTCTTGACCAAATATAAAGGCAGAATAAAACAGTTGGAACAAAATTGGGGCAAGCTCTTCTTTTAAGATGACATAAATCTCGTTTGGGATAGAGTCAGGACAGGCAGCTTTCCCTTTTTTTAGGGTGCTAATGATTTGAAACATTTCCTCCAAAGTTATGGGACGACTTAAGTTTATTTTTTCTGTCATCTGAAGCGAGGGGAGTTCATAATTTAAGAGAAACTCCTCCATACATCTTTCACTTAATGTTAAATCCTCTGCATGAAGACCTTCAAAGAATTGAACAAAGGCAACCTCAATCCCAGAATTGTCGGTGATAATGTTAACAGAGCTTGAGCTCATATTTCTGGACTGATCCGTCTTGGCTTTCCACGTGTGGAGTTTGCCACACCCCTCCTCATATTGGTGATGGCACAGCCTACTGGCTTCATACTTCCTTTTGAGTATTACTTCAAGATAATCAGCAAGCTCATGATTTGCCGCCATTAGGTTTTGTGAGATATTCAGATTATTGGGGGTTTGTTCTAACGCTTCCTGATTTGTATGTATTACAGCTTCTAAGGCTCTGATTTCATCTCTCACTTTCTTAGTTTGAGCGATAGAGTTGTTAAAGTGCCACTTGAGAAAGCTTTGTATGAGTCCTATACCACGTGGAGGGCTGCTGAGTTTAGATTAAATACCAAAAACTCATTAGTTGCTGTTTTTAATTTTACAATTACTGAAAGTTGCAGAAGTAACAAGAGATTTAGAGTCCACCTACGAGAAGAGGGTCTCTTCACAATGGCAATTTTCAAGACCACAGCAAAGTGATCAGACAAATGTTCTGAAAGATGGTTAACCTTAATCGTGTTTTTACAAGTGGAGGCATCGACCAGAAAAAAATCAATCCTGGATAGATGACCACACTTTTTATTATAAAAAGTAAAGTTTCCCCCAACTGTGTCAGCCTTACATCGCATCTCTCTCCAAATATCTAAAAGCACCATGTCTTTCATCGGCTGTTTCAGGGCAGCTCTCATACTTTGAGTTGCCTCCACTGCTCTCCTATAGGTTGAGTCTTGACTGGGATCCAAGGCCAAATTAAAATCCCCTCCCAGAATAAAAGGGTCATTAATATTAATTAATTGGAAAAGTAAAGTGTGTAGTGGGGCCAGATCATCCACATTTGGTCCATAATAGCCCACAAAGGTCAGCCAGGATCCATTAATTTTGGCCCTGGCGATTGCCCACCTTCCAAGAGGATCAACAGCGCAGTCCCCAAGTATGGCTTGGGTAGTGTTTTTAAACAAGAGAGCGACCCCTTTTATTGAACACAACTGAGTTGTATAGATGCAATGTTCTACCCATTTCTGATTTTTTTAAATCGATGCCCACTCCTCTTTGCGCAGGTGTGACTCTTGTATAAAGAGCACGTCACTATCTGAAAGCCTTAAAAATTCTAAAATGTTCCTTCTTCTGGAAGGAACACTGAGGGCATTTACATTCCATGATAATATTTTCAAAGCTTTTACTTTCTCTGACCTACCTAAATCTGTCATCAAAGATATAGATAACCACTGGCGTGGCTTAAAAAAGGAAAACCTACAAATGCTGGACATGATTAAAGAAATAACAAGTTTATACAGACCAGTTAAAGATGTTTGAATGTAGTTTATAAACGAGGATTTTTTTTTCTTTTTTCCCCATGCTCCCCCCTCAGTGTACAAGCAAAAAACTATTCTTTTTTGTATTTTATTTTTATTTGTGTCCGCTTCATTCCAACCCCCCACCCCTGGGATCCCTCCCACAACACTAGAAGGTATACAGAGGATACCTCTACTTCGGCCTCTGCCCCAATCTAGACAGGAGATTAAGATTTATCAATTGGATGAGCTTTTGATCTGATCAATCAGAGAGCTGACTTCGCATGGTCCTTGAAATTATACATTTTGTTGTTCCACATCACCTTTAAAAGGGCTGGGAAACATAGGTTTGGGGTAGCGCCCAGACCGTTAGCTCTTGAATATATTTCCCTAATTCCCGCTGCCTGTCTTGTGTGGTAGGTGAGATGTCTGACCTATCACCCCTCGGCCGTCACCTACCCAGCCGGATATTGGGCAGACGTTCCTTCGTCTCTCTGTCATATCTCCCTCCTACCCCTTCACCCGACCCCATTCCCCCTCTACGCTCCTTCTTGCCTTCTATCCCTTTAATGTTTTTCTGTTGGGACCTAGCTATTTGACCGATGCCCGGTGGAGCTCCCTGGTAACTGAAGAGGAGATGGGCTGGGGATTCCCCCTCGGCTGTCACCTACCCAGCCAGACCTTGGGCAGACTTTCCCTTCGTCTCTCCGTGGTATCTATACCCTACCACTTTCTCCCCTACCCCCTGACCCTTCTCACTCCATTTTCCTTTTCTTCTATGCTCCTTAAATGTTGTTTTTTTTTTATAATCAATTTTATTAGATTTATAACATATAAATTCATTGGTTGCAGATCAATATTCATCGGGATAAGCATGACAATGCACACAGTTAACGGGGAAAGGGGCGGTCCATCGGGGTGTAGTACAGCAGTCTATACATTAAGTACAATTGTACATGAAATAAAATAAAGGCAGATCATCAAGGTGGTAGCATATTAAATCATTTACCCCACACTTTACTGAATAAGTCCGGGCAACCCCGGGCTTTGAATAGGGCTTCCTCCTGGATCCCACACCAGTCCATTCCTCTCCTCCAACCTTGTATAGTAGGCGCCTTAGCCTGGGACCAGTGCGCCGCTATGTCTCTCTTGGCCACCGCCACAGCTGTCCCCAACAGGCGCTTGTCCGCCCTAGAGCCATCAAAGCCGTCAAACACCTCCAACAACATACGCATCGGATCATGGGGAACCTCCCATCCCAGGGCCTGCGTGAGCTCACGCTAACCCCAAAACGGCGCCAAAGCCGGAAAGCACCATACCATGTGATAAAAATCGGCTGGGGTGGATGCACACCGTGTACATGCTGGAGAGGATTTCATCCGGGCCTGGAATAGACGTGTCGGGTGAGATATGCGGCGTGTAGGTAATAAAGTTGAACCAGGCGCAACTTGGAGGATGTGGTCAAGGTTTTGGGTGCCATAAGCGCATCCCTCCAGTCCGCCTCTTCTAGGGGGCCCAGCCAACCCTCTCATCTAGCCCTGAGCCGATCTAGGGAAGCGGGACCATTGTTCTCCAGGGACCGGTAAATACGGGACACTCCCCCCTCCCTAGATTTTCCCATCATCACCTGAGCCTCCAGCAGGCGGAACTCCGGAAGGGAGACAGGGGGTGAGACATGTGTATGAAGGGCGTGTCTGAGTTGTAGGTACTTATAAAGTTGGGAGTGTGGAAGGGATAGGCGCTGCTGCAGGTCCGCAAAGGAGCGGATGTGGTCCCCCACCCAAACATCTCCGAGCACTGAAACTCCGATGAGGTCCCACCGTCGGAACCCCTGCAGGGACGAGACCTCCTGCATCCAGGACCCGTGCCAAAGTGGCGTCTGCCGAATGAGTTTCCGGTCCCACCTAGGGCCATGTGCCAGGCCAGAAACACCGTCCTGGTGACCAAGGGCATGGCCTGTGGCACTGGGCTACCGTATAGAAACAACTGGATCTGCGTGAAGTCCGTCGTGCTGAGCCAGCCAAGATGGTGGACGTAGCCCGATAGAGCTCCGTCCTATCCCGGGGGGATTACCCTGAGATCGCGATCCCCGCTGTGATCTACAGGTTGCCAGGACAGGGTTGGGCAGCTGATACCCTTGTGCCCCCGCGGTGTCGAAGCAGGGTCCCAGAGGACCGTCTGGGGCTGATGTGGTGTGGCGCGGCCTGACAGCTGGGAGGTACGGGCTGGAGCCGGGAGCTGGGAGACGTGATGCTGCGAGAGGCCGCCTGGTGGAAACTGAATGTGAGACCTCCCCTGGGCGAAAGCGAAAGCAGCTGATCTGTGGGGAGTGAGGCCGCGGCCCGACCACTTTCTGGGGTCGCGACGAGTGGCTGATTCCTGCCTGATCCCTACTTGCAGGTGACTGGAGCTGCGGACCGCCGGAGGCAGAACGTAGGATCCCCGGGGCCAACTTACGGCTGCTGAGAGGTGTCGCAACCCGCTGTGCCGGTGGCCCGGGACAGATCCGGACTCGGCGGAGAAGAAGACAACGCCACAATAGTAGGACGCCTGCTGGAGTCGGCGGGTGGGCCCCGACCACGACGCTACGGCTGCCGTTGCGGCGAGGGCCTGTGATCCTGTTCGCTACTGTGGTCGCGGTAAGAACTGGCCTCCTACCCGGAAAACTACCTATCCCCCTCCCGTTGGTGTGAACACTGTGGCTGCACTCCCGCCCCCCCCCCCCCCCCTTGCAGAGATTAGCGGCCCTGGGGGTGCTGGAGACTGGGCTGGGAGTCATGCGGCCTGATTACCACAGACGTGCCTGAGCTCCGCTGACATTGTGCAGAGGCCTGATTGGGAGCTCGGCTGGGGCAGCCTTATGGAAGGACGCTGTTGAAGCAGTGAGAGTGGTGGCACTTTGCTGACCGTCAGGGGCGGATAATTGCGTCATGTTGGCGGGGTTGTTCCCCCGTGCCCCCTTAAGGCGCCAAAGGGAATGGTGAGGATGGCTCACGGGACGCTGGGGGAGGTCGAGTAATTGAGACAGACGCGCGGGGCTGACAAGGGGACGCCCCAATTGTGAATGACGACAAGACTCCCGCCTGGCAAAGGTTTCCATACGGAGCAGCGTGGAGGGAGCGGTTACGTTGGCATTGGACGATGCGGTCGGCGGCGGTGGAGGGTGTCTTCGGGACCGGTTGGCTGCTGTGGCGAGGAAGTGTAACTCCTGTGGACTATAGCCTTAGAGGCTGGTGAGTACCCATGCTGGGCTGGACCACGGCGTGGATGAACACCTCTGAGGTGCCTCTACACTGGCTGTTTCCGTGTCTGCATGGCGGGGAGGGATCACCTGCCCCCCCTTTTTGTTCCCCCACCTCCCCCGATGGGTCTGCTGTTTCCTTTCTGAAAGGATCCGGTAGCCGGGTTGGACCTGGACAGAGTTGGGGTCGCCAGGACCGGACCCCCCCCTCCCCCCTGGGCCTGAGTGGAGGATTGTTGAGTACTTACTCGGGAGCACGGTTACTGCTGGTGGCTGCATTGGTCCTCCTTCGTAGACAGTCTGCGTCCTCCCTCCTGCCTCCCCCCTCCCATGGGTAGAAATCGAGGCCGGGGTCCGGAGGGACGAGGTGCCTATGTTGTCTCTCGCGCCATGTCGGACAGTGGCGGCGGGAACTCTCCGCCGGACGCCGTGATGCTCAGTCACGCAGATGAACATCCCCCTGACAAACTGGATCTGATCCTGCAGGAAATTCGGGACTCCAGGGCGGCAATGGAGTTGCAGCTAGGCACCCTCACCACGGGCCTGACGCTATTGAAGGCGGATCACGACAAGCTGGCGGAAAGAGTGAAGGAACATGGCCTCACCCTGACGGACCTTGCCCTGACGGTGATGGAACACTCTACCTCCCTGCTGCACTTGACACAGTAGGTTAACACGCTCCTGGAGCGGGTGGAAGATGCGGAGGGGCACAATCGGTGCAATAATGTACGCGTCATAGGCCTTCCTGAGCGCTGTGAGGGGACTGCGGCGACCGCTTACATGGAACAATGGTTCAAAGAGCACGTGGCTCCTGAGGGCCTCTCCCAGAACTTTTGCGTGGAGCGCGCGCATCGAATCCCAACTGGTCCGCCCAAGCCGGGAATGCCACCCCGTCCTTTGATAGTACGGGTCCTTAAATATAGGGAACGGGATCTTTTATTGCAGAAGGCTAGGGAGAAGGCCCTTATACAATTAGAAACACACCGGATTTCTCTTTACCCTGATTATACGCAGGTAGTACGAAAACAGCGTGCTTCTTATTTTGCAGTGAAGAAGAAGCTTCAAACCGCACACCTAAAGTACGCCCTGTTATTCCCCGTTCGCTTGAAGGTCATCTACGACAAAAAGACAGATTTTTTTTAAAGTCCAGCCGACGTGGACGAATGGATCGAAGTCATGGGCATAGGCTCAAGCCAGACCAGTGCCTCGGAGACATCTGTGCAAGGAGCGCGGGGTTCGCCCGAGCGGCGACCTCCTCAATCTACCCGACGCGGCAGGACTGGCAGAGGGGCGGGCCCTTTTACAGCTCAACAGCGGAGGGATTGCGAGGAGACATTGGCAACGGTCGAGGCATTTCGTGACAACCAACACAAGATTACCACTGATTCCGAGGACAGCACTATTCATTCTGACTCCAATCACAGTGTTGCGTTGTTCCCTACCATCACACCTAGACTTGCGAATGAGCTACTGGACGAATGAAGATCGAAGATCTATCCTTCTGTGTATTTTTGCTAGTTATATATTCACTGATGTTGGGTATATGATGTGATTTTGCAGGTGGTGCAGGGTTTGCGTTTCTAGGTTCTGCACTCTGGGCCCAATGAGGGCAGTTTTTCCGTACTTAGCAAGGTGGGTGGGAGGTTTGAGTTGCTCCCCCCCTAAGTCTCCAACTGAGATGTGGCCCTGGGGCTGATATGATCCAGTATGGTACTTATGAGACTCCTCCCTACAGCAGGACTGAGAGCGGGCCTGGATCCGTGTCTCCACTATTCCTATGTTTATAACTCTAATTGTATATCCCCCCCCCCCGGATGGGTATTGTAGAGCCGTCCGGTGCCTCATGGAGGACGGTAGACTGGCTGTACAGGCGGCTGGCCATTTCCCTCATAGCATATGCACCATTCTTAGTGTTGGTTTCTACATGTTGTATCATTGTTGGCCTCAGCGCAGTTCGGGCGCTGCGCCGGGGTTAGTTGTTGTTTTTGAGGAAGGGGATGCCTGGTCATACTTACCCGACTGTTTGCTACTGGTGCTGACTTTCCACATCTGTAGGTGACATGGCTCGCTCAGCTACATCTCGAGAGTCTTATAATTTACTTACCTGGAATGTGAGAGGACTAGGTTCCGTCCAAAAACATCACCGCATACATGCATTCCTTCTCCGACATCAAACGCACATTGCATTCCTGCAGGAATCACATTTAACAGAGACTGAATCTCAGAAAATGCGGAGGAAATGGAGGAGGAGTCTTTATTCAACTAATTATTCTGCGTTTGCTAGGGGGGGCAGCCATTTGGGTCCGTCATGGGGTTCCCTTTGCTGAAACTGAAAGGCGGGTGGATGAGCAGGGGAGATACGTACTGGTAAGGGGCAACCTCGACGGCATTCTGGTGGTGTTGGGAAGTATTTATGCCCCGAATTTTGATCAGGACACATTTTTACAGGGGCTGGGTGTGGCTTTGGCAGACTGGGTCGGGGTTCCTTGGGTTTTAGGGGGTGATTGGAATGCGATACTGGATATAGGTCTGGATAGATCACATCCCCGATACAGGCCTTCAGCACCATTAAACTGACTGAAATGTTTGCTTCTTGGACTGATGGTTGGTCCCTAGCGGATGCCTGGCGTACACTACATTGTTTACACAGGGAATATTCCTTCTATTCTCCCATGCATGATGTTCATACTAGGATAGACCTTTTTGTGCTCAAAGTCCATCCTTACATCTATAGGGGGGTCGGAGTATCTAGCTAAAACATTCTCCGATCATAGACATCTGACCTTCCAACTGATATGGGGTAGGGTGCCGACCCCGGTACCCACCTGGAGGCTGAATCCGATGCTGCTGGAGGACGCTCCGTTCCGTTCCTTCTTATCGAATACGATCTCGGACAACCTAAGGGATAATTGGAATACAGCCTTGTCCCGCCTGATTGAATGGGACGCACTAAAAGTGGTGCTAAGAGGTGCTGCAATAGGGAAATTAGTGGGGCCAGACAGGAGATACACCAGACACTACGGGATGTGAAGATAGACTCCCCTCCTGGAGCGGGAGGTGGTCACGGACCCGGGGAAGCGCGATGCCCTACAAGCAGCTTACGCTGACCATGCTGATGCACTGGAAACCCTTAGGGTTATTGATCATAGGGCATACACGCATCAGAAACACGCGGAGGCGGATAAACCGAGCACGTTACTTGCCCGGCTGGTGTGGGACTGCCCTGATCCCCCCCACATAACTTGCATATGTGACCACGCTGGGGCACTGGAGACTACACAAATAGGTATAAATGGTCCATTCCGTGCCTAGCTCCAGACGCTGTACGCACCCCCCGAACCATTAGACCATGACAGTCTTAAGGACTTCCTCCAAGAGCTGCAGTTCCAGACGCTGTCTGAAGCTATTAGGAAGGATATTGATGGTCCCATCACCCAAGCGGAGATCTGTATAGCGATCAAATGCCTTAATCGAAATAAGACGCCCGGTCTGGACGGTCTTCCCGTGGAGTTCTATGTAACGTACTCCGACCTCCTGGTCCCGGTACTGGAAGCTGTCTACAAGTCGGCATTTGACACCGGCCACTTACCCGACTCCACTATGCAAGCGCTGGTCGCATCAATACCAAAACCCGGGAGAGACGAATTAGACATGGCAAACTATAGACCCTTATCATTATTGTCAACTGAATACAAGATCTTAAGTAAGGCCCTTGCAAACCGGATACAGTCACATCTCCCCTCTCTTATCCATCAGGTCAATGTAGATTCCTCCTGAATCGTAGTACGTCCCTGAATACTCGCCGCCTGCACTCGGTTATGTCGGCAGCTACTAATGATTTTCCAGGAGCGGGTTGTGTGGCACTTGACCTCAGACAGGCCTTTGACTCCCTGTCCTGGGAGTTCATGTTTGCAATATTGGAACGGTTTGGGTTCCCAGGCACTTTCCTGCGATGAATTTGCTTATTATATACGCGCCCTACTGCCAGAGCCCGCACCGGTCGTTATATTTTGGATAGTTACGGAGTGTGGAGAGGCACGAGACAGGGATGCCCCTTATTCCCGCTACTATTTGTATTGGCCCTGGAACCCCTTGCGATATCACTACGGAATCTGCCGACCACATGGGCATACCGGTACACGGTATTTCTCACATTATTTCTATATACGCAGATGATATATTATTATATTTTAGAGACCTCACAGCCGCTCATGACCCTATCCCAGATATATTTGCTACCTTTGAGCAGCTTTCGGGCTTGGCGATTAACCCAGTAAAAGCGGTAGGTTTTTTCTTTTAGGAGACACCACACTTCACCCACATCCCATTTGGCATTCATCACATGCCGATAGCCCCGGACACTTTTAAGTATTTGGTTATACAAGTATATCGATCACCAGCAGATCAAATCGATGGGAACCTCCAGAGGGCAATAACTAAACTTCGCGGCAGTGTGGGATTATGGACCTCTTTACCCCTGTCAGTGATGGCACGCATTGCCATCTCAAAGATGGTTGTGCTGCCTCGTCTACTATATTATTTTGTTAACACACCTGTGCTGCTCCCTCCATCTCTATTTGCAGTACTTGATACCATTTTGATTACCCTTATGTGGGGGACGGGCCGGAGACAAATAAGCCTGAAGAAACTGCAATTAGGCACAAGGGCGGGTGGCCTAGGAGCGCCGGACTTCCGAGGGTATTATTACGCTAGACAATTACAGTGGCTGTCCTCCTGGATGGCAAGCAGAAACCTACACGAGATGGGCTTTACGCCCGAACGTATCAACCGTGGGGAAATTCACGCCCTGCTGCTGCCTAGGGCCAGGCTCCCCCCTGGTCTGCCCGCCGCTGCTAAAATGTGCTGTGACTTGTTGGAGGAAGGCCTTCTCTTATACTTCGAACACCCTGCCCTATGTGGCAAACATACCATTACTGGGGATTTCCACGCCATCCGGTAGACTCACTCGCCACAGGATCTGTGATTGGACAGACTGCGGGGTGGAAGAGGTGGGCTCCTTTTTTGGAGACGATGTTCTCTTGGACCATGATTCATTCGTGCAGGCCACGGGTGCCCCTCCGCATCTCTACCTGTTACACACCACGGTGGCTCACTACATACAGACCACCTGGGCACCACAAAGAACTGCACCGGTACAACACGAGTTAGTACACTTATTGTATTACATGGGATCCGGGGGACACCTGGTCTGTTGGTTATACACAGGGATCAGGGCACACGCAGCACTATCGCTCACGACCCTAAACACATGCTGGGTGGACGACACAGCTAAGGACATAACAGATTAGGAGTGGCAGTCGATCCTGGAACTCCCCAAGAGTGTCACGCAATGTCAGGTTTAAATTAATTCAGACGATGGTGCTCCACAGAGCATATCTCACCCCCTAGGAGAATACATCTTATGTTCCCAGTATCGTCTCACCGCTGCCCTCGCTGCGGGGAGGATGAGGCTAGCTTCCTGCATATGCTGTGGTCCTGCCCCCGATTGCGTGAATATTGGAGGGAGGTGTGCCGTACCCTCAACACTTTGACACAACTCCTAGCTCCTGCTGAGGTATTCCCCTGCCTATTGGGTTTACGACACCGGTCTAAATTGCAGAAGGTTGGTCTCAAATTCTTGGACTTGGCATATGTCCTGGCTATTAGGGTCATTACTATGAAGTGGAAGTCTCCTAGACCCCCTACAGTGTTGAGGTGGCAGACCGACATGTTATTGAGCGGAAGGCACGGCTCTCCGACGGGAGGAAGACAGAGGATTATGCAAGCATCCTATAGCAATGGAGTGGGACGCTATGTTGCTTGCCTTAGAAACAATGGATCTCTCCCCAATCATAATGACTAGGTCCCTATAGGCAGCCCTAGCCCTCCGACACTTTGTGTTGTAGGCCCTTTCGTAGGAACACAAGCAAGGTATTTTAGGTTCCAATGCATTGTCCAGATGGTGACGCTCAGCGATATTACGGGTAGTTTGGGTTCGGGAGGGATTGACCAGGAGCAGGCGGGAGGGTGGGAGTGGGCAGTATAGGTTACGTTAATTAGTTAGGCTTGTTTCTATAAATATAGGATACACGCTTATATACAGATAACAATTTGAGATTCCATGCTTTGGTTTTGTATGGTGCGGGCGGGAGGAGCTTCCTATGGACTATTTCTTTTGTCAATGATTATGCGATGTTATTCATCTTTGCCCTTTGGACACTTTATTCACATTGGGTTTGTTGTGGGATCGAGGTATAAAATGAAAAAGACTGTATTGTTACTTACGCTGAATATGATTATGTATACCTGTGGTCATCAATAAAGTGTATTAAAAAAAAAAGTCTGTTGTGCTGAGTTCCACGCGGTATGCAGGGTCGGACCAGCCGCCCGCATACCAATCGTGGATGACAATGAGTTTCATGGCCAGGTAGTAGAGGTGGAGATTGGTTACCCCCATACCTCCATCAAAGGGGGAAATACGACAGTGCGCCAGAGATAAGCGTGGTCTCCTCCCTCCCCAGAGAAACCGGGTGAGGACACCGTCAAGCTCGCGGAACTAACTACCCGGGATGTGGATAGTAATGTTTTGCAGTATGTAAAGAAAACGGGGGAGGACCATCATTTTGAAGAGTGCACTCCTGCCCAGGGGGTTAAGGGGGAGGGTCTGCCACCTCTTGAGATCCGCCTTCCTCCGGACGACCAAAAGCGTAATGTTTAAGGCCAATTCGAGTTCTGGCAGAAGAGCTACCCAAACGTCAAGATATTTGACAGAGTGTCTCCTAAGGGGGATGTCCGACTGCCAGTCGTAGCAGTCTCTGGAGGGATGTAGGGGGACCAAAGTTGACTTCGCCGGATTGAGGCGGAGTCCAGAGACCCGCTCAAAAGCGGAAAGAGCCGCCAGGCACCTGGGGCCAGAGCTATCTGGGCCCGCCAAATGGAGCAGAACATCATCCGCATATAGGGCAATCTTATCAACCTGGCTGACGTCCCAGGCCCAACCCCGAATAAGTGGGTCCTGTTGGATGAGTGCCGCCAGGGGTTCCATCGCCAGCGCGAATAAGAGTGGTGAGAGCGGACACCCCTGACGCGTACCCCTCCGGATCAGGAATGCCTCAGACAGCTCCCCATTATTGAGTACTCGGGCTCTGGGATTGGTGTATAGAACTCTGATCAGATGGCGGAACGAGGGACCGAAACCCATCCTGTCCAGCACATCCTGCAGGTAATCCGAATTCACCGTATCGAAGGCCTTCTCAAAGTCTATGAAAAGCAGTGCCAAGTACGGGGTTAGGCGACCACGATGGGCCAGAGCCAGGTCGAGACGACGAATGCAGTGGTGAGTGCCCCTGGCAGGCATGAACCCACACTGGTCATGGTGGACCAGGTCTTGCAGGAGGGGCCGGAGTCTCTGAGCCAAGACAGTGGCGAAGATTTTGATCTCCGTGTTGATCAGTGACTTCGGGCGGTAGTCCGCACAGTTCAGGGAGGGCGGTTGCGTCTTCGGAATAACCACTTTTGTGGCAACATCAGACTCAGGCGGAAAAGGTCCACCAAATGGGGGGCCAAAATATCCTGAAATGCCGCATAGTACTCTTGAGGGTACCCATCAGGACCAGGCATTTTACTGGAGTGTAAGAGCGAGATAGCATCCTGGATTTCCTCCTGGGTGAAGGGGCGGTCCAGAGCTTTTGCAGTCTCTTGAGAGAGACCCGGCAGTCGGGTACCAGTCCTGTCCAGCAAGTCAGCCAGAGAAGCGCCCGGGGGACGAGCGGTGCAGAGGGTCGCGTAGTAAGCAGCAAAGGTTTGTGCGATGGCTGAGGACGTCACTTGGAGGACCCCGGTGTTCGAGCGGACCTCAGGAATAATACGGTTGATTTTGGGATAAGACACAAGGTTGTGGAGGAGCTTGCCATTCTTGTCATCCCACTCATAAATACGGGCAACCGGCAAACGCCAAAGCATCTTAGAGGATTCCAACGAGATCCGACGGATCTCCTCGCGTGCTGCTGCTAGTTGTCGGGAAGTATCCCCTGGATCGCTAGTGAGTTGAGCTGCTTCCAGCTGTGCCGCCCGGGATTCCAGCTGGACAAGCTGGGCCGTCTGCTCCGATCTCTTTGTGTGGACCAGTCCCCTGGCCACCCTGCTGATAATGGCCGTGCTAGCCTCCCACAGCGTCCCCGGCGAGGGAACTGAGCCCGTATTGGTAGAAAAAAAGTGACGCAACTCCTGACCAAGTGACTTCACTGTCTCAGAGTCTTGCAAGATCCAGGCGTTTAGCCGCCAAGTCGCTCGTGGACCCGTCGGAAGGAACCCGAGACGGAGGGAGATGGGAGAGTGATCTGAGATCCCCCTGGGCAGTATCGCGGCCCCCAAAACCAGCTGGTAGTCTGTGGCTGGCATTAGGAGAAGGTCAATTCGGGAGTGAGTAGGATGATCTGCCTACGTGGGGGTGTATTGTTCCCCACGGGGGTTCCAAACCCGCCACACCTCACAGAGACCTAGGGCAGAGGACCAGCTTGAGAGGATCTTTGCAGAGTTGACACCGGCTCTGAATGTGGTCCCCGTCGTCTCAAACAGGGGCTGCAGAATGGCGTTAAAGTCCCCCCTACCACTATAAGACCCTGCGGGAGGGATGAGATCACTTGTGTAAGGTAACGAAGTGTTGGAGACAGGAGTGGAAGGGAAATGTAAAGGCATAGGAGGCTCAAGGGGCGCCCCTCAATGGTTCCCGAGACGGCCACATAGCAGCCCTGCTCATCAGACTCAGCTTTAGCCAGGGTAAAGGGAAGCCCTTTCCTCAGCAAAATGCCCCCCCCCGGAGCCCCGTGTAAAACCAGAGGGCCAGAAATCCATAGCGAACTAGGAAGTTGCATGTGTACCCAGGAGGTGCATCTCTTGGAGGAAGAGAATGTCCAGCGTGTGGCGGTGAGCAGCGCGGAGAACAGCCGTGAGCTTAATTCGGTCTAAGAGGCCATTGACATTCCAGGAAAGGATGTGGATAGGTCTAGTGAGGGTGTAAGTCATCTAAGGGAATGGACTGTGGAGAGGCGGATAACTACGTGGGACCTTACCCACACGAGGGGAACACCCACCCGAATCCGAGCCAAGAAACGGGGCCATGGAAATTGGTGATCTGCTCGTCAACTGTGGAAACCAAGGAAGGAGGAAACAACTACCAATGGGAGCCCCCGATGGCGGCCCGTAGGCGGCCAAAAATAACAAACTGATGGAAGATGTGATCTGCGTGTCAACTGTGGATCAATCAGAGAAACATAGCTACAAAGAAGAACTGCAACCAGCGGCCCGTAGGCGGCTAAACAAAACAAACTGTCGAGAAACAACGGTCCCCCGTCCCTCCCAGCCCCTCGAAATCCCCCCACCCTACACTTCTGAAGTGGAAGCATCTGTCGCCCCAAAACCCCAACTACTAACTACACCACAAAGAGGTGATTCGCTACTCTAAAACGGTTAGCAACAATCAGTCAGGAGCATGGCTGAGTCGGACCCCCCTCCATGTATACGGATGCATGCCCACAATGGATAAGCATGGAGTGGATAACAAAGAAGTCACAAGATGGTTCGGATCCAGGATGGCAATGAGAAGGTAAACGCTGGCTGGTTCTTCCAGCGGAGCTAGGGGAGAGTCCCGTTCCCGGGGTCGGGGATAGGCTCGCTATGGCAGGTCCTCAAGGGTGGAATGAAGGCATACAACTTGTAAAACTGATCACACCCCCTCCTCCCCACGAGAGCCAGGGATCACGGGGCTTCCAGACAGATCCGAGTCCGACATGGCCCCCCTTAAATGTTTTTACTGGTATCATTGGTAATGTGTAACTGATGTAAGTTTGCAACTATGTGGAACCTTATGTAAAGCGCTCTGATACCGTCGGGTCTAGCAAACGCTATATAAAACTCTTTAAATACATAAACACAGAAAAACCAGTCTCATTTGTTATATACTCCTGCTTTTAATCCCCAGGCAAGGAACTTTTCCTTTACTGAGTATGTTTTAAAATGAACTAGAATCCTTCTGGGTTTTTTCTTCCCCGGTCTCCTAGAGAAAGGATCCCAATAGATTCTCTGGATATCTTCTTCCAGGGTCTGTTTTTCTATTTCCGGATGGAATTCTCTAAGAAGACTAATAACAAAGGACCTTATATCCCCTCCGTCAACATCCTGTGGGACATTCAGGATCCTACGATTATTTCTTCAAGCACTAATCTCTAAACTTTCTAGTTTATCCCTCAGTTCTTTGTCATTTTCTTTTATCCTCATGATTTCAGTTGAGTTTCCTTCCACTTGTTTTGAAAGATCTCCCAAGGGGATCTCCATTATTCCGTCTCTTTCCATCACGTCATTCATTCTTCCTTCCAATGTTTCACATACTGCTTGGATTTTTATTTGATTACTTTCAGATATTGCACATTTTTCTCTGATTTCAGTGAGTAAGGTAGCTAGGAGACCCTCTGTAGATGGTTGTTACCCTGAATTAGGGCATGTAGCTGGTTCCCTCACCCATCTCTCTCTCGGGGCAGCTGATTTAAAGGGGTCTCAAGCCTAAGATCATGTGGAGAACAAGTGTTATCATTTTCTACCACTGCCAAGGGAGATCTTTTTCCAGAAGCACGGCATTCATTTCTGCTTCCAGTCCCCTGGTATTTACTATCCTGGGCAACTCAGAAGTGTTCAGTAGGGTAAAACCAACACTGTTAATCGTGACCGCTGTGGAAGTGGAAGTGCGAGTATAGATGGATTGACTGGCCTGAATAGCCTGAGTAGGCTGGGTAGGTTTAGTGGGCAGAGAAGATTGAGCCTGAACATCAAAATAGGAGCGGAGTGAAGGTGTGACTCGAATGTTGGCAGATTTGCTTTTGGTTTGCTTTTTTTCCCTTGGTCGGGAGAATCTTCTCTGCGGACGCTTTTTTATTTTGTAGGGAAAGGGGGCAGGAACGAGCTTCTGTGTTTCTATGAAAATTAGTATGCACAGCTGGCGGGGTAATTTCGGTAGTTGGGACCTCAGAAGGGGACTGACCTTGGCCCTAGATATCCCTAAATCTGAGGGCGTATCCACTTAACCTATTTTCACCAGTATGTAGCTCAGCCGAGTCCCTTTTCCTGATGACTTTCTGCTCTTCAAACGTGGCGCCCTTCCCCTCATTTAGCGTGGACCCCCAATCCCCCTTCTTTGTCCTCCTTACCGTTATCATTTGTGAGTACTGTACACCATCGCCAAGATTCTCCACATGCGCCGTCCCGCAGTTGCTGCAGAGCAGGTCAATCTCAAAATTTGCAATTTGAAACGTATGGAAACGTTGTAACCACCACCCAACTCCCGCTGCCCCGGAAGCCAAAATTGGCTGCAGCACGCCTGCCTCTCATGATCCGCACTGCTGCTCCCTCCCACAGACTCCCCTGCGGCATCTCCACTACTACAGCCGCCACCGTCACCTCAAAAGATTTACTGGCGAGAAACTCAAGAAATGAGGGAGAAGAAAATCCGTCTGAATCACCGCGTCAGCCTCACATCACCTCCCATCCAGGTAAATTCTGTTTTAATCTGCCAGAGTCGAGCGAGACCCTGCAACCAATCTAACTAGTGTCCGCCATGTTCCCCATCATTTGCGACACTTCTTGCTCTCCCTGTGCAGAGCCGAAACCAGTCATAGGATGCTTATTTCCAGTCCAGAGAGGACCTGGCTTTTCAGGTTCGGGCTGAACTGTTCCCATTGGGCATAGGGTCTTGACTGATTTGCATATGGTTGGGTTCAAACTGGAATGGCTTGGGGAGAAAAAAAAGATTAATTTCGGGCAGACCTCTGTACTGAGGTGAATGTATGACATTGTTCTACATTCTGTCCATCAATTGTCCTTTATGCATTTGTCACCCCAAGTGGGATGCGTATGCCCAGACGTGAGTCGCGTGCTCTTGATGCCACTAGAGTGGAGCTATCCTGGCTGATGACGGGTGAAACCTCGAAACCGGCCCTAGGATGCTTGTTTCCAGTCCAGGGGGGATATGGCTGTCAGTTCGGGTTGGACTGTTCCCATTGTGCATAGGGTCAAGACTGATTTGCATATGGCTGGGTTGAAACTGGAATGGCATGGCATGGGGAGCAAAAAAAACAATGGATTTAGGCCCAGATCTCTGTACTGGGGTGAATGTATGAAATTGTTCTACATTCTGTCCATCAATTGTTCTTTTTGCATTTGTCACCCAAAGTGGGACGCGTATACCCAGACGTGAGTCCATGCTCTCGATGCCACTAGAGTCAAGCTATCCTGGCTGATGAGGGGTGAAACCCTGAAATCGGTCCTATCCTGCTTGTTTCCAGTCCAGGGAGGACCTGGTGTTGTAGTTCGGGCTGGACTGTTTCCATTGGGCATAGGGTCATGACTGATTTGCATATGGTTGGGTTCAAACTGGAATGGCTTGGGGAGAAAAAAAACTATTGATTTCGGGCAGACCTCTGTACTGGGGTGAATGTATGACATTGTTCTACATTCTGTTCATCAATAGTTCTTTATGCATTTGTCACCCCAAGTAGGACGCGTAGGCCCAGACGTGAGTCGCGTGTTCATGATGCCACTAGACTCCAGCTATCCTGGCTGATGAGGGGTGAAACGCAGAAACCGGTCCTAGGATGCTTGTTTCCAGTCCAGGGAGCACCTGGCTTGTCAGTTCTGGCTGGACTGTTCCCATTGGGCACAGGGTCAAGACTGATTTCCATATGGCTGGGTTCAAACTGGAATAGCATGGCATGGGGAGAAAAAAACGATGGATTTAGGCCCAGATCTCTGTACTGGGGTGAATCTATGAAATAGTTCTACATTCTGTCCTTCAATTGCTCTTTTTGCATTTGTCACCCCGAGTGGGAAGGGTATGCCCAGCTGTAGGTCCCGTGCTCTCCATGCCACTGGAGTCCACTATCCTGGCTGATGAGGGGTGAAACCCTAAAATCGGTCCTATGATGCTTGTTTCAAGTCCACGGAGGACCTGGTGTTGCAGTTCGGGCTGGACGGTCCCCCTTGGGCATGGGTCATGATTGATTTGCATATGGCTGGGTTGAAACTGGAATGGCATGGCATGGTGAGCAAAAAAAACAATGGATTTAGGCCCAGATCTCTGTACTGGGGTGAATGTATGAAATTGTTCTACATTCTGTCCATCAATTGTTCTGTTTGCATTTGTCACCCAAAGTGGGACGCGTATACCCAGACGTGAGTCCATGCTCTCGATGCCACTAGAGTCAAGCTATCCTGGCTGATGAGGGGTGAAACCCTGAAATCGGTCCTATCATGCTTGTTTCCAGTCCAGGGAGGACCTGATGTTGTAGTTCGGGCTGGACTGTTCCCATTGGGCATAGGGTCATGACTGATTTGCATATGGTTGGATTCAAACTGGAATGGCTTGGGGAGAAAAAAAGCTATTGATTTCGGGCAGACCTCTGTACTGGGGTGAATGTATGACATTGTTCTACATTCTGTTCATCAATAGTTCTTTGTGCATTTGTCACCTCAAGTAGGACGCGTATGCCCAGACGTGAGTCGCGTGTTCATGATGCCACTAGACTCCAGCTATCCTGGCTGATGAGGGGTGAAACGCAGAAACCAGTCCTAGGATGCTTGTTTCCAGGCAAGGAAGCACCTGGCTTGTCAGTTCTGGCTGGACTGTTCCCATTGGGCACAGGGTCAAGACTGATTTCCTTATGGCTGGGTTCAAACTGGAATAGCATGGCATGGGGAGAAAAAAACGATGGATTTAGGCCCAGATCTCTGTACTGGGGTGAATCTATGAAATAGTTCTACATTCTGTCCTTCAATTGCTCTTTTTGCATTTGTCACCCCGAGTGGGAAGGGTATGCCCAGCTGTAGGTCCCGTACTCTCCATGCCACCGGAGTCCAGATATCCTGGCTGATGAGGGGTGAAACCCTAAAATCGGTCCTATGATGCTTGTTTCAAGTCCACGGAGGACCTGGTGTTGCAGTTCGGGCTGGACGGTCCCCCTTGGCATGGGTCATGACTGATTTGCATATGATTGGGTTCAAACTGGAATGGCTTGGGAAGAAAAAAACGATTGATTACGGGCAGACCTCTGTACTGGGGAGAATGTATGACATTGTTCTAAATTTTGTCCATCAATTGTTCTTTATGCATTTGTCACCCCAAGTGGGACGCGTATGCCAGACGTGCGTCGCGTGCTCTTGATGCCCCTAGAATCAAGCTATCCTGGCTGAGGAGAGGTGAAACCATGAAACCAGTCCTGGGATGCTTGTTTCCAGTCCAGAGAGGTCCTGGCTGCGCAATTCGGGATGGACTGTTCCCATTGGGCACAGGGTCAAGAATTATTTGCCTATGACTGGGCTCAAACTGGAATGGCATGGGGAGCAAAAAAATGATGGCTTTAGGCCCAGATCTCTGTACTGGTTTGAATGTATGACATTGTTCTACATTCTGTCCATCAATTACTCTTCTTGCATTTGTCACCCCGAGTGGGAACGTATGCCCAAAAGTGGCTCCTGTGCTCTCCGAGCCACTGGAGTCCACCTATCCTGGGTGAATAGCTGAAAAGACATGAAACGGGTCCTAGGATGCTTGTGTCCTGTCCAGGGAGGACCTGGCTTGGCAGTTTGGGCTGGACTGTTACCATTGGGCACATGGTCAAGATTGATTTGCGTATGGCTAGGTTCAAATTGGAATGGCATGGGCAGCAAAACGATGGTGGATTTAGGCCCAGACATCTGTACTGGGGTGAATGCATGACATTGTTCTTCATTCTGTCCATCATTTGTTCTTTTTGCATTGGCCATCCAGAGTGGGACGGGTATGGTCAGACGTGGGTCCTGTGCTCTCCATGCCTCTCGAGTCAAGCTATCCTAGCTGTTGAGGGGTGAAACCCTGAAACCGGTCCAGGGATGCTTGTTTCCAGTCCAGGAAAGACCTGGCTTGGCAGTTCGAGCTGGACTGTTCCCATTGGGCACAGGGTCAAGAATTATTTGCCTATGACTGGGCTCAAACTGGAATGGCATGGGGAGCAAAAAAACGATGGCTTTAGGCCCAGATCTCTGTACTGGTTTGAATGTATGACATTGTTCTACATTCTGTCCATCAATTACTCTTCTTGCATTTGTCACCCCGATTGGGAAAGTATGCCCAAAAGTGGCTCATGTGCTCTCCATGCCACTGGAGTCCACCTATCCTGGGTGAAGAGCTGAAAAGCCATGAAACGGGTCCTAGGATGCTTGTTTCCTGTCCAGGGAGGACCTGGCTTGGCAGTTTGGGCTGGACTGTTACCATTGGGCACATGGTCAAGACTGATTTGCATATGGCTGGGTTCAAATTGGAATGGCATGGGCAGCAAAACGATGATGGATTTAGGCCCAGATGTCTGTACTGGGGAGAATGCATGACATTGTTCTTCATTCTGTCCATCAATTGTTATTTTTGCATTGGCCATCCAGAGGGGGACGGGTATGGTCAGACGTGGGTCCTGTACTCTCCATGCCTCTGGAGTCAAGCTATCCTAGATGATGAGGGTTGAAACCCTGAAACCGGTCCAGGGATGCTTGTTTCCAGTCCAGGAAAGACCTGGCTTGGCAGTTTGAGCTGGACCCTTCCCATTGGGCACAGGGTCAAGAATGATTTGCATATGGCTAGGCTCAAACTGGAATGGCATGGGGAGCAAAAAAACTATGGCTTTAGGTCCAGATCTCTGTACTGGTGTGAATGTATGACATTGTTCTACATTCTGTCCATCAATTCTTCTTTTGCATTTGTCACCCCAAGTGGGAAGGTATGCCCAAAAGTGGGTCCCTGGGTGAAGAGGGGAAAAACCCTAAACCGGGTCCTTGGATGCTTGTTTCCAGTCCAGGGACAATCTGGCTTGGCAGTTTGGGCTGGACTTTTACCATTAGCACAGGGTCAAGACTGATTTGCACATTGCTGGGCTCAAAATGGAATGGCATGGGCAGCAAACAAATGATGGATTTAGGCCCAGATCTTTGTACTGGGGTGAATGTATGGCATTGTTCTACATTCAGTCCAGCAATTCTTCTTTTGCATTTGCCATCCTGAGTGGGACGGTTATGCCCAGACGTGGGTCCCGTGCTCTACATGCCACTGAAGTCCAGCTATCCTGGCTGATGAGGGGTGAAACCCTGAAACCGGTCCTAGGATGCTTGTTTCCAGTCCAGGGAAGACCTGTCTTGGCAGTTCGGGCTGGACAGTTCCCATTGGGCCCAGGGTCAAGACTGATTTGCATATGGTTAGGTTCAAACCGGAATGGCATGGGGAGCAAAGACATAATGGATTTAGGCCCAGATCTCTGTACTGGGGTGAATGTGTGATATTGTTGTGCATTCAGTCCATCAATTTTTCTTTTTGCATTTATCAACCCGAGTGCAACGGGTATGCCCAGACGTGGGTCCGGTGCTCTCCATGCCACTGGAGTCAAGCTATCCTGGCTGATGAGGGGTGAAACCCTGAATCTAGTTCTAGGATGCATGTTTCCAGGCCTAGGAGGATCTGGCTTGGCTGTTCGGGTTGGAGTGTTCCAAGCTATCCTAGCTGATGAGGGGTGAAACCCCGAAACCTGTCCTAAGATGCTTGTTTCCAGTCCAGGGACGACCTGGCTTGACAGTTTCGGGTGGACAGTTCCCATTGGGCACAGGGTCAAGACTGATTTACATATGGCTGTGTTCTAACTGGAATGGCATGGGGAGCAAAAAAAACTATGGACTTAGGTCCAGATCTCTGTACTGGGGTGAATGTATGACATTGTTCTACATTCAGTCCAGCAATTGTTCTTTTTGCATTTGCCATCCTGAGTGGGACGGGTATGCCCAGACGTGGGTCCCTGGGTGAAGAGGGGAAAAACCCTAAACCGTGTCCTTGGATGCTTGTTTTCAGTCCAGGGATTACCTGGCTTGGCAGTTTGGGCAGGACTTTTACCATTGGGCACAGGGTAAAGACTGATTTGCACATTGCTGGGCTCAAATTGGAATGGCATGGGCAGCAAAAAAATGATGGATTTAGGCCCAGATCTCTGTACTGGGGTGAATGTATGACATTGTTCTACATTCAGTCCAGCAATACTTCCTATGCATTTCCCATCCCGAGTGGGACGGTTATGCCCAGACGTGGGTCCCGTGCTCTACATGCCACTGAGGTCCGGCTATCCTGGCTGATGAGGGGTGAAACCCTGAAACCGGTCCTAGGATGCATGTTTCCAGTCCAGGGAAGACCTGGCTTGGCAGTTCGGGCTGGACAGTTCCCATTGGGCACAGGGTCAAGACTGATTTGCATATGGTTAGGTTCAAACCGGAATGGCATGGGGAGCAAAGAAATAATGGATTTAGGCCCAGATCTCTGTAATGGGGTGAATGTGTGACATTGTTGTGCAATCAGTCCATCAATTTTTCTTTTTGCATTTATCACCCCGAGTGCAACGGGTATGCCCAGACGTGGGTCCGGTGCTCTCCATGCCACTGGAGTCAAGCTATCCTGGCTGAAACTAGTTCTAGGATGCATGTTTCCAGGCCTAGGAGGATCTGACTTGGCTGTTCGGGTTGGAGTGTTCCCAGCTATCCTAGCTGATGAGGGGTGAAACCCCGAAACCTGTCCTAGGATGCTTGTTTCCAGTCCAGGGACGACCTGGCTTGACAGTTTCGGGTGGACAGTTCCCATTGGGCACAGGGTCAAGACTGATTTACATATGGCTGTGTTCTAACTGGAATGGCATGGGGAGCAAAAAAATCTATGATTTTAGGTCCAGATCTCTGTACTGACATTGTTCTACATTCAGTCCAGCAATTGTTCTTTTTGCATTTGCCATCCTGAGTGGGACGGGTATGCCCAGACGTGGGTCCCGTGCTCTCCATGCCACTGGAGTCCAGCTATCCTGGCTGATGAGGGGTGAAACCCTGAAACTGGTCCTAGGATGCTTGTTTCCAGTCCAGGAAAGACCTGGCTTGGCAATTCGGGCTGGACTGTCCCCATTGGGCACAGGGTCAAGACTGATTTGCATATGGCTAGGTTCAAACCGGAATGGCATGGGGAGCAAAAAATATAATGGATTTAGGCCCAGATCTCTGTACTGGGGTGAATATGAGACATTGTTCTGCATTCAGGCCATCAATTTTTCTTTTTGCATATGTCACCCCGAGTGGGATGAGTATGCCCAGACTTTGGTCCTGTGCTCTCCATGCCACTGGAGACAAGTTATCCTGGCGGATGACGGGTGAAACCACGAAACCAGTCCTCGGATGCTTGTTTCCAGTCCAGAGAGGACCTGGCTGCGCAATTTGGGCTGGACTTTTCCCGTTGGGTACAGGGTCAAGAATGATTTGCCGAAGGGGGCGTGGCTGCGCGGCGTAACGTAATGGCCGCTGTTTTGTAGAGCTCCAGCTACCCCAACCCCAACCCACACATCCGACCCACTTATCCGGACATTTGAAGAGGAATGCCAATGCTTTATCTACTGATTGTTTATAACATACTGTTTGTGAAGTATTGTTTTTTCAACAACTTATGATTATATTATGTGATTTTACAGAATGCCTCAGCCTCTAAGTACTGAAACCAATATTTATCAAGATGACAAGAGACATGGGTTAATACTCTAGAAAATGGCGTTGTACGTGTATGCTAAATTGGAATAAGCAGTGTATGCTATAGTGTCTGATTTTGCCACTATACTTTTCATTCTATTTTCACCTTATTGCTAACTGACATGACATATTTTATCTTGAAACATTGTGAGACTCCGTTTTATTAGTACTACTTAGAGGTCTCACTTTCGATCTATTCACCCACTTGTCAACACAAATGGGGTGTGTTTCTTTATTAAGAAAGGGCTGAAGAGCTACATTTATATTGGAGTACTTTTTGTTTGAGAGAAATGCGCTTTTTTCATGTGGTGCTCAAATCACACAATCGGGTCGTTTTTTGTTTCCGACACAGTGATAAGTAAATTATCCTACTACTAACTGACACGACAGATTATTATCTCTAAACATTTGGAGATTTTTTTTTTTGTCACTACTTCAAGGTTTCCCTCTCGATCCCACTCACCCACTTGTTAATACAATAGGGGAGTGTTTCTTTATTTGTAAATGACTAAAGAGTCTTTTTGACGTTGGAGTACTTCCTGTTTGCAACAATTGAGCTTTATTCATGGGGACTTTACTTACCTTTCACGTCAGACTATGAGTATTGCAGGCGTTACATGATGAAGGCCCACTTTCTTCTAATGACAGGCTAGGAACCGGTGGATTAGAGATACACTACAAGATGGCGGCTCCTTTTGCAGTAGGACGCGTCGTCTTTAAGTTCCATGCGCGGTACGTGATACGGAGAATCACGTGACCGCACGCTGGACTTCTTTATGTGCGTCAGGACATGGCCGGCGTTTGGTTAACTTTACTAGACACACACACGAATGGTGCGCCAGCTGTGGGCTCTGGTGTTAACGGTGAGCGTCAGGCTCATATGATGCTTTTTAGTACAATTTATTCCTGCAGATTTTACCATTTTGACCCTTACATTCACAAGGAACGGACGTATCAAGGTCTGGCTCCCGCAAACTGTTATTGACAAATTTTGGGCCACTGCCCAGTCAAGGGTATACTTGGATACCGTATTGGGGAGTTTTTGTATTAGTTGAGGTTAGTCCATATATCCTCACGATACTTCTATCTGGGACAGGTTAACTTAAGATAGGAGTGTTATGTTGTTACACATGTATATTGTCATTGATAGAGTTGGATTTTGTGGCACTATTAGAGGCAACCGGAAGAGATGAACATGTCGATTTATTTTACTTACAGGGTACCGATGAATTGATGTGTGGTCCCCTTTGTTAACAATTGACACTTCCAATTCAGTGTGTTTACAAATTGGTGTTTCCTTAGCACCCCGCGGGGAAACTCCTTTCGGAATGGGGTGAGTTTATTGTTCATTACACATCATCCAGATGCATTAACCCGTTTAGAGGCATGTTGGCACATATACTGAAGGGTCATACTTATTCTTTCCAACAGGTCATCAAGTCACTTTGACATGCTTTTTACTCTTAATATCACCATCGCCTGTCAACTCTGATTATACTGAGGGGTTGAAGTTTTCATTCAGCACATGATTATTGCATCGTGCGGGTGAGTGTCATTTTGAGGATTTTGGGTTTTCCCTATGCATGATTAATAGTACAGGATGATTGGAATGTATTTGGGCTGACTGGGGGTGAATGTTGTTACAGGATTTGGGTCTCTCCTATTCAAGACAAGGATCACAGGCTGATTGGCTCATTTTTGGGCGGATTGCGGGAGTAACTCTTATGTGTTTAGGGCCACCGTTTGGGTGTGCCGCATACGACACTGGCATTTTGAGCATCCACCTTCTACAATGGGTTGCTCGACTTCATCATACAGTGGGCTATTGATTGCATTTGAGCTCATTGTATGGATCTGTTTATTGGACACCAATTCTTTTGGTGACACTGCCTGATTGAATAGGATTTATTGTTTTGGTATAATGCTACAGACCAAATGTGATACTCGTGTTGTATAGTACACATTGCTTGTAATAATTCTTATTTATGTACATTTTTGTATCAGAAACATTTATATGTCTCATGTTAATGGCAGTTTACACGTGATCATCGTTATTTAGAAGCATCTGATTTGTCGTGGAACACTGGTCCAGTTATTTAGTCTGGTGGGTGTTGAACTATTATCTGTTTTTCTTCTTTTTTACAATACTAGCTAATTACTTGAACATTTTGGTGTCTTGTGCATCACACTTTCCGTGGTATTTGGCGCCACAAGAATTATCTCGTTGTCACTGTATGAAACCACAATGGTGGAGGTCTATCGGTTCTGTGTTCTTTCTCTCCTTTACTGGATCGCACACTACGTGTGCCCAGCTTACAAGACTAATTACATCTTGTAATGGTTTATATCTACTATCACTTAGGGTGTCTACTCTACAGGCATCCTACATAACTGATTTTAACACACGGTGTCTCCTCTTTTAGTCTTTCTTCTGTTCTGGGATTATTTGGTCGAGGCAAGACTAACATGAATAGTTGTATATGTGCAAATATATGCTGTTACACAAAATAGCTTATGGAGGCTATGTAATGTTTATATTCCAGCCTAGAGAAAGTCTGAATACATATTTGTACAGACAAAACTCGTGTTGGCTTCAAGAATTGGCATCAAGAATTGCTGGAAATTTGGCGTACACAAATAAAAGAACTTCTTTTTTTCTTCTCTTGTGATTGGTGGATGGTCCTTTGAAAAACAACGGTGGATTGAAGTAGGATATATTCGCCTTTAGACGTTGGAGATGTTGATACATACTGTTTTGATATATTCCTATTTTGGGATATATGTTCTGATTGCATTTATTGTGACTACTCAGGGTGTGCTACAACTGTATTGTTGGATAAATCCGCTGGATGCGACTGGGGAGTTAAAAGGGCCAACAGACCAGAATCCCTCCGCGATGTGTTACAACCTTGCGTGAGGGTGGTCACAAGCTCCACGAGAGGCATCCCAGAAGAAATGTAGTGGCTGCCATTCCATATTAGGTGGATCAAGCTGCATCCACAACCCATATGGTCCGACCTGTCACACTACGGTGCATGTGTAGCCAGTGTTTATCTGACTCGTATTTCGTCCATTCCGTGAGTACTCGTAGTTGGGCCGCCTTGTAATACAGATGAACATCTGGGAGTCCGATTCCGCCTTCCTCCCTGGGACGGCACAGTATTGTAAAAGAGAAGCAAGCCCGCTGGAGTCACACCCCTGACACACAATGAACATTGACAACTTGCGATTTCGCCTATCATACCCAACAAGTATTGTGCCCACACATTATTCCAGCACCTACAGTGATTTTGTCGGCCACGCTAGAAGGCACATTTTCCACCAGTGCTGAACCAGATAATAGGGCCTGCCAGGCACTGCAGTTGGGAAACTGAAAGAAGGCTGAATAGCATCCACGCAGGGTGTCAAGACAGTGCAATCCAATAAACTGGACAAGTACGCATTCTCAAAGGAAAGCATACCAGAGCACTCCCCAAAACATAGACATGCAGGAGAGCAAGCGAACCCGGACAAAGAACCCACTCTTAAAGATGTCATGGCGGCCATAGAGGAGATCAAAACATCCCTCGAACACAAAATTGACACCATAACGCTTGAGATGAATCTTATCCGGGCAGATCTCAATAAAAACAATGAAAAGCTTAAACAGGTGGAGCTCAAGACTACCAGTTTGGTGGAAGACACCTCACAACTGCAAACCGAGATTCACAAACTGCAATCTTTCCAAAAGTTTGCAGAACTAAGTTGGACGATTATGAAGGACGCCTTAAACACAATAACATACGCATATTAGGGGTCCCTAAAAAAGCAGAAAGGGAATCGTTTGATATATTTGTGGAAGAGCTTATCCTTCACCATCTCAAACCGAAAGGACTTGGCAACCTCTTTGTAGATGAACGAGCCCACAGAGTCCCGGGGGGACGTCCGAAACCCGGGGCCCCCTACGTCCTATCATGGCCAGGACCCTCAACTACCGTGATCGCGACACAATACTTCAACGGGCCAGAACGGGGCCCCGCTCAGACTTGATAATGCGGATATCATCTTTTTCCCTGACTTTACCCAGTTGATCCAAAGGCAACAACAATCCTTTCTGGGAGAAAAGAAACTGCTTAGAGACAAGGGCATCAAGTATGCAATGCTCTTCCCAGCCAAGCTCCGAGTAGAAGACGACAGCAGGGCCTGGCTTTTTGACCAACCTGAGATTGCGGCGAACTGGTTGGAGACCCGCAAAGCCTGAGATCAGAGATATCCGCATCAAGGACACAATCTTGAGGCTGTTCGGGGAGTCCCTGAGGAACACGGGAAGCACTGGATCTCCAGGATAAGAAATGTGGGGCCAGAGGGATACCTGCGATGAACAATGTGGAACATTATGAGTCCGGTAAAGGGGGTGAAACTAGCCTACGAGCCAGGACACACAGTGGCGTACCATTTCCTCTCAAATCACGCACCCCCATTTTCTTCAATTAGAATAGAATTTGGGCGACAGGCACTCTGCCAGTTGAGTATGGGCAGTTTTAAGTCCAGAGGGCAGGGAAGCAGAGGGGTGGGGGAGGGGGGGTCAGGGTTGTTGGACGGGAGGTTTTTTCTATTTGTTTTTTGTTACAGTTTTTACATCGACAAGCAATGTAACATGCATGACGGAGGCTTTTAGTTTTTTCACTAGTTTTAATGCATACGCAGTGGGATAAGAGCGCCAGAATTTTGAGCTGGAATGTCAACGGGCTTGGAGACAAAGTTAAACGCAGTGTAGTTCTCCAATATATCAGGAAACAAGCCCCTGACATTATCCTGCTTCAGGAGACACACTTGATAGGAAGCTCAAGTACAGCGATGTGCAGGTGGGGATACATGCTTGTGGCACATGCTAGGTTCACAACGAGTTCGAGAGGAGTAGGCAATATGTTGAAAAACACGTTCCCCCTTAGTGTGGATTCCACTTGGGCGGATGACAGGGGCCGCTACATAGTTATTAATGGGTCCTGGGAGGGACGAACCATTACATTGCTCTCTGTTTATGTACCACCGGGAATCCAGACTACATTTCAGGACCTGCGCACCACTCTCCTTTCACTACTGCAGGGACTTTTAGTACTGGGAGGTGATTTCAATTCAGTGGGCTCAGGCACATTAGACCACCACCCCCGCGTGAAATGGAGCCTTCGGCTGGATGGCTACCAGATTTCCTTGAGTCCATGGGATTGGTAGACGGCTGGCACACCTATAACTATGAGAAAATTCAGCACACTTTTCACTCCAGAGCTCACAAACAGCCTATTTAGCTTAGACTACATTTTGGTTCCTATCCCCTAAATCTCACATATCCACGAAATCAGACACCTTGCTAGAGGCATAATCAACCACTCACCGATATGGGTACATATACTCCTGGATCAGGTCAGGGTGGGTAGAGTTGTCCCCATCAATCCCTGGTATCTCCACTGTAGGAGAATAGGGTCCGCTTCCTATGGTTACCCTCACTTTTGCTGTGATTCTCTGGTTTTTCGACTTTAGTGTGGCTGTGGACCTGCTAATCAGGCCCACAGCTCAGCTGTTCTCTCTCTAAATTGATACCATGTACTTTAGGTACATACCAGATTGGTTACTGAGTCACCCTTGTGAGCCCCTGTATAGTGTACCATAGGTACCCAGGGCATTGGTGCACCCTAGGCCTACCAGGGGCTGCAGCATGTATTGTGCCACCCCTGGTTTGCCTTCCAAACTGACACCACAGGTCTGTTCCCACAGCCTGGGTAAGATGGTGCAATCACCCCTTAATTAGATATAGTATACCTATATCTATATACCCATATAGACACATAGACACATATACACATATAAATGTAAATGTAAATGTGTGTATACTTGTAAAGCGCACTGCCGCCCCATCTCGGGGCATCCTGGCGCTGTATACCGCTGTGGAACCCTTCCTGGCTTTCCCTGTGAGATGCCCCTTCCTGGGCACCCCCAAGGTGAAGCCAGGCATCCCAGCGCTGTTGGGGCCGTTGTGGAGATTAAGCAAGCTATTGCCCAGAGTTGCAGAGTGGGACCCATGATTAGAGTAGGCACCAGGGCGAGAATTATCGAGTCCGCGGACATTGAGCCCAAGACCCTGCCGCGTCGGGAATTGAACCCTGGTCCCGGACCTGACCTCTGCTTCAGGGTCTGCCGCTTCTAACCAGTGAGCCACACTGCTCCACAAGCCACTGACATTGACAATCCTGGAGGTAGAGTGCTTAGTTTTATGTGAGAGGGTGCCCTAGCATGAGCTGAGCCCCTCTGCAGCTTTCGGAACCATCTCCATGATATAGTCATACCATATACTCTTAAGTGTATTATAATCCTCGCAGTTAATGCTAACTTTGGTTTGGCTTTATACAAACATGTTGTGTAAGGTGTCTAACCCTTTGGAATACTACCCCCCCCCCCGCCAGTCCTGGTGGCAGGGATAGCATTCCACCCTTCTAGAGGGAGAAGACATGTAGTTACTGGATTACCCGGTTAAAGTTAAATAGAGCCTCAGCATCACAAAATGGATGCTGCTGCCACAGACACAAGTCTGCCCTTCTGCTGCTGGACAAAACTCCGGCAGGGGAGGCCTGGACAATAGGTTTCCTGTCCCCAGACAGGCTCTTAGTGTATTGGGGCAGGGAGAGCTGCATTCAGTGAATGTTTTCCAGACACTGCCTGGGGCACACAAGGTGCTTCATGCATTTCCCAGTTCAAACTGGTTGCTGGGGCACTCAGCCCCAGCTCTGGTGCAAAACTGGACGAAGGGGAAGGGGTATAACCACCCCCACCCCAGGTCCTCCTATAGGAGGGACCTTAGAGTTAGTCCGAACCCTAAACTTACTATAAGTATAGAACCCAAGTCCCTAGGACTTTAGATTACCCTGGACGAAACTCTGCAACATATCCTGGACCTTCGACATTCCATATTGACAGAAAGACGGAAGAAATCTACCTTGTGGTCAAGGAGTGACCCCCCCTGTTCAAACAGGCACCAACAGCATCTATGCTTGTCATGCATTTTCGAGGCTCCGGCCGGCTCCCGAAGAATCGTACCCTTTTTCTTTAAAATTGTAACTTGTTCGTTCCCCATAGAAAGTCAATGGTAACCCGCGGCTGTGTTTAGACACTGCACGCGTCTCAAGTGGGCCTCCTACATCCTAACTTTTGGTTGTCCTAAGTAGCCTCAGCGATTCCTCAGGCCGTAGGCCTGCTTTCTATTCCTCACGTGGTTCTTATACCACTATTTTAATATATCGTTTGTGAGGCACCTAGGGCCAAACGTATACTGTGCAACTTATTGTATGCTAATTAAGTTCCTTGTATTTAACTTTTACCTCTGACCTCATAAAGAGTGCAGAGGGGTTGTGTTTAGAATAAATACATATATATTTGATATATACCTTGTGTGGTGTGCTTTCATTTGGTACTCAAGAGATTATAAATGGTAAAACAACTTGCTTAACTCGTCTCCAAGTCTTAGCCTGAAGGCTGCTCTCCACAGTTACCACTAAGGATAGCTTTCTATAAGGTTGACTTTATAACCTACCATCAATAAGGGTCGATTATACTGGTACAAGGTGCCCACTAGAACTAGTGGACATCATATACCACTCTAACTTCTCACATCCGCAACCCTACCATTCGTAAGAAATTCATCACTGCGATGGACACTTATTTTTATGAGAACACGGGAACAGTAGACTCCGCCCAGACGCTCTGGGAAGCTTTTAAAACTGTAATTAGGGGGGAGGCTTTGTCCCTAATATCTGGTCAGAAGAAGGAACAACAAAAACAGATATCTAAAACAGAATACCAGATTTACTAATTAGAGAGAGACATGGAAACTATAATCACACCAGATTCGCTCCACTTGTTGCGTCTTAAAAAGAGCCAATATAAGGCATTAGTTACTGAAAAGTCTAAGACACCGGGGAGGGAGAAACTAGGTAGACTTTATGATCTAGGAGATAAAGCTGAAAAATTGATAGCTTGGCTAGATAAACGGGAATGAGCAAGTCGACTGGTCCCGGTCCTGCAGGACACTAACAACACTTGCATAACCGACCCTCAGGAAACAGCGAACCGCTTTGCTGGCCATTTTAATGTGGTTTATACCGCAGTAGCCTCCTACACTGAAGATGACTCTGCTGAATTGTTGAGGGACATAAAGCTTCCCACCCTCTCCTTGACAGAGCGGCAACTATTGGATAGCTCCTTGACATCAGACGTAATAGCGCAGGCGATTAGATCGCTAAACTCAGGGAAAGCCCTTGGTCCTAAAGGCATTCCAATTAAAGTACATAAACTGCACCCTGACACATTGGTCATGTATCTTAAAACCATGTTCGAGGAGAGCAATGAGAGAGGGGAACTACTGAGGGACCAACGAATAGCCAACATAGTAACTATACATAAGGAAGGCAACCCCGAAATAAACTGTACCTCATATAGGCCTATTTCCCTCCTCAATGCTGAGCCAAAGATTATTGCCAAATCATATCACACCTGGTGCACCCAGATAAATCTAGTTTCATGGTGTCCTCAGTAGGGTGGACACGATCCTGAAACCAGCTGTGCTTGTCTTCTTAGATGCTACCATGGCATTCAATACTATCGAGTGGCCTTATCTCATAGCGGTGCTCCGAAAGCTGGGGTTCGGCCCGGAATACATCCAGTGGTTTTGCCTCCTGTATTCGGTGCCACTGGGCCAAGTCGAAGTTAACAATAAAAATAAGACACTTTTGCCCTGAGCCAGGGCACCCATCAGGGATGCCCGCTCTCTCCCCTACTGTTTGCTTTAGCATTAGAACCACTAGCGGCATGGATCCGACGGGACCCAGTGATTCGAGGCATGCGTTGGGCGCCTGACTGGGAGGATCGCATCTCGCTTTATGCAGATGACGCATTACTCTATTTAACTGACCCAAAAAAATCCCTAACTGCGGTTCTAGATATATTGACAGTATTCTGCAAATATTCTGGATTTACAATCAACTGGTCTAAGTCTCACTTGTATGTCATCCAGGGAGACTTGCCTGACTTACCCCGTAACTGTCCAATCCAGGTCAGGAAGTCACAGGATTCAAGTATTTGGGGATCTTTCTCCCCCTAGACCCAGCACTTCGGTACGAAAAAAATCTCCTTCCTCAAAAAATGCGATTAAAACGGGATATAGCCAGCTGGAAATCCCTTCCCCTCTCACTTCTAGGCAAGGCTGCACTTTTTAAAATGATGTCCCTCCCCCGGTTCCTTTACGTTTTACAAAACTCACTCAACCCTGTCCCCCTGACATATTTTAAAGAAATTGAACACCTTCAGAGAGGATTATTATGGAACGGGACACCACGTATAGCCTTAGGTAAACTTACACTAAAATGGTATGATGGAGGAATTAGCTTCCCTGATATAAAGAAATATTACTGGGCAGCGCACCTGGCAGCTATAAATCATGGCACTTATGGTAGCCCTCATGATCCAGGCTACTGTATGGATTGGTGGCTTCTTCGGGGAGGGAATTATAACAGATCACTCTATTTGAAATCAGGTTGGCCCTGTCTAACTGGCCCCACTGGTCACTCAGTAAGTGTATGTCACGCTGCAAACAGATCTCTCGGATGGGAGGGTAAACTAACGTTGGCCACTCCCCTGTGGGACTCCAAACAATTAGGTAATCTATGGACCTCAAAGAGGTTTTATTAATGGAACATGTTCGGTATTTCACAAAATAAAGATATGTGGGAGAAGGAAGGAGTAAAAACATTCGCCACTCTCCAAAGCCAACACAAGCTGGCCGATACTGAGCTTTTTCGTTACACACAGGTTCGCGATGCACTACAGTATCTCCTTCCAAAGGGCTCCTCTCTCCCAGAATCATCCCCGTTGGAGGATAGGATACTGGATGGCCACCTCCCAGAGAAGGCCATCTCATTAATATATAACAAATGAATACACAATATGGACGACCCCCTCTCCGCATTGCGACAGAAATGGGTGGCGGATGGCATAGAAAGGGATGATGAGGAATGGTAGAAGGTGATATCCTCTCCACAGGAGGTGGCCATACCAGCACGATTGAGACTAGTACAGCTTAAAAATCCGGCGTTTCGGCTACGAAATAAAGCTCTAGTGGCCTCCCCTGGCTTGTGGCCTGTCGCAGCCTGCGGTCCCTGCGAGCGCAGTCCCTAGTCATCGGGGCCGGGGCACTGGGTGATCGGCGGCGCTGCGGGGGGCCTGACAGCTGCCGGCGTTTGCAGAGGCCGTGCGGCTCATGCGGCTCCTGTCCTCGGGGCAGCCTGCCACCGGGAGCGTGATCGGCCCTGTGAGGCTTTGTGGGCCCCGGCTTGGACTCGGCCGGCTGATTGGCTGGCGCAGTGGCGCCAGATGCGGTGACAACGGGGACGCCCTGTGGGCCGTGTGGCTGTGGATGTTGAGACTGACTCATGAGGTGAGAGCGGGGGAGACGGCTGTCGACTGTCAGTACGGCAGCGGCGTAGACGAGGGCATAGATCACCATCCCCCTTGCCACATGTACAACCTTGCGGCCTCCTGGGTCGGAGGATTATCGCGGCCTAGATGTCCCCATACGCCCGGCCCTAGTCAGCGAGGCTGAGGCGTCGGGGATGCTGGCGCAGAGAAGAACTGGCCGGCGGCTGCTTCTGAAGGGCGCCTGTTGCTCCGGGCCCGGTGCGGCCTGCACCCCGGTGATGGGAGTGGCCTGGTGACGCTGCGGGGCCTCTGGCGAGACACTGGCTGAGTGGAGGAGGTGTTTGAAGCGATAGGGGCCTCCAGGTCTGCAGCTGGAGGAGCCGCGGGCGGTGCAGCGTACCCAGGCGGTGAGTGGGGACCGGCTGTCGGTTGGGCAGCAGTGTCTGTGTGGGGGTTTGCTGTGGCCCCCCCACTCCTCTCCTCCTGTGCCGAGGCCCATGGAGGGACTTGTTTGCGGTGCCTCGGGTGGTGGGGCCTGGTGGCATTGGGTTGAGCCCCCCATCCCCCGCTGCCTGGCGCCACTTTGTGGTGATTCTCGCTGCTCCTGGCGTTTGAGGTGAGAGTCGGCTGCTTTGTCCGAGCCCCCCCTCCCCTCGGCTTGCGGTGGTCTTGGAGAGGGTCCTCTTCTCCTGGCTTTGAAGTGCCTGGCTCCCTGCAGTCTGGCTGGCAGAGTGGTTTGGGCTTGGAACCCCTCGCGGAAGAGATCGGCCATCTCCTCGGGTGGTGGAGGGTGCTCTCTAGGAGGAAGTGCTTTTTCAGGACTTGCCCATCCGAGTAATACCCGGTGGTACACGCCGTGTGTTTCCCCTGCCGTCGATTTTGCGGGTCCGTGGCCCCCGCGGCGGCCTTCCGTCCCCCCGGGGTCCCCTGCGGCCTTGGTGACAGTGCACACTACCCTGACCATGAGGAGGGACAGGGGTCCCAAGCCTACACCAGCCCCCACACAAACTAAAATGGACTGGTTTACCACATCGGAGCAGGAGCCTCCCGAGGGGGAAGCGGGGGACAACCCCCTCCAGATAAAGACCTTGACACCATCCTTCAGGCTATTTGGGCCTCACAGGTACCTGTCGAGGGGAAAATTGGAGAAATCAAAATAGATGTATCTCCTTCGGCAGGACCTTCGCAACGCCACCGTGTGGCTGTCGGAGGCGGATTTCTGCATATCCCCGGCCGAAGACGACATTGCACAGTTCAAGGAACAAGTGGCCCACCTTCGCACTCACACCAAAGAGCTCCACAAGTGAGCAGAGGATGCGGAAAACCAGACACGTTGCAACAACCTCCGCCTGGTGGGGTTTCCCGAGGGGGTGGAGGCGGGCCAGTCCGCCACCTTCGTTGAAGACTGGTTCAAGATGTGGATGCCGGGAGAGGCCTTGTCGACATGGTTTGTAGTAGAAAGGGCCCACAGGTCGCTGACACCGAGCCTCCTCCCGGTGCCGCACACTGCCTCATTATCCTCAAAGTTCTCAACTTCAAGGACCAAGATGCCATCTTGCGGGCGGCTCCGGTGGCTGGGCCCCTCAAGTTTCAAGACCATGTCATCATGATATTCCCGGACTACACCAGGGAGGTCCAGGACCTCCGGCGTTCCTACACGGAAGTCAAGAAAAAGCTGCACGCCATGGGCCTACAATACCAACTTCAATTCCCGGCACGCCTTCGAGTCATTTTCCAAGGCAGACACAGTTTTTTTACTCACCCCAGGCGGCGTGGACATGGCTAACGGAGGAGTGCCCCCTCCACCAGCAGCGGGCCACCTCCAAGGATTGGCGCAGCCCGAGGGGCCGCGATCGCCTGGAAACCAGCACCGGCTCCGGACGCGGTTGAGCAGGGGGCGTCACTCATAGGCACCAGCGCTCAGGTCATTGAGTGCGGCGGCTCAGGACCCTGGGGACTCCTCCAGCCAGTCGGTCTCTCCGCCCGCAACAGGCATCGCTCCTCCGAGACTTTAGCGGGCAGGTCTCAGCCAATGGCCCAGGCAGACTCAGACCTGTCCCGTACTCCTACTCTTTGATGGCGCCGCAGTTAGACTCTTACATATGTCCATAACTGGGAGGGTAAAAGTCATTGGACTTTTGGTATGTCCTTATGTTCATTTACAATGTTAAAGCTGATGCACTGAATATCTGTTCTTCTGGAGGGTTCACCCACGCACCCAACACAAACGTTTTAGTTTGGTTCAGTTCCAAAGTGGTCGACCGATGCTTCCGTTCTCGAAGTATAGGGTGGGAGGGCAGGGGAAAGGGGAGGGCTTGGTTGGGGGGTTTTCTTTGTTGTTGTGGGGAGCCGGGCACGTGTGCTCCCAATGTTTAGTACAGTTTTATGTTGCTTTGCTGCACCACCACTCACTCGACACTTGGACCCTCAGTTACACGGGTCCACTACACATGGTCCTTCCCACCAGCTCGCCTTCACATCTGCTCCAGGCCCTGCCATTGCACACCTCCGTCACCCATGAATGACATACCATCTCCGAAAGCATCCCTCCATATTTTATCCTGGAACGTAAATGGCCTCTCAGATCACCACAAACAAACTGCCATATTGCGCTATGCTTAACGCATTAATGTAGAAGCAGTCTTGCTTCAGGATACACACCTGATGTGTAATCACTGCCCCTTTTTAGCGCGCTACGGCTATGATCGGGTTTGGCTCTGATCTCTGTACTGGTGTGAAACTATCACATTGTTGTACATTCTGTCCATCAATTGTTCTTTTTGCATATGTCACCCCGAGTGGGACGTGGGCTGAGTTCAAACTGTAATGGCAAGGGCAACACAAAAACGATGGTTTTAGGCCCAGATCTATGTACTGGGGTGAATATATAACATTGTTCTACATTCTGTCCATCAATTGATCTTTTTGCATTTGCCACCCCAAGTGGAACGCGTATGCCCAGACTTGAGTCTCGTGTACTCAATGCCACTAGAGTCAAGCAATCTTGGTTGATGAGGGTTGAAACCCTGAAACCGGTCCTAGGATGCTTGGTTCTCGTCCAGGGAGGAACTGGCTTGTCAGTTCGGGCTGGACTGTTCCCATTGGGCACAGGGGCAAGACTGATTTGTATATGGCTGGGTTCAAACTGGAATGGCATGGCAAGGGGAGCAAAAAAACTATGGATTTAGGCCCAGATCTCTGTACTGGGGTGAATGTATAATATAGTTCTACATTCTGTCCATCAATTGCTCTTTTTGCATTTGTCACCCTGAATGGGATGGGTATGCCCAAATGTAGGTCCTGTGCTCTCTATGCCACTGGAGTTCAGCTATCCTGGGTAATGAGGTGCGAAACCCTGAAACTGGTCCTAGGATGCTAGTTTCCAGTGCAGGGAGAACCTGGCTTGGCAGTTTGGGCTGCATTGTTACCACTGGGCACAGGGTCAAGACTGATTTGCATATTGCTGGGTTCAAACTGGAATGGCATGGGGAGCAAAAAAACGTTGGATTTAGGCCCGGGTCGCTGTAATGGGGTGAATGTGTGACATTGTTCTGCATTCTGTCTATCAATTGGTCTTTTTGTATATGTCACATTGAGTGGGACGAGTATGCCCAGACATGGGTCCTATGCTCTCCATGCCACTGGAGTCAAGCTATACCGGCTGATGAGGGGTGGAACCCCAAAACCGGTCCTAGGATGCTTGTTTCCAATCCAGGGAGTTCCTGGCTTGGCAGCGTGGGCTGGACTGTTCCCATTGGGCACAGGGTCAGGAGTGATTTGCATATGGCTGGGTTCAAACTGGAATGGCATTGGGAGCAAAAAAACATTGGATTTAGGACCAGGTCGCTGTACTGGGTTGAATGTATGACATTGTTCTACATTCTGTCCATCAATTGTTCTTTTTGCATTTGCCATCCAGAGTGGGACGGGTATGCTCAGACGTGGGTTCCGTGCTCTCCATGCCACTGGACTCAAGTTATCATGGCTGATAACCCTGTAACCGGTCCTTGGATGCTAGTTTCCAATCCAGGAAAGACCTGGCTTTGCAGCTCGGGCTGGACCGTTCCTATTGGGCACAGGAGGAATGATTTGCATATGGCTGGGTTCAAACTGGAATGGCATGGCAAGGGGAGCAAAATAACGATGGATTTAGGCCCAGATCTCTGTACTGGGGTGAATGTATAATATAGTTCTACATTCTGTCCATCAATTGCTCTTTTTGCATTTGTCACCCTGAATGGGATGGGTATGCCCAGATGTAGGTCCCGTGCTCTCCATGCCACTGGAGTTCAGCTATCCTGGGCAATGAGGTGCCAAACCCTGAAACGGGTCCTAGGATGCAAGTTTCCAGTCCAGGGAAGACCTGGCTTGGCAGTTCGGGCTGCATTGTTACCACTGGGCACAGGGTCAAGACTGATTTGCATATTGCTGGGTTCAAACTGGAATGGCGTGGGGAGCAAACAATCGTTGGATTTAGACCCAGGTCGTTGTAATGGGGTGAATGTGTGACATTGTTCTGCATTCTGTCTATCAATTGTTCTTTTTGTATATGTCACATCGAGTGGGACGAGTATGTCCAGACGTGGGTCCTGTGCTCTCCATGCCACTGGAGTCAAGCTATACCGGCTGATGAGGGGTGGAACCCCAAAACCGGTCCTAGGATGCTTGTTTCCAATCCAGGGAGTTCCTGGCTTGGCAGCGTGGGCTGGACTGTTCCCATTGGGCACAGGGTCAGGAGTGATTTGCATATGGCTGGGTTCAAACTGGAATGGCATTGGGAGCAAAAAAACATTGGATTTAGGCCCAGGTCGCTGTACTGGGGTGAATGTATGACATTGTTCTACATTCTGTCCATCAATTGTTCTTTTTGCATTTGCCATTCAGAGTGGGACGGGTATGCTCAGACGTGGGTTCCGTGCTCTCCATGCCACTGGACTCAAGTTATCATGGCTGATAACCCTGTAACCGGTCCTTGGATGCTAGTTTCCAATCCAGGAAAGACCTGGCTTTGCAGTTCGGGCTGGACCGTTCCTATTGGGCACAGGAGGAATGATTTGCATATGGCTGGGTTCAAACTGGAATGGCATGGCAAGGGGAGCAAAAAAACGATGGATTTAGGCCCAGATCTCTGTACTGGGGTGAATGTATAATATAGTTCTACATTCTGTCCATCAATTGCTCTTTTTGCATTTGTCACCCTGAATGGGATGGGTATGCCCAGATGTAGGTCCCGTGCTCTCCATGCCACTGGAGTTCAGCTATCCTGGGCAATGAGGTGCGAAACCCTGAAACGGGTCCTAGGATGCAAGTTTCCAGTCCAGGGAAGACCTGGCTTGGCAGTTCGGGCTGCATTGTTACCACTGGGCACAGGGTCAAGACTGATTTGCATATTGCTGGGTTCAAACTGGAATGGCGTGGGGAGCAAACAATCGTTGGATTTAGGCCCAGGTCGTTGTAATGGGGTGAATGTGTGACATTGTTCTGCATTCTGTCTATCAATTGTTCTTTTTGTATATGTCACATCGAGTGGGACGAGTATGTCCAGACGTGGGTCCTGTGCTCTCCATGCCACTGGAGTCAAGCTATATCGGCAGATGAGGGGTGGAACCCCAAAACCGGTCCTAGGATGCTTGTTTCCAGTCCAGGGAGTTCCTGGCTTGGCAGCGTGGGCTGGACTGTTCCCATTGGGCACATGGACAAGACTGATTTGCATATGGCTGGGTTCAAACTGGAATGGCATGGCAAGGGGAGCAAAAAAACAATGTATTTAGGCCCAGATCTCTGTACTGGGGTGAATGTATAATATAGTTCTACATTCTGTACATCAATTGCTCTTTTTGCATTTGTCACCCCGAATGGGATGGGTATGCCCAGATGTAGGTCCTGTGCTCTCCATGCCACTGGAGTTCAGCTATCCTGGGTAATGAGGTGCGAAACCCTGAAACCGGTCCTAGAATGCAAGTTTCCAGTCCAGGGAGGACCCGGCTTGGCAGTTTGGGCTGGATTGTTACCACTGGGCACAGGGTCAAGACTGATTTGCATATTGCTGGGTTCAAATTGGAATGGCTTGGGGAGAAAAAAACGTTGGATTTAGGCCCAGGTCGCTGTAATGGGGTGAATGTGTGAAATTGTTCTGCATTCTGTCTATCAATTGTTCTTTTTGCATATGTCACATCGAGTGGGACGAGTATGCCCAGACGTGGGTCCTGTGCTCTCCATGCCACTGGAGTCAAGCTATACCGGCTGATGAGGGGTGGAGCCCCAAAACCGGTCCTAGGATGCTTGTTTCCAGTCCAGGGAGTTCCTGGCTTGGCAGCCTGGGCTGGACTGTTCCCATTGGGCACAGGGTCAGGACTGATTTGCATATAGCTGGGTTCAAACTGGAATGGCAAGGGGAGAAAAAAACGATGGTTTTAGGCCCAGCTCTCTGTACTGGGGTGGATGTTTGATATTGTTCTACATTCAGTCCATCAATTGTTGTTTTTGCATTTGCCATCCCGTATCGGTCGGGTATGCCCAGATGTGGGTTGTGCTCTCCATGCAACTGGAGTCCAGCTATCCTGGCTGATGAGCGGTGAAACCCTGAAACCGGTCCTAGGATGCTTGTTCCCAGTCCAGGAAAGACCTGGAGTGGCAGTTTGGGCTGGACTGTTCCCATTGGGCACAGGGTCAAGACTGAATTTCATATGGCTAGATTCAAAGGATATGGCGGACTTGCAAGCATCGCACAAAGACCTACAGTGGCATGTGGATACAGCGGAAAACAGAGCACATCGCAATAACCTCCACTTGTGGGCTTTAGGGAAGGAATTGAGGGAACAAACATGCCAGAGTTCCACCCCTCCTGGCTCATGCGCATTTTTCTGACTGACAAATTCTCTGCATGCTTTGTTGTGGAGAGCCTACAGGGCGCTGATGGCACAGCCCCCCGTGGGAGCACAGCCACGACCTGTCATTGCTCGTTTTTTAAAACTTCCTGGATAGAGACATGATCTTTAGGGACGCTAGGAAGTTTGGGGAGTTCCGGCATGAAAACGCTCGCATAATGATCTTCCCTGACTACAGTAGAGAGGTAGAGAAACAACACAGCACATTCGACTCAGTTAAGGCAAAACTCCGTAAGCACAAGATCCAATACATGTTACTATTTCCGGCAAAGTTGAAAGTGATGTTCATGGGCCGATCCCACTTCTTCCAGACACCGGAGGAGGCGTGGCATTGGCTAGAGGAACGCCCTGCACTGGATCGAATAGAAATGTCATCAAGGCGCCATCAGTGGAGAACGCTGGGCACTCCCCGGGCCCACACATAAAACTACAGCCACGACAGACCTAAAAAGACCGGCTTCAAGACACCACACCTTATGTGCCAAGAACCATGGGCAGACCCCGGAGGCGCAGCGGCCGCTCACTGGATTCTCGCCTGTCGGCAGACTCCTGCACCTCCCGTCTATCCAATCACCCTGATCCGGACTCTGAGGCTGAAAATAGAGACACTACGTCTGGAGGGGAGGATGAAGAGGGACCCTCTCTTCACCCACTGGTGGCTGCAATAGTGGCAATGGAACAAGACGCAGCACTGGATGCTGTGACCTCCCAGGGGGACCCACCGGACTCGCATTCGTGAACAGGGGCCTGCGAGGTTGACCGTGGAACCAGATTGACGCCCCGGAGTATCCATGTTGGACGCCCCCCCCCCCCATTTTTCCTTGCTACTCGTCTGGTTGACACCTGCGGAGAGTACGAAGAACTACACCGTATGGCAGGCAAGAGACCTGGAGTGGCCTTAGACTTGGGCTCCCTGTGGCCCCTCTTTTCTATAATTCCTTTCTTTCTCTGGCTGTTCCCCTTAACTGTCTGGCTCTCTTTTTTCTCTCTTGACGCAGGGACTTTTTCTCCCTTTTCTCCCTGGCCCCCTCACGGCTAGCGGAGAATTCTTCAGAGAACTTGCGGAAGGCCATGTGAGTTGCAACTGGTGGCTTAAGTTGGGTTTGGGAGGGCGACAGACCTCCACCTACCCTGAGGCACATCCTTGTGCAGATGGCGAAGGGTGCGACACCGGGGAGGAGGAATGTGGGAAGGGGGGTGGGGACTGGGGGGTTTGCAGCAGTTCTTTTTGAATGGTTTGTTTTAATTTGTTGTTGGGTTATATGCATAGTAGTCACACACGGTAAACAACGTTTACCCCAAATCTTTTTCCCCCACAAGGAATCGCAACACAATTGTTACAACAACCGTGTTTTGATTCCGCATACCATTACTCCGCAAGTCGGAACAACGACTTGCGGAGGGGGGAGGTGTTGGATTTAAAATCCAACACCTTCCCTATTGTCCGCACAGACTGGATTTGGAATAGTAAATTATACTATTCCAACATCCAGCGCCCCCCGTCCGCAAGTCGTTGTTCTGACTTGCGGAGTAATGGTATGCGGAATCACAACGCAGTTGTTGTAACAACCGCGTTATGATCACAACGTACATTCGTCACACACACATAGCAGCGTGCGCAATGGCCTACCTCCCCCGCATGGGACATAAAGTGACCACATATGTTAATGGGTTCAGCAGCTGATCATAGGAGCAGCGGCCAGGAGACTAATTCCTGCACGGTACTTACCTGGAACGTCTGGGAAAATAAAATGAAGAGAGGGCTGGTGTGGGCATACGTGAAGCGGGTTTGCCAGGATTTGGTCCTGCTACAGGAGACCCACCTTAAGGGCACTAGATGTGGGTTCCTGGCGAGGGGAGCTTACACAGTCCTAGCACATGCGGGGTAGAGTAGGGTCTGCTTCCTATGGTTACCCCTACTTTTTGCTATGATTCTCTGGTTTTTCGACTTTAGTGTGGCTGTGGACCGGCTAATCAGGCCAACAGCCCAGCTGTTCTCCCTCTAAATTGACCATGTACTTTAAGTACATACCAGATTGGTTACTGGGTCACCCTTGTGAGCCCCTGTATAGTGTGCCATAGGCACCCAGAGCATAGGTGTACCCTAGGCCTACCAGGGGCTGCAGCATGTATTGTGCCGCCCCTGGTTTGCCTTCCAAACTGACACCACAGGTCTGCTCACACAGCCTGGGTAAGGTGGTGTAATCACCCCTTACTTAGATATAGTATACTTATATCTATATACATATATAGACACATATACACCCATAAGTCACTCCTATGGCAGGCCTTGACAATCTTGGAGGCAGAGTGCTTGGTTTTATGTGAGAGGGTGTCCTAGCATGAGCTGAACCATCTCCTTATATCTGTTCTATGATATAGCCATACCATATACTCTTAAGTGAATTATAATCCTCGCCGTTAATGCTAACTTTGGTTTGGCTTTATGAAAACCTGTCGTGTAAGTTGTCAAACACTTTGGAATACTACCTGGCGACAGGGGTAGCATTCCACCCTTCTAGAGGGAGATGACATGTAGTTATTGGTTTACCAAGTTAAAGTTAAACAGAGCTTCAGCATCACAAAATGGATGCTGCTGCCACAGACACAAGTCTGCCCTCCTGCTGCTGGACGAAACTCCGGTAGGGGAAGCCTGGACAATAGGTTTCCTGCCCAGGGAGGTGCTGGCACACAAGGTGCTCCATGCATTTCCCAGTTCAAACCGGTTGCTGGGGCACTCATCCCCTGCTCTGGCACGAAACTGGACAAAGGGGAAGGGTTGTAACCACCCCCATCCCAGATCCACGCATATGAGTGTCCTTAGAGTTAGTCCAACCCCTAAACTTACTATAAGTATAGAACGCCAGTCCCTAGGACTTTAGATTACCCTGGACGAAACTCTGCAATATATATCCTGGACCTTCGACATTCCATATCGACTGGAAGAAGGAAGAAATCTCCCTTGTCGTCAAGGAATGACCACCCTGGCCAAACAGGCACCAACAGCATCTTTGCCGGTCTGCATTTTCGAGGCTCCCGCCTGACCCCTAAGAATCTGCGACACAGGACATGGACTTCCAGACATCTCTGACCCCGACCTTCGCTCACAGCAAAGCTGAGACCCGTGGAGGCCACGAGAGACGTGGGACCGGAACTCCTGGACATCCTGCATTTTGCTACCTGCATCGACTTCCCGAGGTATCCCGAAGTTGTGCATTGGGGTGCTTGACGCCCCAGACCCGAGCACCTTTTGCACCGAAGCTCGAAGCCCCACACTCCACGAGTGGCCCGTGGGCCCGCTTTATGCATTTTTGCTCAACGTGTCTTTGCGGTTCCTAGTCCGTTGGCTAGTGAGCCCCCAAGAAGACAATCCTTTGTTTCAATTTGCTTTCCTGGGTGCTCCAGGCTTGCTCCAACTTCCCTGCAAAGGAGAAGTTCCACAGACCTTGCTGGTCTGCACCAAAGCCAATCTCGACATCCTGCGTGGGTTGCGTTTTACGAGGCTTGTTGGGTCCAATCTGGATACCGACACCACAGTCAACTAGATCCTTTGTTGGACAGCCCGAATACAGCTCCTGGTCGTCGTCAACACCTCCTGGTCCTCGTGGCTGAAGAGACAAACTTCACCTTTTCACCTGAAATCACCTGACATCTGGTGGCATCTTTCTATTGCCGCCCTGGTCACTGGCAAGTGGCCCAGACTCTGTCTCCTCTGCTTTCAGTTTCTTCAGATCTTCAATCCACCATTGGATCCACCCGGACACTTTTCCTCTGGTTACCTGCAGCACTTCTTTGCAGATGTCCATTGAAATCGACGACGAAACCGACACCAAAAGAGACCTATGCACCCGGCTTCCGTGGGTGAGGTAACACGAGTACTCTGGTAGTCTCGAGGGTACTTGCCCTCCTAGTGTCTAAGTCTCAAAGGGTTCCATCATAGGTCATTTAGAAGTGCCCTTAAATTATAAAATTGTAACTTGTTTGTTTCCCACAGAAAGTCAATGGTAACCCGCATCTCCCGTGGGTCTCCTACATCCTAACCTTTGGTTAACCTGAGTAGCCCCAGCGATTCCACAGGCCCCAGGCCTGCTTTCTATTTCTCACAAGGTTCTTATACCACTATTTTAGTATATGGTTTGTGAGGCCCCTAGGGCAAAACGTATACTGTGCAAATTATTGTATGCTAATTAAGTTCCTTGTATTGTACTTTTACCTCTGACCTCATAAAGAGTGCAGAGGGGTTGTGTTTAGATTAAATACATATATATTTGATATATACCTTGCGTGGTGTGCTTTCATTTGGTAATCAAGGGATTATATTTGGTAAAATAACTCGCTTAATTCGCTCTCTGAAGTCTTTGCCTGAAGACTGCCCGCCATTGCTACCCCTAGGATAGCTTTCTATAAGGTTGACCTTACAACCACCATCAATAAGAGTCGATTAGACTGGTGCAAGGTGCCCACTAGAACTAGAGGACATCATATGCCAGGCTAACTTCCCACAGGGAGCAGCTATTTTGATTAAAAAGTCCCCCCCTTCAAGGTAACACGCACATGGATAGATCCTCAGGGAACAACTGTGGGAGTAACAGGCACATGGGGGAGAAGGAGGGTTACTATTGTGTCGGTCTATGCTCCCCAAGACTACAGGCAAGGACCTTCCACGGGGTGACTGATATCCTACTGGAGACACCTGATACTCAACACATAATAAGAGGTGATTTTAAGGATGTAATGTCTATTCCCAAGGACAGATCAGGGGCCTCTGCTGACCCATCCCCGATCACCCAGTTTGCTAAGCTGGTAGATACCCTCGGTTTGGTGGATGTATGGCGATGGCTACATCCCGATACACGACTGTACTCGTACTACTTTTGGGCGCACGAGGTCCACTCCCGACTGGATTGCATTTTTCTTACACGGGGTGTCTCCGGCACCGTTTACGAGGCGGAGTATTTACCCCATAGAATTTCCGACCACTCACCCTTACTGGTTGAGGGAGGGGAGGTCCCGGGTAGGACAAGGAAATTGGAGGCTATCGGCCTGGGACCTGCAGAACCAGGAGGTGCTGCGGGGACTCCGGGAGACATGAAAGTTTATTTAGCTGAAAATCAGGGATCAGTACAGTCTGGTGTTATATTATGGGAGGCCTACAAACGGTACTCCGAGACAAGGCCCAGAATAGACTAGCTTGGGAAAAGCGGAGGGCACAGGAGGAACTAACCACTCTTGAATCCCTAATGCTGATGCTAGAACGGGATTACCTAGTTGACAGAGATCCTCAGGTCCTCCGACAATTGACAGACACACACCAGCAATATAGGGCGCTGGCTACTGAAGAGGCTAAAACACAGGCAAAGGCGACCATCCATAGGCTATACGAGGTGGGAGACAAATCTGGAAAGCTTATGGCATGGCTTAGCCGTAAGGAATTGAAAGCCCAATGGGTGGAAAAAGTAGTAGCTCAACAAGGGTAGATCCAGGTGGGAGACATGCAAATAGTGCAGACGTTCGTCTCCTACTTTCAGACTTTTTATGAAGCCAAGGAGCTAGGTACATCGGTGATGATAGAGTCACACTATCCAGACCCGTGCCTGGAGGATGATGAAAGAGAGGGGTTAGAATCAGACATATCAATAGATGAGATCAAGGAAGCGATTGCTAAATTGCGCCCAGGGAAGTCCCCGGGCCTGAATGGACTCCCTCCGGAGTTTTTAAAGAAAGGAGCAGACCTTTTGGACACACACCTCTTGGAACTATTTAGAGACGCGGCTGAAGACGGCAGTCTACATCTATATCTCAGGTTAGCCACGATAATACCTATTTATAAACAGGGAAAACCCCCTGAAGATTGCGCTTCGTATCGCCCAATCTCTCTTCTTAATATAGAGGTCAAACTCCTGGCCACTATATTGGCCCTACGTCTCCACAAAGTCATTACGACCTTGGTGCATCGGGACCAGACAGGCTTCTTGCCAGATAGGACGACCAGACAAAACCTACGAAGAACCCACAATTGGCTCATGGCAGTGCAAAATCGGGCAGACTCGGACATGTTCCTTTCCTTGGACACCAAAAAAGCGTTTGACGCAGTGCACTGGCCCTTTTTAGAGGCCACATTAGTTACGTTTGGGATTGGCCCCAAGTTCTGTCACTAGATTGGCCTCCTATACACAGACCCCCGAGCCCGGGTTAAAGTAAATGGGCTATTGTACGATGATTTTCCTATCCGAAGGGGAACTCGGCAGGGTTGCCCGCTCTCTCCTCTACTCTTCACCCTTACAATAGAAATAGCGGCATGTGAAATCCGACAAAACCAGAAGATACGGGGTTTCAAATAACACCGACGGACAGGGGGGGAACAAAAGATCTCACTGTATGCGGATGGTATCTTGCTATATGTCACCAGACCGGATGACACAATCCCTACTTTGTTCGAAATCATGGACAGATATGGGTCCTTTTCGGGCTATGCTATAAATTAGCATAAGTCGGTTGTTTATAGCACAAAAACCCAGGAGGTCTGGCCTTCTCTCCCGTGGGCCCTCCAGGTAGCGCAGACAGGCTTTACATATTTGGGGATTTACCTCACCACGGATAGAAACATCTCATTTCAAAAACACATTCAGCGGGTCATAACGAATTTTGCAGCAAATGCGCAAAGGTGGAAAGCGCTCCCCCTCACGATCTTGGGTCGGGCGGCAATGTTCAAAATGATCACCTTGCCCCGCTTCCTGTATGCTCTCCAAAATGAGTATTTCCCCCTCTCCAGGCAGACGTTCCGGGCGATAAATGCGGAACTGAGCTCTCTGTTGTGGCTCGGAAAACACGCAAGGAATCGCCTTGCCCACACTCCTGCGAAACCAATACCATGGAGGTATTTCCCTGCAGGACATTGAGGCATACTATTGGGCGGAACACTTGACACCGGTGAATGAGTGGCTCCACTCCCCGGCCGCTCACCCCACCTATAGGCTGTAGAGGGACACAATGGCACAAAGTTCATGCCTACGTTTCCTGTACGGGGGCCAAGGAAGGGGGCGACTACTCCCAGCTGCTCAAGTAACCCTGGAGGTGTGGGACAGAGCGACCAAAGTAATGAGGTGGGCTCGCAAACCACCCAAACAGACACCGGTCTGGCACTGCACCTGGTTGAAGGAACTACATAAACTCAGGGGCTTTGGGAATGGGATGCCATTGGCATTTCTAATGTAGGTGACGTAGTGGCTAAGGGAGACCTTAAAGCTTTTAGGACACTAGCAGAAGAGTTTGGCCTGCACGCCACTCAAATTTTTAAGTATGCACAGCTGAGACACACCCGGACAGCCGAGGTCTAGCTTGCCACCCCCCTGCCGGAATTTGCCCTGCTGGAGGGCCGTCTACTGCAGGAGCAGATACCCCATAAGGTAGTCTCCCTCACATATAGGACCCTCAACAATAACATGCCTGATCGATTGGGGAAATTAAAGGACACGTGGGAACGGAACCTGGGGGCATTGGAGACAGTGGATTGGGAGGCGGCCTTGATGCACCATAGAGAGGAGGCAATCAAATCCCGCCTTCGACTCATCCAGTATAAGATACTCCACAGAGTGTATTATGACAGAGCCCAGCTGCATCGTATAGGTCGAGCCAGCGAACCTCATTGCTTAAGATGCAGACAGCCCCAGGGGGACTTTTCACACTATTTGGGATTGCCTTGTTATCCATGCATACTAGGTACCGTGCACAGTCTAAATATTGATTCCTAATTATCGAGTTACATTAATATCGAGTTTAAAATATCGAAGGTGAAGAATATCGAGGTCAAGAATATCGTTGGACAGAATATCGACCCTAAGGTAAGTAATATCGATTTTTTTATATCATTGTAAGTAATATCGAAGTTAGTAATATCTATATCAATTATATCAATGTTACTAATTTCGATGTTACTAATATCGATATTTTGTTTGTTATGTATTTTATTATGTATTTTCTATGTATGTGTTATTTAATTTTTTTAAAGTATTTTATTTGTTTTAAATTATATGTGTACTATTATGTTTTAGTACTGGAGCGGGTTGTGGATTTATAGGGGAATAGGGTGGGAAGTAATTTAATTATAGTAAATTCATTATTAATTTTTATTAATTGTAATTTAATTTTAATTAACTTTTGCGTTTAAGTTCTGTAGCGGGTTGTGGGTTTATAGGGGAATTGGGTGGGAAGTAATTTAATTGTAATTAAGTAATTATTCATTTTTTATTGGTATTGAACATTTTTTTATTTCTAATTAATTATTAATTGGTAATTAAGGTTAGTAGTTGGCACTTATATTTTGTAATTGGCAATTCTTTTTTTAATTGGTAATTAAGGTTTTTAATTGGAAATTTAATTTTTTAATTGGCAATTAATTTTTTAATCAGTAATTTATGTTTTTAATTGTAAATTACATTTTTTATTTGGCAAATTATTTTTTTAATTGGTAATTAATTGTTTACAGTTGGTAATTGATATTTTTAATTGTTAATTACTTTTTATTATTTGGAAATTTATTTTATTATTTGGTAATTAATTTTTCATAAAAAATGTTTTTATTTAAAAATAAATTTATTGTTTACCATTTTTTAATTGTTAATCAATTTTCAATTATTAATATGTATTTTGTTTTGAAAAATATTTTAGTGTTCAATATTTATTATTTGGTAATTTATATTTATTAATTAATATTTATTGGTATTTATTGTTAATGTATTGTTAATTAATTATTCAATTGAAAATATGTTTTTAGTAATTATTAATGGGTATTTGCAAATGATTTAGTTATTTAAAAAAACGAAATTAATCTTTTTATTTACAACAATTATTTATAAGTATGTTATATTTAACTTCTACGCTATCCAATGCTTTCCCTGCTGTTGCACTCTCTGGAGTGGGAATAGTAATTTTTACCCCTACGCTATCCAACGCTTTCCCTACTGTTGCACTCTCTGGAGTTGGAATAGTAAATTTTACCCCTACGCTATCCAACGCTTTCCCTACTGTTGCACTCTCTGGAGTGGGAACAGTACTTTTTTACCCCTAAGCTATCCAACTCTTTCCCTACTGTTGTACTCTCTGGAGTTGCAATAGTAATTTTTACCCCTACGCTATCCAACGCTTTCCCTACTGTTGCACTCTCTGGAGTTGGAATAGTAATTTTTACCCCTACGCTATCCAACGCTTTCCCTACTGTTGCACTCTCTGGAGTTGGAATAGTAATTTTTACCCCTACGCTATCCAATGTTTTCCCTAATGTTGCACTCTTTGGAGTTGGAATAGTAATTTTTACCCCTACGCTATCCAACGTTTTCCCTACTGTCGCACTCTCTGGAGATGGAATAGTAATTTTCCCCCTACGCTATCCAACGCTTTCCCTACTGTTGTACTCTCTGGAGTTGGAATAGTAATTTTTACCTCTACTCTATCCAAGGCTTTCCCTACTGTTGCACTCTCTGGAGTTGGAATAGTAATTTTTACCCCTACGCTATCCAATGTTTTCCCTACTGTTGCACTCTCTGGAGTGGGAATAGTAATTTTTACCCCTATGCTATCCAATGCTTTCCCTACTGTTGCACTCTCTGGAGATGGAATAGTAATTTTTACCCCTACGCTATTCAACGTTTTCCCTACTGTTGCACTCTCTGGAGTTGGAATAGTAATTTTTACCTCTATGCTATACAACAGTTTCTCTACTGTTGCGCTCCCTGGAGTGGGAATGGTAATTTTAAGTTCCATGCTATCCAACATTTTTATGACTGTTTTTTTTTTACTTATGGATATTGAATAGTATTTTTATTTATTTAGTTATTTAATCTATTTTGTATAAATTGAGATAATGTAGTATATAATTAATTTTAAAAATATTAAAGGTATATATATATTTTTTAATTTATTAAACGTAATTCTTTACTTTTTATTTATGTTTTTGTTTTATGTTTGTAAATGTATTTGTAATTTACAATATTTTTGTTAATTTATAAATTATTAACATAATTATTACAACTTATTAAGTATGTATATATTATATATTTTATGTATATGTTTAATTAATGGATTATTATTACATATGTATTATTTATTAATTGTAAACATTAGATATATTTTTAATTATGTTTATTTTATTTATTAGTGTTATTTACTTTATTTTACATTTATATTGTAACAGAAAAAAAACGATATTTTTAACCGATATTTTTAACATCTATATATTTTTTCTCGATATTTTTGTACTTACCATGTTGTACATAGGATGTCGATATTCTTGCCTTCTATATTTCTGCATCAATATTCCTGTAGGTCGATATTTTGAAGGTTGATATTTTGACAGTGATTCACTGGGTACACATCCTGAAAGAACTGAGTAAAGTGTTGGGTGAAATGTTGCCCCTAGATCCCAAGTAGTTTGTATTATTGGTGATACCCGGGGATGTTGATCCGGTCCGCCCTCAGCTTATCTTTGCACAACTGGCACTGATAGTAGCAAAACAAGATGTAGCCCGGGCCTGGGGGGGGCGATACAACAACCACAACTCTGGGAATGGAAGAGAGGGATGGATATGTATATGGCAGCAGAAAGAGTTACATACAAGGCGAGAGGGCGCCCACGGAAGTTACGCAAGGTCTGGGGAAAATGGAGGAAATATTATGGAATGGATGGAGGGCTGGGACCTGACTAGACAACTACCGCTGTTGGGCCAGAATGTGCCTCCTATGAGGAGATCCCTGAGCGTGACCCACAAGTATATAAGGGATATGGTACAACTTTGCTGGCAGAGATACAGATTGAGACATTGTGAATGGGCTGGGTGTGAAGAAGCACTTCGAGTCAGTATGTTGATTGATAGATCTTCTTTATTTTAAGAATCAGTAGATATAACGTCCTATCCACAAGACAACCAGCAGCAAATGACATCCTGTGCTAGGCAACCAAGATATATGCTCAATACATTCTAGGTTTCTTAGGAAGCAGGTTCTAAATGAGAATGTGTGCTAACAACTGTAACTTGGAAACAGGAAAGCATTACTACACACCTTCCCCACTACAATATAAATCACAAAAGCTAAGAAACATGTAATCAATCACTTTAAAACGTAGTTGAGGAGTTTAAGCGGACATTTGCGAGAACGATTGCTCCTACACAGAGGAGTAATTTCTTTATGAGAAACTACATCTTGATTTTTATTGCAAGAAAAACAAGTGCGTATTGGAGAAATTCTATTTAAATTCCAAATGCGACCATCATCTATTCGAACAGCATTAAGAAACAATTTAGTTACAGTATGTGGAGAGGAGAATTTCGGGCTACCACACTTCACTATCTCAGCGCCTTGAGACCCTCGCGGGTGAGTAGCGCGCTATACAAATTCTTGTGATTGATTGATTGATTGATTGACACTTCTGAGGCAAACGTACCCTCACACGGTCACCCACACTAACTAAAGTACGAGAGACAGCATGCCTCTTGTCAAAAGTGGCTTTTCTTTTAGCAAATTTAAGATCCTGACGAACACCCCACTCAGTGTTAACATTATTGTCACTATCATTCCCTCTCATCCAGGTCTGAAACAAGTATGTATTAGGAATGCGACCTCTGAACAGTTCGAAGGGAACTTTCTCCGTGGTTGAATGTGGGGTTAAATGATAAACCATCACGCGCTCTAAAACAGCAGTTTTCCAGTCACAATTTTGTTCTTTAGCCAGTTGTATTGTTTCCTTAAGCACACAGTTGATTCTCTCTACCATTCCATTGGATTCTGGATGATAGAGAGAGCAACGCTTGTGTACTATACCTTTTTTTTCCATGAACACCTCCATTTCTCTTGATACCAGTTGTACGCCATTATCAGTTAGAAGGGATTTATGAAGACCCTCCCTACAAAAAACATTCTCCAAAAACTTAATGACATCTTTAGTTTCTATATCCAGAGTGATTTTTATTTCAGGGTATCGAGAAAACATATCAATTAATACAAGAAGATAGGACTGACCAAACTTTGAAGATATGGGACCCAAGAGATCTAAAGCAACATGTTGCCAACAACCTTTGGGAGTCTCCCATATGACCATTGGTTGAACTATGGTTTTACAAATGTTGTCACAAGCGTTACATGCAATGCAATCTCTTACCATACGCTCAACTTCTATATCAATTCCTGGCCACCAGAAATGGAGACGTATCCTTTCCTTGGTTTTAGAGATGCCCTGATGTCCTAGATGAGCTAAATGAGCTAAATGAACAATCCTTTGTCTGAGAAAAGTGGGAGGAACTAGGCAGTTTCCCTCCAAAGTAAATCATCCTTCAGTGAAAGGTCATATCCTACGTTCCAGAACTTTCGGACACCTTCACTCAAGGATCTTATACTTGCCCAACCTTCTGAGACAAATGTACACCCGTTATTTAAGTCTTGATCATTCTTCAAGAAGTCTCTCTATTCTGCCTCAGAAACAACTCCATCAACGATCTCACACACTTAAAAATGATCAATTTCCCATTTATCTTCCAAGTCAAGAGGACTTACAACATCTCGCTTTGGAACAAGACGAGAAAGACAGTCAGCAACTTTGTTGTCAACACCCGGTATGTACTTAACAAAAAAATCATAGTCTTGTAGGGCTAAAAACCACTTACAAATTCAAGATGATATTGCATCCAAGGACTTATTACAAAAAACATCATTTAAGGGCCTGTGATCAGAATGAACCACACAGGATGTGCCCCATAAGAACTTCTTGAGCTTCTTCATTGCCCAGGAAATGCACAACGCCTCTTTTTCAATAACAGAATATTGAAGTTCCGGACCCACAAGAGCTCTTGAAAGAAAGAGTATCGTTTCTTCCTTCCCATCTTTGATTTGTTTAAGGACAGCACCTAAACCATGTGAGATTTCATCAGTTACCAAAACAGAGCTTAAAGAAGTGTCAACGCTTTCCATAGATGGGGCAGACGAAAGAGCCTTCTTAATTCCTTCAAACTCCAGCTGAAACTGGGAAGACCATGAAAAATTTACACCTTTCTTTAAAAGAGACCTAAGCTCAACTGTGCGAGATGCAAACTGTGGAACAAATTTGTTGTAATATTCCGTCACGCCCAGGAAAGTTACCAAATCATCCCAGGTGTGTGGAACTGGAAGATCATCAATTGTTTTGACAAGACGCTTTCCAGGCCTAACACCCTTGCTAGTCAAGCAGTGACCTAAATAATCAATTTCTGAGAGATTGAATTTACATTTGTTCTCCCGTAATGTTAGACCTCTTTCACTGAAATGTTCAAGAACACATCTTAATCTAGCACCATGTTCGTCTTGAGATGAGCCATGATTCAAAACATTGTCCTGATATATTTTGACTCCATCCACCCCACTCAACACATCTTCCATGACCTTTTGGAAGACTGATGCGGCAGAGATTAACACAAAAGGAAGGCATTTGAATTTAAAAGTTCCAAAAGGAGTTATGAATGTGGTTAAGTCCATAGATTCCTCATCAATTTTGACTTGGTGATATGCTGCACGAAGGTCTAAAGAGGAGAAAATACATGCATTATTCAACTGAGCTAGAATTTCAGTTATATTAGGGAGAGGGTATTTGTCAGCGACTACAGCACGATTTAAAGCACGAAGGTCAACACATAAACGAACCTCGCCTGAAGCCTTGCATGCCAAAACCACAGGAGAAATCCATTCACTAGCCTCAGTCTCAACAATAATACCTTCTTTTTTTAGTGTGAACATAGACTCTTTCATGGATAAGGGTACGTACTTTACAAGTAATGGGTTTGGAGTCAGGTTTAAGTACGATTTTAGTATACCCTGAAAGGCAACCCAATTTCTCACAAAAAACTTTTTTGAATTCAGAGCGCAGTGCAGCACTGGAGTCATTGTTCAATTCCTTTATATTTGAAACAGTGTGAATACAACTTTTGCTTGGAGCAGGAGAATTGGAAGTACAATTAAATTATATATCTCTGAGTACTATGCATGGATCAGCCCCAGCAACTAAAGACCTAGATCAGCTTGATAATACCAACTGACTATGCTGTCACCCTCGCATGAAATGTATATCTTCCCCGCAGCCATGCGCCCTTTGTATTCGATACTTCCCATGAAGTACCCAACCGATTTTATTGGTTGACCCCCATAATCTAAAGGTTTTATATCTGGTTTGTAGATAATGACTTTCCCACATAGCTTTAAATCATAACATTCTTTTGGAATCAGGGAGATTTTTGCTCCAGAGTCAAATAACAATTTGATATCGCATTGATTAACCTTAACCACGTCAAGAGGACCCTTACATTTATTCTTGTTAATGGATGCAAGGATCTCACCACAATGTAGTTCATTATCATCAGATGGAGAGTCACTCTCACTTTGTATTAAAACTTCTTTAACTTGCCTGTTGGATCTGTATTTTTTAGCTCTACATGCTTTAGTAAAATGCCCAATTTTCCCACAATTTTTACATATGGATTTAAGAGCCGGGCAAGATTTGTCATTGGCAAGATGGTCTAACATATCACAACTGCAACATTTCATTTTAATATCATTTTTTGATTGGGATCTAGAAGAGTATGCAATGTGAATAGGCTCGTTTTTCTTCAAAGTAGACTTAGATGACTTATTAGTAATAGTGTTAACTTTTTCATCAACAGAACCATTTTCTTTCTTTTCTTTCAACACAAGCAGGAGAATGCTCTATTCTTTTTGCAATCTCTACAACTTCATCAAGCTTATTATCATCTTTCTGCCAGAGTTCATCTTTGATTTTCTCAACCAAACAACCTAGGATAAATTGATCTCGTATTCGTTCTTCAATAGCACAATAAAATATGCATGTGGCACCTACTTTGCATAGAGCAGTGATATAAGTTTCAACAGACTCATCAGGTTTTTGTACCCTTCTCCCAAAATGATAACTTTCGAGAATTGTGCTAACCTTTAGGAGGTAGTGTTTGTCGAGTTTTTTTAGACAAATTTCAAATTCATTTAAGTTACTTGACTCCTCATCAGTTAGATCAGGAAGGTGTTCAAAGACTTCCTGTCCTTCAGAACCTAAACAATGTAAGAGCAATGCTGATTTTCTTTCAGCGCTTAAAGATACACCACAAACTCTTGCATAATTTAAGAACACTTTATTCCATTTTGACCAGCGTATATTAGGATCACCAGGATTTGATAAAAAAAATGGTGGTGATGTAACATTCTGCATTGTGCTTGAATAAATATATTTTAAATAAAGATTCGTAAAACCCGGTAGGTATATAAGTAAATAAGTATTACAAATGTTTACTATTGTAATCTGAGATTACTGAAATTAAAGCTAGTATTAGCTGTGTGTGTCAGCTCAATGTAAATGTTGAAGAAAATGTAGGCTGTATTACACAAGTTGCTAAGAGAGGCTGTGCGTATCAGCGTGAATTTCTCCTTGTTGTTGTTGTTAATAAGACGTGGATATTGTATCAACTCGTTGTATTTGTGATGGCTGAAAAGGCTGAAATACACAAGTCAATGAGGGAAGCTGTGTGTATCAGCGTGTAACTGGAAAGGCTGAAATACACAAGTTAATCAGGGAAACTGTGTGTATCAGTGTAACTGGAAAGGCTGAAATACACAAGTTAATCAGAGTGTAAGTCAACTTGTTACCGCCGTAAAATGAAGATAGAAGTAGACAGAGGGCCCCATTAAGATGTCGGGCGGATCGCCACCGCCATGCCCGCCCGCCACCCTTTTCCCCCCGCCACATTACAATGGCGGGGGGGACCGCTGCGGAGGGAAACACCGCCCGCCACTTTTCCGCCCCGGTCGCCTTGCGGCCGGGGCGGAAAAGGAATAATATGCTGGCGGTGTCTAATAGACACCGCCAGACATATTATGATGCGTGGTGTTCAGTGCCTTTCCGCGGCGGCGATGCCGCCACGGAAAGGCATGCGGTCTTCCCTCTGGGGGCCCCCTGTGGGCCCCCAGAGTGAAGTACAGGTGGGGGGTGCACGTGGGGGGTACCTGTGGTACCCCCTTCATTGTCATTTGCAAAGCGGCAGGCACCGCGCGGTGCCTGCCGCTTTGCAAATGACAATGTTCAATTCAATTTTCAGCATTGTGGCGGGCGGTGCAGAGAGCACCGGCCGCCACAATGCTGAAAATACAGGATGTGCCCGCCACTGTGCCGGGCAATCCTAATGGCACCCCGGGACCCCCGCCCTTATGGCGGGCGGTCCCGATTTACGATGGGATGACGGGCGGGCAAAGTCCGCCCGTCATCCTAATGGGCCCCTTAGTGCGCGTTATCATTTTGTTCGAGATCAGCTGTGCGCATCAGCGCAGTATAGTGAAACAAAATAATACAAATGTAGATTGGCTGTGCGCATCAGCACGCTGAAGCTTATATTGTAATTGTACAACCTCAACGTGAGGAAATCTCAAACGTAGATTAGCTGTGCGCGTCAGCCCACTGAAGCTTGTATGGTAACTAAGCAACAAGCTTCAGATATGTATGCCTAAGTGTAATCATACGTAATGCCGGAGAACGACGAATGACATGGAAACGTGATGTCTGAATAGAAGAAGAGAAGAACTTGCTGTGAGACGGAAAGTGGAATAAAAGCTCCGTTCTGTGCAGCCGTCACAGGTAATGCTCGAGCTCGCGTTAAAAAAATGCCAAACGTAAGTGCAGGCCTTTTCCTTATTCTTCACAGAATCACACCAGTCAAAAACAAAATTGAAGAAAGGCATAAGAAATGAGAGGCAATAAAGTTTAACCTTCAGCGCAGTCTTATTAAGCCATTCGTCAAATGAAATATTAATGGGTGAAAAATCACGCAGACGAGGTGATGCATGAAAAGTCTGGACGGGCTGAAATTGGTAAAATAAAAGTACAGTACCTTAAAGTTTCAGCACGGTCGTGTTAGGACGTTGTAGGTTAGAAGATAAAATCTTACTGACTCGGGGTTCATTTTTTAGAAGTAGAAAGTCGGATAATGAAGATGCCTATTTGTAGAAAGTTTATGATCCTCCAAAAATCATATTAGGTGATTTCTTGTCATTTGAGTATACCACCCTCGTCGCCAGTGTAAAGAAGCACTTCGAGTCAGTATGTTGCTTGATTGATCTTTATTTTAAGAATCAGTAGATATAACGTCCTATCCACAAGACAGCCAGCAGCAACTGACATCCTGTGCTCGGCAACCAAGATAGAAGCTCAATACATTCTAGGTTTCTTAGGAAGCAGGTTCTAAATGAGAATGTGTGCTAACAAGCGTAACTCGGAAACAGGAAAGCATAACTACACTCCGCCCATGGGAGGGAGGACGGAAATGTGTCCGATGACGCTTGTTTACAGTCCAGGGAGTTCCTGGCATGGCAGTGCGGGCAGGACTGTTCCCATCTGGCACAAGGTCAGGACTGATTTGCATATGGCTGGGTTCAAACTGGAATGGCATAGCAAGGGGAGCAAAAAACGATGGTTGTAGGCCTGGGGTGAATGTATGACATTGTTCTACATTCTGTCCATCAATTGTTCTTTTTGCATTTATTACCCCGAGTGCAACCGGTATGCCTAGACGTGGGCCCCTTGCTCTCCATGCCACTGGAGTCAAGCCATCCTAGTTGATGAGGGGTGAAACCCCGAAACTATTCCTAGGATGCATGCTTCCAGGTCCAGGAGGACCTGACTTGGCTGTTCGGGTTGGAGTGTTCCAAGCTATCCTGGCTGATGATGGGTGAAACCCCGAAACCTGTCCTAGAATGCTTGTTTCCAGTCCAGGGAGGACCTGGCTTGGCAGTTTGGGCTGGACTGTTACCATTGAGCACAGGCTCAAGACTGATTTGCATATCGCTGGATTCAAACTGGAATGGGATGAAGAGCAAAAAATGATGGATTTAGGCCCACTCACTGGGCTGAGTGTGTGACATTGTTCTGCATTCTGTCCATCAACTGTTCTTTTTGCATTTGGCACCCCGAGGGGGATAAGAATGCTCAGACGTGGGTCCTGTGGTCTCCATGCCACTGGAGTCAAGCTATCCTGGTTGATGAGAGGTGAAACCCCAAAACCAGTCCTAGAATGCTTGTTTCCAGTCAGGGAGGACCTGGCTGCGCAGTTCGGGCTGGATTGTTCCCGATGGGAGCAGGGTCAAGACTGATTTGCGTATGGCTTAGATCAAACTGGAATGGCATGGGGAGTAAAAAAACAATGGCTTTAGGCCCAGATTTCTGAACTGGTGTGAATGTATGACATTGTTCTACATTTCGTCCATCAATTGCTCTTTTTGCATTTGTCACCCCGAGTGGAACGGGTATGCCCAGACGTGGGTTCCGGGCTCTCCATGCCACTGGAGTCAAGGTATCATTGCTGATGAGGGGTGAAACCCAAACCGGTCCTAGGATGCTTGTTTCCAGTCCTGGGAGTTCCTGGTTTGGCAGTGCGGGTTGGACTGTTCGCATCAGGCACAGGGTCAGCACTGATTTGCATATGGCTGGGTTTAAACTGGAATGGCAAGGGGAGCAAAAAAATGATGGCTTTAGGCCCAGATCTCTGTACTAGGGTGAATGTATAAAATAGTTCTACATTCTGTCCATCATTTGTTCTTTTTGCATTTATCACCCCGAGTGTGACGGGTCTGCTCAGACGTGGGTCTGGTGCTCTCCATGCCACTGGAGTCAAGCTCTCCTGGCTGATGAGGGGTGAAACGCTGAAACCAATCCTAGGATGCATGTTTATGGCAAAGGCCATATCGCAACCACAACGTCAAGAAATGTTGTGGTGGCGATAGGGGCTTGTAAATATGCCCCAAAGATTGATAATAGACAAACCATTTTGTAATGTGTGGGTCACAAGTAAGTTGGTACTTTATCGAGTGTGCATGCCCATGCTTCAGTGCATGCTGCATTTACAATGTACAATGATCAATGGTCATAAGTCCAAGATAAAATGGGCAGCCTATGATTGTGAGAGCAAGCAGTTAATCTAATAAGACGGCCATTTTATCATGGGCTACAGCCCATATCCATCTGGGCCTCAAGGAGTGGACTTTTCTTTTGTCAAAGGTATTTTTATTGACATTTTCAAGTAGAAAAAAAAACATGCGACAATCCCGCACAACATCCCACGCAGGGGGTAGCATGAGCAGCAGCCCAAGTATAACATTAGGAGCTGTAGAAAGGGCCTTGCGGTCAAGCCTCTAGTTTAAAGAATAGAATCCTAGGGGATGCTGTTCGGCACTACGAGACACACCATCTGGCATGCAATGTAGAAAGAGGCTAGCTGAGAGTCCCGGCCATGTGAAGTCATATCAGTGCGGTCTCACGCCAAGCCTTCCGGCGACTTGACCACAGTCAGCCTATAATGACACTATCAAAGCCTTCCGCAGCCCCGTGACTCTGCATGCATTGACATGGGCGAACAATTTGGGAGATGTCATAACGAACAAAGATGATGAGCACAACACCCCCTCCCCTCCCCCTTCCCCTCCCCTCTCTCCCCCCTCCCCAGTGGCGGTAGCAACATGCAAAGCAATTCTCACACACAAGAGGGGAGAGGGTCTATATCTAATTCAACCACCCCGAACCCCCTAAATAACTATGGTACACACAAAAGAGGGGTGGAGAATAACAAAACATATACGATAAAGATTGTTACAAACAAAGATCACAAGTGTGCAAACACTGGCACACTCATGAGTGATAAAAAACTGCCCTCACTCACACACAATGTGTGTGACATGCTTCATCATCGAGTCTACTACAACGCTCGGGTGTAGCCACACTCCGAGCGGAGCATAGGGAGGGGGAACACATTTTTTTTTGTATATACACAAGGACAACGTGTAACACACAACCAGAAGTGACAACAGTGTTCACAAACAAAAAACCAACTCGTCAAGACTGAGTACAGTGAAAAACAAGAAAATGCAGTAGAGAGTGATTAAAACTGGCTCCTGGATACCAGATATAAATGTTCCACGAACCTTTGGCTTGGCACCAGTAACCTTTGGAACCTACCTGTGCCTCTCGTTTCCCTGACGACACTTGGGCTGCCACAGAAGCCTGCCTCCCGCTGCCGCAAACAACGCCACACAGGAGCGGCCGCCGAGTGGAGTGCGGGCCTGCTGGACTCCATCTCCCAGCAGCCCTAGCGCCCGGAAACCGCGCCAGGGGCGCATAAATCACAGCGTCAGCCCCGGCAGAGCGGGGAATACTTCCACGAACCTTTGGCTTGGCACCAGTAACCTTTGGAACCTACCTGTGCCTCTCGTTTCCCTGACGCCACTTGGGCTGCCACAGAAGCTCGCCTCCCGCTGCCGCAAACAACGCCACACAGGAGCGGCCACCGAGTGGAGTGCGGGCCTGCTGGACTCCATCTCCCAGCAGCCCTAGCGTCCGGAAACCGCGCCAGGGGCGCATAAATCACAGCGGCAGCCCCGGCAGAGCGGGGAATACTTCCACAAACCTTTGGCTTGGCACCAGTAACCTTTGGAACCTACCTGTGCCTTTCTTTTCCCTGACGCCACTTGGGCTGCCACAGAAGCTCGCCTCCCGCTGCCGCAAACAACGCCACACAGGAGAGGCCGCCGAGTGGAGTGCCGTAACACATAACCAAAAGTGACAACAGTGTTCACAAACAAAAAACCAACAGGTCAAGACTGAGTACAGTGAAAAACAAGAAAATGCAGTAGAGAGTGATTAAAACTGGCTCCTGGATACCAGATATAAATTTTCCACGAACCTTTGGCTTGGCACCAGTAACCTTTGGAACCTACCTGTGCCTCTCGTTTCCCTGACGCCACTTGGGCTGCCACAGAAGCCTGCCTCCAACAACGCCACACAGGAGCGGCCGCCGAGTGGAGTGCGGGCCTGCTGGACTCCATCTCCCAGCAGCCCTAGCGCCCGGAAACCGCGCCAGGGGCGCATAAATCACAGCGTCAGCCCCGGCAGAGCGGGAATACTTCCACGAACCTTTGGCTTGGCACCAGTAACCTTTGGAACCTACCTGTGCCTCTCGTTTCCCTGACGCCACTTGGGCTGCCACAGAAGCTCGCCTCCCACTGCCGCAAACAACGCCACACAGGAGCGGCCAGCGAGTTGAGTGCGGGCCTGCTGGACTCCATCTCCCAGCAGCCCTAGCGCAATGAAACCGCACCAGGGGCGCATAAATCACAGCGTCAGCCCCGGCAGAGCGGGGAATACTTCCACGAACCTTTGGCTTGGCACCAGTAACCTTTGGAACCTACCTGTGCCTCTCGTTTCCCTGACGCTTCTTGGGCTGCCACAGAAGCTCACCTCCCGCTGCCGCAAACAACGCCACACAGGAGAGGCCGCCGAGTGGAGTGCCGTAACACACAACCAGAAGTGACAACAGTGTTCACAAACAAAAAACCAACAGGTCAAGACTGAGTACAGTGAAAAACCAAGAAAATGCCATAGAGAGTAATTAAAACTGGCTCCTGGATACCAGATATAAATTTTCCACGAACCTTTGGCTTGGCACCAGTAACCTTTGGAACCTACCTGTGCCTCTCGTTTCCCTGACGCCACTTGGGCTGCCACAGAAGCTCGCCTCCCGTTGCCGCAAACAACGCCACACAGGAGAGGCCGCCGAGTGGAGTGCGGGCCTGCTGGACTCCATCTCCTAGCAGCACTAGCGCCCGGAAACCGCGCCAGGGGCGCATAAATCATAGCGTCAGCCCCGGCAGAGCGGGGAATACTTCCACGAACCTTTGGCTTGGCACCAGTAACCTTTGGAACCTACCTGTGCCTCTCGTTTCCCTGACGCCACTTGGGCTGCCACAGAAGCTCGCCTCCCGCTGCCGCAAACAACGCCACACAGGAGCGGCCGCCGAGTGGAGTGCGGGCCTGCTGGACTCCATCTCCCAGCAGCCCTAGCGCCCGGAAACCGCGCCAGGGGCGCATAAATCACAGCGTCAGCCCCTGCAGAGCGGGGAATACTTCCACGAACCTTTGGCTTGGCACCAGTAACCTTTGGAACCTACCTGTGCCTCTCGTTTCCCTGACGCCACTTGGGCTGCCACAGAAGCTCGCCTCCCGCTGCCGCAAACAATGCCACACAGGAGCGGCCACCGAGTTGAGTGCCGTAACACACAACCAGAAGTGACAACAGTGTTCACAAACAAAAAACCAACAGGTCAAGACTGAGTACAGTGAAAAACAAGAAAATGCAGTAGAGAGTGATTAAAACTGGCTCCTGGATACCAGATATAAATTTTCAACGAACCTTTGGCTTGGCACCAGTAGCTTTTGGAACCTACCTGTGCCTCTCGTTTCCCTGACGCCACTTGGGCTGCCACAGAAGCCTGCCTCCAGCTGCCGCAAACAACGCCACACAGGAGCGGCCGCCGAGTGGAGTGCGGGCCTGCTGGACTCCATCTCCCAGCAGCCCTAGCGCCCGGAAATCGCGCCAGGGGCGCATAAATAACAGCGTCAGCCCCGGCAGAGCGGGGAATACTTCCACGAACCTTTGGCTTGGCACCAGTAACCTTTGGAACCTACCTGTGCCTCTCGTTTCCCTGACGGCACTTGGGCTGCCACAGAAGCTCGCCTCCCGCTGCCGCAAACAACGCCACACAGGAGCGGCCACCGAGTGGAGTGCGGGCCTGCTGGACTCAATCTCCCAGCAGCCCTAGTGCCCGGAAACCGAGCCAGGGGCGCATAAATCACAGCGTAAGCCCCGGCAGAGCGGGGAATACTTCCACGAACCTTTGGCTTGGCACCAGTAACCTTTGGAACCTACCTGTGCCTCTCGTTTCCCTGACGCCACTTGGGCTGCCACAGAAGCTCGCCTCCCGCTGCCGCAAACAACGCCACACAGGAGCGGCCGCCGAGTGGAGTGCGGGCCTGCTGGACTCCATCTCCCAGCAGCCCTAGTGCCCGGAAACCGCGCCAGGGGCGCATAAATCACAGCGTCAGCCCCTGCAGAGCGGGGAATACTTCCACGAACCTTTGGCTTGGCACCAGTAACCTTTGGACCCTACCTGTGCCTCTCGTTTCCCTGACGCCACTTGGGCTGCCACAGAAGCTCGCCTCCCGCTGCCGCAAAGAACGCGACACAGGAGAGGCCGCCGAGTGGAGTGCGGGCCTGCTGGACTCCATCTCCTAGCAGCACTAGCGCCCGGAAACCGCGCCAGGGGCGCATAAATCATAGCGTCAGCCCCGGCAGAGCGGGGAATACTTCCACGAACCTTTGGCTTGGCACCAGTAACCTTTGGAACCTACCTGTGCCTCTCGTTTCCCTGACGCCACTTGCGCTGCCACAGAAGCTCGCCTCCCGCTGCCGCAAACAACGCCACACAGGAGCGGCCGCCGAGTGGGGTGCGGGCCTGCCTGACTCCATCTCCCAACAGCCCTGCACCCGGAAACTGCGCCAGGGGCGCATAAATCACAGCGTCAGCCCCGGCAGAGCGAGGAATACTTCCACGAACCTTTGGCTTGGCACCAGTAACCTTTGGAACCTACCTGTGCCTCTCGTCTCCCTGACGCCACTTGGGCTGCCACAGAAGCTCGCCTCCCGCTGCCGCAAACAACGCCACACAGGAGCGGCCGCCGAGTGGAGTGCGGGCCTGCTGGACTCCATCTCCCAGCAGCCCTAGCGCCCGGAAACCGCGCCAGGGGCGCATAAATCACAGCGTCAGCCCCCGCGACGCGGGACGCGCGCGGGTGGGCGCCGGACGAAGCCCGGGCAAAGGGCGGGCCCTCTGTGGCCCTCAGAGGCCTGAGGAGACTGGACTGGGCCATAGCCCCTGGATGTTAACTCAATCTATGGACATCAGAACTGTAAGCTCACCCAAGTTTCTTCTGTTCCTTTGATAATTTATGTTTGGGTCCCTCATTGCTATCCAGCCGCCTCCCCGCAGTTAATTTAACACGGGATTTGTGTTTGTTGCTTCATTTTTCCCCTATTTATACTTTTGTCAAGGGAAATGACAACCCGTGAAACAAGAAGCATGGCTGCGGCTGGAGTCAAAAAGTTGACGGGCACACTGGATGATTTTATTATACGCACTAACTCCCTAATTGATCAAGGAATCATACTAATGGAAAGAAGGGTTTCGCAAGACCTTGTACTAGCCAAAAGGTCGTCCTTGGGCCCTATTGCTTCTGCACAGACCCCTGATAACTCTTTGAGGGTAACTCATTCTTTGCAGACCCATGCTGAGGTTCACAATACCATCTGTAACCAGCCAGCTTTTCAAGATCTATTGTCCCCCGATCCCCAGGCCCCGACCCCCTCGGAAACTAGTTCGGTAGTCACTTTAGTAGACACCCAAGTTTAGAACAGTAATAACCAAAAAAGGGGGAAACGGGAGGGGGCCATTCCCAAACGTAAGTGCACTAATACTACCACCTCTGGAGTCAGGAAAGCTAATTCATCTAAGGGAGGGAGTACTAGTGATAGCACCAGAGTTAGGGATAGTATAGTGGAGGGGAGGGAATCAATTGGGCAAAAAACTGGGACAGAAGAGGATCGACCTGCAATCTTACAACTACCCCTGAGCATTCATGATGATACCATCCTGGATAACACCTTGGCAGACATCCTGGCAGACAGCATCATAGCTGATAGTACAGGAGCTTTAGAAGCAAAGGATGACTCCCTAGTTTGCACCCTAACAAAACTTATCAAAACATTACTCACTCCTTTAGAAGTAAGGCTTCATGGTATAGAAAAACAGCTTCAGGAAGTACACAAGGATATAAAATCCCAGAATACTAACCTTGCTAAAAAGGCAATTAATGCAACTGCTCCAGCTAGCAAAACCCAGCTAACGAACAAATGTCCAGCAGTGGTAAAAAATACAACACCCAATACCCCCCTGACGAATCTCCCTAACCCTGAGCGCATCAAAGCAGGTACCAAACCCCTCATAGCAAATGAGCCCACCAATCGTATAAAACTAGATGGTCCTATTACCCCTGCTCTAAATCCTGACATAGTGGACCACGACAAAACCCAGAAGCGTCGAAATATTAACCATCCGCCAGACGCCTGTCCTTATGTGATAGTTTTGAGAGGGGTTCCGGAACTGGCCACCACAACTATAGAACCATTTTGGGCACTTAAAAATAAGGTATGCCACTGGCTAGACAACAATTTTCCTCTACCACCAAATATCTACAGTAAAATTTTAATGGTTGAGAGAGCCCCCTGGGTGGGACACACCAGGAAAAGAATACAGGGGGATTGTGTAGTAGTAACTTTTGAGGATCCTCGAACTGTGAAGCATATTTGCCTGGGGGCCTCCCGAAATAACAGTACCACAATTATGGCCAGACCTCTGTCTTATTTCTACATGCTCGTGGAGCAACCAGATAATGGATGGAGTTGGATGAGGGATATTAACCAGATCAGGGGGCGTGACTCGCACAGGGACTTGAATCTCCATAGTTGGGAAGGTGGTGATGATGAGGGTTGGAATTTAATACAACGAAGTGCTGGGAGGATCCACCATGGTGGTAATCAGTACAGTGGAGAATGGCTTGGCCCCCAGTTCATTCCTCCCCTTATCCCCTGCCATAACCGGTACAACGAATTGGAAGCTGTCGATTGACTCCCGGCACAGGTAAAAGTCTCTCAGGCGCTTCCTGTACCATTTCCTGTATTAGACAATACGGTTAGAACCAGATTTAGGTCCCCAGAACGTTTTGACAACCCGTCTCTCATATTGTCCCCCTCGCTTTGTGGGGATAATAATTCTAATGCCCAGCGCTTAAATTCCACTGCGTGTTCGACGATTGATGAGGACCACTCTACCCAGACAGGAATTGGCAAATGCGGAAAAAAGAAACTTACAGTATCTGATAACCCACCCCATCTGGTCCCGACCGATGGTAGTGGCAAAGATCCTGTCCTAATACACACCAATGGCCAAAATATTTAATTGAATATCATCTCCTGGAATATAGCGAGTCTGGGAAAAAAAATATTACTTCCCGACTGGAATGATTTAATTGGAAAGTATCACCTGTGCATTTTCCAAGAAACTTGGTGCCTTGAACCAGTTTACAAGTCTGGTTATTCCACTTTTTACGTTCCAGCCACCTCTTCTGGAAGGGGCCGCCCGTCTGGCGGCCTCCTAATCTGGATTAATATTTCTTCAAACTGTAAAATTATCCATCATCATAGTACCTCTCCTGATATGATGAGGCTAACGATCCGGGTTCCTCAAGCCGCAGTGACTCTGGAGCTATTTAACCTATATGCCAGAGGCCTGAAAGGGGGGGGGGGGCAAATCTCCAACTATCTCCTTGTTAGCAGATCTACTCCATTCTTGCCCCCCAGACTCTTTGCCCATAATTGCCGGCGATTTCAATTGTACTTTTGAACCGCTGGCAGTTGACGGTGCGGTAGGTTTTTCTGATGAGGACGCGAGATGGGGAATTCCGCAACTGACAACTGTGCCAATTAAAAAATGGACACCAGTCGTCATTCAACTAAATGCCTTGGTAATGGAGCATGCACTGGTTGCTATGAACGGGCGCACGCCATCAGATCTTGAGGGTGGTTGCACCTATAATAGGGTCACTTGCCCCAGCAGAATACACTATATCTTGGTCGACAGGAGACTGTGGAGATTTGTGTCAGATATGATAGTTATTCCATCCATACATAGTGACCATAACCCCCTATCTCTTAGTTTGCGGAATTTCATAACTGAGGGGAAGTCCCTGCGCACTAATAGATCAATGCTGGCGACCAGAGAACTTGCACCCTCAAACTGCAAAAGATTCATTAAATGGCAAAAATTTGCCATTAATGAACAAAGGACTAGCGCCCTGGGGGATATCGCAAGAGCTCAGACGGAGAAGCTCTCTGCTATTTGTAATAACGACCTAGGTCCTGCCCAGGCTGAAGTGATCTATGTGGAGACAATTGACAGGATGGCTGCTCTCTTTCTTGACTCTCGTGGGTCAAGTCAATTGAAGAGTAGGAAATCCACAGCCAAGTGCTACAACAAAGAATGTAGAGGGGCTACATCTAAATTGTTAAGGGCCATTAAAACCCGTGATGCAGCTGAGGTTCGCTTAGCCCGAGCCGCGTACAGGCGAACACTACTGGCGGCAAAGAGGGCTTGGGATGGCTCACATTGGGAAGAGTTGAAGCAGGCTAGTCAGTCCAAAAATGGCGAGCGGTTTTGGGCTTTAGTTAGAAGAGCAAACGATGGCGATACCGAACCACTACCCAATCATATTACGGATAGGGACTGGTTTGAACATTTTAGGAGGCTGTATGAAGGGCAGGGGTACCCGATAGTAGCGATCCCTCTGTTAACTGTACACCACCCTTGTCCGCCACCTCGACCCCCTTTGATCGTGTAGGGCAGGCAGAAGTTGAGTCAGCTATAAATAAAATTGTTCAAGGTAAGGCACCAGGCCAGGATGGCATCCCTGGCGATCTGTTTCGTGCCAGCTCCAAGCAGTGGGCCAAGTTCTTCTCCCTTTTGATCAACGCCCTTCTCCATGGGTCCCCAGTCCCTGACTCATGGAAGGGTGCGGAGGTGATCCCTATTTATAAGAAGGGGTCAAGGGGCGACCCTGCCAACTATCGTCCAATCAGCTTGATTGATGCTGGTCAGAAGGTGGTTGGCAGGGTTCTTCTGGAAAGGATCCTCTCCTGGGCGGAGGAGAATAACATAATCTGCCATTTCCAGGCAGGCTTCAGGGCCTGCACAGGCACCGTCAACCAGGCATTTAGGCTGGTACTACTCCACTGGATGACAGTATCCATTGGTAAAGGCGGTTTGTACCTGGCCTTTCTTGACCTGAAGACCGCGTTCGATCTGGTCCCTCGCGAGCGCCTGTGGGTGGTTTTGCAGGAGATGGGGCTTCCACTGCCCATTCTGAACCTGTTGGCCCGCATGCACGACGGAACGTATGCATGCATCCGGTGGGGCACGCAGGAGCAGAAAACTGCTAAATTCCCTGTAAACAGAGGTGTTCGTCAAGGATGCGTCCTGGCGCCGACCCTCTTTTCTCTGTTTGTAAACGGGGTTGTCTCCTTTTTATCTGACATCGATGCTGATGCCCCCAGCTTGGCCGGTGTTAAAGTCCCCGCTATGCTGTTTGCTGACGACACGCTATTGGTCTCTAAAATGCCCATGGGGCTCCAAAAGCTTTTGGACCGGTTTTGTGTCTTCTGCAACTTAAGGGGCTTGGTTATCAACACCTCCAAAACTAAACTCCTTTATTTTAACCCCAGTAGGAAAGCAAACCGTTCACTCACACTAAATGAGGAGCCACTAGAGCGTGTTAAATTGTTTGACTATTTAGGGATTAGGATATCCGATCAACTTAAATGGAACCCACATATTGAAAAAATGGCCCTAAAACGTGTCGTGGGCGCCATCGGTAGGGAGCACAGATCCTCATTATCCAGACCCATAGCCCCTGCATTGGAGAGCTATTCCGCAAAAGCCATAGGCAGCGCATTGTACGGAGCGGAGCTATGGGGTTTCAATAATGTCGATTCCCTTGTCAAGGCTGAAAACAATTTCTTTAGGGAATTACTGTCCCTACCCAGGGGCACGCCTAACAAACCTCTTCAACACGACCTTGGCCGCAGATCTATTAAAGACCTTATAATCCTGCGTCCGCTTCTCTATTGGGCTCGTCTGTGGCGTACACCTGACCTAGCTAGCTACGCAGACGGCCTTAGAGAAGTCATGAATATGCCGGGGTCTTATAAAATTGTTTGCCTATCGAAGGTTAAGGAGCTGCTAACGGCCATTGGTTTTAGTGCTTCATGGGAGACCGGTGCACCGGTTTCTAAACTGGAGGTCAAGCGAGCATATTGGTTGTGGGTTGATGCCCAAGATGCTAGAGCAGACAATCTGGGTAGACTCACAGACGAGTTTCGTCTGCACAAGACAGTACACTCCCTCGAACCTTATATGGACTTCATCAGAAAACCCAAAGATAGGGCCTTATACATTCAGTTTAGATTGGGAACCCTACCGCTTCGGGAACGCACCTCCAAGTGGAAACCCCCTCTCCAAACACTTGCCATTTGTCCATCTTGTAATGTTGCCCTAGAAACCATTCCGCACCTTTTTTTTGTTTGCAGCGCCTACAACAAACCCCGATCGAAATGGCTAAAACCTGTTTGTCCGCAGCTCGAGACCAGGAGCCATGTCTCTGCCTTAAGAATTTTACAGACAGACCCTAACACTGTATTGGCCTAGCTAAATTCCTCGGATGGGTATGGGTGATCAGATATAAAGCCTTATGATTAATTTTATTAGGCGATTCTTTATTTTTAAAATCATGTTCAAAGCTGTAAATGGTTTAATGCTTTTTTATTCTTGTTTTTAATTGTTTATCAAGTCGTTTTTTTAACCAAAAATGTATTGTATTTTAATCGCTATGTGCTTTTAAGATATTTTTATATATCGAAATAAAGCTTTGATTACCATACATTTTATTAGTAGGTTCCAGGGTCAGGATTAAAAAGGACTGGATGGTGGTACTAGGGAAGGATATTAGGACCCCCTAGTGCCCCTCCTTTACTGCTGTAGTCAACATGTTTCGACCCCTTATTGCCCTTAATTACTGGGTCACCTGGGTCTTCTTCAGGACGTCTTCCTGTCCCAGTCTAATATAGTGTTCGCCTTACCTTAGTTAGGTTGTTAACAGGGGTGAAGGTCACTCTTGCCCATCAATAAGAGGCTATGTGGAGGGAGTTCCGCCAACACGGTGACACAACTGTGAAGAACATGATTAACATTCACAATTATAGACAACAAACTTAATTTACCCACTATCCAATTGTGGTTGGGTGAAAGAACAATCAAAAATCAATGCCCTGCAGAGAGTTCCCTCCAAACCATTTATTGCTCAGAGCCCCATTGGGCCATTCATTAAGCCATAAATATAGAACCAATCATTCCATATTCATTCCGCCACTCGGGATCAGGGGAGGAGTAGTTCACTTGAATCATTGTTAAAAATTTGGAAGAAAAGCCGAAGGCGGCCATCGTGCAAAACAGGAATCCCCAGTCTACCCTGTCAAATGCCTTCTCGGCGTCCAGTCCCACTAAGACCGCCGGGATTTTAAACCTATTGGCCTTCTCAATCAGGTGTAGTACTCGACGAGTGTTATCATGGGTCTGGCGTCCCTTGATGAAGCCTGACTGGTCCGGGTCTATGAGCGCCGGCATCAAGTCGTTAAGCCGCTGGGCAATGATAGAGGAGTAGAGTTTTGCATCTATATTTAGAGCAATCAGCCTATAAGAGGCGCATTTACTAGGGTCTTTACCGGGTTTGGGAATGATAGATATAAGGGCCTCGGCCATAGTGCGATAGGTCTCGCCCCCTTCCGCCATGCAGTTAAACAGCCAGACGAGGTATGGGCAGAGTTCAGAGGCAAAAGTCTTATAAAAAATGGCCGTAAATCCATCCCCCCCCGGGACTTGTGAGGTTTCAAAGCCTTAATGGCAGCTAATACTTCTTCCCTGGTGAGGGGGGCTGAGAGCGCCTCATTCCATTCTGCTGAGACCTGGGGCAATGCTAACCTCTGTAGATAGTCGCTTTGTGCTTTAGCGTCAAGGTTATCCCCTGCATAAAGAGTCTTGTAGAAGGCCCCAAACAGTTCAGCCTTTACCTCGTCCTGATGTGTCAGTCCCCCCCCCGAGTGTCACGGATTCCCCAACGTACTCTCTTTCCCTCTTGTCTCGAAGCTGCCTGGCCAGGTGTTTCCCCTCCTTATTGCCCTGGGAGTAGGAGAGACGCCTCAGTTTAAGCAAGGTGTATTCGGCCCGGAGTTTACCTCTGACGGCCGTCAGCTGCCGTAACCCTAATCTGGAGGGGTTCTCTTTATGCACTTTCTCTAATGTGGACAATTCCTCCTCTAGTTGCTCTCTTTCCCGACTGCGTTGTCGATTAAGAGCAGCATTCAACGCCATGCAATGCCCGCGAAAATACGCCTTAAAGGCATCCCATGTGGTGAAGACCGAGGTGTCCTCTGGGTCATTGAGCGTGAAAAACTCAGTTATAAGTCCTCGCAACTTGTTACAGGAGAGTTTATCCCGGACCAGGGGAGCTGGGAAGTACCACCTAGGGCTGTCCTCACTCCTCGCGCCCCACTGGAGACCCACCGCGAGCAGGCTATGATCAGAAACAGACAGCGGGAAGATCTTGGCCTCCCGGAGATCCCCCCGAAGGGACTGACTCAGGAAGAAGTGGTAAATTCGAGAATAAGAGCGGTCGACATGGGAGAAGAAAGTATAGTCTCTGGATTGGGGGTATAGGAAGCGCCAGGCATCAAAAAGACCAATGTCAGAAATTTGTTGTTGCGTGTCGGTGGAGAACGTGCCCATGTCTGACCTTTGTGAGTGAGTGCTATCTAGGTCCTTCTGCCACACTAGATTGAAGTCCCCCAAAACGATCAGCGGCCCGTCAGCAAAATCAACGACTTTCCTCAGCAGGGTATGTAGAAAGACATTTTGGCCAGTGTTAGGCGCATACAGCACGAGGAAGGTGCAGACTCTACCCCGCAGGAGGCCCTTAACCATGACCCAGCATCCCTCCCTGTCATTCTGTACACCCAGAGGTTGGAATTGTAGGGTCGAGCGGAACATAAGGGCCACCCCTCTCTGCTTCGTGGCGGCGGAGGATCTGTATATTAGCGGGAACAATTTGTGCTTAAGGCGTGAGTCCTCCGATTTGGCTAGGTGGGTCTCCTGCACGCCCACTATGTCTAACTGATGATCAATGACATATTTCCAAATCTTTTGGCACTTCTGGGGGGAAATCAGCCCTTTAACATTCCACGTCCCTAAGGTTATTGGCAACATTGGGAGTAAGCGAATGGCCGGTTCCCCAACCACCACCACCCGCCAGGCCCCGAGCGCAGCATGCAACCGCCCGCTTGCGCCAAGACCAACCCGCCTCGCGTGACCTCCCCGCCCTGTACGCTCCCTCCCCCCCTCATTGGCCCACCTCGCCTGCGAGTACCCCGGATCCATACCTCTGAGCAGACCCCTGCTACCACCACTTCCCCCCCTTACCCTCCCCTCCCAACCCCCCAACAACTCCCAAAGAAAAACACAAATCTCATAACAAAAGAGGACCAGTCTCGGACTGCTACAGTGGAGTTCCACGCCTCCACGTAGCACCCGTGCACCTGATTCCCTCGCTCCTCCCTCTCCCTGCACGAGGCTGATGGCGGCTGCAGCTAACGGGAGCGTTTCTGGCGTGCCTTGAGTTGCTAAAGCGGCAATGTCGGGAGAAATTCTGCCGAGTATTTGGGCTCTCTGTATTGGATTTTGAGTGCTGGCATCTGGCGACTCGACTCTCCGATTTTGACTGCCTTGTGCTTCTCCAAAGTGGCAGAATTGTGGCCTCTGCTGCTCAACTCCTCAACCCTGACAGCAGAAGCGGCTGTGGTATTTAGCATCTGGTACCTTGGAGCTTTTTGTTTGCCGGTGGACGGCGTTTCTTTCACTTCGGACTTCCAACTCTTAAATTCATGATTGGTGGAGTCGTGGGCTGTGGAAGGTGCCAAAAGTGAGCGGCTTCTCAGCAAAGCTGCGATCTGCGAGCGGCGAAGTTTCTGAATTTGGTGAGCGATAAATACTCACTTTGCTGCTGTTGCTGGGGAAAAAACTTTTTTTTTAACTTCATATATTCGCAAAACTCTGGTACATGGAGCTTAAAACTATAAGGCTATAAGACTATACGATTATAAGACTACATTACCCATAATTCCTCTGCTGCTTCCCACTCTATAGTATTTCTCAAATCAAGTTTATATGATGGGTAAACTCTTAAACGCACGCGCTAAGGCGAAAGCACGCCGCCAGCAGGCAAAAGAGGCTGCCGCTAAGACTATTGACAAGGAAAATGACAAAGCTGAATCCCCCCCTGAGAGCTCTGAGGACGAGGGAGAGGGAGAGGTACCGGCAGACTCCTCTGTTTTGATTAGCCCAAGTGGCATTTTTATAGCTGTCGAGTCAGAAGACATAGCAAAGAAGCATAGTGGCCTGGAAGATAGCCAAGCAGGACAAAATGCAGCACCGCAGATTCAGACACCGTTTCCTCTATTTGAGAAAAAGGCTGCTCTGGTCTCAACTGGCAATACTGTTACGGGTGTTACGGGGGTTCCACTTATGCCTTCGTCCGTCGGCCTATTAGGTTCCTTCGGAGTTGGTGGCCCCCCAGAAATCTCAACCTCTGCAGTTCTGTCTAGTGTTACTAAAGAGACTACTAATGCAGTTCCCAGTCCCAATTCTAAAGTTAACTTTGTCTCTATGCCCATGCCTGAACGCCCATCAGGGTCGGCTCAGAGAGGGGATGAGCTGGCTGAGTTGGGAGAGACTCCTGCTCCTATTCTTTTGAGCAAGACTGGGATCCCAGGTCATAATGATAGCATCACCAACACCGTCAATACTGTGGCTGATACCCCATTTAGCCTGATTTTTGATCTGGATACAAAGTCTATCGATGGGCAGCAGATGTCAGTTATGGACATGCTAAACTTGATTCTGGATGAGATCCGTGAAATGAAACGGTTCCAAAGAGAAGAGTTAAGTGCGATCCATCAACGGCTGGACAAGATTGAAGACCTAGTATCATCCTTCCCTACGCGCCTCCAAGAGGCGGAGATTAGGATATCTAGTTTGGAGGATAATATGATAGTTACTAAGAAGGACGTCTCGGCTATTTTTAAGGCATCTAAAGCGCTGGAGATGAAATTGGACGATTTAGAGAACTACAATCGGAGATCTAATCTCAGAATGGTGGGGGTCCCTGAAGGGATCGAGGGGTCCAATATGGTTCATTGGGTGACGACCTTTTTACAACAGAAAGTGGTCCCAGAGTTTAAAGGAGATTTAACGATTACCCGAGCTCAGAGGGTCCTAGCACAACCGTTTTCGAATTCTACACTCCCCCGCACTATCCTTCTAAACTTTTCTGATGTCCGGATCAAGGAGTCAATTTTGTCCAAGGCTTTTGAGCAGAGACAGTTTTCTGTTAATGACACCACTAAATGTCGGATATTTTCAGATATGTCTGCGGCTGCAGCTCGCAGGAGAAAGGAATTTGTTAAAATATTGCAACTTTTTAAGGCTAAGGGCGCCCAAGCCTCAATAGCACAACAATCTAAACTTAAAGTCTTAGTTAGAGGAAAATTCTATATTTTGTCTGACGTAGAGGAAGCGCATGATTTGCAAAAAGATATCTCCAATGATCATAGGCGCTAATTTTCTTCTAAATGCTTGTTTCCTCTAGTCAAGCTTTTTGGAAGTATGTCCTTAAGTATATTTTCAGCAGGGGTGGGGTTGTAGGAGTGAGGGGAAGGGAACAGGGGGTCGAAGGGGTGTAACACCACACACCTCATGGTAAGGGTTAAGGGGCTGTGGCTTGCGTGGGGCAAGGGAATAGAGGTAGGGCCACAGGGATGGGTTCAGGGGGGTGTTAAGGGGCAGAACTGGGGGGTGGCGGGGGTGGTGTAATGGTTCACAAAAAATGAAGTCTTGGATGTTTTCATTTATCAATACTTGGAATGTTATGAACTTTAAAAAGGTGTATTTGGAGCTGTATGTTGTCTATAAAAAGTTCAGAGAACTGGTTAGAGGGGGGATCCATAAGGGCTCAGAGGTGCTTTACTTGCAGCCCTTTGTGCTGATTGTTTTTGTACTATGGGTCTGAAAATTATTTCTTTTAATGTAAATGGTCTAAATAATAGGAAAAAATGCGCGCAATAGAATTATGGGCTAAATCTGAACAACCAGATGTGATCCTGTTACAAGAGACCCATATCCAAATGTCAAAAATTGAGGAGTTCTCCATGTTTAAAGCTTGGTCTTCTCATAGAGGATTCTCTTCATTTTCGGAGTCACAGAGGGGGGTTGCGGTCTTTTTAAGTAAGAAGCTACATGCCCAGATTGTTCATACAGAACAAGGGGGGTTAGGTTGTTGGTGCTGGGCTAAATGTGTGATTCCGAATAGAGTAAGCCCCGTCACTTTGGTTAGTTTTTATGCTCCAGTAGAGGACAGACCAGAGATCTATGAGGAACTGTTTCAATCTCTTTTAACGGTCAAAGGCGATATCATCATAGGTGGGGATTTCAATATTACTATGAATGTAGAATTGGACTCAACCAGCTATTCGAAGAAACAATCCAAACCTAAATCCCTCAGATCAATTAATAATAATGTGTCTTTATTCAATCTGTGTGACCCCTGGCGCATTCAAAATCCATCCAAAAAAGAATACACCTGCTGGTCTGGCAGGTTTAAATCCTCCTCTCGGATTGATTTTTTTCTCATCTCACGCCAAATTAAGTTTTCCAATCAGACGATGCTCCACAATGGGTTTTCGGATCATGCAATGATAATTATTGAACTTGGATTAGTAGATAAGGTTAGAGCCCCAAAACTTTGGGTCTTTAATAAAAAACATCTGATTGACGATATATGGGTGGCAGGTGTTAAAATTGAGATTTCGGAGTTCATTACTCTCAATATTGGAACAGACCCTCTTAACTGCGTATGGGACTCTCTCAAGGCTTATATTCGGGGGTTAGTGATTGGGAGAGACGCTGCAGATTCTTTAGCAGCCAGAAATAAGAATAAATTACTTCAACAAAAAATTCAGGCCTTGACTGTACTTAGGCAGCAAAACTCTGCTAGTATTGTTCAGGAACAATTAGATGAGGCTAAAAGGGAACTTTGCCAAAATTTCTATACTCAGAGTGAAGAGATTTTCTTTAAGAGCTTGCAAAAAATTTATGAGGAAAGTAACTTCACCGGTAAACTTCTGGCGTGGCAGGCCAGAGAGCAAGCCGCTTCTAATCTCATTCACTCTTTAAAGTCTCCGGATACCCTAATAGATACATCCGTCCCAGCAGAAATTGGAGAGATAATGGTTGCCCATTATAATAAGATCTACAATACTCAAACTATTATAGACCGACAAAAGCTATTAAAATACCTAGAAAAAAACTCCCTTCCTGTTCTTTCCCCTATAGAACCATTCACAATGGTTAACTCATTCACCAGGGAGGAAGTAGAGCGGGCAGTGCAAGACCTTCCAGTCAGTAAGGCTTGTGGGTCTGATGGGTTCCCCACAGAGTTACTAAAGATTTTTTTGAGTTCTTTTTCTGAACTTTTTGTATAGTTATTAAATTTTATGTTGGAAGGCGGTTCAGTCCCTGATTCATTTCGGGAAGGAACCGTAGTTAGTTTTCTAAAAAAGGGCAAACCTTCTAATGACCCAAGTTCATACAGACCTATCTCGCTATTGAACACGGATTATAAAATTACCACCAAATTATTATCTATCCGTTTTAATTCTTTCTCTTCAGATTTGATTCACGCAGATTGAAATGGCTTCATTGCCGGTCGGCAAATGATGTCTAATACCCACTTTTTAATCGAGGCTCTAGATTTTTTTGAAACACGAGGGGTTCCTGCGTTAATTTTATTGTTTGATGCCGAAAAAGCTTTTGACTTGGTGGTTTGGGAAACACTTTTTACTATTTTAGATCACTTTGGGATCCCAGCTGCTATTATAAATCTGATTCAGAACCTTTACTCAAGGGCCCAAGCCAACATTATTATTAATGCAGAATCCGTGGGCTCAGTGTCAGTTAAACACGGTACCAGGCAAGGCTGTCCGCTTTCCCCCGTTTTATTTGCATTTTTTATTGAACCCTTAGCAACCGCAATTAGGAAGTCTGCTTATATACTCCCCCCATTACTTTGATGCCTAAAATTAAATTATATGCAGACGATATAATTTTGGTAATTAAGCCTGAAATTCAATGCCAAACTTATGCTCTGCAAACATTTGAAGAGTTCGAGGCTCTTGGCGGCTATCGGATCAATAAAAAGAAAACCGAAATTTTGGTCTGCGGTGGTATCGATCCTGAACTCCATTTTGATTTAAGATCCTGTATTAACAATAAACCGAAAAGGTACCTGGGGGTTCTCTTTTCTTCTTCTGTCTCAGATTTATATAGATTACATTTTGTGCCCCTTCTTCAGAAAGTACGTTCAATGTTGGAAAGATGGAACCCTTTATCATGGACTACTGTAATGGCTTGTTCATCTCGGCCAATGAGGAACAACTACAAAGATTACAAGTGGTCCAGAATACTGCAGCGAGACTTGTTCTCAATGCTCAGCCAAGGACTGCTTCACGTCCCCTCCTGGACAAACTTCACTGGTTGCCGGTTAGGCAACGTGTAAAATTCAAAATTTGCTGCACAATATATAAGTGTCTGTTTGCCACTGGACCCAAATATCTGAATGAAAAATTCAACCCTTACAGTCCTGGACGCACTTTACGCTCCAGTAGTCAGCAACTGCTCCAGGTTCCAAGTATTAGAATAGCTAGGCAGGGAGGTCGAGCTCTCTCCTAAAAGGACCCATCTTATGGAACTCACTCCCCCCTACTCTGAAACAAATCACCAACCTTCAGTCTTTTAGGAAGACTCTAAAAACATATTTATTTTCGGCCTTTTAAAATATTAAAATATTGATTCCCTCACAGTCTATGATCGTGGTTAGGCTTTTTGGTTAAAAGCGCAAGCGTGGAGTTACCCCTCAGGGGGTCGAGTCCTGCGCTATATAAGAATATAAATAAATAAACATTATCTATTCTTCGTCGTGTAGCATTAATCAAAATGTCGGTTCTCCCTTTATTCAACTTTTTATTCTCAACCATTTCTTGTTTTTACCTGGATCGTTTTTTGCTAAAGCAGAATCCTTGTTTTCATCTTTTATTTGGGCCAAAAAGACACCACGAATAGCCTTAAATACATTATATGAGGATGAGGAGCAAGGAGGGCTTGCTCTCCCAAATCTCAAAGATTATTGCAATGCATATTTAGCTTAATTCCTAGCTAAATTTAAAGACCGTAACCAGAAACTTTTCATATATTTCTTCTTTGATTTAATTAGTCGAGAGACCCAGATTCCCTCTCCTCTTCAAATATTCAAATCACCCAAACTGGTTCGTTATAAGGTCTTAAATTGGTTGTTTAAGAGGCGCGCTGCGATGCTTAAAAGATATTGACTCCCTTTTCTCAATCTAGTTTCTTCCTTAAACAGTGCATTCTCTTTTTTAGGGGTTGACATTAGTCTTGAGATATCAGAAAATTGGCAGAGGATAGGGTTCACCATGTTAAAAGACTATATTAAAGACGGGCCTTGGATTACCCTGTCAGATATGGCACCTCGTGTCCAAGGAAATATTTTACTGCTTGGATCGTATAATTTGATTTACAATGTGCTGCGTCAATTGGATCCCACACTCCTTTCTCCTGCCACTCAGCTATTCAGCGAACTGTTTGTATATGTACAGGAGAAGAAACCAGGGGAGTGGCATCGCTGTCTAACCTTGAGCAGGGCCCCGGACTTATGTCTTAAAGCAATTCATAAATGGTAGGGGCAGGAAAATTTAGCGCTAACTTCAACTATCTGGCAGAAAATTAACAGACATACAGATAGATTCATGAAGCCAAATTGCGATCGCAATAGCTGCGATTTAGCAATTGCGATCGCAATTTGAATAAAAGGAATTCATGATAGTGAAAATACCAAAATTGCAATTTCGCAAAATAAAAATTGCGAGTCCGCAAATAAATTAGCAGAATCCTGGAACAAGCCCATTTGCGATTCTGAAATTGCGAGAAACCATGGATTCTGCAAAATCATTTGCGAACTCGCAAAATAATCGCAATCGCCATTCATGAAAAATCGCTGATTGCGAAAAACCCGAAAATCGCTATTTGCGACGCGCAATTTAAGGAGAACCCAAACCTGCCACCCAACAGGACTTGAATGACACCAAGCTGAAATTCTACAACATTGCACAATTCCCACATGTAATTGGATGCATTGACTGTACCCACATCCACATCTGCCCACCAGCACAAGCGGAATACATGTACCGCAACCGCAAGTCCTACCACTCCCTCAATATCCAGATGGTGTGCAACGCCAAGACTATCATCACGGACATAGTGGCACAATATCCGAGGGAGCACACATGACTCCTTCATCTTCCGGCACAGCGGCATGCACACACGACTGGCCAGGGGAGACTTTGGCGAAGGACACCTACTAGGTAAGTACACATGCCCCCAAATAGTACACTGTGATCATGTATCTGCACAGAACAGGCACTCACCCTGTGCTTCTTACCTTCAGGTGACAGCGCCTACGGTCTACGTGAGTACCTCTTCACCCCATACCTCAACCCTGCCACACCACAGCAACGGCGTTACAATGCTGCACACATACGCACAAGAAATTGCATTGAGAGGACATTTGGCCTATTGAAGAGCCGTTTCCGCATACTGCACAAGACTGGTGGGGCCATCAAATACACACCTGAGGTCTGCTGCCGCATCGTGGCCGTGTGTGCAATACTCCACAACATTGCTACCAAGCGCAGGATACCAGTGGAGATATCTGGCAGTGAGTCGGAAGGGGACAACCGCCCACCTCTACATGTGCGTCATGCACGCGGAGAAAATCCTGCTGAAGGACAACGGCGCCGCAACCACATCACTATTAAATGTTTCTAGTGCACTCATTCCCCTCACAAAACACTGCACTCATGCAGGACAAATGTAATAATGACATGAGTGTGATTCAAGTCAGACCATAAATCTTTATTGTTAATGCACAATAAATTGGCCTTTTGTTATTTTGGTGTCACATGAAGAGAGTATTACTTCATACCTCCCCATGCTGGGGTAGAGGGCTTGCAGGGTTGTCCTGCATGGCCTCCCTGAGAGTGTCTAAGTTCTCACTGTCGGTTGCGACGAGACGCACCAAGTCGTCTATCTGAGTCCTGAGGGACGGTGTTGGCCCGAGTTGATGCTGTCGGCCTGCTGCTGCTGCGACGTACAGGCACAGGCGGCAAGGATGAGCTGCTGTTTGTCGACGCTACCTCGCTCACATCGTCAGGCCCCCCTGGTTCTCCATGGGCAGTGGGCTGGCTGCCGAGCACTGCTGCTGTTAGCAGATCTAGTGACCTGGCCACATCCTGGCAACACTGTACCATCTGGCCCTGCATGGCAAGTGACCTGTGTGCCAGCTGTGACGTTGCATTACCAACAATGTGGTTCGACCTGGTGTAGGCCGACAGGCGGGCCAGTAGTTGGCGGTGGCGGCGGCGGGTCATGTCCTGCTGGGCTACCAGCAGTTGGCTGTTCTCTCTGACAGCAGCGGTCATCTGGGCTATATTTTGGCCAGTCGCCTGCAGCTGTGTGTGAATTGCTGCCAGGTGACGCGCCTGGGTACGGTGCACCGCCAGCATGCGGCGTTCAATGGCCAGGCCAGGATCAGGAAGTAGGAGTGACCTGCCCGTGCCTGCTGAGGCCTGACGCTGCTGGCGCCTCAGTGCGCTGGTGTGTGTTCTTGCTCCAGCTGTGCACCTCGTCTGCCTCCTAGGTGCTGGTGGTGGGGCCTGTACCACTGCTGTGGGTGTCTGTTGGGGTGTTGGCTGGACATCTGTGGCTGCAGGGGTGGCCCTGTCCGCATGGGGTGGTGGTGGTGGAAGCACTGCAGGTGGCTGTGATGGACCGGGTCGTTGGTTGGACTGGCCCTCACCCTCAGTGTCCTCCTGGGTATTGGCGATGTGCAGGGCCTCGCTATCTATGCTGGGTTGCTGAACAGCACCTGTAATGTAAAAGGATGCATGATTAATGTTATGTATCTTGCACAAGCAATGTTGATACATGCATGCAGGCTTGCTTACCCTGACTGGCTTTTGGATTTACTTTGATTTGACAAAACTGGCTGTGTTCAGCTAACTGGGGATATATGATTTCACTACAACTACCACAATGCAATGGGGCATTTCAGGTGTGCATGGGCTGCATTGTTGGGGATGTCATATTGCTAGCTCAGGAGTCATGGGCATTGTTGGGGGACAGGGTCGCAGTCGCATGGCACTTACCTTCTCATTGTTGGCTGGGTCGGGACGAGTCCAGCTGGATTACCCCCACGCAGGCTTCTGGTGCAATGGTGACCTCTATTAGGTCCTCTAATGGAGTGTTTGGTGTGGCTACAGGTTCCCCTCCACCGGTGGCCAGTCGCTCCCCAAGCCTCTCGGCAATACGCTCCATTGAACGACCTCTCAGGTCGTACCAGCGCTTTTTGAGGTCATCAATTGACCGCTGGGTCACCCCGACCGAATTTACTTTAGCGCGGATGCGCTGCCAGATCCTGCGCTTGTCTGCCTCTGGCACCCTCCGGGAGTCTTTGCCGAAGAGGCGTGCATGGTCCTTGGTGACCCTCTCAATCAAATACTCGAGTTCAAGTTCTGAGAACTTGAGTTTTCTTTTCCTCTCCTGCCCACTGCTCCCTGCTGCATCCTGGGACATGTTGAGGATTTGTGTCCTGCTGGGGTGCTGCACAGTCAAAGGTTTGGAGCTCTTCAGAATCCTGCTTCCACTCTCTGGCTCTGTGTTCTGTTTGTGGGTGGGGAAAGCCTACTTCCTGGTTGTGATGTCATCAGTGGGCTCGAAATGCGACTTCCCGTTTTTGCGATCTCGCAGTTAGCGAGATCGCAAAATGCGATTTCGCTAATTGCGAGGTCGCAATTTCTACATGGAAAAATGCTGATTCTGCGAAAATTAAGCGATTGTGGCAGGATTGCAATCGGCAATTGCGACCGATAGCGATTTGCTTTTTTCCATCGCATTTCTACATGAATGCCATTCTGCGATTTTCAAAATGCGAATCGCTATTTCTCGCAAATTGCTTATCGCAGAATGGCACCTTCATGAATCTGGGTGTAAACTTCTCTGCACTAAGAGGTGCTAATTGGCGTAGAATGCTGTTTTTCAGCATATGGCTCCTGTATTTTACTCCGGCGATAGTAACTAAAATGTATTCCAATAGCTCATCTAATTGCTTCAGGTGCCTGCATTATAACCCTGCCAATTGGTCTCATAATATAGCTCATTGTCCCAAAATAACATCCTTTTGGGAAGACATCTTTGCGTTTCTTCAAAACCAATAAAAAAGTATGATTTTCGTGAATGTAAAGTTAGTTCTGTTTGGATTTGATTCGGAGCTGATGTTAACAGAGCAAGTAGCCAAACTAATGTATATAGCAATGGCTGTGGCTAGATCGCTGTTACTTCAAAATTGCTGTTCACAATATTGCCCTACTGTACAAGAATGGCGCTTTAAAATGGAAAGAGTCAGAAAATGCGAACAAATCTATGCTCAAAGAATCGGGGTGGTTTGGAAATTTGAGAAAATCTGGGGACCGTATTTCGATTAACGTATTTTAATTGACCTGGGAATGTATTATTATTATTTCTGAATTTGTCTTGTTTTGGCCGTATTTTGTATGTTTTTGCATATGTTATTACATTTTCTTTGCTGTGGTTTAATAAAAAAAAAAGTCTCAAGGACAGGGGGATATGGCACCAGTTGAGGTTCTTCTAGTCGTCGACCACCCTCACGAACATGGAAAGAAAGCGCAAGTGTTACCTCGTAATAGGAGCCCCCTCCCGCGCCTGCAGATGGCCCTCTTGGTCTCATGAGGCCACCTCACCGTAGTCCGTTGCTGCGTCAGTGACCTGGGCCACAGAAGCGACTGCTGCACCCCTCTCCTGCATCCTTGTCGACTGGTCGGGCCTCCCCACCGACACAGGTTTGCCCACTCTCTGCCACTCTCTGCCACTCTGCAGAGCGCTGTTGTCTCCTGCCAGTTGAGCCGCTGTCCCTTGACGACGAGTCCTGTTGCTCCAAGCCTAGAAGATCCAACGCCACCTTCAGAGAACGCACCTGGATCAACTTGTTCTGCCATCGGAAGATGAGACGGAATGGGTGCCCCTAGGAGTAGGGCACTTTTTGCTCCAGTAGGAATGTAGTAACAGGCTTGAATTCCCGCCGTTTTTGCAGAGTAGAGGCCGCTAGGTCCTGATATAGCAAGGGGCGGTGATCCCGGAACTGGAGGGGGGCTAAGTCGCGCGCCTTTCGGAGGATCTGTTCCTTCAACTGAAAGTCATGCACACACACCAAGATGTCCGGGGGGGGGGTGCCTGTCTTCCCCGCGGCAAACCAACACAGTGCACTCGGTCCAATCGTATGGCCTGTATATCCTCTTTATCCAGGATATGCTTGAACAGTGCCTCCACGTACTCCGTAAGTCCGCCCCTTCCCCTTTCCAAGGCACTGAACGGATCCGGATGTTGTTGCGACGTGACCTATTCTCTAAGTCCTCGGTATGGGCTTGTAGATCAAGGCGGATTACATCTTGTTGAAGTCGGTGAAGGTCCTCCGCTGTTCCCACGTCGTGCTTTCTAATGTAGGGACCCGTTCCCCCACTCCATCCACATCTCTCCTCACTTGACACAGGTCCGAGGCCAGTTGGGAGCGCAGCTCCGATATGTCTTCTTTAATGGCCGCGAAAAGCTCAATCATGAAGGCCTTGGTCGCGTGTTCTTCGTTCTCACCCCTTTTCGGGGATTTTTCGGGAATAGATGAGGTGGACTGCGCCACTCCCTTCGGGATCCCATCTTTCCCAGGTTTATCCTTTTTCGGTCTAGTGGACGGCATTACTGCCGGCACGCACCCCAAAGCTAGATCTTGAGGGGGGTCACCACATCCGGAAAACGCCCCCTCTCTCCAGGGGCGGCCCTGTACCGACCGCCGACAATGCGGCCCGCTAGTTGTGCTACCCTATTCCCCTCCACTCCTTACTCGGGGCCTCAAAGCTGGTCCAGGGGGTGTCGTCACAACTGATCAGGGGTGCTCCGTGCTCTCCACCCTGGCTTCGCGCGCCAGAGTCCAGGCCGAACTCCACCGGGCGTCAGGTCCACCACTACTGCACTCCCCGAACGGTAAGCACCCGTGAGAGCAGTGCTAGGGTGAAACCACGTGGCGATTCACCAGATTGGCTGCAAACAGGGCCCCACCGGCCGCTCCTGCCCCAGGCTGCCCCGCACAGCTCCTCTTGAAGCACCCACTAGAGCGTGAGGGTAAGTTATTAGGAGCTCCCCGTAGTCGCGTTGCAGTCCTCTCCAATCGTCTTCCGCGGCTGGGGGCCGAACCAGGATCCGTGCAATGCTGTCAGCCCCACTTGCCCAGGGCGTCCGTCACACCACTTCTGCTGCTCTAAAGGCCACCGGGTATCCTCCCTTCGCTGCCGTTCACCTCTGCAGACCCACGTCCGAGGGCCGGATTGATCCCATTCCTCCTGGAGCCTGCTCCCACTAGGCCGGGAACCACTCCGGCGGGGCCTACTGCAATATCCCCGATGTCCTCCAAAGTTCGGTGCGGACCCTGTGCTCAAAATTCCTGCATCAGCAGCTGTCAGCGCGCGGGCAGAGTAGCGAGGCTCAAATACCTCCTCCCCCAGCCAGGGAGAGCTAGCGCTGGCCCCAGTGTCAGCCGTGGGAAGGTCCGTCAGCCGCTCCGGGTCGGAGGCCTACACAGGCCTAGAAGCCCCAACCTCAATTGGGCAGTGCAGCCGAGTCCCGGCGGCCCGGTCCCGGCGCCTGCTCACTGCATCAGCCCCTCACAGACGGCAGGGTCGCTGTAGTCTCGCTTCCAGGCTATCCTCCCGCTGAAGACCGAGGTGCTGGGTAGCCCACCTCCAGACAGCAGCTCTACAGGTCCGCCGCACTCACCGGCTCAGGCAGTCACTGCACCAGGGCCTACACCAACCTACGGGCTCCGCTGCAGTACAGGCCGCCCCTTCAATCGCCACCAAAACAGGTCGCACCGCTGACCTCCGCTGATCACCGTCCCGGTGGGCAGAATGAGACCTCCCGTCACTCCCAGGCAGTCCCGGGATCACAGACAGTACGAGGCACGGAAAGCTGGGACCCCAAGAGGGTGCTAAACAATGCTATTTATCTTGTGGCGACGGAGGGACTCAGAAGCACGTCTCACTCCGCTGCCATCTTGGCCACGCCCCCCTGGACTTTTCTTTTTACTCTGCTACAGGTACGTTCCGCTTATGCAGGTTGCTCTGCTGTTCCCAGCATTGCTGGTTTCTCCGCACACAACAGCTCCCTTTGAGCTGGTGTCTGGTGCTCCACAGTTGTGGCTGGAAATTGGCGCCTTTCCTATCAGCGGCTGCCACTCCCCCATGCATAGGCAGACGTGTGGGGCAAAAAAGACATCACTAATGATGAGCGATGTCTGGCATCCCAGTCACTGAATTACTGATCCAAAATATGACTGGCGCTACCAAATAAAACAACACAATGGCAGAAGAGGTCAAACCATTTCTCTAATTTATATATGTTGCCCTGTAATCTATACCACTGTGTGAATGGTACTCCAACAGAGCGATGACTGCATGAGGCTGACACAAAGCCTCGCTTTATATATGTTATGTATTCCTTACTGTGTAACAACGCTGTCTCAGGCCCATACCTGAGAAGAGGAATATATTTAATTACAGAAAGAGATGTAGATAAAATCTTTAAGCTCTCAATGACCTCTTTATTGAGAAGCCCATCTAGGAACCTTTCCATCTGTATCAATTTGGGTAGGTGTGGTAGTTCTGTTGAGCTCTACATTTTACTTCTATAGCTACTATACTTTGTTGAATTTCTTGGGGAAACTGTTAAGTATCATTTTATCTCCAATTGCAGTTGGATTATAGTTGTAAAGAAGTCTTACAAGGCTGGTTTATGCATTATGTGGAATAAAGCGTTTCTAACAATACTGTTGCTGGAGTGTACTTATTACACTCGTTATTAAATAATAACAACGTAAAGAGAATAAAGGAAACATTACGTTGCAATATGGCTGGTAAGCCAATGAAACATTCTATTCAGTCCGAAGTTCTCAATAATGAGATGATTTGTTTTGAAAGCAATTCTGAACATACATTGATAGGTATTGTCAATAACCCTGTGTGTAGCGCTCATTCGACCATCAGTATACCTACCATACTAGCACATTTTGGTAGTTCATGATATACGTTTCCAAATGTTTTCATTACAGTCCAGAGTCTGAGTCTCTTTTGTGGAAGTAGAAGGCAGATCGTGTCAGTTTTCATTATTTGTGAGCGTTTGTAGGTACCTCTGAGGGTTGTACCAACTGCAGTTCTCTGAAAGCAGATAAGCATGGTAAGAAACTCATAGTAGGGAAAACTTTTGGATGCCTCAATAACCAATGTATTGCATTTTCAGGCTGTGCTAAGTGCGTGTTCAGAGTTCCGTGTTAATATGTGTTGCTGTAGGGTGACGTGTGGTGTTTTTAGGGACAAGCGCTGTTGTGAGCACACACAGCCACAAGACAGGCAGATTCTGGGGCGGGGATACCAGGTGGCTGAAATTACCATTCTTCCATTCTTGCCTGTATACCCACTCTGGAACCTATTACAAGTTATTCTACCCGGAATGAGGAACAAGGTGCAGATCCAGTTTTACTTGAACAAAATCTGTATGTGGATCCCATACCATGAGGCCCTTTTCTGCTTCCATGTACTACCTGCTATGAGCAGGTGAAAAATTGGAGCAAGCGATTGCTGCAGGTCATGGTTGGGAGGGAGAGGGAGGGGGTAGAGGATAATGGGAGGCAGTAAAGAGAGGTCCATGCTCTGACCATGCCACGTTCCATGCTTCCACCATAGCCTGCCGTGCAGATGGGCAGGGCTGTGCGGGTGCCTGCAGCTCCTACCCAACCAACAAATGATTTTATTAGCTGCTGTTTCTACCTGGTTAAATCGGGACCTGTATTTCTGCACTGGGTAATGTCAGGGGCAGGAACGCATGGGCATTTGTGATCAGGCAGGGGCGTGTTCAACATGGGGGTAAAGCTTTGCCTGCCCTGTTAACAGGCTCTGTATGGAATAGACGCTCTGAAGTAAATGTGTAATAATGCTCTGCGTAATGTGAACTAGATTAAATGTATGATGTCACAGCAAGAGAAAGATCTGCAGGGACAAATCCACCCCTCCAAAATCCACAGACCATTCTTGCTCAGGAATATTTAATTCGACCATAGTTCCTGATCTTCCCCAGCTGCCCCACAACCCCGTTCATCAACCCTGCAAAAACATCAGTTCCATGACGACCCTTGACAGGCTGCAGGACAAACCCGAATGGCAAAGAAAGACCCAAGACAACTGGCCCGCCCCTGCACACCTAACATTACTAAAACATTCATCCAATCTGCGGTCTCCGAGCCCACAGAGACCACCACTACTAATTTAATTTAATTTAATATAATTCCATTATTAAAGATTTAATTCCGAATTAAATTCTATTTTGTTCTACATTTAAAATAAATATATACAATTAATTTACATTAGTATAAAAAAATTATATTTATTTTTCATTTAAATACTTTTTTGTTGTAATTTTCCCTATACTTTACTATAGGGAGATTCTGCAGTCACGGCGGAAATCTCCTAATTTTATATTTTATTATGCATCAATAATTATTATAAGTGGTGTATAAAGTTAATTAAAATAAATGTTGTGATATTTTAATAAAAAATATTGCTATATTAAATTGTAAATTCAAAACAGGGTATTCGAATATTGTACAATTAAATAATAAATATGTATGTGGTTTGTTCTGCTTTGCTCCGTGCTGAGAGCTGGGGGCCAGGAGCCCAGGACTGCATCATCCAGCCTCCTCTGTGGCCAATTCGCCGCCGATGCCACTCGTAGCGCCAGGAGGCACGCTAAAATCCCCCGAGGGCTCCAGCAGCGCGGGAAGCCCATGGTTTGTGCTGCTTTGCTCCGTGCTGGGACCCGTGGGCCAGGAGCCCAGGACTCCATCATCCAACCTACTTTGCTGCCAGTTCGCCGCCGAGGTCACTCGTAGCTCCATTGGGCATGTTAAAAACCCCAGAGGGCTCAGTCTGCGCCCGTCAAAGCCCAGATAAGGCTGGGCTGGGCCACCCCCCTAAGGTTTGCTGCAGAACTCTACCGTAGCCATCACGAACTACGTCCCAAGGTACAGTGTTTCCTTTTCCTATTGATGCCGTGAGAGATGTGGCTGGTCGTGTTTGCCTGGTGTAGCCTAAGCCTGCCAACTCTGCCAACTTTATTTCTGCATTTGGTCCATATCCTCTTTCTAGTTAGGCTTCCATAATGGGCAAGAGAAAGGGTGCCCTAAGTGTTTCCAGTACGATACCTGTCCCCTGCACCCGCTCGACAATTGACAACTATCTAACTCGAGCTGTGGACATGGTTTCAAATGAGATCCGGCTGGAAGAGCGTCGCCTTTCACTCACTACTGAAGAGATCACTCATACACCTATTGTCCAAAGCTGTTGTGAGCTGCTACCATCACAGAGTGAAAACACGTCCACCTGTAGCAGGGGCCAGGTATGTCCTGTTGCGCTGGTCCATAAGGTGGGTGATGACGTAGATTGCATGGGGGTTACACCAGGAGGGCGGGTCTGTGCCCGGTTCATCCAGCATGGAAGGTTGTGATCAGTTTCGCAAATTTGAAGGGGAATGTGGTCCAAGCGCAGGAGGAAAACTGCTAAATCTACTAAACCTAGAAATTCTGCCACAACCAGCAAAATGTCCCTGTGTAATAAGGCTGCAGACAAAGATATGTCTGAGGGTTCGGTTGAGGTTAATGAGGACACTTGGTGTAGTCTGAGCAAGTGTATTGGTGATCCCTTGAATTTCAAGTTACGTCCTATCTTTGAACATTTAGCGTTAATTGAATCCAAACTGGTGAAGCTGCTGGATCCCAGGAATTCCACTTGTACCCAGGATTTGGCCTCTGACTTTACCCCTATTATTCCTACTACCCTGTTCAGAGCAAGGTTGTATTACACACACATGACAATTTATCAGTAACCCAACCTGCTACACAACGACCCTTAAACCAAGCTTTTTTACTTGTGATAGACCTTCCCCCAGTATCTGCCCCGTATGTTGTTGTACTTACAAACGTTCCCAGGCTTAAAGAAGGCAATATGAAAACCACCAGGGGCCTAATGAACAAATCCATACATTGGCTGAATAACAACGTCACTGGCAACTGGGACATATCTAAAGAGATCTTGATGGCAGGACGAGTGGGCGGCATTGGGGCGGGGCCATAGAAACAGTGGAGATGTCATTGTGCTCAATTTCTGTAACCCAACGGTAGTCCAGGGAATACTGTATAAAGAAAGTATGGGAATGGTTAAAACTTGTTCCATCAATATAGTCCCAAGATAGTCCCACTTATCTGGCGCCCGACAGATTTGACCTCTAAAGAGCGAATATGGGTGACTCTGGGGCTGATGATTGCCAGAAGGAATATAGCTAGGAAATGGAAGCCATGAGACCCACCTACTTTAGGTGAGTGGCGGAAAGATATGGACTGCTGTATGGTGACAGAGAAGTATATATATATATATATATATTACCTACTGGCGATAGCCAGTAGGTATATATAGTTAGGATTTTTTCTCTATGGGACTTTTGAAAATTCTATGTCTAATAACTTTGGCGTTTGTGGACGGAATCGGCTGAAATTTTCAGGAAAATGGCACATTTTGTTTCTGAGCAGCCCCTGAAAATTTGGGGGGGGGGTCGTCAAGGGGGGGCCGAGAAAAAAGGGGGGTCCCAAAACGCGTTTTTCCCATGTTAATTTCCATAGGGCGGTTGGCCTCACTTTTAGCCCGAACGGCTGAATGGATTTCCACCAAACTTGGCAAAATTGTAGGGACTGTTAGCCCGATGTGCCTTTGCTGGGTCTCAATATATGTGCTCCAGTGGTTTTTGAGAAATTAACGTTTAAAACAAGATATATATCTGTAACAGCGCTCCGGGCAGCGCTCCGGTTCGCGTACTTTTCGCGTACTTTTCGCGTACTTTTCGCGTAACGGAACTTTGCGATGCGAAGCTGATTGGCTCTCCGGTGTCTGTCAACATTCTAAACAGTCCGGAGCGGCCGCCATCTTGTCTCTCGGTAGGATCGAGAGACAAGAGGAGGCCAAAACAAAGGGGGAAATGAAGGAAAGGGGGCAAGGTAGACCCCTTCTGACCCCCTAGGATTGATGAGGGGGATATTATAGAGCCACGCGGGGCCCAAAAAAAAAAAAAAAAAATCCGATTTTTTCGCCGTAGAGGCGCGCCCCGGTACGCGAACCGGGCAGCTAACCGGGCAGCTAACCGGGCAGCTAACCGGGAAGCTAACCGGCAGTGTAACGGGAGTCTGAGGAGTAGCTGATTGGCTGTCAACATTGTAAACAGTCCGGAGCGGCCGCCATCTTGTCTCTATATAGTTAGGATTTTTTCTCTATGGAACTTTTGAAAATTCTATGTCTAATAACTTTGGCGTTTGTGGACGGAATTGGCTGAAATTTTCAGGAAAATGGCACATTTTGTTTCTGAGCAGCCCCTGAAAATTTGGGGGGGGGGTCGTCAAGGGGGGGCCGAGAAAAAAGGGGGGTCCCAAAACGCGTTTTTAACATTGCGTTTTCCATAGGGCGGTTGGCCTCACTTTTAGCTCGAACGGCTGAATGGATTTGCACGAAACTTGGCAAAATTGTAGGGACTGTTAGCCCGATGTGCCTTTGCTAGGTCTCAATATATGTGCTTCAGTGGATTTTGAGAAATTAACGTTTAAAATAAGATATATATCTGTAACAGCGCTCCGGGCAGCGCTCCGGTTCGCGTACTTTTCGCGTAACGGAACTTTGCGATACGAAGCTGATTGGCTCTCCGATGTCTATAAACATTCTAAACAGTCCGGAGCGGCCGCCATCTTGTCTCTCGGTAGGATCGAGAGACAAGAGGATGCCAAAACAAAGGGGGAAATGAAGGAAAGGGGGCAAAGTAGACCCCTTCTGACCCCCTAGGATTGATGAGGGGGATATTATAGAGCCACGCGGGGCCCCAAAAAAAAAAAAAATCCGATTTTTTCGCCGTAGAGGCGCGCCCCGGTACGCAAACCGGGCAGCTAACCGGGCAGCTAACCGGGCAGCTAACCGGCAGTGTAACGGGAGTCTGAGGAGTAGCTGATTGGCTGTCAACATTGTAAACATTCCGGAGCGGCCGCCATCTTGTCTCTCGGTAGGATCGAGAGACAAGAGGAGGCCAAAACAAAGGGGGAAATGAAGGAAAGAGGGCAAGGTAGACCCCTTCTGACCGCCTAGGATTGATGAGGGGGATATTATAAAGCCACGCGGGACCAAAAAAAAAAAAAAAAAAAATCGGATTTTTTCGCCGTAGAGACGCGTCTTGGTACGCGAACCGGGCAGCTAACCGGGCAGCTAACCGGGAAGCTAACCGGCAGTGTAACGGGAGTCTGAGGAGAAGCTGATTGGCTGTTATCATTGTAAACAGTCTGGAGCGGCCGCCATCTTGTCTCTCTGTGGGATCGAGAGACAAGAGGTGGAAAAAAAAAAGGTGTAAATGAATGAAAGGGGTAAGGCAGACCCCTCCTGAACCCCTAGGATTGATGAGGGGGCTATTAAAGTTCCCAGCGGGGCAAAAGAAAAAAAAATTGCGATTTTTCGTGGTAAAGGTGCTTCCTGGTACGTTAACTGGGCAGCTAACCGGCAGCGTAACGGGAGTCCGACATATTGTGTTTTTTGAACGTTTGTGATATGTGCACGTGTGGATTTTGTCTAATTAAGGTTAAAAAAATATATATATATCTTTAAGCGTGTTCTGGCGCGCTTACGTTTTGGGTTTGGTTTGCGCTGCAGAGACAATACGTCACTGTTATGCGATGCATCATGAGGCGTCTCACGGGCTACGTGATACGTCACTTAATAAAGAATATATTTTACAGCTATAGATATTAGCTTTTAAAAAACCAATGAAATTCACAGAAAAAACCATAGGTTATAGACCATATATAGTTAGGAATTTGCATTTACAAAACCTTGAAAATTCACTGAAAAAACCATAGGTTATAGACCATATATAGTTAGGGATTAGCATTTAAAAAACCTTATTTTATTTGCACAAAACCATTGAAATTCCATATATAGTTAGTTGCACTAACTATATATCGCGGACCCGCAATCCACTGCTAATGATGTCACATATTACATCATTCATGACATGGTCAGTGACATCACTGATAACATCACTGATGACATCTCAAATGACATCACTGATGACATCACTGATGACATCTCAAATGACATCACTGATGACATCACTGACATCTCATTTGACATTACTGATTACATCACTGATGATATCATTTATGTGATAATACATCTTCAGACTCTAATATAACCTTAGATACACTCAGTGTAAACAGGCACTCACAGACTGTCACACATCCATGGAGTTACTCACACACCTAGTCAGTCATGCAAAGAATCAATCACATCTCCATTTCCTCAACTATACAGTTATACACACCTTACTTATTCAAATATATACTAACACATATTTACTCTCTTATACAATCCTTGATACAAGTTCACAATGATTCATACAGCCACTCTCACATTCACTGGCTCTTATGTTCAGTTATTTATATATGTCAACTCTCACATGGAGTGTGTTTTACATATGTACTTACTTTGACATGTAGCACTGAGATATCCATTCACTCACCAATATACTCATGCACACAGTCAACTGTCCATACAGCTGTTTCTACATGCACTTTTGAACCCATACACCTAGGGAATCAACTGCTCACACATCTATGCACAGATTTATACACCTCCCAGCCACCCACACACATACTCAGTCTCCCATACAAATACTTGGGCAACCATTCAATAACCCATATAGTTTCTGATATAGCTACTGATTTAAACATGCAGCAGTTTACAGAACAACATAAATAAGAATTGCCAAATTAAGACACTTTAATCACTAACCCATGCACTCAGTGAGACACATTTAATCATTCTCTCATACAGTCAGTCATGCACCTACTAAATCCTTCATCCAGACACTTATACATCCACTCATTCTTCAATATGTAAGACATATTTTAACTTTACAGAAACATACAGTCACTGGGTGTTGTCATCAGTGATGTCATCAGTGATGTCATTTGAGATGTCATCAGTGATGTTATCAGTGATGTCACTGACCATGTCATGAATGATGTAATATGTGACATCATTAGCAGTGGATTGCGGGTCCGCAATATATAGTTAGTGCAACTAACTATATATGGAATTTCAATGGTTTTGTGCAAATAAAATAAGGTTTTTTAAATGCTAATCCCTAACTATATATGGTCTATAACCTATGGTTTTTTCAGTGAATATATATATATGTCCATCCAAATCAACCAAGTTGCCTGCTGTAGGTAGGCCTGCACACGGAGGTAAGGTTTTAGCCATTTAATTTCACGAAGAATGCAGCGCAGAAGACAGAACACACTGTAACACTCCTATTAAGAGTTCGGCCCAACGCGTTTCGTGCTGCTTGAGTACTTCCTCATGGGCTGCCTTCTCTGCCTTCTAGTCCGGCACAATGTTCTATGAAGCTGCCAAACAATTATACAGTTCCCGCCTCAGTGGGCGTGGCTCAAACGGCATACTGGAACTTGTGGTGCTTCTCTCTTACCGCAGTGGGTCTTATGCCATCTGCAAGATATATCAGATTGTTCTTTTCACCCCAGTGGGTTGTGCTGCATGTGGGGACTGCTGCTGCGCATCCGTTAACATCTTCGTGGGCATTCGTGTCCATATACTGCTTCGTAGTTTGACGAGGCGGCAGGGTTGCACAACGGTGCAGCGGGGCCTCACCTGCAGCTCAGGCAAGCCGCAAAACATCCAAATCAACCAAGTTGCCTGCTGTAGGTAGGCCCGCACACGGAGGTAAGGTTTTAGCCATTTAATTTCACGAAGAATGCAGCGCAGAAGACAGAACACACCGTAACACTCCTATTAAAAGTTCGGCCCGACGCGGTTCGTGCTGCTTGAGCACTTCCTCATGGGCTGCCTTCTCTGCCTTCTAGTCCGGCACAATGTTCTATGAAGCTGCCAAACAATTATACAGTTCCCGCCTCAGTGGGCGTGGCTCAAACGGCATACTGGAACTTGTGGTGCTTCTCTCTTACCCCAGTGGGTCTTATGCCATCTGCAAGATATATCAGATTGTTTTTTTCACCCCAGTGGGTTGTGCTGCATGTGGGGACTGCTGCTGCGCATCCGTTAACATCTTCGTGGGCATCCGTGTCCATATACTGCTTCGTAGTTTGACGAGGCGGCAGGGTTGCACAACGGTGCAGCGGGGCCTCACCTGCGGCTCAGGCAAGCTGCAAAACATCCAAATCAACCAAGTTGCCTGCTGTAGGTAGGCCCGCACATGGTGTGTGGAAACCCTTCTGTGTGCGACCTTTCCTTTGAGGACACCCTTTGCTTGATGTTTGGCGGCTCGTCCGGCCGCGGAGGGGTCCCGCTGCTGATTTTTTGGCAGATCCTGGTGCTCACACTCTGAGCACGCATTTGGAACAGAAGGGGCCTCATTTCAGGATTGTATTGGTGAGCTACACTACGGACTTGATGCAAGCGCTCGCCCACTGGGGTTTATACTGTGACACTATGAGGCATCCAATCCACTGGGGCATACACAGAAGTGAAGTCTTGCCAGAGGGACTACATTTACCAAGATGCCTTGCCTGCCTATGCCCACTGGGGCGGGACTGTTAACATCTAATAAATGTTCCGATTTTCAAGTGGATGCCTCTTTTGTGTTTATTGCAGGCCAGTGATCAAGGGCTACGGCTTGAAACGTTTGGCGCACTGCAATATTGAACGCTGCAAAGGCTCGTGGTGGTGGCAGCTGCCTGGAATGGTGTGTGGAAACCCTTCTGTGTGCGACCTTTCCTTTGAGGACACCCTTTGCTTGATGTTTGGCGGCTCGTCCGGCCGCGGAGGGGTCCCGCTGCTGATTTTTTGGCAGATCCTGGTGCTCGCACTCTGAGCACGCATTTGGAACAGAAGGGGCCTCCTTTCAGGATTGTATTGGTGAGCTACACTACGGACTTGATGCAAGCGCTCGCCCACTGGGGTTTATACTGTGACACTAAGGGGCATCCAATCCACTGGGGCATACACAGAAGTGAAGTCTTGGCAGAGGGACTACATTTACCAAGATGCCTTGCCTGCCTACGCCCACTGGGGCGGGACTGTTAACATCTAATAAATGTTCCGATTTTCAAGTGGATGCCTCTTTTGTGTTTATTGCAGGCCAGTGATCAAGGGCTACGGCTTGAAACGTTTGGCGCACTGCAATATTGAACGCTGCAAAGGCTCGTGGTGGTGGCAGCTGCCTGGAATGGTGTGTGGAAACCCTTCTGTGTGCAACCTTTCCTTTGAGGACACCCTTTGCTTGATGTTTGGCGGCTCGTCCGGCCGCGGAGGGGTCCCGCTGCTGATTTTTTGGAAGATCCTGGTGCTCGCACTCTGAGCACGCATTTGGAACAGAAGGGGCCTCATTTCAGGATTGTATTGGTGAGCTACACTACGGACTTGATGCAAGCGCTCGCCCACTGGGGTTTATACTGTGACACTATGAGGCATCCAATCCACTGGGGCATACACAGAAGTGAAGTCTTGGCAGAGGGACTCCATTTACCAAGATGCCTTGCCTGCCTACGCCCACTGGGGCGGGACTGTTAACATCTAATAAATGTTCCGATTTTCAAGTGGATGCCTCTTTTGTGTTTATTGCAGGCCAGTGATCAAGGGCTACGGCTTGAAACGTTTGGCGCACTGCAATATTGAACGCTGCAAAGGCTCGTGGTGGTGGCAGCTGCCTGGAATGGTGTGTGGAAACCCTTCTGTGTGCGACCTTTCCTTTGAGGACACCCTTTGCCTGATGTTTGGCGGCTCGTCCGGCCGCGGAGGGGTCCCGCTGCTGATTTTTTGGCAGATCCTGGTGCTCGCACTCTGACCACGCATTTGGAACAGAAGGGGCCTCATTTCAGGATTGTATTGGTGAGCTACACTACGGACTTGATGCAAGCGCTCGCCCACTGGGGTTTATACTGTGACACTATGAGGCATCCAATCCACTGGGGCATACACAGAAGTGAAGTCTTGGCAGAGGGACTCCATTTACCAAGATGCCTTGCCTGCCTACGCCCACTGGGGCGGGACTGTTAACATCTAATAAATGTTCCGATTTTCAAGTGGATGCCTCTTTTGTGTTTATTGCAGGCCAGTGATCAAGGACTACGGCTTGAAACGTTTGGCGCACTGCAATATTGAACGCTGCAAAGGCTCGTGGTGGTGGCAGCTGCCTGGAATGGTGTGTGGAAACCCTTCTGTGTGCGACCTTTCCTTTGAGGACACCCTTTGCTTGATATATATATATATATATATATATCTCCAAAGTTTCGGTCGAAAAAGGTTTACACCGAAACGCGTCTGTTTTGTGGTTGTGCAAGTTCTGTGAATAAAATAACAGAAACTACCCCTGGGAGTGCTTTCCTTCTTTCATGGGAACGTGGATTTGAAGGTGACTTTGTAGAAATTGATTGTGCGGGCACACCCCCGCATTTGAAAGCACCAGTCGGCGAGTGCTTCGCGCTGGTGGTTTGGTAGTGAGTATATATATATATAAATATATATGTATATGTTGCCCCGCAAATTGAACACAGATTTGGGAAGCATGGAATGAATACAGGGGCAGACTATGTGATCCGCTGCCAGCTGGTAGATGTGATGATTTAGTAGACCTGCCATCGCTTCATTGAAGTTGTAATGCAATGCTTGACTATATATATTTAGGTTTCTTGCCTTTAATGTATGATTCGAGCACTGCGTTTACTCAGGAATGTGCACTGTCTTGATTGCCTACTCATGTTCTTAATAAAAAGATATATTAAAAAAAAGATAGGCCCACTTGTTTTTTTTTATCAGCATTTTGCGAATCAATCCCATACTTCAGACAATTTTGCTACCAGTGCTTCTGTGTTGCCCAGACCCCCCCATTAGTATCACTCCATTTGTCCAATAGTATTGCTCCTTTGGTTGGGCTGGAAGATATTGATTGACGGTTCTGGGAGGAGTCTGTCTGTTCCGGTTCCCAGGAGGTCGACAGATCATTTGATAATTCAGGTATCAACCACTAAGGATGCAGGGTGTAGGGTGGTATGGCGTACAGCGAATATGAAAACATAATGTCCCAGGTGATACCTATTAGTTCTGCCTTGGTGCATAGCTGCAATTGTATACCATGTGTTCCGACTTGTATCTTATCTAGTTTTACATTTCTTTTAGATAAGATTAAAATTATGCTTTCTAGACCCATTACTCAGTCACGTCAACAAGTACATTCATGGTTTAACAATGCCTGCAGAGAAGCTAATAACACCTTACGCAGGGCCTTGAATCAAAATCCTAGAGACCAGACTGTGATTAAAGAAGGCAGGAAACTGTATAAGCAAGCCATCAAAATAAGAAAGTCAGCCCTGAAGGAGGGGAAGTGGAAATCAATAGTGGGTGCTTGTCGTTCTAAAGAACCCCAAGCCTTCTGGAAAGCAGTACAGTTTGTTTTATCACCCACTCTACCAGCCGATAAAGTAACTGTCCATATTCCGGCTGAGACTTGGGTGATACAGTACGCTGGTCTCTACTCTACCTGCATTAGTGCTGCTGATGCTCCAGCACAGTTGAATTTAGTATGCCCAAATTTTGTTTTTAATGAAGAGGAGGTCCAAAAAACAATTAGCAATAGCAAAGGTAAGAAGGCTCCGGGCCCAGATGGTATCCGATTGGATTTATTCAAGGAAGATCTAATATTTTGGACCCAGGTGCTCACTGCAGTTTTTAATCGGTATGTAGTGAGGGAGTGCTAAAGTCATGGTGTTCATCTGTGATAGTGCCTGTTTTTAAAAAGGGAAACGTGCACAAACCTAAATGCTACCACCCGATATCCCTTTTTGATTCCTCCGTCAAAGTTATTGGGATAGTTGAGCTAGATCGCCTATTGGACTGGATTAATGCCAAGAACATTCTAGCCCCCAATCAGTATGGGTTTAGCAAGGGGTCAGGCACAATCGAACAGTGCCTCTGGGCTCCATCTTATTTTGGACAAATACGCAAAGGGCGTTTCCACTCATCTGGCATTTATGGACCTGATCAGTGCGTTTGATTATGTCTCACGCTCTACGTTGTGGGACACCCTAGTAAATATGAGAGTCAACACGGGTCTGGTCACCTTTTTGAGGCTTCTACATCATGGTCTTTTCGCTTCAGTGAGGTATGGTAATGCTGGAGAATGTCCAAAGTCCTTTGGCATCAAGTACTGGGTGCGCCAATGCTGCGTCCTTGCCCCAATCCTATTTTTCCTTAATACCAACGATTTGGAGAACACCTTAGTTTTGGTTGGGGCTGACGTCCCGCAAGTGGAGAAAAACTTGTGCCAGTGCTACTATATGCGGACGACGCAGTCCTTTTGGCAAGGACTAAGAATGGTCTTAAAAACTCATTGTCAGTTATGTTAAGTTTTATGATAGACCTGGGTCTGGAGACAAACTATAAGAAAACATTTACTATGATATGTGGCCCCAAAAATACTAAATCCTGCAGTCTGAACCTAGAAGGCAAAAAATTTCAAGAGGATTAGTTCCTTTCCTTATTTAGGTTTGAAATTTGAGGAAGGTTGCATGTGGCACACTTGCATAAAAAATAGAATAACACGATACATGCGAGCTGTAGGGATCACTTTCTCTCTTGCAATGTCCATAGGTAAAAAGCCCCTTGTCCCAATTTTAGAGATTTATAATCGTAAATGTGTACCGATTTTAACATATGGTATGGGTATTTGGGGTTGCAGGGATGTACTTGCTATGCAGATTAAGAAAAATACATTTTGTCGAAGAGTTTCAGGAGTTCCCCCTCATTGCCGCACTTCTCCCTCCATCTAGAGTTAGGTCTTGATTATGTACAAGATATTATAAATGCAGCCCCTCTAGCCACTTGGTGTTCTATTTGGGCAAACGAAGAAGCTGATTTTAACCGGGCTGATATGAGAGACTGCTTAAGTTGTGCCCGTGGCCTTTCTATTCCTTGGCTTCAATACATAAAAAGCTGCATTATGGAACCTGGTTGTGCTTCACTGTTTGAGCACCCAGAATCAACAGGCAACGGGGATCGACAGAGGGTAATGGATAGCTTCCGAAAGCACAAGGAATCCTCTAGGGAACTATTTGAAGTGTCCAAACCCTCTGTCAGAGAATACTGCCTTATTTAAGTACCTCCCTCAATTGCTACATATCTTCTATATGTAACACATATTTACGAAGGGAATTTGCTGACTAGATTTAGGTTGGGGTCATTTCGCTGGTTGATATGTTTCCCTTTGGGCCAGTATTCTTCTGAAACGTATTACTTGCCCATGTGATAAACATTCGAGCCAAACTATTCTGCATTTTGTTTTTTTCTGTCAATTTCATCTTTCACCTACTAGGACATTTTTATTACCGCTTTTGCGCAGATATACATTTTCGAAGTGCAAAGCGGCCTTGTTTTATCTTTTGCAACTTAATGATTGTGAGGTTTGCTTTGCTGTGGCGAGCTTCTTAAAGTGCACTTTAGCAAAGAGAAGGAGCATATTGTTTTAATACGAATGCACTTTAGTAGCTCCTGTATTTATTGCTGCCAATTTTTATTACTCTTTATAAGACTGATTTTAGTATTTAGAGTTATTGGTGAATACTTGCTGCTATCTATGGATTCAGTTGCACTGCCACTTTAGCTATGATCAAATTATCGTCTTTGCTTGGGGTTTTTCTTATTTTGAATGGAAAATATGATTTTCTTGATGAGTTTTTTATTATAATGTTGTTTGTTAGCATGTGAACCTTTTATGATCTGTCTTCGGAAGATCGAATAAAGAAAAAAATTGAATTGAATTGTATTACTTTTATGTATTCTTAATTTTTTTAAATAATTTAAGATTATTGCCTATAGGGTTTTATTTAAAGGGGGTCGTGGCCAGCCAGGCAGCATAGCGGACGCGACTCTCTAGAGCTCTGTCTGCAGGGCCCTGATTTATCCTGAAATTCCCCTGAGAAAGTGGTTTTCGCTCGCCTATATCGGCGGAGCAGGTGCGGCATCGACTCCGTGATTCACCGGCCACATCTCAGTAGCGCTAAGGGCCCTAGACGAGGGAGCGACCTGATGGCACCACTGACTGCGCGTTCCCCCACACACACGTAGATTGTGGTCAAGACACGTTAAGCGGTAGTCGCATTGCCTAGTCTGAACGCATTCCCCATTGGGAATACGCCCATAAAGTTACAATGTCAGTTTAGGTTCACATGTTTCGGAAGCGTCACTTAGGAATCCCCGTCCGAGAGCCTGCCCCTTGGCCTAACATGACGCGCCCCACGACTCCCCGGGTGGTTGCACTACAGCACAACACATGGCGTGTACTAACATCATGACCTGGAACATTCGCTGCATGCACACCCCGGCGCGCCAACACTCTGTCTTCGCATATATGCAGCGCCACCAGGTGGGGATCGCACTCCTTCAGGAGACGCACATGTCCCGAGTGGAATTAGAGAGGCTCCGCAGGCAATGGAGGGGGCAACTTCATGGTACGACCTATTCAGCGCACGCGCGAGGCACTTTGATTTGGGTAAGGGCAGGTGTTCCCTTTGCATGCACTGACACGCAGGTAGACCCAGAGGGGAGGTACTCCTTTGTGCAGGGGAGGCTCAATGGACAGGAGGTACTGTTGGGTTCTATTTACGCCCCCAACGCGGAAAAGCCTGCCTTCCTACCATCACTAAACCACATACTTCAGCGGTAGGCGGGCCTTCCCTGGCTGCTGGGCGGGGATTACAACATGGTGCTGGACACACAGTTAGACCGCTCATTTCCGCCCCTTCGTGGAGTAGCAGCGACCTCGGCAGCGCAGGCTCACAAGGACTGGTTGACACACTGGGGCATCCTCGTCGTCTGGCGCGCGCATCACCCTACTGACAAAATCTACTCGTACTACTCGGCGGTGCACGGTCTCCATGTATGCCTGGATCGAATAGTAGGCTCCCAGTCCCTGCTCCCGCTTTTAACTAAGTCAGAGTACCTGGGTAGGACGCACTCGGATCACAATCCACTATGATTTCAGCTCAGCTGGGCGGCGGATAGACCCCTCGTGCCCACATGGCGGTTACAGCCGGCTGCGCTGGAGGACGCTGAGTGTAGGTCTTCATTGGGCACTGCCATCCTATCCTACTTTGAGGAAAACGAGGGTTCAGCGAGCGACCCTTTGGTGGAGTGGGATGCCCATAAGGCGACTGTCCGGGGGCACTGTATAGGGGCCACATGAAACATTAGCGCACAGGTGTCCGCGTCTCTGACCCGCATAGAGTCCGAGCTTCTGTAGTATGAAAATGATGGGAAAGGAACGGGCAGACATGCGCTCAAGCTCGAGGAGCTCCGAGGTGAGCATGCGGTCCTGCTCGAGGGACTGCGATGCCATAACTATGCAGCGCATACTGCCAAGACGCATGCGAAGGCAGACAGGGCTGGCCGATTGCTGGCCTGGCTGACACGGACCACGGAGCGCAGTGTCCCGATTGGTGCCCTCCGCTCAGGGGATGGGACAGTGGTGTACACGCAGCGCGAGATCCACGGGCGCTTACGGATCACTATCGGGACCTGTATAGAGCTCGAGGCACTGGTCGGGAATCTGCAGTGGCTGAATTCCTGGAGGCGGTCGTACTGCCTTGCGTCCCAGAAGCCCAGAGGGCAGAGCTGGGTGCCCCACTCATGCTGGAGGAGGTGGGAGAAGCGATTCGGGCGCTGGTGACGGGAAAAACGCCGGGGCCGGACGGCCTGCCGGCTGAATACTACAAAGCAAATAGGGACATCCAGGCACCTCAGCTCCTGCAGATGTACAGGGCATCAATTGATGTGGGCCATCTTCCGTCCTCATTGCGGGAAGCGTTTCTGGTGTCCCTGCCTAAGCCAGACAGAGACTCCATGTCCCTGAGCTCCTATCGCCCACTGGCAATGCTTAACACTGACTATAAGATATTGGCCAAAATGCTTGCGGAACGCCTGGCGCCGATGGTTCCACACTTAGTCCACCCGGACCAAAATGGTTTTGTGCCTGCGAGGTCCACATCTCTGAATCTCAGGAGATATTTCCGAGTAGCGAAGGAAGCGGCGGCGGTATGGCCCAGGGCGGGGTGCCTGGTGCTGAACCTAGAAAAGGCCTTTGACTGTCTTGAGTGGGGCTACCTGCGGACGGTATTGGAGGCGTACAAATTGGAAGGAAGCTACCTGCACATGGTGGGACTTTTGTACAGGAACCCGGTGGTCCGTGTCCGGCTGGGGCCGTACATCTCGGAGGAAGTGGCGGTAGGCAGGGGCACGCGGCAGGGGTGCCCCCTGTCACCTCTGCTCTTCGCATTAGCCATGGAACCAATAGCGGCGGCCATGAGGCAACTCCTGGCAGATGGTATCTCGCTGGGCGACGGCGTCCACCAAGTATCTCTGTACGCCGATGACCTGCTGGTCTTTGTCAGAGATGTGAGCCGCATGCCGGAGCAACTGGCCCCACTGCTGAGTCGCTTTGCCGGACTCTCGGGGCTCCGAGTCAATGCAGGCAAGTCATGCCTCTATGCCTTTAATAGTGGGGTCGCCGATCCAGAGTATGGCCTCCACGGCAAGCGAGTCCAGTGGCTGGCGGACACGTTTAAATACCTGGGGATCCAGATCTACCGCCGGCCGGCGGATCTGATGGACGGGAACCTGGGAAGAGCGGTGACAGCAATCAAAGCCCAGATAGGCTTTTGGTCCACGCTCCCCCTGACGCCCGCAGGCTTGGTGGCCCTGGCCAAAATGGTGATGCTCCCTCGGCTTCTCTATTATTTTGCGAATCTGCCTTTGTTCGTGCCTGCGTCCTTCTTTTCCAAACTTAACAGGATCCTACAAGACTTTATCTGGAGCGCATCTCGACACCGCCTGGCCCTCGGGAAACTGTGTCTCCCAACAGACAAAAGTGGACTCGCTGCCCCCTGCTTTGAACATTACTACCTGGCAGCACAGCTTCAGTGGATTGCCCGCTGGTTAGCAGACAAGGGGAGGGAGGACACTGCCACAAGCGAGCCGCCCTACACATTAGAGAGGATCACTGCGTTCTTCCACCCGTTAGCGGTCAGGGCATGCCCCACCCCGCTACTGCTAGGGGTGGCGTACAAATGTTTCCGCAGGGCCCTATACCTCACGAGGAAGGTGCTCCAATATGCGCTGGCGGTGCCCCTAGAAGGCTCGCCAGGAGGTGAGGGTGTCATCACGCGCCACATGTTAGAGTCGTGGCAGGAGGCGGATGTTCAGGCGCTCTGTGACTTATATCAGGATGGGGCTTTAATCCCATTTGAGACGCTAATAGCTGAGGCCGGGCTCCCCCCAGGGGGGTTCCTAATGCACAGATCTCTAACGGCCCGAATGGCGGCCGGATGGGGCGACATAGCGGAGGAACCAGCGCAACACCTAACGTTGCAGTACCTGCACGTCATGGGCAGGGGCAGGCATCTAATTAAATGGTTTGCTGCATCCTTACAGATACACACGGAGCTAGATCTGACTCCTCTCTGCGAAAAGTGGGAGTGAGATATGGGACGTGCGCTGGCAGACAAAGAGTGGGAGAAAATTCTAAAAAGTCTGGTGCGCATCCCCAGAAATGTGCGCTTTCGCCAGATCCAAATATATATAGTTCATAGGGCCAATCTCACCCCGACTTAATAAATAAATACTTTCGCAGGGTGGACGTGTCCTGCCCTAGGTGTGGAGAGCTGGATGCGGACCTCCTTCACATTATGTGGCACTGCCCGGGCCTCGGTACATACTGGAGAGACATTAGTGTCCTGCTCACGCAATGCACTGGCCGCACAATCCCCTGTAACTGGCCTCAATTTCTCTTGCATAATTTCAAGAGGCCACCCAAGGACAGGGCATCGTCTTGATTCCTGGATCTGGGGATGGTAACAGCGGTGCGGCTCCTTACAAAGAGGTGGAAAGCAAGCAACCCGCCCAGCGTGAGGGCATGGACTCTGTCCCTCCTGTCGTGGGCCAGAGCGGAGTGGACTGCCATTCGGAGGGAGGAAACGGTGGGGCTCAGTCGGGAGCCCATGGCGGAGTGCTGGGGGGGGGCATGCTCGACGCCCTGCAGGGGGCAGGGGCTGGCACGGCTGAGGAGGCGGAGGGGGACTCAGTTACCATGGTGGGTAATAGAAGGGAGGGGTGTGCAGCGAACGACACTACCAATGCGCAGGCGGGTGCACGCCACGAGATTGCGGCGAGGGTGTAATAGGCATGGAGACACACGCATCTGCTTAGCCCCTTCGATGTTCATGACGAGCTCAGCTCGTCATGCAGTACACTGGTCATGTGCTCATGACGAGCTGAGCTCGTCATGAACAATGGGAATAAATCAGAAGTAGCACAGAGGGGGAATTGCTGCAGCACTGATGTGTTAAGGGGTGAGGAGAGTTGGTGGGAGGCGGGCCTCGGGAACGGGAACCGGGGGTGCTTTATGTTGTAACATGATGACAATGCCGTCTTTTGCTGTTTTGTTTTCTTGCAAATGTTTTGATTGCACTTGGGTTAAGAATGTAAGACTTGTCTCTCGGCACAGGACTGGGGTGCAATGACCCTTGTACGATACAGGCATGCCTGGGCACCCAGGACCTGGCTGCATGCCACATAGGTGTGAAAGCAACAGCGCCCTATTGACCTGCCGCACTACTAGTGCACAGGCAACTAGGCACGATTGTATAACTGTCTAGATGTTAATGGTGCACCCAATGTAATGTTAAAATAAAATGCCAATAAACAGAGTTGACAAAAAAAAAATGGGGTTTTATTTAAATTCCCTACCTCCATTATTTTCTATGGGAAGGTGCTGCATTACGTGGTTGGTCATGAGTGGTGATAGACTTACTACTGGTTTTTTTTTGGGTAGTAGTAACTTTTATTCAAATTTTATGAATAAGTAAAAAGAATAAACATGCTCAAAAGTGTAAATTACTCAAAAGCGTAAGTTATCTTTGTATAACCGGCAAAGGATTTACTAGTTCTGACCCTGGAAAGGATTTGTGACTTATTTTTGTAATTTATGTTGCTTGATTTGCTGTAATGTTTTCCCTCCCATTCAGGCTTACTGTACTGCGATTCTCCTTGCTAGCCTCCCTTCCCTCCCATTTGTAAACAGGTAGAAGACATCAGGGCCGGACTGGGATCTCAAAGCAGCCCAGGCAATTTTGTTGGACTTTCCCCCACCCAAGGGTGCTGTTTAACAAAACGGGCCCCCAGCACTGCTGCTTTTTGTTACCGGGGGCTGATATTGCAGAATAACTGCAAAACAAGCCTTCTGTAACAGAATTAGCCCCCACTGCTCTAAAGCCTGCACCCAGCCATCCAGCCTCCTGGGCAAATGCCTGCTGCGCGCTAAGGCCAGTTCGGCCCAGGAAGGCATACAAGAATGGCCCCTCAGAGGACACATGAGCATGCAATCGCCTGCCAGCACTTCTCCTTCTCATGGGCCTTTTTACTCAGGGCTTCCAGGTACTGGGTAACTAAATGTCACAACTTTCGTGTTGGCCTGTCAGAGCCTCGGGAGGCCCAGGTCTTGAATTGCTGCCACATCTCCCACTCTTTTTTCCTCAACGTACCTCCTCACGAGGGTTTTTATTCTAAACCTGTCCCTTTTGAAATACACCTACTACTGGTAGGAGGCTCCCTTTATTCCTTTAGTGGCAACCACAGAACTGTTATTCCTAGGTAGCTTTCACAGACCATCTAATGTGGAGTCTGATGTTTATGCCCTGGGTGCATCCAAGCATGTTTACAGTGAACCTTGAGACCTACTACTGTTGTGTCAATGGTCTTTAAGCTACGTCCCATCAACTCAGCTTCTGGGTATACTTGGTGCCAGTGGTTGCACCATCTTGTTCCAATTCCACTCTTGGATTGCTATTCCATAAATCTGCTACTGTTGGCTTTTGAGGTTTATCCTAGATTTCTCCAGTTTCGCCTAAAGGTAAACTCCATTGATCTACTCCTGCAGTGTCTGTTGTTTACCCTGGGAGCCCACCTCTGCTTCTGGATGGCCCACACAAATCTGGTGAATTGCCAGTATCTCAACTCTACTTCTTGGAAGGCTGCACACAAGGATAAACACTTCACCCTAATAAGTCTACATGGATACATAGGAGACTAAAGCAAGTTGAAGGCTTCGAAATCCAGTTTTGATCGATTGGTAATAGTCTGGAGCAGCTGAAGCTTTGCTACCAGCTCAAGTGCACCTGCTGTCCTTGTTAGGGGCCTGGTCCCTCTTTTTATAGAAGCTGAGTCTCTACTATCTCTACTATTGTAGAATGAAAAGAGTAACACAAATCTGTAAACAACAAAGTTGGGGACTGAAAAACAGGATCTTTTATTTAAACTAATCACTGTAACAACAATAACAAAGAACATTGGAAACTCAGAACAAGGACCTGTCATGGAGGGATCAACTATTACAGAGAATGTCGCTTATCTGCCAGAGCAGCCAACTTCTGAGATAAGGATCCAGGCTCTCGCATCAGTGTTGCCTCAACATGCTGTGATTTCGGGGAAAACACACAGGGGACTATTACGATTTCGGTCGTAAGGCCTCCAACCTCAGGTCGGAGGCCTTATGACCGTCATTATCGGTTTCAATTCCGACCAGCTTATTATGATTCAGTAGTTCGAAATTGAAACTGGCCGGTCATTCCGGGTGGCTTCTGATGGGCTCAAGGAACCAGTTGGCCAGTCGGAACCGGCCCGTAATCCAAATGAAAGGTAGCTTACGCCGTCTGTATTACTATGCACGGTTTCCGGCAGGATTTCCATGCCATTCTGACATGGAAAACCTGTTGGAAAGCGTGTTTGGGGGCCCTTAGCAGGGCACTGTTTCCTTTGCGGCCTCCGGTTGGTGCCGAGGGTGCACCTACGTTGCCCCTCTGTTAATCCCTGCACCCTGTGGGAGGCACTTAAGATTAACACCAACCTCACCTTTTCCTATCTGAGCATTTACTACAGCCGGTTTTCCCATAGGGAAATGTCAGATTGTGACCACACCATGTGCAGTCGCATCATAATGAGGCGGTCAGCACCGCTTCTCGGAGGTCGGTCGATCCTGTATTTGAGACAGTGTCGTGCGGACTTCGTAATTGGGCCCACAATCTCACTGTGCCTATGGACAGTGCCTGGAAACTCTCACAGGTGATAAGCTATGCTCTACAAATCTGAGTATTTATTTATTTATAATTATACATTTGAAGAGCTCAAATAGTTACAGTTTTTGCACACCAAAGTCTGTTAAACCTTAACTGATATACGAAATACAAGCCTCATGTTCCCAAATAGAATCAATCATTCCAAAAATGTCTACCAAGAGCACAGCAGCCACTATATACTCTGAAGAATAATATACAATGGCAAAATGTCATTATTAAAAAGAACCATTTTGGGGGCGTGTCTTGATGCCAAAGAAGATGGCCGCTTGAAGAGAGAGCTCCTTGGAATGAAGGACTCCGGATGAAGTTTTTCTTGTTTCCTGGCACCGGTGAGCGTCTTTTGTCATCTGTTGTGGCTGGTGCGTTTTTCCTCACAGGACTCACAGCCGCCAGTTCCTCTCAATGTGCTGCTCCACCGATCATTAGAAACTGAGCAATTCGGCTCCTGATTTGCTACCCAATTTGCATTGGGTCTGCTTTTCTTGATTTTAAGGGAGTTTTTTCCCCATGCTTAGCAGCAATTTTCTACTTCATTAAAGATTTCATTAAAGATTTTTGGACCTGAGGCCAGCACTTGGCAGTCTCAACGTGTCGCATCGAATTGAGGAGGTGTCTGTGGAACACTGTAGAGACATGTGTTCGTCAGATATCCCTGATAAACTACATTTCCCAGAATCCTAGGGGCGTCTACCGTAGCTGATGCAACCGCGTTCCAGGAAGCCAGAGAACAAAGGAGCTTCCGGGGCACCAGTCAGATGCTGTTTACTACGTGCCTGGAGCTTAGTGTTTATGAAGAGGAGGTCCGGTAAGGGTGCTTGTGCACCACCTATTCTAATCCTTTTGTTTTATGCTATGTGTGCTTCACTGTGGCCTGTCTTCAGCGTTCCTGCTGTTGTCTGCTGTTCAACCCGCTGTTACACATGCCGGAGTTCTGGTCTAGTCTGGGTGGACGAGCAGGACTCTCCGCTTGGACTTCCAAGTCTTTGTTCAGTTTAAACCTGCATTAGCCTAACAGGTTATTTTGAATTGCACTGAATCTTGCATTGAATAACTTCTGCAACACGAGCTTTCAGCGCAGCTGGCAAAGTATATTTCTGTTTACTCCTGCAACACTCGCTGGGTGCGTGGCTGCCGGATTGTATTTCTGCTTACTCCTGCAACACACGCTGGATGCATGGCCGCCGGATTATCCTAAATATCATTAGTTTCACAGTTCTCTTGTGTTGGTGAGTTGGTTCATCAACTCATGCAAGGTGACCATGTGGAACTAGTACAATGCTATTCCTTGTGAATATTGTTACTAACTTTGACTGCTATACAAGTTCCCAAGGAGCTATTGGGAGAACAGCATTTCTTGTGTATCATTTACCTGATGTCTTGTATAATGACACAACCACAGTCTTATTTATTTATTTATGTATGCATTTTATAAAGCGCACAAATACCCGAAGGTGTCTCGGCGCTGTAGAACAACAAAGCAAAGGGGACAAGATGGATCACTGGTTAAAGAGTCAGGTCTTTATCTGTTTCCTGAAAACAAGCAGGGAAGGCCTACTCTTAATGTTGGAGGGAAGCCTGTTCCAAAGTTTGGTGGTGGCATGTAGGAACGATCTGTCACCCCATGAAGCCTTTTTTGTCCGTGGAACAAAAGGAAGATTAGTACTGGATGATCAGAGTCTTTGGTTGCGTATTGACTCTGTGGTGTATTACTTTGGATACCGGAGCTACGTTTCTTGAGACTCTTTGGGGGTTATGGAAGCACGATAAAACTGAATAGGAATTGTTTTTTTTTTACCAGTATTATGCTTTTGAGTTAGCCAGCCCCTACGCTCTTCTATTAACCTGTGCTGTTGTCTGGGCTTGTCTATTTATGTATTCCACAACAGAGGTTGATCGAGCGTTCCTGGAAGGCAGCTCCCCTCCCCTGTTACAGCCATCTCTATGAACCCTTTTTGGTATGTTTTTGGTATGTTACATCGCTTAGACGTTGTAGATGCTAATTAGGTATACTGATACTATAAATGGTCATTGTCTTATTTGTTCATTTACATAGATCATAATGATTTCGTCCTTCATGGTTTTCCTGTCTGGAAGAAGGCTTATTTTACTTTACAGGTAGAAACTACAAAAGGGTTTAGGGAGAGTAATGTTGTACTAATCCAGTTGTATTGGGTTCTCAAAACGCTGTTGCTTTCGGTACAGGTCTCCTTCCCTGCTGTTCCCATCCTTCCCTTCCCCCACTTGATCACTCCAAGTATGTGTATATATTCAGACCTTGGGACTATCAGGGAGTGGACCATATATAGCAACATACGACCCTGAGGATTCAACGCCATGAAACAACGTCAGATTTGGTCTCTTTCATCCATGTCTTTTTAAAATCACTTATAAGAATAAAGACCAGAACTATAAAGACCCTGCTTCACTACAACATTTTTTGGATGATTGCAGAGAAGAAGATGTGGATGTTTCCAGGCTCTCTGGTGTTTACCTAAATTGTGGTGATTCTAATATGCTGAATTTCCTAGTGGTTGTTGTCAATGCATGTTTTCGTTTTTTGGCATCCTTACGTTTAATTTATCCTCCATGTTTTTCTCTTTTTGTTAGGTGCATTTCTTTCAAACATAATCTTTGTGATTCCCAGTCTGCGTTAGATGGTCCTCCATCCCGATCCGCCATGGGTTACCTAGTTAGTTGTGTCATCTTCCTTATGTGGCTTCACCTCTCTCATCTTGTTCATGTTATCTGTAGTCGGTTAATTTGTTCGGGAAACATATGGTTCATGTTTTTCCTTGTTGTACATATTTTTCCTTTCTTGTATTCCCTTTCCTGTCTTATTTCGGATACTCTTCTTTCTCCACTAAATATTTTTCTTCCTTTCAATGCTTTTTCATCTCCATACTTAACTTTATATTCATCTGCTATTTCTTCCTCTTTCATAACTGCTAATTTCTTTTTCTATGCTATTTAGTTTTGCTAGTATAGTCCTGCAAGTTCTTTGTTAAATATTATTGCTTATACAATGTTATTGATTCCCAATTGTTGTGATTTTTACCATCCACTGTTTATATTATTTAGAATAATATAAATGGCTTTAAGAGTTAGTTCTTGGAATGTTAAGGGTTAAGGCTCTCCTATAAAACGCCATGGGACATTAACTCATTTATCTCATTTGAATTGTGATATAGTTTTACTACAAGAAATACATGTTTCAGGCAAAGCTATGTCTAAGTCTGAAAGACAATGGGTTGGTCATGTTTTTGCTTCTCCAGGTACGGGAAAATATAATGGAGCCATTTTATGTCATAAATCCTTGATTTGCAGGTTCTTAGGCAAGATGCTGATGAACTGGGTAGGTGGCTTTCCGCTTCTTTGTTGGTTAACAAGATTCCCATTTCTCTTTTTAATCTCTGGGCACCAACTGCCCCAGAAACTCTTTTTTGACCCGCAAAATTACCTAAATTGATGTCCTTTCAAGATAAATACTTATTAGTTGGTGGTGATTGTAAAATGGTTTTTGACACCCACTATTGAGTGTAATTCTAAATCTAAATTCATTTCCTCCCATATTCATTCCCAGTTCACATCTACTATTCAACAACGATCAATAGTGGATGCTTGGAGATTATGTAACCCTACACTCTTAGAATATACTTTCTCTTCCCCTGTACATTCCTCCCAATCTCATTTAGACTATGTGTTTCTCTCTAAAGCACTCACACAACATATTACTCATTCAGATATTGGTTCCATACTAATTTCCAATTACTCAGGTTACTAGAAGATGGAGATTCAATAACTCCCTCTCTTTAGATTACAATTTTACTAAAAAATGTGAAACTTTTTCTACTTTCTTTCTTGAAAACGAGAACATGTCCACGTCTCCGCAGATCATATGGGATTCTTTTGAGGCAGCCTCCAGGGACTTTATTATTTCTTTTGTATCTCATAGAAAGAAAACTTCCCTACATAAATTAACGTTACTTACAGTACAAATTAAGAAATTAGAGCATTCTTACTTCTGTACAAGCTCTAAGGCTTGTTTTGATGAACTTATCAAATCCAAATGTAAATGTAATAAATTATCCACAGGAAAAGCCAATGCGTTTTTACTCAAAACTTCTGCTAAATATTATGGAGGTCAAAATAAGGCGGGAAACTTTTAGCTAATTATCTCAGAGTGGAAAAACAAAGTACCAAGATTGATTCTATCCTCGGTCCTACTAATCATATGGTTTATAAAAATTAAGATATATTACTTGAATTTACCTAGTTTTTTTTAATCTCTTTATACTCCTGAATCCCCTGTACTTAAAGAAGATATTTGTCAATATTTATCTTCTATTACTCCACCTTCTTCTCCTAATTTAGAGTTTTCAGTGTTACATGATGATATTCGAGACCTAGATACTTTTACTGTCATTCTCACTATTAAACATGGTAAGGCCCCAGAACCTGATGGTGTTATGATCAAATTTGTTTCTCATTTCTCTAAATTTCTTATTCCTAAATTACATCAACTCTTTCACTTTTGTATTTCTTCCCAAAAAACAGAGGCTCTTTTCAAGATGCTTTGATATACCTTCCCGCCAAAGATGGTAAAGATCATACACTGTGTCAGAGCTACAGACTCATTTCTTTCACTAATTTAGGTGACAAAATGTTTGCAAAAACTTTGGCTCTTCATTTAGAATCTTTCCTACCTCAAATGACAGAACAGGAACAATGTCGCTTCATTAATGGCAGACATATTTCGGACAACACTAGATTATTTTTTAATGTCCTTAGCAAATCCAAATCCAATAAGGAATCTTTAGCAGCCAACTCATTGCATGCTGAGAAGGCTATTGATTGGTTTGTGTGGCCTTTTATCTTTGCTACCTTATCCTGGTTTCAGTATGGTAACACATTTATAAATTATGTTTCTATATTAAACTCTTCGCCTGCCTCTTCCATTTTGGCTAATGGTCTTATTTCACCATCCTTTCCTTTACATCGTGGGGTTAAAGATGGTTATCCTCTATCTCCCCTTTTATTTATTCTCACTTTCGAACATTTCTTGATAAAATTAGTTTGAACTCTCAGATCACAGGTTTTCAAAATGGCATTAGCCAATTAAAAGTCTCTGTTTATGCCAATTACATTTTGCTCTTTCTCTCACAACCCCAGACTTCTCTACCAACTTTTCTATCCAAAGTAAATCTATTTGCCTCTGTGTCTGGTTACACATTAAATGTTTTTAAATGTGAAGTACTTCAGTTGAATACATTATGTTTTTCTGCAGATTATATTACTTCTGGCTTTCGTTAGAACTCGGATAAAATCAAATATCTGGGTTTGTTGTTTAAATCTTCTATCAAAGATTCTGTACTATTACATTTGAAAAAATTACACACAAAATTGAGGTCTTCTACAACCAGATGAAATCCCCTGTTTCTATCCTGGTGGGGCCCTCTTGATGCAATAAAAATGATGCTTGATCCTATAGTACTTTTTTATATCGCTAATTTTCCTATAAACATTTCCAACTCTTACTTTAAAATTCTTTACTCCATTTTATCCAAATTCTTATGGAATAACAAAAACTTTGCATGTCTCTTCATAAACTCAAAAGTCCTAAACATTTGTGGAGAAGTTAATTTTCCAGACTTTCAAACTTATCAACCAGTATTTTCTCTTAAACAATCGTCTTTCTTACAACAAGAAGATGAAGAATCATTCTTACCGTTATGGACAACTATTGAAAAATCTTTCCTTCAACCATTCTTCTTTCAAGAAGTATTATCCTTTGCAAATAGACCTTTGTCACGTTTCCTTCCTATATTTAATAATACTTGTAAAATTCTTCAGCCTATTTTATAGCTCATCTTTCTGCTAAAGATCAATTTTTTCAATCCTCAATATGGTACAAGTATCTTAAAATTAATAGGGGGGCCCTAGGTGGCGAACACGCAAGATGGCCGCACACGTGTGAGGCTCCTGCAGCCCGGCTTTTTTATCCTGGAATTTATCCTGCTTAATTACACATCCAGTGCCTCCAAGGCAACCAACTGGAAGAACTAACCCTCCAACAGAATCGCTGAAAAAAACAGGGCGATTGGACTTACTTTGCTCCTGATCTGGCCCACGGAAGTTCCGGACGGGGCACTGTGAGAATCTGCATGGAGGGCTGACGCAGTCACTGCGCCTAACTGAGACCGCTGCTGCGTTGGAGACATTTGGGCCGAGTGGCGCGGGAAGCGTGGCGGTGGTAGGAGCGTCATTCCTGAGTCCTATCTGGGGGCCAAGAGTGTGCAGCATTTGGCGGAGAGGGGAAGTGTAAAGCAGCTGCAGGAGGTGGACAGCGCTACAAGAGCTGGGCAATGGCTCGGACAGCGTTAGGTGGGAAATAATGTGCGCACCTACGATCCCGCTGCTTCTGCGACGGCGGGAGAATGCCTTTCCGCTGGTGTACAACTACCGATCTTGCACCCGGTAAAATACGGGAGGACTATCACCGCCCTGGTGACCCGCTGGCGCGGAGAAACAACAACGCGGCAGATTCAAGCACGGGCGGACCTGCCTGTGGGGGGCCGAATAGGCTGCAAGAATTGTGAGCGTTGCCGTGCCCCCCTCCTCCCCCCTTTTGCAGCCCGATCACAGGACTGAAAGACGCTGCGGGAGCTGACAGCCGTCGGCGACCGCAGTTGAGGTGAGGAGCGTGTCCGATTTTCAGTTAGCGCGTCTCCAGTCCACTGAGAGTCTGGACCCTGCTGGAGCACCGGGACTGATGCCATTGCCCCATCAGACTGCTGCAGGAAGCCATGTTGTGAAGTAGGGAGGCGGGAAGAACACTTGATGGCCCTGCGCGCCGCTTTTCTTTGTGGCAGTCAAGGCGGTATACTCCTGAATGCGACATTGTCGTAGGGGGTGCTTCATTACCCAGGTGATCTACTGTGGCTGGTTCCTAGACTTTCCAACTTGGGGGAACAGGGCGTTTGCTTGACACCAGGCATCCCGAATGACTGACATAACATTGTTGTGCTGCTGCTCTATTTGCTTGTGATACTGGATGCTACTGTGTGCGGGGACCTGTGGCTGAAACTGCTGTTCTCCACTACACTTAAGGGACCTGCTCTGGAGGCGTTGTTGCCCCCCCCCCCCTTGACCTGCGTGGCCTGGATGGTAAATAGGTGCAGAGGGAAGCTGTGAACTATCGACTGAGTGGCACTCCTAGACCAAACATTGGTGCTTCAGAGATTGATAACTGACGCGGGCACGGTTGACCCGCACTGCTGGTGGTCGGGTGGTGAGCAGGCAAGGACATGGCTGGCTGTGTCCCCCACCATTGTGACATAATGGGGGAACCAGACACTAGGCAGCCTAAGCTGAATTTTGAAGCTGCGAAAAAGGGTGCCCGCAGTGCACAAGATGATCGGGACCTCGATGGAGGGGGGGAGGCTCAGAGCAGTACTACAACACAAGCTGCTGATGTGCAGAGCATCCTACAGGAGGTCAGGCAAGGTTTTGCCACTATTGTGAATAAGGTTGATTGTATGTCATCTCGTATGGACGCCATAGCACACAGTTAGAGGGGCATGAGGATCGAATAAAGGAAATGGAGAGGCGCATATCGGACACAGAGGATTCGACATCCAGGAATACTACGCAGATCGCCCACATGGACAAATTTCTAAACATAATAGCCGCAAAGAATGAGGACATGGAAGCGCGCAGCAGGCGCAATAACATTCGCGTGATTGGAATTCCAGAGTCAACAGATACGGGACGAATGGAAGAATATGTTGAAAAAATGCTGTTGGCTGCAATAGAAGCTGAATCATTTTCAAATCAATATATTGTAGAACGGGCCCATAGATCCCTTGGACCGCGTCCCCCCACAGGAGGCACTCTGCGGCCCATAATAGCGAGGCTTTTGAACTATAGGGACCGTGATGTGGCCTTGCGTGCAGCAAGAAGTAAGCAGACGCTGTCATGCGAAGGGAACACATTTTCCATTTACCCGGATTTCACGCCTATAGTGCAAGAGGAGCGCCGTAAGTTTCTGGATGTTAAAAACAAGTTGAGGAAGGCGCAAATCGATTACGCACTATTGTACCCGGCACGTCTTAGTGTTACGCACCAGGGTAAACAGAGGTTTTTCACCAAGCGTGAACAGGTGGAGGAGTTCCTCAAACACGTAAAGCGCACAAATCGAACTGACGGCGGCATGGCAGTATCGCAGCAATCCGTGTCGACAGGGGCCGAAGATAATTCACATTGAAACAAGTCTTCACCGTCACTACCCAGTAACAATATGACTTTGGAAATCCAGTAGGTTGGGGGATAGCTTAAGGTTTAAGGGACGCACAAGATGTTTTATAACGTTCTCATTGAGCTATATCTCTAACGCTGGGCATCCTCTGCCCCTCAGAGCCCGGGCGTTGGGCGGAGGGGCTCTGTGTTGCCACCTAGAAATGGGCCCGAAGGGAATTCCCCCAGGATTATTCACTACATGTTGTTTGCAGGGACTACAGGGCTGTTTATGTTTTTGGTTGGTTTGAGGAAGGGGAGGGATGGGCGGGAGACTACTACTGGCAAGTTGAGGCTGCTTCAGTGGGTGGAGGGGGGACAGGGTGGGGTATGTTTCGTATTTTGTATAATGGTTGCACAGCCGGACTGTTCTATCAATGTTATTATAGGAGCAATTGACAAGTTAATGGCAGAGCATCATGTGCATTGGAGTACTATGCGAGTTACATGTTAGCATGGGCCATTCTATTATGATTGCGAGGTACAATGTGGACCTGCCGTGATGTCTGAGAATGCTGGAACTGAGAATATGTATATTAAACTGCAACATGCACAAATGTCTCTTGATTATTTGCCGACACATTGATATAAACTGATCAGTTGTATACAGAACCCTAAAGCTATGTGAGGCATATTAGCAACAAATAGCAATAATAATGGCTAAATGCGCTTAGCACATTTTTTTTTATCGCTGCCTATCGCCGGATATTATCGCAGAGATAACTATCCGGCGATAGCGGCTCAATGCGTGAATATCGCGGGAAATCCAGCGATATTCAGGCATTAACGCTAATGGGGACTTAACCTGAATATCCACCTCCCATTGGATATACAGGTTAAGTCATGGTCTGAGCAGGCGTTAGGTTCTAGCGATAATCGCGCTTAGCGTGATTTTTTTATCGCTTCACCTGCCTTGCTAATAGGCAATAGCTGTGTTAGCGACTGCTATCAGTCGCTAACAAGTTGGGTACGCCCACTTTGCATGTCATTAGCGATAAATATCGCTGACATGTAAAGCGGGCCCCAAACCTGTAGCTATCGCCTACAAGCTGTCGCTAACTGCTGTTAGCGACAGCTTGCTAATAGGGTGATAAAAATATCGCCGATTTAGCGGGTAAAAGTCCCGCTAAAGCGGCGATATCGCCCTTGCTAATATGCCCCTCTATCTTTTGAATGCAATCACGATCAAACGGTACTAACATATGTATATGATGATGCTTCTGCTGTTGGATGTATGAACATGAAAAACCAATTAAAAAGTTTTTTTTTTTAAAGTATCTTAAAATTAATAATACATTCTTTTTGGAAGGACTGGCATGTTCAAGGGCTCCGTTGGGTTCATCAACTTTTTCAAGGTAATACGTTTATATCTTTTATAGTTGCTCACGCACGTTTTTCTTTAACTGTTTCTTATCCATCTAAATATGCATCTTTAATTCCATTGGTGCTATCAACCTATAACCGCTCTGCTCATACTCCTACTTCTTCCTCTTCACCTCCTAGCACTCTTGCGGTTTTGTCTCTTTCCCGCTCTGTGTCTCAATTGTACAAACATTTAACCTCCATTCCAGTTATTCTAAATAAAACGGAGGTGGAACTTTCTTGGGAAGATGATCTCCAAATGTCATTTCTACTTCTGTTCAAAACAAGATTTGGACTAAAATAAGGAAACCTTCTCGACCAAAACATTATTTTTTATTTACAATAGACTCTTGTTTACTCCTGCTTCATTACAAAAAAATAAATCCTATCTCGTCTCCCTCTTGTTGGTCTTGTAATACAATTTCAGCAAATTTAAAACACATGTTATTTGATTGTCATCATATTCACGCTTTTTGGACACAAGTCTGGCGACAAATCAATTATATTTCTCATACACAAATCCCTTTTACATTTATCAATATTTTTCTAGGTAGTGCTTCTGAAGTCTGGGTCCCTCACTCTAGTAATTTTTATATAACAGATTTGCTTCTTGCAGTTTCTTTCCAGTATATTGCCAGGGAATGGAAGGATGCTCCTACTATTTCTTACCGCGCTTGATGGTATGGAGTTTGTTATAACCACAGATTAGATAGAGCATATGTTCACCCCCATTTCCTTGCTATTAAAAGAGATTTTCTTTGGCCACCCATCACTCGCTTCCTAGATTTATCAGCAAATACATTACACCTTCATAATCCCCGACTTCAAGAGGTACCTAAACCCCAATCAATATGTTTATTATTGTATTTCATACCAGTATCATTCAATTTTAATTTAACTTCTTCCTCTATGCTGTTTTTTTATAGAAAATAGTAATTGTATAAGAGGTTGTGTTAAATTAGATATATGCAATGGTTACGTATTCCTCTCTTTTTCTTCTCCCCCTTTTCCTTCCTTTTATTTATTGCCTTATCATTTTATCTAACCTGATTGTATCCTGTATTTTATTACATTGTGATGTTTTATATGTATAAATAAATTCTCCTTTTCAACTAGAAAAAAGAACCATTTAAAATGTTCGGACAAGAATTACCCCAAATGCACTGTCACATTCCTTAAAAGAACAAGTCTACTCAGGTGATTTTCATGGGTTCACCCAGAACTCCTCTCTCTACCCACTCATCGCCTCTCATAGTGTCCTACCCAATCCAACCCACGCGTCTGCATCACTCCCACCTAATATTCCTCTACTTCTCCACTTTAATACTCCTATGCCCTCCTCCTTCCAACATGCGCCTGTGCCAACCCCCTAACTCCACCCTCCCATACCTTCCTAAAGACAACCATTCTACATCACACCTTCATTTACTCAAACAATTGCAAGTTTTTCATTGAGCCTGAACCTCAAATACTGTTGGTCTTTATTATCATTGCTAATTCCCACAACAAATCTCAAAAACACCTTGTTAACAGTTTCCCTCCAGCTCCACTGGCTTAAGTATACAGTCATCTTAACTGAGACCTAGCACAGCTATACTTTGTATTAATAATAAACACACTGTCAACGAAGCTTCCTGACACTAGAAACAGCAAACCATATGTAATAGGCCGATACAGTAAAAAATGGTTGACTAGCTAGATTTTAACTGTTTCCTTGCTATGGTAAGGGAGAGTTAAGATTGAAGCTGATGGGAAAGTGTGCTCCAAAGCTCAGTAGGAACAACGAAAGATTAATCTCCAGTACGGACTTTGCATGTAGGCTGAATTTGTTAAACAAATTGACTCGCAGATCTTAAAGAGCATTAGCAAGTGTACAAGCTAGATTTGGAGGCTAAAAAAGAGGAGTAGAGGAAACCACTTAATAAACAATAGTTCAGGATTTTAAAGTAATGCGTTTCCGAATTAGAAGCAAGTAAATGCGCCTTAAAGTGGAAAAGCACTACTGTTTTGTATGGGTTTATATCTAGAAATATTAGCTGACATCCACCAGCGGGTAGTGGGCAAAATGAACGCAAAATGCAAGATGAAGGAATTCTTCTGTTCAGGTTGAGTAGCAGCTAGTACTAGCAGTAAAAATACTGAACCGGATACCAAAAGAGTGCAGCAAGGATGAAAGACTTTGCATATAGATAATAAAAAATAGTGATGAAAGGATGGTCCCTTGAGGAACGCCCCATTTAAGGTGAAGTGAAGATTAAGAAAATTGCAACAAGACAAAACTTTTCAAAATGTTCAACAAAAATGAATAAACCCAGTCTAGCACTTTGCCTCTACAACCAATGTCAGGGAATCTCTATAGGAGGGGTGAGGATCATTGGTGTCAAACAGACCTAATGGAATTAAATCCAAACCTGTGCATTGCACCTTGAGCTACCTAGGGAAGATCATGCAGCATAGACAAGACAGTGAGTTCTGTGCTTCAATAAGGTCAGAATCTGCTCAAGCAGAGCTCAGACAGTTATTGGTCTCCACAAATTCTGGGGTTGGGAGGCAAATTTGTTTTTCTAATCGTTTTCTAATCATAGAGAAGGGCAGGAATTAGTCTAAAATTAGTCAAAACCGAGGAATCAAGTTCAGGTTTTGTTCAAAAGTAGTGGCACAATGAAATGTTTCCACACTTTAGGACCAAAAAGGTGCAAATGAGTTATTAAACTAGGTAAAGACATAGCAAATTTTAGCTCCAATATATTCCATTGGGCATAAATCCAAAGGTGAGGCACGTGGGCGAGAAGAATTTACAAATGTAATTACTTCCTGGGTGGTGAGAGGACAGAAAAAGTCAAAATATCATGGAGCAAGAAGAGAGAGTCATTTGGCCGAATAAGGTTTTCTAAATCCATGCTTGCAAGGAAAGAGAGGACACTTTTTCCCAGAAGAAATAGAAAACATCACCACACTGTTGCGAAGGAGTAGGAGGATAGTAGAAACAACGTGCATTAGTGAATTGCAAGACAAAAATAGCTCCTTAGATGTGTTGAGAGAATAGGCTATAAGGTTAGTATGGTACTATTTTTGCAGACTTTCCTGCCTATCTCTATGTATTTTTTGAAGATGTTAAGCAAGTCTGCAGAATAGTTTTTACTCCAACTTCTTTCAGTTGTATGCGTTTCTAACTTTAGCATACCAAAATACTTTGTGATCCAAGAGTTTTGCTTACATACAATGGACTTGGTAAAGTGTTTATGCTGTTAAGGGGCTGCAAGTTCTACTGTTGTTAAGGCAGAATTAGTGAGAGACTTGTTATTTTGAGTTAAGTGTGGCCGACTAGGTTTATAACCCTTTACTCTAAAGAAAACCTACCCTGTGCTTTCCTTTACACCTTTCTTTAGCTGACCACCCCTTAATCCCTCAATCTGCATTCCAACTTATCCTATTCACTTCACCACCTGCTCCATCCCAGAACTCTTAGGGGCTTATTTACGAGCCCTTGCAACACTTTTATGCTGCTGGTGCTTCACTGTTTGTGACACACGGGTGGCGTAAAAAATGTGACTGTTGCGCCTTATTTACAAAGTGATGCATCTAGGCAGATGCGTCACTTTGTAAACCCCTGCGCCACATTATTCCTGTGCCAGATATAATGTATGCAAGGTGGGCGTTCCCCCGCATAAAAGCCTCGTAGGAGTGGTGCACTGAAATCTAAAAGATTTCAGTGAGCCACTTTTATGACGCCAATAGGCCAAAACCGTAAGGGTAACGCAATGCATTAAGGATAGGTCTCCCCAACGCATTGCTTGAGTTGTCATGCTTGCGACACAACTCAAGCAATGCGTGACTTTTGCGTAGATACGTCAGGATTCCGGATGTATCTCTTTCCTTGCAACATGGAGCGCCGTATATTAAATACGGCACAACCATCGTGTCGCAAAGTGGGTGAAGTGAAAACGGTTGCATTGCTGTTTTGTCGCAGCGATGCAACAGTTTTCATAAATGAGGACCTTAGTGCTCTTGCCTCTTCCACTAACCAAAACTGATAAAGCTACTGCTTTGCCTTCTTGTGCTGATCTATGTTGATGAAAAAATATCATGCTCTTTCTCTCGACTATGCTGCCGCACAAACCAGCTCAACTAGAACTATCTCTCGCCTATTTACCATAAAGATCAACAAAAACCTGAACATCTAAGGTGCAGGAAACCGCTATGTCCTCTCCATCACTACCTTATATGGACACTCGCTGTATGTATCACTGCTCAAGTGAAATGTGCCACAGTGTACTGCAAAAGTATCCCACACAAATTATGCGTGCTTCTGCATGCTTTGAACAGATGACAAGCACCTTTTAGATCACTCTTTCTGACACAACATTGTTCTTCAGGATTACCTGTTAAATGTGCCGTGACACATTTTGATTCTAATTTGCGACCTGATCAAGTAAGTCACTTTGGAAATATCAACTTATCCCACCATGTCGGGAGGAAAATAAACAGGTGGGATCACGCAACTTGGTCCAGACTTTAAGAGAGGGCACATTGAAATCTTTCAAACTGGAATCTTATATTGAAGCAGTATTTATATAGAGATATCACGGTAATTTTATTCACAATACATTGTATTTAAATTTCATGCCAGGCATGTTTCTGCTCCATATTTCACCAAAGGAAGAGGCAGAGTAAAGAAGACATACAAGTACAAAAGCAATGAAATACAAGTCTGGAAAACGATTATATCATTTGTTACCTTGTTGGATTATAATATTTTCTTCCTCTTTTACACAGGCACGTAGCTACATCACATTCCTTTCGTACTTCATATAGCTCACTGTAGGCATTCTCTTCAAGTTCCCATGCTGCATCTCTAGAGGCAATCAATATTGTTCATGGTGACAGTTTCAAAGTTGTTTTTCAATTAAACATATATTGAAGCATAAAGTGCCTACAAACAAAAGTGGTACTGTAAGTCAAGGAAAAAAGGAACTTACCTCGCTCCTGCATGTGAGAAGTTGGCCTGATATATGATGTTTACAATTCTGGAACCACCTTGTATCAGTCCAAACAATCCCTTATGGTGTCTGGTTGTAAGTCAACCTTATTAGACAAGCTATCCTAGGGGTAGCATGGACTAAGCATCCTTAAAGGCTTAACTCAAGAGGTCGTGTTAAGCGGGCTGTTTTACCAATTACAATCCTGTAATATCAAATGAAAGGACACCACACAAGTATATATTATAAAAATATATGTGTTTATTTCTAAAATAATCCCCAGTACTCTTTATGAGCAAAGGGGCACAAGCGTTAAATCAAAAGCACAGTATAACATACAAAGTTGCACAATTATGGATGAGGGCGGGTGGCCACTCAAACCATATATTAAGAAAGTGGTATAAGAGATACCAATCGAACAGTGGTTAGGCTTAGGGCCTAGGGAATCGCTGGGAGCAGTCGGGACAAGCAATGCTGAAGTCGGGAAAAGCGCGCGGGATTCGGGTGCAGCGCTTAAAGCACACGCATGCACCAATGCAAAGTCAATGGTGCGTAAAAGTTACACAAATAGAGTTTTGGGATACTTCCGCTGAACCTAGATGGACAAAACTTTAGACACAGGCCCTAGAGGTGTGTACCAGTGTGGGAACACCGGCGTTGCAATGTTACCTCACCCACAGGAAGCGGGTGCATAGGGTCGAAGTGGCGTCGGGTTTCGTCACGCAGGTTCTTGGTGCTTGAAGCTGAAGATGATGCAGGCGATGTGAAGGAGAAGTGTCCGGTGTGATCCAAGGGTGGATCAGAGTAGAAAAGTACCTGAAAGCAGAGGGGACAGAGTCTGGGTCACTCAGCAGTGACCAGGGTGGAACCAGGATGGAACCAGGCAATGTCGGGCGCAATCAGGTGGTTGTCGAGGAGCTTCTCTCCGCTACCACGTGGGCTCTGGGGCATCTGCGACGTCCAGGAGCGGGTCACGAGCTGTCCCACGCAGGCTCTTACCGTCGGCGCTGTCGGCTTCAAGATCGGAGCAAACAACACTTGGCAAGAGCAATCCACGCAGGACTGGAAGATTGCTTCTCATTCGGACCAGGAGGGTCAGAGCAGGTGCTCCTTTTCAGAGGAGCTAGTGCAAGTCTGGAGCAACCAGAATCGCAAGTCGTATTTAGGTTTTCGCCGGCACAGGGGCCACAAGCCAGCTGGCAAGTGACCGGGCCAACGCGTTGAGCCAAAGAAAGCAGAAGGGCCCCACGCAGCACTCGTCGAGTGTAGAGGGGTGAGCTTCGGTGCAAGAGTGGCTCAGGGTTGGGGCTTCTCAAACCCCGGTGTACAGCTTCGAGGGTCACTCGTGGGCTGCACGGTCAGCGTCTCGTGGTCTTTTCAAGATGGCGTGCCCCACGCTTCCGGTCACCTCCACGGGTCTCAGCTCTGCAGGGACTGTGGATCGGCTTGTAAGAAGGCAGGCAAGCTAGATCTCGTCGATCTCTGTCGCTCGAGTTCCGGCGGGAACTGCAACAAAGCAGACGTCGAGGTGCTGGATGGTGCCTGTTTGCACAGGGTGGTCACTCCTTGACCACAAGGGAGATTCTTCAGTCTTCTACGTCGAGAAGAATGTCGAAGGGTCCAGAGTTTCGTTTCTTATGTTTCATCAGGATAATCTGAGTGCGTTGGCACTGCTCCCATTCTTATACCAATCTAGGGGGCTGGATTACCTGCTAAGTCCCCTCCTATGGGTGGGACCCAGGAAGGGGGTGGATACACCCCTTTCCTTTGATCCAGGCCGCGCTGGGACAGGGGCTGGTGTGCCCCAGAACCGGTTTGGCCGGATTATGCAAGGGGCAGCCTTGTGCTCCCCAGGCAGTGTCTGGTTTCTTTCAAACCTCCCTGCTACAATCCACTATCTCCTGTCTGGGGTGGTGTGACACCTCCCTGCGACAGGAAAGCCTTTGTCCAGGCCTCCTCTGCTGAGTTTCGGTCAGCAGTAGGAGGTCAGACTCGTGTCTGTGGCAGAAGCATCCATTTTGTGGATCTGAGGCCCTTTTAAAAATCAACCGCGCGTCAGTAAAGTAACATGTCTTCTCCCTCTAGAGGGGTGGAATGCTATCCCCGTCGACAGAACTGTCGAGGGGATAGTATTCCAAATCGTATGACACCTTACACGACATGTTTTGATAAAGCCAAACCAAAGTTGCTATATAACCGCGAGGATTATAATGCACTTAATAGTATATGGTATGGCATTATCCCGGAACAGCTTAGGGAGTTGTTCCCGACAGCTGCAGACCGGCTCAGCTCATGCTAGAGCTCCATCTCACATTAAACCACGCACTCTGCCTCCAGGATTGATAAGGCCTTCCATAGGAGTGGCTCACAGGTTAATATGTGTCCAGATATAGGTTTAGATATAGGTATACTATATCTAAGCAAGAGGGAATATATGTCGAAATCCCGCATACAATCATCCCGCATACCATCATCCCGCATTTTTCATCCCGCATATACTATAAGGCCGCAAACTAACAGAACTAAAACTTTTAGAACGAATATGCCTTTAGCACGCATGCCTTTACAACGTAAAAGCATGCATGTTAAAGGTATACTCATTGTAAAAGTTTTAAAGGTAAGTGAAAGTACACTACCCTACCATACACTACCAAACACTACCCTACACTACAGTCCTTTTACTACATTTACACTACCCAGCACGACCCCCCAACACTACCATTAAGCCCTTTACTTCCCTGCACAAACACTACCTTAATACACTACCCCCAGCATGACCCTACACAGCACTACAATACTACACTAAACCACTACACCCCAGCATTACCCTACACTACACAAACACTACACCACTACCCTAAACCCTAAAACACAACCCCCAGCATGACCCTACACTACACAAACACTACAACACTACCCTAAACCCTTAAACACTACCCCCAGCATGACCCTACACTACTCAAACACTACAACACAACCCTAAACCCTAAAACACTACCCCCAGCATGACCCTACACTACGCAAACTCTACAACACTACCCTAAACCCTAAAACACTACCCCCAGCATGACCCTACATTACGCAAACACTACAACACAACCCTAAACCCTAAAACACTACCCCCAGCATGACCCTACACTACACAAACACTACAACACTACCCTAAACCCTAAAACGCTACCCCCAGCATGACCCTACACTACGCAAACGCTACAACAATACCCTAAACCCTAAAACACTACCCCCAGCATGACCCTAGATTACGCAAACACTACAACACTACCCTAAACCCTTAAAGACTACCCCCAGCATGACCCTACACTACGCAAACACTACAACACTACTCTAAACCCTAAAACACTACCCCCAGCATGACCCTACACTACGCAAACACTACAACACTACCCTAAACCCTAAAACACTACCCCCAGCATGACCCTACACTACGCAAACACTACAACACTACCCTAAACCCTAAAACACTACCCCCAGCATGACCCTACATTACGCAAACACTACAACACTACCCTAAACCCTAAAACACTACCCCCAGCATGACCTTACACTATGCAAACACTACAACACTACCCTAAACCCTAAAACACTACCCCCAGCATGACCCTACACTACGCAAACACTACAACACTACCCTACCCCCTAAAACACTACCCCAACCCCTATTACACTTTCCCCAGCACAACCCTACACTAAACAACCACCACAACTCAACACTACACTAACACAACACTACACTACACAATCACTACCCCAGCACGACCCCCACCCTTAAAAATTAACCCAAACCCACTTACCTCTCTCATCGTCGTGGTTTACAACGCAAATACATTTACCATACATGCCTTTACAACGTAATTCGTTGTAAAGGCATGCGTGATAAAAGCACATACGTTATAAAAAAATGCGGTATAATGGTATGCGGGCTGAAAGCAATTGCGGGATTAGAGTATGCGGGCTAATGGTATGCGGGATAAAAAATGCAGGATAAGGGTTGATTACCAGCAAGAGGTGATTACACCAACTTGCCCCAGCTGAGTGATCAGCCAGTTGTGTCAATTTAAGAACCAGCCAGGGGTGGCAAAAGATATGCTGCAGCCCCTGGTAGGCCTTGGAGGCACCTATGCCCTGAGCACCTATAGTGCATGGTACAGGGGCTGACAAGGAGTCCATGTCCAATTGTGGTATGTACCTATAGCACATGTATTACGAATTTAGAGAGAGAACAGCAGGCTGGGGGTCTGATTAGCAGGCCCACAGCCTCAGTAAGTCGAAAACCAGTGAAGCAAAAAGCAAAATTTTGGGGTGACCATAGGATAGCAGACCCTACTCTCCTACACAACCCCCCCCCCCCCCCCAAACGCAGGGACATTAAACTTAACCTTGACCAGATAAGTCTTCATGTTCTAAGTGGAAGTACCTGGAGAGACCATCTGCATTACCATGGTCAGTTCCTGGGCGGTGCTCCACTGTAAAGTCCATCCCCTGTAGGGAAATGGACCACCTGAACAGTTTGGGATTTTCACCCTTCATCTGATTTAGCCACAAGAGGGGCTTATGGTCTGTCTGAATTAGGAAGTGAGTTCCAAACAAGTATGGCCTCAACTTCTTCAGGGCCCAAACCACAGCAAAGGGATCCCTCCCAATAGCTGACCAACGTTTCTCCCTGGGGGTCAGCCTTCTGCTAATAAAAGCAATGGGCTGGTCTTGACCATCTTGATTAAGTTGTGAAAGCACAGCTCCCACCCCCAACTCAGAAGCATCTGTCTGTACAATGAACTGTTTGGAGTAGTCAGGACTCTTCAGGATAGGTGCGAAGCACATGGCCTTCTTCAGGTCATCAAATGCCTTTTGACAGCTAACTGTCCACTGAACCTTTTTGGGCATCTTCTTGGATGTCAAGTCATTTAATGGTGTCACAATGGACCCATAGTTTTTCACAAACTTTCTGTAATACCCAGTCAGGCCCAAGAAGGCTCTGACTTGTGTCTGGGTAGTTGGAGGCGCCCAGTCCTGTATGGTCTGGATCTTGCTCTCCAGCGGTTGAACCTGACCCCAACCTACTAGGTGGCCCAGGTACACAACCTTGATCTGCCCTATCTGGCACTTAGTAGCCTTGATAGTCAGGCCGGCCTTTTGCAGGGCCTCCAGAACCTTCTTCGAGTGGATCAGGTGATCCTCCCAGGTGGAGCTAAAGACAGCAATATCATCTAGATATGCTGCACAAAAGTCATCCAACCCAGCAAGGACTTGATTCACCAACCTTTGAAAGGTGGCAGGTGCATTCTTCAAACCAAAGGGCATTACCACAAACTGATAATGTCCACTAGGGGTAGAGAATGCTGTCTTGGCTTTTGACTCTTCGGCTAGTCTGATCTGCCAGTAGCCAGCTGTCAAATCAAATGTGCTCAGGAACTTGGCAGAAGCCAATTTATCAATGAGCTCATCTGCTCTTGGAATGGGATGTGCATCTGTCCTAGTGACAGCATTTAAACCTCTGTAGTCCACAAAAAACCTCATTTCTCTCTTTTCATCTTGGGTATGAGGTTTTGGCACAAGGACCACTGGGCTAGCCCGTGGGCTCTCTGATGGCTCAATCACTCCAAGCTCCAACATCTTTTGCACCTCAGCCTTTATACAATCCCTGACATGGTCAGGTTGCCTGTAGATCTTATTCTTCACAGGCAGACTGTCACCAGTGTCCACCTCATGGGTGCACCAGTTAGTTTGACTGGGTGTGAGTGAAAACAAGTGTCTGTGGACCTGCATAACCTGTCTGCAGTCCATCTGTTGCTGCTCAGTGAGGCTGCCTGCCAAGGCTACTCCATCAACTGAACCATCATCAGGGTTCTGGGAAAGCAGGTCTGGGAGAGGGTCCCTCTCTTCCTCCTGTTCCCCATCTGTGGCCATGAGCAAGCTCATTTCCTCCCTGTCCACAAATGCTTTCAAACGATTTACATGGAGCACCCTGTGGGGGCTCCTAGGGGTTCCAAGGTCAACCAAATAGGTGACCTCTCCCTTCTTTTCAATCATGGTGTGGGGTCCAGACCATTTGTCCTGGAGAGATGCTGGGGCCACTGGCTCCAACACCCACACCTTCTGCCCTGGCTGGAACTCAACCAGGACAGCCTTTTGGTCATGCCAAGCTTTCTGTAATTCTTGACTGGCCTTCAGGTTTTTGGATGCTCTTTCCATGTACTCAGCCATCCTGGAGCGGAGACCAAGTACATAGTCCACAACATCTAGCTTAGGCTTTTTGAGAGGTAACTCCCATCCTTCCTTCACCAAACATAGTGGACCCCTCACAGGTGGCCAAACTAAAGTTCAAAAGGGCTGTAGCCAACCCCCTTCTGTGGGACCTCTCTGTAAGCAAAGAGCAAGCAGGGTAAAAGGGTGTCACATTTCCGCCTAAGCTTCTCTGGTAATCCTTTTATCATTCCCTTGAGGGTCTTGTTGAATCTCTCCACAAGCCCATTGCACTGTGGGTGATAGGGTGTGGTAAACTTGTAGTTTACTCCACACTCCTTCCACATTGCTTTTAAGTATCCAGACATGAAGTTGGTACCTCTGTCTGAAAGAACCTCCTTTGGAAAGCCCACTCTTGAGAAAACTGCAATGAGGGCTTTTGCCACAACAGGTGCTGTTGTGGTCCTCAGGGGAATTGCCTCTGGGTACCTGGTGGCATCATCCACTACCACCAGTAAAAATCTGTGCCCAGATGCTGTTTGAGGATCCATGGGACCCACAATATCTATTCCAACTCTTTCAAAGGGTACCCCCACCACAGGTAGTGGTATCAGGGGGGCCTTTGTTGTGCCACCTGACTTACCACTGGCTTGGCAAGTGACACAGGAGCGACAAAACTCCTTGACATTTTCTGACATATGAGGCCAGTGAAAGTGAGGGACAAGCCTGTCCCAAGTCTTGTTCTGGCCCAAGTGTCCTGCAAGGGGAATATCATGGGCCAAGGTGAGAAGGAAACCCCTAAACTTCAAAGGTATAACCAACCTCCTGGTGGTACCAGGCTTGGGGTCTCTAGCCTCTGAGTAAAGGAGTCCATCATCCCAATATACTTTATGGGCACCTTGAGCATTCCCTGCAGCCTCAGCAGCAGCTTGCTGTCTGAGGGGTTCAAGTGAAGGGCAATCTAATTGGGCCTGCCCCAGGTCTGCCCTTGAGGGCCCCCCTGTCCCTAGAAACTCAACCTGGTCAGGCTCAAGTTCCTCAAAGACAGTCTCCTCTTGGACTGCAGAATCAGCTTCCTGTGAAGGCTGATCCTCAACCTGGGGCAAGTGGGAAGGCACAGCCTTAACCCTCTTGCTCCTTCTCTTGGGCTGTGGTTGGTCTATTGTTCCAAGATCCACCACTGGTTCAGGAAGGCACTTCTTAGCCTGAGTCCTTGTCACTGCAAGAACATGTGCTGAAATCCCTAGCATTTCTGCATGAGTCCTGTACTCCACTTCTGACCAAACTGAGCTTTCAAGATCATTGCCTAACAGGCAGTCTACTGGGAGGTCTGCACTTACCACAACTTTCTTTAGGCCATCTACCCCTCCCCAGGAGAAGTTCACAACAGCCACACTATGTGTAGTAGTGTTGTTGCTTGCATTGGTCACTAGGTAATTTTCACCTAGTACAATCTGACCAAGGTCCACAAAGTCAGGTGTCACCATAGTGACACTGGCACAAGTGTCCCTGTAGGCCTGAGCCAGTTTCTCATTTATTAAAGGCGTCTGCCTATATTTGCCCAGGTTACTGGGACTCACTGTAGTGGACAAAGATAAGTCCACATCATAAAGGAGAACTGCCTGAGTAGGGACTCTGACTAGGCCAGATCCCATCTCAGTACCCAGGGTTAACCCTACTATACCCTTTGGCTGTGTACCACCACTGCTAACTGAACTAGGGGGTGCAGGTGCTTTAGGAGCTGCAGTGGTGGGGACTGGATTTTTCTTGGTGCATTCACTGCCCCAGTGTGAAACTGATTTGCAGGTATTACACCAAGGTTTCTTTGGGCCATCGTTCTTCTTTTTCTTGTTTCCATTTTGGGAACCACCCTCCTTATTACTAGTTTGGGGGGCCTGAAGGATTCTGGTTTTTTTCTTTATCTTTCTGATTCCCACCCTTCTGGTCTGTTTTCTTCTGGTCACCATGGTTCTGGGGTTTCTGCTTAATCCTTGTTCTGACCCACTTGTCTGCCTTCTTTCCCAATTCTTGGGGAGAGGTCAGATCAGAGTCAATAAGGTATTGATGCAACAGCTGGTTCTGACAGTTATTAAGGATCCCTCTCTCATTATAAGATTGTACAATCCTGTATAGTCTGAGACTTTACTTCCCTGCAGCCAACCCTCCAGAGCCTTAGTGGCACAATCAACAAAAGTCTGTGCTTTTTGGGTGTCTCTGAACAACAACCTGTATTGCTCAGTGGTTAGGCCAAACCCTTCAATAAGAGCACTCTTCAGGACAGAGTAGTTTTTGGCATCCTCAGGTCTAACTGTGAGGAGCCTATCCCTCCCTTTCTCTGAAAAGGAGTACCATAAAATTGCAGCCCACTGTTCCTGAAGAACCTGCTGTACCATGCAGGCTCTCTCAAGAGCAGTCATCCATTTGTGGATGTTGTCCCCTTCCTTGTAGGGGGCTACAATCTTTGTCAGGTTTCTATTGTCATAGCTCCTGTCTTTCTCTCTAGGAATATTGCTGCCACCAGTGGCATCTAAGCCACACAACTTCTGTTCTCTTGCTAAAGCAATTTTAGCTTGAGCCAAGGCTATCTCTTCCCTCTCTATTTGGAGTTGGACAGCCCTCATCCTGGTCCTATGCTCTTTCCTCTGGGGGGAAGTCATTCCCCTTTGAGATTCTCTTGAGACACTAGAAATATGAGAGTCCCCTGATGGATATCTCACCCTTCTGTTGCCTGGGAGAATTATGTTATGGGATCTGGGGAGGTGCTGGCCCTCTCCATTCCCATGTAGGTCTAAGTTGGCCTGGTTAGGCCTGGCAACTACAACCTGGTTACCCCTCTGATCCTGATCCTCAGGCTCATCTACCTCTGAGCCCTCTTCCTCCTCTTCCTCCTCTTCTTCTTCCTCTTCTGGAGTTGTCTCATTCTCAGGGGTGTTCACTCCATCTCCTAAGTCTAAGGGAGCTGCACTCGTCTTATCTAAGTCATCCTTTTCCAGGATAGCTATCAGGGAAGGAATGGTGGGGTTTCTACCCCTTTTTAGCCCCCTTGCAGTGCACAAGGCACTCAAGTCTTTGTGGCTAAGTTTGTCATAGCTGGAAGTTGCCTTGGTAAGGTCAACTGTCACAGGGGCAGAGCCTGAAGCTCTTCCTGTGTCAAACATGACTGCTAGTGAGGTGTAAGTGGTGCACTTACCTACACTAAGTGTTTTCCTACTGTACCTTGCTAGTGAGTTGTAGTCAGGGTGTGCTAATCCCTTTAATCTACAACTACTAAGTTCAGTAGAACTTAAATACGCTAAGCTTTTGATTTATATGTACCTAAGGTACTTGATGTGATCTTTCAATTTGATAAAAAGATTGCAATGGTAAAACAACAGCAAGCTCAAATCCGCACCGCTGCACACCAATGTGAGAAGTTGGCCTGATATATGATGTTTCCAATTCTGGAACCACCTTGAATCAGTCCAAACAATCCCTTATGGTGTCTGGTTGTAAGTCAACCTTATTAGACAAGCTATCCTAAGGGTAGCATGGACTAAGCAGCCTTAAAGGCTTAACTCAAGAGGTCGTGTTAAGCGAGCTGTTTTACCAATTACAATCCTGTAATATCAAATGAAAGGACACCACACAAGTATATATTATAAAAATATATGTGTTTAGCTCTAAAATAATCCCCAGTACTCTTTATGAGCAAAGGGGCGCAAGCGTTAAATCAAAAGCACAGTATAACATACAAAGTTGCACAATTATGGATGAGGGCGGGTGGCCACTCAAACCATATATTAAGAAAGTGGTATAAGAGATACCAATCGAACAGTGGTTAGGCTTAGGGCCTAGGGAATCGCTGGGAGCAGTCGGGACAAGCAATGCTGAAGTCGGGAAAAGCGCGCGGGATTCGGGTGCAGCGCTTAAAGCACACGCATGCACCAATGCAAAGTCAATGGTGCGTAAAAGTTACACAAATAGAGTTTTAGGATACTTCCGCTGAACCTAGATGGACAAAACTTTAGACACAGGCCCTAGAGGTGTGTACCAGTGTGGGAACACCGGCGTTGCAATGTTACCTCACCCACAGGAAGCGGGTGCATAGGGTCGAAGTGACTTCGGGTTTCGTCACGCAGGTTCTTGGTGCTTGAAGCTGAAGATGATGCAGGCGATGTGAAGGAGAAGTGTCCGGTGTGATCCAAGGGTGGATCAGAGTAGAAAAGTACCTGAAAGCAGAGGGGACAGAGTCTGGGTCACTCAGCAGTGACCAAGGTGGAACCAGGATGGAACCAGGCAATGTCGGGCGCAATCAGGTGGTTGTCAAGGAGCTTCTCTCCACTACCACGTGGGCTCTGGGGCATCTGCGACGTCCAGGAGCGGGTCACGAGCTGTTCCACGCAGGCTCTCACCGTCAGCGCTGTCGGCTTCAAGATCGGAGCAAACAACACTTGGCAAGAGCAATCCACGCAGGACTGGAAGATTGCTTCTCACTCGGACCAGGAGGGTCAGAGCAGGTGCTCCTTTTCAGAGGAGCTAGTGCAAGTCTGGAGCAACCGGAATTGCAAGTCGTATTTAGGTTTTCGCCGGCACAGGGGCCACAAGCCAGCTGGCAAGTGACCGGGCCAACGCGTTGAGCCAAAGAAAGCAGAAGGGCCCCACGCAGCACTCGTCGAGTGTAGAGGGGTGAGCTTCGGTGCAAGAGTGGCACAGGGTTGGGGCTTCTCAAACCCCGGTGTACAGCTTCGAGGGTCACTCGTGGGCTGCACTGTCAGCGTCTCGTGGTCTTTTCAAGATGGCGTGCCCCACGCTTCCGGTCGCCTCCACGGGTCTCAGCTCTGCAGGGACTGTGGATTGGGCTGTTAGAAGGCAGGCACGCTGGGTCTTGTTGATCTCTGTCGCTCGAGTTCCGGCGGGAACTGCAACTAAGCAAACGTCGAGGTGCTGGATGGTGCCTGTTTGCACAGGGTGGTCACTCCTTGACCACAAGGGAGATTCTTCAGTCTTCTACGTCGAGTAGGATGTCGAAGGGTCCAGTTTCGTTTCATAAGTTTCATCAGGATAATCGGAGTGCGTTGGCACTGCTCCCATTCTTATACCAATCTAGGGGGCTGGATTACCTGCTAGGTCCCTCCTATGGGTGGGACCCAGGAACGGGGTGGTTACACCCCTTTCCCTTTGTCAAGGGTCGCGCTGGGACTGGGGCTGGTGTGCCCCAGAACCGGTTTGGCCGGATTATGCAAGGGGAAGCCTTGTGCGCCACAGGCACTGTCTAGTTCTTTTCAGCCCTCCCTGCCCCAATACACTATCTCCTGTCTGGGGTGGTGTAGCACCTCCCCGCGACAGGAAACCCTTGTCCAGGCCTCCTCTGCCAAGTTTCGGTCAGCAGCAGGAGGTCAGACTTGTGTCGGTGGCAGCAGCATCCATTTTGTGATGCTGAGGCTCTGGTTAGGATTAACCGTGTTTTAGTAAAGTAACATGTCTTCTCCCTCTAGAAGGGTGGAATGCTATCCCCGTCGACAGGACTGTCAAGGGGATAGTATTCCAAATCGTATGACACCTTACACAACATGTTTTGATAAAGCCAAACCAAAGTTAGCACATAACCGCGATGGATTATAATGCACTTAAGAGTATATGGTATGGCATTATCCCGGAACAGCTAAGGGAGTTGTTCCCGACAGCTGCAGACAGGCTCAGCTCATGCTCGAGCACCATCTCACGTAAAACCAAGCACTCTGCCTCCAGGATTGATAAGGCCTGCCATAGGAGTGACTTATAGATTCATATGTGTCCAGATATAGGTTTAGATATAGGTATACTATATCTAAGCAAGGGGTGATTACACCAACTTGCCCCAGCTGAGTGACCAGCCAGTTGTGTCAATTTAAGAACCAGCCTGGGGTGGCAAAAGCTATGCTGCAGCCCCTGGTAGGCCTTGGATGCACCTATGCCCTTGGCACCTATGGTACACTGTATAGGGGCTGACAAGGTGTCCAGTACCAATTTGGTTATGTACCTATAGTACATGTCTGTGAATTTAGAGAGAGAACAGCAGGCTGTGGGTCTGATTAGCAGGCCCACAGCCACATTAGTTCGAAAAACCAGTGAAGCAAAAAGCAAAAATCGGGGTGACCATAGGATAGCAGACACTACTCTCCTACACAACCCCCCCCCCCCCTAAACGCAGGGACATTAAACTTAACCTTGACCAGATAAGTCTTCATGTTCTAAGTGGAAATACCTGGAGAGACCATCTGCATTACCATGGTCAGTCCCTGGTCGGTGTTCCACTGTAAAGTCCATCCCCTGTAGGGAAATGGACCACCTGAGTAGTTTGGGGTTTTCACCCTTCATCTGATTTAGCCACAAGAGGGGCTTATGGTCTGTCTGAATTAGGAAGTGAGTGCCAAACAAGTATGGTCTCAACTTCTTCAGGGCCCAAACCACAGCAAAGGCCTCCCTCTCAATAGCTGACCAACGTTTCGTCCTGGGGGTCAGCCTTCTGCTAATAAAAGCAATGGACTAGTCTTGACCATCTACATTAGGTTGTGAAAGCACAGCTCCCACCCCCAACTCAGAAGCATCTGAACAATGAACTGTTTGGAGTAGTCAGGACTCTTCAGGATAGGTGCAGAGCACATGGCCTTCTTCAGGTCATCAAATGCCTTTTGACAGCTAACTGTCCACTGAACCTTTTTTGGTATCTTCTTGGATGTCAAGTCATTTAATGGTGTCACAATGGACCCATAGTTCTTTACAAACTTCCTGCAATACCCAGTCAGGCCCAAGAAGGCTCTGACTTGTGTCTGGGTAGTTGGAGGAGCCCAGTCCTTTATGGTCTGGATCTTACTCTCCAGTGGTTGAACCTGACCTCCACCTACTAGGTGGCCCAGGTACAACACCTCGCTCTGCCCTATCTGGCACTTGGTAGCCTTGATAGTCAGGCCTGCCTTTTGCAGGGCCTCCAGAACCTTCTTCAGGTGGATCAGGTGATCCTCCCAGGTGGAGCTATAGACAGCAATATCATCTAGATATGCTGCACAAAAGTCATCCAACCCAGCAAGGGCTTGATTCACCAACCTTTGGAAGGTGGCAGGTGCATTCTTCAAACCAAAGGGCATCACCACAAACTGATAATGTCCACTAGGGGTAGGGAATGCTGTTTTGGCTTTAGACTCTTCAGCTAACCTGATTTGCCAATAGCCAGCTGTCAAATCAAATGTGCTCAGAAATTTGGCAGAAGCCAACTTATCAATGAGCTCATCTGCCCCTGGAATGGGATGAGCATCTGTCCTAGTGACAGCATTGAGACCTCTGTAGTCCACACAAAACCTCATTTCTCTCTTTCCATCCTTGGTATGGGGTTTTGGCACAAGGACTACTGGGCTGGCCCATGGGCTCTCTGATGGCTCAATCACTCCAAGTTCAAGCATTTTCTGCACCTCAGCCTTTATACAATCCCTGACATGGTCAGGTTGCCTGTAGATCTTATTCTTTACAGGCAGACTGTCACCAGTGTCCACCTCATGGGTGCACCAGTTAGTTTGACTGGGTGTGAGAGAAAACATATGTCTATGGGCCTGCAACACCTGTCTGCAGTCCATCTGTTGCTGGTCAGTGAGGCTGCCTGCCAAGGCTACTCCATCAACTGAACCGTCTTCAGGGTTCTGGGACAACAAGTCTGGGAGAGGGTCACTCTCTTCCTCCTGTTCCCTATCTGTGGCCATGAGCAGGCTCATGTCCTCCCTGTCAACAAATGCTTTCAATCTGTTAACATGGAGCACCCTGTGGGGGTTCCTAGGGGTTCCAAGGTCAACCAAATAGGTGACCTCTCCCTTCTTTTCAATCATGGTGTGGGGTCCAGACCATTTGTCCTGGAGAGCTGCTGGGGCCACTGGCTCCAACACCCACACCTTCTGCCCTGGCTGGAACTCAACCAGGACAGCCTTTTGGTCATGCCAAGCTTTCTGTAATTCTTGACTGGCCTCCAGGTTTTTGGATGCTCTTTCCATGTACTCAGCCATCCTGGAGCGGAGACCAAGTACATAGTCCACAACATCTAGCTTAGGCTTTTTGAGAGGTAACTCCCATCCTTCCTTCACCAGACACAATTGACCCCTCACAGGGTGGCCAAACAAAAGTTCAAAAGGGCTGTAGCCAACCCCCTTCTGTGGGGCCTCTCTGTAAGCAAAGAGCAAGCAGGGTAAAAGGATGTCCCATCGTCGCCTAAGCTTCTCAGGTAACCCTTTTATCATTCCCTTTAGGGTCTTGCTGAATCTTTCAACAAGCCCATTGCACTGAGGGTGATAGGGTGTGGTAAACTTATAGTTTACTCCACACTCTTTCCACATTGCTTTCAAGTATCCAGACATGAAGTTGGTACCTCTGTCTGAAAGAACCTCCTTTGGAAAGCCCACTCTTGAGAAAACTGCAAGAAGGGCCCTTGCCACAACAGGAGCTGTTGTGGTCCTCAGGGGAATTGCCTCTGGGTACCTGGTGGCATCATCCACTACCACCAGTAAAAATCTGTGCCCAGATGCTGTTTGATGATCCATGGGACCCACAATATCTATTCCAACTCTTTCAAAGGGTACCCCCACCACAGGTAGTGGTATCAGGGGGGCCTTTGTTGTGCCACCTGACTTACCACTGGCTTGGCAAGTGACACAGGAGCGACAAAACTCCTTGATATTTTCTGACATATGAGGGCAGTGAAAGTGAGGGACAAGCCTGTCCCATGTCTTGTTCTGGCCTAAGTGTCCTGCAAGGGAAATATCATGGGCCAAGGTAAGAAGGAAGCCCCTAAATTGCAAAGGTATGACCAACCTCCTGGTGGCACCAGGCTTGGGGTCTCTAGCCTCTGAATAAAGGAGCCCATCATCCCAATACACTCTATGGGTACCTTGAGCATTCCCAGCAGCCTCAGCAGCAGCTTGCTGTCTGAGGGGTTCAAGGGAAGGGCAATCTAATTGGGCCTGCCCCAGGTCTGCCCTTGAGGGTCCCCCTGTCCCCAGAAACTCAACCTGATCAGGTTCAAGTTCTTCAGAGACAGTCTCCTCTTGGACTGCAGAATCAGCCTCCTGTGAAGTCTGATCCTCAACCTGGGGCAAGTGGGAAGGCACAGCCTTAACCCTCTTGCTCCTCCTCTTGGATTGTGGTTGGTCTATAGTTTCAAGATCTACCACAGGTTCAGGTAGGCACTTCTTTGCCTGAGTTCTGGTTACAACAAGTACATGTGCTGATATCCCTAGCATTTCTGCATGAGTCCTGTACTCCACCTCTGACCAAACTGAGTTCTCTAGATCATTGCCTAACAGACAGTCTACTGGCAGGTCTGCACTCACAACAACTTTCTTGAGGCCAGTTACCCCTCCCCAGGAGAAGTTAACAACAGCCACACTATGTGTAGTAGTGGCATTGCTTGCATTGGTCTCTAGGTAATTCTCACCTAGTACAATTTGTCCAGGGTCCACAAAGTTAGGTGTCACCATAGTGACACTGGCACATGTGTCCCTGTAGGCCTGAGCCAGTTTCTCATTAATTAAAGGCGTCTGTCTATACTTGCCCAAGTTACTGAGACTCACAGTAGTGGGCATGGCCATGTCCACATCATAGAGCAGAACTGCCTGAGTAGGGATTCTGACTAGGCCAGATTCCATCTCAGTACCCAGGGTCAACCCTACTATCCCCTTAGGTTGTGTACCACCACTGCTGACTGTACTAGGGGGTGCAGGTGCTTTAGGAGCTGCAGTGGTTGGAACTGGATTTTTCTTGGTGCATTCACTCCCCCAGTGGGAAGTGGACTTGCAGGTATTGCACCAAGGTTTCTTTGGGCCATCATTCTTCTTCTTCTTGTTACCATTCTGGGAACCACCCTCCTTATTAGAATTTTGTGGGCCTGAAGAAGACTTCTGGTCTTTTTCTTTATCTTTCTTATCCCCACCCTTCTGGTCTGTTTCTTCTGGTCACCACCATGGTACTGGGGTTTCTGCTTAATCCTTGTTCTGACCCATTTGTCTGCCTTCTTTCCCAATTCTTGGGGAGAGGTCAGATCTGAGTCAATAAGGTATTGATGCAACAGCTGGTTCTGACAGTTATTAAGGACCTGCTCTCTCATTATAAGATTGTACAATCCTGTATAGTCTGCGACTTTACTTCCCTGCAGCCAACCCTCCAGAGCCTTAGTGGCACAATCAACAAAACCAGTCCAGTCCTGAGTCTGAGCTTTTTGGGTATCTCTGAACAACAACCTGTATTGGTCAGTGGTTAGGCCAAACCCCTCAATAAGGGCACTCTTCAGGACAGAGTAGTTTTTGGCATCCTCAGGTCTAACTGTGAGGAGCCTATCCCTCCCTTTCTCGGAAAAGGAGTACCATAAAATTGCAGCCCACTGATCTTGAGGAACCTGCTGTACCATGCAGGCTCTCTCCAGAGCAGTCATCCATTTGTGGATGTCATCCCCTTCCTTGTAGGGGGGCACAATCTTTGTCAGGTTTCTATTATCATAGGACCTGTCTTTCTCTCTAGGAATATTGCTGCCACCAGTGGAATCTAATCCACTCAACGTTTGTTCTCTTGCTAAAGCAAGTTTAGCTTGAGCCAGGGCTACCTCTTCCCTCTCTATCTGGAGTTGAACAGCCCTCATTCTGACCCTATGCTCTTTCCTCTGGGGGGAAGTCATTCCCCTTTGAGATTCCCTTGAGGCACTAGAAATATGAGAGTCCCTTGAGGAAGATCTCATTCTTCTATTACCTGAGGGAATTATGTTATAGGCCCTGGGGAGGTGCTCGCCCTCTCCATTCCTATGTAGGTCCAAGTTGGTCTGGTTAAGCCTCCCAACTAGTACCTGGTTGTTCCCTGGATCCCGATCTGAATCTTCATTAGTATTTGATTCAGGTTCCTCCTCTATCTCTGGGGGATTCTCAGTCTCTGGGGGATTCACTCCATCTCCTGCATCTAAGGGAGCTGCACTCGCCTTATCTAAATCATCCTTCTCCAGGAAGGATGGCTATCAGGATGGGAATGGTAGGGTTGTGACCCTTTCTCAGCCCCCTTGAAGTGCACAAGGCACTCAAGTCCCTGTGGCTGAGGTTGTCATAGCTGGAAGTTGCCTTGGTACGGTCAACTGTCACAGGCTGAGAGCCAGGAGCTCCCTCTGTGCCAGACATGACTGCTAGTGAGGTGTAAGTGGTGCACTACACTAAGTGTTTCCCTACTGTACCTTGCTAGTGAGTTGTAGGCAGGGTGTGCTAAGCCCTTTGATCTACAACTACTAAGTTCAGTAGAACTTAAATATGCTAAGCTTTGTTTATATGTACCTAAGGTACTTAATGTGATCTTTCAATTTGATAAAAAGATTGCAATGGTAAAACAACAGCAAGCTCAAATCCGCACCGCTGCTCACCAATGTGAGAAGTTGGCCTGATATATGATGTCTCCAATTCTGGGGGCACCTCGTATCAGTCCAAACAATCCCTTATGGTGTCAGGTTGTAAGTCAACCTTATAGACAAGCTATCCTAAGGGTAGCATGGACTAAGCAGCCTTAAAGGCTTAACTCAAGAGGTCGTGTTAAGCAAGCTGTTTTACCAATCACAATCCTGTAATATCAAATGAAAGGACACCACACAAGTTATATATTATACAAATATATGTATTTATTACTAGAATAATCCTCTATACTCTTTATGAGTCTAGAAGCACAAGCGTTTAAACAAAAGCACAGTTAAACATATAGAAGTTGCACAATTATGGATGAGGCCCAGGGGCCACTCAAACCATATATCAAAAAAGTGGTATAAGTATCACTAATCAAACAGTGGTCAGGCCTAGGGCCTGGGGAATCGCTGGGAGCAGTCGGGACTAGCAATGCTGAAGTCTGGAAAAGCCCACGGGATTCGGGTGCAGCGCTTAAAGCACACATATGCACCAATGTAAAGTCAATGGTGCGTAAAAGTTATAAAGTTACTGTAAAAGGAGACTTCCGCTTAACCTAGAAGGACGAAACTTTAGACATATACACTAGAGGTGTGTACCAGTACAGGAGCACCGGCATTGCTGAGTTACCTCACCCACAGGAAGCGGGTGCACGGGTGCAAAGTAGTGTTGGGTTTCGTCACGCAGGTTGCTGGTGCCTGAAGATGCAGATGCTGCAGGCGTCGTGAAGAGAATTGTCCGGTGTGATCCAAGGGTGGATCGAAGATATAGAGGATCTGACAGCAGAGGGGACAGAGTCTGGGGCACTCAACAGTGACCAGGGTGGAACCAGGAAGGAACCAGGCAATGTCGGGCGCAATCAGGTCGATGTCATGAAGCTTGTCTCCGCTGCCATGTGGACTCTGGGGCACCGAGGATGTCCAGGAGTGGATCAGGAGCTGTCCCACGAAGGCTCTCGCTGTCGGCGGTGTCGGCTTCCGGATTGGAGCAAACAACCCTTGGCAAGCGCAACCCACGCAGGATTCGAAGATCGCTTAATACTGGGACCAGGAGGGTCAGAGCGGGTGCTCCTTTTCAGGGGAGCGAGGGCAAGTCTGGAGCAACCAGACTCACAAGTTAGATTTCAAAGTTCGTCGGTACTGGGGCCGCTAGCCAACGGGCAAGCGACCGGACCAACGCGTTGAGCCAAAAGATGCAGAAGGGCCCCACGCAGCACTCGGTGAGTGTAGAGGGGTGAGCTTCGGTGCAAGAGTGGCTCAGGGCTGGGGCTTCTCAAACCCCAATGCACAGCTTCGAGGGGGCCTCGAATGCTGCACGGTCAGCGCCTCGTGGTCTTTACAAGATGGCCGGCCCCACGCTTCAGGTTGCCTCCACGGGTCTCAGCTCTGCAGGGACTGTGGATCGGGCTGTTAGAAGGCAGGCACGCTGGGTCTTGTCGATCTCTGTCGCTCGAGTTCCGGCGGGAACTGCAACAAAGCAAACGTCGAGGTGCTGGATGGTGCCTGTTTGCACAGGGTGGTCACTCCTTGACCACAAGGGAGATTCTTCAGTCTTCTACGTCGAGTAGGATGTCGAAGGGTCCAGAGTTTCGTTTCATAAGTTTCAGTCAGGATAATCTGAGTGCGTTGGCACTGCTCCCATTCTTATACCAATCTTGGGGGCTGGATTACCTGCTAGGTCCCTCCTATGGGTGGGACCCAGGAAGGGGGTGGTTACACCCCTTTCCCTTTGTCCAGGGTCACGCTGGGACTGGGGCTGGTGTGCCCCAGAACCGGTTTGACCGGATTATGCAAGGGGAAGCCTTGTGCGCCCCAGGCACTGTCTAGTTTCTTTCAGCCCTCCCTGCCCCAATACACTATCTCCTGTCTGGGGTGGTGTAGCACCTCCCCGCGACAGGAAACCCTTTGTCCAGGCCTCCTCTGCCAAGTTTCGGTCAGCAGCAGGAGGTCAGACTTGTGTCGGTGGCAGCAGCATCCATTTTGTGATGCTGAGGCTCTGGTTAGGATTAACCGCGTTTTAGTAGAGTAACATGTCTTCTCCCTCTAGAAGGGTGGAATGCTATCCCCGTCGACAGGACTGTCGAGGGGATAGTATTCCACATAGTATGACACCTTACACAACATGTTTTGATAAAGCCAAACCAAAGTTAGCACATAACCGCGATGGATTATAATGCACTTAAGAGTATATGGTATGGTATTATCCCGGAACAGGTAAGGGAGTTGTTCCCGACAGCTGCAGACAGGCTCAGCTCATGCTCGAGCACCATCTCACGTAAAACCAAGCACTCTGCCTCCAGGATTGATAAGGCCTGCCATAGGAGTGACTTATAGGTTTATATGTGTCCAGATATAGGTTTAGATATAGGTATACTATATCTAAGCAAGGGGTGATTACACCAACTTGCCCCAGCTGAGTGATCAGCCAGTTGTGTCAATTTAAGAACCAGCCAGGGGTGGCAAAAGCTATGCTGCAGCCCCTGGTAGGCCTTAAATGCACCTATGCCCTTGGCACCTATGGTACACTGTATAGGGGATGACAAGATGTCCAGTACCAATTTGGTTATGTACCTATAGTACATGTCTGTGAATTTAGAGAGAGAACAGCAGGCTGTGGGTCTGATTAGCAGGCCCACAGCCACATTAAGTCAAAAAATCAGTGAAGCAAAAAGCAAAAATTGGGGTGACCATAGGATAGCAGAACCTACTCTCCAACAGAGGGCACACAGGGTCCCGGCCAAACCGCCCTTGCCGGGCCGTCCGCCCCGACCGGTGGTTGCTAGACTCCTTCACTACAAAGATAGGGATCTGCTGATTCAGAATGCTTGCGCAAATGGGCCTTTTAAAGTGGAGAACGGCACGGTCACTATCTTTCCAGACTATACACAGAAGATACAGAGGCGCAGGGCCTCCTATCTGGCTGTCAAAAAGGAGCTCAGAGACGAGGGGATCCAATACTCACTGTTGCTCCCGGCCAAACTGAGAATCATTATGGACGGCTCGATCTAATTTTTCCTGACGCCTGAGGATGCCTGGTCCTGGCTGGAATCTTACAGAGCAGGAACGGATCGCAGGGGCAGGGCAGACCGAGGGCAGCCCAAACCACCGCGGATACGCCATTCTCAGCGTCTCAGAAAGAAACAGAGAACCCAACAGGCACTACTGAACACACAATCGGCGGCTGACAGGCAGGGTGCTCTGGCGGCGACGGCGGCGATCACGGGGTCACAGAAGGAGGACTCGGCGAGAGGATCGGCCTCTGATGAGGACAGGAGACATTCGGGAGCTGAACTATCAGATGCGGACAGCTCTAAGGGCCCAGAGGTAACACCTAGGTCAGCGGACGATCTGTAAGCTGAATAGCCCTCCCTGAGGGTCCTCATCTGTGGACTGAACTTGGGGGGAATGGAGTCCCTGGTCCTGTCCCTGATCGTTATAATAGCGAATGTTGCTATGTGGGGTTGGAGGGCTGGGGGCTGGGGCGAGCGCTGCTGCCTGTTGGGGTTGATCCACGCTCGCATTGCCCCTAAGGCACCCTGCGGTGACTACCGCAGGATAGCATAGTGTGATTTGTTGTGGTAGTTTGGATGGGGACTGATAATCTGCTATTGGGTCCTGTTCTGGGGGGAGGGCTAGGGGTGTGTTATCGAGATTTTGGTTTTTGGGGGTTCATGATACTGGTGTGGGCTGGTGCGGCTTGAGGGTCGGGACAATGAGAAAACACTGTTCTGGGGACGTTACCTGAATTGAAATGTATCACGTGAAACGTGCGTGGGCTGCATACCATGTCTAGGCGCCATAAGGTGCATGCATATTTAGTGTGCCGCGATGTACAGATAGCGTTGCTTCAGGAGACTCATCTTACCAAATTGGAATGCTCCGCGCTGCAGAAGAGATGGAGGGGCCAGGTGTTTGGTACGGCCTACTCTGCGTTCGCCAGGGGGGTCTTAATATGGGTTAGGGCGGGGACCCCCTTCCAGGTTACGAACCAGATTGTTGATCCAGAGGGCAGATATGTGGCGGTAGAGGGGAGACTTTATGGCCGAGATGTGATGCTCTGCAGTATTTATGTCCCGAACACGTATCAGTCCTGATTCCTAGACACTCCTTCGGGCACTTTGGCACATTATCTAGCGGGTCCGGTGATACTAGGGGGGGACTTCAACTCAATTACTGACATTGCATTGGATAGATCACACCCACCACTGGTTGAGTCCCAGGTGCGCAGGATGGCGAGGCAAAGAGTGGACTGGCAGGACAGGTGGGGGCTGATTGATGTATGGCGAGGACATCACCCGGAGGAGAGGGATTACTCGTTCTTCTCTGCACTGCATGAACTGCATGTTAGAATTGATACGATCTTATGCGGTCATGCGGTGGCTCCCCTGGCGACACTCTTAATACCTGGCGAGGACTGTCTCCGATCACAATCCCCAGCTGCTGTCCCTCCAGTGGCAGCGGGCGAGAACCGCGATCCCCACTTGGAGATTGAACCCAGACACCTTGGAAGATCAGGTTTTTCGCTCTGACGTCCGGGATGACGTTGAGTGCTATTTCACTGTAAATAAAGGGACGGCCTCCACTAGGGCGGTTGAATGGGACGCATTCAAGATGGTGGTGAGGGGACTGTGCATTAATAAACACTCTGGGGAAAGAGCAGTGGTCCTGGCCGATGTCCGCAAGGCGGAGGAGGCGCTGAGGGACATTGAGAAGCAGAGACCGGAACGGAGGGCAGTGCAGGCGCAGCTACTGGAGGCCAAGGAACGAGTGGTGGCGGAAACAGAGAGGCTGAGAAGTTATGACTACAGGCAGTATACGGCAAAGGTCCATGCGGAGGGAGATAAGGTGGGCACATTGTTAGCGAGGCTAGCGAACCCGGAGCCGAGGGATTGTCCGATTTTTTGTGTACGTACGGAGACAGGGGACCTGGACTATTTCCAAGCGGCAATCCTCTTGCGCTTCTTGGATTATTACACGTCTCTCTATCAAAGTCACCTGGTGGCAAACGCTGTAGACGTTGAAGACTATCTGGCGGGGATACACTTCCCCCAGCTGGAGGAGGAGGATGCAGAGACCCTGGGCCAAGCAATAACACTGCCCGAGATTAGAGGCGCTATTAAGCAGATGGCTAAGAACAAGACGCCAGGAGTGGATGGCCTCCCAATTGAATTCTATGTCAAATATATTGACATTTTGGCCCCCCAATTGTTGGTCTATAACGAGGCAGCAGAACAGGGCCATCTGCCCAGGTCCATGAGGGAGGCGCTGATTGTCCCCCTGCTGAAACCCGGCAGAAAGGGCAGCGATGTGACCTCCTATAGGCCGTTATCCATGCTGACGGTGGATTATAAAATTCTGAGCCGCATCCTGGCCACGAGACTGCTGCCACATATGACGGCGCTGGTACATGAAGATCAAGCTGGGTTTATTCCGACCAGGAATACTTCGATCAACATCCGTCGCCTTGTACGGGTACTCGGGAGCGCTCTGTCTGCGGACATGATGTCGGCCGTGTTGTCCATTGACATAGAAAAGGCGTTAGATAGCCTGGAATGGGAGTACCTTGATAGGGTGTTGGAGAAATTTGGCCTGGGAGCACAATTTCGTCGTTGGACGAAAGTCTTGTACTCCTCAGCTACCGCCAGGGTGCGGGTAGGTTCGGTGATTTCTGCAGAGTACCCGGTGCGGAAAGGGACAAGACAGGGGTGTTCGCTCTCACCCCTGTCTTGCCCCGATACAAGCCAGGACGGGGTTAGCGTTCACAGGCCTTCTGTGCAGTGGAATACAGCACCATATTTCGTTATATGCCGACGATCTGCTGCTTTTTTTAGAAGACACGAATATAGCACTGCAAGGGGTGGTGGCTATGTTAAAGAATTTTGGAACACTGTCGGGCCTTCGGGTTAATTGGGCCAAGACGTGCATTTTCCCGCTGCGAGCGGACATGCCCCAGCCACAACTGGCCGCGGGTATGGTGTGGGAACGATCGTGTTTCACCTATTTAGGAGTGCGGATCTACCACGAGGCTGCCGAAATGTTGGAAGGGAATATAGGACGCTGCGTGAGAGCTCTACGGAGCTGTGTTGCATTTTGGGCCACCCTTCCCCTTTCAGTATTGTGGAGAGTGGCGCTGCTTAAGATGGTGGCCTTGCCGCGACTGCTCTATTATTTTCGCATGCTCCCATTGTGGATACCCCCCCGGTTTTTTCGGGAACTGCGTACGCTTACTATTGATTTTCTGTGGGGGCGAGGGAGGAGGAGGGTGGCGATGGACACGTTGCTGAGACCAAAATCAGAGGGGGGCCTGGCAGTCCCTAACTTCGAACTTTATTATCTAGCAGCGCAAATGCAGGTCCTCACGCAGAATGTCGCGAGGGAATTTAGGGGCCCTGCACAAAACCATGGGATAGGGATACAGAGGCACATCCTCTCGTATATCGTCATGCAACAACAGCTTGAGCTGGGGGACTTAACCCTGGAAGAGAAGACCCTGAGGTTGTGCTGGAACAAAAGCCAAAAGAGGGCTGGGGTGGCACATCCATATGCACCGGAGATTCCTTTAGGTATGCTGACGGCACTGCCACATGGGGAGGACTCGTCCCCTCTCGCCGACTGGGAGGACCTGGGGCTCCAGATGGTGGGTGACCTCTATGCCGATGGAGAGTTGTTGCCCTTCCGGACGGTGCAGGAACAGTTTGGTCTCCCTGATGGGAGTTTCCTCTTGCATATGGCTGTGACAACGGCGATAAGGAAGCACTGGAGGACTGGGCAGTCGGAACCGCTGACCACGATGGCCTGTCAATATGTGGTAATGGCAGCGGGGACGTTTAAAGCGGTCACTTGCCTACATTCCCGCATGCTGCATGAGGGGTTGGAACCACTCACGTCCCTGAAACAAAAGTGGGAAGCGAGTGTGGGGAAACCCATACCGAACGCGACGTGGGGACGTATCCTGAGGAGGACTTGGAAGGGATGTAGGAACGCCAGATTTCAGCTGGTGCACTTTTTTGTAGTGCATAGAGCTTACCTCACCCCAGGGAGGATTAGGAGATATTTCCAAGTCCAAGATGCAGCATGTCCTAGGTGCTTGATGCCTGGGGTGGAACTGGATAATATGTTGTGGGACTGCCCGAAGGTGGGATCTTATTGGACTGAGGTAGGGGCGCTACTTACTGAACTCACGGACCGGCAGGTGGAATATGATATGGCGACATGCCTGTTGCTTTGGTTCCCCCACACAAAAAAGACGAAGATCACTAGCAAATTTATTGATTTTGGTCTTATTTTAGCCCAGAGGGAGATCACCTGGCGCTGGAAGTCCACGGAGGGCCCGTCAAGCAAGAGGTGGGCGAACGAACTCCACAAGTAGGCCCGCTGTGAAAGTGCCGTACGATTTAGGCAGGCATCCCGTACAGCTAACGAAAAGAGTCTGGAAATGGCGCGGGCATGGGAGGGGCTGGTGCAGTCACTGGGCGACAGTCTAGTACCAGATGAGGAATAGATGGGGGTGGGTCTTGCAGGGAATCCATGTGATGCACTGACAGATGTGTAATGATCCTTCAGGTCTCGCCCGATGCAGTCTGGTTATGAATCAAGCCCTCACCAGTAACAGTTGGGGGGAGGGATGGGGTGGGCAGCCAGGGGTCCTATTGAAGCTATGGGAGGTGATAGGGTATTAGGTGTCTAATGGGCTGACGTTTGCGTTCTACAGTTGATAGGGGGATCTCCTCCTGGAACTGTACATTGAGTTTGGCTCTCTCTGGAGCACCTACGTTGGGGGGCCACCTGGGTGAGGGTGGTACACACAGCAAGTCAGCACTGTTCAACCGCACTCACCATTTGAGACATGGGTAGCTATTTGGGGGACCCGGTGTTTGGGGAGATATAGAAAAGCAGATCATTGATTGTTTTGCCGACCATTACCACTGCTTCCTTCCTTTTAGGATTTTCAACTCCTAATGCTTCCTGGCTATCGCCGCCCGGCCTCCGGGATGTGGGCTGAATGGCTGTGTACTGCTTCTTTTATGATCTGTGCAGGATGCATGTGAGTGGTGGGAATGTCGGATCAACTGATTGTAAGCTTTCTAAATCTGCAATAAAAATATATTTACAAAAAAAAAAAAAAAAGAATTTCGATTCATGTGAAGGAGAGACATTTAGGCAATGTTGTTTTCCAGACCATGTATTTCACAGTGACTTCCAAGGACCATTGAATTTGTTTCCAGTTTTGGTGAGTGCTATTTGAGCTGGCAGTCCGTAAGATGTTGTGCACTTTATTATAATGTTTTATAAGCAAGCTCTGGGGCATGTGGTCGAAGATGATGGGAAAAGCCTTGATCGAATTGATAAGTGGAATTGAACAAAAGGTGTAATCTAAGACAGCTGATCTTTTCGGGGAAAAATATTAAATTAGATTGTTGATTTTCTAGGAAGAGCCTATTTAAGGCGCGCAAGGACATCCTCTCTAAAGCAGCTATCGGAGTATATCCTATGGGATCTGGGATCTTCTTGGCCTGTTATTGAGTGCTTTTTGGACCCCATGTAGGTGAATGACCCAACTGCGAACCAAACCTAATCCTTGCTGCTAAGGACTGCTTCAATTTGTGGTTTTTCCTCTCAACTATGGAATTTCCCTCGGGATGATAGGGGGTGGAGTACTGCAAGGCCGCACCCAAACTTCCCAAGGCTTCTTTGTAAGCCCGAGAGCTAAACTCTGGGCTCAGGTCGGAATGTAGTGTGTCAATTGCGTATGCCCCGATGAAGAGTCACAAATCCTTTATAACAATTTGAGCGTCAGCCGAGCGCTGTGGCCAAACCCACTGGCATCTGGAGCATGAATCCACTGCCCCCGAGATGTAAGGTGCTGCAGTGTTTCAAGTAAACAACCGCTAGAGGTTTGCCTGAAATCAACAGAGGTGTCTGCTGAGGACGTGTAATGGTTGAACCTTTCATCTGCTGGCAGTTATCACATTTAAGGATCAAATACTTGGTCTGTTTTGTTAGGCCTAACTACCAATAGAGCTGCTTTAATCATGAAATTGTAGCAGTAACCCCTGTGTGTGCTGAACCCAGACCTCATGTGTAGCTAGTATTAAAATCAATCTGCGATCAGTGTTTGGTATAACTCTATCCTTACTCTTGGAATCTGAGCATATGGTATATTTTGTGCATCTAACTTGTAGGAGTACTTGAATGAAAAGCCTTTCAGCAGGTAGGTGTCGTTGCGAGCCGCATTGACAGCCACCATGATGTCTCTATCTAACCTCATACTAGAATGAGTGATTGCAGTAATGGTAGCAGTGCGAACTGGTGCCTTAGTGGCTTCATCAGCCAAGGAATTCCCTGCAATGTGAACGCCAACATGTTTGTGACTACATTTGTGGATAAAATGAGCCTGTGACAAGCATCTTTCAGCTTTGCCACCTGTTCCCAAAGCAGTTTGGGTATGATTGTGCAACCCTTGGAATCTCTAAATCCATTCTAGTCCCAATAGTGAAGATATTCATTATAGGACTGGACACAATAATATGAATCACACACTATAAGTGTGGGGAATCCGCGATCCGTACTTTGTAGTGCTAGAATCAGGGCCCTAAGTTCTACCAGATGTGCTGTACAGTGTGTTTATTCAGGACGGAACTTTCTGTCATGCATGCGCCCCTTTACGATTGCACACGCCGCAGAATATTCGTGTTTTGTCCCTACTGCAGGTTGAGCAGCTCCATCGCTATAAATGATGTAAACATATCGATCTAGAGGCAGTATTTCATTCGACAGAGGATATTCTTGTTCGTACTGCAGGAATGCTTGTGTTTGTAGTGTAGAATCAAAATTATAGTCTACATCTGTTGCAGTGAGAGAGTTATCCCATTGAATCCATCGTGGATATAATGCTTTGGCATTTGGAACGCTTGCTCTAGTAACGTCATAAGGTCGGTACTGGGGTAACGACAATCATTCAATTACCCTGAGCTACTGCTCCCTCTCTCACTAAGTGATACAAAGGGGAATGATGGGACGGAGCGCTTGAGCAAATCAAACACTCACCCCCAGCCAACTGACCTGGGTTTAATCCATCACCATTCTTTAGCTCACTCCGCCACCCCAGTTCAGACATGGCCATATGCAAATCAGTCTGACCCTGTGCCTCATGGGAACAGTCCAGCCCGAACTGCCAAAGCCATGTCTTCCCTGGACCGGAAACAAGCATCCTGGGACCGATTTCTGGCATTTCAACCGTCATCAGCCAGGCTAGCTTGAATCCAGTGGCAAAGTGAGCAAGGGACTCATGTCTGAGCATACCCTGCCAACTTAGGGCGAACAAAGCGATACAAAAGGGGATGATGGACGGAGCGCTTGAGCAAATCAAACATTCACCCCCAGTCAACTGATCTGGGTTTAATCCATCACCATTATTTAGCTCACTCCACCACCCCAGTTCAGACATGGCCATATGCAAATCAGTCTGACCCTGTGCCTCATGGGAACAGTCAAGCCCGATCTGCCAAAGCCATGTCTTCCCTGGACCTGAAACAAGCATCTTGGGACTGGTTTCTGGCATTTCAGCTGTCATCAGCCAGGCTAGCTTGAATCCAGTGGCAAAGTGAGCAAGGGACTCACGTCTGAGCATACCCTGCCAACTTAGGGCGAACAAAGCGATACAAAAGGGGATGATGGACGGAACGCTTGAGCAAATCAAACACTAACCCCCAGTAAACTGATCTGGGTTTAATCCATCACCATTCTTTAGCCCACTCTGCCACCCCAGTTCAGACATGGCCATATGCAAATCCGTCTGACCCTGTGCCTCATGGGAACAGTCCAGCTAGCATTATGCATAACGTTTTATTTACCACTTCTGAGCATCACTTCAAAGCTTTCAATAGAACAGTATGAAGTCACAAAACACTAGAACATTCAACATATTAAAAGTCCCCAACATTCCAGTCTCATCCACTTTTGTTTCTCTTCTCTCTATTGTAAATAGTTTTCCTCGTCTCTTTCTTCTCATACTCCTTAAACAGATTATTGCAAATCTGCCAATCAAACTACTACATATTAAAACAAATTCCCCTAAAAATTCTCTTTTTCTTAATCTCATACTACAACATTTAAACACTGTCAAGTATTACATAATTTAAACTTTCTACTACCACCAACACCAACATGAAATGCAAGCCCCCTAGTCTTTAATAAAATCATGATTCTCTAAGCAATTAACCTCTGACAATCGACATTTTATGTCAAGACAGGAGGCTAGCATTATGCATGTTCAAAGTTCCTTAAAGCACGTACGGTAACATGTTCTACTGGCCTGAAATAGACATCTCTAAAAACTCTGTCATTTGACAAATCTGCCGCCTGAAGAATTTCACCCAAACTTCCTCTTGCGCTATACACCTTAGAAGCCATTGCCCCATGAATAGAATGTGCTTTAAACTTTGCCAAATGAACTCCTGCCTCACTCATCATATTCTTAAACTATCTAGCAATAGTGACCACTGAAAGCGCACCATGGGGCTCCACATATGAAATCAACATTTGATCTACTCCAGCCCATCTAAACTCACTCATCCTTGATTCATATTCCCTAATACATCTCTCAACACACAACTTAGGATGATTAATAAATCTAGGATACAAAATTCTCTCAGACATCGTTTTAGTTCTTCTCTTTACTTCAAACAACACTCCTTAACAATTGAAGAATCTACCTGAAATATCCAATGCCTTCACATCAGACAATCTTCTAAATGAAATCATAGAAAGCAGAGTAGCCAACTTCCATGAAAAATGCTTTAATGTCAAACATCAATTAGCTGTCCAACCTTCAAACAGTTTCCAAACCACATTAACATCCCAAACAAATCAATATCTTGAACCTGGTGATTTCTTTAAATGAATACCTTTCATAACTCTACAAATTAACTGACCTTTTCCTACCGAAATACCATCAACCAGTGAAGGACCTGCCGCTACCACTGATCTATAATAATTGACAGTCCTATAATTCAAACCCTTCTTATACAATTAAGCTGAGAAATTGCTTCAACAGGATCCAACTCTCTCTCCACGCACCAGCGTAGCCAAACTTTCCATGTGCTTGAATACTTTTTCCTAGTTCATGAAGCCCAGGATTCATATAACAACTCTGCAGCTTCTCCTGATAAATCTTTGAATCTTCTGGGTTTCCTGAAATGCTCCAAACTGGAAGGTTGAGCACCCCTGACTCCACTAAAGAATGCTCCCCTCCGTCTACATCTTGTAAAAGTCCTGTCTCCGCTCTTACTAAAAAAGGGTCCTCCATAGCCAGTTCCATCAAGCCTGAGTTACCCGTAAAGGCGTCACTAAAACTATTCTGCAACTCTGTATACACACCTGTTTCAAAAGTCTCTGAATCCTTGAGAAAGGAGGGAACGCATAACCTTTCAAACCCTTCCAGTTCAGGCTGAACACATCCACTGTATATCACACATGACCCAATTCTGGATCGGTCGTAGGGAGTGGGAGCAACTTTATGGCCTCTGGGGGGGCAAGGGACCTGTTTACGTACTCTCCCTTTACAATAGCGTTTCCACCAAAACACAAACAGGCCCTTAAATCAACAAGCCAACACTTTGTGGTCTCATGCCCACCGGGAGGAGAACAGGGTCAAAGAGTAGGTCCCCAGAGAGGGAGTACCTTGAGGAACGTTTGACTACAGGACTACCCTCCCCCTTCCCTCCATGAGGCACTACTACTTATCAGTGGAGATATGGTTCCCACAGATTTGGATGAAACCCGATGTGAAAAAGGGTCATTAAGGTATCGTAGGCATGTTTAAGCAAGACGCTGAATTTAAGGAAATAATACAGGGTCACAATTGGGTTTAGTACAGTCTTGAAGAAAGCCCAGGACCCCCGAAGGGGCCATTATAGGGCTGAAACATGTCGACCTAGAGTGGACAATGAGCACCATAGCAGGACTATTATTGTCCTAGATTTCATGCTTTTAATTATCCCTCCATCACCAATGAATAAAGTTTACAGAATTTACCGGCAGTTGGTAGGGATTTTTATCTAGACTCTTCCACCCCTCTTTCCTTTTTCTTTTTCACCTTAGTTTCCTACTAATAGTGATATCACAGACCTTAAAACGTGCTTGTTCGCCATTAGAGGATTCTTTGATGAATGTGGAATGGCTGACTATGAAGCCTGATAACTGGGAGGCGTGTGAGGCCATCCTGAACCTTTTTTTAGCACATCACGGTGCTGGTCCAATAATACATTTGGAGTCCAATAGTAGGCCGAGCATTCCCTCAGCGGGAGTACACCTACATAGTAAGGTGGCATGGGATCACAAAGTGTGAACACATCCACTGCCATTGCTCCTGGATCTGGACTCCAACACACACAATACTCTAACTGATTGATCAATCTTGACGAGAATAAATCTACCACCAAAGGACCAAGTTCCTTCTGTATTACTTTAAAAACTTCTGGATACGGCTTCCAATCGCTGAAATCCTTTAAAATAACGTGAATTCCAGCCTGCAACTAGATATTCTTTCTCTGGAAGATAATGTGCTGACGCACTTATCTTGTGTTCCATGCAAAATGTCTAGAAATCCTCTGCCAACTCTGTCAATTCTTTCGATCTGTTGCCACCTAATTTATTTATGTACGTACCTGAAAAACTATTGTCCATCTTCAACAATACCACAGCACTTTGGATTCTTTCTTTGAAACTACAAACCGCCAATACTCCTGCTTCCATCTCCAGACAATTTATATGATTGGTTCGTGCCACCAAATTCCATCTCCTACCTGTCTCCTGTGATCCTAGTCTTACACCCCAACCTAAATTGCTTGCATCTGTCTCTATGACATAATCTGGACTTGTCCCAAAAATTGCACGTCCATTCCATGCTTGAATAACCAAACCAACTCCTCCTGTGCCTCAATATCCAACGTCATCTTGTCTCCATACGAGAGACCCTTGTTCAAACCAGACCTCTTCAACCCTTTGCAAAATCCTGTAATGTAACAGTCCAGGAAAAAACACTTGTATTGAAGATGACAAAAGGCCTATCACCCTTGCCAACTGCCAACAACTCATCTCTTGTTTCTTCAACAACCACTTCACTTCCCGTCTTATAAGAGCAATTTTCCTCTCCGCCACTCCACTGTTCTTCACTGTGTCTACCACAAATCCCAAAAATCCCTTTCTCTGTGCTGGTATCAAAACTGACTTTTCCAAATTTATCACAAATCCTTAATCCCTCAAACCACTTTGTACCAGAAAGCTGTGCTCTTGTAATGTCTCCACATTTCCATTGATTATCAATACATCGTGTCATTAAATCAACAAACGCACCCCTCTTTCCCGAAAAAACTCACAACAGGTCTCATTATCTTTGAAAAACACCAAGGGACTGAAAACAACCTGAACAGGAGATACACAAACTGGAAAAGAGATCCTTTCCACCTGAACTGAAGGTAACGCTGACTCTCCCGAGAAATCGGGACCAAAAAGTATGCATCCTTCAAATCTATTTTCACCAACCAGTCTCTGTCCATCAGAATATCTCTTAGCAGATGGATACCCTCCATCTTGAAATGTTGGTAAACTACTTATTAATTTAAATCCCTTAAATGTATCACTTGTCTCCAACCTTTTACCTTCTTTTCTGCCACAAAAAGTGTACTTACAAATCCTTTTAGCCATTCCGGAATCTCTAGTATCGCTTTTTTCTCTATCATGTCCTTTAGGTCTTGTTCCACAATATTTTTAACTTGTTTTTCGAACAACATTACTCTTGGTTCCCTTTCCTGTTTTGGTTCTGTCACAAAATATATAAAATATCCTCTAAAAGTTTCTAAAACTCAGGGTTCCCCTGTTATCTCCTTCCATTTTTCTATGAAATGTTTCACCTTCCTCCTATGTTTCTCTGGGTAAAACCAGTTATACCTTTCGAACTCACCTTGATTTAATTGATTTCCTGTTTGGAAACCACTTCTTCAGCAACTTGCTCTGCTCCTGCCACCTCTGCCTCTCTGTGGATACAGAGTTCCCGGTTACGAGGTTCCTCGATATCCTCCTCTACCTTGAAATATTCCTCCTCCTTGATAAAATGGGCCAGTTCCAAATGGACGGCCGAAAGCTGACCCTGCCGTCCAGCCCTTCCATATAAACCTCCATTTCCAAATACTTTCCTTTTGAAAGCATTTACCAAGAGCTGTAAATGTCTGAACATGCTTCCCTAGAGACTTTACCAGACCCTCACCAAAAAGAAGTCCTTTAGAGTCCTCACTCGATTCCTTCTTAGCGAATTCGCCCAGTTTTGGACTTATTCTAAATAATACAGCTTTTCGCCTTTCGGCAATCAAACCAGTACTGGCATTACCAATAAAGCAAATAGCTCTCTGGCTCCAACCCTGCAGTAAATTTATATCCAGCTCTGTTCCATTCGGATAAGATTATTCTACCATATCGAAATTCCTAGATATTGTTCCTAAGATATCCAGACGTTTGTCTTCACATTGCTTGAGTGTCCTTTCAAACCTCTTTAATGGATCACAACCAAACTAACTTAAATAAATTAGCTATTAGATCGGGATCTAAATTTGATGTTATTATATCCTTGACATTATTTATTGGACATGAGCACTCTGCTCTTAAAAAGTTAAGCTCATTCCTCTCAAGTGGACGTCCAATCCAAATTGTAATATAATCCGCCACTTGACTCAAAGGCCACCACAGTTCTTGGGTGCCTTATTTGAGGTGGATTGAACAAGGTCGGACCCATAGGATCTTGAACTTCCTTTATTATATCTTTACTAGGACTTCCTAAATCTGAAAACTCATCTGGATCCTCATTATATTCAAGATACAAAACATATTTGTAGGAGAGTAGGGTCTGTTTCCTATGGTTAACCCCACTTTTTGCTGTGATTCTCTGGTTTTTCGACTTTAGTGTGGCTGTGAACCTGCTAATCAGGCCCACAGCCCAGCTGTTCTCTCTCTAAATTGATACCATGTACTTTAGGTACATACCAGATTGGTTACTGGGTCACCCTTGTGAGCCCCTGTATAGTGTACCATAGGTACCCAGGTCATAGGTGCACCCTAGGCCTACCAGGGGCTGTAGCATGTATTGTGCCACCCCTGGTTTGCCTTCCAAACTGACACTACAGGTCTGTTCACACAGCCTGGGTAAGGTGGTGTAATCACCCCTTACTTAGATATAGTATACCTATATCTATATACATATATAGACACATATACACCTATAAGCCACTCCTAAGGCAGACCTCGACAATCCTGGAGGTAGAATGCTTGGTTTTATGTGAGAGGGTGCCCTAGCATGAGCTGAGCCCCTCTGCAGCTTTCGGAACCATCTCCTTATAGCTGTTCTATGATACAGCCATACCATATACTCTTAAGTGCATTATAAGCCTTCCTTGCGGTTAATGCTAACTTTGGTTTGGCTTTATCAAAACATGTCGTGTAAGGTGTCAAACACTTTGGAATACTACCCTCCCCGCCAGTCCTGGCGGCAGCGGTAGCATTCCACCCTTCTAGAGGGAGAAGACATGTAGTTCCTGGTTTACACCATTAAAGTTAAAAAGAGCCTCAGCATCACAAAATGGATGCTGCTGCCACAGACACGAGTCTGCACTCCTGCTGCTGGATGAAACTCCGGCAGGGGAGGCCTGGACAATAGGTTTCCTGTCCAGGGACGTGCTGGAACCTCCCCAGACAGGCTCTTAGTGTATTGGGGCAGGGAGGGCTGCATTCAGTAAATGCTTTCCAGACACTGCCTGGGGCACACAAGGTGCTCCATGCATTTCCCAGTTCAAACCGGTTGCTGGGGCACTCAGCCCCAGCTCTGATGCGAAACTGGACAAAGAGGAAGGGGTGTAATCACCCCCACCCCAGGTCCACCCACAGGAGGGACCTTGGAGTTAGTCCAACCCCTAAACTTACTATAAGTATAGAACCCCAGTCCCTAGGACTTTAGATTTCCCTGGACGAAACTCTGCAACATATATCCTGGACCTTCGACATTCCATTTTGACTGGAAGACGGAAGAAATCTCCCTTGTGGTCAAGGAGTGACCACCCTGTTCAAACAGGCACCAACATCATCTTTGCTGGACTGCATTTTTGAGGCTCTCGCCGGATCCCGAAGAATCTGCGACACAGGACATGCACTTCCAGACATCTCCGACTCCGACCTTTGCTCACAGCAAAGCTGAGACACGTGGCGGACATGAGAGACGTGGGACCAGAACTCCTGGACATCCTGCATTTTGCTACCTGCACTGACTTGCCAAAGTTGTGCATTGGTGTGCTTTAAGCCCCAACCCATAGCACCTTTTGTACCGAAGCTCAGAGGCCCACACTTCACGAGTGTCCAGTGGGCCCGCTTTGCGCATTTCAGCTCGACACGACTTCACAGTTCCTAGTCTGTTGGCTAGTGAGCCTCCAAGAAGACTAACCTTTGTTTCAGCTTGCTTTCCTGGTTGCTCCAGGCTTGCTCCAACTTCCCTGCAAAGGAGAAGTTCCACAGACCTTGCTGGTCTGCACCGAAGCCAATCTCGACATCCTGCGTGGGTTGCGTTTGCCAAGGCTTGTTGGATCCAATCCGGATACCGATACCGCAGTCAACTAGATCCTTTGTGGGACAGTTTGAATCCAGCTCCTGGTTGTCGTCGACGCCTCCTGGACCTCGTGGCTGAAGAGACAAACTTCACCTTTTCACCTGAAATCACCCGACATCTGGTGGCATATTTCTATCGCTACCCTGGTCACTGGCTAGTGGCCCAGACTCTGTCTTCTCTGCTTTCAGGTTCTTCACATCTCCGATCCACCCTTGGATCCACCCAGACACTTTTCCTCTGGTCGCCTGCAGCACTTCTCCGCAGCTCTCCATTGGAATCGACGACGAAACCCAACACGAAAAGAGACCTATGCACCTGGCTTCCCTGGGTGAGGTAATACAAGTACTCCGGTGCTCCTGTGAGTATTGACTCTCGAAGTGTCCTAGTCTAAAAAGGTTCCATCACAGTTCACCTGTTTGTACTCTTTTTCTTTAAAATTCTAACTTGTTCGTTCCCCATAGGAAGTCAATGGTAACCCACGGCTGTGTTTAGACATTGCACGCTTCTCCCGTGGGCCTCCTACATCCTAACCTTTGGTTGCCCTGAGTAGCCCCAGCGATTCCACAGGCCCCAGGTCTGCTTTCTATTTCTCACGTGGTTCTATTACCACTATTTTAGTATATGGTTTGTGAGGCCCCTAGAGTAAAACGTATACTGTGCAACTTATCGTATGCTAATTAAGTTCCTTGTATTGTACTTTTACCTCTGACCTCATAAAGAGTCCAGAGGGGTTGTGTTTAGAATAAATACATATATATTTGATATATACCTTGTGTGATGTGCTTTCGTTTGGTACTCAAGAGATTATAAATGATAAAACAACTTGCTTAACTCGTCTCCAAGTCTTAGCCTGAAGGCTGCTCTGCATACTACCCCTAGGATAGCTTTCTATAAAGTTGACTTTATAACCTACCATCAAAAAGTGTTGATTAGACTGGTGCAAGGTGCCTACTAGAACTAGTGGACATCATATACCAGGCTAACTTCTCACATTGGTGTGCAGTGGATGGGATAAGAGCTTGCACTTGTTTTATCAAATAATCTTGAGAATATAATTTGAAAAATCACATTAAGGTACCTGTAGGTACACATGAATCAACCATGGTGGTCACAGCTTGAAGGGAATTACACTTGCTAGTTGGAATGTGGCAGGGATTAGGTCAATGGAGAGGGATCCAGCCTGGATTGATTTTGTTAACAATTATGATATCCTGTGCCTCCAGGAAACATGGAGCAGGGAAGAGATTAGTTATAAGGGCTTTGAGTCCTACAACCTACCTGCCTATGGCTCAGGCCCAGGGCGAGCTAAAGGGGGTCTTGTGGTTTTAATATCTATCTCACGCCCTATCGTGGTGAAAAAACACCTGCAAATGGGTGTTCATGGGCAGATCCTTTGGCTTGTCGAGACTGGGGCTCGAAACATTATATTGATCAATTATTATAATAATATTTTTGACAATACTAGGTCCAAAGTGGTACACGATTTAGCTGATGCTCTTGAAAATCTATGCTCAGATTCTAAGGTTGTTTTCGACTTCATTTGGGTTGGTGACTTCAATATTAAGTTATGTGAACATTCTACATTGGGGATTTGCGGGGTTACAACTAACGACGGCTGGGATGCTCCGCATTTTAGTCATGGCAGCTATGGAGATGAACTGCACAAATTGATGAGCTGTTATGATTTGGAAATTCTGGAACCCTGTAAAGATGAACATGGTCTAACTGTCCCTACATTTAAGAGCGGTTTAGGTGGCTCGGTCATTGATCATGTGATTATATCCTCCAATGTATTTTCCTGTTGCGTCACCCCAAAAATAGTTGTCTGTAATACCAGTGATCATAATTGTATTACAATAGAAACTACTTTCTGGGCAGATAAGTCAGTTATAGTGGGACCTACTGTTTCTAATTTGGAACCCCATAGGACTAATGGTGTCAGACTGAGATGGTCAGGGGAAAAAGCGGGGGATTTATCTAGCTGTATTATTAAGGGGAGTTTTGCGGAAATTGATTCAATTTTAGCAAATGTCAATGATCATGAGAAGGTACTGTTGTGTTTTAAAAGTATTAACCTAGCTATTAGTAGGAAATTTACCGGGAAAGCCAATACTATATCGAGGAAGAATCCAGGATGGTTTAGTCATCACTGTACAGTCTCTTTAACTTCCCTGAAGTCGGCATTATCGGTTAAACCTAGGGACTCTGTTTTAATTGCTAAATCAAGACTGGAATATAAATGCACCCTTACTGAGAGGAAGAGGGAACTCCAATTGCAGGCATGGGATTCACTTAATTTAGCTGCTGAAACATCGAATACCATCCTGTTCTGGGCAACAATTAATTCCCCATTTCTCAAAGTGGACGACATCCCAGAATTAACCTCCACCGTGTCTAGTGAGGGGTGGATAACTCACTTTTCCAACATTTTTGACACAAATAGAACAGTGGCGGTGGAGCCCAAGGGGTGGGATGTGGTGCCTCTTGACATCACTCCCAAGGAAGTAGAACATTGTATTACACTTAGTAAAGGAGGCAAGGCCCAGGGCCCCGACGGGGTACCCATCGATGTTTATAAGACTGAACCCAAATTGTGGGGACCCATGTTAGCATCTGTTTTTAATGCTGCTGTCTGTAGTGATGTACCTGTTACCTGGGGACAATCAATTATCGTACCCATTTATAAAAAAGGCAGCAGGTCTGAGGCCAAAAACTATCGCCCTATATCCCTCCTTGACTCGTCGGTCAAAATTATGAGTCGGGTCATGCTAGTAAGATTGGAGGAATGGGCTGAGCAGGAGGGTATTCTGGCTAATAGCCAATATGGCTTCAGAAGGGGTAGGGGTACTCTCGATCAGTGCATCAATTTGGATCTGCTGATCGGGAAGTACACCGAGGCCAAACAGGGCTCCCTATACCTCTGCTTTGCAGATCTGAGCAGCGCTTTTGATCTAGTGGGCCATCCCACCCTGTGGACCAGCCTGCTCAATCTAGGTGCCCCTGAGAGTATAGTATTCTTTTTGGCTAGATTATATGACAACCTACAGACCTGCGTTCGTTTTGGTAAAGGGGGGGAATGTACCCCGAACTTTGAGGTTAAGCAGGGGATTAGACAGGGCTGTGTCTTGGCCCCACTTCTTTTCATTTTATTCATTAACGGGATTGATAATGTTTTAAAGAAGGTTGTGGCTGATGCCCCTCAGATCCACGGCGCCCCTATCCCAGTGGTATTATATGCTGATGACGCTGTTTTACTATCAAGAACGCCGATAGGATTACAGCGCCTAATGGATAGTTTTTCAGCCTTTATTAAAGAAAGGAAACTGGTGATTAACAAAGGGAAAACTGTAACTATGACCTGCGGGAAAAAAAGGAAGTGTCCAAATGCCTTTTTTATTGATAAGGAAAAAGTCCAACATGTGGACAAATTTTGCTATCTGGGAATTACCTTTGCAAATGACAGGAAATGGTCCAGTGAATTCACCAATATCCGGAATAAAATGGACAAGAATGCCTATGGTGTTTTTAGATTTGCCTCGAAAGTGGGGGAGAGGCGCACCTTAGACATGCTTAAAATTTATCAGGCAAGGTGTGTGTCTATTGCATTATATGGTGCAGGCATATGGGGCTATAGCCGGCATGATAGCCTGCAAATTGAAGAAAATAATTTTTTTAAAAAGCTTCTGTGCCTACCTGTTTCAACCTCTAATGAATTGACCCACCAAGAGCTTAATATCCACTTTTTAGGTGATTTGTTATCCTTTAGGCCTTTGATGGTCTGGCGCTCCATCTGGCTCAAGGAAGAGAAGGCCTTTAACAGATCTGTCATTGAGGATTGCCTTTTAATGGACACATTTTTGGCGATCCCATGGATCAAATATGTTGTTGTCTGTTTTTCGGAAATCTATGGTGTTAATATTGTTAATGACCCATCTGCAGCATCCAATATTACTAAGTCTGATATGAAAAAAACCTTTCTTGGATTTGCAGATAGAAAGCATAAATTAGCCTCTGGATCATTATCTACTGTACTGTTTTATAACTCATTTGTCACAGGAGAAGTGTTTCCATTATATCTCCTGATGGTAACTAGACAGTCACACAAGTTTGTACTTACAAGGTTGCGGTTCGGGATGGCACATTATTTAGTGGTCCATCCCCAGATCAAGAAGCATCCGACAGGGCCATGTATGTGTGACTCTATATCTACACAAAGCACTCAGCACTTTCTTTTGTTCTGTGAATTGTACAGGGAACAGCGTACTATGTTTCTGAAACCTATGTTTAACAAATATGGTGTACGTACAGTTAAGGAAGCCATGGGCCTAATTTTAAATTTACAATCAGCAGATATTTGTTTTTATACTGCAACGTTTTTAAACAAATGCATTTATACCAGGAAAAATATGACTTTTTAATGTACCATATTCATGGATTTTTTTAAACTTCTGTATTTTTATCTTTTTTTAATCATGATGTATTTACTGTTTTATCTGTGCTTTCATGGTCATTCATTTGTACCGAATAAAAGCTTCATGAACTGAACTGAACTGAATCAAGACTTATAATATATAAATTCTACTGAACTTAGCAGTTGTAGGTGGTAAGGGCTTAGCACACCCTGACTGCAACTTCTAGAGAGGTTCTAGTAGGAAACAAGTAGTGTAGTTAGGTGCACACACCACACCTCACTAGTCATGGTTTTAAAGGCAGGAGCTAGTGCCTCCATGCCAGATGTCAGCAAAGAGCAGACATCTAAATATGACACATTCACTTTCCAAGATTTAAGAGGATTGTGTGTCACCAGAAAATGAAAGCAAGGACAGAGTCCCACCACCCAACATCTGATAGATATCTTAGTGTCAGATGACTTAGCGCAAGCATCAGATCTAGATACCCAGAGTGATAGGGATGGGGGCCATCCATCATCAGAAAAAGATCCGAGTGGGCTTCCCCAACAGGATTCTGAAGATGATGAGGATGCAGATCAGAAGGTGGTTGATGAACCTATCCTGGAAGAGACAGGACTATCTGAGTGTGGAGAGGGCCTAGGCAGGCCTCCCTCTATCCCTCCACGTAGGCCTGCAGGTTTACCCAGAAGCCCCAGATCACTCTCAGGAGAATCTGGACATCTGACTCATCAGTAGGGTCCTCTGCCTCAGCTCACAGGAGGAGAACATCCCCTGAGAGAAGAGAGCATGTCGCTAGAATGAGAGTAGTCAAGCTTAGGATCAAGAGGCAAGAAGTTGCCCTTGAGAAAGAGACCCTAGCTCTTGAAAGAGAGAGAAAATTGTGTGGGCTAGAGCCCACTGGTGGCAGCAAAATCCCTAGTGGTAGGGATAGGTCTTATGACCATAAAAACCTAAGCAAGATTGTCCCTCCCTACCAGAGTGGGGATGACATCCACAAATGGATAACTGCTTTGGAGAGGGCCTGCAAAGTACAGCAGGTACCCCAGAGCCAGTGGGCAGCAATCTTGTGGCTCTCCTTTGCAGACAAAGGTAGAGACAAGCTCCTCACTGTTAGAGAAGAGGATGCTGATAACTACAATGTCCTGAAGAGTGCTCTAATAGATGAGTTTGGCCTAACCACTGAACAGTATAGGTTGCTGTTCAGAGATACCCAGAAGACACAGACTCAGGAATGGACATACTTTGTATATTGTGCTACTAAGGCTCTGGAAGGCTGGTTACTGGGCAGTAAAGTAAGTGACACTACAGGATTGTACAACCTTATAATGAGATAACAGATTATTAATAATTGTCAGAACCAGTTATTCAATCAACACCTGGTTGACTCTGATTTGACCTCTCCACAAGAATTGGGTAAGAGGGCAGACAAATGGGTCAGAACAAGGGTAAAGCAGAAGGTACAGAACCAAGGTGGTGACCAGAAGAAGCAAGACCAAAGGAGTGAGGAGATGCAAAAGAACAGAAGTCTTCTCAAGGTCCCCAAAAAGCATCTAATGGTGGGGGTCCCCAACAATCCAAAAAGAAAGAAGGTCTAAAGAAACCCTGGTGCAAAGTTTGTAAAAGTAACTCTCACTGGACCAGTGATTGCACCAAGAAGGACACAGCTCCAACCACCATTGCCCATAAGGCAACTGTTCCCCCTAGTTCAGCTCCAAGTGGTGGTTCTCAACAGAAGGGCGTAGTAGGGTTAACCCTGGGAACTGAGATGGACTCTGGCCTAGCCAGAGTACCAACTCAAGCTATTTTGATCTGTGATGGAGGCATGGATATGTCCTGAGGCTCAGGCCTACAGGGACACAGGGGCTAGTGTCACAATGATGATACCTGACTTTGTGGACCCTGGACAGATCATACTAGGTGAAACTTACCTAGTGACCAATGCTAGCAATGTCACTACCACACACAGTATTGCAGTTGTTCATTTCTCCTGGGGAGGGGTAACTGGCCATAAGAAGGTTGTTGTTAGCTCAGACCTCCCTATAGAATGTTTGCTTGACAATGACATAGCGACTTCAGCCTTGTCTGAAGTGGAATTAGGACACATGCAGAAATGTTAGGCATATCAGCACATGTTCTTGCTGTGACTAGGTCACAGGTCAAAAATTGCAACACTGAACAGGCACTGGATTCTGGAATAATGGAGTGGAACCCATAAGGTTTACTGGGATGAAGGGCTCCTGTATTCAGAGGGTAGAGACCCCAAGCCTGGTGCTTCCCAGAGGTTGGTCATACCTTTGGCATTCAGGGGGTTCCTTTTGACACTAGCCCATGATATTCCCTTAGCAGGACATCTTGACCAGAACAAAACATGGGACAAGCTTGTCTCTCATTTTCACTGGCCCCATATGTCAGAAGACACCAAGGAGTTTTGTAGCTCCTGTGTGACCTGCCAAGCCAGTGACAAAGCAGGTGGCCCTACAAAGCCCCCCTTATACCACTACCTGTGGTGGGGGTTCCCTTTGAAAGAGTTGGGAAAGACATTGTTGGACCAATGGATCCCCAAACAGCCTCTGGGCACAGGTTTATTCTGGTGGTAGTGGATCATGCCACCAGATACCCAGAAGCTATTCCACTTAGGACCACTACAGCACCTATTGTGGCAAAAGTGCTTTTGGGAGTTTTCTCAAGAGTGGGTTTCCCTAAGGAGGTTGTATCAGACAGAGGTGCAAACTTCATGTCTAGTTACCTAACTGCAATGTGGAAGGAGTTTGGAGTGAACTATAAGTTCACCACACCCTATCACCCACAGTGCAATGGTCTAGTTGAAAGGTTCAACAAGAACTTAAGGGGTATGATTAAGGGTCTCCTAGAAAAGCTCAGGCGGAGATGGGATATCCTGCTACCCTGCCTTTTGCTTGCTTACAGAGAGGTCCCACAGAAGGGGGTTGGCTACAGCCCTTTTGAACTTTTGTTTGGGCACTCTGTAAGAGGACCCCTTTGTCTGGTGAAGGAAGGATGGGAGTTACCTCTCAAACTTCCCAAGCAAGACATTGTGGACTATGAACTTGGTCTCTGCTCCCGGATGGCTGAGTAAAGGAAAAAGGCATCCAAAAATCTTGAGGCAAGTCAGGAATAGCAAAAGGCCTGGCATGATCAAAAGGCTGTACTGACTGTTTACCAGCCAGGACAGAAAATGTGGGTGTTGTAGCCAGTGCCCCCAGCAGCTCTCCGAGACAAGTGGAGAGGACCCCACACTATTGTTGAACAGAAGGGAGAAGTCACCTATTTAGTTGATCTTGGAACTCCCAGAAGCCCCCACAGGGTGCTTCATGTCAACAGACTGAAACCCTATGTTGACAGGGCAGACATGGGCTTGCTCATGGCTACAGATGAACGACAGGAGGAAGAAAGTGACCCTCTCCCAGACCTGCTCTCTCAGAACCCTGATGATGGTTCAGTTGATGGTGTAGCCTTGGCTGGCAGCCTCACTGTCCAGCAGCAGAGTGAATGCAGACAAGTTCTGCAGACATATGTTTTCACTCATGAAGTGGACACTGGGGACAGTCTGCTTGTTAAAAGTAAGATTTACAGGCAACCTGATCATGTCAGGGACTTATCAGGACAGAAGTCCAGAAAATGTTGGAATTGGGAGTAATTGAACCTTCAGATAGCCCTTGGGCTAGTCCAGTAGTCCTGGTGCCAAAACCTCACACCCAAGATGGTAAGAGAGAGATGAGGTTTTGTGTAGACTAGAGGTCTCAATGCTGTCACTAAGACAGATGTCCATTCAATACCTAGAGCAGAAGAGCTCATAGATAAGTTGGCCTCTGCTAAATATCTGAGCACATTTGATCTGACAGCTGGCTACTGGCAAATCAGGTTAGCTGATGAGGCCAAGCCAAAGACAGCATTTTCAACCCCTAGTGGGCACTATCAATTTGTGGTAATGCCCTTTGGTCTGAAAAATGCACCTGACATCAGTACACATGGGTGGCGGTTATATGCAGCTTTGTCCATTATATCCGGAGTGGAACAAAGTCTGTGTGTAGGGCGGCTACACTGAGAGAGCCTGGGGCTCACACACATGACGAGCTGTAGTGATTACACTGAGGTAAACAGTTTTGAGTTTCAGAAGATGCAGTGAGCAGCTGTGCACTGGATTGAAGGGGCTGGGCATGAGAATCGTCAGGATCAAACTAAGATTCCACTGTGGCATCATAAACCGCTTGGGAGGGAACATCTACATCAAACCTTTAAGAAACCACATCACGGCAGGTGATGTAAACAAAGACGGTTGATCCGGCAAATGCCAAAAGGCCTAAGGGCCAACAAATAACCTTTAGTGGTGCTTACTGCAAGATCTTACTGAACTAAATACAAAACAAACAACAAAACAGCTGACAGCTTAGCTTATAAGGTGTTTGGGTTGCTGGCTTCACATCAAGCCAAAATCGTGTCCCGGTGCTGGTGTAAAGGGACTGTGTAGATGGACGCCTGGCAGTGTGGATAGCAACTACACCCTCAGTTGGTTGATCAAATGCAGTCAACTACTGTCGCTCAATCGACATTCATGTAGCTGTAGAGTGCACAGGTTCAGGTGCAGAACCCTGCTTTGCTGCTGTGACAGAAGATCCCCCAGAAGCGGTAGCCTGATAGGAGGACAGTTGCTCATGCCTAGAATCCCTATGTGCCACAGTCCCCAGGCCCAATGGGGAGCCACTAGAATGAATTGAGCCCAGTTGTTCCTAATCTTCTTCAAAACTGGGGGCAGGAGAGGCAGAGGGGGAGTCCTGTGCACCGCTCTAGTCTGAATGTGTCTCCTAGAGGCAGCATTCTTGGAAATTCCAAAGCACAGAAGATTTGACACTGCACGCTCTGGATTGTGGCAAAAAAAGATCCAACCAGGCCTCTTCTGACTGTCGGCAAATGCCCTGCACCACTTCATGATGCAATCACAGTTTGTAATCTGCCAGGCGCTGCAAGCTGAACTAGTCTGCCCTGGTATGTGAAGATCCTACCAGGTGGTTCTTGATCAAGAAGATGCCCTGATGCTCCAGCTATCTCAAGAGGCACAGGGCCTCCTGACACAGGACCCAGGACCACACTCAGCCCTACCACATGAAAATGGAGTTGTTGGACAAACCTTCACCAACCTTCCCTTGATGAACTACAGGAAAACCTTAAATGACAGGAGGCTAGCTCGCAGCTACAATAGATTTATGTGGAGCTGGGTTTCCATGGGAAACCAAAGCTCTATGATCTCCAACTTGCCCACATGGCTTCCCCAACTCAGAAGTGATGCATTCATCCCCACTTTCAACTTTGGGTGGAGAAGGTAGGTGTCTGCCACTGGTCAGGTTGCAGCAGAGTAGTCACCACTGCAGATCTTTTGTAGACCTCTCCTAAACCTGTATGATATGCATCAGGTTCCATTGGTACTGGGCCCACTGAGGCTTCAAATCCCACTGCACAACCCGCATTTGTCACCTGGTGAGGTGGACAAGCAAGATGAGCAAGCCCAATAGGTCAAGATGTTTGAGAACTGCTCTCACCGACATCCAGGTCTGAGACTGAAACATCAGGATCAAAGTGCACAAATGTCGGAACGAGTTTGGCTGTGAGGACTTCCTGTAAATACTGGGCTAAGCCTTTCTCGGATAGAGTCTGTGCCTCAAAGATGCATAAAACTCTGAATCACCTGCTAGTCGAGGACCGTGGGGATGCGGGAGGTCTGCCTCTGCGCACGTAGTCCGTTAGCCAGGAGTCTCCCACACCTATCCCCCAACATAAAAGGCATGCTTTAGCCAGAGGGCGGCATAATCAGCCCTATCAACATCCAGGCCCGCTAGCTGTGCCCTTAGCGCCTTAAGTTGCTTCCAGATCCTGGGTGCGCCTGTACACTGGTGAATGCGCTCGAGTTCAACAACTGTTTCCCTCTTCTCCTTCCTAATCTTGTTGTCCGCTGCTGCTATCCCCAAAAACTCCCCTCTGACCACTGCCTTCAGCGCGTCCCACAGGATGGCCGTGGAGATGTCAGGCGAGTCATTGAGATCTAGATAATTAGCTATGGATTTGATGACCTGCTGCACTACCGAGGGACGCTGCAGTATCGTCTCGCGTAAGTGCCAGAACCGGTGAAGCAGGGACAGGGACACACGCACTGCCGAGTGATCAGATAGGGGGCATTAGAGAATCTCAACCTACTGCGTCTGTTGCATCAGTGTGTCCGATGTTAGCACATAATCAGTCCTGGCGTATGTTTTGTGGGGGTGCGAATAGAGGTGTATTGGATGATGTAGTCGCCAGATGTCTGTAATTCCCGCCTCCGCAAGCAAGCGCTTCCCATTGCCAGAAAGAGCCCCAGTCTGCCCCAATGGCTGTGAGGATCTATTGAGTGTATTATGAAAGGCTAGGTTGAAGTCTACCCCCAAGAACAAGGATCTGTGAGGGAGGCAGGTCAGCTCGTTAACCACCTCCCAAATGAACCCCTCTTGACCGTCATTGGGAATGTAAACTGTGGGTACTGTAAAGGTGTGGTGCTCCAGTGTGAAGGTATAAAGTAAGAGTCTACCTTTAATCTCTGCCTGCTGGTTGCCTACCTGACCCGGGAACTTAGCAGTGACCAGTATCACCACTCCTGCAGTCTTAGAGGACAGAGAGGAGAACATTTGGTGAGGGAATATTTTGGACCGTAACCTGTGGGTGTTTGAGGACAGGAGATGTGTCTCCTGGAGGAGGCAAATATGGACATCCGAGTTGCCCAGAAAAGACAAGACAGCATGTCATTTTAGGTTTAAAGCATTTTATTAAGACAAAAAAACATGGGGGAGGGGAATAGGAGGTTAAGGTTACATACAGCACAATAAAGGAAGAAGTGCATCTCAGGAGCGTTGGTGAAAAGTAGTCCGGTGGTCCAGAAGAAAAATACAGTAAATGTAAGGCAAACAAGCAATCCGTGCGACCCTCGCATGCACCTCAACACCCCATCTAAAGCCGAGCGCGGATAGCCATCAGCGACACAATCAAAGCACAACCCAGTCCCTCCGAACCCCCGCCCCCAATAAAAGAAAGAGAAAGAAAACAACACCTCAACTCCCCCGTCCAATGGCCCTGTACTAGGATAGCCCGCCCCAATCAGCCCACACCCCATCCCCTAAGATCAGGTCCCCCGTGCAGTCTAATCCACCGGGGTCGTCGGTGGCGTCAGCCTAAGAAGTCGAAGGTACCTCGGGCAGGTGAGTTCCCGGAATTCCGTGGACAGTAGTGCTAGGAAGGGTTGCCATAGCTCCTCAAATTGGTCTACATCCCCAGCCACCGTGAGCGACATCTTCTCCATTCCCAACACCTGCCAGAGCCTATGCAACCAACCCGTAATGGAGGGGACAGCGGTGGTGCGCCAGTGGACAAGAATGTTCTGGACCGCTGAGCCCAGCGCAATTGCAATCTGTCTACCTCTGCGGGACTTCAACGGATACATTAAGTCATTGGGAAGGCCTAGCAAAACATACGCTGGGAAGCGCGGCAGCTCAATCTCAAAGTGCTTATCCACCTCATCCAAAACCTCCTTCCAATAAGCGGTCAACACCGGGCAAGCCCAAAGAATGTGTGAGAGGGTACCCTCCTGTCCGCATCCCCGCCAGCACCCCTTGTCAGTGTGTCTATGCATTTCATACAGCCTCTCCGGGGTGTAGTACCAATAAGTAGACACCTTAGTAAAGGTCTCCGTAAGTCCCGTGTGATATGCCGAGTGCCGCGCCCGATATGCAATTTTGTCCCACTCCTTATGGCTGAGTGTCCTACCCAATTCTCTGTGCCAGCGCTCCCTCCCCGGGTTATAATAGTGGAACGTCGGGGGCTGAAGGAATTTATACAAATCGGTAATCAGCTTGGCATCCGAGGTCCGAGTCACCAACCACCGCTCATACGGTGTGATTTGGCGAGCAGCGGTGTCGCGCACCTGGGGTTGGAGAGCCCAGTGACGGACCTGCATATAGCGCAGTCTGTCCATCTCCGTCAGGCCGAATTCCTGCCGAAGTTGTTGAAAGGGAATCACGCCTTCCGGCCCGTAGATCTGGAAAAGCGCCCTACAGCCCGCGCTCACCCAATGGGAGAAGGCCCCCGGTTCCATCCCTGGGGAAAAGTCCGGGTTACCCGCTATGGGTGTGAACGGCGAGGGGAAGGTGGTCAGGTCATGAGCCCCGCAAACTGCATCCCACACCCTCAGGGGGACCCGCGTAACAAAGGAGGCGTAGAGATTAGCAGGGCGATGCGCACGGCGTAAGAACGGAACCTCCTGGAGGGTGCGGCCCGCCACCGCCTGGTCTTGAAAAAGCCAGTGTTTGTCGGACTCCCACCTGCTCCACTCCACCAAGTATCGCAGTTGCGCCGCCTGGAAATATTTACGGAGGTCTGGGATACCAAGACCCCCCGCCTCCGGAGCAAGCGTGGAGAGGACCCTCTTCATCCGTGGCTTGCGGCCTTGCCAAACGAAGCGGGAGATGTCAGCCTGCGTTTGTCTTATCCGGCCCACAGGGGGTTGGAGAGGCAGAGCGCGAAAGAGGTACAGAATCTGGGGCAGCACCGTCATCTTAACCGCCGCGATGCGACCCAGCCAAGACAGAAGGCCCTTGTTCCAGCGGACAAGTTCCTCCTTAATCTTCCTGCCAAGGGAAGTGTAATTGGCTGTCACCATCTCAGGCAGTGTGGGCGCCAGCAGGATCCCCAGGTATGGCACCGTAGACGAGGACCACTGCATGGGGAAAAGGCGCTGAAGGTCCCTTCTGGTATCCGCCGCCAGGGACACATCCAACGCCACCGACTTGCTCATATTCATTTTGAAGCCGGCCACACGCGCAAAGGCGTCTAGTTCCTGGACGCAAGCAGGGAGCGACCTCCTGGGGTCGTCTAGGGTCAGCAGGACATCGTCCGCGTAGAGACTGACCGTGTGGACATATTGGCCCATCTTGACCCCAATAGCGTCCGGGTTGTTGCGAATCCTCTGAGCAAACGGCTCCATGTAGAGGGCAAACAGAAGCGGCGAGAGGGGGCAACCCTGTCTCGTACCGCGTTCGATGGCAAAACTTCCGGAGCTACACCCATTGACCCGCACCGACGCCGAAGGACGTTTGTAACAGTTGAAGACCATGGTGCGGAACTTCTCACCAATACCCAGTTTCCTGAGAACCAGCTCGAGATACGGCCAATGAACTCTGTCGAAGGCCTTCTCCGCATCAACTGATAGCAGCATCCGCTCCCCCGGGACCAGTGAGGCCTTCTCTAGTACATGCGTCACCCTCTTGGTGTTGTCAACCGTCTGTCTACCGGGTACGAAGCCAGCCTGGTCCGCCTCCACCAGTCCCGGTAGGTGTAGACCAAGCCTGGACGCTAGAATCCCCGTATATAACTTGAGGTCGACATTTAAGAGCGAGATGGGCATGTACGAACCACACAAGGCCCGGTCTTTCCCGGGTTTCGGGATGACCGATACCGTTGCGTTCAGGAGGTCCGGTGGGATGGCGCCAGGTTCGGAGAACGAATTAAACAGTCGAGCCAGGATAGGGGCCACAGCGGTGCAAAAGGTCTTATAAAACAAGGATGTGTAGCCATCCGGGCCCGGGGCCTTACCATGCTTCAGTCGCGCTATAGCGGAGATTACTTCCTCAACATGGATGTCCCTCTCCAGATGGTCCGCTTGGGCGGGATCCAGCACCGGGAGGGCCACTGACTCCAAATAGTCCTCGGCGTCTCGCGGCGAGGAGGGCTCCCCAGCATACAGCGCTTCATAGAAGCTGCGAAAAGATTCCGCCACCTCTGCATCACCAGAAACAACAACCCCGTCCGTGCCCACCAGTTCCTTCACGACACTACGCTGCTGTGCGACCCGGAGCCGGTGGGCCAGGAGCTTACCACACATGTCCCCCCCTGAGTAGAAGGCGTGTTTCAGGCGTAAAGCGGCATACTCCGCCCTATCAAGATCCAGTGCCGACAGGAGCTTCCTCGCCGCTTTCAACTGCCTCCAAACTCTCGGAGCCCCTGTGCCGCGATGGACCTGCTCAAGCTCCCGGACCTGCGCGGTCAGTTCGTCCCTTTTACGTTGCCGTTCCTTATTTTCGGCTGAGGAGATGGAAATAAATTCCCCCCGGAGGACCGCCTTCAAAGCCGCCCACTGCGTTGCGAGGGACGTGTCGGAGTTGCCATTATGAATCAGATAATCCTGTATGACCTCCCCTATGCGCTTCACAACAGACTTTTTATGTAAAAGGGTATCGCGAAGACGCCATGTCCCCCGAGAGGGAGAGGCCACCGGCCACCTGAAAACACCGGAAACTGGCGCATGGTCGGACAGAGACAGGACCCCAATGTCCGCCGCAGTGGCGGCAGTGCACATTGGCCCACTCACCAGGAGGTAATCCAGCCGTGAGTAGGTGCGGTGCGCATGGGAAAAGTAGGAGTAGTCCCTATCAGTGGGGTGCATAGAGCGCCAGAGGTCATGCAGATCCATCTCCACAATCCGATCCTTCACCGCGCGGGAAAGTTCCCCCGTCTGCGGGGAGCGTTGCGCCGACCTGTCCATAGCAGAGTCGAAAACAATGTTAAGGTCTCCCCCCAGGATAACATGGCGGTCGGGAGAGGCAGTGACGTCCACCAACACTGAGTCCAAGAAACGATCCTGGTGATCATTCGGGCTATAAACAGAGCCAACCGTAAAAGCTATTCCCCCTAGGCGCATGCGATATGCAAGGAGCCTCCCCTTCTGTTCAGCATATTTGTACAGAACCTCACCTCTAAAGGAGCTCGCTAAAAGAATGGCCACTCCCGCAGTCTTGGTCGCCGCCGAGGAGAAGAACTGAGTGGGGAACTTGGCAGAGCGCAGCCTATGGCAATCCCGGGACAGCAAATGAGTCTCCTGCAGGAGGCATATATCCGCCTGTGTCCCCTCCAGCAATGATAGAATCGCCCGTCGCTTCACGGGGTTATTCAGACCCTTAACATTAAGGGTCACTACCTTTAAGGACGGCATTCCACCCGGGGATCAGAAACGCTATATAGCAAGCAAGGGATCAGCGGGCGGGGCACATGGGGCAGGCGCGCGGGAAAGGCCAGGACAGGCCAAGCGTGGGCATGGACAACATCGGACGGGACCTCCCCAACAACAAAACAACCCTTACACTCTCCCAAAACACACCCATGGCAACTAGCCAAAAACAAACATAAACACCCCATTGTCTCAGTCAAGCCCCAAAACGGGCAAGTCCGTAGAAAACAGCAAAGTGGATGTTCAGCCACTCACCTCCATCCGCTCCCCCCCGACCCCCGGCCCCAAACCCAGCATCGTGAAGGCTAAGAACATCTCCCCCCGGAGTGAAATTAGGCCGTCAAGGCCACGCCGTTGGAGTCGGCCAAGTCCCTGGCCGCCGCCCTCAAAGCATCAGCCATGTCCGCCCTGATAGTAGGGGAATCAGGACGCCCTGCCCTCGCTGGCGACTGTCTCCTCGTTGACCTCCGTCGGCTCCGTCTCTCTGGGCGCCTCCACGACGGTGTAGCTCCGTCCTCCTCTGTAGCCGTGAGCCCCAGGACCCCGCAGATGTCTTGTAGGGAGCGCAGCTGGTGCAGCACCCCGTTCCACCTAAAGATCAGACGGAAAGGGTGTCCCCAGGAGTAAGGCGTCTCGTGTTCGCGCAGAAAGTCAGTGGCAATCCTGAAGGACCTGCGATTCTGCAGCGTGATGGCGGACAGGTCTTGGTAGAGCGCTACAGGCCGCTCCCTGAAAGTTAGAGGCTGCTTCTTTCGGGCCTCCGCCATGATGCGTTCTTTCAGCGGGAAGTCGGGCAAGAATGCCAAAATGTCCGGTGGGGGTGCCGATGACTGGCGCTGTCGACCAACCCTATGCGCCCTGTCAATGCGGACAGGGAAGTCTGCATCTTCCCCCAGGATCTCTCGGAACAGGTCCTGCAGATAGGCCACCAAGTCGGCCCAGTCGTCCGCGGATGGGACACCACGCACCCGGATGTTGTTCCGCCGGGACCTGTTCTCGAGGTCTTCAGAGTGGGCCTGGAGCTCAACACATTGCTCCCGGAGGCGGAGAACGTCCTGTTGAAGATGGACTATCTCTTCATCCCGGCGCTGGGCCGCCGTCTCTACTGTTTCAACTCGCTCGCCGAGGCCCTCCACCTCCCTGCGTACTTCACGGACCTCACTGGCCACTTCCTTCTTCAGCGTTTGAAAGTCTTCCTTGAGGGAGCTAAACAGTTCCTCCATAAAGGACCTCGTGACCGGAGGCTCGCCCCCAGCCGCATCCACCGAGGCTCGGGAGGACCCCGGCGACGGCTGTGCTCTGTCCCGCAGCTGCTGGGCCCTGCCAAGCATGTCCGGCAGGGTACGGTCCCCCTTCCTCGAGCCGCCCCTCCCAGTCATCGTAGTCGCTGCAGTGGACGAGCGGGCTCAGGTCCGGCCGCCTTAGGGTAGCCCAGTCGCCGGCGAGCGCCAGATGCGGGGACCGTTCTGTAAGAAGGGGTGCTGCGTCACAAGCGACAAAATGGCGGGCCAGTCCGGGCACTGCCAGTCACGACGCCCAGCCAGGGCGGTGATCGGGAGCCAAAGCAGGGGTCCCCCTTCCGCGCGTCCCACAGGAAGTCAGTAGAGTAGCGGAGGCGACTGCAAGCACCCGCCAGCCTAGGGCACCGATGGAGGCCGCCAACACCAGTCTGTCGGGGACAAGATGGCGGCGGGGCGGGAAGAGCGGCCCGGGCTGTCGACACCGCCGGCGCCCCCCGGGATCACAGCAATCCAAGAAGTTCCACAGCCAATGTCAAACAGTTTCACAGAAGGGCCCGAGTGGGCCGATCCCAGCGTTGAGGCCCCCGGTTGTCGTTCACGGGGCCGGGGCCTACACAGCGCAGTGTGTCGCCGTCGCTAGTCGGGGGCCAAGGCGCAAATCTCAAATCCGAAGTCTTCCGTGCCGCCAAGACCCCACCCGTAGGGCTCCGCTATCCTCCGGCACGCGGCGGGTCCGATCCCCTCCGGATCGTCAGCTTTCAGCACCAGGCCCAGCCGAGGCGCCTGGACAGCACTGCATTCCGCTCCGCCTCCCAGGCTCTCCTCCGTTCCTCGATCTTTGACCAAACTTTTGAAGTGCTTCCTCCGAGGCGATTAGGGCCAGAGTGACATCAATGTGCGCGCCAAGTACTCCGCCACACTCCTCTCACTCGCTGAGCATCAGCGGGGGAGAGAAGCGCAAGAAAGGGGCTCGAGCTGAGCCGGGCCGGAGGAGCTACGGGAGGAAGCGTCCGCTCACCCCGCCATCTTGGCCACGCCCCCAGCATGTCATTTTATAGGGTTATTGAGACCCTTAACTTTGAGGGACAAGATGTTAATATTAGTCAACATGATTGTGGACAGGAGAGTACGCTAAGGAGGCCAGCCCGCAGCCCACCCCCACCTGCGAGTTTGAATAGTAGCACAGCCTGCAAATCTCAGTGACCCGCCATATCATTACCCCAAGAGTGAAAGATAACAGTAACTTATGGAGTCCATAAATGTCCTAGGCTATCAGCCCCGTGGAGAGACGTGAGATGTACAGCAGGAACCACCCACCACCCCCATCCCGCCCAAGACCCAGCCACAGAACGCCAGAAGAGTCCCACTAGTGAGTTGAATCTAATGTTACCAGAGCTATTGAATCTTCAATCTGTAGCTGCTGAGTCCTCCGACAGCGTAGCGATAACAGCTTTACGCTCTTTGCTGTAGTCTCAGAGTCCAGGCGAAGTGGTAGGGAAGTCTTCCCCACCTGTTGCCATCTTGCTGCTCCATTGCGGCATCCAGCAGTACCTTTTGGCTCCCGGTCATCATCCAGCAGATTAAGAAGCGAAGCAGACTTCCACAGAGAACTGACCTGGCGGAGTTTGCCCTCCCATTTGAAGATGCTCCTAAAAGGATGGCCCCAGGAGTAGGAGATGTCCTTCGAGCGTAAGAATGCTATGACAGGCCGGAACTCCCTTCTTTTTTGCAGAGTGGAGGCCGTGAGGTCCTGAAACAAAAGAGGCTTGGATGAGCGAAAGTCAATGGGATGCTTGGCTCGCGCCTCCCGAAGGATACGTTCTTTAAATTCGAGATCGTGGATGCATGTTAGGATGTCCGGAGGGGGGACAGTCGCTGGCTACGTGGGTCTGACACAGTGAGTCCGATCAAGTTTGATTCGCTGCTCCGGAGGGGCCCCTAAGACGTGGCGGAAGAGTTCTTCCACAAAGGCTTCAATGCCCTGTCCCTCTGCTCCCTGAGGGACTCCCCAAGTTCTAATATTGTTCCGGCGGGAATGGTTCTCCAGGTCCTCCGTGTGAGCTTGGAGATCCACCTGCTGGTCTTGAAGGCGGAGGACCTCCTTTTGGAGCTGGGCGATTTCCTCATCCTAGGAAGAGGCCTGCGTCTCCAACTCGTCCACGCTTTCGCCTACAGAGTCTATGTGCCTGCGCATCTCACAAAGTTCTGAAGTCAGCTCCTTTTTCATGGCGTGAAATTCCCCAGTCAGAGAAGCGAAAAGAGATTCGAGGATACCCCGGGTGACCGGTCCGTCCGCTTCGCCCTGGTCTTGCTCAACTGGAGCTGACGATGTTTCAGCCCCTCCAGGGCCGGTCTTAAGGAGAAGATCCTTCACCGATCAATCCTTCTTGGATTTGTTGGCGGGCATAGTGTAGCTGCTGAGGTTCCCTTTACTCGTTAGTACTGTGGGACTCAGGTGGAGGTCAAAGGTGCCAGGTCAGATGTAGCCGGGGAGGGAAGCAATCAGGCACTACAGGCCCGCAATGGCCGCCGCTCGTAGCTCCTACATCCCCCAGGCCAGACCATCCAACACTCCTCGGATCGTATCTCTCCAGGTGGGCCCCTTCTATCTAATCGCTCCCGGGACAGCTCTGTGGGGCACTCGTGAGGGCCACAACTATGGACCAGGGTGTCGCGAAGGTCCCCCGCCTCGGGCCCTTAATCACCTCCCGGGGTACCACAACCTCAACGCGTGGTGAATGTGCGTCTTGCTGTGCTCACTCCAAAGCGCTATACAGGCACACCACTGCTGGGTCCATTCGCACTACTGTACGCTACTGGGGTACTCGCCATGATGCCTGGTCAGCCACTCCCAGCAATCTTGGGCTCTCCGCATGTGAACCTCTCCCAGTGGAAGCCGTCTCCCTCCAAACGCACCTGCAGCTGCTCTGTGGGCCACTCCTAACGATCACCACTGCGTTCTAGTGGGCTGGCTCCTGTGGGGCCGATAAACCACCCTAAAGTACTTTCAGCCTCGACGCACAGCAGGGTCCCAACAAAGCAGTGTGCCGCTGCTCACCAGCGCTGATAGGTCAGAAGTGCACCAAGTCAGGGTCTACCAATGCCTTTTGGAGCACTTACCTCCAGGTGCGGTCTGGCTGCTGCCACACCGGCTCAAAGAGTCAAGGAACGGGGCACAAAGCCCCTTCTGAACTGCACGGCTTCTACAGGTGCAGGAATAGTCTCACCGGGGGAGGGGTGTCAGGATGCCAGAGAAGGGAGGGCCAGGTCGCCCCTGTGCTTAGCTCACCTTCGCTAAAATGGTAGAGCCCTACACAGGCTTGAGGGTGCTCGCCGTGTCCCCCTGCTAACTCCTGCTCCACCAGGAAAGGCAGTGCACCAACGCAGCCTGTTCCTCTTCCACATGGTGTATGCTGCTCAGCTGCCTGCACACCTTGCTCAACAGTCCAGTGGCGCGTTGCAGGCTTGAAGTCCCAGAGTGGGGGGGTTTCGAAGCGTCAGGAAGGCGAGGCCTGTCTGTCCGTACTGCCGGCTTCACCCCAGGTAATCCCACGAAGCCGAGAGCGTCGGTCCGGAGATCCCCTCAGCTCCCGCCAACATGCCTCAAAGCTCTGACGGTGTTAGCAGGGCCCAGCGCAGCAACAGCCAATGGCCGGGCAGGTACTCTATGGGAATGAGGGCTCACCGCTGCTATGAGGCTTCACCCCGCTCCTGGAAGTCCAACTGCTGCCGGCAGACTAAGTGAGAGGCTCCGATGAGGCTTTTGCTGCAGCAGGCCCCACCCGCCGGCTCGAGCTCGGTGATTCCAGGCCTAGTGGCACAGGCATTGCGGTAACAGCTTTCGGCTCTTCTCCGCGCAGCTACCCCTTCACACCTTGATTAGCCACCATTGCCAATCAAGGTGGATTCGGGCAGTGTCGGGCGCTGCATGGGGTCTGGTAAACGTAGCTATCAGGCCGGGGCCCAGGCAAGGGATCGAAGCGGTGAGCAGGCACGTCCTACTAGGCCGCCATCTTAGCCACGCTGCATTTTCATCTTTAAGAGATTACAGAACACTTCACGTTCTCTTCTGCCTTCCTACCTGCTTCCACCTGATGATTTTCAACCTTTAACTATGGTGGATATGGCAACAGACGGTAGCCAGATGACATCCAGAATCTACTGTTCATGCATGACCCTGAGACCAGACACTACCACTAGGGTCCGGGGTAAATGGGAGGAGGAGCTGTATATCATTGAGTAGGAGATGTACTTTTAATATGTCTAACAGCAAAACTTCCAAATTGTTGTTTTTGCTGTCTACTAAAAAGGGGTACTTCGAGGTATTAATCAAGGCATTAAACCTGACTTCATGGCCAAGTCGAATTTAATTTTACTTTTAAAGAAAGGCAACTTTTAGAAAGTTGCAACTCTGTTGCCCAGTTTGTCCAGTGGCTTCGCACAGTTGCTGGCCACCAGACAGCCTTCTATCCTCCTGGGGAGTAGTTTCAATAACTCGCAGGCTCAGGAACAATAGAAACCTGTAACCACCCCCTTGCACAAAGCCACTTGGGGTAGGGGCCCAAAAGGTGAGCTTCAAAGGTGAAGCTACCTCTGGTGGGCAAATGGCAACCACACTTCTGAAGGTCTGCCCCTTTGTTTAAGTAGACAGGCTGGCGACGGGGACAGAAAGGGGAAGCCAGTGCCCAAACCAGTTTTCCTGCGGGCATGTAGCCCACAAATAGTCACACCTCTAGGGTCGGCTACCAAGCTCCTGACATCAGAGGAAGAGTTCAGACATTTTGGGAGCATGCAGAATAGTGCACTCTAGGATTACTAGATGCCACACATAGCAGGACATCGAGACAGGATGGGAAAGGTCCTGGCAGCCCATTGTTTAGTGCACTTTCTGGGCATAAATGTGGCACCCTGAACCTCAGATCACTACGGAACTGTAGGAAGGACTGAAGAAGGACTGCTCTGCTGGCTCCTAGACCTGGCAAGAGAGGCTGAACTCACTGCTGGACTGCACCTTCTGCACTTTGAGCTAGCGAAGAGAGTGCTGTGCCTGAAGAACCTGGATCATGGAGATGTTGCACCCAAGCCCCAGACCAAAGAAGTGACTCCAAGGGTCAGTTGGCTGACCCCTTGGAACCAGCACTAGGGCCATCAAACCTGAAGAAGACCATTCCAGCAAATCAGTAGCCACTTCCTGCGAATCGCCACTGGGCACCCCAAGAAAGCGGTCCTCGATGGCCAAAAGTGGCACCTTAGCCTGCCAGATCCAGAGGTGTCATCTGAGTCCAGATCCAGATTGGTCATCAAGATGTACCTCAGTCTTCACAAAAGGATACTGCTGGTTCCTTTGTAGCCTAGCCGCAGCTGGCCTTCTACTGACTTAAATAGGACTTGAAGGTGCACAGACCCCTGTGGCTAAAGTCACCCTACCTTACCTGTGGTCCGAGGAATAACTGCAAGTATACCCTACACGACCGCACAGCACCTAGAGCATTTTCAGTATCCTCAGCATCCTGCATCCCCAGCATCAGCATCACTCTATTGAAGTCTATAGCGGTCATGATGTATAGTGTGGAACTGGAATTGAGAGTGCTTTGGTGACCGTGTAACAGACCAGATACTCCTTAGTGGTCCACTTGAACCTCTTCCTGCCAAATTTAATCAGCCCACTCGGGCCAGAGTAGCCGAACAAAACTCTTTCAAACTTTTAAAAAGTTTCTAAACTTTATGTTTACCAGCGATTGTTTGTGCGTCGGGCATAGGCAACAAAAAAACAAGGATGGCGCATGGACATCCCATTTAGGATTCTCAGTATGCACAGTAATTATAAGTGTGAGTGAAATTGGTACCACCTACTTAAACTACAAGTATTTCTCGTAACATGGATCCCGGCAGGAGGCGTGCCTGTTGTCACACTCTATTATTGTAAATCAGGATGAAAACATGAGAGAAACAAGGGTCATGGTTGCCACAAGGTTTGTGAGTAGAGGTCGGGTGGTTGTTCCTTTCTTTACTCTCTGCGTCAAGGTCAGTCGCCTGCCTTGTTACCTGGGAGACGTCTCTTCTGGGATCCCGGCGAAGCTGTGTCACCAGTCCTGGTGGCTGTATTTGTGAGCATTGCTTCCTCGTTCACCGACGTGAAAGGTGGAACATTTGAGCTTATTCCTGAAAGCAACCCCCCCCCCAACATCGTTTGTCAACTCTATTTAAAAGTACACATAAACAATTCTCAGGAAGAACACATTGTAAGTCAGGGAATTAATCCTCCCTCATCCATTCTTCAGTCATAAAGAGAACATCAAACTGCGACATTTCTAAAAGATTCTACATATCTACGGCATGTCTGTGAATGGAGCGGATATTTATTAAGGCTGCTTTGAAAGAAGCCAAGCTTCCTATATCATCATGGCAGCTTTTTACACCAGTGTTCCCAAACTGCAGAGAGACCGTATACTAGCACATGTAACAGGGCCCACACAATCAGATAGGACCAACTTACAAACACTTGCATTATGTCTATCAAGTGCCTGAAGCTTCACTGCAGAATAAAACCCTTCCAAGCTACTCAGTGGGCTTAAACCGGCATAGTCGCTGGCCGTGGTCATGACGCAGATGTACTTTTATAGGACAAACTCATCTAATTAGACCAACTGCAGAAAAGACTAGAGCACATCTCCACCAAAATGACGTCTCTCGATGTAGCAAGTCAAGGGAATCAGCAACCCGACCCAATTGCCCATTGTCCAACACTTAAAAAGGTTTAAAAAACCAAACAGCTTTGGGTTAAAATCTTAAAATATCAACAGTTGATATAAAAAATCAACTTCAAAAACTAAAAATAAATGAGGAAATAACCCCCCCACGTTAGCGACTACAAAGAATTTCCTCTAGCATGCCAGAACAGTTACTGCATCCGCGCCATGGACATATTTTTATAGGAAGAACTCATTTAATTAGATCACCTGCGGAAATGGCTAGAGCACAGCCCTACCAAAATGGTGCCTGTCGATGTAGCAAGTGAAGGGAATCAGGAAGGAGTAATACTCCTCAGCCACCAACCCAATTTCCCACTATTCACCACTTAACGTTTTTTAAGAGCCAAATAGGTTTAAGGTTAAAATATTAAAATATTAAAGACTAATATTAAAACTAAACTTCAAAAACCAAAACCAAATGAGGAGATAACGCCCATGTCAGCGTTCCCTCCAATAATGGCAGAATAATTGGAGAAGTTTAACTTTTGTGAACCCAATTCTGGTACTCTACGATCCCCGGGGCGTTGTCCGGTGGTGTGTGTGACAATGGGACACATCCGAGGTTGCACAGTAGAGACTATATGAGCAAGAGAACTGCAGTTCAGCATAGCACCAGAGCTGCGAGAGACCACTCCCATGACACCTCAACAGGGTGAAACAGGCAGGGAACAAATATAGCTGATAACCTCAACGTGATATTTTCTGGCAGGTTCCCCAGCAAATATAAGTCTATAGTTTCTAGACACCTAAAACCCTTTGACAAACACTGATTTGGACCAGCTCAACAACCTGAACCAGGGAGACAAACAGACTGTAACCCGCACACCTCCAACAACCTTCCTGGGGATGGTATATACTAGGTAACAATCCGTCCTGTATGAAACTACAGGATTATATTTATTACTGAGCCTTGAAGCTCTTTTTTCCCATTGATGAACAAACTCCCATTACGTTTTTACTGCGAATCAATGGTTAATGCCCTATTCTAGGGCAGGTTTTGTAAATAAATGTCACAAAAACAAACATAAAGGCTAGAAATGAAAATACAATTCAATTCAAATAAGCTTTATTCGGTCTTTAAATTTAAAACCATAAAAGCAACAGAAAGAAATACATACATATATATAAGACTCAACAATTCATTACAAAGTTAAAAGAAAACCGACTATTTAAAGCGAACTAGAATCAATTTAGTGAATCAACTAAGCAAAGTAAAATAAATGGTACACAGAGTCCCCTTTCACCAAGTATTATGATTCAATGCACAGGGACCAGGATAAAAGTCAAACAAGTCCCAGATACAAATTGGGCCATCTCCAGTTTTGGGCTCGGAAAATCGTAGATCGGGGACAATGTTCCTGTGTTTAAATTTAATTAATATCAAGTCTCCCGGAATGTCTTTGGGCAACTTACCTAGCCACCCCACCCTCCTGACGCTCAGGATTCCGCCATCTAGAGCAGGTGGCAGTGGTCTATTGTTATTGAGCCAGAAGATGGCTTTGTTCAGCAGGTCCTGGCGTGTTTCGAGTTTGCCCTGACTAAGTGCAGGGACCCCAGAGAGAACGGTCACGTATGGGGCGGCTTCAGGGGGTAGATTAATTCGATGACTTCTTTCTTGGAGAATCCTAGGAGCTATGAGAGGGACATGAGTGGGTTTAGAAGTAACATTGCAACCACTTGGGATGGGTGTGTCAAGGGGGGAATCCAATGTTCGTGCTTTCCTGTGTGCGATGGACTTAGGCTTTTCATGATTAGTAGGGAGAGTAGGACATATGGGGATGGCAGTATTTTCAGTTAATGGATAGCTCCTTTTTACTATTTTTTCAATACCGGTCAACCCGTCCCCCAGATCGTTAATTTTTGTTACCAGGGGTGATAATGCGGAGTTTATCAATCGCTCGATGTGGGCCAGTAGGGTCAATTGGAGGGGCGATACAGAGTTGTTTGTTCTAGTCCCCGCCTTATCCGGCGTTGATAAAGTTGGGTTGGGGGGGGGGGATGATGAGGGGCTACAGCACATTTGAGCAACATTAGATAGTTTCTCATCTGTGTTCCTTTTGCTGGTTGAGCCCCCGGACAGTGGGATAGCTTGAGAAAGGATCATTTCGGGGGATAGAAGTACATTCTGGGGGGTGCAGTTTATGTGGTCAGTGTCTCTGCCCACTGTAGGGGGGGTTGATATGTCAGGGGCATAGTTTGTGCCACACAGGGCATTCAGCTCCTCCCATATGGACATGATTATTGGACTACAGAAATCTGAAAACGACACTAGGCAGTTCGAAAACGATAAAGAGCAAAGATCAAAGGGTTAGGTGTCTCTGTACCTCCTCATTCCTCCTCTGGTCCTCTGAGGGCCACAGAGGGCCCGCCCTTTGCCCGGGCTTAGCCCGGCGCCGTCCCGCGGGGCGGGAGGTGTTCCGCGTTCTTGAGGCGCCTCCAGGCGCAGCGGGAGCGTCACGAGCGCGCCAGGACCCGGGGCTGCTGGGAAATTGAGTTTTAGTGCCCGACTTGGGCAGGAGAGTCCCTGTTTCTCCGTCGCGTTGGCCGTTTCCCTCACGGATGGAAAGGTGGAGGTTTTGCTTGGCCGTTCCCCTCACGGCTCCCCACCACTGCAGGTAAGGTTTGTAAATGCCCCCAGGCCCGCTCGGCGCTTCGCGTTCTTGAGGCGCCTCCAGGCGCAGCGGGAGCGTCACGAGCGCGCCAGGACCCGGGGCTGCTGGGAAATGGAGTTTTTAGTGCCCGACTTGGGCAGGAGAGTCCCTGTTTCTCCGTCGCGTTGGCCGTTTCCCTCGCGGCTGGAAAGGTGGAGGTTTTGCTTGGCCGTTCCCCTCACGGCTCCCCACCACTGCAGGTAAGGTTTGTAAATGCCCCCAGGCCCGCTCGGCGCTCCGCGTTCTTGAGGCGCCTCCAGGCGCAGCGGGAGCGTCACGAGCGCGCCAGGACCGGGGGCTGCTGGGAAATGGAGTTTTTAGTGCCCGACTTGGGCAGGAGAGTCCCTGTTTCTCCGTCGCGTTGGCCGTTTCCCTCACGCCTGGAAAGGTGGAGGTTTTGCTTGGCCGTTCCCCTCACGGCTCCCCACCACTGCAGGTAAGGTTTATAAATGAAAATACAATAAAAGAACATTTTGAAAAAATGGCAACATTATGGATGGTATTGATTGAATCAAATCAATGATGAGATCCAGCTTTATAGCAAATCCTCACTTCCTAGTCACTAGGTGAACCTATTCAACACAAAAGTGGTTGCAAGCGCTTTGTGCACGGCCTTTGACACAGACATACCTCTTCTTCATTGCACGCCGTTTTTCATTCTGCTATTGTGCTTTACTTTGAGAAGCGAGGTCACAATCTAGCTCTGTTATGGTGTTCTGTGCTGTAAAAGCACAGATTACACTAATCGCACCAGTGTATCAACGTGCAATGAGCCCATTCTCTCCCTGCAAAATCAAAAGATCTCCTCTCCCCTGAGATGCATCTCCTCTCCACTGAGATGCTTTCGTATCAAACTTAGATAGAATTTCAGCGTTATTATACCAAGCATTTGCAATGCAATAGGTCTCGCATTAGGAAAGTTTGAGCTATTGGTATTGTAAATGACACATTTTTTATTTATGTGTTGGTTTTGAAAATAGCGAAATTAATAGCTTTGTCATTTACATTGCTAATAGTTGTAACTTTTGCAAATGTGACAACTATAGCATTTGTAATGCAATATGTGTTGTATTTACGTGACTTACATGTATTGATATTACAAATAACAATGGCTTTTAATTTTTTTAATATTTAATACTTAAAAAAAAGTTATTGTAATTTATAATGGCAATAGCTTAAACTTTTGTAAATAACTTTTGTGGAGATTATGTTCAGTGTATTTCATTGTGACGAAAATCCAAGAACAGAAGTGAAATATTAACATCTTTTTGTGACATTTCTCAGCCTCGAAAACGGGTAGCGATGGGAGGAAGTTGCTGCTGGGTGCGCTCGGGCCCTGCACTCGCTCGGTTGCTTCTGGTGACTAGGTTTGGCGCCGCTACCTGACGGCAGTTTCTCCTTTTATGGAGTATTTGAGAGAAAGCACGAAGCCCATTGAGCAAGAGCGGGGAACCTCCCTGGGCTGGCTTCAGAAAACGGGGGTCATGTACTCCGGGGATGACAGAGAAAGGCATGCCCTGCAATGAGAGAAGAGGAGGAGGGAGGAAGGGGCAGAGGAAAAGGAGAGAGTGGGGAGGGAGATGAGGGAGGAAGGAAGAGAGCGAGGTGAGGGGAGAGAAACAAGGAATGAAGAGAACAAATGTGATAAAAGAAGGAGAAAAGACAAAGGCCAGAAAAGGTGGGTGGGATGATGGAAGGAGCAAAGGAGATAAAGTGAATACAGTGGAAGGAATGGAAGAGGAACAATGGGCAATAAAGGGACAAGAGCAACTAGCCAATGAAAACAGGAGTTACAAACAGAATAGAATGACAAGAGGGCGAAAATGTGGGGAGAAGAGAACGAGATACTAGAGGCAGAGAAAGATGAAAAAGAGTGGATGAATCAGTGATACAGGAGAAAGGGGAGAGGGGGTCGAGAGTTGCAAGGAAAGGGAGTGACAGAGAGAGCAAATTCAGATACATAGGGAGACAATGTTGGCAGATGTGAGGAGGGAATGATGTGATGGATGGAAAATAGAGGAAATCTAGATGACGAATAAAAGATACAGAAAAGTTAGGGAAAGAGGGGGGAGGGGTAGCGAGAGCAAAAGAAGGAACTGCAAGGGAAAAGAAAGAGAGAAGAAAGAAAGAAGAGGTGAGGAGAATAAGAAGAAATGAGAAAGATGATAAGGAGGGAGGAAACAGACAAGAAAGTGGAAACGGACGAGAGGGGGGCCAAAGCAAGCTACTGGGGACATTGGGGGCAAAGGTAAGAGATGGACGGATAGGGAGGAGCCACTGAGTGGGAGAACGAGAGAGGAACACGGGGCTGGCCCAAGCAGAAAACGAGAAAGGCAGAGAGAAAAATTCTTCAAAAGAAAGGTGGAGATTTCGAGAAGGAGGGAGAGAGCTAAAAGTAGATGCAGAATGACAGTCAAAAAGAGGAACAGAGGATAGAGTGGAGAGAAAGGAGGGCAATTAACATAGAAAGGAGAGGTAAAGAAATTAGCAGCTTAGCTTGCGGTGACAGGTGCTCTTATCATGTCAAATTAGGCTATCTCCCAGCATGGCGAGGCGCCCCAGCTAAAAAAAAAACAAGCAGTCTTTATAAGAGGCAAGTTCACAATTCGAAGAAACCAGCCGAACTTTCCTAACATAACGACACGGTTTATCAAGAAAAGTATGCAAATTCTCAACATTTTCTTAGGTGTTAACTGTTATAGAAAACATTATAAAGTTTACACTAAAAAAAATATTTTCTGCAAAGCGCATAACATAGAACATTTGCATATCTGATTTTGAGTAAGCAAACTCAATTATATTGTACCAATTTTATAAAGATGTTGTAGTGAAGGGTGAGCTTAAGCACCTCTGAGGAGAATGAGGTTTGACCAGCACAAGACAATATTGGAATAGCTCACTCAGAACGCCTGAATATTTTGGTAGTGTATATGAAATTTGGATCCAAATGCAAATTTAGCATTGTTTCTCAAAATATGTTATGAGTAGAACCCCTCTCCAACCCCACAAACACTTAGAGATTAAGCATATGTGCATTTTTTATTACACCTTTTGTGCATACATGAATTTGAAATGTTTTCCAGCTAATGTGTACTGTGCTGACGAAAAAGCTCAGAAATACAGGGCAGAGACTTAACTGTGTCCGAGCTCAACAAAACATGCCCTAACTGTGAGATACATTGAGTTAATATGCACACTGAAGACGCAAAGAAGAAACGCACAGGCTTGTCCTCGGGCGTGGCACGGAAAACAACACTATGGTACTTCCCTAGGTGCTGCTGCCATCTTCACAGCTCTCCCTTGTAATGGAGAGCAGAACAAACGATCTTTTTTGGAAGATAAAGTCAAAGTCAAGTGGCTATTGTTAGGTGCGGTTGGCTCGACCGACACATCGACTACTCCCCCTGAGGGTGCTAGTGCGGGACAGACGCTCTGATGTTCAGCCACACACAGGGCGAGGAGCCCAGGCTACCTTGACATTTATGCAACCGTGCATCAGTAAAGGTGCGTCCTTGGAATATGAAGGCAAGGTGTAAACTGTTCTTTACCTGATACTGACAGCTAGGAGAGTGTCGCCCAATGAAATGAGTGAAATACAAACTGTCCCGCTCGTGTACCCGCCTGCGTCATACATCACAAATTGCTTCATTTGAGCCGGTGGTTGCCGGAGAGGGGCACCAGCACTTGTATTTAGGGACCGGCACTTATTGTTCCCATATCAGATATTTATGGGGTGTAAGAGAGGGAAAACACAAATCGGAAAGATAGGAAGAGAAAGATGGCAAAACAGTCATAAAAAGAAAGCGGAAGCCTGCAGGTGTGAGAAGGAGGGCCAGGGAGTGCCTGGTAGTAGGTTAAAGGTACCTTAGTATTCCCAGCGCAGACTTTTAATTGTACCGGCTTCGCAGAGCTTCGAGCCCCGGCACAGTTTGTTTTTCACACATTAAGCACTGGAAGCGATTAAAAAGAAGGTATTGGTATATAGTCAGCGGTTACAGAATGGTCACGTTTTGAATGCGCCCCTTGAAAGCCATCTATTCACAAAACGTTTTAATGCGCATAAAACTTTCTTTCTCTCAATCGGGACAGACAGTAGTCTGCAGCAAGCGCTTAGCTCACTGAGCTATTTTACTATCAATGAATGTGTCCTTGTGTAACGTAACTGGTGCTGATGTAAAGCGCTACAATACATTAAGATCGAGTTTGCGCTATATAAAACCGTAAAAAACATGACCGACCACTGGGTGTTACCCACAGATTACATTCTCAGCAGCGTAGTTTAGCTCACTGAGCTATTTTACTGGCAATGACCGACTACCTGTTTGTTACCCACAGTACACAAATTACATTCTCAGCGGGGTCGAGTCAACCTTTCGGTAGCATTCTTCAACCCAATTTAAAATAATGGATACGCACTTATTAAAAAGAACAAGTAATACTGTGCTGAGAATCACACTGGTGTCTGTTGGCCGCCGGGACATCACATGCCTGCATTATGTGTAGTCTGGTTTCTCTAAACTATGTGGTGCTGCCTCGGGGGCCCGCACTGCTGCGCCCTTGGTGTGCTGTAAACACTAAATTGGAGTAGCGCCAAGAAGTGCAGAGGACGTCCAGGGTGCAGACAGGCCCTGGCCAGCTAGCACACGAGTGGCGCTTAATGAAAGTTCATTAACGAACGAAGATGAAGGAGGTGCCGGGGTGTAACAATTAGAAGAGGCATGAGGGCAGGAAGTGGGATAAGGGAGGGGGTGGCAAATGGTGAGCACTTTCGGGCCGCTTTGATGTTCTCAGTGGCCATTCAGCTCACTGAGAACATCAAAGCGGCCGCGAAAGGGCTCCCAAAGGCCGCAGGTAGACAAATGGTGCGTGCGCCCGGCGCACATGCACTGTACCCGATCTGCCTGCAGACTTTGGGAGCACTTTTGAAAGCCCCTATTTAATATCTCGCCAAAGCATCGCTAACGTGATGGCTATAGCGAGACCTAAAAGGGTCATACTTTGTGAGTTGCAATGTAAAATGCACAAATTAGCACTCAAATTCTGTTGCACATTTGCTTTAAACTATGAGGGACTGATTCACAAAGATAAGTAAAACTTTTTAGTAATGTTACGCTTTGCAGTACGTTTACTACTTTCGGTATTTACAAACTAAGTGTAAACTTAATACAAAAGTGTAAATTACATGACAATTTTTGGGGGGAAATTCCGTTGGGGTGGGGGGGCTCTGATTGAATATATGAGTTTCCCTGCTCTCATTCCCTCATTGGTTGTTTGGGGGGTTTGTTTCCCTTATTAAGGGTTTTCTTAATTTTTAGTTGAATCTTGGAAGGAAAGAAAGTTTTTAAGCAGAATCATGTTCTGTCTACTACTTCTTCCTCTGAGGAGAAAGTTCCTCTTCCCGTATGAGGGCCTCATTTATGAAAAGTGATGCATCGCTGTGTGAAAACAGCGATGAGTAACTTTTCATTGCACCCTCCTTGCGATATGCTGGATGCGTCATTGGATATATGCTTTTTTGCTGTTTCAGTTGATCAGGGCATTTTTGGTGTGGGTCAGTAAAGAGAGGGCTCAGGTGATTTTGATTTCTCCACTGCTACCTGAGCAAATTGGTTCCCTCTCCTGGAGTTGTTGAGGAGCGGTCAGAAATAGACTCCTCCGGTTGTCCCGCCTTCTCTATTTTATATGGCGCCTCCCCTGGCTTTGTTGAGGAAGTTGCACTTGACGGCTTGGAGGTTGAACTGAGAGGTTTAGCTGATCTAGAGGCGCCTGAGAAGTTGGTGGTGACATTACAGGCATCTAGGAGAGCGTCTACTCTGCGTTCTTATGCCGGGCATTGGAAGGCTTTTTCGATGTTTGGGGAAGCAGGCAGACCCTACTTCAGCCAGTCTTTTTTGATTATGCAGTTTTTGAAGGATGGAGTTAACATGGGTCTGTCATTAGCTACTCTGAGGGTTCAGGGGATGGCTATTCGGGAATTTTGTGACTCTTGGCAAAATCTGAAGGACGAGGAAGGGCTGATGTTTACGTTTTTGCAGGAGCTGTTGAACTTGTTTCCTAGAGCGGTGCGTTCTTTACCTAGTTGGAATCTACAGTTGATGTTAGAGGCCTTGACTGGTCCTCCTTTTGAGCCCAATGATCAGGTTGAGTTGAAACAATTGACGTTTAAGATATGTTTTCTGGTGGCCATTACTTCCACTAGACGCTTGGGGGAATAATTAAGTAATGGCCTTTTATAAAGCGCACAGCTACCTCTGCGGGGTGCCCCAGCACTTGTGGGGGGCTCAAGTGAGCATTCATTTGGCAATTATGTCTGATTGATGAGCCAGAATTTTAGTGCTTTTCTGAATTCTGATTCCAACCACCGAAGATGGACTGATAAAGAGTTCATATAGTTTCGCCGTTTTTACCGCAAAAGACCTGCCCCGCTTTCCGGGCTTTGCGGAATCTTGGGACTTGTGAGAGCTGCAAGTGGTTGGATCTCAAAACTCGATCTTGATGATATAGATGCAACCTGTGCCTAGGTTACCTAGGGCCTTGATCTCTAGTGGCACTGAAAGTCAGGATCAGCAACTTGAACCCCATCCTCCTAATTACCGGAAGCCAATGCAGCTGTCTCCGATGAGGTGAGATATGGTGGCAGAAAGGAACCCGCCTAATCAATCTTGCCACAGAATTCTGGATGATTTGAAGCCTGTGGATCAGGTATGCATGCAACCCCAGGTACAGGCCATTAGTGTAGTCTAACTGTGAGCTCACCAAAGCATGCACCGTTGCTTTCCGGTGTTCCTCCGGCGTATGAATTACCAAATAGATCTCATTTTCCAGAAAGGCATGGAGGAAATGTGTCATACCTGAGCGTTAAATGATAGGTCCTTATCAAGCCTTATTCCCAAATTTCGGACGGACTGAGACAGGATTGGCGGTGGATTCATCTCTGGATTAGACGGAGGAGGATGAACCTGACTAAAGAACAGAACTTTCGTCTTATCAGCATTCAAATTCAGGCATTTCTCAATCATCCATTCCGAGATGTTTTTCAAACATTCCCTCAAATTGCATAAGGCTGCCACTGAGTGTTCTTTAAAAGAGAACACCAGCTGTATATCATCCGCATAAGAAACAACCTTTACACCCCATGATTCAATAAGGGTGGCCAATGGGGCAAGGTAGATGTTAAAGAGCAGAGGGCTTAATGATGATACCTGCGGTACCCCGGGCACCAAAGGTTTCTGTGCAGATAAAAAAGGGCTAACAAACACCTGTTGAGAGCGATTCTTTAAGAATGAGCATATCCAGGCCAATACTGTTTCGCACACACCCAACCTGATTTAGCATCCTGAACAGAATGGGATGTGTTACAGAATCGAATTCTGCTGATAAGTCTAGGAGCCCTAGCATGGCAGAAGTTCCTTGGCCCATAGACTCTCAAACAGATTCCGAAACTTCCAAGAGAGCGGTTTCTGTACTGTAACCAGCTCTGAAGCCTGACTGGGAATCATGTAGGAGTCCATAGATTTCAATAAAGCCAGTATTTGCTTATGGATCCCCTTCTCTAAGATTTTAGCTGGGGCTGGCAGCAAGGATATTGGTCTGAAGTTATTGAGCATCCCCAGGGTCAGCCACAGGTTTCTTTAATAAAGTTGGGGGTAGTCGCTTGTAGGTATCCTTTTTGTAAGGTGTTTCAGGATAGGATTGTTCTGGTTTTGGTCCCATCATTTGTGACAAAGGTTAATTCTGCCTTTCACGTCAGTCTAGAGGTAATTTTGACAGAATTATGCCAGAGCCGTACTCAGACGCGGAGTGCAAATTGCATTGTTTGGACGTGAGACGATCTTTCCTATTGTATCTAGATGTGGTAAAGTCGTTCCGGAAAGGGGACACATTATTTGTGAACTTTGGTCCTGCACAGAAAGGGGAGAAGCCATCTTTGGCCACTTTGAATAGACTGATACATTCTCTGTTCATGTTGGCATATGGAGTGAAGGGTGTGGTTCCTCCCCTAGGTATTCATGGGGTTGTATGGCATTACAACGCAGGCTTTTACCCCGCATGCCATTACAACGCGGGATTACAACGAAAGTCGTTACAACGACTTTCGCTGGAGGGCGCTGGATAGTGGAATAGTTTAATTTTCTATTCCAACTCCAGCCCACGTTGACAGTAGGGAAGGTGTTGGATAGAAAATTAAACTATTCCCTATCCAACAGCGTCCTCCAGCGAAAGTCGTAACGACTTTCGTTGAAATTCCTGCGTTGTAATGGCATTGCTGGGTAATCCCTGCATTGTCATGGCTGTTCCCCATTCATGGCCATTCTACATGCAATATGGGTGCAACAGTGGCTAAATTTCAGGGGACCTCAGTGGTGGAGATTTGTAGTGCTGTGACACGGGGTACTCCATTCACTTTTGTTTGTCACTATAGGATTGCTGAGTTGGAACAACTAGATAATGTTTTGGGTCATAGAGTTTTGTCTTCTATAAAGGAAAAGGGATGTTTCTGTATGTGATCCAGGGACTTTATTAAATTTAGGTGTTTACAACTCAGTTGTCTGTTTCTATTTACTTGCTATATCTCATTTGTTACTGAAGGAAGGCGAGGGAGTAGGACTAGCAGTAATGTCATTATTTGTAACTAATGGGCGTAAATGCTGCGAGGGACACTGAGGCAGGAATATCGTGACAGACACAGTTGAAATCAATTGATCTGGGTGGCAGAACTGTGAGAGCCATGCTCAGATATTGGGAACTGAAAGAGCGAGAACTTCAACCTGAAATGGTGAATAAGATTTCAAACGCATAAAGTGCGTTCTTTTGGTCCCGAACCTTAGTCCAGTGACTGTCATGCAGGAAAGGCATTTTGGTTAACCAAATACCTTGAGCAATAATGAATTTTTGACACCTTCGGGTTTTCCCCAAAACTTAGGGTTAAACGTAGAGGAAAATAGTCTTTTACATCGGTGGAAGTGGCCAATGCCTTCCAGTCTGGCATAAGTGACGAGAATGAACGATTTTGCACTTTTTATGCCACTGGCAGTGTGGTCTTGTGGGTTGATCATCTTTGAGCTCTCTCTAGGACTGCACAGACAGAATATCGAGTATAAAATGTGGACATACACAAATATCGAGTTTTAAATATCGTGATACAGAAATATTGACAGGCAGAATATTGTGGTCAAGAATTTCGACTAGCAGGGAAGAAATATCGTTTTTGGAAATATTGAAGTTATTGATATCGTTTGCAAAAATATAGTTGTTTAAAATATTGATGTTTTAATGAATGTCATGTATTTTAGAATGTATTTTAAAAGAATGTCATCTATTTTTTTGTATAAGAATTGGTTTTGTTTTTTAATATATGTGTTGAATTTTTAGTAGTTAGCAATTTTATCCTAATAAAATTTATGTATTAGTATTTGTTCAATTTAGATTTTATAGTGTCAATTGTGGAAATTAATTTATTAATAATTAATTAGCTGGTAATTATTGTTAATTAATTCTTGGCAATGATGTTAATTGTGTCATTTTTTAGGAGCGGGTTGTGGGTTTATAGGGAAATAGGGTGGGAGGTAATTTATTATATTTATATTTTATAGTGTTAACTGGGGGAGTTATTTTATTATTATATATGTACTAATTGGTTGTAAATTATTATTAATTAATTTGTAATTAGTTATGTTAATTATGTAATTTTCTTTAAGAGTGGGTGGTGGGGTTTATAGGAGAATAGGGTGGGAAGTAATTTATTTATAATTAATTAATGATTGTTAATTAATGCTAATTAATTAAATAAAAATTAAATATGGCAATGGTGTTATTATTTTTGATGTAAGTTGTGGGGTTTAAAGTGGTAAAGGGTGGGAAGTAAATTCTTTTAAATTAATTAATAAGTTGTTAATTGATATTAATTTATTAATGTAAAATTAGTTTTTGAAATTGTGTAATGATTTTTTGGTGTGGTGTTTATTGGGATAGAGGGTGGAAAGTAATTTATGTTTAATTCATTAATAAATAATTAATCACTAATATTAATTTATCAATTGATAAATATTTATTGTAAGTGTTTATTGTTATTTTGTATGCGTGTTTTATTTTGATAGGGGTAACGTTTGGGGAGTTAAGGAATTTCTATTTGTTAAAAAAATTACATTAATAATATTTGTTTAATTTATAATTCATTATTTTAATATGGAGTTACATTTTTTAAAATAAATAAATGTGGGTTGTGAATTGTGTGGGGTTATAGGGTAAGAAATACAAAGATTACATTTATGTAATAAATAATGTTTTAGTTTATAAAAATTCTATCAAATAATAGTTTTTTATTTTTAAATTATTATATTTTTTTTAATTATTCTTTCTAGGTATTTGTTAGATTTTTTTTAACATTCTAATCTGTTTCTATCTTTTGTAATATTTAAAACTAGTATACATCTTTTATTTTTTGCTTTTTCAAAATTTTTTGTGGTGTTGTTGTTAATTTGTGTGTTTTTAATTTTGAACTGACTCCAGTGGAAATATTAATTTTTGCCCCTCCGCTATCGAACACTTTCCCCACTGTTGCACTCACTGGACTGGGAATAGTATTTTTTACCCCTCCGCTATTCAACACTTTCCCTACTGTTGCAGTCACTGGAGTGGAAATAGTAAATTTTACCCCGCCGCTAACCAACATTTTCCCTACTGTTGCACCCATTGGAGTTGGAATATTAAGTTTTACCCCTCTGCTATCCAACACTTTCCTACTGTTGCACTCAATGAAGTGGGAATAGGAATTGTTACCCTCCGCTATCCAACATTTTCTTTACTATTGTACTTATTGGATTTGGAATATTAAGTTTAGACCTTCTTTATCCAACACTTTCCCTACTGTTGCACTCACTGGAGTGTGAATAGTAAGTTTTACCCCTTCGCTTTCCAACACTTTCCCTACTGTTGCACCCACTGGAGTGGGAATAGTAATTTTTACCCCTCCGCTATCAAACATTTTACCTATTGTTGCACTCACTGGAGTGGGAATAGTAATTTGTACCCCTCTGCTGTCCAACACTTTCCCTACTGTTGCACTCAGTGTAGTGCAAAATTTAATTTTTAAGACTATTAATATTTTAATTTAAAATATATTTTGTTTATTAGATTTTATGATATAAGTGTATGTAAATATATATATGTATTTGTAAATTTGGACATATTTATAAAATTATAAAATACATTACAATCCATTAATTGTTTTAAAAGAAATATATATATTACATTTTATATATGTATATTTAAATATTTTTAAATTAAATAATTTTATATTTGTTAAAATGTATATTAAATCTAAATAATTTTTCTGTTAATTTTATTGTTTAATATATTTGACATACATTTTTAATTTATATAAAAAAATCGATATTTTGTACATTATATTTTTTGAATCAATATTTTTGTTTCTATATTTTTGTACTTACAATTTTAAATATAGAATGTCGATATTTTTGACATCGATATTTTTGCATCGATATTTGTGTATTCTCTAGGGTTGGACTGAGAAAGAAAATAGGCCAACGGTTGCAAACTGAAGCAATTTTAAAGATATGAAAGACGCATGGATTTGACCTTGCTGCAGGCAATGATTGCTTTGATATCAGGAAAAATCAACAGTAAAATCTGTCTCAGCAGACCTTAACACAGGTCCATAAGTCGCCCAAAACTTGACCGAAACACTGACCTGTCAGTAGTATAGGAAGCCCAAATATGTTCTTGGTATTCTTTTTTGGCCAAATTTATGTCCTTTTTAAAAAACTTTTTTCTTGTTTTTGAAATTAGAAGCAGGAGTTTCTGATGGTGTTCTGGTCCCCGAGATCGTAGTTGTCTGAATTACTTATTTAGTTGTTCTTTTTGTTTCCTCAGGCTATTGGTGAACCAGGCTGCCCCTTTTAGGCTTCCTGCTTTGTGGGAATGTGCGTGCTTTTACAATTTCTTGTTAATTTCATAAATAAGAGACTCCCAAGCTTTTTTGGTCAGTGTTTCAGAGTTGGATCTTTCCAAAAGACTGGTGTATGTACTTGTGATGTCCTTGATGTAATCCTTGTTCCAACTGAGGCGTTTTAGGGTATAACTTGTGTTAAAGATGCTAGCGCCTTTGCTCTCTCTGAAGTTGCGAAGGTTTTTGATAGAGTAAAGGATTATGGTCACTTTCCACCCTGTCTTTAATTTGGAAATTTGCGATATACAGGAGAAGATCGTAATCCGTAAAAGTGTAATCAATGGTAGCGCATGCGTCAAAGTGAGACCAGGAGTTTGTTTAGCTCATGCTGAGACACTTTTGACAAGTAATGCCAAGTACCCCATTGAACGAGTGGAGCTTAAAGTATCCAGCATTCAAGCCGGAGCACTCCTATTGAATACTGAGAATATTTTTCAATGATTGTTGCCAAAGCAATTAATTGTTGCTCTGGTCAATAACGCGGCATTTAGCAGGGAATATGGCAGAACCCTTTTAGTTTTAAGAATTATAATATATCATACAATAGTCAATCTGTAGACGGTCAAGCTATCCCGTAGAAACCATACATGCTGTAGTTCAAGACAGGGTGTAGCTAGAGAATATTTGGGTGACCTACAGGTTGCTCAGAAGAATGCGGCTGACAGACCCTTTTTTGTGGATTTCGTAGAGTATACAAAAGGCTATTCTAGGCTGGGTTTCAATCTATGACCTGACAATGATGCGGGAGGTGGCCATTTTTCAATACAAAAATCAGGCAATGTACATCTGAAGCTGCGATTTAGCGCAGCTCTGCCGGCTACTATAAATCTCCTGATTTACACAGTCTTTCAGAATGTTATTCAGATCAACCATAGGAGAGCGGTACTAATTGACTATATGTAATAAATATGTCACAACTGTAATGTTCTCTCACCAAAGACGAGACTGCTAAACATTCTTTTTTAGGGGTATTTGCTGCTGACACTCTACTTCAGACTCTGGGTAAACATTAAAGCCTGCTTCATCTAATAGTCAATACAGAGAGAAAAGTTCAAAGGGGACAGCACTGGTTTTCCATATTTTTAATGGATAAGGACTTAACAGATACTCCTATGGTTCGTCCCCAAACATTTATCTGTATCCCAATTCCGCAATTTTAAAAAGAAACACTTTATGCAGAATAATATTTCATGAAAACCAGATTCAAGATGTTGTATTATTTACTTGTGGGGCACATTGTTTATTTAATTATACCATAGATGCAGAGGTGTGGACCTTGAAAGAATTAAAAAAATTTATTCCGCAAATTTAAAGGAAAATTATGCTCTTTTAATGAGGTTTGTGATGCGTCAATGGGGTAGATTGAAAAGTGGCTGTGTAAATAACAGACAGTGGCAAAATTGAATTTCAATTACTCATAAGATGTGTCTTCACCGTATTTTAAATTACTAGCTTGACTCTGCAATGTCTATTTTACGGGTGCATGGTTTCTTTTAAATTCACAATGTATCGACAATTTTACCCCAGCTATATAAAATGTATTGTAAATAAAATTAATGAGAAAAGGACTCAGTTTTATGTGTCAGTCTAATTTTTCTACGCCTATTAGGTTCACGCTGGACTTTTCTTGCATTGCTAAAGCACATATGTTTTAAAGAATGTTGGCCATACACAGTCATGAGGAGTTAGGGGGCGGTGAAGTGCTTGAGGTTGGTGTGTATTGGCTAATTCTTACAATGTGTAGACAGACCCCTGTCGCTTTGTGAAATTCGGCAGGGAACTAATCAGACTTCTAGATGAAAGACCGTATGTCTCCAAGAACTTTGTGGTGGGATTCTCAGGAGAGCTCCGGCACCCTAAGTATCTGCAGACGCCACAGAGCCTTCTTCGAGCACCTCAGGCGCGTAAAAAGCAGAATTCCCCAAAGATATTTCAGGGCCCAGCTGACAGAGAGCAGATTTCAATTAAGATCATGTCTGACTAACATGAACTAATGGTGTGGGGGGCGTGGTCTGGCCACGCAGGAAGATGGCCGCTTGAATCTGGAGCTCCGTACTGTGAGGAGGCATGGCCCTCGGCCGGTCCTCTTCGACGAGAGAAAGGTGTCTTTTGAAGCGCTTTCCAGACGCCGGAGAGTCTTTGGATCAGACTCTGTTACTTTGTTTTGGGTTGCAGCTCCTGCTTCATCCCAGAAATGAAGGTAACGGTGACTGAGATGGATGTAGACGTCACCTCACTGACCATGGGGGCAGCATTGCCTGGTGAAGAGGCTGGAGGTGAGATGACAACGTTTTTCATTGTGGTGCATGACTCCAGCTGAACACAACTGCGGTCTGTAGAGTTCATGTGAAATTCACATACTGCTTTTCAATGATTACCAGTGCTTTAAATGGGCCGGTACTCAGCGGTACTGAGTACCGGCACTTCTTATTTTTAACGATCGGAGTACCGGCACTTCTCCACTGACAAGGAGAGTACCGGTACTCATGAGGTTAAGGTCAGTGATGCATTCTAATTTGCAAATCGTCTCTCTAGCTCTTAGCTGAGCCGCTGCTGAACCATTCAGCAGTGGCTCATACAAGGGATGCCCGGGTGTTGAAAACGTCACCGTCATGCTGTGTTGAGCAGGCCCATACAGGCCCTGCTTTATCAATCATATTCACACTGTCCTTGCTGTGAAGCAGGCGCCGAACACCCATTAGACTCAAAGGGCTTCAGCCCCTCCCCCCCCCTCCTTCACTTTTGTGGCAGCCCGTGCTCAGACGGCTCCCGGGCACACACACAGCCACACGCCCAGAGCACTTCATAGGTCTTTAAAAGACCATTTACATGTTACAAGAGGTTTTGTTGTTGTTTCTCCCCATCTCTACTCTGTCTAGTGCTTAAAGTTTCAGGCCCCCGAACATTTTTCTTATCCCCCCCCTTCGAAATCTGGCTCTAGTCGCACCTCTGCTGTGAAGTAACTCAGGAATAACCTCAACAGAACCTTTTTTGAGGGTATCTGGGTGCGTGCGGGTGGAGCTCAGACAGGAAGAGAATCGGGACACTTTCAGGAGGTTGTTTCAAAGAAATGCGTGGAATGCTTTTGTGTGTGCATGTCTGCTTGTTTCTGTGTGAATGTGTATGTGCACTCTAGAATAAATAGGTATTGCGCCAAATGCAACCAAGTAAGAACAGTATGATAGTAAGAAGCTGCAAATATTTCAATACAAGTAAAGATTAACATATTGTGTTTGGCCTTCATTTTGTGTAGAGTTAACACGTTTCGTTATATTGAAACTTTACTCACATGTTTTGCAACTGGTGTAGAACCCATTATTAATGCTGCTATTCTAAAGTCTCTCTTGTTCTGAGGCACACTGAATTTTAGCCTGAATAGTGCTGTTGATGGTTGGCATACATTGAAATGCTACTTCTATTATGATTTAGGGCCTGTTCCCAGCAGATCTTCACAACACCCTCGATTAGCATAACCAGATGTTAATCTGCAGATATGGGAAGCTTAAAACTACTATCAACGGAAATGTAAGGGCAAAATGAATAATTGATAGAAATGTTTATCACCATGTTTGGCCCCGCCTCTAGCCCCACCCACTGCCACGCCCCTAGCTCAGTTTAATGAGTACCTGCACTTATTTTTCCCCATTTAAAGCACTGATGATTACCTTGTGAAGCGTGGGAAAGGCTCCAGCTGAAATCACTAATGTGAAGTCTGCATCCTGTCTGAAATATTCTGTGCGGCTGTTCTGCTGTGTTCAGTTGCGCAATTAAGCTGAACAAATACTTTGACATTCCGTGAGGAAAATGTGAGTGTTTAATGCACAGTCTGCTCCATTGTATGCCAAAACGTATTCTTCTGTACTGTGAGGAGCCTGGTGTGTCAACAGGAGCTCCTTGGTGAAGAGAGAGAGAAAGACGCGTCTTTCATTAAGACAACAGTCCCAGATGGGATGTAATTAGGGCTCCCGGTTTTCCGTTTTTACGGATTTATACCTTTAAATACAGACGGAAATCTATATTTTCCTTTGTCTGTATTTATATTTATAAACCGCAAAATACTAGCAAATTTTGCCACGCTGCCGTCGGGTATTTTGCTACCGATGGGGCACTTGGAATGGAAGATAAGGCGCTTGCACCTGTGGCAGACATTTGCCACATTTACATTTTCTACACCGCAACTGTTTGTTAAATAAAAAAATATATATATGGGCACGTAGCTCCCACCAGTGTCCCGTGTAAAAGGCAGCTCTCACAGGGGTAGGCAGTACTGTCCACAGTGCCCCCTCCTTGGTCTGTACCAGGGAGCATCGCTATAAGCCCCCCCCCCCCCCCGCAGACAGTCGCCTCCATCTGCTTGTAAATTACATTCAGCCTGATTCATCAAAGGTAATTGCGCTCGCAAAGGGCCAGATTCTGAGAATCTGGCCCTTTGCGAGTGCGATTTTTGCATTTGGGATTCATCATCTCAAATGCAAAAATCGGTAATAGAGAATTCGCAAATTTGCTAGGAATTACATTTAAGGAATCTCTATTTGAGATTCCTTAAATGCAATTCATCATCCATTTTCAAATTGCGAAATCGCAATTTCGGGCCGCTATTTACCGCGAGGTCAAACTTCGTGGTAAATAGCGAAAACTCAGAAAAATGCTTTTAAAAGCATTTTTCTGAGTTGCATGTTGCACACACACATGTCCTTTGGACATGTGTGTGCGCAACACCTGTTTAAATTAGCATTTAAGGGGTGCTACAGGGTGTCCTCTGGACACCCCTGGCATCCTTTAAATCGCTATCTTATTTGCGATTAGCTAATTGCTAATCGCAAATAAGGAATACTCCCCATTCATTCCTATGGGCCTTTTGGCCCATAGGAATGAATGGGGAGTTATTCCTTATTTGCGATTAGCAATTTGCTAATCGCAAATAAGGAATAATTAGGAATCGCATTTTTTTGGGATATTCCTACATGAATCCCGTTTTGCGAGCCTGTAATAGCGATTCCTTATGAATCGCTATTAGAGACTCGCAAAACGGGTCTTTCATGAATCAGGCTGATTGAGTTCACATGTCGCCCCTGCTCCCTTATACCTTATTCTGCTCCCATCATCCAACATCAATAGCCCCCTCAGGTGTCACTCCAGACAAAGGGTAGCCCAGCTCTCCATGGTGCCAGTACCAGTCTGATGGATAGCAGGCTCCTGCCCTCCCCTCCCATCACTGTAAATGAGGTGTGAAAGGCAGGCTGGAAATGCACCAAGCAGAGGTCACACTTCCAGTCTACCTTCACAGACTGGTGAATAACAATTAGGGCAGCCCCTCCGAACTGCTAAAGGACCTGCGCCCCCTAGACTGGTAGCGGGAGTGGGAGGGTTCAAAGACACCATGCCTCCTGCCATACTCTCGCACCACTGTTGTCCAACGACTGAGCACGTGAACAGTCGCACATTTGCGCTTGCAGTTTAATGAGGAGCGCGTGCACAGTCGCAGAGCACAGCTATGCTTGCAGTTCAGTGAGGAGCGGGTGCACAGTCGCACAGCTGCGCTTCCAGTTCAGTGAGGAGCGTGTGCATGCTGGGGCCACCCACAGAGCTCTTTTTCGTGAGTGCACCTCAAGTCATAATGATAAATACGCCGTTAGTGCATGCACAAAGTCATTGATTGGTGATGCTCCCAAAACAATGTATGAATTAATGAAAACATATGAATAATTTAGGATTTACATGAAATAGTGATATAGACAAAGTGCACGGTGCTGAAGGGGAGCAAAACACTCAGGGCTACACTCACTAGCAGGCACGAGGGTGCGTTGCCGAACAGCCAACCAGCAGAGCCAGCGCGCATTTTTTTACTATCTGTTAATTTCCATGCAAATTTACATCAGGTCAAACATAAATGAACAATGTTCAGGGCAACTCGTTGTATATTGGAAATTGTTTAACATAGAACCAGCTAGGATGAACCCAAACTGCATCTCCCAGAAAGAATTTGGCAACTATTCTTAACATGCCACTCTGACTCAGATAGGTGTAGTACACGTATATTTCCCACCCATAAAACAACCCACCACACTTATCCTTCATACTTTCAATAGGTGAGACAAGGTTCCATGAGCATAGACAGAGAGAAGGGACTAAACTCCGGGGAGAGGCAGCAGGTTTCGTTACAGTGCGGGAGCTGCCTCGCGCGCATTTTGGGCGCCGTCAGAACCTCGAGTCTGTCAGGAAGACATACATCTCAAGGAATAAAGCGATGTCTCGTCCACTGTAGCTTTTATGTACTATCCACATGACTGCCACCTGACACTACTGGCTATCTCACAGTACTACACTGCACTGGGTCTGGCCACACTACCATCTCATAGGCACCCGTACCATTCCAGTAACTGAACTCTCCAGAGGAGCCCCTGGCTGCCTGGTTCCGCACTGCCCTCTGAAGTACCCAAATGTATACAGTGGACCTGGTTACACTGCCTACCTGAATGCCCAGTCCATGCAATAGGTACTCCCGACCACTTTGTATTTGTTTTAATTTTATTTTTGTCTCGGATTTGGAGCCCCTTTTAAGTTGGCATCACAGGCTGCACTAACTAAATGGAGGGACCGCTGCTGCTGAGACCAGTGACCTATTAGCCTGCTGGTACTCTAGGTATGTAGCATTGTGGGCATCACAGACTGTAGCAATTAGAATTAGTAAGTGGTAGCGAGGCCTGGCACAGCACGATAGCCTGATGCCAGCGCTGGCACAGTCCCATTTATTCATGTGTTTGAGTTTGAGTTTGAGTTTAAAAATTCTTATATAGCGCTCTTACACCAGCGGTTTCATGGCGCTGTAACTGGCAGATCTCCACAATAGACAAGGAAGGGAGGTCAGGGAACAGAGGATTAAATGAAAATTTTGCTGAAGAAGTAGGCTTTAAGTTTCTTTCGAAACTGGGAATATGGGGTTAGGGATCTGAGATCAAGGGGTAAAGAGTTCCAAAGGGTTGGGGCAAGGGTCGCAAATTTTGAGCCCCCCCACTTTTTCCGGCGAAACCGGGGAACTATCAGGAGGGATTGGGAAGAAGATCGGAGCTCCCTAGTTGGCAAGTAGGGGATAATCTCCGAAGAAATGAATGCAGGGGCCGTACCCAATCGAGCCTGGTAAGTGATAGATGCAAGCTTGAATTGGATACGTTCCCGAACCGGAAGCCAATGTAAAAGTTTCAGAAGGGGGGTGACATGTGAGGATTTGGGAAGGTTAAAGACCAGCCGAGCCGCCTGGTTTTGGATCATCTGCAACCGCCTGAGACTATATGCAGGTATACCTGCATATAGGGCGTTGCCATAATCCAGGCGGGAGATGACCATCGCAAGGACGATCAACTTCAAGGCCTCAAAGGTGAAAAATCGAGAGACCTTGCAGATTGTGCGAAGAGACAGAAAAGAGGAAGAAACCACAGAACTAACCTGGGAGTGAAGGGTAAGGTGAGAGTTGAGTTTAATACCAAGGGTTTTGACCGAAGTAGAGGGGACCGGAGAGGGACCAAGGGAAGGGGACCAAAAAAGTGAAGACCAGGGACTGGAACAACCACCCGTCAACACCAACTCGGTCTTATCAGGGTTGAGTTTCAGGTGGTTGAAATCCATCCAGTCCCTGATGAAAATCATAGTGGACTGGAAATTAGAGATAGAGGCAGAAGAAGAGGACAGATTGAAGACAAGTTGGAGGTCATCCGCATAGTTGTATACGGTGACCTCCATTTGTTGTAAAGAAAAAATGAGGGGAGAAATGTAAAGATTAAACAGAAGAGGTGAAAGGGAGGAGCCTTGGGGGACCCCGCTCCTACCAACACCATCTCTCACAAAATCCTCCTGGACGCCCTAGCCATCATGGGCTTTGAAGGATCCGCTCTGGGCTGGCTGGCTTCCTTTCTTGCAGGAGGACAACCAAACCAGGGCCGTACCCCCGATCCCCGCCGCCGCGACACGGGAAAGTAAGATGGTATGATCCACCGTGTCGAAGGCGGCAGAGAGATCGAGGAGGACCAGTGCCTGGAATTGATTGGTGTCCCTCCCCTCCCTGAGGTTGTCAAGGACAGAAAGGACTACGGACTCGGTAGAGTGTGCGGGGCGAAAACCAGCCTGGCGGGAAGCCAGTACCCCATTTTCTTCCACAAAGGTGCTCAGAGACCTGGTGACATGGCGCTCGAGCACCTTAGCCAAAAATGGTATTAGAGAAATGGGGCGAAAGTTGGCTGGGATCGAGGGGTCTGCGCCAGGTTTTTTTTAAAATGGGTAAAATGATAGCTGATTTCAAGGGGTTGGGGACAACCCCCTGAGAGAGTGAACTGTTTAGTAGGTGAAGGGGAGGATCAGGGCAAGAGATGTAAATGTGACGAAGTATTTGAGCGGGACAGGTGTCAAGGGGAGAGCCAGATTTTACAAGGGGGATTAAGGATGTGAAGGATTCCTTGGTCAGAAGGGGGAGAGAGTTTAATTGTCCTTGGGAAGGAGGGCACTGAGGATCAACAAAAGACGGGGAAGGTGCAGGGATATTAGCTTTAATGGCAGCAATTTTATCAATGAAAAAGCTATTCAGAGAGTGACAAAGCGCAAGGGAAGGAGAGGGCTTAAGAGAGGTACGATCTGAAAAGGCTAGGTTCTGAACAATCGAGAAAATTTCCCTTGATTGGTTCTCGGCTGTGAGGATCTTGGAGGAGAAATAGGCCGTTTTAGCGGCCAAGATGGCATTCTTATATTGAGCTAATAGAGTGGTAAAATCAGCTCTTAGGATGGGACAATAGTTTCTCCTCCAGGCCCTCTCAGCACGGCGTACCGATAATTTGATGGTTTTCAGGTCATCGGTAAACCACAGGTTGGCATCTTTCTCCCGCTTGGAGGTCAGACGTTTCAAGGGGGCAATGGACTCACTGGCTGAGGAGAGCCATTGTTCAATGCTGTTAACCTGAGCCGAGGTGGAAGGCCCGTGTAAGACGGGATAGGAAGCACTTAAAAGAGCTGATAAGTTCGCCGGGTCAACTCTACTCCACGAGCGGACCCAGACATTTTTGGGAAGGGGGGCCCTAACTGGAGAACTGATAGGAAGAACAAAAGAAATCAGGTGATGATCAGACCAAGTGCAAGGAGAAATAAGAAGGGAGTCGACAGGGCAGTTCAAGGACCAAATCTGGTCCAAGATATGCCCCTTGACGTGAGTTGGGGAAGATACGTGAGAAACAAAATTAAGAGATAAAAGTGTGTCTGAAAACTCTCTAGAAGATGAACACTCTGCTGGGTCAGAGGGCCAAAAATTAAAATCACCCAGTAATAACACCCAAGAGTTATTGACCGAGAGGGTGGCTAGCACCTCCTGGAAATCAGGGAGAAATCGTAGAGGCGACTGGGGAGGTCGATAAATGAGAAGACAAGTGAGAGGGGGGGATGTGGACGTGGTTCGAATAGCAAGATACTCTGTGGTGGCAATATCGGGGAGAGAGAGCAGTTGAAATGGAAGATCAGAACGGGCAATGACCGCGACGCCACCCCCCGTTCTGCCGGATGAACGATCGGCCCGAAGTGCATAGTAGGGGGCGGGCAATGTAGCTAGCAAGGTGGGTCTTCACAGAACCATGTCTCGGTTAAAAGGAGAAGATCTGGTGCATGATGATCTAACAACACTGATAGTTCATGTGAGTGAGCCACCGCCGATCTGGTATTCAGATAATACGCCTTAAGGGTCTTAACTGGGGCAGTATTGACGGCTTCTGTGGAAGGGGGGACCGGAATAGGAGAAGTGAATGAACAGGAACAGTGAGAAGGAGGGGATAAATCTAGCTGGGATATCCGTGAGTGTGTAGAGGCAGATAAAACCCACGGACCCTGTAGCCTGTGAAGCTGGGAAGAAGTGTAAGAAATGATTTGGGCAGGGTATTGTGCCCCTAGCCCCGGTCGGCCGCGGACGGGCGCAGACGGGCTTAACTTAGGTGCAACTTCGGCGCGCCTTCGTCGCGCCCGCTGCGCCCGCCCGCTGACACGGCCGCTTTCACGTGCACTTCCTTCCTATCTTAGCACTAACATAAAAGTGGCCCCATTATCGAACCATAAACCATAACAAGTATTGGCATTGGCAATAGGTCTCGCCTTTGGGACCTTATTGCAAATGCTACTTACCAGTATGCATCTGTTCTTGGCATGTAGGGCTGCTGACATTCATATCTGTGCATAGATCGCCGCCTAGTGTTGGGTCCGGATGATTGCACATTGTTGTCCTGGAAGAGTCTTCGAAGTATCACGAGATAGGTGGCTCCTCCCCTGGACTACAGTGCGCATGGGCATCGACTCCATCCCCAGATTGTTTTTAGCCATTGTGGCCAAGATGGAGTGAAACTCAGTGAAAGATGACCATGCCATGAAATGTTATGTGAACACTGCAGCTGCTACAGGCGCCGGGGAGGAGGGCGGGCGATATGAATGTCAGCAGCCCTACATGCCAAGAACAGATGCATACTGGTAAGTAGCATTTGCAGTTCGAGGCATGTGGGCTGCTGAATTCATATCTGTGCATAGAATACATAGCAGTCCCTCCCTTAGCGGCGGCCGCCCGTGCCAGCTGCAGCAGTTTGGAAAAGTGTTTTGAGAACAGCCTGCCCTACAGCTGCCTGCTGTTTGGAGTGCACGTCTACACAGTAATGTTTAGTAAATGTATGTGTGGTCAACCATGTGGCTGCTCTACATATGTCCTCTAAGGGAATGTTTCCAAGGAAAGCCATAGAGGCCCCCAACTTTCTGTTGGAGTGGGCTCTTGGTGGAATGCTAAGAGTGCGCTTTGCCTTTGCATAGCAGATTTGAATACATTTCACGATCCACCTAGCAATACCAGCCTTGGAAATAGGGTTACCTTTGTGGTTTGGCGCAAAGGCGACAAAGAGTTGCTTAGTCTTTCTAAAATCCTTGGTCCTATCAATGTAATACATTAGGGCCCGTTTAACGTCAAGGGTGTGGAGCATCTGCTCCGCCAGTGACTCTGGATTCTGAAAGAAAACCGGCAACTCAATGGTTTGGTTGATGTGGAACTGAGACACAACCTTGGGTAAAAATTTAGGGTTTGTGCGGAGCACCACCCTATTAGCATGAACTTGGAAGAAAGGCTCTTGGATTGTGAGGGCTTGCAGTTCGCTAACCCTCCGTAGCGATGTAATTGCTACAAGGAAAGCCACTTTCCATGTTAAGAATTGAACCTCGCAGGAATGTAGAGGCTCAAAGGGAGGACCCATCAGTCTTGTAAGAACCACATTGAGGTTCCATTCAGGAGCTGGTGGAGTCCGTGGCGGAATGACTCTTTTGAGGCCTTCTAGAAATGCTTTGATGGCAGGCACCTTGAAAAGGGAAAGGTGCTGTCTATTTTGGAGGTATGCGGCCATCGCAGACAGGTGAATGCGAATGGAAGTATATGCCAGATTACACTTGTATAGATGGAACAGGTAACAGATGATGTTCTGAATAGAAGCATCTAGTGGATCAATGTTGTGGTTTGTGCAATAGACGACAAACCGCTTCCATTTCGCCGCATAACAGGCTCTAGTAGTGGGCTTCCTAGCCTCCCGAATGATGTCCATGCAATTGGGAGGAAGGTTGAGGTAGCCAAACTCTAGGACTTCAGGAGCCAGATCGCCAGGTTGAGCTGTTGCGGATCTGGGTGCTGAATGTCGCCATGGCTCTGCGTCAGAAGGCTGGGTGTGAGACGAAGCCTTTGATGCGGTACCACGGAGAGTTCCAGAAACGTGGTGTACCATGGCTGGCGAGCCCACGTTGGAGCAACTAGGATGAGAGTCATCGAGTGCTGCCTGAGCTTGCGCGCCACCAGCGGTATCAGGGGTGCCGGGGGAAAAGCGTACGCAAATCTGCCTGACCAGTTCATCCACATCGCATTGCCCTGTGATTGCGGGTGTGGGAACCTGGCGGCGAAGCTTTGGCATTTTGCGTTCTCCCTTGTGGCGAACAGGTCGATCTCTGGATGACCCCACCTTTGGAAGTACGGTTGGAGTACTGATGGATGTATCTCCCACTCGTGCATTTGATGGCTGTGCCTGCTGAGCAGGTCCGCCATCTGATTGTCTTTGCCCGGGAGGTGTTCTGCCATGAGGAAGATGTTCCTCTGAATGGCCCACTTCCACATGCTCTGAGCCAGGTGAGACAGCTGCGGAGAGTGTGTTCCTCCCTGCTTTTGAATGTAGTACATGGTTGTCATGTTGTCCATCCGGATCAACACAACCTTGTTGCACAGATGTACTTTGAAGGCTTTGAGTGCCATGAAGATCTCCATCAGTTCGAGAACATTGATGTGCATCTTCCTTTGCTGTAGTGTCCATAGTCCCTGCACCGTGTATTGGAGTACATGCGCTCCCCAACCCTGGAGAGAAGCGTCCGTTGTCAGGATGATCTGCGGCACAGGCTCTTGAAACGGTCGGCCCTTGCAAAGGTTTTGTGGATTCCACCAATGCAGAGAGGTGTATGCCCGACCGCTCACCAACACTAGGTCTTTTAATTGCCCGTGAGCCTGAGTCCACTGACGTGCTAAGCACTCTTGAAGCGGACGCATATGTAGTCTCGCATGTGGGACTATGGAGATGCAGGAGGCCATCATGCCTATCAACTGCATGAACACTCTGGCTGGAAGCGAGTGTTGAGGTCTGAATCTTTGGATCAGCGACTGAGTGCTGTTGACTCTCACTGAATTCTGCTGCGCAGTGGCCGCCAGAGTGTTTATAGTCGCACCCAGATACTGCCGTATGTGGGCGGGCTGGAGATGTGACTTTGGATAATTCAGTGAGAAACCCAGATCGTGCAGAAGGTGAATGGTGTGGGACACGTGGTCGGCGCACTGCTGGGCCGACTTCGCTTGAATGAGCCAGTCGTCCAGATAGGGGTAGACGTGGATGTTTTGACGTCTTAGATGCGCTGCCACCGTCGCCAGGCACTTTGTGAAGACCCTCGGCGCTGTGGTGACCCCAAAAGGCAAAACCTTGAACTGGTAGTGCTGGTTTTGAATGGTGAATCTGAGGTACTTTCTGTGTGAAGGATGCAGTGGAATGTGAAAGTACGCATCCTTGAGGTCTAGAGTTGCCAGGAAGTCCCCTTGCTGAAGCAGTGGGAGAACCTGCTGCAGCGTGAGCATATGGAAATGTTCCGACAGAATGTAAAAGTTTAGAGGTCTGAGGTCTAAGATGGGTCTGAGGGATCCGTCCTTTTTTGGAATTAGAAAGTACAGGGAGTAAACTCCCGTACCTTGTTCTTGCAGGGGCACGAGCTCTATTGCTCCTTTTTGCAGCATGACGTTGACTTCCTGCTGCAACAAGTGCAAGTGCTCGCCGGACATAGGACGGCTTTTTGGGGGTATGTTGGGTGGAGTGGATGTGAGCTCCAGACAATAACCATATTGGATAAGAGATCTGACCCACCTGTCCGTGGTGATGGACCTCCACACGGGCAGGAACTGCTGGAGTCTCCCCCCGACCGGTGTTGCGTGGTCGGGGGGCAGTGACAAGGCGTCACTGTTTGTTGGCGGCGGAGGACCTGGAGCTGTTATTACCACGTCCTCTGCCCTTGACGTTGTTGCCACGGTATCCACCACGACCCTTGTTGGTATAGGAGGGTTGGGTGTTACTCTTATAGAACTGCGTTGACTGAGACGCTTGACCCCTTGAGGTGCCTCTGTTATTGGAGCGGCGAAAGGAACCACCCCGAAACTGCTGTGATTGCAAGGCACCCATAGACTTAGCAGTGTCGGTGTCCTTCTTCATTTTTTCGAGGGTGGTATCGACTTCTGGGCCAAACAGGTGGTCTGGGTTGACAGTTTGGTTGAGGATGGTAGTCTGAATGTCGGGCTTGAAACCTGATATTCTGAGCCATGCATGCCTACGCAGTAGAACGCTAGTGTTTATTGCTCTTGAGGCGGTGTCAGCCACATCCAGAGCGCACTTAATTGAAGCATTGGTGATAAGCTTCCCCTCCTGTATCAGCATCTCAGCTGCTTCCTTATACTGCTCTGGCAGGTGTTGTAGAAGGGTCTCTAGAGTGTCGTAGTGAGCCCTGTCGTAACCTGCAAGCAGCGCCTGTGTATTGGATATGCGCCATATGTTTGCAGCCTGCGCAGCAACACGCTTCCCCGAAGCCTCAAAGACTTTTGATTCCTTGTCTGGGGGAGGAGCATCACCCGTAGTCTGTGAGTTGGCTCTTTTGCGAGCATTGGAGACGACCAAGGAATCCAGAGGCAACTGTCCTTTGATGTACGTTGGATCAGTGGGCGCTGCCTTGTACTTTTTGTCAATACGTGGGTTGACAACTCTTGCTCGGGTGGGCTCCTTGAAGACCTCCGGCGCATGTTTTAACACCCCTTTTAGCATTGGCAAAGTCTTTACAGTTTTTTCAGCGACTGAAAAGGTGTCAAAAAGAAAATCGACGTCTACTGGGTCAGCATGGAGATCGACGTCATGGTTGGCTGCCGCCCTTTCAATAAGAGCATTGAAAGCTGCAGAGTCCTCAGTTGGAGAAGTTTTTGCTGAAAAGAGCTGAGGCTCCTGTCCGGAATGTGAGTCCCCAGGGTCGCCCCCAGCAGACCAAGGCTCAGTCACATCCTCTGGGTCTGAGTAGACCGGGTAGGCATACTCATCCTCGTCGTCACCATCACCCTCCTCAACATTAGAATGAGTGGGTGAAAGTTCATGGCCTTGAGGAGATGCAGGCTCTAAAGGGGCAGAGGCACCAGCAGGGTTTGTCTTCTTTTTTAGTGGGATTTGGAAATGCTCCAAAGCTGGTTCAGGGGTGATCTTCCGTTTAAGGAGAGAGAGCTTGCCTGTGTTGGCGTCGATGATTACTTCTCGACGCTCTTCTTCTGCCAGTGGTTGGGGGCGCGGGCCTGGAACCACCAGCGATGCCTTCGGCGTTGAGGATAACTTCGGCGTCGAGGATAACTTCGGGGGCCCCCCGGCCCCGGGCTTTGTTGCGAAAGCCTTCGGCGCCGTCTTCGGCGGTAACGTGAAGAGAATCGGCGTTGGCACTTTCGCCGGTTTCTGAAGAGGCTTGGGCACAGTGTCCTGCGGCTCGACTGCCGCGGCCCCCTCCCTAATACGCTGAAGGGACTCGTTGACCTTTTTAGTGAGCGAGGCGGAGGGACGGACCGGCTCGAGAGAGTCTTCTGAAGCAGATTTTGGGCCGGCGACCGAGGCCGCAGTCTTCGGAGCCGACGCAGCAGCCCCCTTGGCCTTCTCGAGTGGAAGCGGGTCAGCGATAGACATGGGGTCGTCCTGCCGCTTCTTTGTGGTCTTCTTATGGTCGTCGACCTTCTTGGCATCGATGCGACTTTTAAGTGCGTCGACCAACTTTGGCGTCGACGCCCCCGCGTCGCCCGTTTTCACCTTCGGCTTCGACACCGTAGTCTTCGGGTCGGCCATTTTGGCGTGCCCCTTGAGCTCGACGGCCATCTTGGATTTCTTCGGCGCCGAGGCCTCCGAAGCCTTTGCTCCGACCAGTGCGACTTGCGCTTTCGGTTTCGAGACGTCTGGCGTCGAGACCGATGGTTTCACTTTCGGTTTCGGTACCGTAAGTGGCGCCGCATCCATGTCCGTGGCCGGGCCGGGAGGCGGAGCCGTGGGACGGGAATCAAGACTTTGGGTAAGGCCCGAAGGCGATCCCTCAGCCTGGGCCTTATAATGTTGGCCGGCCCCGGAGTCAGTGTGAGGAAGCTCCTCCTCCGAGCTATCCTCTACGGTGGCAATGGCCCCGTCGTCGTCCCCTACCTCCTCGACGACTTCATCGAAATCCTCGTCTTCCGCGTCGTAGTCTTCCTCGACCTCAGACGCCGGGTTAGATTCCGTGATATCTTGGATAGTGTCGTCGCCGACATCCTCCGCGTCGAAGATGTCCGTCGGAGGGGGTGCCGATCGCTGGGCCTGCAGTCTTGCAGCTCGGCGGAGCTTGAGCGTCTTCTTCGACCGTAACTTGGAGCAGACCATACACTTGGCCTCGTCGTGGTCCGGCGACAAGCACTTATTGCACACCGGGTGCACATCGATATGTGGGTACTTCGAGGCACACACCGGGCACCTCTTAAATGGACTTCGTTCCATGATGAAGTAGTGTGGAGCGTCGTGTAGGCCCGTCCGCGCCGAAAGCACGCGGAAGGGCGGAGTTGGCTCGGAGTCGATGAAACAAACGAACCCGAAAGATAGACTATACCGACGCGAGTCCTAAAGACCTTTTGGTCTCGAGTAAAAGAAATTAAACAACTAACGATTCCGACAGAGGGAACCGAAACACATCCGAACCCAATGGCGGAAAAAAACAATCTGGGGATGGAGTCGATGCCCATGCGCACTGTAGTCCAGGGGAGGAGCCACCTATCTCGTGATACTTCGAAGACTCTTCCAGGACAACAATGTGCAATCATCCGGACCCAACACTAGGCGGCGATCTATGCACAGATATGAATTCAGCAGCCCACATGCCTCGAATACATGTTTATCCATGCAACAGTTGATGTTGTTGCACCAAGGATATTGTGCTGTATAACTAAATACTTATAAGGTCCCAAAGGCGAGACCTACTACTGGCTATGCCAATGCTTGTTATTTGTGTTCTAGTACAATATATATTATATTGTACTAGAAAACGAATACAATTGTCAATGTAACTAAATGTGGAAAAATACTAGCTGTAGCGTCGTCTTTTGCTTGTGGCACAAATAAATGTGGATAAATACAGAAAAAATGCCCAAAAAATAAATATGGATAAATACAGACGGAAATGGCAAAACCGGGAGCCCTAGATGTAATTAAAGCTGGAGAAATGTGTGTGCTGTTTAAAAATGTGCCATATAATGGTTCAGCTTTACTACAATAAAGCATTATGAAATGTATGTGTTGTTGGGAAGTCTGCCATATCAAACTGAACTGTAGTGTTGTTTGGCACATAGCTTAACTGAACAAATATGTCAACTGTCTCTGAGGAACTTCTGTGGAAAATATTAACTGACATCATATAACAAAGCCTGTTCTTTAACCTATGTGCAGCAAGAACACTGGTATGTCGACAGACGTTCTTTGACTGCCTTCAATATACTCTGTTCAACAGTGGAGAGTCTAAGAATGTAATGGTAGCTTTTCTCATTCATACTTAACAACTGAAGACTACAATTTAGGCATATGTGTGCACAGATATTGGTTGAAATTTAGCATACATATGTCTACTCTTGTGTATTTGGCGACACAGGGTATTATTGCCAATTGCGACACTTGCGCTGACAAGTAACATTTGACAGAATTCCACTGATTATGGTGTGCAACTCCTGAATTTTAAAGCTATCTGAGGAGACTTTACCGCTAATGAAGTTAGCTCTCTTCAGCAAATATTAATAAATCCACAGTAAACTACATTCGTTCTTTCAGTATTCTTTTTTCACCTCACGTAATTATTGGCACAGTGAAATACTTGTGACTGGAACGGTGCTAACTAGACTCCTATGTATCTCATGAAGTAAAGATAGACAACGTTGTCATCTTTAACACTTAACTCTGGCAGTTTTCCTCACTGTTTTGTCTGTACCTCAACTAATAGGGGAAAACAGAGTGCACTACTGTTAAGCATCACAACATCTGAAGAGATGTTACCACTGTATTATATACTTTAAGATTTAGTCATGCCTTCTCTTAGCAGTTTTTCCCAGTCTTTTGATACATTGCTAATACAGTGTAGCCGTATTGACTGGAGTTAAGCTGCCTAAGATTCTGCGTGCTCCTATCACGTATAATACTTTATTTTACAATATTTCGAATTATTTGAGTTTAAACGGACTATAAATTGGGCGTGCTCCTGTTGTACGTCAACAATGTGTGAATCGGGGAGAAGCCAAGCTCGCGACCGTGATGGCCGCACTGTAGCTCGGCTCCGTCAACCTTCCTGCCTGAAACGCATATCCTGTACTTTATCCTGCCCCAAGGAGACACATTTGGCGAAATATGGGAAGGTGAAACGCTGCTCGCACTTACCGTCTGTCCTGGGGGCTTCGGGGTGCCGCGGATCTGGATATGTGTTCTTGTCTGCTCCGGAGCCTCCGCGGCGTACGGGCCGATACTTGCCTGTGATGCTCGGCCAGAGCGGGGTGTCGACGCCGGCCTCCGGTGGAGGAGAGGGGTCGGCTGAAGAGGCCATTGTGCGGTTGTGCCGGTGGCGACTGACCGGGCCCGGTCTGGTGGCCCGGGGGCTCTGTTGCGGGGCGCGGCCCGCCTCGGACGGGGGTAGACCGTACAGGAGGCTTGTCCCCCCCCTTTGTTGTCCGGTCCGGCCATCTTGAAGCCCTTCGCCCGGATTCGGCGGGCGGCGCCCGTGAGACGGTGGCGCTGGCGACCCCTTGTTTTTTGGTGGCCCATCTTTCTGCACCAAGATTGCCATTACCGGGGCTCGACAAGACTCCGGTGGGCCTTGTTCGACGGCCCGGTACGGAGGTTGAGGAACGGAGCGTCCCTGCTGCACTGACAAAATGGCTGCCGGCGCCCTGGGTCTCGGACCTGTTTGGGGCGGCGAACCTGGTCTGTCGGAATGCACGATGGCTGAAGCTTGTGGGAGTGAGCCCACGGTTGGCGATGTCTTTGCCGCCCTATGTTCTTGGCGTGCGGCCATGGCCTTTGACGCAGCTGTGCAAGATAGCGGTTTTGCCGCCATGCCTGTTGGGCCGTCCCCCATGAATGCGGCCCGACCGAAGGAGTGTGCTGCTTTGCCTCCCTCGGCTGTTGCAGAGAGTGCTGCCGCCGTGCATCTGGGAGACCGTATGTCTGCGACCCCGAACCTCCAGGAAGTTTTGATTGTTGCGAACATGGGTGAGGGCCCCTTGTCGGGGCCCGTCCAGGTCAGTCTGGCTGGGGAGCTCGGCGGCTGCTTGACTCGAATTGCTTTGGTGGGGTCCCACGGCTGCCCCGTGGGGGATACCTCGCCCCTTTGGGCAACGGGACCGCACCCAGAGTGTTTGCTGCTCGATGTTGCTCTTTGACAGTATGGTCTGCTGCTGCCATTGTTTGGTTTGCTGCTCGAGACTGGGATCCCCTGTTTTGCACCCTTGGCCTGCCTTGTTTCGATCCTGTGTACACTCCATGCCGAACTGCTTGCTGTATTCTACTTTATTGTGCACTAAAGTTATGATCAGGAGAGGACAGGGGTGAGACAGAATTGCCTCAGTGGACTGCTAATTAATGTATGGAGATGAGGACTGCTCGCAGCTGTAACAATATGATCGATTCCTTTTCCTGTTCCTGATATTTGAGGTTGTGTCGATCTCGTTTCGATGTGGGTTTCAGTTGTGTTAAGGCGGGGGTAGGAGCTGAATGTTCGATTGCAGATCTCCTCTCCCACTGGCTTTCTTTTCCCCTTTCCTTCCTCTTTTTGTCTGTCGTTTTTTTCTCACTTTCTGATTCTTCTATACTTTGGGTTCTACTTAGGGCGACAGGCACGCTGCTGGGGGGGTAGGCCGTAGCCTTCTGCAGGGGTGCAGGGTGGTGTGGGAGGGATGGGGTCTTTATATTGTTCGTTTTTTTCTTAGTTCTATGGCCCTTTTGTATCCCTTTATCGGGACGCTGTGTCTGCACGCGTCCTCCATGGAGTGTTAGCAGGTAGTGTAGGGTATGACTTCCTCGCATCCATGATAATGATAGCACATGTATCATGTCTTATTCGCCTCGACCCCGATTGTGGGTCTCTAGTTCTGTGTGCTTTATTCGCCATGGGACGCGTACAGCGGCGCTGCGTTCTTTCTTTCCTGTTTTTTAATATTCCTTTTTCTACCCCTCCCCTCTTTTTCTCTTTATTTGGTTTAGTATAGTGGATGGCTATTTTTGCGATGCTGTTCTGATTCCTTTGATTTGTACCAGCACACATTCAGGTGGTGACGGGTGGACGGTGGGCAGCGGTGGGAATTGATTTGAAACGGGGCGACTATACGTTGACTTTTGCCAATTGCTGCTATTACTTCCGCTTCTCACTGCTCCTTTGTATTGATGCTTTACCAACAGCCCGCCATAGGAATTCAGATGTCAAAAGTTGCAACTGCTCCTGCTATACTTCCTATTATATTATCAAATTAACCTCCTTTAAACCTGCTCCTAGCTGTTCTACTCGACCTCTTATTGTTTGATCGCTTGTTTATATACTGCTGAGAAACTGCTGGGGAACTTCAATGCTGACTTCGTGCGCTCACAATGTGACGTGGCCGGCCTGATTGGTTGTAGGCCCGTATTTGTATGCTTCTACTTGCACAATAAAGGTTATAAAAAAAAAAATTCAAAAAAACAATGTGTGATCACACAAAAGATCTCTCTATAGCTATTCTCACTACATTTTTATAGAGCCAAAGACTGCTCATTTTGTAAGCATTTATTCATTAGTTATAAAACTTCTTACAGGAGCATCTGGAAATGTCTTCTGGTAAAGCAACTGGTAAATCCATAAAACAACCCTCATACTCTAAAATCCTAAACCAGGGCCGCCCTACTTCAGAAACTTGGAATATCAATCTCCCAGACAAAAATCACATTGAATTGGTCCTTTAAAAAATGGGAAAAAACTTACATCCACGTACACTCATTGATTGCTTCCTCAGACATGAACAAGCTTGTCAATTAATTACAGCGGCCTGTAAGCATGGTCCATATCAATTCGAAGGTCATCAGATTTAAATGGCAGGACATTTTTCAAAAGAAACAAATGTGCAACGTAAAGCCTTTCTTTCTCTTAGGCCTTGCTTATGTCAACTGGATATTAAGTATGGCCTCTTTGAACCAGCACGTCTACGGATCACTAAAGCCGGCATATACAAAGACTTTTTTAATCCAGAAGATCTTCGTCTCTTTTTAGACAATCTTCTTCCTCAAAATATGGAATGTAATGCACTTATACCTGAACCCCAAACCTCTGCTTCCTTCCTGGATATCCAAGAAATCTCCTGAGGAATCTCAGCACAACCCAAACTGATCTCATAGCAGAGGAAGAGATCCAGATCGGCATGTATGCTCTTTTGAAGACCAAGCTCAAGCTTTAGAGGCAGTAGCTGCTCTTCACAGGAAAGAGATGGAGAAAAATCACGTTCTCCCTTAAAACCTCTACCATCATCTGAAGAAGATGTTCCCTGAACTTTGACTTATTTCCTATTTTGATTACCACTGAAAAGCAGTTAGCACAAAGCCACTTACTTCACTATCTACGGAAACTTTGATCTGATGAGTATCTGAAGATTTATTTGTCCTGTTATGCATTGTTTATAGGGTTACGTTCATTATATTATGGAATGTGTTGTATTAAACTATATATTATATTATGCTATAATATATTATATTCCTTCTCCTAAACCCTGTCTCCACATCCCTTTTTACTAGTATATCCATATGATAAATGTTTAACTATTTTATAGTGTCCGAATGTGAATGTTATAAATCTTATGAATATTATGAATCAATAATTAACATATGTAGTACTCTAAAATAATAAACTTTCCCCCTCTCTTTCTCTTTAATCTATAAAATGTAATTGACGTATATATCCTAGACGTTCAGTACTAATGTTTTTTATCCTTACATTTCTTTTCTTCCCTCTCTCTTACGTATTATATAATATGAAGATTATGGATTAAGAATTAATATAAGAGGTTTAGAGCTAATGTTCTCTTCTATTTCTATTTCTTTTCCTCTTACTTATCAATTCTCCATTACAGTACCTATCCACTATATTATCTTAATGTATTAGTATTTATTTAATCTGTGAAAACATCTAATTGTACGAATATACAAATATTGGATTATTATTACAATGATTTAATTTCATTGTCACATTACTTAAACTTGACAATGTTTAATATTTAATATTATTATTATAATAAATACGTTTTCATATGTCCTATTTTATACATTTCTCTCTCTTCTTTTCCTTTCCTTTATCATTTATACTACACTGTTTTATAGTCCATCTCTTAAATCTTTTCTTCCTTCCTCTATCCCCTTGCATATATACATAATAGAGTTAAAACTATTTTATAAGGGTATGATTTGAATGTTATGAATTTTTATATGTAATATGAATTAAGAACTAGCATAAATAAGCTAAAGTGTAAAAATATTCATTCTCTTCATTATTTTATAAAACATTTTTGTCGTATATAGCCTAGACGTTCAACCCAACTCCCCCTTCTACCTATTTTTCCATTCTTCTTCTTCTATCAATTGTTCATTGCACTATTTACTATATTACTTTGATGTTTTAATATCTATCTACCTAATTAATTGTGGCAACATTTCATTATATTACTATATTTCTATTGTATTGTATTACTTAATTTAATTCTCCTATTCTCTAAACATACTCATACCCAATATTCATTACCATTATCTTATCATATCATTTAAGATTTCACCTGTACTATTTTATATCTTCCTCTTTTCATTTTCCTTCTTCTTATATTTCTTTCTTCTCTTGATCATATTCTAATCTCTTTTATGCCTCTCCCTATTTGTACAATACTTTGTATATCACAACATTCTAATACTTATCTACTCCTATAATTATAAGTCCACCTATTACTACTAATACGATGACTCTATTATATCCTTTTTATTTTCCTTGTTGCTGAACGGGGCTTCCCCGGGGCATGTGGCCCGAAAGTCTAGATCCACAGAAAGCAGTTCTATCCCCCCCCCCCCACTATAAACTATAAACTGTGTTACATTGTGATATATTGCATTACTTCTGTATGGTATGACTGTCCTTTTCTTTTTTTCTTATTTCTTTTTATTTATTTCTTTTTTTTCTTTTATTAACCCCTGCTCTGCTTGTTTCATGTCTCATAGTTTCTCTTTTTCCTGTATCCTACTAATTATTAACAAATATTTAATACTTACTTTTCACCCCTGTTCAAAATTAATTTCCTGCCTCTCGTCCTTTTTTACTCATCTGTCTTTCTCAGAATGTAATATTTCAATTTTTTTTACCAAATACATGGCATTTAAACTCATTCCACCTCCCACCCAATACGTATTATTGCATGGAATGTTCATGGCCTTATACACTTCATTAAATGGAAAAAAGTATTGTCCTACTTACAAACAAAAAAGACTGATATCGCCTTTTTACAAGAAACCCATCTAAATGCTTTAGAAACTTCTAAATTACGGCGAGACTGGGTAGGAAAAGTTGTTCGCTGTGGTCTAACCACACAACTCCCTCCTAATGAAACCCAACCACAGAAATGTGGAGGAGCCATTCTACTTCATAAGTCCTCGCCTGTTACAATCATTAAAACCTGGATTGATCCAGAAAGCAGGTACATTTTTGCAAAATTTAAAATAGAAGACAAGATCCTTTGTGTGGGTTCCATATATGCTCCAACAGGAGCCAAACGCTCCTTTTTTCTCAGTCTTTTTCGCCTATTGATAGAAATAGGCACATCCAGATATATCATTGGTGATGACTGGAACCTGGCCCATGATCCTATAATTGACCGGACCGGCCCTCTTGACAAATGTAACAAGGGAGATAGAGCTTTACTGGGAGACATAACATCAGATCATGGACTAGTAGACGCTGGCCTCTTTGTCACCCATCTGATAAGGAGTATACTTTTCTTTCCTCTACCCACGGTACTCTTTCCAGAATAGATTATTTTCTTACTTCACATCCAATAATTGCTACTACTACAGATTCTCAAATCCTGGATGTCGCAATATCAGATCATGCACCTGTTCTCCTTGCCCTAGCACTAGGTTTAACCTCTCCAGGTTTTAAACAATGGCGGATGAATATTCAAAGGTATCGTCCGCCTAAAGGTAAAACCCTACGGCGCTCCCACCTCTCCGATTATCTAAGCATTAATAAATTATCAGTCACCTCTAATAGAACTGTTTAGGTAGCTGCAAAAGCAACTATCCGTGGTCAATTAATGAGAGATGCAGCAATGACCAATAAATCGACGTCACTTCGCCGCATTGAGCTGGAGACTCAAATCACCTCCATAACACATCAATATTCACCACATCCTTCAATACCCAATGCTCGTAAGCTAGAAATCACTAATATGGAGCTTAATAATCTATATACTTCTAACGTTGAATATGCTCTCCAACGCATTACGGGTAGACATTATGAGCTAGGCGAGAAAGCCGGTCGATTACTTGCAGCCCTGCTCAAACAACGTGAGGCAGCTATGGCTAGTTCTGCAATTCGTGCAGAAACTGGTGTGATTCTTACAAATCTGCAGGAAATTTTAGATGCTTTTGCATCCTTTTATAAACAACTTTATACCTATGAGATGTCGAAGTCTGAAAACCAATTAGTCGCCTATCCTGCTTATGTTAACCTCCCTTGCCTTACAGATTAGGGAAGAACTATGCTTGATGGGGATATCACTAAAGAAGAAATAGCTGCAGCTATTGCTAAATTACCTTATCATAAATCCCCTGGGGAAGATGTTTTTCCTGCGGAATTTGATAAATGGACTGGAACAGAAACAGTTGATATCTTATTTTCTGCTTTCCAAGAGGCCGTTCAAGTAGATTAATTTGGTCCTATCTCTAACAGAGCGTTAATTGCAGTAATTTTAAAACCTGGCAAAGACCCGCTTATTTGTAATAGTTATCGACCAATCTCACTAATAAATACTGATGTTAAGATTGTTGCAAGTATTTTAGTGGCATGCCTGCGCAACGTTATTCCTTCTCTTATACACCGTTCACAGGTGGGTTTTGTTCCAGGATGGTCATCTAGAAAACCCTAGCTCACACATTATGGACTGCAAATGAGTTAACAGAAGATGCTGTTGCCTTCTCATTAGATGCAGAAAAAGCATTTGACCGAATTGACTGGAGATACTTATTTGCAACCATGAAGCGCTTTGGACTAGGTGATTCATTTATTTCCAAAGTTCGTCTTTTGTATGATAATCCAGTAGCTCAAGTTAACTGTGGGGGCTTTCTTTCAGACCTTTTCCCAATCCGCAGAGGCACTCGTCAAGGTTGTCCCCTTTCTCCCCTTTTATTTCTATTAGCAACAGAACCTCTTGCCTCATTAATTTGACACTCCCCACAAATACAAGGCATACCTATGACAGACGGTGACTCTAAACTAAATCTATATGCTGGTGACATTCTTCTTACGCTTAAAGATCTGCTGTGCTCTTTACCAGCTTTACTTCAAATTATTGACAGTTTTGCAATACATTCTGGTTACAAAGTGAACTGGGATAAAAGCGAGGCTCTTCCACTTTCTCCTGGTACCACAAAAGCTTCAATTGATGGTTATTCCTTTTGTTGGAAATCATCATACTTAAAATACCTTGGCGTTCTAGTTAATAGAGGTCTATCCAATTGGTTTCATATATTCTCACTCCCCTTATTACACAAACGAAAACTGATTTTGCTAAATGGGTCTCTGGTTTTTCTATGTGGGAAAGAGTACAGGCTGTTAGGATGGTCACCTTACCTAGCTTTACTAATAAACTGGGTATGCTTATTATAATTATTCCCTTATCTACATTATGTCGAGTGGATGCTAGTATTCAGTCTTTTGTCTGGGGTTTCCTACGTCCTCGTTTACCTGCTGCTAAATTAATGGCTTGCCGCTCTTATGGTGATTTGGGTTTACTATCCCTGGAACATTACTCCTTAGCCTTGCAACTTTCGCAATTCGTTTATTTACTTCCAAACACCACTGACCCTCTGCAGTGGGTTCAAATAGAACATTCTCTTCTCAATTGCAATGATGGCCTTATTTTTCTTTATGGTATTTGACATCCACGCTCTTCCCCTCCACATCCGGTAATGCAAGCTACTTATCAAGTCTGGCATCGAGCACAGCGCCTCGTACAAACTTCGTACTGTTTGCATTCTAAAGCTCCACTCTGGAATAACGAAAGTATCCGAATAAATAGTAAAGCACTCCAATGGTCTAGTTGGATATCATGTGACATCCAAACACTTGATCGGGTTATATCAAATGGAGAGCAAAAATCCTTTGAACTACTCTTTGAAGAATTTGACCCATCACACCAAATATCGCAATACTTATAGCTACAGCACTGTCTAAGACGATGTTTAGGTTCTCCTCCTTGGACATTGAACTCCTCACCAATATTAGATTATCTCCTTACATGGGGACGACACAAGGTAGTGATGTCAGGCTTGTGTGGTGTTTTAACTCTTCACTTATTTTCACAACCACTTGCTAACGCTCTTCAAATGAAATGTCAAGAATGTCTACACATTACTATTGAAGATAATGTATGGTTGGATGTATTGGAAGCTCTAGACAAAGGCATTTGAGAAGCTTGCTTGACATTCTGTCTTTTTAAAATTTTACATGATTGGTATTGGACTCCTCTGAAATTGCAAAAAGCAGGATTATTATTGCATTCTAAATGCTGGAGATGCTCTGAAACTAATTGTGATTGTTCCCATTTACTTCGTGATTGTCCTTCCATACTAGATTTTTGGACTTTCATATGGGTTACACTACAGAGAACTATTCCATCACTCCGTCTTCCCCTTCCCCTTACCCTTTCTATTACGTTATTACATGATTTTAGGACTCTTCCTTCCATTACACGTCCACAATGTCGTCTTTTAGACACTGCACTCGCCACTGCTAAAATATGTATCTTAAGACATTGGCAATCATTTAACCCTCCGTCGAATGAAGGATGGCTGGCAACAATGGTCCAAACAGCATCCCATGAACGTATTATATATCGACTTCAGGAACAAGAAGACATTTTCCAACAAGTCTGGACTCTTTTTCTTCAAGACCCCTAAGCATTTTCTTCCTTCTCTCATATACTGTCTTTACCCTTTATCTCTTTTTGTCCGGACAAGGAGTCTATATCTATATTAGTATCTATAACTATATCTATCTATATATATATATATATATATATTTATATTTATCTGTATTCAGCTTTATATATTTATCTTTATTTGTTTCTCTATTTATCTCTATATTTTTCTTTCTTTATTTATAGACGTATATTTATATTGTTGTCTATCTATATAGTCTTATACTTATTTATATTTTGTTACCATATTTTTTACTTTCCCTAACTATGGCGCCGATTAGGATGGCGGTGAATCCACATCCTCCGGGCTGGCGGAAGCCACCGCCAGCCTGGAGGATGCAGATCCACCGCCGCGGACATTGGAAACACCCACCACCACATTAGGATGGCGGTGGGATCAGCGGCGGACGGCAAGTCCGTCCGCCGCTGATCTGCGGTGTATGCAAGCAAATATGGTGGCGGTGTCTGCAAGACACCGCCAGCCATATTAGGATGCAGGCGGAAACATGCTTTTCCACGGCGGCTTTTCCGCCATGGAAAAGCATGTGGTCTTTTGTGTTTGGGGGCCCGTTGCGGGCCCCCAGGGTGTTGGGGTTGCACATGGGGGGTTCCTATGGTACCCCCCTGCTTTGGCATGCACAAGGTGGTAGGCACCACGCGGTGCCTGCCAAGTTGTGCATGCCAAAGTTAAACATGCATATTTTACATTGCGGCAGGTGCTGCTCAAAGCAGCACCCGCAGCAATGTAAAATATAAGGGATGTGACCGCCTGGGTGTCGGTCACATCCTAATTGCTACGGAGGGACCGCCGCTGCTCCTGCGGTCGGTCCCGCCATCCTAATCGACCACTAAATTTATATATATATGCAACTGATGCTGATTTATGAATTTTAGGTTTTGACTTTAAACCAACGAATTGCCCATCCAGGGCTAAATGTCAAAAGTGGATAATCTAATTTAAATTCAACTTGTATTGAAAAATTATTGATTTGTACAGCATTACAGGCATTGCTAGAAATGAGTTTTCATTTGTATTGAAACGAGCGTTATTTCACCATTCAAAGATGGTGCTTTAATTATGTTTATGGTCCGTTTTTGCTTTTGATGATTAATGCTTTAACTTACTTCCGCCTTGCCGTCGCCAGCTGACACTGACGAAGGCAAGTGCTGAAACGCGTCTGGTTTTTGGATTTGTGCGCAAATAAACCGTATTTGGTTTAATCTGCTGTGAGTGCTGATTTTTTGCCGTTTTTTTGCCTGCGGAGCTCGAATATATATATATATATATATATATATATATATATATATATATATATATAGGTATAGACATCCAAAAAGAATTTAGTTCATGAGAACACACGTACTCGGACACCTGGAGTTGTTCTTGTGTGCAAAATTTATTCGGCAGGAAACAACGCGTTTCACCTTACGGCTTGATCACGTTTCAGCCGTTTCTGATGTGTACACCCATTTTGTATCCCACATCCCTCATAGTGATTGGACAACCACCACATAAGTGAGATAACAGTGAAGAAAACTTGGCCGCCATTTTGTAATGATGTTTTACACATTTGGGCAATATCTTATTACTACATCCTTTGCCCATTTGACTATTCACATAAATATTTGTCAGACAATAATCATATTCCAATAAAATATTACCAATGATATCTCATTTAAACATATGCGCATGGATTCTGTAACCTTAACCGTCATTGCTTCTAGAACGATGGTTAGTGAAAACAACATAAAGTTTCAACATCCCTTATGTACATCAATGTAAACAGTACCCCAGTAAATAGCGCATCACAATTTGTCCGTGCAATAAAGTTCAAAGCATGTGTACTCAATGTGCGCACTATTCAGACCATTATCGCTAACAATTAATTAGCGTCACGCCCAAGTGGGCAATTTAACTCAAGAATAGAATTTCACACATCATGATTTGTTTGTGCAATAAAGTTCAAGGCACTTGTACTCAATGTGTACACTAATCAGTTCGTTATCACTGGTAATTCCTCGAAATTACGCCCAAGTGGGCAATCTAAATCAAGAATAGAACTTCACATTCCTTCTGAGTTTCCACAGCGATCAAAGCATTGGTACCAAAAATAATTAATTATTGTCACCGCCCAAGTGGGCAAATCATTGTTGATGAATCCATACTGTTCATATTGAAAGTCTTGTCATATTGGAGTTTATGAATATTTAATGCATTGTCATCATAGCATTTCGAAGGTCATAATTGTCCACTGTTACCAAAAATTACCTAAAATGTAAAAAACATAATATAAAAAGACGGAAAAGCAACTTTCAAATAAATATCATAACATTTTATCATCTTCATTCAGCAAGGTGTACCGCTAATTCCTCATTTGAATTAAGGCCTATCGGGTTCATACATTCAATGTCAATTATGTACCTCGATTCAAGCTTGCGCAACGCAAGTTTTCTGCAGCCACACCTGATCCCTAGTCAACCATATCAATAACTGCCATTCTCAATAAATTTTCATTTTGAAAATGACAGTCATAAAAATGACAGGCTACAGGATATTGTTGATTGTTGGTTTTTATCGCCCGCACATTCTCCATCACACGTTTCTTGCCTTGATGTATGGTGCTGCCCACGTACCATTTGTCACACAGACAAATGAGTACGTAAACGCAATACATCGTGTTGCAAGTCAGGGGTTTTCGGATAACAAACTCTCTTCCAGAATTAGGGATTGTTAAGGATTCACAATCCACACTTTTTTTGCAGGCTTTGCAGCTTCTACAGCATTTAAAGCCTGCAGTTCATTTGCTCACTATCTTACTTGTCACAGAAATTCTACTCAGATCATCTTTTAGAGATTTACCTCTTCTAAACGTGATCTGAGGGTTGACACTTAGGTGGGGTTTCAGATGCTGATCCGTTAGAAGAACATGCCAGTGTTTCTTGAAAATGGTTCTGATGTCTCTCGCTTGGCCTGAAAAGGTTGTTATAAATCTAACCTTCTCTTCATCAATCATTGTTTGCTTTGGATTAAGTAATTCATTTCTAACAGTTGCATCTGCTCTTGTACACGCATTCTTGATTGTGGACCATTTATACCCTCGCTCTTTAAAGCGGCTACACATCACTTGTTTTTCTTTCTCATATGCATTTGTAGTGCTACAGTTCCTCTTCGCCCGTAACAGTTCCCCGTAAGGTATGCTGTCAACTAGCTTCCGGGGATGGGCACTCTGTGCACTCAAAATGCTATTGCCCGCTGTCTGTTTTCTGAATAAACTTGTAGTTACAGTTTGCCCTTGAATTTTAATATGGACATCTAAAAATTCTATGTCTGTTTTATGGATGTTTTCAGAAAAAACAAGATTATAAGAATTTCTATTTAGTTGGTTGACAAAGCTCTTGGCTGACTCCATATTCTCCAAATCATAAAAATGTTGTCGATGTACCTTAACCACAGGACAACCCTGGTGTTAAAATCGGACTTGGACATGGACACCTGCTCCTCCCACCACCCCATGAAGAGGTTGGCATTATTGGGGGCGAAGAAGGTGCCCATTGCCGTGCCCTGTGACTGTCGGTACACCGTCTCATCAAAAATAAAAAAATTATTGGTTAGGCAGAAGTTTATTTTCAAATGGAGTGTCAGTGAGATGGAACGTGATTTTAAATAATGTTCAACTGCCTGGATCCCCAGGTTGTGACGTATACTGGTATATAAACTACCCACATCCAATGTGACTAGTGTATACGATGGTTCCCAATGTATTCCATCAATGATCGTTAAGAAGTGCGTGGTGTCTTTCAAGTATGCTGGGAGAGAGATCACAAACGGTCTTAAGTAATGATCTATCAGGCATGAGGTGTTTTCTAACAGGGAGCCCATTGATGACACTATGGGTCTTCCTGGCGGGTCAGCTGCATTTTTATGAAGCTTGGGTAATAAATATAGAATGGGTACCCTCGGATGTTCACATTTAAGGTAGTTGTATTCCTTCCATTCTAGCAAACCTTTGTCTCAGTATTCCATTAGGAGATTGTAAAAAGTGGCATTTGATTTTCTAACCTCACCATAGTTTGTAACCTGGTAGCATGTGTTATCTCCCAATTGCCTCATCCCTTCTGCCAGATATTTGCCTTTGTCTAAGACCACCACGTCCCCCCCTTGTCGGAGTGGCGTATCACTATTTGGGGATCATTTCTCAAATCCTCGATGGCCTGTATTTGTGACAATGACAAGTTTTTCTGAGCATTGGGAATTAACGTAATAGAAAGGGGAAGGGGAAGACGGAGTGATGGAATAGTTCTCTGTAGTGCAACCCATATGAAAGTCCAAAAATCTAGTATGGAAGGACAATCACGAAGTAAATGGGAACGATCACAATTAGTTTCAGAGCATCTCCAGCATTAAGAATTAATAATCCTGCTTTTTGCAATTTCAGAGGAGTCCAATAACAATCATGTAAAATTTAAAAAAGACAGAATTTCAAGCAAGCTTCTCAAATGCCTTTGTCTAGAGCTTCGAATACATCCAACCATACATTATCTTCAATAGTAATGTGTAGACGTTCTTGCCATTTCATTTGAAGAGCGTTAGCAAGTGGTTGTGAAAATAAGTGAAGAGTTAAAACACCACACAAGCCTGACATCACTCCTTTGTGTCGTCCCCATGTAAGGAGATAATTTAATATTGGTGAGGAGTTCAATGTCCAGGGAGGAGAACCTAAACATCGTCTTAGACAGTGCTGTAGCTATAAGTATTGCGATATTTGGAGTGATGGGAGATCAAATTCTTCAAAGAGTAGTTCAAAGGATTTTTGCTCTCCATTTGATATAACCCGATCAAGTGTTTGGATGTCACATGATATCCAACTAGACCATTGGAGTGCTTTACTATTTATTCGGATACTTTCGTTATTCCAGAGTGGAGCTTTAGAATGCAAACAGTACAAAGTTTGTACGAGGCACTGTGCTCGATGCCAGACTTGATAAGTAGCTTGCATTACCGGATATGGAGGGGAAGAGCATGGATGTCGAATACCATAAAGAAAAATAAGGCCATCATTGCAATTGAGAAGAGAATGTTCTATTTGAACCCACTGTTTGGGAGTAAATAAACGAATTGCCAAAGTTGCAATAAAGCTCGAAGTTTGGAATGTCAACCCCCCCAGTACAGTATGGCCGCATCATCACATTCTATTGTATACGTGATTGCTTCCCGCCCCAAACAAGGCGGATCAATTCGGATCGGAGCGTGGTAAAGAAGTGTCGCTCAGGATCAAATGGAATGTTTAGAAATAGGTATAGAAATTTGGGGTGGATTTCCATTTTTATAAGGGAAATGCGACCAGCCATGGTTAAGGGGAGGGTAATCCAACGGGTAATACAGTCCGTGATGTGGTCCTTTGCACATCCGTAATTGATGCGCATCAATTCGTCCCTGTCTGCGGTCATCTGAATCCCTAGATATTTAGCATCATCAGTACACCACTCAAGCGGGTAATCAGTCATAAATGGAGTGACTGAGTTGGCCAGGGGGAATATCTTCAATTTGGACCAGTTTATGTGTATCCCGGATAGGCCCCCAAATCTGACAAATTCTCGCAGCAGTGTATTAAGATTATGTTGGAGATCTTTAATATAGTGGGTCACGTCGTCCGCATATAAAGAGATAGGTATTGGGCGAAGAAAACAGCGCAGGCCAACATGGTGATGATGTTGCCTGATTCTTGCTGCAAGGGGCTCCATGATTAAGGCAAACAAGAGGGGGGAGAGTAGACACCCCTGACGTGTGCCTGAGGAGAGGGGAATGGATGGTGAAGTGTGCTCATTAATTAAAACCCTCGCAATGGGAGAGGTATACAAAAGCCTAATCCATGTGAGAAAACCTATGGGGAGGCCCATACACTATAAAACAGTGAATAGGTAGTCCCACTCCACTGAATCGAAAGTCTTTGAGGCATCGAGGAACACAGCTATCAATTGCAATTTTGGGTCTACGGCTTGCAAGATGGAAAACATGGTCCTAAGATTGTGGGATGTGGCTCTCCCTGGTATAAACCCGGCCTGGTCCGGGAGAACTAATTGTCCATAAGTAGACTAAGCCGGTTGGCCAATAGTTTAGCCAGAATTATCGCATCAGTATTTATTAATGAGAGAGGTCTATAGGACTCGCAATGATCCGCAGGTTTACCAGGTTTTAATAAAGACGTGATGAGTGCCTCTCTCATGGTGCCAGTGAGGAGGAGTGTCTCATGCACCTCGAGGAATACCTCTTTGAGCACTGGAATCAGCTGATCCATGTACATTCTGTAAAAGTCAATAGGTAACTCATCCGAGCCGGGCGCCTTCCCCGATGCCATTTGCATTATGGCCTCTCTATACTCATCGTCCTCAAACGGGGCCACCAGGAACTCGCGTTGGGAATCTCCTAGCCCCCCAAGAGTTATGTCACAAAAATAAGGGGGGAAGTCAGGAGGGGATGAGCGGTGTGAGACGTAAAGTTCCAAATAGTATGCAGTGAAAATATTAAGGATGTCCAAGCTGTCCCTTTAACGCACGCCACTATCGTCCACTACGTCTAATATGTGGTTGGAAAAACGGGGCATTTTGATGGTGCTCGCAAGTGCCCGACCAGGTCTCTCCCCTTCGCCATTACAGCGAGCAGTATAATATTTACCTCAGAATTTTACCTCACGGTTCGCAGTGTCAGCATACTCCGTTAAAAGCTCGCAGAGGGCAGGCAGAGAGAGGCAGGTTTATCACCAGCGCTGGTCGCCCACATGTCCACCTCAAGTCGTTTAATTTCGAGTTCAAGACGTTGCAAGTCTCTCCTTAGGTCACGAAGCACACCAAAGCTCTTAGACATACAGACACCTCTAATTGTAAATAAAGGCCTCCCAGAGTAAGCCAACATTGTCCACAGAGCCCCTGTTCCTCTGAAAGAAGTCTTCTATCTCTTCCCCCAATTCGGTTTGGAACACAGTGTCCAGAAGAGTCTCAGTGACAAGCCGCCAGCAGAGGGGAACAGCAACAGAATCGGGCGGTGTTAAGTCAAGGCGCACTGGAGCCTGGTCAAAGTATGTTCCTCACCATGTGAGTGGCCATTTGGACCCATGCCCGGAAACACAGCCAATAGTCTAATCTCGACCAGGCAGCATGCCCAGCTGTATAAAAAGTACCATCCATGGCGGTGGGGTATACATGTCGCCAAGCATCGACAAGACCGTGTTCCACGCGTAGTCCAGAGAGGACTGCATGTGTTCTTGTTTAGTGATGTGGAAGAGGGTTAGAGCGGTCCATAGAAGGACACAGGGCAGTGTTGAGATCCCCACCCCATAGAACATGTGTGGAACCTATCTTCAGCACATGCCCCAAGAGTGTCGTGAAATAGTCCGGATCATCTGCATTAGGGCCGTAGCTACAGACAAGCGTGACCAATTGCGTGGCTAAGGTACCCCAGATGAGGCAACTACAGCCAGAGGAGTCAATTGCGTACCTCCCAGTCTGAACGGTGTGTTTTTCTTTATTGAAATAAGTGTGCCCTGCGAGTACGAGGAGTAAGAGGAAAAGACTCACACAGAGGCCCAGCAGGAGCCAAAACATGAAGGCCGCGCAGGGTCAAGGTGCGTCTCCTGGAGCATAGCAATTTGTATATGGTGTCTGTCCAAATATGACAATATCTGCTGACGTTTGCGGGGATCACGGAGGCCTCTAACATTCCACGTAAGTAACTTAATACATGGGGGGGTCTATCTGTGGTATAGGGGCAGGGAAGATGGCATTTTACAATAATAATGCTGATGCAGTGCATAGGAAGCTTCCAATGTATAACACTGTTGATGAGGAGTATTGTGACACCAGCTCATGTGTGAGTGATGTAACCAGTAATTGTCCCAGTCGGTCCCTGTAATCAAACATAACATAGGTGCATTGTCTCTGTTAGGAATTAACAGTCCCCAGCCCCCCCCCCCCACCCACATCGGCACCCCAATCGTGCTGGGAAACATCGTCCCACCCACTTTCCCAATTAGAAAAACAGGCCAGTCCATTCTAAAAGGACTAGGCTTTAGTAGCAAGAAATGCGTAAACCAATGCAAGGCAACAAAGAAACTTTGCAATAGGGGATTTCCCATATAGGGGGCACCAGATGACAGTCATCCCTTCCCGCAGCTATCCTCCAAACAACTGCAATGCAGTCCCTGGGTTACGACCCATGTAGGGGAGGAAGTGGCCGAAGGGGGGAAGGGTGCTTGGCACAGTATCAAGGTTCTACTCCGTAGGAATCAATATATGCCAGCAACAGGCAGGAACAAAAAAGGGAAAAGCAGTACAGGATATAATGAGCAAAGCCTATCTGGCACTTATCTGTCTCTGAGTTTAATCTGGATGTGACGTCAAGGTCATGGCTGCAGGCTGAAAAATAGCTATTGTTCCACACCGGATGTGAGTCAGTAGTGGGTGTCACTCTGCAACCCGCATGAGTGGGGGTCTCGTAGATAGCTAACCCTGATCAGTGAGTAACATGAGGCTCCACTGTAGGCTGGACTATTCATCGGCCGATGCGGATGGGCTGGAGTTGTGATCAGGACGGGGTGAGCGTTGTGCAAGGGTAAGTTGTCCACTTGCTGCGGGTTGGTACAGAATACATGCTTGCCATTGTGCGTGATCCGAAGCCTCACCGGGTATAGCAGGGAGTACTCTAGTTGGGCTTTACGGAGTTTCTGCTTTACCGTGAGGAATTTCCGCCGTGCCTCCTGGACTGCAAGCGTAAAATCAGGGTAGATTGTAAAAGTATTCCCTTCAAATTGTAGAGTCTTCAGCTCCCTGCCCTTCTGAAGTGCAATGTCTCGATCCCTGTAATTAAGGAGGCGTGAAATGATGGGTCAAGGGTTCTCTCCAGGGGGTGGTTTCTGCCCCAGGGAGTGATGCGCGCGCTCCACCACCAAGTACGGCGAAAATGAGTCTTTGAAAATGAGCTTTTTAGGAGGCGTTCGACGTAATCCTCCATCCGACCGGTGTTTGTGCTCTCCGGTATACCTAAAATGCAAACATTGTTGCGGCAGCTCCTGGCTTCGATGTCCTCATTCTTAGCCGCAATCACTTTCAGCAGTTTGTCCATTTGTGTCACCTGTGCTTGCATTTGGGTGGTAACATCCTCGGTCTCGGAAATGCGGCGTTTGGCCTCCTTTAACTGCCCGTCATGGGTATAGACTTTTTGCACAAGGAAATCCAAACGGTTATTCATAGTGTCCATTTTCCCTGACAAGTCAGATAGGCTGTGCTGTACTGTGAGAAGTATGGACTTGCAGTAGTCTCCAGTAGCTTGAGGCAAGGGTTGCGTTTGGTCCATGTTAGCGGGTGTAGGGTCGCCCGAATTCGATCTCGTCGCCGTCTTTTTTTTGGTATCAAATGTTAGACGTGATTGGTGACCATCAGACTTTCCCATTGTGTCCTGTTACATTAGGCAGATAGGCCTCTTCGCAAAAAAAAAGGAAAAAAAAGGGGGGGTGGATGCAGCCTCAACTGGAGATAACAGCAGGAGAGAGTTTGTTTGTTCCGGCGTGACAGGTCTAAAGCGAAGAGGTGCCGGCCAAGTCTCTCAGCAGGGGAAGGACGACAGTTCCGTAGCAGGTCAGTATCAGTTGCAATGTTCAGGGCGAATGCGGGGACAGGTGTTCCAGGCTGCAGGTGCCCATACACAGGACTAATTTAATTGATACACAGCACCAGTTCATGCATGCAGGAAAGAGGTGTAGTGCAGATAAGACAGACGCACAGTACCCAGGGGATTGAGAAGACTAGGAAGGCGCGCCTCCACAGCTTCCAGCAGTCCCCACAGTGATGTATGCAGGTGGCAGAGCAATGGAGTGTTGCAGCCCAGGCGAAGAGCGGGAGGGGGTAACACAGCCATGCAGCAGGCGGGCACAGAATGCCAGAGGTTCAATAATGGGGCTGAAGGTATGCAGAGGGATCCCGGTCTTAAAACAGAGGCAGTAATGGTGTGCAGTGTCCAGAAGTATGAAGAGGCATTACAGGGAGAGAGGCAGTCAGCGAGGGTAGTAGTATTGTGCCCAGGTGTGTATTAGAGGGTCGCTGCACAGCAAGGAGGCGTATTCATTACCTGGGGGCAACCCCGTCGGCCAAGCAAAGAGGCGCCTCCTCACTTCCGGCCTGGATCAGCACCGCGAATCCGTAGATCCTCAGGTGGGCAGATCATGCGTGGCTCCAGGCATAGGTGTGGGGACACTGCTCGCGGCAGGATCCAATGCCGCCAGCGGGCCTCACAGAGCACAGACACACATTACAGGCGCCCAGCAGCGGGACGGAGTAGGAGTGTACGATCCGCACCCCCGAAATGACAGACGTGGGCGGACCTCTCGCGGCTCGAGACGCAGGCCGCTGGCGGGAAGGCAGAGCCGCAGCAAGATCGCCGCAGGGTCCAGCGCCGCTGACGTATCTCCCGGAACCCGAACCCGCCTCACAGGTAAGGTGGCAGCCAGCAGGGGGGTGGGTAATGCGTGACAGAGGGTTGCGGGAAGACCGCTGAAGAGTAAGGGACCCCCGCAGTCCTACCTCAACAGGACGCAGCACTCCACCGTAGTTGAGGGTCCGCACCGCCGATCCACTGCCCCAAATGCGGTCAGACCCTATGCCAGCAAAGCACAAATCACCGGGCCAAGGCAGGGACTAGCAGGTGTCAAATGTGCAGCAGGCAACCCAGCGGGGCCCGACACCACGTGTAGAGCCGCAACCTCAAGCAGCCACAGCTCCCATACAGGCTTCCAGCAGGACAGGGCAGGTCAGCCCGCACGACAGTTAGCTCCCTGCAGCTGGGCCCACAGAGGCGGTGAAGCATCGATTTTTTAACCGCCGAAGCAGAGGCCACAACAGTGAGTCAGAACACAAAACCACCCTTCCGCCAGGGGTAGGAATCAGGATAATTGCCGGATTTTTTTGCCAAGCTTCCAGAGCCTCACATGTGTGTGGCCATCTTGGATGTGCGCCACCTAGCGCCCCTATATAATGAAATATATGTATTTATTAACTTGTTATAAGTTGTTCTCTTTCATAATCTCTTTTACATATCATATAAGATCCATTATATAATTCTGACTCTCTGTTTTTTCGGATAATAATATTTCCTGAACTTAAAATGTTAAATTATAATCTTATGTATTCATATCTCTGTAATCATTACAAAATTTTTCGATTAGAGGAGAGGAGTTGGCCTAACAGCTAGGGCGGTAAACCTCGAATCTGGGGAACTGGTTTTGAGTCTCTGCAATGACGCTGAACATCCTGCTATTCTGGGCAAATCACTTAGGGCCAGATGTAGGTGGCCCAATACCGGTCGGTAACGGACGAAATTGCCGAATTTCGGCCGTTACCGACCGGTATTGGGCATTTGGGATGTAGGGGAACCAAAAACATACGAATCGGTAAATTTACCGAATCGGAACCTTTACCGAATCGGAAAATTTACAGAATCGGTAATTTTTCCGATTCGGTAAAGTTTCCGATTCGGAAACTTTACCGAATCGGTAAAATTACAGAAATCGGTAAATTTACCGATTTGGTAAATTTACCGATTCGGAAATTAAGAAATGGAAAAAATTAATTTCGAGATGTAGGTATCCTTTTAAATACCGAATTTACATGAAATTCGGTATTTAAGAGTCGGTATTTACCATGGATTGAAATCAGGTGGTAACCAGGTGCCGGCTATAAAAAAGGCCCCAAAATGCACCAGTTTCACCAGAATGGCGGCATTCTATATCATTGCGAGGTGGCTACGGCTACAGGCAGAAGGAGAGAAGGGTCTGGAGGAGGGAGGAGAAGGTGTACAGGCAGAGGATCACTCTATTCCAGCTAACTGAGCCTGAGATCCTACAAAGGTACAGGCTGGCCCCCCAAACTATCCTGGACCTTATCAGGGACCTCCACCCACTGTTGGACCATCCAACCCCAAGGGCGCACGCCATCCCACCCCATGTGCAGGCGCTGTGCAGCCTACACCTGCTTGCATCTGGGAGTTACCAGAGTGTGGTTGCTGCGGTAGGTGGGGTGTCTCAGAGATGTCTGTCCCGTTTCTTCAAAAAATTCCTTGACGCCATGTTGCAGAGAATGCATTACTACATCAGCTTCCCTGCAACGCATGCAGAACTGCTTAGGACAAAGACAGACTTTTATCAGAGGGCGCATTTCCCTAACATCATTGGCTGTATTGATGGTCCCCACATACCAATATGCCCACCTGCTGCCACAGAGTACATTTATCGGAACAGGAAGTCCACCCACACCATAAATGTACAGGTGATCTGTGATTCCAAGTTCATGATCACTGACATAGTAGCCAAATTTCCCGGGAGTACCCACAACTCTTACATCTTCCAAAACAGTGGGATCTACGCACACCCGACAGCGGGGGAATTTGACGAAGGATACTTGCTAGGCAACACACTGTGTGAAACTCCTGTGATACGTATAGCAGATGTATGTGTGTGTGCATGTGAGTAATGTTTTTTCTTCTTGCAATTCGGGGACCATGCATATGCCCTCCGGTCCTTCATCCTCACACCCTACCTCAACCCTACAACACCAAGCCAGAGGAGATACAACAGGGCACACAAGACAACCCGAAACATTGTGGAGCGCACCTTTGGTATGTGGAAGAGCAGGTTTCGATGCCTACATAAGAGTGGAGGGGCCCGCCAGTACACACCAATCACCTGCTGCAAGATGATTGCAGCCTGTGCAATGCTGCACAACCTTGCGGTTAAGAAGGGCACCAAAGTTTATATCTCTGATTATGAGGACCATGATGACGAGCAACCACTGCCTGAGCCACACACATCTGGAGTTGCAACACCAACTGATGGCAGACACAGACGGGAAGAGATCACACGCAACTTCTTTTAAGTAAGAAAAGAGACACATACAGGTGGAGTATGCACCCAATGTAGTGTAATTGTGTCATGACGTAGGTTTCTAAAGCACAAATGTGCAACAAACATTTTTTTACTTAAATGATGTCATTCTTGGTTCACTTCACCATGAACTGTCATAGTCATTTTCGTCCGCGCTTCCCAGGGCCACTTGTATGGTGCTCACTCTGCTCACTTTCTTGCTGGCCTGTGGCCTCAGCGTGGCGCCTGCTGCTCCTCCTTGTCTCTGGGACAAGGGAGCTTGCCATGCTGCTCCTGCTTGTGCTCTCCTCACTCACAGGCACATCCAGAGCAGCTGTTTGTGCAGTTTGGGCATTTAACAGCGCCTCAAGAGCACTGGTCATCCTGCCCATGACCCTAGTGACCTCATTGCTGTTTTGGGTCATTGTTACCTGCATGTTACTGCTTCTCCTGCATAGCAGGGATGTGGCAGTGGCTAGGCGGTTGATTTATTTATTTTGGCCATGTGCACACTGCCTTTCCTTGCGCCTTGACTCAAAATCAGTGTCTAGTTTGGTGCATAGCAACTGCACCGATTGGCTCATTTCGCGCATCCCTGCTGCCATCTCTTTGTTCACTTCTACAAGCTCCCTGATGCCCTTTCCTGTGTCTCCTATGTTATTGTTCAAGGACCTCATTTGGCGATGGAATGACTGGATGGCTCTTCCCTGCATCCTCTGGATTCTCACCATGGACCCCTCCAGGCCACGGAACACACTTTGACCCTCCACAGTTGCATCTGCACGCCTTTCTAGGACTCTGCGGCGTCTTCCACCAGTATGGCCCACCTCTGCACTGGGGTGCAGTGTGCCAGGGCTATCATCCACAGGCAAGTTGTGAGTTTCTTCCCCTGCCATGTCAGCTGCTGTTGACTCCATTTCTAGAAGTGGGGCCACAACATGCCTCCTGCTTGGTTATGATGCAGGTGTTGTGTCATGCTGTGATGCTGGCATTTCTGGGGATGACAGCAACAGAGGGGATTGAGATCTTAGAGGGGACGCCTGCAACTCTGGAGCCATTTCTGAGTCTTGCGCAGGAGGATGGCTACTTGGTGCACCTGTGTCCTGTGGTACGTTCTGGGTAGTTGGACCTGGCTCCTGACTCTCCTCCCTCTCTGGTGGTGTGCCTTCTGTCTCCTGCGAACGCCTGCAAGACATTTCACCTTTGGACATATGAGCGTACATTAGCTAAGTGCTACTGTCTCACAGTCACTACAATTAAATATTTCAAACTTAAGCTTTATTCTCTGTGCAAGCATTTCCCTAACTTGGTGGTTGCTGTGCTGTATGACATGTTCTTACATTTCCTGACTACATGTACCATGATGCATTGCTCCTGTATAGTGCTAGCAGTAATGGACTGGGGTTCACTTGCCCACAAAGGGTACAGGTAAGGATGATGGTAGGTGGGGGGGATGCTGTGCATGTGTCTTACCTTTTCTGCTTGCAGCTCTGGCAGAGCTGTCTACTTCTCCCAGTCCGCAGACGCTGTCTGGTTCAATGGTTGAGGCCACCATCTCCTCCAGGTCAGTAAGGGGGGGTGCTGGGTTCTTGCCTCCGCCAGTTTTTGTTGCCTGCTTGTGGTGTTCAGCCAGTTTTTTCTTAGTTTGGCACCTGAGGTCATAGAATCGCTTTTTCAGGTCCTCTGCGTCTCTGGTAGTCACCCCAACTGCATTCACTTTGTCCAGTATGTTCAGCCAGAGTTTCCTTTTGGCAGATTGTGCCACAGTGAGGGACTGCCTGCCAAACAGTTTTTGGTGCACCTTCACCACCTCCTCAACAAGGACCTGCAGCTCCATGCTGCTGAATTTGAGTTTCCTCCTCCTCTCTGTCTGCTCTTTTTCTTTGCTGCTTGCCATTTTGCAGTTTTAAAAGTGCTCAAAACTTTTTCTGCTGCTCAGGGACTCAGCTCAGCTCTAACTGCCTTTCCAGAAGCTTCTAATTAGTTGCAGCTGCCTGTGTAGCCACTTCCTAGTAGGGAGGGGGAGGGTGGTAGCACCTGATTGGCTGCCTACTTATGTTTCACTTTTGTTTGCTTTCCGATTCGGAAATTACCGAATCGGTATTTACCGATTCGGTATTTACCGATTCGGTAATTTCCGAAAGTCCGATTCCGAATTTTACCGATTCGGTATTTTTTACCGAATTTTTATCTACATACCATTTACCGATTCTAAAATACCGATTCGGTAAAATTCGGTATTTTAGAATCGGTAAAATCGGATTACCTACATCTGGCCCTTAACCTCCCCCTGCCTAACATAGAATGAATGTTTGTCCTCATGTAACGTAACTGGTGCTATGTAAAGCGCTCTGATACCCGATTCGGGTCAAGTTCGCACGACATAAAACTCTGCAAAAAAAAAAAACATTTGAAATTTCGAAACACACAAAAAAAAGAAATAATGGTATGGGGTGTGCTTTTGTTTTTTATAAAAGCCTCTGGCTGGTTGAACCTCTGATTCTAATGCTATTATTTCTCAAAAGTTACATGCTTTTTTCAACCAGGTGCAGCTCCGTATTATCCTTCATATGGCTTAAGCATTAGAAAAAATGTTGTAGCACTCTGGGTGTTTTGAATGAACTTTTCCAGTTAATCAGGAGGCTTGAAACAGACACAAAAAAGTATGCCATTATATATGCGAATCTGGTGCAAGACAATATTAAGCTAAAAATGAAAATTTAGGTTAGTGTCACGCCTCCAGCCTGTCAAAATAAAGCGAATGAGGAGGTAGCCCTGTAACGTTCTATCATGTGGTTCTAATGAAGTATTTCACTCTGCAGTGAAGGTTTTTTTGTCATTTTTGCTAGAGCACGTGGTTTAAGCATTAGAAACATTTTTGCAGTACTCTGTGTGTTATGTATTAGCACTAGATCTAAGCCTCAAGGTCTGACTAAGCATTGACCTTTGTCTTTCAGTCTTGATCTATGCTGCCAGTTTGTTTTTCTGATTAACATTTAATAATGCTCAGTGTCTGAAATAAAATGTTGTCACAGTATATCCTGGAGAAGGTAACTTGCTAGGGTATGGCGGGGTGGGTGGACATAAATCTTGATTTTTGTTTAACCATGAAATCTCAAGTGTGTGCTGTTCTGTCTCAGAATGTCTCATGTTGCTTCCGGCTGGATGCCTAATCCCTGCGCTATAGGAGAGGTCCATCTGTCAAGAGCGTGTGTCTCTTCCCTCTGTCAAGAGTGAGTGTGTCTGTTTTGTCCCCTCTGGGCGTCACAATGATGGTACCCAACGGTTGTGTGTGTGTGGCAGAGCTATCAATTAATATAATTTACCCTATTATATGAAAATGTGTACCAGCACTTTTCATATTGTTTTTCACAGGCGTCGGCATAAGGATGGTGAGAATTATTCTATTGGTATGTAATCAAAAGGGTATTGTCTACTATAGACAGTACTTGAATATGTGTGTGTGTGTATACTGGTCGAGACTTGTTTTAGCACTGATGACTATTAAGATGATGCTTCAGACTTTTCAATGTTTGAAATAAAATTTAGTTTTTTCTCTAACTCAGATAATACCAACGCCTGTCAAACACCGCATTCGTGCACCCAGTGACCCGTCTTACATAGGGGTATGAAGCCGCCAGCTGATAATCTGAAAAGCAAAAGTCGGAAGCATGAAGAAGAGAGGCTACAAAGCGTACAGAAGTAACAACCACTGCATGGAAACTTTAGGGGTAGTGCTTGTGAGGGGACCACATTTCTTAAGTTACCACATGTGTCTGTAGATGGCAGTTCGAGGAAGAGATGCTTTGGCTGTAAAGAAAGGAATGCTCGTCAGCGCAATAGGAAAGCAATTGCTTCTGATAACAATTCTGATACCCTACAGGACTTCCAGGTGTCGAATTTACACTTTTGTACCCCCGATGGGGCTCTCCCTCACAGAAATTCAGAACAGATTCTATGTATCACACCACACCCTTGCAGTGTCACTCCTCTACTAGTGAACCGCCCACTTACTCCTAACCCAAAGTCATATTGTCAACCATCAAATACATTGCACAACCAAGCATCAAACACTGTCAAACCCCACACCGAACAAAATATAATTTCACTGCTTGACAATGATAACGAGGTTTGGGGGGGAATCCGCAAATCTACCTGTTCAACAAAACAGATCAAAAGCAGAGCCTGATGTACCCAGCAAACTCTCCAGGAACCTTCCATCACAAGGGAACATCAGACCAATGTTACAATGGGGAGAACCGCCAGCACCAAACCCCGCTAGGGGTTGCACTGGGTGCTATTTACAATCATTTAAAGACTGAAATTGAACCCAGTGGTCAAACATCCGTGCAGACCTCAGCAACGTTAAAATCTCCTAGACATCACCCAATGCTCCCCCAAGCATTACAACTGTATCATCAGTAAGCGTTGATAGATTACCTTTAATAGCTGCACTCAGGAAGCGCGTTCTGAAGACATCATCTATCTGTGAAGCTATTGTTTATTTTTAAGCAATTGTGATACTGCAGAATGTGTACAAACCATAGAAGACATTACAGTCAACATACTTTGAGTACAACAAAATGCAAAGGAATTACATTTTACTACTTTAAAAGATGGTTAAATGCAGATAGACTCTGATGTCTCCTCAAGTGCCATAGATGACATTCGTAAAAAAAATCACTTTACGTTGAGATAAAGTCATCACTTGACCTCCGTACCGGTGGTGCTGCTGAAGCAGTAAAAGCTTCACCCCCCAGCAAATCAGCTGTACTTTCAGCGATTGGCATGTTTCCCTCTAATAACCCCCCTCAAGATACTGGGCTTAAATCTGTTCCCCACTGGTTCATTTCTTATTAATGTTTTATGTCAATGTCATTCTTCCACACATATCAGCAGGATAACAGCTGTCAAAGTCAATGTAGATCACTTGATCCAAAATACCAAGACTTTGATTGCTTCTATTTCAGCAGAAGACCAAGTCAGTCTTGATTCCTTGAGCCTTGAATCGGGAAACTGATAATGTTCCCCAAAGAGCTTTGGTCACCAAGAAAGTCTGAAACTACAAGTGATGTTATGTGGTCAGCGGTCTAGTAGATGGGTGGGTGGAGCCAGCTGGGGTGGAAGGGAAGAGGAGGAGCGTGGTCAGGATGGAGTTAGTTAGAGTAGGGACAGGGACAGGGAAGGAGGCACTCAATAAAGCTCCTGTATAAATATACTTATACTTGTCTGTGGTTATTACCAAGATACGACAACTGGCGACGAGGGTGGGATAGGCATTCCCACTGCCCACAGAACCCTGCAGAAGCGCCCTGTCCCGAACAGCGTCCACGAAGAGGAAGGCTGCCGTGGAAAGCGGAGCAGCCGCCTGAAGTGAGAGGCCAGCAGCAGGTGACCCTGTCCCCAGTCCGGCGACTGTGCGGGAGCCAAGAGGGGCCGAAGCAACGAGCGCCGACACGCTTTAGTGAAGGAGAGCTGTTCGCGCCAAAACCGCGACTCACGCCTGATGCGTGGACGTCGACCCGCATAGAACGAGCAGAAGTCGGGAGCCCACTCCGACTTTGCCTGCCACCCAAAGTCATCTGGGATTGTCCTGGTGGCCAGCGTCGCTCACGGAAGGCCGGCGGACCCCTGCCAGCGAGTGTGGCCCAAGCGGAGCTTGAGTGGCGCGCGATCTCGCGAGCTCATGCCTGATGCGTGAGGTTTGGCCAGGTGGCGCCGGGTGAGCCCGAGACGATAAGAAGCAAGGTGGGAGCCCACCCCAACCTTACCTGAGCGCAGCAGCAGAGACACAGAGTCTGGAAGCCAGGAGAAGTGTTGCCCCCCCTCCTGAAATCGACGGCCGGTGAGTCCCGATTGAAGCAGCTGTGGTCTGAATGAGCAGAAAGAAAGCTTTGTGTGCAGCTAGCAACGGCAGCCATCTTGAAGTCAGGCAGCCTTGAGGACAGACTCCTTGGTCATTGTGGGGCGGCCATCTTAAGGTCAGGCATAGTGATTGGTAAGTTAGAAATGACACGCACGAGCTGCAAAGAAACATAGGAAGTGTGAGACAACACAAGTAACCAAAAATAAACAAGCACGAGCAAAGTTAAATGAACATTGAAAAAAAAAAACGACCGCAATTAACCTACCCAGGCACCTGCGAACGAGCGGCGACAGGTCAATCCGAGGCAGAAAAGGCGGGAAGCACGCGTCACCAAGATGGTAACCCCAGAGACATCCCCGCAACGAAACGAAGCCAAGCCCATCATTGCAGGAGGGTCGCACCTGCGGGCCCCGGAACCTTTAACACTGACCACAGGAGGGAGCATGGGCCTCAAGTGGCAAGAGTGGCTTGAAGATTTCGAAGACTACATTGAGGGATCCAAAGTAACTGTTGATAAAGAGAAATTGATCGCTCTCCGCAACCTGGCAGGTCGAGAGATAAGCAAAATAATCAAAGATCTTCCCCCTGCAGATGCTGGAACTTATGACAAAGTACGTGAAGCGCTGAATAAAAAATTCCTCCATGAAAGAAATGTGGACATGAGCGCATGCGTTTCATCAAGCGCGCCAAGGAAAGGACGAGGCAATGAGCGCATTCATCACCCGATTGCGACGGCTATCAAGACACTGTGAATTCGACACCTTTTCAACAGATGCCGCCATAAAATCGCAAATCATAGATGGATGTCACTCAGAAACTCTCAGGAGGCGGCTGTTAAGAAAACCCCATGAACTAGACGACATTGAAGAAATGACTCGCGTCTATGATCAGGCCGAGGAACATGCCACCAACATTGAAACAGGGCGCAACGTGAGCCATGAACAAGTGCGTCGCGTCCAAGCTAAAGGCAGCAGTCGAAGAAGCTCGAAAGACAAGCACTGGAGATCACGACCGTCGTCTCATCAAAGACATCCAGAGCACAGGAGGCGAGAACCTGGGCGGAGGGAAAGAAGACCAGAGAGGTCAAAAAAATGGTACAGGTGTGGATATCACTATCCTCATGCAGATGCCTGCCCTGCCATGGGTCAGAGATGTAGGAAATGTGGGCGGACAAACCACTTCGAAGCGATGTGTGGGGACTATCACAAAGAGAGGCGAAGCAAAACAACGAGATCGTCCCGTTCCGACACCAGAAAGCATCACATAAGAGCTGTTCAAGGAAAGACTACATTATCCTCAGGCTCGTCACACTCCAGCCGAGAGTCGCGCAGATCTCGATGGGAGCGTAGGTCACCGTCCCGGGACTCCAGATCATCATCCAGAGATTCTGAATACACAGTTGAATATGTGAACATGATCGAGGACCCCGACCAACTCAAAAAATATCCATGCTTGGACATAAAAGTAGGGAACCATGACACTAAATTCGTGCTGTATAGCGGGACTTCGCTGAATTATATCCCGGTCACAGAATATGAGAGGATGAGCCCTAAGCCTCCACTAACGTATGCACCAGTCCGAGTTTTCACTTGGATGTCCAAGAGACCACTTCAATGCTTGGGAAAATTCCCAACAACACTCAAACACGACACCATCACCATACCGGCGGTCATACATGTCATCAAGGGCCCAGAGGCTGACTGTCTACTCAGCCTACCAACCGCAGAGTGTCTCCGCCTTGTTGAGATCCTCTTTAAGGTCAATGATGATCAGGACATTGTCAGCAAGTTTCCCAGGCTGTTTCAAGGACTAGGGAAAATGAAGGGTTGTCAAATAGATCTACACATCAATGAACAGATCAGGCCTGTGGCACAGCACCCTCGACGTGTACCATTCCATCTCCAGAAAGCCGTCGAGGATGAACTTCATGACCTCCTGTCAGCAGACATAATTGAACGGACGGATGGTCCGACCCCATGGGTATCGCCAGTGGTCATTGTACCCAAGAAAGGCACCACTGGCAAGGTGAGGCTGTGTGTTGACATGCGATTACCCAACACTGCAATTGAAAGGGAACGCCATCCTGGGCCGCATCTGAGCGACATGATCTCTGCGTTGAACGGGGCGAGGGTGTTCTCGAAGCTGGATTTAAACAAAGGCTATCACCAGCTGGAGTTGGGCGTCAACTCCCGTTACATTACAACATTTGCCACCCACTTAGGACTCTTCAGATACAAGAGACTGAGTTTTGGTGTCTCATCAGCCGCGGAAATTTTCCAAGAGGCGATCCGGCAAATCATTCAACATATCCCTAACACTCTAAATTACAGCGACGAAATCCTTGTGTATGGCTCCGATGTCCGTGAACACGACATAGCACTTGATCGCGTCTGCCATGCCCTGCTAGATGCGAACCTGACATTAAACAAAGATAAGTGTGAGTTCCACCAGTCCACTTTAAAATTCTTTGGCCACATTTTCTCGGGTGCAGAGATGAAACCTGATCCGGACAAGATAGCAACTCTGAACAACACCAAGAGCCCTCAGGATGTCAGTGAACTAAGATCGTTCCTGGGGATGGCCAGCTACTGTGCCCGTTACATCAGAGACTATGCGACCATCAGCCATCCTCTTCGCACCCTCACCAAACAAGGCCAACCATTTGACTGGACGCCCCAGTGTGAACAGGCGTTCAGAGAGATCAAGCGTGCAGTAGAGTCTGCTGACAACCTCTCGTACTTCAATCCTAGACGAAAGACTGAAATCACTGTAGATGCCAGCCCTGTGGGGCTGGGGGCTATCCTAGCACAATATGACAATGACTCTGACCAGAGGCGCATCGTTGCCTATGCCAGTCGCAGTTTGTCCGATCCTGAAAGGGCATACTCGTAACCTGAGAAAGAGAGTCTTGCGGTGGTTTGGGCATGTGAACATTTTCATGTTTTTATCTACGGCAAGCACTTTACTTTGATCACTGATCATCAGGCGCTAGTTACCATCTACGGCAACCCCAGATCCAAAATGCCTCCGAGGATCGAGAGGTGGGGCCTGAGACTTCAGGAATATACTTTTACCATTGTCCACAAACCCGGGAAGGCAGAGAACCCGGCTGACTATATGTCTCGTCATCCTCATGCATCATCGGACTCCAACCCTTCCATTGCCGAGGAGTACATCCACTTTGTGGCCGACCAAGCACTGCCACCTGCCATTCCCATGGAAGTTATCCGAGATGTCACTGCGCAAGATGTTATCTTGCAGAAGGTACTCCGCAGGATTCAAACCAACCGGTGGAGACATGATCCTCAAGAAGAAGACAATGACCAGGCTGTCAAGCAGGAGATGCAAGCATTCCGACACGTCTGTGACGAACTGTCTGCTACCACAGATGGAATAATACTACGAGGTCAACGGATCGTGATCCCCAATCAACTACGCCAAGGCGTCATCGACCTTGCACATGAAGGCCATCGAGGAGTAGTATCAACAAAGCGAGCCCTCAGGAAACGCGTGTGGTTTCCCCTCCTCGACCAAATGGTAGAGTCCACCCTGAAGGATTGCCATCTGTGCCAGCTGACCAACAAAGGTGACCCCCGGCCCCATTGCAAATGACCACCCTACCCAACGGAGTATGGCAAGAACTCGCCATGGATTTCTACGGACCACTATCCTCTGGCAAATACGTGGTAGCCATAATTGATGAATACTCACGATATCCCATTGCGCAATTTGTGCCATCCACAAGCGCCTCTAGCACTCTCAAGGTGCTGGATGAAGTGTTTGCAACATGGGGTGTCCCCAGAGAGGTGAAAACGGACAATGGACCTCCGTTCAATGGGCACGAGTTCAGTGCGTTTGCAAAACACCTGGATTTCAATCACAGGAAGATTACACCTCTTTGGCCACAGGCGAATGGCACCATCGAAAGATTCATGGCCACGATCAAAAAGACATTCCAGCAAGCCACGGCTGAAAAGAAGGACCTGCAAGTGGTTCTCAACGAGGTTCTCAGAGCCTACAGGACAACCCCTCATTCAACCACCGGCCAGTGCCCTGCAACGCTGATGCTGGGGCGCCCCATGAGGAATCGCATCCCGACCTGGGAAGGGGCCTTGCGAGCAGTGTCACCAATCCGTAGCCATCTAGAAATGATGGCGACTGATAAATGCAACAAAGACAAGATGAAATCATATGCCGATGCCAAAAGAAGAGCGAGATCACCATCCTTGCATGAAGGAGATTACGTGATTGTCAAGCAAGACCAACAAAGAAAAACTGACTGTCGATTCCGAGATGAACCTTTGCAGATTACCCAACAGAAGGGCACCATGCTAACTGCGGAATCTGATCAACGGCGAGTTACCAGGAATGTGTTGCACTTTAAGAAATGTCCTCGGGACCCGAAAGGACCATTGATAAATGTGACTGAACTACTCATTCCGGAAGTATCAGACCAAGTTGACCAAGAGAGTAAGGGTCAGCCGAGCGAACCTCTGATTAATGAGAATACTGGGGCCATGGCTATGCGACCCCGCCGAGATGTCCAGCGACCCAAGAGACTCATTGAGGAGATATGAGTTAGCACACTGTTCTGTTTGTTTTATTAAGAAAAGGGGAGATGTTATGTGGTCAGCGGTCTAGTAGATGGGTGGGTGGAGCCAGCTGGGGTGGAAGGGAAGAGGAGGACCGTGGACAGGATGGAGTTAGTTAGAGTAGGGACAGGGACAGGGAAGGAGGCACTCAATAAAGCTCCTGTATAAATATACTTATACTTGTCTGTGGTTATTACCAAGATACGACAAGTGCCAAACGTAAAGAAAAATGGTTAGCTGCTAAAGTAGTCATAAATCGATTAGCCAAAAACCTAAAAAGAGCCAAAAATTTTTTAAGAAATTTACACCGTAATTTTCAAACAAATGACGGCTATTTACCACCTAGCCTTACGCTGTTAGAGCCCCCACCTCAGAGAGCCTCAGCCACTCATGATAATTCCAGAGTTAGTAACAACCCTACGCCCGTGTTTTTAGAAAGCGTATGCCAATATCAAAGAGTTATCAAAACATTTAGAGCTATAGAATTTTATGAAGAATTTTGGTTTGTCAATTTACATCTCATAAATTCTATTAGACTAGCCCTAGAAGCAGTTATTAACTATATTTAACAACTGCTCAACCAAATGGCTCCTGATATCGGTCCCAACGACTATGTAGAAATTCACCTGAGTGGCGGTGGGTTGGCTAACTTTTTTTACACTCACAGGCAGCCACTTTGTGACCTAAATGTCTCAGATTTTTTAAACAAAGTTGCAGACATTATGAATAGCAATGCTGAGATTTTGTGGTCACAAACTTCAAAACGGATTGTGACTGTGATAAAAAGTAGGGATGGCGGCGCCAGACGGACGCTAAATTCTGTACTGTTTGGTAAGATCATTCAAAAGAAACAGCAGTGGTGTATTGTTTCAAACAACACCTCTGGAACTTTTTGTCTGGCAGGGTGCTTGGTTGGTTATTGGATTAAGGTCAAACTCCTGATGCAAAATTGACAGAGCAAGTTCACTTAATGCACAATGCCCTTAACATCCCCCACATACAGATGTCAGTTTGCAAGCCTTGCAGGCATTTGAAAATTACTTAGGTGTGACGATTAAAGTATTATAACGCAAAGGCAGCTGTCTTTATTTCACTAGTGGAACCACAATCAAATCTAAAATTCTGTTTGTTCTTTTACATGAAAACCATTTTTATTGTGTGAAAGATATAAAAAAAAATCCTCAGTGCTAGGTATTACTGTGAATATTGCGGTCTCGCCTAGAACAACAAATACAACCACTCATGCTCAGACTTCTTCAAGGTTTGCGTTACAAACGACTGCCACAACATTGCTAATGATCTCCAAAGGTGTCCAGAGTGCAGGCTGTTTTGTTGTTCTAAGGAGTTTTTAGAGCATCATTGTGCATTAGCCGAGTTGGGGAAAGTGAGCTGTCACAGCAAAAAGTTGTGTAATTCATGTGGCCTTAGCCGCTCCGAAGGCCATGACAGTAAATGCCTTGAATGTGGTGTCTGTAAAGCCAGGGTGTTTTCATTTGATTCACATGTTTGCTTTATGAGGAAACTCAAACCCCAACCAAAACTGAGGATTATATGCTCTATGATATAGAATCCTGTCAGGAAAATATCATTCACAAACCACATTATATTATTTCCAGACATATAAGCAGCGAGCCTACTCGGGAGTTTCAGGTCCTACGTGTGTCAAGGATTTAATCAACACCTTCATTACACCCCAATTTACAAACTTTCGTTTTCTAGCACATTTCTTTAAAGGATATATCAGTTATTTTGTAGTAAAAACTTCAGTGCGTTAAAAAGTTGCTATGTCCCTGTTCACTAAGGATGGGAAACTCATGTGCGTTACAACAAAAATGCTCAATATCAGGTTTATAGACTCCATAAACTTCTTGCCGATAAAACTCAGTAAACTTCCACAGGCAATGGGTTTCCTTGAGTCCAAACAATATTTCCAACATCACTTGAACTCTTTGCACAATCAGAACTACGTTGGTGCTATGCCCTCTGCAGACATTTATGGTGTAAATTATGTCACCCCCAGAGAAAACTAACTCATTTTCTGGTATGAATCTAACAAAGATCTGCTTTTTGATTTCCAGAAGGAACTGACTAGGTCTGGGCGGAGCTTGAGGAGTTACACTCATTACAAGAAAACTCCGCAAAATTCCGCGGAGTACCAAACTTGTATACCATAGGCTCCTCAAACAGACAAACCATAGGCTATATAGCACACTGTGCAGGTATAGTACAGCCCTGCAAGTTGCACCACAGTACCCCCTTACATCTCCTTCCGAAGGCAGACAAATTATAGTACCACCTACATGTCAAGGCACAGGCCACACACTTACCTTTCTTAGGCACTGGCAGGCAGCTCTCTCTGCATGAGCTGTTTGGCCTAGGCAATGTCGCTTTTGACAGCATATATCTCCCCTCCTCTATCTGCCTCCTTGGTATCGCTCTGCAGCTCCAGCGCACTCAGGGAAGAGGCAGCCCAGGGCACGGACATACAGAACCCCATTCTGCTGGCGGCAAGCAGGTTCCCGTCATCTGGCACACAATTAAGAAGACTCCACCAGGACAGGACTCAGAGCAACAGCACTGGAAGCTGAACCTGTGCCAACCACACCACGAACAGTGAGAGTGAGCATGTTATCAAAAGCATGCATTGGGGGCGCAAGTGAATCACAACGGATAGCCAATTTGATAATAGGCACAGAGAGAAGTCTTCACAGAAATTGAAGTGGGTGGACAATTGCACAGGGCCCTGGACTACCATCTTCCAGATTCTGACATGGCCGCCTCCATTAAGCATATATGTCTGCACCCCATACCGATGCAAAAACAATTCCCCTTCGCAGGGAATGCAGAATTTTATCAGGAACTCTGCGTTGCAAGCGGAGTGTGGAGTTCCTTAATTTCGCAACCTCCGTGAGGGAAGTTAGTTTATCTGCCCGGGCCTAGAACTGACTCCTTACTGTCAACAAGATGTGAACATTTTAACAGATGCTTGTATTCGCTTTAGAGATGGTGTCATCGCCATGACTAGGAAACAAATCTTGGTGGCATAGGCAGATGAGAATGCCTATGTTGACTTCATTGACCTCCTTTAGTAAATCATGCTAGCTTTAGTTTGCTTGGCGATGTCCATGTTTTGTTTTTTAAAACCTTACACATTAGCCTTGTACCCCGTAATAATTATCAAATACAGCAAAAGAAATTCTCAATAACCGCTATTCAGTGGTTGATGTATTTGGAATGCAGTAAAACAAAATCACCATCCATCACGCTCCTATTTTTTTGCAGGGTCATGCAGCCTTTGAATTTAATGGTTGCTTTTATCATGGTTGTCCAATTTTATTTTATTTTTTTAACTTTATTTATTATTTTCAAAATAGAAAACAAGGTGTCCGGAGACAGTCGAAAATAATATTAAACATAAGTCAACAAAAGAAAAAAGGAAAAGATATACATCAGGTTAAGTAAGCAAGTCAATAAGTATCACAAAGGGAGTTATTAAATACAGTAAACTGATTATTAGTGAGAGAGCCAATTCTCAAAAGGTGCCCAATTCTTAGAAGCATATAAACGCCTTCTCCTCCCTCTCAACAACTGAACCGATGACTCTAATTTATACCATGCAAGCATCCTTGCATTCCAATGACAGAAGGTGGGAGGCTATGGACTCAACCATTGTGATGTTATGCATAATCTAATCATAGCCATAGCAATAAACAGAAACGCTTGTATATGTCTCGTTCTTTCAGAAATCATTGAATATTCATACCCAGTTATTATTAATTCCGCAGAGATCTTAACAGGAGTTTGAATTAACTGATTAATAAAAGCTTCAGTTTCATTTAAAAAAGAACATAAATCAGGACATGCGTAAAACATGTGAATAGTATCAGCAGAAAACAATTTACATCTAGCACAAGAGGCCCCTTTAACTCCTCTGGCCGCTCCCCAACTAGATAGGTTAGCAGGAGTGTGGTACAGATTGAACATTGACATATAGCTTTGAGTACGAAGCGTGCCAGAAGCTAAAACAGATCTAGCTAATTTAAGTGGGAATTTCAGATCTATAATTGGGACCCCAAATTTGCCAGCCCACTTACTATTCTGAACAGCTAGATCATCGGGGAGTTCAGACAGAAGACATTGATAGAGAACACCTATTCTAGATTTTTTCCGGATTAATTCAACAATAGTGATCTTATCAAACATATTAGGATTTCTAGGAAGATTTTTATCAAGAAAGCTTCTGACCTGTAGATATTTAAAAAAGTGATTAGATTGTAAGTAAAACTTATCTTTCAAATGGGAGAAAGAAGCCATCTGACCTAGCTGAGCTAGGTCACCAATTCCCTTCAAACCAGTAGAGCTCCATTTAATAATCATACCATCTTGGAATATTGGGGGTAACAGGCCTGAGGAATTAAATGGGGTATAATAATTGAGCTTTGAGATGAGAAAATGACGACGGATTCTTTGCTGGACCGAAAATAAGGCCCAACAAACCTTAAACTTTGTTTTTTTAAAGTAGCTTGGTTCTAGGACCCGCGTTAGAGCTCCCTTAGCAGCATCGCCAAGCGGTAATTTGTATATAGAAGGGGACATATGCAAAGGAATATCAGTTGAGTCACCCAGCAGGGGAATGCCAAAATGCTGTATCAAAGCGGCCCAATAGTAATATAACAAATTCGGAACTGTCCAGCCACCACACTCTCGAGGTAGATAAGTCCACTTTGCCGCCCTACTTGGCCTGCGGTAGCTCCATGAAAACCGTTGGCATATCCTTTCCGCTCTTATTAATGTAATCTTAGGAATTAAAAGTGGGATAGACCTAAAAAGATATAACAATTTCGGAAGGACAAGCATTTTTAGAATGTTACAGCGTACAAAAAGAGAGAGATGTAGCTGGTCAAGTCTCTCTAACTTAATATGAAGTGAGTCAATTATAGAGGAGTAATTTAAATCAGGGATCCGATCTACCTCAGAAGAAATGTGCACCCCTAAATACGTAGCCTCTTTAACTACAGGAACCTATGAAGGAGGCATGGCTGCAGACTGAATAATTTGCGTCTTTGCGAGATTTAACTTATAACCAGATATGGCACCAAACCGACCCGCAAGGGTCTCCAAAGCAATGAAAGAAGGACCAACATTGTCTGTTAATACGACAATGTCGTCGGCATATGCCAGTATCTTGTAATCCACCCCCTGAACACTGATTGGAGAAATACCCATGGACCTTTCAATCATACTCAGGAAAGGGTCGATAAACAAGGCAAATAGCAGGGGGGAATAGGGACAACCCTGTCTAGTCCCCCTGCTGATAGAGAAGTACTCTGATTCCTTCCCTGAGATACGAATTGCTGCAGTTAGGGCCAGATAAAGCGCCTGGAGGGCCTGGATAAATTCAGCAGCAAATCCTTTCCAGCACATTATGGCCCACAGGAATCTCCAGGAGACGCTGTTGAACGCCTTCTCGGCATCCAACAGGATCCCCCGAGAGAAGAGTCCGTGGCCTTAGCCCAGTCGAGCAGGGCAATAACGCGCCGGATATGGTCAGTTGTGTCCCTGCCGGGGATAACCCCGTGTTGACGAGCTAAAACCAATGGAACTATAATTTGAGCTAATCTAGAAGCTTAAATTCTCGAGTAGATTTTGCTGTCAGTGTTGATGAGTGCTATTGGTCGGTATGATGAGGGATTCAGCTCATCCTTGCCTTTCATCTTAAACAGGACGATTATAGCCCGACGCCAAGAGTCGGGGACAACCCCGGCTTGAGCAGACCTAAAAACGGCAAGCATTTCTTGCTTAAATACTGATGAAAAGGTCTTATAGAACTCTAGATGGATAAGATTGGGTCCAGCTGCTTTGCCATTGGAAAGTGATTTAATAGCACTTTCAACCTCATCCCAACTGATAGGTGCCGAAAGGACTTCATTTTGTTCTATTGTTACCCTCAAAGTGTCAAAGGGGTAAAAAAACGGATCCAAGCTAGCTTGGTATTGAGTAATAGTGGGGTCTTCTGTATTTAAACTGGAATAAAAATTCACAAAGACGTGCATGACACCGCTAGGAGTTTCCTGCACACTACCATACTGATCCATGACTCTGACAATCTGATTGGCCATAGCCCTCTGTTGTAGTCTCTTCGCAAGGACCTTTCCTGAGTTTTCCCCAAATTCGTACATTAAAGTTCGAAATTGGGTATATTTAAATGCAAGATCTTTATAAAGTGGTTCGAGCAAGTTAGACTTTGCCATTGTCACCAGTTTCTGACTACTGGACACGTCTTGGCCCAAACGGATATTCGTACTTAGTTCGGATTCTGCTTGTCGTAGTGCTTTTAATCTATACTTAATCAGCTGTTGCGCTTGTCTCCACCGATAAGAAGCAAATCTTTTAGTTTCTCCGCGCAATGCAGCTTTAAATGTATCCCAGACAACACAGTCGAGAGCGGTACCCCTATTGATACTCATAAATTCTAATATCCACGCAACCATCTGTTCCTGATATTGCTCATCTAAGAGCAACTTCCTCTCGAAAGTCCATGATCTGATCTGTTTAATAGGGCGCTCCCATAAAAGATCAACCGTTATAGAGCTATGATCAGATATAGACCTGGGGGCAACTTCAATTCCAGCAGAACCCGCAATTTGATCGGACAAAAAAGCATAGTCCAGACGCACCATTTTATTGTGCAGAATGGAGTAGAATTTGTAGCCATCCTTATTTATTTTTTTTAACAACTCTTTTTATTGACAGATCGCACAAAAGACGCAGCACTCTGTACCCCGGAGGGACTGCAAACAAGCATTTCTTATCACATAAGCAGCGATCTATACAACATCTTAGAACATAACCCCTGACCCCCCGCCCACCTACCCCACCTCTTCCGCCAACACCCCCCCAACCCGGATCCCCCCCTGCCCCCCCGGCACAATGTCAGTTCGGTCCTGTAGAGAAAAGAAGAAGGTTACATACATAAAGCAATGTGTACTATGTCGCCCCCATGACCCTCTGTGTCTCTTGACAGTGCTGGCGGTTCCAGCCATATACCTCTGCAGTCCGCCCATCGTTTCCATATTTTGTAATGTTTCCTAGGGCAGCCCCTGGCTTCAAAAACTGTCCGCTCCAACCCCATACAAAAATCAAGGCCCTTTTTCCACACCACAACCTTAGGAGCCTGGGGGTCTTTCCAGGCCTGAGCCACATCTCGCTTCGCAACCGTAAGACCCAACTGGAGCAGATGTCTCTTATATAAATTGTTACCTACTCCTTCCAAGACGTGAAGAAGCCCTAGTTTGCGAGTAGGAGGAAGGTCCTAGCCCAGCACTTCGGATAAGCAATCCCACACCCCGGTCCAAAATCTGGCCAAATTACCATAGCTCCACACCGTATGTAGGAAAGTGCCCACCTCATGATCACATTGCAAGCATTCAAGGGATTCAATCAGTCCAGCCTGCCACAATCTCTCCCTGGTGTAGTAAGCCCTATGTAGGTACTTGAATTGGATAAAGCGCAGGCGCACGGCAATAGCCGCTCCTCTTGGGGCCTCGAGGGCTTCTCGCCAATCTTCTTCCTGTATAGCCATCCTTATTTTGATGATGATAATGCTACACATCAGTCAGACCATGTTCCACAAGAAGAGTCTGAAGAGCCTTAAATACTTGAGGCTTCCGAGCTACATACCCCTGATACGTTAATATATTAATTTGACTAGATAGATTAATGTTTAAGTCGCCACAGAATAGCATTGGATGGGGCCACCCCACTAGTTCCAGATTTAAATTCCTAAAAACTTGGGGGTCATCCAAGTTAGGAGCGTAGATCGAGCAAATCGAAAGAGGGCGACTATTTACCACCAATTCAAGGACGATCCACCTTCCGAAATTATCTTCTTTCACTCTTTTAACGGAACCAACCCCTGTTTTTAACAAGATGGCAACACCCCTGATAGTAGATGGTTGTCCAATTTGTAATGCCGAAAACAATTTTAACAAGATGATTGGCTGCACATTCGGCCAGTTGTTTAACCACACAACTATTAAACTGAGCTTTTATAAAGATGCAACTTCAATGTCAGAAGTATTTGTGAACATGAATGGTGCGAACAGTTAGCATGTAATCTGGAATTGCAGACTTTTCTCAAGAATCATGACTTACCCGAACCCATGAAACTGCGTGATTGACTCTAAGTGGTCAATCCAATGCCGTTACTCTTTATCGAAAGGACTCTGCTGATAAAAATATTCTTTACTATGATTTTACCAGCTTATACCCCTCTGTAAATAAGACAAATGTCTACCCTAAAGGACATCCTAAGATCATTCATAAAGATTTTGGAGACCCCCAAAGGTATTTTGGTCTAATCAGATGCAGAATTCAGCCACCTAGAGGTTTTGTTCCCCCATGCTTCCTTACCGATTTGAGGGCAAACTACTATTTACCCTATGCCACTCCGGCACACAAGCCAGACAGGTTTCCAGTGTGATCACTCCGATACAGAACACCGCTCTGAAAAAGGGCTATGTGATATAGCGCATTTATGAGGTATGGCGTTTAAAAAAAAGTTTCTCATGATCTGTTTACCGACTATATCAATTTACATCTTAGAGACAAGCAAGAGGCTTCAGATTATCCTCTGAGGTGTACCAGTTATGAGGAGAAAAGTACTGGATGGAATATTTTGAGAAAGAGGGCTAATGTCGCAGAAACACGGACAGAATCGATTCCATGAAGATACACCGAGGATCAAAGCCACTCTATTTGTCTCTCAACAAAGATAAATGAAATTGGGAAATAATTTTTCTATTTTCTAAGATCAAATATTTGACTTAATTACCCTTGATAATTATGTCTATCTACATTAGTGACATTGTTATTATTGACATTAATGTGTTTGCATAATTGTGATTATTGTATCCAAAGTATCCAAAGATAGGAATGTATCTGTTGAAACTCCACATATGAAATTTTATCTGGATGCTTTAATGCATTGAGAGACAATGAGATTGTGATGCATGTTGTTTTTAATTGCCATTTGATTATACAGGATTTTTTTTATCATAGATTATTTTAGAAATTTTGAATGAATAAAAGGCTTTTATCACATATTCTTATGTGCACAACTAGCCTTTTTCAGTACCATGTAGCAATTATGCTTTATAATGCTGAGTAGCATAATAGTTGCCTAGGGACTTGTTTTGTACAATTGATACTGTGATTTATAGGCAGCGGTGCATAATGTATTTGATAACTACCGCTGCCTCATTATGCAACTATAAGCTTGAATATGTGTTTTCTATATTTTATAACTGTATTATCGCAATCCATGATAATTACTTGGTAACAAAAATAAGCTGTGATTCCTTTTTTATGTCACTTCCACAGATTTTATGCTTGCTGTTGATACTGTGATTTATATGCTGCAGGGCATAATATATTTGATAACTATGCCTACCTCATTATACCACTATAAGCTTGAATTCATTTGTTATTGTCACTGAATGTGGTCAAATATATGTAATTCCACATAATGAGACTGTCATGACCGAGGGAGGAGCTTCGCGCGCATCCAAGATGGCCGCATGAGCACAGGGCTCCCGAGACCCTTGTAGCCCCCTGAATATATCCTGCAATTAATCCTGTCTGCTGTTGAATTCTCTGTGTAGCTGAACCACGGGAGAATCGAACGCCGTGAACCGTGTCCCGAACGGACCCCGGATGCCAGAGTTGTGAAGTGAGAGAGTTTGCGGACTCCACCTCTCGGATGCCCGGCGCTTGGGTTGGTAGAGCGCCCGAGGTGTATTTCAACAACAACGGCGCAATTTACCGGAAGTGGCCGGTCTGGCCCTGCTTTCGCTTTCGGTAATCGACACCGTCTTCAGACCTAGGTACATCTCACTAGCACGGACGGCCCTATCGCCGCTAGTGTGCGGGTTGACTGAACAGTCCGATGAGTGACAAACTGTTGCCTTGAGAGCTGGGTGTCTGGCCGACCATCGCTGGTGCTTTGTTCGAGGCCTTCCTGTACCCTGACTCTGTGGGAGCGGTGCGGTCGTGTTTCGCTGATCAGAAACTGGGGGACCGATCTTATCTACTAACGGTCATTCTGAAGCCTCAACCCCCCCCCCCCCCCCCCCCCCCCCGACCTGTGCGATGAACTGGGATTTGTACGCAATGGCGAACAAGCCGGAGGGGGATAAGCAGAAATTGAAGACCACTAGACGGGGTGGGTACAACCAATCAAATGTTATGGACCGTTATGCCCAGGTTAAAGGATCGCCTAGTGGACCGGGCAGGTCACAGGATGAGGCGAAAGATTCCTCTGCTCTGGCAACTGAACCAACGTTACAAGATGTAATGGTCGCCATCGATGGGATCAAATCCTCCCTTGGGAAGCAAATGGAGACCCTTGCTCATAAGTTGGACACAGTATCCATTGAGGTGAATTTGATTCGCACAGACCTCACGAAAACTAGCGAAAAGGTCAAATCATTGGACATTAAAACATCGAGTCTCACGGATGACGTCACAGAATTGCAGCCCGAGGTTCGGAATCTGAGGACCTCGAATGACATTGTCGTCCGTTGTCACGCCTGCCAACCCTTCATTGAAACCGCAGACCGAGCGGACCACGCGAGACCAATCCTAGAGGGTCACGAGGTTCTGCGCATGCGCGAGGAGATCGAGCCGGATACTAAAGCTTGATCTCCCCGCTGTTCTGAGCTTCGCGCTCTAGTTTCTACGTTGCTCCGTGCGGCGCGTCACTTCCGCCTGGCCCGTCTCACTCCTTGGATCTTGAGGATTCTTCTGACTATACGTCCCTGTACGAGTTCCCCCGGATTCTCTTCTGCTTCAACCGCTACTATAGTATTGCTGCATTATTTACTATTGTGGCTGTTCCCGCCTATCCGAACCTCGCAGTTAGAGGTTATATCTTCGGAATTACCGCTTAGCTGTTATTCGCGGTTCTTTTCCGATGCTTCTCATTTGTTTTGGCACCACATTCTTTTACCCCAGTGCCGGCTGTCTCCTCTTAGGGTTCTGGAGGGGGCTTCCTCGTCTGCATTCCTTGCGGATCCGCTTTCTGGCCGGACTATTGTTCCGTCAGGGGGCCGGCCTTGCAGGGTGTATGTTGTTGGTGTTCACTGTTGGATCCTGGGAGTGGTGGTCCGCCTGGAGGTATTTTTCTTTATCCATTTGTTATTTATCCCCGTCCCTATTTCTTGGAGTCTGCTTTCTCTCTTCATGGAGGTTGGCATTCGTCTCAGGACTGGGAGAAGACAACCTGGTAACGCTCTTGTAGCGCCCCTTTATTATTTATATTATTCTTACATTTAATCCTTATAGTTGACATGCCAACTGTTTTCGCTCTTCTTCAGATACCATTGCTGTTTGCTTAGTCAGCTCCAGAGGTCAACCACATTGTTACGCCCATCGTTGTGGGGGTAAGACTATCCAGCACTACTTATATAGTGTACTATAACTGTGTTACATTCCCTAGTTACAAAACCTATTGTGTTGACAGGCATTCCGTGGTACCTAAGGACTGTGGGCATTTAGGAGGACAGCATTATTCCTCATTTCCCAGTAGTCTCCCATCTCTTATCAGGTAACCAGTAATACAATACAGATTATTATAAGTGTTGTTTAATGTTTTAGGATGTACTAATTAATCATTCTTTTACCAGCACCAGCTTCATCCAGGGAGAGAAAGCCACCCAAGAAGTCTTGTGTCTTTCCCCTACTTACCTTGTTTTGTTCCCTCCTGATAACCATTGCGTTCTAGTGTTTGATAGCCGCAATTGGTGTAGGGGGGACGGGTTGGGCTATACTTCGGATCCTGACACTCCTGCAGAAATTCCTTTGGCTCCTTACATCCGTCGACTGGAGGATTTTGAAGGGAGGGCCCGGAGGAACAACGTGCGTATCATCGGAGTGCCGGAAAAGGCGGAAGACCAAGCGGCAGACCTCTTTGTCGAGGATCTCATTGACCAACATCTTGCACCCAAAGGCCGGAGCAAGTTCTTCACGGTCGAGCGGGATCACAGAATCCCCGGCGGGAGGCCGCGTGTAGGCGCCCCGCCTAGGCCTATGATAGCTCGGATATTTAATTTCAGAGACAGAGATGCCATCCTCCAGGCCTCCCAAGCGGGTGGGCCCTTGAAGTATGAGAACTCGTCCATCAGTTTCTATCCGGATTTCACGCAGACTGTTCTAAAACAAAGACTCAGTTTTTTGGGAGTGAAGAGAAGACTTCGGGACATGGGACTCAAATATGCGATGCTTTTCCCGGCTAGGCTGCGGATCAAACACAGAGAGTGGGTCTACTCCTTTGACAAGCCGTAAATCGCGGCAGACTGGTTGGACACTTTGTCGGCCCAGCAAGAACCGGAGGGACAGAGTGGTGGTGCGGAGGGGGGAGCGCAAGAGCAGGAATGAGTGCTGTTGTTCTGGTCTCTGGGGACACCAGGGTGCCGATTACTGTGGTGGTCTGATCTCAATATATTGATGTATGCAGTATGAAGGGGGGGTTAACGGGCAATCGGGGGGTCTCTCTCCTCCTCAGATCTACTTCTTGTAGTTTAGTTTAGATGTGCGGGCGACAGGCACACTGCGAGTTGGGGTGGCTTTTTAGTCGGAAGCAGGGGTGCAGGGAGGGGGGTATTGTAACAGGAAGTTTGGGAGGATGGGGAGGGAGGGCAATGGTTCTTTTGTTTTTATTTTGTTCTTGTTCCCGCAAGGCACCGTATCGCGAGACTTTTTTATTGTTGTGCTGGACTCAGTGGAGGGGTGGGTTTTCTTTCTGTTTCATGATGGGGGTAGGGGGTTGAGGTTGATGAGCTGGAATATTAATGGGTTGGGGGACAAGATTAAACACGGGGTGGTGTTGCAACTCCTGAAACAGCACTCTCCGGACGTGGTTCTACTTCAATAAACCCACTTGGTTGGAAATACATGTCATGTCATGAATAGAAAGGGATATCGTTTGGTGGCTCATGAAGGGTTCTCATCAGGATCCCGGGGGTTGGAATCCTCCTTAAGTACTCTCTTCCATTCGAGGTGGAGTCAACGATCCTTGATGAGAGAGGGCGTTATGTGGCTGTATCGGGACGATGGGAGGGCTGCATGCTTTCCCTGGTGTCTGTTTATGTTCCTCCTGGCCTGCAGTCTACTACCTTTGCTGATCTGGGAAGGGCTCTCCTCGATCTCCCTGGGGGGTCTCTGATTCTGGGTGGTGATTTTAATGCAGTGGTATCTGGTGTGTTGGATAGGCATCCACCTAGGGATCTCAGGGGGGCTCATGGCTGGCTCCCGGACTTCATTGACACGATGGGCCTGGTGGACTGCTGGAGGTTGCTTCACACTACTCAGCAGCAGTACACTTTTCATTCTGGCGCCCATTGTAGTCTCTCCAGGTTAGTGCCGGCTGCACAGGCATCCTATGTTGTGGAGGTCAGACATATGGCTCGGGGTATTTCTGATCACTTCCCGCTTTGGTTTCGGTTTGAACTGGTGCCGGGCTCTGAGGGAAGGATAGCTCCTATTAACCCTTGGTATCTTCGTAATCCCAAGACTCGCAGTGCATTTGTTAAGGCATTGGAAAATTATTTCCGGGAGAATGAGGGTTCGGTTTCTTCCTCGATATCGCTGTGGGAGGCTTTCAAGACAGTACTTAGGGGTCAAGCTCTCTCTTTAATTGCTGGTGTTAAATAACAGAAGGAAGAGGATGTGGTGAGGATACAGACGGAGATAGCTGATTTGGAATTGGAATTGGAGCGAGAGGTTACCCGCTCTAGACTGCATGTCCTGCAATTGAAGCAGCTGGACTATAGAACGTTGGTAACGGATGGTGCGAAGGCCCTTAGTCGGGAACAACAGGGGCGTCTCTACGACGTTGGAGACAAGGCAGGCAAATTAATTGCATGGTTGGACAGAAAAGACAGAGCTAGTCGTGTGGTACCAGAAATCGAGATAGAGAGTGGGGTTCTGGTCACCGACCCGCAGGAGATAGTAGCATGCTTCGCTGATCATTTTCGCTCTGTGTACTCTTCCGTGTCGGATAGACCGGAGGAGGACTCATGTTTATTGTTGCGAGATATTGCGCTCCCGTGCCTGTTTGAGGCGGACCGGGACCTTATGGATGGTAAGATCACTGCAGATGAGGTAGCGTTAGCAATGCGCTCCCTGAACTCTGGTAAGGCGATGGGTCCCAACGGTCTCCCGATTGAGCTTTACAAGCTTCGCCCGGATAGGATTGCTCCGTATTTGAGAGACATGTTCCTGGAGTCCGGAGATCGTGGTCTCCTGCCCCGGGATCAGAGATTGGCATCGATAGTTGTAATTCATAAGGAAGGAAAACCGCGGAATAGGTGTGCTTCATTTCGGCCGATCTCATTGTTAAATTCTGAACCTAAGATTCTTGCTAAGTTGTTGGCAAATAGACTGATCAAGGTTATTAGCGATTTGGTTCACCTGGATCAATCTGGCTTTATCCCGCACGGGAATACGGCGTTGAACCTTGGGCGCCTGCACGGGGCGCTTGCGAGGGCCTCGACTCTGAGTGAACCGGACATTTTGGCGTCATTAGATGCCACGATGGCGTTTGATACTGTTGAATGGCCGTATCTGTGGGCGGTGCTGGCTAAATTTGGTTTCGGTTCAGATTTCATTAGCTGGGTGCATCTTCTTTATGCAGACCCTCTTGCCCAGATAGTGGTTAATGGTCGCGTCTCGGAGCTATTTTGTCTCGGGCGGGGTACTCGCCAGGGTTGCCCGCTGTCTCCTCTGTTATTTGTGTTGGCCCTCGAGCCTCTTGCAGCTTGGATCCGCTGGGAGCCCTCGATGAGGGGTATTAATTGGTCTCCGCAATTTGAGGATCATATCTCATTATAAGCAGACGACATCTTGCTGTATTTGACCTCCCCCAGGAAATCTTTAATAGTACTCTGTGATGTTCTGACCTCCTTCGGTAAAAACTTGGTCATTAACTGGGCGAAATCCTATCTGTACGTTCTCAGTGGCGAGATACCGATCCTACCACGTAACTGTCCTATCCAAATAGCACAAGAGGGTTCAAGTATCTCGGAATTTATGTTTCGATGGACCCCTTGGTTCGATACGAAAGGAACCTTCTCCCTCCTCTGACTCGGCAAAAGCAAGATGTTGCGGGCTGGCGGAAACTCCTGTTGTCAATGCTTGGGCGGGCGGCCCTTTTCAAAATGATGTTGCTCCCTCGTTTTCTGTATGCCCTTCAGAACACACTTGATATCGTCCCAGCTAGTTACTTTCGTTTGGTGGAGGGTCTACAGAGGAAGCTGTTGTGGGATGGAAGACCGCGTATTGCGCTGGCTAAATTAACGCTCCCATGGTATGATGGGGGCATCGCTCTCCCTGATATTAAGAGATGTTATTGGGCTTCGCAGTTGGGAGCCATCAATCACGGTATGTACGGCTCTGAGTTAAACCCTGTTTTCGCCATGGATAGGTGGTTACTTCCTGGTGGCAATTATTATAGAGTGTTGTACTCCAAATCTGTGGTGAAGACTTTGACGGGGGCAACCAAGACGGCTGTGCAGATCTGGCGCAACGCTAGCAGTTCGTTAGGGTGGAAGGACCGTCTGACTTTGGCTACCCCGCTTTTCGGCTCTTACAAGTTCGGTAAACTGTGGAACACTAAAGGGTTCGACAAGTGGGATCTCATTGGCATCTCCAAGGTGGGAGACCTATGGGTGAAGGGACAGGTGAAACCGTTCACGGCCTTGCAAACCGAGTTTGAATTGGGAGGGACGGAGTACTTCCGTTATGCTCAGGTTCGGCATGCGCTAATGTCTGTTTTCCCGGAGGGGGAGGTGATACCGGAGTCTACCCCGTTAGAGGATCGTATCTTGGATGGCCATATGCCTGATAGTACCATTTCCCTGGTGTACAAAAAACTGGTTAATCACAGGGCGGACCTTCTATTGCAGCTGCGTGATCAGTGGACCCGTGACGGCCTTGAGCTTGACGATGAAAACTGTCAGTCGGTAAACTCCTCACCGAAGGAGGTCGCGATTCCAGCGCGACTGAGATTAGTCCAGCCCAAAATATTACATAGGGTCTATGTCACGGGTCCCCGTCTGGTCCGGATCGGCTTTTCTGAGGAGGGTCTGTGTCAGCGGGGTTGCGGTCAGTTGGGGATGTTCCTCCAAATCATCTGGGAATGTCGGGAAGTGTTTGACTACTGGAGTAAGGTACATGAGGTGATGCAGGAGGTCACGGGCGTGGCTCTCTTACCGGATCCCAGACGCTGCTTGTTGAATGTTTGGGAGCCCACTGATCATAATGTGGCACAGACTCAGTGGGTGACTCTAGGGGCCATGATTGCCAAACGGAACATCGCACAGTTGTGAGGGTCCCAGAGGCCTCCTACTCTTGAGGTGTGGGTAGAAAACATGGATTGGTGCATGTTCTGGGAGAAAACGGTGTACTTGGCTCGGGGTCGCCCCCGGAAATGGCATAAAGTTTGGGGTCCTTGGAACCAATATATAGGGGACATATGCGTACCACCTGTGGCTGCGGTCCTTGATGTCCCGCTTTCCCCATGACCCCTTATTGTTATTGATAATTTTCTTAGGATTTCTGTGTTCTCTTCCCCTCCCCCCCTTCCCCCGTCAATGTATTGTTTATTGTACTGTTTGATGATATGATGCTCAGCCCTCGTAGAGTCCTTGCATTTCTATGTTTTGTACATGCCTTGCTTTGTTTTCCAATTAAAAACTTTTTTTTAAAAAGAGACTGTCATTACCTCAAACTGTGTTTCTGTTATGTAAAGAGGGTTTCAATTAAATTGTAAATATTGCATTAAAATAAAACTTCCTCTGAGCTTCTTTTACATTTAATAAAATCTATTTTTCCTAAAATGCATTATCATTCTTTTCAATAATGTGATAACATGAAACTTATCAAATATTACAGCAAATCTAAGCTAAACACACAATATTGTGCTTAGAGTCCATACACGCCCCTATAACAAGACATGCCTGGGCAAGCGCATCAAAATCTACAGATCTGACCAGTTGTATCATACGTGTTTGATTTCATTACAGTATAATTTTATAAGCCTTAATTCAAAATCCTGGCTTATCATTTTATGCACTTTTCATTTCATTACAGTATGATTTTATGAGCTTCGATTCAAAATCCTAGCTTCCCGTTTTAAACGCTTTTGATTTCATTACAGCATCATATTATAAGCCTTCATTCAAAATCCTAGCTTATCATTTTATATGCTTTTGATTTCATTAACGCATCTTTTGATAAGCCTTTATTCACAAATTATCATTATCCTACAAAACATCGAAAGATGCCGATCTTATCAAAACAATATAGGGACCGATTACAAATAAAAACATTGAACTTATCAAAACATTATAAGGACCAATTAAAAACAGAGTTGGACCGACTCCAATATAGCTTTCGGCCCAAAGGGGCATGGCGAAAAGGGTGTGGCCACCTATCACACAAAATACATTGTGATGAGAAGTATACAACCCATACTCCTGTCAGAGTAGTCCTAAGGACACTGCCTGATTGCTTTATTGGCCAGTCCGACCCTGGCTCTACCTCTCACCCTCCCCTCGGCAACTTCATCTCCCAGAATAGAACGAGGTGATTACAACAGGAGAGGGCTTGTCACTTCCCCGAGGTTTGTCAAGGTGTATTTATAGTGATTTGTCACTCGTTCTACACCATTCCTACATACTAACCCTGCATGTGACTTTTGAGATGTCCATATTTTCATGTTCTTTGTTATGTAATTATCTATCCGTTGCTTATAACGTGTTTTAACAATGAGTGGAATCTTGCTTCAGTGGCCTTGTTGGTCAGCTGGTATGTGGGGCATTTGTTTTATGTTAAATGTCCACTGAGTGAAATGCTTGATAAAAAACTATTTAAAAAATAGTCGTATCACATTTTGAAAAAAATTTGTTTGCATTATTCACATGTAAAATCTCTTGATGTATCAACTTGTACTTTGCCGCTGAGGGGAATGAAGGAGCTGCTCGACTCTCTCTATAAAACTGCAGGCTTAAAGCAATCTGAAAGCACAATCATCTCTCTTTCCGTACAAAAAAACCTGAGGTTAGTTTGCTTGTATTCTCAATGACTGAAATTATGAGGGCTTGGTAGTTTTCAGTTTACTAAATAAGTTATTATTTTCAACAGATAAGTACGCATGAAAACACTGATATATTAGGAAAAGCAACCCAAACATTTAAAAACGAACAGTGGTACACGATTGACAGTAGACTGACAAGACTTTTGTGGAGACGGACGATTCCTCCTCACTTACTCCATATTGTGCGTTTCAGGCTTACATTTAATATAAGGTACCTTTCTGGAATATGAACGCCCATACGAAGCATTTCTTTCACAAATTTGTCCTCGTTGCAACAGATAGCACACTTGAAGTGGTAAAGGCCAGAAATGAGTGCAGATTTCTACAATAAAAATAAAGATGTTATTAGAATTCCTGAAAACAACTTAGAGAAAAAAACTGTCCTGCAGATAACTTCAATCGACAAATAAAAAAAAGTGCATAAACAAAATGATGCATTATTTGAAGTGTTTACTTTGCAGCTATAGAGTTGCTCTCTTTTGGGTGTAGCGTTTTCTCCAGCCCTGGAGTATGGAAACAGATTACGCCAAACATGGGAGTTGCAGTTGAGCAGTATCTTTATTCTCCAACGTTCATTCATACTCTGCACATTACGTCATACTGCCCATAACCACACCTTAAGAACTCCACTGCATATCACAAAGTTCCTGTTCAGAGTCCGCGCAGAACCACGAGGACGTTAGTACGCATAGTATCAATATGCCTCAGTGGGACAGTGATTTATGCACATCTGACCATGGACAGCATGTACACTTACCTTGTAAAGTTATTTTACATAAAAAAGGGAAAGGAAAAGAGTGGCACGATACAATCTGATTAGACCAAATGGAATTAGTTACTTACCTGTACACTATAGTTCTCCAGTATTATCTTTTATAGATTCACATGCTTGTATCTTCCCCGTGTGCATGGTGGGAGTCTCACGGTAACAGAATGACCAAAGCAGTATCATAGAGAAGAAAACTGCATAGAAAAGCCCATAGGGACTGTACTATTTGGTAACCAGACCTCCTCATTGTTTGGTCCAAAAGTCAGCCAATCAGCATTGCTGCCCTGCCCACACACTCCCCAGCAGAACCTTCCTGCCTCAGATTTCCGGCCCCAAGTGAGAGACATGGATAAATACCGAGATAACAGGTTCTGCCTGAGAAACAGGGAGGTGGGCGGGCGCATGTGAATCTATGAAAGATAATACTGGAGAACTATAGTGTACAAGTAAGTAACTAATTCCTTCTCCAGTATTATATCTTTCATAGATTCACATGCTTGTATCAGAGTAGTAAGTAGTACCCACAAAGCCTGCAGCGCTTCCAGGATAGAACCCAGAAGGAAGTTCTGCAGCTGAAATATTGTTAGAACATGATCTGAAAATACACAGGGCAGATAAGAATAAAAACCCCAATATTCCTTATCTCATACAGTGCAAGTTTTTGAAAGAAATGTATTATACCATCTATATCAACAGTAGACTTTATATATATATATATATATATATATATATATATATATATATATATATATATATATATATATATACTGTATATATATACTGTATAGAGTATTAATGGAGAACAAAAGAATACCTTATTGAAATAGACGCCTCAAAACATCTTGTCCCACTGCTGTGTCCTCTTTCCACGCAGTGTCCAGACAGTAGTGCTTGGTAAAAGAATGCACATTCTTCCACGTCACCGCTCTGCAGATGTCAGGTAGCGACACTCCTGCAAACAAGGCTATTGATGTCGCCATCTTTCTTGTGGAATGGGCATTCACTCTGGAATGAAGCGGCTTTCCAGCTTTTTCATGACATTTAATGATAGCCGATGATATCCATCTGGCGATACTCAGTCTTGACAGAGGGAGCCCTGTCCTCTGTCCTTCAAATGCAATAAATAACTGTTTAGATTTGCGGAATGTTCTTATTCGTTTAATGTAGAATTTGAAACATCTAGCGATGTCCAAGGAATGCAAAGCTCTTTCTGCTTCAGACAATGGATTGCTGAAGAAAGTAGGCAAAATAATTGCCTCATTAAGGTGAAAAGAAGTAGGAACCTTGGGAATAAAAGTAGGATTTGTCCGTAATATATAACCCTGTCCTGTCGAAATTGAAGAAAAGGCTCTTCCACTGAAAAGGCTTGTATTTCGCTAACTCTCCTCGCCGAGGTGAGCGCTAGCAGCAGGGCTGTCTTCCATGACAGGAATTGTAAGTCTGTCTTGTGTATAGGCTCGAATGGTGGCCTCATAAGTTGCGCCAAAACTGTATTGAGATGCCAGGGTATTGGCGGCCGAAGGATGGGTGGAAAAGCTCTAAAGAGCGCTCTGACAAACTCCTTTATCAGTCTGTAAGACCAGAGAGACTGCTCATCTAGTACTCTCCTGAACCTAGATATTGCCGCCAAATGCACTTTCAACGAGGCATGTGACAGACCTGCTTTCGATAACGACAACAGGTAAGGTAGAATACCTTCCAGGTGGTACTGTCAACGGATGTAGACTATGACTGGCACACCAGTGACAGAAGCGTGTCCATTTTGCTGTGTATGTCTTGTTGGTTGACATAGCCCTAGATTGCGATAGAATTTGTCTGCAGTCCTGCGGAATGCTCATGGCTTGGTACTCCCGTTCATGAGGTTCCATGCAGATAATTTTAGCGATGCTAGGTCTGGATGCAGAATTTGGCCATTGTTCATTGATATGAGACTCTGGAATGTCGGGAATTGCACTTTGTTGCCTTTTGACATTTGCAGCAGATCTGAAAACCATGCTTGCCTCGGCCAAGCTGGCGCTATCAGAATGATATGACATGGTTCTGATCTCATCTTGCGAAGCACTCGCGGTATTAAGGGAATTAGTGGGAACGCGTAAGCGAACATTCCCGTCCAGTCTATGTGAAACGCATTTCCTTTGGAATCCCGCTGAGGGTACCTGGACGCAAACTCATCCTAATTGTCCCGGGTTGTGAACAAGTCGAACATTGGTGTGCCCCATCTTTGAAACACTCTGTGAAGCTGAGTGTCGTGCAGTTCCCACTCGTGCGACATGCTCACCGTGCGACTTAGGACATCTGCCCATGTGTTGAGGATGCCCTGTATATGCTGCACCTGAATAGAAATGCCGTGGCTTATCAGCCATTTCCAAATCCTTTTTGGAAAGCTGTTTGGATCGTGATTTACAAAAAGGGGGTGGTGATGAACAGAGTGTCTGAGTTAAACAGACCACTCTTACCCAGTCCAAAGATCAGGGCTTCATCCATCACCGTTATTTATCTCACTGCCCCATCCCAGCTCAGAACCTGGCTATATGCAAATCAGTCTGTCCCTGGCCCAGTGCATCATGGGAACAGGGCAGACTAAACTACCAAGCCAATTCTTCACCAGAAAGGAGACAAGCTACCGGGGACCGGTTTCTGGCATTTCAGCCTTCTTCGGCCCGGCTTGCTTGAATCCTGATGGAGCAGTGAGAAAGGGACTCATGTCTGAGTATACCCTGCCACACCTATAGTGGCCAAAAACGATTTACAAAAAGGGGGTGGTGATGAACAGAGTGTCTGAGTTAAACAGACCACTCTTACCCAGTCCAAAGATCAGGGCTTGATCCATCACCGTTATTTATCTCACTGCCCCATCCCAGCTCAGAACCTGGCTATATGCAAATCAGTCTGTCCCTGGCCCAGTGCATCATGGGAACAGGGCAGACTAAACTACCAAGCCAATTCTTCACCAGAAAGGAGACAAGCTACCGGGGACCGGTTTCTGGCATTTCAGCCTTCTTCGGCCCGGCTTGCTTGAATCCTGATGGAGCAGTGAGAAAGGGACTCATGTCTGAGTATACCCTGCCACACCTATAGTGGCCAAAAACGATTTACAAAAAGGGGGTGGTGATGAACAGAGTGTCTGAGTTAAACAGACCACTCTTACCCAGTCCAAAGATCAGGGCTTGATCCATCACCGTTATTTATCTCACTGCCGCATCCCAGCTCAGAACCTGGCTATATGCAAATCAGTCTGTCCCTCCCAGTGCATCATGGGAACAGGGCAGACTAAACTACCAAGCCAATTCTTCACCAGAAAGGAGACAAGCTACCGGGGACCGGTTTCTGGCATTTCAGCCTTCTTCGGCCCGGCTTGCTTGAATCCTGATGGAGCAGTGAGAAAGGGACTCATGTCTGAGTATACCCTGCCACACCTATAGTGGCCAAAAACGATTTACAAAAAGGGGGTGGTGATGAACAGAGTGTCTGAGTTAAACAGACCACTCTTACCCAGTCCAAAGATCAGGGCTTGATCCATCACCGTTATTTATCTCACTGCCCCATCCCAGCTCAGAACCTGGCTATATGCAAATCAGTCTGTCCCTGGCCCAGTGCATCATGGGAACAGGGCAGACTAAACTACCAAGCCAATTCTTCACCAGAAAGGAGACAAGCTACCGGGGACCGGTTTCTGGCATTTCAGCCTTCTTCGGCCCGGCTTGCTTGAATCCTGATGGAGCAGTGAGAAAGGGACTCATGTCTGAGTATACCCTGCCACACCTATAGTGGCCAAAAACGATTTACAAAAAGGGGGTGGTGATGAACAGAGTGTCTGAGTTAAACAGACCACTCTTACCCAGTCCAAAGATCAGGGCTTGATCCATCACCGTTATTTATCTCACTGCCCCATCCCAGCTCAGAACCTGGCTATATGCAAATCAGTCTGTCCCTGGCCCAGTGCATCATGGGAACAGGGCAGACTAAACTACCAAGCCAATTCTTCACCAGAAAGGAGACAAGCTACCGGGGACCGGTTTCTGGCATTTCAGCCTTCTTCGGCCCGGCTTGCTTGAATCCTGATGGAGCAGTGAGAAAGGGACTCATGTCTGAGTATACCCTGCCACACCTATAGTGGCCAAAAACGATTTACAAAAAGGGGGTGGTGATGAACAGAGTGTCTGAGTTAAACAGACCACTCTTACCCAGTCCAAAGATCAGGGCTTGATCCATCACCGTTATTTATCTCACTGCCCCATCCCAGCTCAGAACCTGGCTATATGCAAATCAGTCTGTCCCTGGCCCAGTGCATCATGGGAACAGGGCAGACTAAACTACCAAGCCAATTCTTCACCAGAAAGGAGACAAGCTACCGGGGACCGGTTTCTGGCATTTCAGCCTTCTTCGGCCCGGCTTGCTTGAATCCTGATGGAGCAGTGAGAAAGGGACTCATGTCTGAGTATACCCTGCCACACCTATAGTGGCCAAAAACGATTTACCAAAAGGGGTGAGAGCTTTCTGCTTAATTCAGAGACTCTGTCCCTCACCACCCCTTGTTGTAAATATTTTTGTCCACCCTAAGCGTGGAAGGGTATTCTCAGATGTGAGACCCTTGCTCATTGCACCATCAGGATTCAAGCAAACCGGGCCGAAGACGGCTGTAATGCCAGAAACCGGTCCCCGGGAGCTTGTTTCCTTCCCAGTGTAAGAATTGGCTTTTGTAGTTTGGTTTGCCCTGTTCCCATCATGCACTGGGACAGGAACAGACTAATTTGCATACAGCCAGGTTCTGAAACTGGGATGGTGCAGTGAGCTAAAAAACGGTGTTGGATCTAGCCCTGATCTCTTGACTGGGTGAGAGCTTTCTGCTTAATTCAGAGACTCTGTCCCTCACCACCCCTTGTTGTAAATATGTTTGGATCGTGTTCCTCCTTGCTTTAGAAGATAAAACATAGTCGTGGTGCTGTCCGTCTGAATGAGCACTGACGAGCTCTGTATTCTGGGCAGGAAAGCTTGAAGTCCCAGAAACACCGCTTTGAGCTCCAACATATTTATATGAAGCTGTGCTTTCCACTCTGACCAGTGACCCTGGATCTCCAGCTCCTGAAGGTGTGCGCCCCATCCTTGCAACAAAGCGTCCGTCGTCATTACATATCTGTGATTCTGAGGTACAAAATTCAGACCCTGATTCAAGCTCTTCTGAACCTTCCACCATGACATGGCTACCTTCATATGGTGAGTGATGGTAATCCGATCTTCGAAGGCTTCTTTGGACTGAACCCACTGCTTGTCTAGATGTTCCTGCAAGGGTCTCATTCGAAGACGGCAGTTTGGAACCAGTGGGATGCAAGAGGACATCATCCCCAACAAGGATTTGTACATCCGCACAGAAGTGAACCTTTTTGTCTGAAGGGACGTTGCCAGGCCCATTATCTTTTTCATCCTTTCTTCGGATGGGTATGCTTTCTTTTCCTTGGTGCATATCCATGCCCCTAGGAATTGAATGCCCTGAGCTGGAATCAGTGAGGACTTTTCCAAGTTGGTTCTTAGGCCTAACCGATGGAACAGACGGATGCAGCACTGAAGGGACCTCCTGGCTCTTGTGAATGATGGACCTGTCACCAGTCAATCATCTAGATATGGGTAAATGCAATGCCCTCGTAACCTTAAGTGGGCCGCCACCGGGGCCATGCATTTGGTAAACACCCTCGGGCCGATTTGAGGTCAAATGGCAACACCTTGAATTGGAAATGGCGACTCTCCACAGCAAATCTTAAATATTTCCTGTGCTTCCGATGAATTGGGATATGGAAGTATGCGTCCATGAGATCCAACAAAGCCATGTAGTCTTTTCTCTTTAGAATTAGGAGGATCTCTTGTAACAAGAGCATTCGGAAGGGAATTTTCTTTATGTAATGATTTAGATCCCTCAAATCCAATACCTGTCTCCACTTCGTAGTTTGTTTCTTTTTGATGAGGAAGAAATGCGAATAGAAGCCTTTCCCTCTGTGTTGTTGAGGTACTTCTTCTATAGCCCCCTTCCGCAAGAGTGATTGGATCTCCTTTTGCAGCTCTTGACGATGTTGATGGTGTCTGAGCACTGGGGGATGATCTGGTGGCATTTGTGCAAACTCCAGGGTATGGCCTCTGCTTATTACATCCAAAGCCCATTTGTCCGATGTTATGGACATCCAATTGTCGAAGAAGAGAGACAGATAGTGGTCGTTTTCCGGGATCTGCTGTGTGGGGAGCGCCGGCATGAGATCATTGTCGCCTGTTAGATTGTTGGTTCTTTCCTCTATTGGAGGACTTGCCCCTAGATTGCTGCTGGAAAGAGGAGTTGGAAGGCCTATATTGATTGCCTGTATTGTATTGCCTATATCCTTGATGGTTATAGGGCTGATATCTGTTGGATGAATATGAAGATCTCTGATTAAATTGACCCCTTGCACCTCTTTTACGAAAGGACTGGAATCTTCCTTGCTGTAGGGATCCCAGCGCCCTAGCCGTATCTGTATCTGACTTGATACCCTGCAGCGCTTCGTCTACATGTTTTCCAAAAAGATTTTCGCCGTCGAATGGCATGTCCACAATCTTCGCCTGCACCTCCAGATGAAAGGATGTTGCCTTTAATCATCCCTGTCTCCGAAGTGAAACTGCTCCTGCCATCTGCCTGAAAGCCATAGAGGAAACATCCATGGCAACATCAATGGATTCTGAGGCCGACTTTGCCCCATCAGGGAGGATAGCAGCTGCCTCCTCTTTCTTATCCTCCGGTAGTGCAGCCAGAATGGGTGCCAAATCCGACCACATTTGCCTGTTAAAACGGCTAATTAGGGCCATAGCATTGGCTGCTTTAATAGTAGAGACTGCCATGAAAGCAAACCTCTTCCCAGCTCCATCCATCCTCCGTCCTTCTTTGTCTGGCGGCACCAGCGAAGTAGAAACAGGATTCTTTGAATTCCATTGTGCCGCCTGCGTCACCACCGACTCCGGTCTCGGGTGTCCTATCAAACAGGCCGGAGAAGACTCTGGTGGTCTATATTTCTTTTGAATTCTCGGAACCGAAACCGCGATGGAAGCTGGTGTCTTCAAAATTTTTAGGCCCTCCTCCCAAATGTGAGGAATAATCGGGATTGAGGGAGCAGTTTTCCTGGCGTCATCTTTGAAATCATATAAGAAACATTCAGTTTCTTTAACCTCCATTTCCAGATCAAATCTCTTGGCTGCTTTTTCCACAATGTCATGGAATCCTCCAATATCCTGAGGAGGAGAAGTGGTTGGCGGCGGAGTAGGTGAAGGGCCCGACGGCAAAATATACTCATTCCATTCCTGACCTCCCGTAGAATCATGTATAAGTTCACCATCCTCAGGTTGTTCATCATCATCGGTGTCCGTCAGATCGTCCCTGATCGTTATCACTGGTGGTGGTTTCACAGACTGCTCGTGAGGAGTAGATTGGGTCCTCGGGGGCTGTGCTGTAGTCGCCGGCGTAGATGACTGGGATGCATTCGCCTCTGGAAAACGACGATAATAGTCGTTAATCATGAACCTCAGGTCAGAAACCAGAGATACAGGTATGGAGACTGACTCTTCTCACGACTCCTCTCGCAATTCTTCTTGTTGCTCATCTTCCTCACCATAGTCACAAGTCTCCTGGAAGGATATATATCTTGAAGATTGAGAATGAGCTCTCTCCTTAAAGGAAAACACTTCCTCTTCATCTGTGTCCTGGCTTTTTATCCTAAGTTGTGAAGGGCTATAGGCTGCTCCAGACGACTCATCCCCTTCTGAATCCTGCTCCAGCAAAGAAGATGGAGGTAGAGGCGAAATCTGCGTCCACGGCGTGAATTCTGCAGATTTGCTTATGGTCGCCGAACCCCTCGACGACCGAAATGAGCGAATGGAGATCAAAGTCTTCGACTGTGGTGATTTAAATGGGGAGACGCTCTTACCGGCACCGAGGTTGTTGCTTTCAGGTCGCCACACCACAGGCTCCTCATTTGCCACTGCTTGCCCCCGCCGCCGCAGACCATCCGCGGCCGCTGAGAGGGGCCGGCAGTAAGTCAGGACTACAACTCCCAGCGCCCCCCGCTTCGCGGGGAGCCGTCGGACCGCAGGGGCTTCCGCCCGGAGGCACATTAGAGGCAGCCCTTCCCTCCGCGTCGCGGACCTGCGCGCGGGCGTCGCCGGGCTGAGCCCGGGCAGAGGGCGGCCCGTCTGTGGTCGCCAGGGGCCGAAGGAGGCCGGGCTGGGCCACATCCATAACATCGCCTGCTGTAAATGGGTAAGCGCAAGAAAGCGTCTAATAAGGAGGAGGGTGGGAAAAATGCCAAGGTCCCAAGACATTCTAAATCGATCATGACCTATCTCTCCTCGGCAGTGGGCGCCTTGACGAAGGAGATTGCCAATGCTGAGTACGAACTGGGGCTGTCAACCACTCCTTCATCAGCTATTATTCCATCTACTCCCACGGATCTGGGTGATATCATGCCTAATGCCAATCCCCCGTTACCCTTAGACCCCTTTAATATCCACCCCTGCAAGCTAATGTGTGGCTCAAGTAATAGGGAGGGGGGTGAAGGACCTGAAGGCCCCCATTTTGAGCATACTGCACCAGGTGAGGAGCTGGAAGATCTTCTGACCAATTTTAATCTTTTTGAACCGGAGGGGGGGCTAAGAACAGCTACTTTCACAGGAACGGACCCTGGACCAATTATTGACTATATTTTTGTAACACCAGGTATTCTAAACAGGGCCAGTTCCTATCGTACAGTTCCCTCCCATTACAGTGACCATAACCCTGTTACACTTGATGTCGCTTGGGGAGATTTTATGGGGCCGATTCCGGGGCCATTAAAACCAGGATATACATTACGCACAGCCGCCCAGGGTAGAAGGCTTAAATGGGCAAAGGTGGTGCCAGAGAACATTTATGCAGAAGTTTTCCCGAAAATCGAGGCCTATGTGGCGATGTGCCAAAACCCAAATGCCCCAGACCACGAAATCATAGGGGCTTTTGAAACAATTTGTGGGCAGGTCTCACAGGATCTATTGGTAAAAACCAGGAAGGGAGTGTGTAATAAGCAGCGCTGGTTTGACGCCACTTGTTCAAAGGCACATAAATTGTTAATGGCAGCCTTGAAGACAAAACCTAGGCCAAGGGCTGAAATTGCTATCTTAAGGAGGGAATACAAGCTAGCAGTCAAGACCAGACAAGACAATATCAAGCACGAAGCCTGGGAGAACCTTCTTTCCACGGTCGTCCTAAGGGACAGTAGGCAATTTTGGGATATAATCAATCAGCCCTTCTTTTCTGATTCAGCCAAGGTTGCCATGGATTGTGTCATCCCCGACGACAAATGGCTGGCCCACTTTAGAACGGTGTACGGAGATTGTGAGACGGTTAGCCAAGTATGTCCCCTGGTGGTCCCGGATGCTGCCCCCATTCATTTTAAAAGGTCCGAGGTGGAGAAAGCTATTTTGGCCACTACTAAGAACAAGGCGCCTGGCCCTGACGGGGTGCCGGCTGATTTTTATATACACTCACCCAAGTTATGGGCGGGAGTCTTGGCTAATGTCTTCACCGCCGTTAATGGCAACCCTCTACCAGTCACCTGGGTAACCTCTACCATCGTCCCCATTTTTAAGAAGGGCCAACGGGATGATCCCGGGTGTTACAGGCCCATATCCCTCTTGGACTCTGCAGTTAAGATCTTAGGCAGAGTCCTTTTGGTTAAACTGAGGGATAGCGTTGAGAGCTGTGGGGGGCTGGCCGATATTCAATATGGGTTCAGAGAGAGGAGAGGAACGGTTGAGCAATGTTCCAACTTACACCTGTTGATCTCGAAATATACGGTGGCCAAGGAGGGGTCCCTATTCATAGCGTTTATGGACCTCTCCTCGGCCTTCGACTCGGTGAACAGGTCTAAGCTATGGACCACTCTCCTGGGGATGGGGATAGACGAGGCGTTGGTCAAGTACATGGCCTCCCTCCACCAAGAGCTATTTGCTTCGGTGCGGGTTACAAATGAGGGAAGGTGTACGCCCCGTTTTAACTCTATGCGTGGGGTCAGACAGGGCTGTATATTGGCCCCGCTGCTCTTTACTATTTATATTAATGGCTTGGGCGCCTACCTGGAGGATGTTGAGGGTGACGTCCCGTGTGCAGGAGCAGCTAAGATACCTGCGCTCCTGTACGCGGACGACGCGGTGCTGATAGCTCGCACTGGCGTCTGTCTGCAACGTCTTCTGGATGCCTTTGGCACATTTATGGACCACCTGGACTTAAAAATAAACACAAACAAATCACATACAATGGTTGTGGGGCGCCAAAGCAGTAAGGGGAAATCCCAAACCTTTGAGTGTAAAGGCGAGGTTGTCACCAGTCTCCACTTTCCCCTATCTGGGGGTCCTTTTTGATCAGAGGGGATCTTGGGAACCCCAGGTTAGAGCTAAGAGGCTGGCGGTAACTAGATCATCAGCAGCCCTCATGGGCTTTGCAAGCAGGTTGGGTGCTAGGCCGATGAAAGCACTTTTGAAGATCTACAATTGTAAATCAGTTGCATTGGCCTCATATGGTGCACTCCTTTGGGGCTATGTAAACCTGGAACCAATTCAGAAGGCGGAAAATAGATTACTGCGGACCCTCCTGTCTGTCCCACAGTCCACTCCGACTTTTTCCATACATATGGAGGTGGGACTAGATTTCGTCACTGATAGGCTGAACATGGCACCCTTGATCTTTTGGCTAAAGACTTGGCTCAATGAAGAACTGCCCCTTAATCATAAGATCATGGCTGACGTCATGTCTTTGGACCACTTTAAAAGGGTGCCATGGTTGGCCTAACTGATGAAGTCCTTTGCAGACCTGGGACGACCGGAACTCTTCACATCCCCCCGGGACATCAAGAAACAGGATATAGACTCAATCAAGAAGCAATTCATGGGTAGGGCAAGAGTGGGTCGTGAGGAAAGGGAACTGTAGAAACCGGCAGTAAGGAGACACTATCTGCTTGTCAACCCCATTTCACTAGCACCTTACCTTTGTTTCGTTACAAAGCCATTCCATATGTTTCTCCTGACCAAGTTTAGGTTTAATTTGTTACATTTTTATCTGGGTAACTTTAAAACTTGGGAAAAACCAGAACTAGCCCCCCCCTGTTGTTGTGATCACTTTTCTGTCCAAGATACCATGCATTTTGTTATGTTTTGTGGGGGTTTTTTAGAGCCTAGAAAAAAATACCTGTTACCCGCTTTAAAAGAGGCTGGCTTCACACAGGTGAGACCAGCCCTGCTCTATCTTCAATCACTGAACGACATACGTATTACATTCTGCATGGCAAATTTCTTGGTGGCGGCAGCTAGAACTCAATCAATCAATCAATCATAACACTTGTATAGCGCGCTACTCACCCGGAAGGGTCTCAAGGCGCTTGGGGGAAGAGGTCCGCTACTGCTCGAACAGCCAGGTCTTGAGTTGTCTACTGAAGGCGAGGTGGTCCTGGGTCAGCCGAAGGTGGATGGGGAGGCAGTTCCATGTCTTGGCCGCCAGGTAGGAGAAGGATCTGCCTCCGGCGGTGGCTCTTCGGATGCGTGGTATGGTGGCGAGGGCGAGGCTGGTAGACCGTAGCTGGCGGGTGGGCGTGTAGAAGGTCAGGCGGTCGTTGAGGTACTTGGGGCCTAGGTCGTGGAGAGACTTGTGTGCGTGGGTGAGGAGCCTGAACGTGATCCTCTTGTTGACGGGGAGCCAGTGCAGGTCCCTCAGGTGGCCGGAGATGTGGCTGCGTCGGGGGATGTCCAGGATGAGTTGGGCGGAGGCGTTCTGGATGCGTTGGAGTCTTTTCTGTGGCTTGGCTGTGGTTCCGGCGTAGAGGGTGTTTCCGTAGTCCAGTCGGCTGGTGACGAGGGCCTGGGTGACCGTCTTCCTGGTTTCGGTCGAGATCTTGCGAAGCATGCGAAGGGTGTGAAAGCATGATGAGGAGACGGCGTTGACTTGTCTGGTCATCGAGAGGGAGGGTCCAGGATGAAGCCCAGGTTGCGTGCGTGGTCTGTTGGCTTGGGGGCGGTGCCCAGGGCTGGGGGCCACCAGGAGTCGTCCCAGGCGGAGGGTGATGGTCCCAGGATGAGGACTTCCGTCTTGTCTGAGTTCAGTTTCAGGCGGCTCTTCATCCACTCGGCGACGTCTTTCATCCCTTCGTGTAGGCTTGTTCTGGCGGTGGCGGGGTCTCTGGTGAGGGAGAGGATCAGTTGGGTGTCGTCGGCGTGGGAGATGATGTTGAGGTTGTGCTGGCGTGCAATGGCTGCAAGAGGTCTCATGTAGACGTTGAAGAGGGTGGGGCTGAGTGATAATCCTTGCGGGACGCCGCAGATGACTTCGGTGGCCTCCGATCGAAACTGGGGCAGGCGGACTCTCTGTGTTCTTCCGGCGAAGAACAAGATGATCCACTTCAGTGCCTTCTCTTGGATGCCGGTGTTGCTGAGGCGTTGGACTAGGGTGCGGTGGCAGACAGTGTCGAATGCTGCGGAGAGGTCCAGGAGGATGAGTGCTGCTGTTTCCCCGTTGTCGAGCAGGGCTCGGATGTCGTCTGTGGCTGCGATGAGGGCGGTCTCGGTGCTGTGGTTGGCTCTGAAACCGGACTGCGAGGGGTCGAGGGATCAGTTCGTCTCGAGGAAGGCGGCAAGCTGTCTGTTGGCGATCTTCTCGATGACTTTGGCAGGAAAAGGGAGGAGCGAGATGGGGCGGAAGTTTTTGAGGTCGGTGGGGTCCGCTGTTGGTTTCTTCAATAGGGCGCTGAGCTCGGCATGCTTCCAGCTCTCTGGGAAGGTGGCAGTGTTGAAGGAGGTGTTGATGACGTCCCGGAGTTGGGGTGCGATGGTGGAGTCGGCCTTGTTGAAGACGTGGTGGGGGCAGGGGTCAGTTGGAGAGCCGGAGTGGATGGTGTTCATCGTGCGGACTGTGTCTTCGGTGGTCACCGTGGTCCAGGTGCGGAGGGTGGCGGTGGGGTGCGTTGGTTCGGTGGTTGGGTGCGTGGATGGTGCTCTGAAACTGTTGTGGATGTTGGCAATCTTGCGGTGGAAGAACGAGGCGAGGGAGTCGCAGAGATCTTGCGAAGGGGTAATGTCGTTGTTGCCGGTGCTGGGATTGGAGAACTCCTTGACGATGCTGAAGAGATCCTTGCTGTCGTGGGCGTTGTTGTCCAGTCGCTCCTTCAGTGATTTCTTCTTGGTGGTGCGGATGAGCTGGTGGTGCTTGCGGGTGGCGTGTTTGAGGGCGGTCATGTTGTCGGTGGTCTGGTCGAGGAGCCAGGCTTTCTCGAGGGTGCGGCAGGTCTTCTTGGAGTCCTTGAGTTCGTCGGTAAACCAGGGGGCTTTCTTGCTTCTGTGTCTGCTGGGAGGGTTCTTCAGTGGTGCGAGGTCGTCGGCGCAGGCAGTCAGCCACTGCGTGAAGTTGCGGACTGCTTCGTTGGGGTCCGATGTGCTGGCCGGTGGGTTCTGGCTGAGGGAGGTGGTGAGCTGGTCGGCGGTGATCTTGCTCCAGCTCTTGTAAGGAACCTGTTGCGGGTGGTGGTGGGTTGTGGTTTTTCTGAAGCTGAAGTGGACGCAGCTGTGGTCGGTCCAGTGGAGTACGGTGGAGTGGCTTAAGCTGATGTGCTTGCTGGATGAGAAGACGGGATCAAGCGTGTGGCCGGCGTAGTGGGTGGGGGTGTTGACCAGTTGCTTGAGTCCGAGGTTGGCGAGGTTGTCCAGCAGGGTGACGGTGTTGCGGTCCTTGTTGTTCTCCAGGTGGAAGTTGAGGTCCCCTAGGAGAATGTAGTCAGCGGAGGGGAGGGCGTGTGGGCTGATGAAGTCTGTGATGTCTTCGCTGAATTGCGTGCGTGGTCCCGGGGGTCTGTAGATGAGGGTGCCTCTGAGGGTGGTCTTTGGGTCGGTGTGAATCTGGAAGTGGAGGTGTTCGCGGGGGCGAAGGTGTCGTCGGCGTCGGTCGTGATGCGGATGGTGTTCTTGTGGACGATGGCAATGCCTCCTCCGGTCTGGTTGATGCGGTCCCTCCTGATGATCTTGTATCCATCCGGGATGGCGATGTCGGGTGCTGAGGAGGCGTTCATCCATGTTTCAGTGAGGAAGGCGATGTCTGGTGATGTTGTGTCGAGGAGGTTCCAGAGTTCCACGACGTGTCTGTGGACGGAGCGGGTGTTGAGCAGGATGCACCTGAGGTCGCTGCTGGAGTTTGGCTTGGCGGGCGCGGTGCAGGTTCGGAGACAGGTGAACTTGCAGGTTGTGCAGGTGAAGAATCCGTGAATGCGTCTCGGGGCGGCCCGGCAGCAGGTGGGGTTCCGGCCGGCATTGAGTGCGTTGAGGGCCGCGGCGTCGTAGGTCTGTCGGGTCGTCTTGCAGCGATGGGGGCCAGGGGTCCTGGCACTGGGCGCGGTCCAGGCGCGGACGGGCGCAGACGGGCTTGCCTTTGGCGCGCCTTCGGCGCACAATCGGCGCGCCCGCTGCGCGTACGCCCGGTCGCCATTTATAGCTAAGTGGGAGGGAGGAGCAGCTGGGAGGCGGGAGCGGGGAGGACACAAAACAAAAGGGGTTGTGGCCGCGTGACCGGCGGTGGGAAGCGGGGAGCGGGGTGGGCAAGGCACAGGGGGACGACAAGGAGTTTATACAAGGCAATATAAACGCACACAGGCGCAGGGGGACAACAGCAGATAAAAAAACAGAAGGCAATGAAAAAATACAGCAGAACCACAAAATATTACGAACACACGGCGGAGGGGCAGGGAGCAGCGAGGCAGGCAGCTAGGGCGGCAAAACAGCACAACGAGGCACAACGAGGCTGCGAGCAGCAGCGAGGGGCGAGGGGCGAGGGGCACTCACACAGCTGGTGGCCGTGCGGCACGGGGTGTCCTGAGAACAGGTCACACTCACCTGCGCCGCGCGGTCGCCATTTATGGACTAAGAAAATACATCAGAGCAATGGGCTCCCCTAAATGAGTTTTATCATTGCTTTTAAATTTTGTACAAAATGAATTTATTCTGTTTTTTATATATAGCCTGGTAATTAACTTTATGTATGCACTGATTTGTATGATATTGTAAAGTTTTTAATTTGTCTGCAATGTTTTATTTCTTTGTATGATTTTTAACTAAATCGAATAAAGATATTTTGACTGACTGACTGACTGACTGACTGATTTAAATGCCTTTGCCGTTGAAATTACACTCTTCGTCGACGGAGTCGTCATTGACATAGCCATCGTCGACGGAGCCGTCGTCACCATAGCCATCGTCAACGGAACCGTCGTTGACGGGGTCTCCGTCGACGACTTCGTCACTGATCCTGTCATCGACGATGTCGTCGTCGACAGTTTCCTCGTCGCCGGGATGATCAAACTCGTCGACTTAGACGTCGTCGACACTACCTTAGTTTCTGTCGTCGACGCAGCTGCCGTCGTCGAAACAGTCGTCGTCGACGGTGAAGTCGTCGACGGGGCTAAAGTCTTTGCCACAGATTTTACAGTAGAAACCAGGGAGCTGGTCGACAGAGCAGACCCTGCCCCTTTCTGACCTGACGGCTTCTTGAGGGGAGTATGAGGGAGAGATGATACCTCCTTCCCCTTTGATTTAACCTTCCTAGGCTCCACCCTTTCCTCAGAATGTGAGGCCTTTCTCTTTTTTTTTTTTTTGGTGTAAGACATTTATTACACAAAAAATAAAGGTTACACTGCGTCACGCCAACAACCCGGGGGTAGGCCGCTATGTAGGCAAACGCCACGTAGAAATCATTAAATCATGAAGAGTCTCACAACAAACAGGCCATGTGGCCTTCAGGAGAAACATGTTATACAGTTGTGGGCATGTACACAAGCAGTGCAACAATAGCATGGTAAATTGTCTCACATTTTTTCAGCGCCGTAGACAACCAGACGGATCCCAAGTTTACAGTGCTGCCCCGTAACCCTGTGGAGAGCAACAGGCCGTAGCCTGATGTAACGGCAGCTGGAAGAAATATGTCTACGGGCACTGTTTTCACCCATCCCACCCCAACAGACAAAGAAAAAGAAAAACAATGAACTTTGGTGCAGATCTGTAATATCAAACATACATCACATCACGCATACATAGGGCCGTGCGCTCCTGCGCCGGGCAACTGTAAAAGGACGTCAACCAGTGGTAGGGGCAGTGGCAGGGGCAGTGGCGGGATGACCGCCAGGCCTCTCCCGCAGGGAGAGGGGGGGGGGGGGGGGGGGGAAGAGGAGCAGAGTGAAACAGAGGGTCGTATGGCCCTAGAGGGGGAAGTAATGACAAGGCAGCCTAACATTGGGAATTCTCAAAGGAAGGCAGTCGTGGAACGTACCTCAGCCCCAAAGCAAATCTGCACAGGCAGGAACCACCAGGCCAGCGATATCGCGCACATGGCTTCAAAACCTTACCCCATATCATCAGAAATTGCCACGTCAGGTGAGTTCCCGGAAGCGTCCGAGCCCGCACGCTCCCTAGTCCATTGTAGGAAGGGCTCCCAAATGTCGTTAGGCCTGGAAGCGGTAGGCATCGTCTCCCAATAATGGGTGAGTTGTGCATGACCATACGCCACATCTTTAACCCACGCGGTGAACGAGGGCAAAGCCCTTCTGCCCCAGTGTATTGACACTTGACGTTTGGCGTAGAGGAGCAGCAACGCATGCAGTTTCCTATCACAGGGTTCTGTGCCTCTAACATACCCCAACAAGCCTAGAAGCGGGGAGGGTGTATCAGTCCTGTGCAGGATTTGGTTAATGGCAGTGAAGATGTCTGACCAGTACTCGTCTAAACTAGGGCAGCTCCATGCCACATGAAGGAAGGACGCATCAGCCCCGCCACACTTCCAGCACGATGCATCAGTTCGGATGCCCATGCGGTGTAGTAGTACCGGCGTGCGGTAGTACCGGTGCAAGAACTTAAAATGGACCAGTCGCAACCGATAATTCGGAGACAACTCCGTGAGTTGCTTACAGCAGTATTCCCACACCTCATCAGTCAAAGGGTCGACCAGATCAGCAGTCCAAGCCTGCCTGGCCGTAGGTACAGTTATCGGTGCCTGCTCTTGCATGCAATTGTATAATCTAGACACCAATTTTTGGGGGGAGGGTCTCGAGAGCAGATTCTGAAGGGCATCAAGTGTCGGCGGCTCTTCGGGAAACTGGGGCCACAACTTCTTACAAGATTCCCTAAGAGAGTGGTACAAAAGCGCATCAGCAAAGGAGTCAGATTGGCCGTCTTCGCAAGCGCCCAGCTCCCCGAAAGTCCCATTGGGATATATATCCGCGAAGGTAGTCATACGTCTCCCACGGATTGTGAGGGTGTCACCCCTAGCACACAGGCAAGGCAGCATCGGGTTTCCCCGCAGGGGGATTGCTGGCGCATAAAGCAAGGAAAGCCCCGCTCTATTCTGCAATTCACGCCAGGACCAGCGAATCATCTCTACAGTGTCCACATCTTTCGAAGGGCGCGAGACTTTACCATAGAGCGCCACGGCGGCCAGCTCCACCGCCACATGCGGTTGGTAAGGGGTGGGGAAGACCCAGAAATGCAAAAATTGCGCCTGCGCACATAGCGAATATAACTTCAAATCGGGTGCCCCAAGTCCACCCTGCCGTAATGGGAGCGTGAGTAGGGCCCAGGAGGTCCTCGCCTGTCTTCCGGCCCACACCAGATTCAGAAGTAGGGATTGGACGCGCGCGTGAAAGTGCGCCGTCATGGGCAGCGGAATATTGACGAACAGATACAAAAATTTGGGGAGAACCACCATTTTCGCCAGTGCTATCCTCGCAACCAGGGATAGAGGAAGTTTGTTCCAGACCTCCACCTTCCTCTCCAGCCAGTCAACTGCTCTGCCAAAGTTAAGGGACCACAACTCCTGTATGTCCCGACTGACCCAGATCCCCAGATATTTAACAGCGTCAGTTTCCCAACGCAGGGGGTAGTCCGATGGTGGCCGACTGGTCACGTCAGTGAGAGGAAATGCAACAGATTTTGACCAATTTATGGACACTCCCGCCAGGCCCTCAAATCGCACGAATTCGCGGAGCAATGGGTTCATGTTATCTGTGGGGTTGATGACGTATAGAGTAACATCGTCTGCATACAACGAGATCAGCAGACTACGAGAGCTGAATCCAATTCCCCTCGCCGTATGGTGCTGCCGAACCCTGGCCGCTAGCGGCTCCATTGCAATAGCAAAAAGGAGAGGAGATAGTGGGCACCCCTGTCTGGTTCCTCTAGAGATGGCAAAGGGTTTAGATACAAGGCCATTCACACTCACCCTAGCCCTGGGCGTATCATACAGTAGTTTGATGAGAGTTATAAAGTTACGGCTGAATCCCATCCTACCCAGAATCCTGAACAAGTAAGGCCACTCCAAGGAGTCGAATGCTTTGGTGGCGTCAAGGAACACCACCGCAGCCTGAACAGAGGGATGTGGATAGTGTAGGATAGAGATATGGTCCTGAGATTGTGCGACGTGGCACGTCCAGGGATAAACCCGGACTGGTCAGGGAGTGCAATAATTGGCAACATCGGCTGTAGTTTGTCTGCGATGATCTTGGCATAGATTTTAGCATCCACATTTATTAGGGAGAGGGGCCGGTAGGAGTCCAGGAACAGTTCGTCTTTGTCAGGCTTCAACAGTGTAATAATTAAGGCTTCACACATCGAGTCTGGGAGGGAGTTCAATTCAAGGGCCTCAACAAACACAGAGTGTAGTTTCGGCGCCAGTTCCTCCGCATATGTCTTGTAGAAGGTCGTTGTCAGGCCGTCAGGGCCAGGGGCTTTGTTTGCGGGCATGCTTTTGATCACCTGAAGTATGTCTTGAACGGTAACAGGGAGGTCCATGTACTGCCTGTGGTGATCGTTAAACCAAACCAGGGCAATAGAATCCAGGAAGCTGTCCAGGGAGGCAGGGGCACTGGGTTGTCTGGAAGTGTAGAGGGATGTGTAGAAGTCAGTGAAGGCGTGTAGAACTGCTTCTTGGCCTATAACCAGGGACCCCTCACTGTTGTGAATAGTGTGTATGTAGTGTGTCTGTGTACGAGGAGCTATCAACCTAGCTAGGGTCCTACTAGGTCTGTCCCCCTCCCCATATCTTCGGGCCTTGGCCTGTCTCCCCAGAAACTTCACCTCCCGTTGTGCCTCCTCATTAAAGGCGAGCAGCTTGCCTTTTAGGCGGCCAGCAATCTCCAAAGTCGGGTTTTGGCAAAAGGCCAGGTCTAGATCTTTCAGCTCACGTTCCAACTGGGCTAGCGTCTGGCGGATTGTACGCAGTACCCCCGCCTGCCTCGCCATACATTGGCCCCGGATAACCGCTTTAAAGGCGTCCCACACAATGGCCTCTGAGGAAGCTGAACCCTCATTTTCTGCAAAATATTTGACAATATCCGCCCGGATTTCCTCAGTGAACACTAGATCTGTTAGGGCGTAAGGGGGCAGGCGCCATGTGAATGCTCTATTTATGGCATTGGGTACGCACAGCTCCATCATGCAGGGGGCGTGATCTGAGAGTGATCTAGCTTGGATGTCGACTTCCGTCACCCACGTTGCCACCTCAGGCGACACCAGCCAGAAGTCCAGGCGGGACCAAGCAGCTTGATGGCAAGTGAAACAAGTCCCCACTTTCTCCCCCGGATGTCGAACTCTCCACACATCAGACAGTAGCCCCTCCCCCATCACATCAAGTACAGCCTGACGCGCTCTAGCATGCGTGGGCCTACTCACACCTCTCCGGTCCATGTCATCATCCAACACAACATTAAAATCGCCCCCCACAACAATCAAGTGGCAATCTAGCAATGCAATTTGTGCCCAGACGCTTCTAAAGAAGTCAGGATCATCCACGTTTGGACCATAAATGGCAGATAGTATTACCGGTCGTCCCTGCAACGAACCATGTACTATAACATATCGCCCATCTTTATCCAGCACACAAGCGTGTTCTCGCCAATCCAACCCTCTGCGTACAAGTATAGCCACCCCCCTTGCATGGTTAGAATAAATGGCGGAATATACATGTGACCACCTAGAATGCTTCAATCTGGGCAACGGGGTCGTGTTGAGGGGAGTTTCTTGTAGAAAACAAATGTCCACATTATGTCTGGCCAGCATACTATGCATCAATTGAGCTTTCTTATAGTCCCCAAGGCCCCGAACATTCCAGGTCCACAGTTTAACCCCCCCCATATCTGAAGTTTCGTAGAAGCATCAGGGTTCCCGCCACGCTTACCCCCACCGGACTCCTAAGTCCCGCACAGAATACACACAGTGACCCCTTGCGTAAAAAGGAAAAGATATGACAGTTCACGATGCACCATTCCAGAACCAGAAACAACAAACCTCCGAACACCCCCCACCTCCCCCCACCCTCACCAACCCCCCAATCAGGTTGTGACATATCCCATATAAAGACACGCATAGCGTGGTGGAAAACCAACATCAGAAACAGTGGGAGACACCCCATGGGGGCGTGGTGCTCCCGGCGTACACCCCTGTGTTAACAGGGTGGCTGCATGCGAGTGGAAAACTCCTGAACCCAGAGGGTACCCCCACCCCAGGGTCGACCAACATCACCCCAGCAATACATGTGGAGGTTGCAGGGCCCAAGTAGCTGCAGATGTGTAATAGGGATCACGCCGGAGCCCACCTCCTCTCTGAACCAAATCAAGCACAACAACAGAGGGTGCTGGGGGCATCCGAGCACCGATGCAAGGCGCGAAATAAGCAAGTAGGTTACAGCACAGTGCGTACAGCAGCAGGTCGTTTAGTCATTGTCACTGAGTTGCGCAGAGTTATCCTCCAGTCTGGGCGATTTCCGTCTTGCCCCTGGGCCGCTGACGTGTTTGGCAAATTTCAGCGCGGACTGCGCATTCGTGAAGAAGTGTGTGGTGTTGTCATGGACCACCTTTAGTTTCGCCAGATATAACAGTGAGTATTGTACACTAGCCTGCATCAACAGTCTCTTAGCTGGCATGAATTCCTTACGGGCCGCCTGCACCAGGGGGGTAAAGTCTGGAAAAAAGGAGATGTTGTTTCCTTTGTGAGTGATCTTACCCTTCTCTCTGGCTAGGCGCAGGATGAGGTCCCTGTCTTGGAAATTCAACAGTTTAGCAAGAATAGGACGAGGCGGTGCACCCACCGGTGGTTTCTTTCCAAGTGACCTATGTGCCCTTTCGATCGTGAAGACTGACGATAGGGCCGGGTCAAAGAGTTCGTGCAGTAGGTCCGCCACAAACACTTCCATTTTGCCAGTGTTCGCCGTCTCCGGAATTCCCGTAATGCGAATATTAGACCTACGGGAACGCGCTTCCAAATCGTCCGACTTAGCTCGCAGGGACTCCAGTTCCCTCTCCAGGTTTGTGATATGTTGCTTGGCCTGCTGTTGGAATTCGCAGCATCAGTTTGTCTGTTCTCTAAGCAATCCAGTCTGGTTTCAAGGGCGTCCACTTTGGTCTTCACCGATTCCAACTGCGAGGACATGGCATCTAGTTTGGTGTCGATGCTTTTCAGGCTTGATCTGACCTCCATGATGAGCGCCCCAAAGTCAATGTCCGCCGGAGCCCCTTGTGACGACGACTCGCCCCCATCCGTCTCAGTTGCAGACCGTTTAGGTTGACGTTTGGTCTCAAAGCTGAGCTTGGGCTGCCTAGCTTCGTTTTTCCCCATTACTGTGTCAGCGGTGTGGCTCTCGGCAGGTCGCCCAAACCGCGAGACCGCGCGGGATCTATTTGCAATGCCTGGTGGGGTGCCGTATCCGTATGAGCAGAGTCCGGGGGTGTATACGTAGACAGGACCGACTGGTCCCCTAGATCCCACGTGCGCAGCTCCGCAGGGCCCTCACCGCCAGCAGTGTGCAGCACAGAATGCTCCTCGGTCGCAAAATGGCGGGACCACCGAACTCGTCAGCGCGGCAGCGCAGCACTGAGTGCGGCCCGCTTAACTGCGTGAGCTAGGGGCAGGGGCACCGATCCAGTCAGCAGATCTCCGTGGGCTGTAGGAGTATGTTGTATGTGCGAGTTGCAGCTGAGTCCCGGTGCATAGGGCCAGAATGTCCGCACTGTCTGCAGGGCGTGCACATGGGGGGCACTGGTGGCCGTCCGCCCCCCCCACAGATCCTCTCTGCACCCCCCTTTCCTCAATCGGCAAAAGGAAACTCGGGCCGTTGCCCCCGGGCAGAACACCAGCAGCGTCTCCCTGCGCGCGCCAGCTCTGGCGAAATGGCCGACCCGTTCCAGGAGTCCCTCCAAAGATCACCGCCCAGGGTGGGATCGTCAGGCCACCCTCGCCCGCGGGGCCAGCTGTGCCCCAGGTCGCTTTCTTAGGGCAGCGGAGACTCACCGGTGTGTTCCGGGACAGCGGCTCCTTCGATGGCAGGTTTTCGCGCCTCGTCTCGCCGGTCCCCCAGAGGCCTCAAAAGCCGCGGGCTGTGGTAGGCCGCGGCGCCCGGGGTCCGGCTCCGCAGCAGTGGGTCCCAGAAGTCGCGCAGTCCGGCCGGTCCGCCAGCGGCGATAGCTCCGCGTCCCGGTGCACGATTTACTCCAAACTACGTTGGCAGGATCCGCTGGGTGTCCGCTGCCGACCCACGTATAGAGCAAGGGCCCACAGGTTCACGGAGCAGGATTATTGCAGGATAAGATAGTGCAGCCGGCGGAGCTCACTCACTGAGCGGCCATCTCGCTGCCTGGCTGGCCACGCCCCCCCCCAGGCCTTTCTCTTTTTAGGTGTTAAGTTAGTAGACTCCTCACCAGAATCTGAATCTGATGCGGCCTTCTTCTTTTGAAGCCACAACAGCAAACGAACCTCTCTGTCCCTCAGAGTTTTAGCAGAGAAGGTTCTACAATATTTACAATCCTTGGCCACATGCTTTGGATGAAGACAATATAAGCAGTCCTTGTGAGGGTCTTCAGAGAAAAGCCTAGCCTTTCCACAGGATCTGTAAGGCCTGAAAAGCCTCTTTTTAGAGCTTTCAGCCATAATGAAAGAAATAGGTACTCACAATACCTTAATCCAGATGATAAGACAGTTGAAAATAAAAGGTCAATAGTTCACACAGGAACAGCAAACTGAGCAGAGCTCAGGGAGACTCCTTTCCCACACGAAGGCTGTTGGAAATCTGAGGCAGGAAGGTTCTGCTGGGGAGTGTGAGGGCAGGGCAGCAATGCTGATTGGCTGACTTTTGGACCAATTCAATAACAAAAAATCCCTGTACCCTGGACATTAGTTAGCATCCGTCTACCAGGCATGAGAGTATAATGTACTGGAATAATCTGTTATATAATTCCAGACTCACCCCCTCTCAATTTATGGTTAGGTGTGTATTCTCTAATGCCTTACTGTCCACAACAAACCACTGCTTGTAACTGCAAACAGGAGATTCTAGTATGCGTTCAACTCGACATATCCTATGATGTCTGCCCCACTGAGACAGTCAATCCACCCACACTTAAACAATCAAAACAAAAAATATGTGGCGGAGAGGAAGGCACCTCACGGGCGAACAACCCTTGGGGAACTTGGCAGATGTTACCAATACTATGCCCCTTTCTCATCATCGGTTGCCATTCCTTTTCCAGAAAGAAAACAGTGTCAAAACAAAGTGTGCAAAACAGAAAGGTGCTAAGCAAGGAGCTCAAGAAATAGCTCCCTGATGTGACAAACAATACAGAGTGAAAATAAGATCAACAGACACACCAATTGTACCACTTTATTACTAACTCAGGTGTGTGCTAGTGAGTTAAAAAGGCTGGTAGCTTACTGTCGCATACCACTACCTGTAACCAACATGTTTCACTGCCCGCTAAGTTTTATGGCAGATTCATCAGGGTTCACCACTCTGTCACCGCACCAGTGTTGGACATCTTTAAACATCTTTAAACAGGAAACCTCAACCAGCCATCTCCTCTCATACCAGCTGGTCAGGAAATTATCCGCCCAACTGTAGATTGTAGTGTCAATCGTACAGATATGGTAACGGGTTCCTGGGATGATTTATGGTCCCGTTACCATATCTGTACGATTGACACTACAATCTACAGTTGGGCGGATAATTTCCTGACCAGCTGGTATGAAAGGACATGGCTGGTTGAGGTTTCCTGTTTAAAGATGTCCAACACTGGTGCGGTGACAGAGTGGTGAACCCTGATGAATCTGCCATAAAACTTAGCGAGCAGTGAAACATGTTGGTTACAGGTAGTGGTATGCGACAGTAAGCTACCAGCCTTTTTAACTCACCAGCACACACCTGAGTTAGTAATAAAGTGGTACAATTGGTGTGTCTGTTGATCTTATTTTCACTCTGTATGGTTTGTCACATCAGGGAGCTATTTCTTGAGCTCCTTGCTTAGCACCTTTCTGTTTTGCACACTTTGTTTTGACACTGTTTTCTTTCTGGAAAAGGAATGTCAACCGATGATGAGAAAGGGGCATAGTATTGGTAACATCTGCCAAGTTCCCTGAGGGTTGTTCGCCCGTGAGGTGCCTTCCTCTCCGCCACATATTTTTTGTTTTGATTGTTTAAGTGTGGGTGGATGGACTGTCTCAGTGGGGCAGACATCATAGGAAATGTCGAGTTGATTGCATACTGGAATCTCCTGTTTGCAGTTACAAACAGTGGTTTGTTGTGGACAGTAAGGCATTAGAGAATACACACCTAACCATAAATTGAGAGGGGGTGAGTCTGGAATTATATAACAGATTATTCCAGTACATTATACTCTCATGCCTAGTAGACGGATGCTAACTAATGTCCAGGGTACAGGGATTTTTTGTTATTGAATTGTATTGAGTGGAGGGCTATCCCATAGGTACCCGTGTTTCCCTCTCAGCTCCTTTTTGCTATTACATGATTTTTGGACCAAACAATGAGAAGGTCTGGTTACCAAATAGTACAGTCCCTATGGGCTTTTCTATGCAGTTTTCTTCTCTATGATACTGCTTTGGTCATTCTGTTACCGTGAGACTCCCACCATGACGACGGGGAAGATACAAGCATGTGAATCTATGAAAGATGTAATACTGGAGAAACAGAAATGCTCAGTAATAGGAGTTTTAAAATATAACTTCTCTCCAAGTTAACTGGTGATTTTAGTTCAGAGCTGGCATTGGTCTAATGCTAGAGTCCAGGACTTTAAGTGGAGCAGGTCCATCCAGGTTGCAGACGCACCAGTAATTAAAGAGTGACATTGAAATGGGCTCCTATTGGGACCTTTGTTCATTACCTTGACTTAAGAGGCAAAAACAATGATCGACTACTTAAAAATATAAAAACAATTAAGGTAATCTATGTCAGCATGTAGCTTCCATTCACATTTCACGTTTTATTTAATCTTGCATTGTCTTTGCTTTTTTCTTTAGATGCTTTCGGAGCAGTGTTTTACTCTTGTATCATGCGTACTGTGAGCTTGGTCGTGTCTAGGTTTCTTTGAGTAGTTTAGCACCAAAACCGGAGCGGAGAGGGGAGTGTGAGCTGTGAGCTGCGAGAGGCTGCAAGAGGCTGCCGAGCCCGTCGGCATCTGTGTTTTGGCATTTTCAGCGTTTTGGGCGTTTTTGGCGTCTAAGTACCGGGCTGCAGCTGGAGCGGGCCGGCTGGGCCGCCACTTGGCACCCCTCAATCAGGCCAAAACTCCCTAAAGCTGCCGGCCTCCCTGTGCTTCTGTGCTTCTCGGTATCTGACTCTGGTGCGGTGAGACCCACGGGCTGACAGCTGAGTACGCCCGAACCTACCGCCAGGCCTCCAGTTTGGTAGGAGCGGTGCGGCCTTCACCTGGCGCGGTTTGGGTGCTGCGAATGCTTCCTTAATGCAGGAGCTGCTACTGCACACTATACTTCATTAATCTACTGAGGACATCAGTGGATATTTGAAAGATGTTGGGAACTTCACAGGGGCCGGAGCCGTTCCTCGCAGAACACCTGGGGCCACTCGCTGCGGGATACCTGGGGCGGCAGAGGCGGCCGTGGGCCAGGGACTGGGATTGGGACATCAGGGTTCCATCGGCAGCTGAGGAGGTGCCGGGGGGTGCGCAGGACGCAGCAGGCTGTACGGTGAGGCCTCCAGATTTACTGAATTACTGTGCAGCGGGGAGCCATGATTTGACCCCGGCCGTGTTGCACAGGTTCATCCGTGCTGGCCACAGGCTCGGTCGGTGAGGAAGCGTGGAGGCTGTACGAGGACTGCTGCGGTGGCCTGATTTTAAATGGGCCTGTTGCAAAAGAGATCATCCTACTGCTTGAGAGCCAGGTGAGCAAGTGGTTAAGTTATTTGCCATCCCTGCACCTTCTGTCACTACAAAAAGATAATTACTTTCTACTGGGTTTTTACGGCCAAGCCCAACCTTCACTTTATAACCACACTACTTATTATTATTAAAAAGACTTCCAAAAATCTAAAAGCCCCCCACAAGTAATTACTGTAATCACCCACCCTACAATGGCCTATAAAAAAGTAAGATCTCGTACGATCTTTATGAAAAAAATCGGAACACAGCCAGACATACGCGAAAATGCATGCAAGAAGGTCCATGTGGGACACATGGCGGGGATTTCAGAAATAACTGCATTTTTCCCAAAAATAAACCACAAAGTACAAACGATCGACCCCAATGACCAAGGAAGAGCTCTGAATGTCGGAAACCTTAATAAAGTGACCTTGACTGACCTTGGTGAAGATCAAAAAAACCTTAAGGGGCATAAAGTCAGTAAAGATAGTAATTCCATCGCTCAAGGTCTGGTATTGCAGGACCAGGGAATAACATCATCACCCCCCTTAGAACATAATTTACAACAAGTTCCTGCTTCAGACTTTACTTTACCTGACATCAACGTCTCCCTCTTGACTCAAGCACCTAGAGAGATGGAAGATCACTTGGCAATTACAAAACAGTACCCCCAGGAAAAATGCAAATTTAACTCCACTAGGGAAGTCTTCTCCATCATCAGAATTTCTTTCTACAATGCATTTGCAATCTTCAACTGGTCACACACCGGTATCAAACTCTTTATTTTCTCTGCAAAAAATTCTAGAATCAATTCTCAGCCTTCTGGGGAATATGATGGATAACTCAGACCAGATTCTGGACACACAAATAGGTATGTTGCAATATCTTGTGGACAAAAAAAGGAAACATCCGAGGACAATCTTCCTAAAGATATCCTTACAAACGAAGAAACATTATTAAAGATGAAGCATATAGCGACCCAAACTGGGCGGAATAAACAAAAAACAACACAGCAAAGGTCTGAGACCAAACAAACGTTCTCACTTAACAAACTTTTTAAGGAGCCAGAAAATGATAAAGTCTCAAAGCTGATTAAAGCATATTACCCAATTTTTAATCAGATCAAATCTAAAGGCACAGTCGATCAAACAAATAAATCATTGACAACTGAAATTAAAAAAAGAAGAATACTGTCAGAATCACCAGCCTTACTCCTTACTGATACCCTTTCACCGAAAAAGGAAAAGAGAACTGTTAAGAAAAAAAAAGGCAGTAGAAAAGAATATCAAGGAGATTCGCAAAACAAAAATCTCGAGTGCTAAAGTTCCAAAAATCTTCATCTTCCGAAATTCAGTTACCTGAACAGGATATACCTTTGGAAAATAATTCAAATCAACACATTACGGAGCGCACTGATACACACTTAAAAGAGACCAATAACGCATTAAATCCTTTGGCAGTAACCTTCACTACTACCTCAAGCTGTAATAAATGTTCTCAACCAGTGTCCACTCAATCAACAGAAAAACTCTGGAGCCCTTACGAAGAGCAGATTCACCCGCGTACCTTGGAGTTCACTGATCTATTCTCAACAGGGAATGATCCACTTAACCGGGAGAGAATTCCAAACCTTATACAAAAGATTCACGTGTTGCATTCATTTTTAAGCGCTGAAATGAAACTAGTAGTCTTTCCTCTAAAACCCAAATTTACGGAAGCCATCGTGGAGTTTTGGTCTCCAGTGATCATGAGTATTATTCTAAAGGAAAGAGAAATTTTGTTTAAAAAAGGAAATGCTGTAGCAGCTCACCACAAAGGATGGCATAATCGGAACAATCCCAAAGAAACCACTGATAACAAAAATTACTCACCCCCACAACCCCACAGTGGTCGCACTGATTTGATTGACACCACAAACAAAAACCTGACAATATCAGTCAGGAATGGTGAAAGAAGGATCCGGAACAAACTTACCCCTAAAGAGGAGACAATACCAGATGAAAAGCAATGGTCTTGGATTGCAGAGAACTTAAACGGTAAAACACAGGGAAGGGCAAAGATATTCCCTTTTTAACCAAGGCCTTAGCATTACCTCCTGGAATATTGCAGGGAAAACCCAGGAGAAATTCACAAACATTTTGGAAGATGACCCAGGGATCGTGGCGCTTCAGAAAACATGGTCAACTACAACTTTTCACTTAGACAATTATATCGTTTATGATATTCCGGCAGAACCAGTTAGCCGGGGGCATGCTAAGGGCGGATTAGCAGTACTTCTAAGCGAAGATTTCTTATGGGAACAAGAAATCCTTCTTACAAAAACGCCGAATAGCCAATGTATAAAAGTCAAGTGCTGGAAGGAACTTGCCGATACTCAAAGACCTACTTATTTACAACGTATATATTCCGCCTGGCTCAAAGTTTGATTTTCTTATGTTCGAAATATTTGAGGAATTAGAAAAAATGATAGAATCCTTAGGATTCCCGTCATACTTCCTAATGGGAGACTTCAATGGGAAAATCTCAAATGACTTGCTGGAGGAATGGGAATGTGGACTACACAATGAGGGCCAGTTAATCTCAACACCAGTTTTTCCTCCGGGAATAAAAGTAGATAAACGGGGAAACTAATACTTTCCTTTCAACCAACTTTCAACTGAGTTATCTTAAACGGTAATGTAGAAGGAGACATACCGGCTACAAGTACAAGAACAGGTATATCTAATTCCTCTATATTAGACCACATGATATGTAGCCAGGACTTGTTTAGGAAGATAGAACACCTAACCATCAACCCCAATCAGAGAAGCGATCACGCAATTTTTAATCTTACAACTGGTCTAATTGCGAAGTCTAGTTCAGCGGTCTTCAACATGTATCCACAAAATCGGGCCCACATGAATCAAGTCCAAAGAAGAATTACTTGGAACATGAGAGCACTTGACAATACCAACATAACAAAGGGACTTATGCAAATATTTGAGCGTATACATTTCGCAGACCCAATAACAAATTTTGAAGTTGCTTTAAAGAAATTAGTGAAATACTTGCAAGAATTCTTTAACCCCTAAGGTTCCCAATCAAGAAATCACAAAAAGAAAAATTCTGACAAAAACGTAATACCACTAAACAAATTATTTTATGCACAATTCTTATGCTTCTCTGACAGTAGACAGCAGGAAATTAAAATACTCACAAGTCGTAAACGGAGGGCGAAAGATAAACAAAGGAAAGTACAACAAGATAAAAAATAAATGGATATTCAGATGTTTTTAGCTTCCCTCTTTGCCCATAGCTTCGCCACCGGCAAAATTCCCAAATCATGGAAAGGGAGTATAATTATTCCTATTTACAAGAAGGGCTCCCGACTGTCCCCTGGCAACTACCGTCAGATCACCCTTCTCGATGCGACAGGAAAGATCTTCGCGGCCAGTGTATTGGAACATCTAAAGTAGTGGGCCTTCTCATTTGGATCAATTCCATTTAACCAAGCTGGGTTTCGCAAAAATCACTCTGTAACTGATAACATTGCGATGTTGCAAACAATACTTGATAGATATGTGGTCTCTAAATCACAGGTAGTCTACTCTGTCTTTGTTTATTTTTCAACAGCATTTGACAGACTGGACACACCAACATTGTGGTGCAAGTTAAAAAAATTGGGAATCCCAGATAACTTATTACATATAATTGTGTCGCTCCATTCCGAAACTTGGTGCCAAGTATTATTGGGGAAAGAGAAGGGCCTCACGTCCCCAATTAAAACATCGAATGGCCTAAGACAAGGGTGCCTTTTAGCTCCTCTATTATTTTCCCTTTCCCTTAGTGACCTCCCAGATTGTTTTTTGCAGATAACTAATTTTCCTCCAAAACTATCACTACAAAAAATTCATACTCTGATGTATGCGGATGACGTGATTATTCTCGATCTCCCTCCGTTTGGCCTCCAAAGGAACTTCAACGCACTTGAGTCGTATTCAGTACAACATGTTTTTGTTTTAACATAACAAAAACAAAAATAGTTCCTTTTCAAGGAAATAAGAGATATGTAAACTATAACTGGACCTTGGGAGGTCAATCGTTAGAAATAGTGAAAGAATACACTTATTTAGGTCGTATTTTTACTCAAACCCTAAAAAATCACTCCCATCTTCAGCACCTGGCTCACAAAGCTGATGTTCATGCTGGGGCACTGCAAAGATTATACTCTTCTACCGGGTATAGGCACTTTTCAACCCTTTTACAGGTTTTTAGCATTACGATCCCTCCAGTTCTTTCATACGCCCTTAAGCATATTCCTATAAATCATTGGCATCCAATACAACTCAAAGAAAGCAAGATCCATCGAAAAATAACCAATATGTCTCAATCTGTACCCGTGCAAGCCCTGCGCCTTGAGTTTTCTCTAACTAGTACATTCGGTAGAGGAATCATTAGTATCATCCGATGGGCGTATAACATTTTACATGCTGAAAAAGGCTCCTTAAGAGCTCTACTAAAACTGGAAATCTTTGATGAAGGATCTGTTAAATACGTCTTCTATCGAAATTTAATATTTGCATTGAAGTTGTCAGAATGTACAGGTTGACCTACTGAAAATCTGGACCCCGGCACATTTAAAACCTTTTTTAAAACACTTGACTCCAAGGATCAGCTATGATCTCGATTTCCAGCAATGCACAAAACTACAATTTTATAAGTTATATGCTGAATCAATCGAATTCAAACAAAGACAACAATATCTTTCCTACACTCTTAGACACGGTGCCCGGCGTTGTATGATGTTACTCCAGTTTGGGATCCTTCCTTTCAAATCTCTTACCTGCAAATGGACAAATAACAATAATGCCACTAGCTTATGTGACCTCTGTAAAGGAGGAGTTCAAGATCTGACGCATATTTTGTTAGTTTGTCCTAACCCTACTGTAGTTGCCGCCAGAAGGGGATTTTTAAAACCAGTTCAAACAAAGTGTAACTCGAAAAAATGTACAGAGTTTGATTTCCACTTTTAAACCCCCCCCCCAATGAATTTGTATGCTATAATCTGTTTACATTTTTAAAAACTTTTTAAAATTTGTATTAGGAGAAGCGTTCACAATTTTGCTGACTATTAAATGTAATCCTATTGTTTTATTAATCTATTTGTTGTTCTCAGTAGAGAACTAAATCAAATAAATAAAACAAAATTGAATTTGAGTAGTTTAGGTTGTCGGATGGTGTTTATAATGGGCTCTATTGAGAGCTCTGGAGTGGGAGCTGAAGGCAGCTCCAGTTTCTCACAGTGCCTGTCTGTGGGTCATAAAGGTGTTGTAGAAAAATAGCATATGCTTCTTATGGTTACTCAAGCTTTTTGCTGGATGTAATGATGTCTATCTGCTTTCTCCCTAAACTGTTACGTTATGAACTTAGGTACACTCCAGATTGTATACTGGGGTACCCTTGTCAGTCCTTAGTATATGGTTCACATGTACTCAGGGCATAAGTACCCCAGAGGCCTCCCATGGGCTGAGCATGTATTATGCCAACCATGAGAGGCCATGCAAAATGGAACAACAGGCCTGCCATTGCAGCCTGTGTAAGTTGGTGCATGCACCACTTACTTAAGATATAGGTTTAATATATCTAAGGGTCAGTGCACTTAACACCTGTAAGTCACCTGTATAGCAGTCCTTTACAATCCTGAGGGCAGGGTGCTTGGTTCAAAGTGAAAGGGTGCCCCTGCATTAGCAAGACACCCCTGCATCATATAGAGTCCATTCTACCCGGTTGTCAGTGATGCAGCCATATACTACTATAGAGGTGCATTACGCAACGTGTGATGACCACTCTAAAGCGGCTGAAACAAACCCTATTGTGTTTGGTGTCAAACATGTTGGAATCATATCCACACTCCAGTAACCAGTGTGGGAAGTATGATTCGAAAAGGAGCGTTTCTCTTGGGGCTCCTGGTGTTCCTGGTACAACCAACTAGCTCCGAACAGCACAAAATGGTTGCTGCAGACCAGAGACACATCTCTGCCTTCCTGCTTCTGAGCCAAGCTCAAGCAGGGGAAGGCAGAACAATAGGCGTCCTATCACAGGGAGGTGTGACCACCTCCCAGACAGGATGTCGAGTATTAGGGCTAGATGGGTGTGCTTGCCAGGGACTGGAATTCTTCATGAGGGGGAAATTTGGTGTCCTTGTCCATAGCCCAGTTCAACTCCCGATCTGGCATGAAACTCGACAAAGGACATGGGAGTCCAGACCCTCCCCTGCAAGGGCCTCTTGAATTTTTCCAACACTCTCCCGGGGGTACTTAAGGGCTTACCTGGCTGTAGGACCTTCGATTTGACCTGGACAAGATTCAGAACTGAAGCTACTGCACTTCGACCGTCTGAGCACTCTGGACTTCTTTGGGCCTGACTTCGTCCAGGATTCGTGTAGGTCCTGTGGAGCATTCAAGACACCTGAAGATAATCTCCCTTGAAGTGAAGGAGTCACTCCCCCGCATTCGCAGTCACAGCAACATTGCTGACCGGCTGCTGATCCCAAGCTCCTATGGACTCCGAAAGGCCCAGTAACAAAGGAGGTGGGTTTCTACATCCCTCGGGGTCCGAGCTGCCCTCTCACCGAGTTTGAGGTCAGAATCCTTTGGTGGGGGCTGCAATACCCAACCCCTGTGCACCACATACTTTTGCAAGTGCATGTGCTTGTTGGCAATCCTGCGACAAGTGCATTGGGCTCCAAGTAGCCCCAACCTCTGACAACTCTTACTACAAAGATCTTCAACCACCTCGCGCACTGTGTGCTCCGTAGCCTGTTTTGTGCAGCTGCCCGAGGTCCATTCACGCCACTCCTGTGCCTGTAGGTCCAATCAAGGGTCACCTGATTGCTCAGGGCCTGCCCTGACTCCCCTACTTGTGGTGGGTCTCCTGGACCTTGCTGGTCCGTACCGTACACTTCCTTAACTTCCTGTGTGGGTTGCTTTTGCCAAGGCTTGTTAGTGCTCCCGCCAGACACCGACCCCCTCAGCACTCAACATACTTCGTGGGATAGCTCGCATCCGGCTACTGGTTGTCCTCAACGTTGCCTGGTCCCCACAGCTGCAGAGTCAAGGTCACCGTCAACTATCCTGAAGCACCCAACATCGGTGGGCATCCATTTAACGAGTCCCTGATCACTCTCAAGTGACCCAGACTCTGTCAGCTCTGCTTTCAGGTACTCTTCGACAAGAATCCACATTTGGATTCCAACTGACAATTTCTCCTCTTCCAGCAGCGGCTCTTCTTCGAAGTCCTCCATTTGGTTCACCTGCGGTTTCGGACGCCACTTCACACTTATGCACCGGCTTCCCTTGGTTTTGCAACTTGGGTACTTCAGTATCCACGAGTAAGGTTGCTCTCCAACCTTGGTTCTTCTACGGGGTTTCTTCAAAGTCCACTGAGAAGGGTCCCTAATCTTTAAAAATCCAACCGCGACTTACCCATAGACTCGTACGGAGCACACAGTTGTGTACTCACACTGCACATGCACTCCGTGGGGTCCCTATCTACACACCTTGGGTGGTCCCATGGGGTCCCAGTAATCGTACGTCCTCTCGACATTGTCCTGAGTCAAGTCGTGGTTCTTATATCACTTTTTTAGTATCTGGTTTGGCCCCACCGGGGCCCACAGTGTATTATTGCTATTTACTGTGATTTCTTTGCTATACTATTGTGTGCTTTGTGTCTATTTACATATGGGAGATACTGGAACGTACTAGAGAGTATTTTATACAAATACATATTTTTATAAACATCTTGTTTAGTTCTCTTTTTATCTATACTATAAGACTGCACTGCACTGTAAAGCTGCTTTACACTCCTTCAAGACTAAGCATGAAGGCAGCTCTCCACAGCTACCACTTGGATAGCTCTCTAAGGTTGTCTAAGACCTCTTAAATCACCATAAGTGTTGTCTGGACTTGTGCAAGGAGCCCACTTATATAAGTGGACAGTATATACCAGGCCAGCCTCTCACACGTGTTAAGAGTGGAAGCTCATCCACTCCTGGTCTTTCTGCAGATCACACAGAACAATGGTCATGTGTGCCTGTTGTGATTATATGCGAAAGTATTTGATCAAGGTATACACCAGGCAAAACAGTGACATGGAGAAAGAAAAATAAATGCAGTGCTTACAGAAGAGTGAGTGAATTCATTGTGTGCATAGGGGAATGGTGAAGTATTGGAGAAGGAAGTCATTTAGGAGAGTGTGAAAAGAGGGTTCCAGAGAAGAAATGTAAGATATGCAGTTAGAGGATTTCAGAAAGATGAGGGGAGAAAAAGAGTGTAACCATTTAACTAGCTCAGATCTGATAAATAGTTTTTTGCATTTTCCCATCCTCTTCCAGCTTAAGTCGCTCACAACACAATGCTCCTGTTTTTAGTCATGTATCATTTCCAGAAGCTGACCAGCGTTACATCTGTGTCAATTACTTGAGAACAGTCATCCGGTGCATGATTTGTCCTTCGATTGGTTTACAACCCCTTCACAACCAGCTGGCTTGAATACAGAGTAAGAATACACTGATCCTGCGGGAGACGCTAGATTTGATTATTAGCATGGCAGTCCAGTGTGAGTACAGGGTTTCTGTCAAGAGATGTGGTTCCATGTACCCTGCCTTACAGGAGTGTCGTGAGGTGCTCTACAATGAGATTCTCTACATTACATGAGGATGCAGTGCGTAATATGTAAAACAATGAATGGCGGTGCCCAAAGAGCTGCTCAGGAGCCTGTGGACAACACTATTAAATGTCAGCAAGGCGAACGCCAAGTCTGCATATTCTGGAAACCGTCAAAGGTGTCTTTAATCGACTACCAAACACTCTCTGCCCCTTCTTTTCACTTTTGCAGGTTCCTGCTTTCTTCTTTCGATAAGGTTTTTAAGTCTTTGTCCTCCTCCTTCTTTCCCATTTGTGTGTGCTTCCCTCTCTGGCACTCTAGCAATGTTTGATGAGGAAAATAAGTGTCCCCAAAAATGAGTTGTAGTGGCACCACCAGCAACCACCGACTCAAAGTAAGTGCTGTAAGGATGTCATCCCATCTGCACTACTTAGGTGGTGCCTGTAACCCCAGGCAAGATGAAAGCACATTTCAGCAGTACAAGATAACCTGTTTTTGCGCGATTTGATTGTTAAGGTCCAAGGAAGAAGAACTCTACTACACTGTTGAAGCTGATCCCAGTCCTGTCTGAACACATAGGTCCTACGTCCACTGTAGGATTAAGCCAGTTTCTCCTACAGTGCTCGGTGATGCCCTTGCACCAAGAGCTCAATGAAGTCTCCTTTGTGGGCAGAGATCAAAGGCCTGAGAGCAAGTTTTCCCGGTAGACTCTAAAGATTTACCCTAGAGAGCAGATCCTAGCCTCCTTATCTTGCTGGTCAATCACAGTTCTGGCCTCTGGCAGGTCCATCTCCTCTCTTCTTTTCTACCCTGCAGTTCAATCCAGATCCCTTGCTTTTCAGGGTGTAATTGAGTGAGCCATGACCACCTGGTTTGCAAGCAAAGAGTCATGATACAAAAAGAATTGCAGGCAGCCATCCTGTCAATTTATTTGCTCACTTCATTGGTCCTAGCCACCTCTTAACACAGAAGGCCCTAGAAGCAGCAGATGTACATAGAGGTACCGGCTCCCACCAAGCATTTTTCTATAACAGGAGTCTTTTTGGGAGGCTAGCATGACACCAGAGTTGCATTCGACCCAGGTACATGTGACCATAACCCTAGTGCAGATCTTGGAGACAAAGAACTAGGAGCATCTCCGACTCCCTTGTCCTCACACTACTTCTCTCAAGGATGAGGATGGTGGGTGTAGTTGTAAAGCGCACTGCTACTCCATCGGAGTGTCCTGGCGCTGAAGACCGCTGGGGAACCCGTCCTAGTTTTCCCTGTGAGATGGTCCCTTTCTGGGTATCTCCAAGGTGAAATCAGGCATCCCCGGCGTCTGTGGGGGATCGTTGTTGAGATGAGGCAAGCTTAATGCCCAGAGTTGCCGAGTGTGTTCCCTGATTAGAGTAGGCACCGAGGCGAGAATTAACGAGTCCGTTGACCCTGGTCCACGACCCTGCCGCGTCGGGAATTGAACCCTGGTCCCGGGCCGTTCTCTGCTTACGGGTCTGCCGCCTCTAACCAGTGAGCCACACCACTCCACTGAATGTTCTATGGATCCTTGCACCAGGCCCCAGCCCACAATAGTCCATCTTCGCTGATATATGGGCACTGACCTGGAAACAGATCTAGACATTACTACAGAAGACTTCCAGGATCTTTATCTGACCAGGCACTTCTATTTGGCTAAGTCAATGGTGGTCTTGATCGGAGAATGGGCCACATTTAGAGGTTGGCGGACTACCATGTTTATATTTAAGATCTTTGCTGGCCTGGCAGCGATCTCTGCGGCTTCAAATAAGTTGCAGTCACAGTCAATCCTCTAAAAGCACTAAATGTTGGCTGACCAGCCACCATGTTTCAACCACCCAGCAGCAAACTTTATCATTTTTCAAAAATAAACTCCCAAAGTGGGAGTTTGTTTTTGTAAAACAAAACACCAGGGGCCAGATGTAGGTAGCCCTTTACCGGTCGGAAACGGACGAAAATACTGATTTTCGTCCGTTTCCGACCGGTAAAGGGCTATGGAGATGTAGGGGCTAAAAAAATGTACATTTTCGGTAATTTTACAGAATCGGTAATTTTACAGAATCGGTAAAATTACAGAATCGGTAAATTTACCGATTCTGTACATTTTACCGAATCGGTAAATTGACCATTCGGTAAAAATACCGAAAATGTATTTTGTGATGTAGGTAGCACTTCTAACAGTGCTACAGGGCCTTTAGAATTCGGTATTTACCATGCAATACAATTGCATGGTAAATTACGAATTCCTGTGTACATGCACATCTGTGCATGTACACCTGTGCCATGTGGCACACAGACATGCCCTAAGGGCATGTATGTGTGCCACATGGCGCAAAAGCCAGTTACAGGGGTGCAACAGGGTGTCAAAGTGCCACCCTGTCCCCCTTAGCAATTCGGTATTTTTACCGTTTCGGTAAATACCGAATCGGTATTTGCTATTGAATCCTATGGGCTTCAGGGCCCATAGGATTCAATAGCAAATACCGATTCGGTATTTGGTATTTACCGAATAGGTAAATACCGAATCTTACCGATTCAGTAAAAAATACCGAATTTTTACCTACATCTCATTTACAGATTCATAAATACCGAATCGGTAAAATTCGGTATTTATGAATCGGTAAATGAGATTTACCTACATCTGGCCCCAGATACCCTGACATCCTGAGAGTTCTCTCCCAGGATGTGGCGGGTCATTTATTTAAATTTTATGTTCAAAATCACCAGTTGTTGTGTAGCAATCCTGAACAGAAAAAGTACATTAGACTGTCTGATCTAAATAGGGCTGACTGCACTGAGCTACAAGACCGTTAGGCCCTGGTGTGAGGTTTTTGTTAGTGTAGCCTATGGATGCTCAAGGCTTGGCCCTTTCTGCAGGGTCATCCCCAAACTTTTTAGCCTTCACCCACCTGATATCTGAACCCCTTTAGTGTTGGCTTTTAGAACTCTGCGCGCGTTACCACTGCTAACCAGTACTAAAGTGATTGTACTCTCTCCTTAAAACATGGTAGTATTGGCTTATACCGAATTGGCATATTTAATTTATTTGTAAGTCCCTAGTAAAGTGGTACTACATGTATCTAGGACCTGTAAATTAAATGCTGCTAGTGGGTTGGCAATTGCAAAAACAACAAGTGATGGACTGAATGTGGATCAATGTCACACACTCCCCCAGTCAAAAGATCTGGGCCCAAATCCATCGTTTTTTTGCACTCCACACCACCCTGGGTTAGACAATGGCGATATGCAAATCAGCTCTGACCCTGTTGCCCCATGGGAACAGTCCAGTCCGAACTACAAAAGCCATGTCCTTCCCAGAACGGAATCAAGCATCCGAGGACCGGACCGGTTTCGAGGTAACACCTCTCATCAGCCCGGCTAGCTTGACTCCAAGTGGTGTGGAGTGCCTGGGACCCACGTCTGGGCATCCCCAGCGCACTTAGGGCGGCAATTGCAAAAACAACAAGTGATGGACTGAATGTGGATCAATGTCACACACTCCCCCAGTCAAAAGATCTGGGCCCAAATCCATCGTTTTTTTGCACTCCACACCACCCTGGGTTAGACAATGGCGATATGCAAATCAGCTCTGACCCTGTTGCCCCATGGGAACAGTCCAGTCCGAACTACAAAAGCCATGTCCTTCCCAGAACGGAATCAAGCATCCGAGGACCGGACCGGTTTCGAGGTAACACCTCTCATCAGCCCGGCTAGCTTGACTCCAAGTGGTGTGGAGTGCCTGGGACCCACGTCTGGGCATCCCCAGCGCACTTAGGGCGGCAATTGCAAAAGCAACAAGTGATGGACTGAATGTGGATCAATGTCACACACTCCCCCAGTCAAAAGATCTGGGCCCAAATCCATCGTTTTTTTGCACTCCACACCACCCTGGGTTAGACAATGGCGATATGCAAATCAGCTCTGACCCTGTTGCCCCATGGGAACAGTCCAGTCCGAACTACAAAAGCCATGTCCTTCCCAGAACGGAATCAAGCATCCGAGGACCGGACCGGTTTCGAGGTAACACCTCTCATCAGCCCGGCTAGCTTGACTCCAAGTGGTGTGGCAGCACTGATTGTGCCACACACATTGTCTTGACCCCTCTCAATCTGGGTTCAGGCCGAGGCACAGCACCGAATCCGCTATTATCTCAGTGACTGATAACATCAGAATGTCACTAGATAGGGGGCTGTCTTTGATTCTGGTGCTGTTGGACCTATCGGCGGCGTTTAACACAATTTCCCATAACATCATGCTCAAAAGGTTGGAAGAGGTGGGACTGAGAGGGTCAGCCATGTCATGGATGAGAAGCTTTTTGTCTGGTCGTTTTCAGAGTGTAAATCTTTGTCCGTATCACTCACTGCCTATGGAACTGACCAAGGGGGTACCTCAGGGCTCTTGTTTGAGCCCTACACTGTTCAATATCTATGTTGCCCCTTTGGCCAGTCTCCTAAGGACCTTTGGGTTTATCCCAGTTTCATATGCGGACGATACACAGCTCCTTTTTCCATTCAGCAAATTAACAATGGCAGTCCAACAGGCCTTCTCTGATGGAATGCGAGCTGTGTCTCAGTGGATGGCGAATAACTTCTTGCAATGCAACGTGGGGAAAACAATCAATCAATCAAGGTATTTGTATAGCACGCTACTCACCCGGAGGGTCTCAAGGCGCTTGGGAGAGGGGGGTCCGCTACTGCTCGAACAGCCAGGTCTTGAGTTGCTTCCTGAAGGAGGGGTGGTCTTGGGTCAGGCGGAGGTGGATGGGGAGGGAGTTCCAAGTCTTGGCTGCCAGGTAGGAGAAGGATCTTCCTCCCATGGTGGCTCTTCGAATGCGTGGAACGGTGGCAAGGGCGTGGCTGGTCGATCGTAGCTGGCGGGTGGGAGTGTAGAAGGTCAGGCGGTTGTTGAGGTACCTGGGGCCCAGGTCGTGGAGGGCCTTGTGTGCGTGGGTGAGGAGTCGGAACGTGATTCTCTTGCTGACGGGGAGCCAGTGCAGGTCTCTCAGGTGTCCGGAGATGTGGCTGTGTCGGGGGATGTCCAGGATGAGTCGTGCGGAGGCGTTCTGGATGCGTTGGGAGTCTTTTCTGTAGTTTGGCCGTGGTTCCAGTGTAGAGGGTGTTTCCGTAGTCCAGTCGGCTGGTGACGAGTGCCTGGGTGACCGTCTTCCTTGTTTCCGTGGGTATCCATCAGAAGATCTTTCGGAGCATGCGTAGGATGTTGAAACATGATGATGAGACGGCGTTGACTTGTCTGGTCATCGAAAGGAAGGAGTCCAGGATGAAGCCCAGGTTGCGTGCGTGGTCCGTTGATTTGGGTGTGCTGCCCAGGGCAGGGGCGACCAGGAGTCGTCCCAGGCAGAGGGTGATGATCCAAGGATGAGGACCTCCGTCTTGTCAGAGTTCAGTTTCAGGCGGCTGTTCGTCATCCACTCGGCTACGTCTTTCATCCCTTCGTGTAGGTTGGTTCTGGCGGTGGCTGGGTCTTTGGTGAGGGAGAGGATCAGCTGGGTGTCGTCGGCGTAGTAGATGATGTTGAGGTTGTGTTGGCGTGCGATGGCTGCGAGGGGGCTCCTGTAGACGTTGAAGAGGGTGGGGCTGAGTGATGATCCTTGTAGTACGCCGCAGATGACTTCGGTGGCCTCGGATCTGAACGGGGGAGGCGGACTCTCTGGGTTCTCCCGGCGAGGAATGAGATGATCCACTCTAGTGCCTTCTCTTGGATTCCGACGTTGCTGAGGCGCTGCACTAGGGTGCGGTGGCAGGCAGTATCGAACGCTGCGGAGAGGTCCAGGAGGATGAGGGCCGCTGTTTCCCCGTTGTCGAGCAGGGCTTGGATGTCATCAGTGGCTGCAATGAGTGGCTGCGTCAGTGGCTGCGATGAGAAAACAGAAGTCATGTTGTTTGGTGATGCCCTCCTTTTGTGGACCCCGGACTGGTGGCCTCTAGATCTGGGCCCTAATCCCGTCCCTAGATCAGTTGTAAACAATTTAAGTTTCCAATTAGATCAAGCCCTCACTCTAAAACAACAAGTGGCACAGACAACAGGCTCATGCTTCCATATAATTGGAATGCTCCGGAAAGTCTTTCCTTTAATCCCAGACTCTACCCGGAAAACATTAGTCCAGGCGTTAGTCATTAGCCGCTTGGACTATTGTAATGGGCTTCTGATCTCAGCCAATGATTCCCTTCTGAGCAGACTCCAAGTGGTCCAGAACACTGCAGCCAGACTGATCCAGAATGCACCGCCTAGGACCCCCTCGAGCCCCCTATTGATGAAACTCCACTGGCTGCCCATCCGCCAGCGGATTAGGTTCAAAATCTGTTGCATCATACATAAAGCCTTACACGATCTAGGCCCATCCTATCTGGCCGACAATTTTTTTTTCTACACTCCTCTGCGTGTTCTGCGTTCCTGCAGAAAAAATCTTCTTGAAATACCCATTATCAAGAAGGCCAGAATGGGAGGGAAGGCTCTTTCCTATCTTGGCCCCCACTTATGGAACAAACTACCTGACTATCTCAGACATTGCACAGAACATCTGACGTTTAGGAAAATGTTAAAAACCTTTCTGTTCCGTGTCTGCTAGGCTATCTCTACTCAATCCTCCTTAGTTCCTGCTTAAGCGCAGAGATATTTCTTCGGGAGTCAATTCTAGCGCTATACAAACCCAAAATAAATAAAATAAAATAAGTAGCCATTTAAACATGTCTGAGGCCTGCTTTTACAGCCTGTGTGTGCAGTTTTAAACTGCCATTTTGACCTGACACAATAAAAGAATTTGCCCGCCCCAAACCTTCCTTTTTAATACATACAAGTGACCCCTAGGGTAAGCCATAGACAGCCCAGAGGGCATGGCACACTGTATTTAAAAAGTTGGACATGTACTTTTAAGTTTTACATGGCCTGATAGTGAAAAACTCGTACTTTTTTTTTTTTTGCTACTTCAAGGCCGTCCTCTGCTATAGGATAACACTGTAGTTACCTTATTACATTTAATAAGCTGGAACTTCCAAATGGGAACATGTGACCAGTTCATGTTTAGTGTCTTTGGAACTGTAATGAGAAATCCCCTCTTATGGTAAAGTTGGATTTTAACTTACAATTTAAAAAATGCCACTTTTAGAAAGTTTGCATTTTTTTGTTTTAGCCATGTAGTGCCTGCAGACAGTCTCTGGGTCACGTGACTGGGTGTAGCTGACAGTTGGTCTTTGTGTATTCCTCTTAGGCAGCCACACACAATAGAGCTTAGGTGTTCCTGGATGGGTCATCACATCAAAGAAGGCACCAGGTATAGATATTGAACCTCTTAGTGGAGAAGTGTGGCTCACTGGTTAGAGCGGCAGACTCTGAAGCAGAGAACCGGCCCGGGACCAGGGTTCAAGTCCCGACGCGGCAGGGTCTTGGGCTCAATGTCTGCGGACTCGAAAATTCTCGCCTCGGCGCCTACTCTTATCATGGGTCCCACGCTGCAACTCTGGGCAATAGCTTGCTTAATCTCCACAACGGCCCCTACAACACTGGGATGCCTGGCTTCACCTTGGGGGTGCCCAGGAGGGGCATCTCACAGGGAGAGCCAGGAAGGGTTCCACAGCGTTATACAGCACCGGGACGCCCCGTTGGGGCAGCTGTGCGCTTTACAAAATACACTACATTTACATTTACATTTACCTCAGACACCAACTCTTCAGTACACTTCTGTACATGTGGAAACTCTGCCAGTAAGAAAGACTGCTGTGCTGCTGAAAGGACTGCAACTCTCCTGGACTGCGGCCCTGCAGGACTACTGCCTTGCTGGACTGCTGCCTTGCTGGACTGCTGCCTTGCTGGATTGCTGCTCTGCTGCCTTACTGCCTGAGTCTGCTGACTCCTGTTCCAAGCCACCGGGACATAACAGGTTCATAACCACGTGAACCAGCACCCATATCCAGCTGGAGCAAGCCCCTGACCCCATGGGGTGCCCCTCAGGTCCTGGTCCCTTGATTTGGCCTCAGAGGGGTTACATTTAAGTTTTTGGGCTCAACAAGACCGCGATGCCAGGCAGCTCTTTGCTCTACATCTACAACTGTCTGCAACACTTCTCTGCTCCTTGCAGCCCCGTCCACCGTGAACGGGACTTTGCACTGGACTGAGAAGGCAACCTTTCAGCTGGACTAACCTGGTCCATGTATGCGACCCACGCTCAATAGCGGTTGGCAATAGCTTATGACTTTCTCCCGGTCTCGCACAACCAGATAGCCACAAGTGGCATGTTGGGATATTTGGCTATTATCACTTGAACCTTTAAAATTGCATATCTCCAGTTCTACTGATTGGATTTTGTAATTTGGGTCTTTATTAATTTAATACAGTTTGCACTATGTTTCTAAATTGATGTGGGATTTGTCTTGTGTTATGTTTTCACTTAAGTACTGTTTGAAGTGCTGCAAAAATACTTTGCACATTGCTTCAAAGTTAAGCGTGACTGCTCTGTGCCAAGCTACCAGAGGGTTGAGCAAAGATTAATTTGGGATTTTCCTGTGCCTCACCCTGACATGGATTGTGGTTACTGCTTGAGTAGGGTATCATCCCCTCAACCAGTAACCCAATATCTCACTGGGGCACTGTAGACGGTCAGTTTGTCTCTAAACAGTGCAGGCTGTTAGTTTGGTGGACAGGATACTCTGGAAAACATGTAGAGGAGTACCCTGTCATCTAAACTCTAAATGAGGAACTTTTGTAGTCTTATGATGGAGAAAATGTCTACTGTTATTGTCTACCACCCTTAAGACTTGGATATGATACAAGTTTCTCAGAGTTGGATGAAAAAAAGGATTTGAATCCCAGTACTGCAGAGGGAAACACCTGAAGATAATGAAAAACACCCTATAGACAAGTGTTCAATCTTAAACCTGCTTTAACTTGAAGAGAGTTTAAGACTCTAAATCCACAAGGAGCAGCAGGAATTCCAACACAGCAGTACGGGCAGTCTGGAAGCAGGAAGAAACTTCAACATCCAGAGTGAGCAACTAACTGGCAAGCAGAAAGAATTGCGGCACACTTAACCCATTTAGGGCCATATGTATCAAGCCAAATTGACTTCGTTCGGCGTTTGCGAATGCAGTTTGGACTAATGGAATGCATCAAGCAAATCAGCTTGAACAATAAGGAATCGCAAAATATGCGATTCCTTATCTTGCGATTGCACTTAAGGAATCGCAAATTTTGCGATTCCTTAAATGCAATGTAAGAAGCCAAAAAAATTAGCAAATTGGCCTTAAGGAATTGCAAATTACCACCAACTTCTAGTTGGTGACAAGTTGCGAATTCCTTTCAAAATGCATATTTTTTCAATTTTCTAAGTGACATGTGACGCACATACATGCCCTTAGGGCATGTATGTGCGCCACATGTGCACCCATGCCGATTTCAGGGGTGCAACAGGGTGTCCTTTGGACACCCCTGCACCCTTGAAAATATTCACAATTTGCGATTAGCAAATTGCGATTTGCAAATATCCCCTTCATTCCTATGGGCCTCCTGGCCCATAGAAATGAATGGGAAATTATTCCTTAATTGCGATTAGCAATTTGGTAATTGCAATTAAGGAATTTTAAGAAATCGCTAAAAAGAAACTGATTTCTACATACATACCATTTTGCGATTTCTAAATAGTGATTCCTTAAAAATCGCTATTTAGGATTCGCAAAACGGAATGTTGATACATATGGCCCTAAGTTATAAGTGGGAAGAGACAAGAAACAGAAAGAGATTAGCCATCATGGTGAATTGGTTTAGCAAGAGAGAGTGCTCATAAGAAGACCCAAGAATGCCAAAATAATTTCCAGAATGGATTATTTGTGATTTGAGAGGTAAGAATTGTGACAGAAACATATAATTCCAGGATTAAAGCTGATGGATGAAAAATGGCCCAGATTGAATTAGAATGTCTGTCAGTCAGAATAATGTTTATTTAGGCCATTGGTCCTTAAACATATAAAAACATATCAATCTCCCGTAAAAACCATCAAAAAAAATAATCTTTATAAAAATGTCATTAAATTCCATTTTCATTAATTAAACAATTTTTCTGAGTGAGGTACATTTCATCATAGAGTATGAAGATAAAAAACTCAAATTCGATACATTCTTAAAAGCTTTCTGAATTTTGAGCATAAACCTCGTGATTGCACAAGCTACATCCATATAGTGCATTTCGGTCAACGGGTCTACTGCCTGTGCACGGTTTTTGACATCATATTTCAAAAAGATTGGACGTAAAAACAATTTTTGTGCATCGAGGACTTTTTGATAGTCTAACAGAAAACAGAATGTGCAAAATATTATATTTTGTGCCTAAGTTGCAGGTACCCCTATCATAGCCCTTTTAATTATTCATTAGCACAGCATGGGTTAATTCCTCTTCGTACCTTTAGTAATTCCTTTCCAAGCTAACAAATGGTCAATATATCTATATGTGGGAACTGTTGATTATTCTGCCATGATTTAATCATAAACTGCGCAGATCTTTTCTCTTCCAAGTACCTTCAATAATCATCTCATGATAATTCGTTCCCTAATATCCTAAGTACCCTCTTACTCAAGTTGTAGGTTCTGCTGGCATAATTCAATTCTCAATTCCCTACCAACCGTAGCTACCGTTTCCCTAACTCCCTTTGCCTACTTCATTTTACTCTGTAATATCTCACGTTTGCACCACTGTGATATTTTTGGGTCCTCCCAGCGCCAGGGGTTGCCAGAATCGTATTGATGTCATACTTGCCATTTTCTTCCATAATACAATTCCAGGTTCTATTCTTATTGCCTGGATCATGGAGGACCTAGGTAGGGTTGATAGCTTTTTTTTACCATTTTTCCTTCTTCCACGTCTCACTCCCTCTTGCCACTTACATATAACAATTCAGCACCATATAAAAACTGAGGAGGTACCATGGTCATATAAGCGTTCAGAACCTGTCTATCTGACATTTCTCCATAATTAATATTATATTACATTTTTTCAGACCACTAACCGAGATTAGGGCCCGAATTCACAGTGCATCCAGGCGTGTTTTCCAAGTCAGAGATTTCTCAAACCACATTCCTAGGTATGTATACTGCTTTACTATTTCCAGATTTGTCGAACCCAGGAACCAGCTTCATTTCTTTTCCTTTTCACCAAAATTCAAGACCTTAGTTTTTTCAAAGTTTACTAATAATGTTTTATTTATTCATTTTGAAAGTTTCATATAGTGCGAACATGCCCACCAAGGGTATCAGAGCGCTTTACAGATATACATCAAGAAGGGTACAAGCAAACAAAACAGAACCCAGCAAAGCAGAAAATTCACAGTCTTGTAAAGACCTGCCTTCAACGATTGTAGCCCCAATATCAAATGGAATAGCCAGTCTATGACAGACATTTCTTTATCAGGAGCCCTTTGACTTCTTTTAAGAGGACAGCGGAAGGGTTCATCCTGACTTCGGGGGGGGGGGGGGAGGGAGTTCCAAATCCTCAGAGCAATACCTGAGAAGGCGCGATTGTAGGTTTTTCTTTTCTTGAATTTTTGTGATGTGAGCAATAGGATGCTGGCGCTTCTGGAAGCTCTCAAACCACATGAGAGCTCCAGTTTCTGAGCAAGGTACAGCAGGGTATTGAAGTGGATGGCTTTGTGTGCCATGCATGCAATTTTCTACTGTATCCGAGCTTCATATGGAAGCCAATTCAGGGACAGCAGGTCCAGAGAAATATGGTTGTATTTTTTCATGCCAGTTATGAGCCTAGCAACATAATTGAGGGCAACCCTAAGAGGAGCTGTCTTCACTCTGGACGAGCCAAAAAGAGTTGCGCTGCCATAGTCCACCTCTGAAATCACTAACGCTTGCACAGCAACCTTAAGGTCATGAGCAGGGAGATAAGGTTTGAGTTTCCTTAGGATGCGGAGTTAGACGTTTGCTCCTTTGGTGAGGGAACTGATGTGCTTCTGCATGTTCAAACTTTTGTCTAACATAATACCCAGAGAGTTTGCCAAATCAACGAGATGAGGTCTACAGTTAAGAGCTTTAAGCTGATTCAACCATTGTTCCATGACCGGAGATTGCTTGTGGGGTACGATTAAGAGGAATTCCGTTTTGAGAGCATTTAGCTTCAAGTGGTAACGTGTCAGCCAGCTTTGTGTTTCCAGAAGGACTGAGTTGAGGGACTGAGGGGCTTATTTATGAGCCTGTGGGTCACTTTTGTGCCGCAGGTGCGTCGCTTTTTGTGACGTACCAGCGGCGTAAAAAATGCACCATGTTACGTCATATTTACAAAGTGACGCATCTATGTAGATACGTCACTTTGTAAACTCCTGCGCCACATTATTCATGCGCCAGGTATAATGTATGCAGGGTGGGTGTTCTGATGCAAGTCAGCCTCGTAGAAGTGACGCAGTGAAATCTATGAGATTTCACTGTGTCACTTCTAGGATGCAAATGTGTCAATATCATATGCCTGCAACATGGCAGGCGTAAGATTGACGCAGGCACATTTAACATGGGACTTTGCCCATGTGAAATGACCCATTGCTGGAGTTGCGTCACTTTTGTGACACACTCCAGCAATGCGTCATTTTTGCGCCTACAGATACGTCAGAAATACTGACATATCTATAGCTCCTTTCGATATGATGCGTCATACTGTAAATATGACGCATCCAGCATGTTGCAAGGGGGGCGCAATGAAAAGTGACGCATCACTGTTTTCACGCAGCGCTGCGTCACTTATCATAAATGAGGCCCTCAATGTCCTTGGGGAGGGCGATCGTCAGGTATAGTTGGGTATAATCCACATAAATGTGATAGTGAATGCTGGATGATTTCAGAATTTCTGTCACAGGCTCCATGAACACGTTAAGAGTGTGGGTGAAAGCGCTGAACACTGAGGAACACCCAGAGTGACCGGCACAGGATGAGATAAGGATTGGTTCACCTTAAAGTTTTGGGATCTGTTATGAAAGAATGAGGAGAACCAGTTTAGTACAGGTCCAGGCAGCCCCATCCTGTGTTCCAGGAGGTCAATTAGGTTATCGTGTTTGACAGTATCGAATGCTGACGAAAGGTCAAGAAGGATCAGTAGGCACAACTCATTGTGGTCCAACATTCTTAGAGCATCATGGACAATGTAAGTTTACACGGATTTTTTGTTATTGCCCGGCCAGAAACCAGATTGGCATTGGTCCAGCAGTTGGAAATGATCAAAGAGGTCACAGAGTTGGGCGAACAAACAGTTCTCCAGGAGCTTTGCCAAGGTGGGGATGTTATAGATTGGGCAATAGTTATGAAGGTCCGCGGCATCAGCAGATGATTTCTTTAGAATCAGGGTAACTTAACCTTATTTTAGGCAATCCGGAATAGCACCTTGCCGAAGTGATACATTGACGATCTTAGTCCAAAGTGTTAGTAAGGAGGTTCTAACTTCCGAGAAAAGGTTCAATGGCAGGGGGTCGTTGTAGTGATTAGAAGTTTTCAGAGTCATCATCATTTTGCAAATGGTGCATTCATCCGAGGTTTGGAAAAGACTCCTGGATGGGTTGTTTTTGAGGAGGTAGGGCTGCGCAGGGTTGTTGATACCAAACTATGAGGGCAGGAGATTGTTCAGTGGACTGATCAACAGGTGATCAAGGGCAGAGTGTAGTTCAGATTCAATCTTAAAAGTCTTATCCATGAAGAAATCTGCAAATTCTTTGCAGTTTGGCAGTGTCCCTTGACCCAGTGATGAGAGATTAGGATGACTGTTAGCTTGAGACTTGATGAGTTCAAACAGTTTTTTGGGAGGGTTTTTTGCTAGCTCTAGTTGATTTCTGAAAAAGGTGGCCTTCGAGCATCTGATGCATTTCCTGTAGATGCTTCTTAGGGATCCAAAATGGTAAAGATGTTCATGGGAGGGGTAGGATCTTCACTGCCTTTCCACAAGTCTTACATTTCTTCTTTCGGTATTAAGACTATTATTGTACCAAGGTTTGAAAAGTTTAGAGGACAGTCTTTTAAGCTGTTATGGTGCAACTGAGTCTAATACATTAGTCATTGAGCGGTTACAGTGGTCTATAGGGTCGTGGACATCCGACATGTTCATGGGCGGGGGCAAGATGTTATTTCAGAGAACAGTCAGATCTTGCGAGTTGATGTTCCGTAGATATCTTTTCAATTGTTTTGGGTTCTTAGGCTGGGCTCTACAAGCTCTTACCGACTCCAGGATGAGGAAGGTGATGTAATAGTGGTCAGTCCAAGCACACGGAAGGATCGACTCCAGCAGGATGGAGTTGGGCTTACCAATGACAAGATCTAAGGTAGCTCCTTTGATGTGAGTAGGGCTGTCACATATTTGGATTAGGTTGAAGTCTAGTAGGAAGGATTTAAGGCTATTGACCACCACATCATTCACATCGTTCCAGTGAAGGATGAAATCTCCCACGAAGATCTGAGTACCATGGAAATCTGCGTTGACCGAGATAATGTCCATAATCTGTTCTGTGAAGGGAAGGTTGTTGCGAGGCGGGTGGTACAATGTGTGCAATTTGCACGAGAGATTGTTGCTACCCGTCACTTCAATGCATAGGCATTCACAAGACAGCAGGAGGTCGGATTGTAGTACTTTCACTGATAGATTGCTACGATGTAAACAGTTGATGCCGCCACCTTGACCACTTGCTCTATCTCACCTAATGATATCTTAATTGGGAGGCACTAAAATGTCTAGGATGGGAGCAGCTGCGTCATTTCGCCAGGTTTCAGTCAGCATTACAAGGTCAAGGTCTTGTGCAAGGATGATGTTGGCAATATCCGCAGCATGTTTAACGGCCGATCTACAGTTTAGGAGCACACATTTGAGTCTTGTGTTGGAGTCAGTTGGTGCAGGTAGTGTGGTGGTGACTCTCGTGAGGCTGTTCTCATTTAACCCCTTCCATGCTCATGACAAGGTCAGCTCGTCATGAGGCACGGTTGAGCTGTGCTTATGACGAGCTGACCTTGTCATGAAACTATAGTATTCAAGCAATTTCAGCACAGGAGGGGAAAACCCCTAGCAGCCAAGGTGTTAATGTTCTGATCTTTAGCCTAGGTTCCCTAAAGGGATCCATGGAGATGGATTCTATTGTTGCAAGTTTGTTATGGTGGAGATAAGTGCCGGATCATATGAAAGTAGGAGAGAATGAATATCCCTATAAGACAAGGAGACTCTACATCAGCGAGAGGGGCGTTAGGATGAGGAGCGGAAGCCCAACTATGGGGTATGTGGGTGATGTGGGAGAGTGACCGACGCATATAGGGGGGGAATGGGAGCCAGGTACACACTTTAGATGGGAGTGAGCGGAAATGGTCAAAGGGGAGCAGCTTAGTCTGGAGTTAGCAAACAGTTCCTCAGTAATATGTAAAAGGCTACGAACCTCCGCCTTCAGTTGTTGGAGGCAGAGTGCTATCTCGTTAAGTCTGCCTTCCAATGAAGTGTGGGAGGGGAATTGGGAGGCTAGGTTCAGGGGACCCTGCAGAGGTGGAGAGCTAGTGGGAGCGGGGGATAGTAGGGCAGTGTTGGGAATTAGTGGAGTTAGCTGCCTTTATTGTATCTTTTCTGCTTTTCCTTTATCTTGGTTTGGCGTTGTCCTCTCTCTGTTTCAGCTACAGTGGTAGCCTCCTCCCCTTCTGTGGCCCCTCCTTCTTCTTTTCGCCTTATCAGGGGGTTAGCACTTTGAAACAGTGCTTGGTTTCTTGCCTGGTCGGGTTTCTGCCAGGTTGTGGTATTTTGGATCGCGGGAGAATTCACTTGGGACGGAGTACGGGTGTAATTGACTTTGCATCGCAGAACGAGGCTTCGTTCTGCTTGTTTTGGATTCGGGACCCGATCGTCTTCCAGAAGACTGTGGAGAGCTTTGCGGAGCCTGGGGGATCGTTCTTGAGCCTTGGGAGACCACGGAATTGGGACTCTGAATTTCATAGTTGCTGCACTCGGCTGAGTGCAGAGCTCCGTGTGTCTTAACCTTTAATTCGGAAGTATTTGTTTCCGGGTTGCATGTAACCTATTCACTGCGTTGTGTGCAACTTGGACGGTTTTCACGAAGCTCAGTGCTTCGAGCGCTTTGAAAGGAGAATTATTTAGTTTGTGGCCACAAGTAGGATTGTCGTTATGATTCAATAGCGATATCTTTTTATATATCCACAAGAGGGTTTTTTTAGGTCTTTGGACTTTTTTCCCCTATATAAATACGTATCATTGGAGTGGGTGCCTTTTCTTGAATATTCGTAAACAGAAGGTGTTCTGTTTAATTTATTGGATTCCCAGCAAGACTCTCTACAGGCGATTGAGCTGAGCTATACAAGTAAGGAGGGGAACAGGGTTGTGTTGGGCAATTTTTGGTATGCTATGGATGTTGCAGGTGAGAGGACACAGATTCTTTGTTGTTAAGTCTTTTCTCCTTGTCTCTTTGTCTTCTCTTCCCCTCTGCAGGTTAGAGGACATATATTTCCACAGAACGGGGCCTGCATAGCTGAGCACTGAAAGAGTCTTGGGAACTCTTTTTCTTTGGTTTATTCCCACCTTCTCCCTTTGTCCGGTCCGTGGTTACGCTGTGATATATGGGCGTATTACGGTCCGAATAGGGGCAGAGGATTAGGGCCATCCTCGTTTCCGTGGTGTGGGTTGAGTTGGGTGAAATCCGACAGAAAACCAAACCCACGAAATTTACGCTGCCCAAGCGAGAATGGATGAGGAAGGGAATAGTTTAGCAGACAGGGTTCCTACTATGCAGGACCTAATGGGGGCAATCAATTCCCTTCAGACACAGGTACTTGAGTTAAAACAGGAGAATCAAGGGTTGAGGCAGGAAATGAGTGCAGTGCGGACTAAGGATTAGGGATGGGGTGGGGGTAAACAGTCTTTGGTTCAGCCTGCTACTTTTCAGTATGACAGGAGTTCTGGTGCAAGCAATCCTCCTTTAACCGTAAATGTCACTACTCCTACTCCAGTGCCGTTGGCAGTTCCTGAGAGATTCACTGGGGATTCAAGTAAATATAGTGTGTTTATGAATCAGTGCCATCTCCACTTTATGTGTCGGCCTACTTCATTTCCTGACGACCCCGCTAAAGTGGCGTTTGTTATATCCTATTTGGCTGGAACAGCTGCTTCTTGGGCTGTACCATTGGTAGAAAACGATGACCCCGTATTGTACAATTACAGGGCATTTAAGGAACAGATGCGTTGTCTTTTCGCCAAACACGCCTTTATGCAAGCAAGTGATGCTGAGTTATTGAAGTTGAGACAAGGGAAACAGGATCTGTTGACCTATGTGTCCAACTTTAATCGTTTAGTTTCAGAGACCCATTGGCCCACTGACAAGAGAACATCCTTGTTTTATCAAGGGTTATCCGAAGATTTGAAAGATGTTGTTTCACAGGTGGTGAACCCTCCTGAGGATTGTGTAGAATTCATAGATTTGGTGGTGAAGCTGAATCATAGACTGATGGAAAGGAGAGGTGAAAAGACTCGTTTTCAGGTAGCTCGAGTAGTACCTGTTAGAAGCTAAACAAGGAACACTGGAGACCCACGAACAATTCCTGAACCTATGGAGATAGGGGGTGTGAGGGATTCCTTGTCCGCTGAGGAAAAGGGTAGAAGACGTACCCAGAATCTGTGTCTATATTGTGGACAAGGGGGGCATTACGCCAGAGAATGCCCAGTAAAGCCATCTTCCTTTCCATCTAAGAAAGTGGTAGCATGTGTGCAGCGATCTGAGGATTTGATATCTGATGACAATCACAATCCTTCTTATCAGATCTCTGGTATAGTCAAGAGAGTACCCAAACATTTTACAATCACAGTTTGTTTGGTCATATCAAATAGCCACAGGGCTCCTGTATCTGCGTTACTTGACTCAGGTGCCACTGGTAACTTTATGGACATCAAGCTGGCAGAGAAATTAAAAGTTCCATGGATTTTTAAAGAACAGCCTGAACCAGTGAGAGCCATAGATGGCACCGAGTTGTCTTCTGGAACTATCACACGGCAAACAGAACCGTTGTGTATGATTTGTGATAATGGGCATTCAGAATATCTCGGTTTCGATTTGATTGATGCACCATCCTTTCGTATTGTGTTAGGGGTGCCTTGGCTACAATCACATAATCCAAAGATTGATTGGACAAGACGAACTGTGACCCTTGATTCAGTTCACTGTTTACAGTGTTGTTATAAGGTTGCCACTGATTGGATTACCCCTTTGACCTGTGCTGTGGGAGAAGGGACAACTGGTGAGATGCGGAAGGTTCCTGCTTCTTATGTGAGGTTTGCTGAAGTATTCGACAAAGGAAGAGCGAAGGATTTACCTCCTCATCGCTCTTTCGATTGTAGAATTGATCTGGTGCCAGAGGCTACATTGCCTTGCTGTCGCATTTATGCCTTATCAGGGCCTGAAGAACAGCACTTGAGAGAGTATGTAGAAGAGATGTTGGCTAAAGGGTTTATTCGTCCCTCCTCCTCTCCTGCTTCTTCAGCTATCTTTTTTATCCCAAAGAAGGAGGGAGGGCTCAGAGCCTGTGTGGATTATAGGGCGCTTAATAAGGGTACTATCAAGAACAAGTATCCTCTTCCCTTAATGCCTGTGTTGCTGGATCAACTGAAGCATGCAACAGTATTTACTAAATTGGATCTCCGAGGGGCATACCATCTCATACGAGTCCGTGAAGGCGACAAATGGAAAACAGCCTTCCGGACTAAGTTCGGCCTGTATGAGTATTGTGTTATGCCCTTTGGGCTTTGTAACGCTCCGGCTGCTTTCCAGTTTTTTATCAACGAGGTGTTAAGGGAATACTTGGATCAGAGCGTTATCGTTTATATAGACGATATTTTGATTTTCTCCAATACTGTGGCAGAACACCAAACACACGTTTGCCAAGTCCTACAGAAATTGAAAGATCATCAGCTATATGTAAGACTGGAGAAATGTAGCTTCCATACAGACAGCGTGGAATTTTTGGGATTCCTTGTTTCTGCTGAAGGCATTAGAATGGATCCTCATAAAATCGAGGCTATCACATCATGGCCATCACCCAAATGTGTAAAGGAGGTGCAGGTGTTACTTGGGTTCGCCAATTTCTATCGGCGGTTTATCTGACATTTTTCGGACATAGTTGCTCCAATGACTGTGTTATTAAGAAAGGGAGTTCCTTTTGTGTGGTCAGATCTGGCACAAATGGCTTTAGATCAGCTGATAGAACGGTTCACCTCGGCCCCTGTTCTTGTCCATCCTGACCCTGCATTACCATTCTTTGTTGAAGCTGATGCTTCTTTGGGAGCTGTAGGGGGAGTGTTGTCCCAGAGAGATGTGGAAACAGGGTTTATGCATCCTATAGCTTTCTTTTCGAAACTTTACTACCAACTGTAAGAAACTATACGTTTGCTGAACGAGAATTGCTGGCTATTAAATTATCATTTGAAGAGTGGCGACATCATTTGTGGGGAGCCCGCCATTCCATTACCATCTTCACGGATCATAAGAATCTTGAGTTCTTTAGATCCGCTCGTGCCCTAACCCCTAGGCAGATGAGGTGGGTGTCCTTCTTCAATGAATATGATTTCATAATTACCTATAGACCTGCAGCACAGCAATTGAAGTCAGATGCCTTGTCCCGCATACATGTGATTCCGGCAGAGTGGGGGACAGAAAAGGACTTGGGTTCTTTTATATCGCCAGAAAAGATTGTCGGCAGTATTACCATGGATGATTTTTTGGCAGTAGTGAAAGAAAAGTTGAGGGACATAGATCTTAACCCTTGGGTATCCCAGCCTTTGTTCTTTGTCAAAGAAGGGTTATTGTATCATGAAACACAATTGTTTATTCCTCCTGCATTGCGAGAAACAGTGTTGAGATGGTGTCATTCATCAGCCTTAGTGGGCCACCCAGGAATGAATAAGACCAGGGAATTTTGTTTACGTTGGTTTTGGTGGGAGACTCTGGCCCATGATGTACAACAGTTTGTGGCTTCTTGTCCAGTATGTGCTGTGAGTAAACCAACTCACTCCAGTCCCTCTGGACTATTGCAGCCTTTACCAATACCACCTGCTCCATGGCATACAATTAGCATGGATTTCGTTACTGATTTACCGTTAGAATCTGGTTGTACTGTGATTCTGGTAGTGGTCGATTCATTTACGAAAATGGCCCACTTCATCCCCTTAGCTAAACTGCCAACTGCTAAGGAAATGGCCTTGATTTTTGTATCATCTATAGTGAGACTTTATGGTTTGCCATCTGCCATTATTACAGATAGGGGGGCCCAGTTTGTTTCTCATTTCTGGACTGAGTTGTGTGATGCCTTACAAATGAAAATATGCTTGTCTTCTGCTTATCATCCTCAGTTTGATGGTCAAACTGAGCGGACCAACCAAACGATGGAGCAATATTTGCGGTGTTTATTGACTTCCTTGACCTGTAGTTGGGTGTTGGCCCTTCCTCTAGCTGAATTTGAGTACAACAATAGCATTCATTCAGCTGTTGGAATGTCACCCTTCTATTATTCCATGGGATTTCACCCGAAGGCCATTCCCATCCAACCCTCGGGGCATGTACCAGCTGTAGACACATTGGGAGTAACTCTGGGACGGATTTGGGGTATAGCTCAGGAACATCTTGTGAAGGCTAAAGAGGATATGAAAAAACAGGCAGATAGACATAGGGTTCCGGCCCCACTCTATGGTGTCGGAGACCGTGTCTGGTTATCCACAAAGAATCTAAGGATGGAAGGATCTAGGACATTACAACCAAGATATGTGGGTCCTTTTCCTATACTCAAAGTGATAAATCATGTGGCGATGAAGTTTGAGTTGCCTGATGAATACCGAATCCATCCGGTGTTTCATACTTCATTATTGATGCCCTACACTGATACTGAACAGACTTTGCCCCCACCTCCTTTGTTGGTCGATGGTGATGAAGAATTTGAGGTTAATTCCATCCTTGATTCCAAAAGAAGAAGAGGACGGTTATTGTATTTGATTGATTGGAAGGGGTATCCTCCTGAAGAACGTACGTGGGAACCTGCTAGTGGGGTGCATGCTCCCCGCTTAGTTAGGATGTTTCATCTACGTCATCCTACAAAACCCCGTCCAGTAGGGAGGCCTTTGAGGGGAGGTACTGTTGGGAATTAGTGGAGTTAGCTGCCTTTATTGTATCTTTTCTGCTTTTTCTTTACCTTGGTTTGGCGTTGTCCTCTCTCTGTTTCAGCTATAGTGGTAGCCTCCTCCCCTTCTGTAGCCCCTCCTTCTTCTTTTCGCCTTATCAGGGGGTTAGCACTTTGAATCAGTGCTTGGTTTCTTGCCTGGTCGGGTTTCTGCCAGGTTGTGGTATTTTGGATCGCGGGAGAATTCACTTGGGACGGAGTACGGGTGTAATTGACTTTGCATCGCAGAACGAGACTTCGTTCTGCTTGTTTTGGATTCGGGACCCGATCGTCATCCAGAAGACTGTGGAGAGCTTTGCGGAGCCTGGGGGATCGTTCTTGAGCCTTGGGAGACCACGGAATTGGGACTCTGAATTTCATAGTTGCTGCACTCGGCTGAGTGCAGAGCTCCGTGTGTCTTAACCTTTAATTCGGAAGTATTTGTTTCCGGGTTGCATGTAACCTATTCACCACGTTGTGTGCAACTTGGACGGTTTTCACGAAGCTCACTGCTTCGAGCCCTTCGAAAGGAGCATTATTTAGTTTGTGGCCACAAGTAGGATTGTCGTTATGATTCAATAGCGATATCTTTTTATATATCCACAAGAGGTTTTTTTTAGGTCTTTGGACTTTTTTCCCCTATATAAATACGTATCATTGGAGTGGGTGCCTTTTCTTGAATATTCGTAAACAGAAGGTGTTCTGTTTAATTTATTGGATTCCCAGCAAGACTCTCTACAGGCGATTGAGCTGAGCTATACAAGTAAGGAGGGGAACAGGGTTGTGTTGGGCAATTTTTGGTATGCTATGGATGTTGCAGGTGAGAGGACACAGCTTCTTTGTTGTTAAGTCTTTTCTCCTTGTCTCTTTGTCTTCTCTTCCCCTCTGCAGGTTAGAGGACATATATTTCCACAGAACGGGGCCTGCATAGCTGAGCACTGAAAGAGTCTTGGGAACTCTTTTTCTTTGGTTTATTCCCACCTTCTCCCTTTGTCCGGTCCGTGGTTACGCTGTGATATATGGGCGTATTACGGTCCGAATAGGGGCAGAGGATTGGGGCCATCCTCGCTTCCGTGGTGTGGGTTGAGTTGGGTGAAATCCGACAGGCAGGTGGCAAATGAATGTGCCCGGAGGGAGGGATTCTAGGAATTGGTGCTGGGTGCTAGGAGGGATGGGTAGGATAGGGGAAGATAGTAAATACGGATAGTGAACCCTAGAAGCCCATCGGACCAGGTCAGGATTGCGGGTTGGGTTTGGGGAAGGGATTGTGGGGAGAATCGGGGCAATGCTGTGAACAGTGGAGCTAGGGGAGTTAGAGCTAGCTAACAGTAAGAGGGGAGGGCACGCAGACTTGAATGCTGACTGTGCTGTCGCGGCTCACTCTCATTGGGCATTGAAGGGGAATTGTTATTATGAATCAAGGGAGCTAGAAAAGGGCCTTCAGAGCAGATGTATGGTCAGAGGAAGGTGATAGAGAGGTATGGGATAGACTTTGCAGAGACTGGTGGAGCACAGGGAGGGCGCCCCCTCCGGAGGGGGCGTATTTAATGTTAGACACAGTATTCATGATGGTGGGGAAAAAGTTGACAAATACCAATAGATTGTGATCTTAAGCTTGTACAAGGATGGTTCCGTTTGTGCAACCAACAATCTAAGACCATGTGGAGTCTTCAGGGAAGTGGTGATCCGGAGCAGTGAGAATATGGTCTTCCGCCATTGAACATGATGTTTAGTGTAGAAGATGAGATCATTTATGGTAACACCTTTCATGATGGAGAAGAAGGGGTCTGAGATAAGGGTTTACAGATGGGTTAGCCAGAGGTCAGGGGTGTGTCAAAAGAATTCAGTGTGACAGCTAACTGAGAGTTTTGTGGGGTGAAGGTGAAGTGATTAGTTGAATCATACTAGCTAACAACGAACCATCAGGTTCCTTTAAGCACACCATGACCCATGTGAGCTGGAATATGTTGGGCTAAAAAGACAGGAGGATGAGCTGTGACAACTTGAAGGCAATTCCAAGGGTTTGATTTAAATCTTTATCTGGTAGGCAGTTCAGGCAAGGCATTTCACGCACAACCTTAAAGGAGAACACCACAACTAAATATGTGGTATTGGGGAATAATAATCACTCAAGCAAGACCACCCTCTGTGGAGAATTATATTTGATTGCAGTATGGAGTGAACAAAGGGCATTTTGTGCAGGTCCTTGAAAGGACAATTCAGAGACCAGGTGTGTTCGATATCCTGGATGGTCCACGTAAAAGGATGTATTTATCCTATTTGCCGAAGGGATTTCCTGAACAGTAGAGCATGTATGATGTTAAAAGGAGAACTCAGGTACCAGTTGTGTGGGATATAGGTAGAATGTCCACTCCAAGATGGCCACCATATGTTGAGGGTGGAGCATACCTATTTCTCTTTCCATGACCAGCAGAGCATAGAGACCAGGGAAGAAAGTACCCCTCTTCAGTTTTCATACTAGGAGAACAAAAATCCAACAAAATGGGCGCCCTTCATTGTAGAAATCCAGGCTCGGGCATAATAAAGTGCCAGCAATCCAGGACAGCCCATCTGCAGAACAGACCATGCTTGTGTGGCAGCCCCAGTGAGAAACAGGAAGAGCAGGCGATGCCTGCGTGCACGCAAGAACCGCAGCGACTCGTGCTGAAGTGCAGCGCTAGACCGGCAGCCCCCACACCCCCATCTCTCCTCACTGACTCAAGGAGACGAAGCGGAAGCAGGAGAAATCATCCAAGATCCAAAGACGTTCAGTCCTGGGCACGAGCACCGCACAGCAGCCTTTGCCCGCAGCATGGGAACCACAGGACCTCGCAGTGTCCCGCTTCAAAGCCAGGACCGGAGCGATGCTCGGCAATCTCCACCGGCAGTGGGCTCCTCCACAGCAAACTAGGAGGCATTGGCACTCCTCGCCACAGTGTGGCGACAAGAAGCAACCCAGCAGGGGCGGTTTGGACCCCGGAGTCAGCCCAACAACAAGGATCTCAGTGGCAGGGGGGAGGAGGGGAGCTCTCCTTGGTTAGCCCAGAGATCCACCACCACAACAACGAGAGCTCGGGGTGCTGTGAAAGGCACCAGAGAGATTCACCCAGCAGCCAACACAGCGGGACTCAGCATCCGCTCCAGCCCGGACTCGGGAGCCTCCGATGTACTCCCAATCCAGAGCGGTCCCCGGAGAGAATTGTTGCCGCAGGAGGTCACCTAGGTAGGTTTCTGGACAAATTCTTCTTTGTAATTGCGTTGCGTTGCAGTTGAATTCCTCAAAGCAGGGATGTTGAATAGAGGAGTGGATGGGGGGCATAAACAGGGATATTCACCGCAAAGTGATCCCTAGCCCCGGAGCTTCTTTGTAGAGCTCCAGCCCGGCCGCCATCTTACTGCCTCCCAATGGCTTCAATATTCATTAAACACCTTGAGTTTCCTTTGCAGACCTATCTCTGTTTGGTCTAGGATTACCAGGTCATCTGAATAAAGTAAACATACTATATGTTTTCCATCTAATTTTGGGCTGACATCCCGTGCCATGCTCAGAGTAGCTGGCAGGTCTGCTGTAATAGGGAGAAAAGCAAAGGGGCTAAGACACACACTTGTCTTAACCTCTTTCTTATAGCTATATTCTGCGACTGAGTACCCTCTGTATCCAGGATGACCTGAGCCCAATTATGGCTATGCAGCCCTTGTATTACAGTCATGAGATCCTTGGGTATATTCAAGAAAATTTGCGTCTCCCATAACCAGTCTTGATCTACTAAGTCAAAAGCTGCCCGGAAGTCAACAAAGCAGCAGGACAGACTACCCCGTGCTCCACCGACTTCGTGCCATTGCCCAAAGAGAGAAGCAATGATCAATTGTGGAGTGGCCCTCCCTACACCCCCCCCCCCTGTTCATGAGGCACAATCTTGTTTATTTCAGCCCACTCCTTAAGACTTTCCAGTATTATTTTTGCAAACACATTTTCACCGACATCCAGTAGGTTGATTAACCTATAATTGGTTAGTATTATTAGGTCTATCCGTTTATGAATGGGTCTAATTATTGCTCCTCTCCAATTTTCAGGCATCAGCCCAGAGTCAAGTATATAATTAAACATTTTGGCAAAGAATTCTGCTCACCTATCTTTTATTGATTTTATAATCACTGCCGGGAAGTAATCTGGGCCAACTGCCCAGGTTAATATCACATTTGCTATAATTCGTCAAACATTACATACTGCAAAAAGAGACCTAGTGTCCTTCTCCACCTCTATCCAAGGTATGTCTTTCTGGCTTACTTGACCCCCCCCCCCCCCCCTTCCCCATATATTTCTTCAAGGTATCTCTCCCATACATCTTCTGTCACTTCGCAATTCAAAGTCCACTGCTTCTTATCAGATCATTCTTGCACTAACTTCCAGAACCTTTTTACATTTTTTGTTTCTATTGCTTCCAGTAGACTTCTCCGGCACCTAACTTTGTGTATTCTTTTTTGATTCGTAATAGTAATTTGATATGTTTTCCTTAATTTCTGTAGGCTGTTAAACATATCTAAATCATACTTTAACCTCAGACTTCTTTGCCCTTTTCTTATGTTCGATTTTAATGTCTTAGATACCTCATTAAACCAGTTTTAATTTTGCTCTGGCTGCCCTTCTTCCTATGTTGCCTAGAGCTATTTCTTTTTAATTTGACCCTTAGACTTTGGACCAATTGTAAGACTTCAATTTCAAACCATTCTAGGTTATCAGAAATAGGGATTCCATCTAGCGTCTGGCCCCGCTGGAAGGCCACTAGTTTTCCAATACACTCCTCTGTCAAGCGAGTGGTGAGCCATTTGGGGTAGTCTAGTTGTACAGGAATCATTGTTTGGATTGCCTTCTACAATCTCAACTGTCAAGGGGTAATGGTAATTTCCCTTATCATTCATCATCTCAAAGGCTCTGATTAATTCAAAATTCTATGCATGGAAAAAAATGTAGTCTATGGGGCATGGTTGGTTGCCTATTCTAAATGTGCGGTTTGTTGGCCGCTCTATCTCCATCCTTTCATTTATGCAACCTAGGCCCAATGAAGCCATGAAGTTTCCTAGGGCTGTCTTTCACACTGTGAGCCCCCCCACCCCCGGAAAACTAGAGACATTTCTCTTATAGGCGGACAGTAGCTCTTTATACCAAGGGTCAACTCCACGAGGTTCTAATTTATGATTGAGGTCTCCCATCAGTATGAACAGGTCTCTAGGATGTCTGTCTATTATATCCTGTATATCCTCTGAATTTTTCCAGTTCCAATTTATACTTCTTATCTCCTCCCACCTGCATATAAACATTTACTAAAACTATACCATCATACTGTAGGTTTAGATCTAAAAGAGTCAATCTACCGGCCACCAACCATTTATACTTAGCTTTTAGGGGGGCCACCTTCTAGCCTATTTTAGTCTATATCAAAGTTATTTGTCCACCAGATGGTCGTCCAAATTGTCCTTTCATGGCTGATGCATTTAGTTGGACATATCCTTCAAACAGAGGGGTTTCGTCGCATAGCCAAGTTTCCAGTAGAAATACAAGCTCATGGAGATTAATTAGTTTTTTTAAATTTGCTGATTTAGATATTCTACTAAAGCCATTTATATTCCAAGTGAGTATGCCCAGGCTGTGCGACGACCCTGCCCTCTAATCAATTTCGCTTAGCCTGCTTTTTTCCTCCATTACTGGAGATGCTAACACCTTATATTTTTTCGCAGAGTTTGCACCTTACCTAAATGCATCCATTTCGTAAGGTCTTATAGTGATTTTGAGATCCTCCTTATCTTCGCAATTCTGGTTGATCAATCTTATCTGTCTTAATCTCAACCCCGCATGATTTATCAGGAAGTTCCTTCTTCAAGTTCGTTAACGTCTACTTTGTGTTTAATAGTGCTGACTTAACCAGCAGTAAATACAAAAGGACTTTTGTTACCTCTTTTCCCATTCTATGGTAGTAAATCCCACTTGTCTAAGATGTTTAGTCCCTATATCTTTCAGGCTTACAGATTTGGAAAAGGAGAAGAGCCGTTGTGTCCGATTTAGTGGATTTAGTTTCCTTACTTTTTTCCCATCTTTCTTTTGTGTGGCAGTTCAACATATATTGTAGTGTAGTTCCTATTTTCTCAATAGGCTCTGCGCATTGGAATAACATAGACAGCAGTGTAGACGTAGGACTGAGGTCATCTACTGACTATGTTAGACCTAATTTAGGTTTGCGCCAGCTAGCTCAGAGGTCACTGGAAACTTTCTTGACTGAATAGGAAGGGATCAGCTTCCCTGGCTCAGACAAGAAGGGATTCAGCTTCTGACAACCGCATAGACATGACAACTTTGCTCCCTCAGAATAAGAGTCAATCTCTAGAGTCGTGTGAAACAATAGACAGTTATTTCACTCAGTTAGATGTGCATACTTAGTTTCACCAGAGTGCAGAGAATAGAGAGACGGGCGTTTTCGATAAAAGGTATTATTTATTGAGCAGTCTTCCTTCTCATGCAAGAGAAAAGAATTGCCACAATTGCAATACTTAATGTAAAGTAAAGTACGTACAGTAAAAGGAGTATTATGAAATAATACTGTAAAAGCATTGATATGGTTTCTTAGCCATAAGACACCTTAAAATGGATAAAATATATATACATATATACATAGGCTAACGTGCTCAACTGGTGCTTCTAAAATACGCCTACCCCTGTGTACCTGACCTAAGCCTAATATGTGGGTAGGAGTAAGTAAGTAGCAGTTTAAGTTAAGTAGGTTTGTTGCCAAGGATCTGTTCAAGAATTCTCTCTAAGGGTTTAGTCAGCACTGTACCTTGGGAATAGAATGTAGGAGGTCTGGTATCTCTCTCTCAGGACTCGATATCCCAGTCACCCGCAAGGGTAGGCTGGAAACGCCGGAGCTGGATTTTCTCGGCAGGAGAAAAGACAGCGTCTTTCTCAGCGCGTCAAAGAGGAGGGGCAGCGTCCGTGGGCTTCTCGCGTCTGCTGGGCTCTCGGAAAGTAGATTAGCTGCTCTGCTCCAAAACCACCACCGTGTGTTTGCTTAAGGCAACGTTGGTATATTTATACCTGAAAGGTGCCGAGTTTGACGTAAGGTTTGGACATAAGACGTCAATAAAGATGTCACTAAGAACTGGACGTTCTTACAGTGCTCGCAGGAGTTCTATTACAAATCAAAACAAAGCAAGCAGGGATTTCCCAGGTTGCTGGAGGTTTGGTATGTCGAAAGAACTCGGTGTGCTCTCTAGGAATCCAAGGAAGTAGCTTTTGCCGTGCCTTGGACTGCAAGGGCGATTTACTGAAATATGGATATGATTTTATGCCATTGTAGGGATATTATTGATTATAGCCGTACAGGGGCATAAAGTCACAATATTGAATCGGGTTCCTAGATAAAACACATCACCCACTCCACGATTTTATGTCCATCAATTACTAAAAACTAAGCAATAAAGATGCATGTGTATTCCAACCCACCCCATAATACATTTTGCATTTGAAAGGGTGTATGCGAAAATCATAGGTACTGTACGTTTTTAAGCAGTGTAATCATTAAAAAAGAAATGCATATATTTTTAGCTGAACGATTTGCGGAAATTACACATGAAATGTCTCTTAATTACAGAAAAGAAGGTCGAGACTATTTCATCACATATAAATGAGATTACTTGTAAGTGTGCTAGAGGCTGAGGTAATATATTGTCTCTAGACTTACTAAAAATAGAAGCTCTGTTCTTTATGAATAGTTTTACTTCAAGCAGAGTACAAGTGCCAAAAAAAGTAAATATTTTGGAATTTTGGAAAAAATAATTTCGTTTTAGAGGAAAAAATAGTTCCAAATGTTTTCAGTAGCTTTTGTTTTTCAAAGCTGAAGGCCAAATTCAGAGTTCAGGGGAACGCTGTGTGCCGGATTGTTAAAAGTTATTATTTTGGTTCAGGGGAGAACATTACTTCAGATAGATGCGCAAAAAAAACAGTCTACAGCTTCAGGTGAAAGTTCGACCAAGGATGATAATGCTGTAACTGGGCAGTCGTGAGAATGATTGCTATCATCGATTTCAGGATCAGCAATGCTCACAGAAGGTCGTACCTGGGTGATGTTGATCTCATTTCTTGCTTCACTGCCACCACCTAATCGTAGTGGAGAAGTCTCAACAAATGCCGTCATCAAGATTGGAAACCGCTGGGGACAACATGATGCATGAGCCGTTACAGGACTTAGCAAAGTATCGATATCCATTGGTACAGCTGATTGTAGTGTAAGACAGGTGTCTAACACGCATTTTTCTCCGCATAGCATACATCGAAGCACAGGTAAGATGCAGTTCTGCCATATAGGTCTGAATGAAAGAAACCAGGTCATATTCAAATCTCTTAGCCGGGCTAATCCAAGGACTTTAGTTATGCGGTCCCGGTAGCGTATTGCTAGGATCGTTTCTTCCATTGTTGCTGGAGTCATGTCTGCGTTTTGGCTTGCCATATCGGAGCAGAAGGGTCAAAAATAAGATTCCTGCCACGAGTCCCAAAAGTAGTGGTAGGTCCCCAAAGACCGAATGTACAAAATTGGGAAAGATGCCCAGGACTGCTTCGAAGGGTGTTAACAGTCCCGAAAAAATTGTCTTAAATACATGTGCGATACCACTGGCATCTGACATATTTAGGATTTGGCTTAGCATTTCTACGAAATGCACGAGGCAATTTGTTGATAAAAGCGGATGTATCTCTGCTGTTGTCCTTGCAACTTGGAGATCATACGTCTCTTTCGATGACGTGATGGGCACTGTTGTCTGCAAAAGCACAGACTTCATTCTGCTTAAAGTATCAATTCGTATAGAAGAGATATTCAACGGAGGCCAAATCGTCGCCTCTGAGTCTCCAGGGCCGTTTGGATACAATGCTTGCATACAGCAAGTGACCATGGAACTAACGCTTACGAGATATGCTTTCCCTGGCACCATGCCACAACAGCTGTGGTCTGTTATTAGAACGTAACTACCGTTAGAAAGTTGTCTAAAGAATGGCTCTATCTGTGTTGCAGGTGTGCCGTGCTGGTGGCATGAAAGGTTATTTGAAGTCCCCTCACAGGCCCCATGCAAATTAATACCTTGGCACAGGAGTATACCGCTTAGTGAACGTCTACAATTATTACCACTAAGAAATACACTCTTGTTTTTGTCACTATAACATGTGTGTGTATAAGGTAATTTCCATGATGACTTAATGTACCCTTTACCCAACCTTTCATACTGGCCTGCTGGTATATACTCTTGGCAATTTTTAAATTGGAAAGTTGTTATCGGAATTGTGATTATTCCGTGTATTATCCATTCAATCACAGGTCTTTCTGACATTGTCAATGGTAATCGCTCAAGTTTTTCAATGCTCAGGTTTGTATAGTATGCTCCTTTCTGTGCCAAACTGATTTGTTTATCAGTAAGGTTAAAGATAGAAAATAATGACGTTGTGTTGATTAAACACCATGGCACATAGCCTGAACGCAGGTTTTGCAACGTCCAGCCTAGCTGTACAATAGAACGTAATTAGGACTGACCATGTTGTAACATTAGTAAGTCCTGATCTATTATATCTATAGCAGTTGATACAATACTGTCCAGTGAATATATCCTGGAGGACAGAGTCATTGTCCACAACAGAAAGCGATTTTTCCAAATTGATACGATCAATCTCTTGTATTTTCTCTGCTGTATCAATTTGAGTCACTTTCCAAGCCTCGTTGTAAGCCGCGTATATACTGGCCGCTATGAAACGTTTTTGACGCTGTTTGCGTGGTCCCATTATGAAATCGCGCAAGTCAGCACCGTCTTTAAGTAAAGTCAGGTGTTGCTTAATTTCTGCCAGTGTGGATGTTTGTAGCCATTCAAGGCATAGTTTCCCTACACTGTATGTTGTTACTATCCCTGGATGTTGTCTCTGGGAGTATCTAGGGTCTGGTCTGGTCATTTTTAACCCCTGTATTTTGTTCAGGAATCTATCTTGACATTTATTTGTGTCTGTTGGCCAGATTAACCACTTTTTCCAATCAGGATTTGTTCTATTTTGATGTAAAATTTGGGATACGTCTATCTCAATATCTGTGGTTGTATTATCAGGTATTCGCTTTGGAATAGACGGTTTGTTTAAGTCTTTTATCTTGGCTAGGCCAAGACAGGTAGTTTGTTGAATGGTGTCATTCAAGAACATTATTTGTTCTGGGATCATGCATGCTCGAAATAATGCTTCTAGGCCTTGTACCTGCCATTCTTTTGTACCCCAGATGGTTTTTGTTTCAATGTTGTTTTTCCAAAAATCAAAACCAAATGTAATCATTTTTTCATAAAATGTTTCCGAATAGATCAATTTAGTATTTGTCAGCATGTTTTCTGTCCCTGTTTTATCTAACAGTTTGTAATAAAATGTTTCTGCATCACTTGTGTTAAACCCTGAGAAGTATGAGAACTTCTCATAGAATGTTTTTGAACTGCTTTTAGGTGGAGTTGCACAATGTTCCCATTGATTATATTTAAAAACATTTCTAGGTTGAGCAGATTTGTGCAAATAGTGGTCTGCATAGTGGTTATAGCAATACATCTGTTCATAATTAGATGAACCTTGTAAATAATCATGTTCTGTAAATTTTGCTGACATTACTAAATCTGACATCATATTATTTATGCTTTCAAAGTCCCAATCATCAGAGAATGTACTTGGTTTTACAAAGTCACTTAATGAAACCTTAAACTGATGAGGATATTTCAAGAGTTCGACCGGTCCATATATTTCGTAAACTGTTTTGTCCCAAACTACCCCGCCGGGTATTGGAATGGCTGAGACATTCACTGATGATAGTTCTCTTTTCTCGACGTGAGATGACTTGTGTGGCTTCAGAACTAAGTTGATGTTCTGACTTGCTGTGTCCATTGTACTGTATTTTCCCTCAATGAATTTTTCCAAACAAAGTACCATGATGAGCCAGATATGGAGGAAAAGTACACCTAGCACAATCCAAAATTCTAACCATGGAGAAACAAGATAAGTTTCTTTGAGTTGATGAAAGAGTTCTCTTGCTTTGTCTTTAAAAGTCTTTGTAGCTGGCGTTACTTCAGGTTCGCTTTGATCGAAATTGATGAAGTAGCCAGATGCAGTTCTGTCAATTGTTGAGATTGTTTTTTCAATTTGCCTTTTATCAGCACATTCTGTTGCTACATCATTGTAGATTGGTGTTTCTTGACAAACTGTTTCTATTTGGGTTTCAAGAGGCACAAGTTCCATGGCATTGTTGCATAGTCCTTTTTTATTCACTGCAGGTTTATCAAATGTGATTAGTCTCTCAGTTTGAACCTCTTGGATAGTAGCAAATTTTGGTATTCCGCTATTTCTTGGGAGTCCACTTGGCCTACTACTTATTATTGGCCACATGATTGTGGTTTTACCAGGTCGATGGATACAACTCGGTTCTCCTTTTTACCAGCAAGGGGCGGTAGTACAACTGATCTCGTTCCGTTGACTGCTAAGACAGGTACTGCTTTTCTGTAAGAAGGCCCAAATTCCTTCTTCACCGCTATTTTCTCTCTGACCAGATCCCCAATCTTTGGAATCCAGACAGGTCTTGCTGGGACAGGTGGTGTGCCTTCAGTGGTTGTTGGCTGTTGTTTTAACTTTACGTTGCTCAGGGCTTTTCTTGTTTCATTTAAGTCCTGTAAAACAGCCAAACGATCTTTGATGTCAAAGCATTTTTTCTTATCTTCTACCACTGAAGTTAGACTATCTAAATCCTGAATAAACATTCTAGTTCCGAACAATAGTTCGTACGGGCTGAAACCTTTTAGAGAATTTCTTGGCAGATTATTAAGACTACGTTGGACACTTGTTAAATGCTGGACCCACCCATCACCCGAACCTAGTACCTTTGCCGTTATAGATTGCTTTATGTCTCGGTTTTTTCTTTCCACAATCCCGTTTCCCTCAGGATGGAAGGGACAAGAGTATCGCAACCCAATGCCCATACTGGTCATGGCCTCCTTATAAGCTCGAGAGCTAAAAGCAGGACCCTGGTCAGAATGTAGCATGGCTATTGCGTATGTGCCGATAAAGACTCGCAAATCTTTTATAACAGTTCTGGCGTCAGCCGAGCGCTGGGGCCACATTTTAAAAGTGAATTTAGTCTTAAAAGAAAGTAATAGGACGCTGGATTTTAAGTACAGATAGCCTTATGCTAACTACAGAAATGGCCATGGCAATACTCCGGTTGGCTCGTTACTGCAATCTCTGTTGCAGTCTGGACAGCTTTTAGCAAATTTATAATGTTGCAGGCTCATCCCTGGCCACCAGTATTCTGATTGTAATTCTGTCAGAGATTCCTTCATCTGTTTGTGCCTTGGACCTTCACCCATGTGTGCGTCTGCTATTAATAAGATTCTCCTGTTCATGTTTGGAATTACCCTATCCCCCACGCCAGGAATTCGAGCAAAAGGAACGGAGTTTGCATCAATTACGTATGTATAATTGAGTGGATAGTTCACGGGTAGTGCTGCACAGTCGCCTTTTGAAGACGTTTTTACCGCCAGCATGGTTTCCCCGTCTATGTATTTTTCTGAACGCTTTTTTGTGGCTACGGAAGCCGGTTTAGTTGCTTCCGCTGTGGCTGTATTAGCCTATGAATTCCCTGCAACGTGAACGCCATCACGTTGATGACTCAGACTGTGTATCACGTGAGTCTCTTGTAGTTCTTTCTGTAAAAGAACTACCAGTTTCCAAAGCATTTTATGCTTGATTGTGGCACCTGTGTCGTTGTTTTAGCTAACATGTCTGTTTGCAGTGATCTCAAAATTTCTGTGTGTTTCTGAGTCCAGTTGATTGGTTTCAAATCAGGTTTTATTAATTCGTAGAGAGGTTTAACCCTTTCTGCATAATTTAGAATGTAAGTTCTTCCGAAATTCAGGAAGCCTAGAATTGATTGTAAGTTCTTCCGCGTTTTTGGTGCTTGGAGTACAGCGCACTTCTCTAAGAAGTTGTCTGCTAGGCTTTTGCCTTCACTTGATAATTCGTATCCTAAAAACAGGACCGTTAGATGGGCAATTCGTGACTTTTTAAAGTTGAATTTGTAACCCTCTGCTGCGAACCCAAGTATTATGGTGTTCACTCTTTTCAAGTGAGTATCCAAATCGTCGTCTGTGAGGTAGATGTTATCGACATAAGATAATGCCTCATCATCATACATTTGTAGTAACTCTGAAACTCTGGCTGAGAATAATTCTGGGCTATTCTTGAATCCCTGTGGGAGTCAGCAGAAATTTTTCTGTGACCCCATTATTGAGAAAGCGGTTAAATACCTGCTTTCTGGTGCGATATTTTGACAAAAGAATCCATTAGAGATGTCTAATGTTGTTTTGTATTTTTTGCGAACTATGTTATTCATTAGTGCCGCACTGTGCGAATTTTGTACCGCAAATGTTTTGCAACATGAGTTAAGGTGTCTGTAGTCCAAGACTAGACGATATGAATTGTCTGGCTTGGAGACAGGAAACAAAGGATTGTTAATTTGAGAGGTGCATGTTTCAATCACCCCTTGGTATTCAAGTTGATCTAAAATCTCCCTAACCTGTTTTTTAGCTTCTTGCTTAATTGGGTACTGTCTTTGTGCAGTAGGTTGACATTTTAACTGGATTTTGTGAGGAGGAGAGTCCTCATCCCATCCTACATGATTCTTATATAATGCAGGTGCTTGAGCTACTGCCCATTTTCTTGCATATATATATTTTCTGTGAATTGGAATATGATTTGAGAAGGCAGGCATAATCATTTCTTCGCCATGAGGGCACTCCCTGACAAACTCTGGTGGCCAGTCTTTCTCAGCTAATAGGATGTCATAGCCTTTTGAGAGGTTATCCCAAAATAGACCCTTTATTTTCCTAGTCTTATCTCCCTCTATACGCAATGTTATTTTGTATATTTTATGAGGTTCGCTAACTCTGGTATCTGCAGTTTCCACTTGAATGTATTCATTTGTGTCCACTGTCTCCAGATGATTCATCAGGATCTTGCGAGCTATGCTCACTTCTGCTGCGCTGTCTAGCATTGTCTGTGCCCACTCTCCGTTTTTCAGCTGTGTCCTCAGTATTCTCGGCATGTTCGATTACTTTAATACTGGCTACCTTTTTTCTTGGAAATTGTAGTTTTTTACTTTGAGCAGGTTCCCTGTCTTTGGACTTGGCGTGCTCTTCCCTTTGTTCTGACCGTCCTCTTCTTTCCGATTTCTGCGAGGAAGTCTGAAAAGATCGAGAGGGACGTGTATCAATATCTTGATATCTATCAGGTTTTTTCAAATTGTCCCTATTTCTAAGGTTGTATCTTTTTTCAGAGGGCTCCCTTTGGAGAGACTGGTGTTCTTGGTTCGGAGTTCTTTCTCTCCGCCGAGGAGACCTTCCTCTTGACTGGAATCTTTTTTCTTTGGGTGTGGATTGTTTATTTCCATCCCAGCTCTTTTTTGGAGTGTTTAGATTATTTTTAATAAATAATTTTTCAGGATTTTCAAGTAGTTGGGGTTTTACCGGTTTACCACCCAAACTATCTCTACCTAGTTCTTCATAGGATTTTTCTATGATTCTGGCAAGTTCAATTGGTTGATCTGTTATATCTGTTTCTTTCAATTTTTGGCGGATCGCCACAGATGCTGCTTCTCCTTTTATGTTGGCTAATAATATAGCCGAGACCTGCTTGAAGTCTTTCAGTAATTTCATACCAAGAGTTAAAGCGGGTTCTGGACCGTATTCATTCTGAATTTGTTTTAGCACATCTGGTATTACCGCCAGAGACGGAACACCATGTGTTTTTGTGTAAATGGAAGCAAAGACTGTGCCCCAAGTGTCACAGTCCTCCACATGTGGTGCGACCTCCATTGGAAGGCAGATAGTCAGAATTCTGTGTTTCTCAATAGGGGTAGTATTTGGGAATGCTGCCTCTATTTGAGTTATTTTTTGTGCTAGCCATAATGGAATTTGTTCCCGTTTTGCGGGTGTTTTACCAAGACATGATTGTATGTTCTGTGGTGTAATTTTATTTGTATTCCCCTGATGAGGGGTCAGCTGTGGAATATTAACAGCTGGTTGGACTGTTGCAGTCCGCATTACATATTGGACTAACTGTCTGTGAATTTTAATTAGTAATTTTAGCTGTGCTAAAAGTTCCTTGTCTGACATTTTTTCGATGTCTGGATGAGGTGTGTAGCTGGCTAGAACCGGCCCCGTTGCTACTGGTCTACCTAGTGGACCGAGCCTGGTGATGTGATCATTATGTTTTAGGGCGCCTTTAAACCAGAGCAGGCGCTCTTGGTAATTTAGTGGGATTTCAATATCCTCAAAAGGAGTGTATTCTTCCGGAGGTTCCTCTATTTTGTAATAGTGGAATTCGTGTGTTGTAGCGTTTGCCGCTGGAAAGTTTATCCATGAATAGAATACCTCTGTCTGCCGATATTCGTGTGCCTCTATCACGAAAATGACTGTACCACCACGTGAGGTCAGTCCGTTTTCTATAAGTTTTAAAGTTATAGTGTTTCTTATGTTTGCCAGGATGATAATTGCACCCGGTTCATTAAACCCTGTAACATCGAGACCTCGTTGATTCGCATCTACTGCGGTTTCATCGGTTTCGTTGTTGTCGCCGTTATTTGACATTGTTTTAATGAAAGTTTGCAGAGCAGGTTTCCAAGGAGACAAAAGATTAGGTGCACAATATTTTGGAACACTGTATCCTTCAACGTTGACTAAACCAAAAACTATACATAGGAATCTCTTCCTACTAAGTTCCGGCGGATTTGAACCTTTTACCCACTCCAGACGTCTATTGGAGTATTTACGGGAAAAGGGTCTGTGTGAAAAAGCACAACTGAGTTACTCTAAAGTCTTGCGTTAGTTTTATCGCCTTACCAAATGTTGGGCGCCATGTAGTGTAGTTACTATTTTCCCAATAGGCTCTGCGCATTGGAATAACATAAACAGCAATGTAGACGTAGGACTGAGGTCATCTAGGTCTCTACTGACTATGTTAGACTTAATTTAGGTTTGCGCCAGCTAGCTCAGAGGTCACTGGAAACTTTCTTGACTGAATAGGAAGGGATCAGCTTCCCTGGCTCAGACAAGAAGGGATTCAGCTTCCGACAACCACATAAACATGACAACTTTGCTCCCTCAGAATAAGAGTCAATCTCTAGAGTCGTGTGAAACAATAGACAGTTATTTCACTCAGTCAGATGTTCGTACTTAGTTTCACCAGAGTGCAGAGAATAGAGAGACGGGCGTTTTCAATAAAAGGTATTATTTATTGAGCAGTCTTCCTTCTCATGCAAGAGAAATGAATTGCCACAATTGCAATACTTAATGTAAAGTAAAGTACGTACAGTAAAAGGAGTATTATGAAATAATACTGTAAAAGCATTGATATGGTTTCTTAGCCATAAGACACTTTAAAATGGATAAAATATATATACATATATACATAGGCTAACATGCTCAACTGGTGCTTCTAAAATACGCCTACCCCTGTGTACCTGACCTAAGCCTAATACGTGGGGAGGAGTAAGTAAGTAGCAGTTTAAGTTAAGTAGGTTTGTTGCCAAGGATCTGTTCAAGAATTCTCTCTAAAGGTTTAGTGAGCACTGTACCTTGGGAATAGAATGTAGGAGGTCTGGTATCTCTCTCTCTGGACTCGATATCCCAGTCACCCGCAAGGGTAGGCTGGAAATGCCGGAGCTGGATTTTCTCGGCAGGAGAAAAGACAGCGTCTTTCTCAGCGCGTCAAAGAAGAGGGGCAGCGTCCGTGTGCTTCTCGCGTCTGCTGGGCTCTCGGAAAGTAGATTAGCTGCTCTGCTCCAAAACCACTACCGTTTGTTTGCTTAAGGCAACGTTGGTATATTTATACCTGAAAGGTGCCGAGTTTGACGTAAGGTTTGGACATAAGACGTCAATAAAGATGTCACTAAGAACTGGCCATTCTTACAGTGCTCGCAGGAGTTCTATTACAAATCAAAACAAAGCAAGCGGGGATTTCCCAGGTTGCTGGAGGTTTGGTATGTCGAAAGAACTCGGTATGCTCTCTAGGAATTCAAGGAAGTAGCTTTTGCCGTGCCTTGGACTGCAAGGGCGATTTACTGAAATATGGATCTGATTCTTATGCCATTGTAGGGATATTATTGATTATAGCCGTACAGGGGCATAAAGTCACAATATTGAATCGGGTTCCTAGATAAAACACATCAATATCAATAAATAGTTATTAAAGGGCTCCTTTCCCTTTCCCCTTTTTTTCCACAAAATCTTCTTTATCGCTTTTCCTTTCACCTGTTTACCCATACCAGCATCACACTCATTTTTACTCATACACTATGTTCTGGGTTGTTTTATTCTACTTTGGGATTTCCATTGCTCTCTTCCCTTCCTCTCTGTATTCATTATATTTCCACTATTCATTTTTATTTCTGAATATTTTGTTTTCTGAGCTTTTATCAGGGGTTTTACTGTGCGATTACGCCCTTCTGTATTTGCAGTTACCTTTCTCTTCTGTTATATGTGTATATTTCACCCCTTTCTGGCCCTTTTCCCCAATTCCCTTCGCCTAGGTATGTATTGTTTACATCTCCTAGCTTCTCCCTGTTTCTTTATAAGCATCAGATAGGTGAGATGTAAATACACAATGGTTTTCATTCCACAGGAGGCATATTTCTCTTCCCCTAACTGTGCGGGTACACTATCCACAGACTCTTGTTCTATGACTGGTCTGACTTTTTCAAGGCATATGTTCTTTAATTTGTTTCAATTTCCACACAATCAGTTGTAACTGTTCCTTCTGGGTTTTTAGGATATCATTTTTCATTACAGATACTCCTAACAGAACCTGCAAAGATTTTTGTATGATCAGCATTATTTCCAGCATTGAGGCACTCGATAATGCTGTAATCTCCAGGTTAGATATTGATCCTTCCACCTGGTAGTTTGGTATAATTGGGGCATCTCCATTCTTTAGTTTGCCTTCACTTGTACCACTTCCTTGTTGTTTGGCCCCATTCTGCTTTTATCACGTTCCACACTTCCCTACCCTTTTTCTGAGTTTTGAGCTCAGATTCGGAAAGGAGACGGGGCGAAGAGGACAATCTTGGTTCTATAGGTAGATCGCTTATGTTTGGTATATCATGATGGCTTGCATACAGCAACTCCACATCCTGGGATGTCAAGCTATTTAATGCTGATTGCTTTCCCACCCATAATTGTGAATGAGTTAGTTGTTGGTTCTTTTTAAAATGTTTGCCCACTAAATCTTTTATCGACTTGGTGACTAATGCTCCACCTTTCACTCCCCTACTTTATTTTGCTGGGGTGGTTTTAGTCTGGGGCTGTTTTATCTGGTTTTTGCATCTAGATCTTGGGGTGCCTCATCTACGCAGCTTTTGTTTCCTTCTCTCATATATCAGGCATCTTTTATCTCCTCTCCTTCTTCTACGATGCTGGTTGACTTTGCACGATTATTTTGTCTCTTGAGTGCTCTGAATTTCCCTGGTGTCATGTCCTACTTCCTATTGGCACGCATGCCCGTTTTTACAAATATTCACGGACCGCCTTTACTATTGTCCCAATCTTGTATGCCACTACTCTACTCAATTTTAGCTCGAACGTGCTTAATGCTTCCTCCTTTCACACTTATCTTGCTTTTATACTCACTCCTTGTACTTACAACTGCTCACCAGCTGACACTCACTGCCAAACGACCCATTGCTGTCACCAGCCAGGTAGTATTTACCCTCTTTTGCTCTCCTTATTGTTAATGTTAATGTTAAAATGAGTTTTATATAGCGCTCAGCTACTCCAAGGAGTGTCCCGGCGCTTCAAAACCCAACGCAGAAAACAGGAACAGACCAAAACAAGTGATAAACCTATTGAACAAACAGCCAGGACTTTAGATCCCTCCTGAAAGCTAACAGAGTAACATTTCTTCTTAAGAGAACTGGCAAGGCATTCCACAGTTGGGGTGCCAAACATCGGAAAGAGCGACCTCCAATGCGTGCACGTTTAATGACCGGGACAGACGCCAAGTTCAGCGAAGATGACCGCAGCGATCTGGAAGGTTGGTAAAAAGCCAGCCGCTTCCTAATGTAATTGCCACCAATACCATGGAGCGCTTTAAAGTAAGTGTAAGCGCCTTGAAAACAATCCGTTTATGGATTGGGAGCCAGTGAAGGGTTTTCAATGAGTCAGTAGCACTAGCTCTCCGATGGAGGCCTAGAATGGCACGAGCAGCCGAGTTTTGAACAACTTGCAGACATGCAATAAGATATTCCGGCAGACCGAGATAGAGCACGTTGGCATAGTCTAAACGGGAGCCTATCAAGGCCTGCACGGTAGTCTTCCTGTGCTCCAGGGAAAGCAAAGGAAGAAACTTTCTAAGCATCTTGAGGAGGCCAAAACATTTCCCCACAAGTCCGAGAACCTGAGGCTTCAAGGTGAGGCCATTATCGATCTGCACCCCCAGATTCTTAGCATTGGACGAAGCCTCGAACGGAGGAAACATGGCTGCCGGCCACCAAGACTGCCACCTAGGGTCAGAAGGACACCCAAAAAATAACACCTCAGATTTATCAGAGTTGCACTTGAGGCTGTTGAGCAGGAACCAATCGAACACAGCCCCAAGACAACCTCTGATACTCTCACCGTCAAAGTCAGAGCCCTTTTTACAGGAAAAAAGGAGCTGGGTGTCGTCCGCGTAAGAAACGATCTGGGCATCAAACGACTCTGCTAGGGCCGCCAATGGGGCCATATAGATGTTAAAAAGAGTAGGGCTCAAAATTGAGCCCTGAGGAACTCCTACCTCCAAAGGCGGCACCTCGGCAGAGAACGGAGGGGCCCAGACCGTTAGACGGCGGCCTGCTAGGAAGGACTTAAACCAGCTGAACACCGTTCCCCGTAGCCCGATCTCCCAGAGTCTTAAAAGGAGGCCGCCATGGGGAACGGTGTCAAAGGCCGCCGACAGATCCAACATCACCAGCATCACCTTACCTCCCAGATCAAGAACCTCCTTAATAGCCTCAGTGACCTCCAACAGCGCGGTCTCCGTGCTCATATTGGCACGGAAACCCGACTGAGTGTCGTGCAAGATGTTGTGGCTTTCAAGGAAGTTGGAAAGAGAGGAGTGAACATGCTTCTCCACCATTTTGGCAAACTCTGGGAGGAGAGAAATTGGCCTATAGTTCGCATGTACCAGAGGGTCCAGATTATTCTGCGGTTTATTATCCAAGTTCTGGTTCCAATCTTTACAAAAGACTCCTTTTATCTTCTTTTCCCGGTTTACTGATTTTCCCAGCAGGGACCAGTCGTCTGGACGTGCCCTGCCGCAAGCTGCTCTCCAACAGGACCCTGTGGGGGGTGGGGGGGTTGGCTTAGCTGCACCTCCTGTTTCCACCGCCCTCTGCTGTACTCAAGGATAGACAGGCTCAGGGTGCTCCCGTCTTTCTGCCACCACAGCAAGTCACACTGGGATACTAGTGAGAGGCAATCCATGATAAACGCAGAAACGCAACCCCCTGATCGGAGCCCCCCTAGGTACTGCCCTGCCAGCACTGAAGTCTCCACAGTTTAACAACTCCCACGGCCCCTCCAGTGGAACCGGAGCACATCTGTATGCTGGGCCTAGCAGGAGAGTGCTAGCTGAGCCTCACTGCGATGTTGCTAATATTGAAACCGGTGTTAGCAGCAGAGGAAATACGGCCTTCACCGGCCCTCAAGTGGGGCCTGTGCACCTCTCCAAATCTCCTCACTGGCCTCACCGCAGCAGTTGCAACAGCGATGCTAGGACGGCTTCAGCGTCGTCATCCGTGCCAGACAGAGGTACCGGATTCTGAAGTTCTGGGTTCTGGGAGCAGAGCAGGCCCGGCTCAAGTCAGTGAGTCGGGTGCGCAAAGAGACAATGCAGGTTACAAATCTGCTCGTAGGAATACGGGCTTCAGAATTGCTCTTGGCAGCAAAGGGAACAAAAGAATTAGAATGGGTTAACAATCACGGAGCATCATAATTTTTATCCCATCCTAAGATACTGTAGGAGTACATCATAATCATTCATAGTCAGCACTCAAATGTATTCTGCGCGATCAATGTTACAAAAAAAATATGGTGTATTGTATATTTAAAGTACTCCATGTGAAAACTAATGAGACTTACAAATTGTGTGAATGGAAATGTGATTAATGGTCTCTGCAACAGTTACATATTAATATTTTAAAAGAAATTAAGGTTTAGATGCGTCTCGTGAAGCTGGTGAAATAAAGTGCATGTGTAGACTTATGTTTATGCACTTATATGTGTAAAAAGAAATTGCATTCATTAATGCAAAAGACATTTTCTTAATATTTGCCATTTATTACACTGCATTTGCTGTGTGTAGAAATGTGCACGTATTTGTAACCTTGTGCACTATTAAGTTGACATGATTTTTGGGCCTTGAGAACCGCGATCCGCCTGACATTCTCCTCCGCCTGCATGCCATTTCCCCCCGCCATATTAGTATAGCGGGTGGACCCCGGCGGACGGAAAGACCGTCCGCCGGTCACACAGGTGACCGGGCGGAAAAGGGGCCTGATATGGTGGCGGTGTCTTCTAGACACTGCCATCTATATTACAATGGGAGCGGGAAGCAGCCTTTCCGAAAGGCATGCAGATAGCTCAGTTGGGGGGCCCGTTGCGGGCCCCAAGGGTATTGGGGCGTGAACATGGGTGGTACCTATGGTACCCCCCAGCATTTGCATGCACGTGGCAGGCACTGTGCGGTGCCTGCCACGTTGTGCATGCAAATGCACACAGTGCAGCCACAGCATTCACAATGTTGTGGATGGGGGATGCCACCGTGGCGGTGGCATCCTAATTGCCGGTCCCAGCACCGCTAGGGTGGCAGGCAGACGAAAGTCCGCCCGCCATCCTAATAGGCCCCTATGAATTCAGTTAGTATTCTATCTTCTAATGGGGTTGCGTCAGGTAGTGTTGTCCCCTGTGATATGCCGGATTGTAGCTCATGTCTAATTTGAAGGTACCAGAACATTTCCACAATTGTTAGGTCAAATTCTTGGTGTAGTTTTATAAAGGGGACAACATCTCCTTCGGACCACAAGTCTCTCACAGTACAAATGTCAATCTGGTCCCATCTCTCAAAACCCTGACTTTTCTGCAGTGTTTCAAGCACTTCAGCGTCTCAAAGTGGTGTCGCTTGAGTTATTGTGGCCTGCCACCCCAATTTTTTGTGGATCTGGTGCCAGAGCGTAACAGTCTGCAGTGTAGGTCCTCTCATATGGTATTTACTAGGGTTAGTGTATAGAGCTCTTGTGTAGCCCACCTGCATCAATATATGATGGTCCATCCAGTATGCGGGTTCATCATGTGGGCGGTAGACCCATTGATTGCTTACTGCCAAGCCCTGGGTCCTTAGTCACTAATACCCCAAGATACTTAAAACCCTGCATTGCCACGTCCACTTCATAGTTAGCCAGCAGTTTCAAGTCTTTTCCTCTCAATCTAAAGATAACTGATTTAGCCCAGTTGATTTTATAAGCGGAGTATTGGCCGAAATTTGTAAAGATGTTAAGCTACATTTAGCAGCCCGTCGTCGGCGTATAAGGATATCCTGTCCTCCCAATCCAGGGTCCATCAGAGTCCACATAGCAATGGATCGCATATGACCCAGGTTGATAGGGGCTCTAGGATTAATGAAAAGATTAGCGGCGAGAAGGGACAGCCCTGCATTGTGCCCCTTCGAAGGGGGAAAGAGTGAGAGGTCCGTCCATTCACTACGACCTTCTCTAGTGGGCATGCATACAATAATCCGATCCATTTCAGGAATTTTGGACAAATCCTAGCCTTTCTAGAAACATGAAGCGATACGGCCATTCCACGGTATCAAAGGCCTTCCTGACATATAGAGTAATTTTTACCGTATCTTCGTATATTGTATCGGCCCCTACTGAGTATTCCATGGAGTCCACGTAAATTGAGAGCAGTATTTCGCCCTGGCATGAAGTCGGATTGGATGGTGGTGGTCCAATGTTGTTATTAAAGGGATCAAGCGAGTCACCATCATTTTAGTTAATATCTTGACCGCAGAACTGAGGAGTGAAATAGGCCGATATGAGTCATACTGTGTAGTTGGTTTACCTTCTTTGTGAATCACTACTATGGAGGCAAGACATTTCAGTATACATTTTTAAGAGACATGGTAAGATACAGGTAGCACCCGTTTTTATAAAATTTATTAGGAAGGCTGTTGGGTCTCATCGCTTTTCCTGATCTAATGTTAGGGATTGCATTTGCTACCTCTTCCAGTGAAAAGTCCAATTCCAACAATGTCCTGTCTTCCGAGGAAATCACTGGGAGGGGCAAGTCAGCTAAAAAGTCTTTGATTACCTCTGTTATAGCCATCCTCTCTAGGGAGCATACATTTTGGAAGTAATTTGCAAAGGCTTCTGCTATTCCTTACAGGTCTCACATTGAGTCCCCCTTTCCTCTTCTAGGGCAGTAACCCAACAAATCGCTCGGTCTCGTCTCTATAGCCAGGGTAACAATTTACCTGTTTTATCCCCCAATTCATATATGTATTGCATCACTTGTGCCTGGCACTTACTTTTCCTCTGACTAGTTCTCAATATTCCTGTCTCCTGAGTTCTAGTTTATGGCTAGCATTGTCTCTGTTTCTAGAAGTAGTATTTCACTTTCCAGTTCCTCAAATTCAGCCCTTTCATTCCTGTTTGTCCTACTGCCAGAAACAACGCTTGTCCCTTTATTACCGTTTCAAAGGCCGTGCACCAAATCCGATGGGATTTGACCGAGGCTTCATTTCATTTGAAGTAATTCTCATTTGATTTTGCTAGGTCTTTTTTATGTTTGAGATTTTTAAATACCAAGGGGGCAATTCGATGGACTGTCCGGATTGTGTCCTGTTTAGCTGATATTGCCCCCAGATAGACGAGTGGTCCGAGATTCCTTGTGCTAGCTGTCGCACGTCTTGGAAGTTGAATGATCTGTCTGCTAATGTTAATAAAAAAATCTATTCATGAGTTATGTTAAGATGAATTTATAAAGCGCACAGACACCAAAAGGTTTTATGGCGCTATGAGTGGCTAGTATGTGCTCCTAAATAAAATGTGTATTGTTTCAATAGTGGGTTATGTGTTCGCTAAACGTCAATTAGTCCCATTGCCCCTAGAATGTCAGGGAGTTTGGGTGGTTGGTTTGTCACATCTCTGGGGGGATTGCGATTTACAACGTCACACATTGAAGTCCCCTCCAACCAAGAGTCCCCCCTGGGGCAGTCCAAGTAGAAGAGCGCTCAACTCCGGCAGCCACACCAAGTGTAGTGCTGGTGGTATATATACCGATACTATGTTGACTGGCCTTCCCTCCCAGATGTCAGGGATTTCAGTAAATTGGCCCTGGGTGACAGTCCATTTATTCTCCACTATTAGTGGGAAGTTCTTCATCAATAATATGCATACCCTTCGAGACCCTAAGGTGAACCCCGCCTGCGATGTTAAGTAATAACCCCACCTGTCTGGGGCTTTCCATGTGTTACCAAATAGATGAGTTTCTTGCAAGAGGACTGTAGTGTAGTTCCTATATTCCCAATAGGCTCTGCGCATTGGAATAATATATACTATAGATTTGACGTAGGACTGAGGTCAACTAGGTCTCTATCGAATATATTAGACTTAATTGTGAGTGCCAGCTAGCTCAGAGGTCACTAGAAACTTTCTCGAATAAACAAGAAGGGATTAGTTTCTGACAACCGCATAAACATGACAACTTTGTTTCCCAAGAATAACAAATGTATCTCTAGAGTCGAGGAAACAACAGATAGTTATTTCACTCAGTCAATCGTGCATGCTTTGTTTCACCAGAGGTGCAGAGAAATAGAGAGACGAGCGTTTTCAATAAAAGTATTTATTGAACAGTCTTCTTTCTCATGCAGAAGAAATGAACTGATACAATTGTAATACTAGTTGCAAAGTACAATGCATACAGTACAAAGAGTATTATAAAATATTACTGTAAAAGCATGGCATAGTTTCTAAGCCATATAAAATAACATACATAAATAACAAAGACTAAAAAGTACTCAACTGGTGCTTCTAAAATACGCCTACCCCGGTGTACCTAACGAGGTAAGAAGTAAGTGAGGTGTAGCTTAGTTTCAGTATTCTTTGCCAATAATCTAATCCTAGATTTCTCTAATGGTCTAATCAGCTCCGTACCTTGGTTCAGAATGTAGGAGGTCTGGTATCTCTCTCTCAGGACTCAATTTCCCAACCACTCGCAAGGGTAGCTTGGAAACACTGGAGCTGGATTTCTCGGCAGGAGAAAAGACAGCGTCTCTCTCAGTGCATCTGCTGGAGGGTCGGCTTCCTTCGGCACTTGCTGCGCCTTGCTGTGTCGTGTAGGTAGATGGTCGAACTGCTCCAAACCACCGTGTGTTTGCCTGGGCAAGTGTGGGCATATTTATACCTTGAAGGTGCCGAGTTTGATGTAAGGTTGGACATAATAACGTCATCAAAGGGTCTCAGTTCTTTGAAAACTCCATGAGTTCTTGGACAAATCAATATTCAAGCAGGGGGAAGTCCCTGACTGCGAAGGCGGGTTTTTCCAATAAATCGTTGTAGATTTTCGGAACTAGTTTACGTAGCCATGCCGTATTAGGACTGCATGAGCTATGTCTTAATATGGTTATGATTTCTATGCCTATGTAAGGATACAGTACTTTATACCTATATAAGGGCATGAATCGGGAAAATTACACTAGGGCCCTAAAATGTTATACAACAAGACTACATCAGGTGTTTTACGTTTGATGTATTGTAGCACTATACCTCTTTTTATTTTGTCGCCTAGTCCTTTAATGTTCCCGGACAGTATTCTGAGTTTAGGGATAAATGGTGTGTCAATCATATGTTATATGTGTTAACCCCAAGGCCTCTCTTTTCCCGACAGAGAAGATGGATTGAGGATAGAGGTGCTTGTCAACTGCCTGGTATCAGGTTTTACTGTTAAGTTGTATATAGGGTATGGAGTCGGACCTGGCCGTTACACTGTGTAGTGTATGAAGGTGGAGTTAGAGGTAGCTGCTCTCGCCTGCCACAGTACGAGTATGGGAGGTAAAAAGCTACTCGTAGCATACAAACCAGCCTTACTATAAGACACAGTAGTAGTTAGAGCTGTAAATTTAAAAACAAAGAAATACCTTTATATAACACAACATATATAGAGCACAAGCACCGTCATAAGAGCACTGAGTTATAATGCACAAACCGATATTGTTGATAAAAAATGATTCAATTTTATTCTTAAAAACAGAGACAATGTAGTACCTCACTCGTTAAGCCAAGTGAGGAACTACATTGTCTCTGCTTTCGTTAAACCTATGAAGGATTGCTCATTCTAAAGGTATGCTTGTTTGATAACAGTCCGTTAGCACTGTGGAGAGTAGTTTGGAATTTAATTAGATATTAAGGACATTTCTATCCTTGTTTCGCAATATAGGTACTACATGAATAAATTGTTCTATGGAATTAGCCAGCAGGGCTATTACGTTTTGTCTGGGTGTGTCTAAATTAACAAGACTATTTCTCAGATAATAAGAGGTATGTATTTGTTTGCTCCTCTGTGTGATATGTGTAGATTCGTTTTTTAAATGATGTTGATGTATATAGATTAACCACTGTCTCTAGTGATGAAAGTTTTTGATCTATCCCTAAGCCATTACGCTCATGACAAGAATAGGCTTCAGAGGGTATCTCTGCTTTTAATGTACTACATAGGAGTTCAATACTGTATATTGTAAAGTATTTTTAATTGGTTTTAATGTGTCTTAGATCAAACAGCACCTAAATGTCATACTGTATATAAGAGCCTGTGTATTAAATATGTGCATTCCTTTATAGAAAAATAACCGTCCTGAAGAATCGTCACATCTTCAAAAAAAGCACTGAAACGCTGCGTCGACTTTTATGTTTTTTTATTGTTTTTTTTGTAATTTCTTGTATTAATTTGCAAATGTGATGTATGGAACAGTGTACAAGGCAATACCTTGTTTTTAAGAATAAAATTGAATCATTTTTTTATCAGCAATATCGGTTTGTGCATTATAACTCAGTGCTCTTATGACGGTGCTTGTGCTCTATATATGTTGTGTTATATAAAGGTATTTCTTTGTTTTTAAATTTATAGCGCTAACTACCACTGTGTCTTATAGTAAGGCTGGTTTGTATGCTACAAGTAGCTTTTTACCACCCATAGTCTTACTGTGGCAGGCGAGAGGAGACTTCTGAGTGACTGGCCAAAGGCCTGTTTAGTGGGACCATTATTCTTTTGTAACTTCTCACCCTGTCGCGTATCGGATTTGAGGATATCTCCCGTTTGTGTTTTTGGAGTTAGAGGTAGACCTCTGAGTTTGTCACTGTTTGAATGCAATTATACAAACTATAAAACAATTTAACGTCAATAATGAAACTGGTTTTTCCCCGCCCTGCCTCCCTGCATGATGGAGCCAAACTCACTCACCTCCCCAAGCTTGCAGAGTGCCTGTCGTCCCAACCCAACTTAAACTAGAGAGCTTTGACACATCCTGCACTCCCACCCCAGAAAATATATGTTAGAGGGTACCAAACTCATAGGGGAATGTCCACTGTCTCTCGTGATCTTTCTATATAAGATCTGCCAACCACGGAAGTTCGATCTCTTCCAACGGGTTAATACACTTGTTTTTTATCCACTGAGTTTGCCCATTAGTTTTCCGATATCTTTGCATTTGGTATACAATCCTGTCTAATAGTGTTAGTAGATTCGTATTCCTCCTCCTGTCGTATTTCGTTGCTCTGTCGGTCTCTGCCCACTTCTGGATCTACGTCTCTCAGCAGTTACCTCAGGCTCTGGTCCTTTTTTCCATTTGGGTTTGTATTTCCTACTCGTCGCTACCCTTCCATCCAATCTCATGCCTCCTCGAGTTGTGTGAAGAACCAGGTTTTTCCTTCTTACTCCACACGCAATTTAGCAGGAAAGAGCATGGCATTATTAATTTCTTTATCTAGCAATGCTTTTTTGACTTTTAGTAAGCTTCTCCTTTGTCTCTGTACTTTGATGGTAAAGTCTGGGAAAAAGGATATTGTGCTGCTCTTGTATTTTACTGATGGGGCACTATTATGCAGTCTTCAGTATGACATCTCTTTCGTGGATATTGAAAATACGAGCAAGGAGCGAGGGGAGCCCTCTGGGTTGGTTTGCCACCTGGTTCTCGATGCGCCCTCTCCACTGAAAAGTAATTAGAAAGTCTGCAAGGTTGTAGATGTTTGAGGATCAGTTCCTCCACGACGATATCAGTTTCCAGCCCCTCTGCTTGTTCCGGTACTCTGGTGATTCTGACATTATTTCATCTAGACCTCGCTTCATAATCATCCATTTGGGCCTCAAGAAGTTTGCTCGTTCTTTGCAATTCGGTGATTTGTCTCTTAAGAGCCTTGGTGTCGGATTGCAGGCTGGTAGTTTTTTCCTCCACCTCGGGGACACTTATTCCCAAGTTCCGAAAGTCTGCCCTGATTAACAAGACCTCAATCGTAACTGTTTCTATGCTGGTTTCTAGGGAGGATCGAACCCCAGTGATGGTGGTCATTATGTCGCGTAATGTAGGGGCCTCAGTTTTCCCAGTTGGCACTGTTAGGGTCTGTTGTTGATCTTGTGAGTGATTCGCCGTCTCTGGGTTTTTTTGCCATGTGAATTTGTCGATTTTACTCTGGTCAGAGTTACCTACTCCCTCCCAACATGTTAATCTGTTCTCAATTGTGCTTCTGGAGGGGACTTGTAGTTGAGTGTAGTGCCGTGAGGATCCCACCGACAGCCTGCGGGACCACTCGGATCTCCATGCAGCCTGATGGTGCCTCCCAATCAGTCCAACTTTTCAATAGGACTCGATTTACAGTGTTTGAAAGTCCTCACACTTAGTGAGGCACTGAGAGGGTTGAGCTCTGTCCCTTCTATCTTATTACAGTATATCACCTTCTTGGGTTCAATTACTTCCAATTTAGCGGTCACAAGTGACTGGCTGAGCAGGTAAGCACTCACATGGTGCAGCCAGCTATTTTTACCAATTTTGGCCATTTCGTGAGGGGGATTTGATGGTTGGTTTCTCCGCCTGCAGCTGGTATCAAAGCGGCCTTTCTCCAGTGATTCTGTCACTGTTCGGCCTCCCTGTCGTTCGCAACACTATTTGGCTAGGGTCACTTTGGGCCTCAACTGGTGGAGTAGACAGTCTGACACAGGTTGTATGGAGGCCCTACGCCCTCCGTGGGTAAAAAGAGAGGGGGCAAGAGTAATGCGATTTCTCTGCTTCTCCTGCCCTCCAGCTCAAATATGTATCTGCGGCTCCGTGAATCATGTCTGTGCTTCAGGCCATGTCGCAGATGCTTACCACACTCTTGCCTTCTCACTTTCTACCACAGCGGTCAGAGCTGCACTGCAGTGCTCAGTAGTGTTGCTTCATTCCACTTCAGTTGGGCGGTGCTGGAAAGCCTTATATTTTGGTGCTCGGAGTGGGTCTGTCCAGACGCTGCTTCTCACAGTGTTCCAGTTCGCCGCACAATCAGCTTCACCTGCGAACCAGGTATAGTTGCTGGGAGACTCTCTTATGGTTCCGTATCCACGCAGGGCTGCTTACTGGAGGACCCGGCTTAGTCGGTCGAATAGGCCGGATCATGTTTCCACTTGGTATTGCGAGATGTGGGCTTTGCCGCTGGCGGTGCCTTCCTTGAGGGTGCTAGGTGTTTTTAGCACTTGAATTGGCCCCATACTATGCGGATGTTTACGGAAGGTGTGATATTTTTGCGGTTGGCCGCGGAGCTCTTCTAACTTGCCGCTAACTTCATTGCCGGTTGGCCACACCCCCAGCATATAAATCTATTTTTGAATTTATAATTCAATCTTATTAATCTCAGATTTAATTGTTGAGTTGATTATTGTGTGACTAAATTGATTTCACTGTATTGGATTTTAAATTGTGATTGTTTTTCCCTCCTACCTCACAAGCAGCTAAAAAGACCATTTGGTTGAGTAGGGGTGTTTAAGTGGGTCCCAGCCCTCGCAGTTGGTAGCAGAGTAGGATGGTTAGCTCTTGAAGTAGAGGAAGATAGACTCTAACCTAAAAAAGTCTAGACCTTTACAAAAAAAAAAAAGTCTAGACCTAACCCCAGTGACCCTAGTCCAGAGTCCAGGATCAAGACGTGAAATACAAACGGAGTTCCATTGGCATGCGTCGAAACAGAGGAGTGAGTATTAGCAGGGTTGTGTGTATGAGAATTATGCTTAGCTTGCAGTGAAATAGTAATTGTTTGATGTCTGGTAGAGATGTGAAAGTTGTGTGGATGCGGTGTTAAGTTTTTGTTGAACTTGTTATCGGGTCGGACGTGACCGTAGATCTCGGTATATATAATAAAGTTGCTGAAGACACTGGGTTGTAATTGTCTGCTAAAGTTTGTAGGGTTCGTTGTGAAATGTCTCAATGGCCCAATTGAGGTAGGGAACTTTGTAGTGCAAGATAGAGTTCTGATTAGTGTGGTGGACCATTTGCGCAGGAGGGAAACTACACTGATGAAAGTGATTCCCCGCTGGTCAAGGTTTCATTTGTGAATATGTGTGTTCTTCGGGTAATTGAATTCTGTTGCAGATAATTGTTATTTGTCGGCTTTCGTATGATTAGTATGAACGAGAGAGAGAGTGTGAGTAGTTGTGAAGGAGGGATGAACTGCTGCAAGGAATGACAGTAACATCAGAGAGTGCTGCGCTAGGGATAGGTCGTTGAGTAATGCTGCACTTGTACTGGCTGTACTTGTCATTTGGTGCTGAACTGTTATTGGTGGTTGCATTGTTACGGATCTTGAAATTATTGAGTTTGGAATTGATTTGCAATTGTCTAGATAGGTTCCAAAATGAGATTCTTCAGATCAATAAGAGATATAATACGAGGAGATATGGATGTACCTACATGAGGGGGCAAAGAGGCGCCACCAGAAGATATGCCAGCTCAATACATGGCAACAAATGTAGGGCTCCACACTATTATTTTGCTTAGAAATTGGCACAAGATCGCAAGGAAAGAAGGTGCATTAGCCTTTCCACACTATGGTATATTTAATTTGAAGATAATTGACAATCTGACAGAAATATCGCCTGCAATAAAACCATTACCTAGAGCTACACAGTTTGAAGCGCTTAATGAGTGTCTTTGCGCAGTGCATGCAAAACAAAGGGATAAAGGAAATGAAGAAAGGGATGTGTGCATGCGCAGATGTGAGATGGGATGAACAACAAAATAGATAGAGGGTAGATATGATTGAGGAAGCAAGATTATATCTGCCATAATGAGCGAGGGAAGTGATACTGGAAGAGAAAGAACGAGTAGATAAAATAATAAAATGGGAGATGGCCATGAGGACAGTGACAATGACACAAGTGACAGTCTTCTGGATGGACTGTTAGCAAAACGTCCACCCCATAGAACCAGTCACACATTGGAGGTGGGGGAGATATAGATGTTACTAACAGTTCTGGAGGTGCTTCAGCTCCGGGAGCTTCAAGCTCCAGTGTTGTGGGTGGTCATATCAACAGGCATGACACAAGCTGTATATGGGAAGAGAATATGGGAGGATGTGCCCCAAGTCCATCTGGAACTTGTAATTCTGATTCAGCTTCAAGAATTCCCAATGCGCTTACAGTGCTGGTGGCCATTGGTCCTATAGTTCCACGTATGATCCAAGTTTGGCTGGGAATGAAAGTCAGAAAATGCCTGTTCCTACAGAAGTGAGGGCATCAGTAAAAAGAACAGATGGCCCTAATGCGAGATCTATTCCATTATCTCTGATGAATGTGAGTTCACTTCGTGCAGTGAGTGCAGATCCGTCTGCAGTACAGAATGGATTTGGACACATAAGGTCCTTTTCTGGATTGGCAGGTATGGATTCACCTGGGACATTTCTCTTACCTGCTGCCTTCCTTGGGATATCTGCTGCTGTCCATTGCTGCCTACTAGATGGAAGGGCTGCTGACCCCGTAAGGAACTGCTGCCTGGGCTCCGCCACTGAATGTCAGCACGCGGGGATTGGTGAAGGGGACTACATCCCCCAGAACCCTCCAGTGTCGCGCGTTGTCACGCCATCAATCAACGCCAGGAGGTGCTGAAATTCAACAGAGCCCTCCCGCAGTGCGGGATACGCGTGGGCGTGCCCGGGTGAAGCCCGTGCCAAGGGCGTGCCCGTCCATAACCGTCAAAACCAGGAGAAGGAAGGGCTGGGCCACCCCTCTTTACACTTTCATCTTCCGACCATACAGACTTGGTTAGTGACTGTTTTTCGATTGTTTAAGAGGTAGTTTGTGGTTTGTATCTATCTTCCAATAGTGTGTCAACTAGGTCCTGGGTCAAAAAGCCAATAATGAGTAAGATGAGTCAGAAGGGGGTCGTTGGAACACTGGATGCGTTTTTTCTACGAGCAGAATTTGCCCTTATAAAGGAAATTGAGCTTACTCAAAGAAGATTGTCCCTTGACCCCCGTAGGGTATCAGCAGGGGCACCCTTAGTGTGTTCCCAGGAGGGGGTGGGAGCTTCAGGTGATTCATCGCAACAACTCACACCTGGGCCATCTCTCCAACAGTTAGCTGACCCCAGCATCCCCGATAGAGCCCATATCATCACTAATCCATCTCCCGACATGATGTTAACACGTCAGCAGCGCCAAACCCAGGCTAAAAAGGTAGAGGGCCAAACTGCAGCTCCATCTAAGAAAAGGAAAGCGGTGGGCTTCCTTCTACTGCACACCAGGCTAGTAAACTGCCTAAAACCAAAGGGCCTGCCCGGAGCAAAAAAGTTTGCGCTCAGGAGGCTGCTTTAGCCAAGTCTCCAAGCTCTGTACCTATCTCCTCCCCTCACCCTATCCAGATGCCATGTGATATGGATGGTAGGCTCCTAGCTAAGTTTGAGGAGAAATTACAAGCAATGATTGAGCCGTTGGTAATAAAATTGACATCAATTGTCCAAAGATTACCTAACATTGAGGACCACTTATTGTTGACAAATGGCAGTACTATGAGTCACCCAATTGCTTCTAATGAAGTCCTGGCTTCCGCTCATCCTGCTACTGCTAGTGTAAATGGTGGTGACAAGGCGATGGCAGATAGTACCGTTGTAGAACTTCTGCCCTGTCCAATGGGCAATCCAGCAGTACCTGATATATCCGCTCCTCGCGGCAGTGAAGCTCCTGGGAGTAGCATCAACACCAGGGTCTCACAGGGAGGTGTGAATAGGCATCATCTAAATGATTTTTTTAACTTACCCCCAGAGTCAACACCCTACACCATCGTACTTGCCAACGTACCGCATTTACATTCTGGTGCTGTAGAAAACTGGGCTTCCTTGAGGAACAAGGCTCTCCATCTAATTAATTCCAAAACTGGATTGGGTGGACCTCTATTTGAGAGTTTCAAAATGGCACGTAGAATAAATTGGATAGGTAGCTTGAGGAAAACAAGCAGAGGCGATTGTGTGGTGGTCAATTTTGGTTCTCCTCATTTGGTTAAATTAATCCTTGATAGGGCTGGCTCAAGGTATTTGAACGAAGAAGGTATAAATATTGTCCCGTTGGGGTTTTTTTACCAAGAAACACGGCGGTCAAATACGCCTATGGGTCACCGTAATCTTGCAACCCAGGCACAGGGGATGTATGAGTTTTCTGTCCCGACCTTCAATAGATTCGAATCATTTTCCAATCTGGAGGACATTGATTGACTGGGCCCAGTGATTGCGTTAAGCAATGCCCTCCAAAGTCGGGTCCAGGAAGTTAGTGGCAGTCGAATGTTTCATATAAGTAAAGGGGGCAACCCAGAGCCAATTGTAAGTGATTTTGGCTCCTCGCCGATCCTGGGGGTTCGTGACATTGATGAGGTTTGTTTAGGTATGACTAGCAACCATGACCCATTAACCCTATTGACCAACCCTGCGATAGATCAACCCATTGTTGTACAAAGGAAACCCTGTCCTACTATTGTTCCAATGGAGTCCTGCGCAGCTCTTAAAATAGTCTTGTGGAATATTGCGGGGCTTTCAAGTAAACTTGCCACCACTGAATGGATCTCATTCATTGATCAGCAAGATATTATACTCTTACAAGAAACCTGAGCAGTGGACCAGGTATTCTGTGAGGGTTTTATCAACTTCTCCAAACCAGCGGCACATGGTGACAGGGGCAGACCGAAGGGGGGCTTATTGATCTGTGTTAAACAGCTGCATTCGTACCGACTCAAGGAGATAGCTATTGACTGTCGGGATATCCTCATTGTCAAGCTATCACATGCCAACTCCCCGGATATTGTACTGATTAATGTTTATTCTAGGGGCCAGCAAGGTGGCAAGTCAACTGATACGATTGATATGCTAGATTTTTTTTAATGCATCATAGAGGCAACAGTAACATTATAATTGCAGGGGATTTTAATTGCACTTTTGAACCGCTAGATTGTGAGGAATTGAACTTTAGCTTTGAGGAGAACGATCAGTGGTCAATTCCACCACTGGAATTACAACCAATAAAAAAATGGACCAGAGCAGCTCTCCAATTAAAAGCCTTCTGCCTGGAACACGAGTTAAGAACAGCAAATGGCCGTACAAAGTCTGACAAAAAAGGGATTCCAATATTCAATAACGGTCATCGTTCCAGTCGTATAGACTATTTTATCATAAATAAGGAAATGTGTCCAGACTTGTTGGATAATGATGGTGGTAGCCCGGCCCGAGAGTGATCACAACCCACTCTTAGTTACCATGCGGGCTATTGGCCCCAACCGTAAAGAAAGCATGCTAATTTGTCCAGACTCGGTAGAGGGCCACCGAACTAATGACATCAGATGTCTTAAATGGTGCAAGGTCGCACTTGATCCTGAGAAACTGTTAGTTATGAATAATTTGGTATCAAATACTATCTCTACTTTCCAGATAGAGGCTGAATCTGGGAAAGTTAAGGACAGGTTTTCCCTGATCCATGAGCATCTTTTTAACCAATTGAAACGTTTTTTATTGCTAAAAACAAAAAAGGACCAGCTCCATCCACCACCAAGGCAGCACCCTGGTATAACTCTATTTGTCGTTCAGCTTACAAGTCCTTGTCAGTTGCAATTAGGAGTAAGGATCAGGCCTGTAGAAAAGAAAAAAGGCAGACTTACGAGGTAGCCAAATCCAAAGCAAAACGTGATTGGGATGAGACTCACTGGGCCGAACTTCTCGAGGCTTGCTTGGGGAGGGATATGACGCGTTTTTGGCACCTGGTTAAATGGGGGAGTGGGAATGTTTGTAAAGTTCCCTCCAACCACGTGGAACCGGACCAGTGGATTAGCCACTATAGAGGCCAATTTGCAATTGACCCGGGGGCAGTGGACTCCTTTGATGTGTCTGTATTTGTGCACTCTCCTCCCCTTAACATCACCATTAAGGAAGTAGAAGTAGCCCTTCTACAAGTTCCAAAAGGGAGGGCTCCAGGTATTGACTGCATCCCTGCAGACCTTTTTGTACAAGGCTTGGCACTATGGGCAACATATATCCAACTTTTAATGAACGCTATTGATAAAGGAGCAGTGATTCACACTTCCTGGGCAGGGGCAGTAATCCTTCCTATTTTTAAAAGGGGGGATCCTTCACTTCCAGGAAACTACAGGCCTATAAGCCTGATTGATTGCATTCAGAAGGTTGTGGCAAGAGTGATCTTAGGTAGAATGCAGTCATGGATGGATGACTTTCACATTTTTACTCTTTCTATCTTTCACCTTTCTGCTCTCTTCTGCATCTCTGCTCTTTTGTGCCTTATTTCTGCTTATTTTCCCTTTTTTCTTTATCCCTTCTTTCCTCCCTTTACCTTTCCCCGCCGCTGCTGCCCCCGCGGCCCCTCCCCCCCCCAGCACGACCGGCCCAATCCAGCTCCCCTCCCCGCCTCCCAGCTGTCCAGCCCTCCCCGACCCCTACTTAATGGCGGCCACTGCGGGCACGCCGCTGGTGCACCGAAGGCGCGTCAAAGGCAAGCACGTCTGTGCCCGTCTGCGACCCGTCTGCAACCAGCACCAGGAACCCTGGACCTCCGCCCCGCCAACGCTACGACCCAGCAGCACTCCACGCACTCAACCCAGGCTGCAACAACAACTGCAAGCTAGCATCACCAGCCGACACCCATGGACCCTTCAGCTGTCACCGCTGCCGGCACACCTGCAGCACCGCCAAGAACACGGATCCAGCACAACCCGCCCACAAGAACACAACCGAACCGAAGACCCTGCAATGCATCCTCCTCAACGTCCGATCCCTCCACAAACACGCAACAGAAATCTGGGACCTCCTCGACAGCACCACCCCAGACGTAGCATTCTTCACCGAAACCTGGACCAACACCACCTCGGGACCGGACATCGCCATCGCCATCCCCCAAGGATACAAGATCTCCAGGAAGGACCACCCCATCCACCCAGGAGGAGGAATCGCCATCGTCCACAAATCCAGCCTCCGCCTGAGCACACTCCCTGACGAGTCCACAGAACTGATGGAACACCTTCACTTCAAGATACTGGCCAGCCCCACCGCCGCCCTCCGAGGAACCCTCATCTACCGACCCCCTGGACCCCGCAGACCCTTCGCCAACTCCATCACGGACATTATCTCCCCGCAGGCCATCGCATCCACCAACTACACCCTGCTGGGAGACCTCAACTTCCACCTCGACAATCAACTGGACCCCAACACCACATCCCTCCTGGACAACCTCCACAACATTGGACTCCGCCAGATCGTGACCGAGCCCACGCACTCAGCAGGACACACCCTCGACCCCCTCTTCACTACAGGAAACTCCATCACCTTCAGCCACACCACCAAACTCATCCACAAGCTACAGAACATCCAGAACGCCGCAGCAAGACTGGTCCTCAACCTGCCAAAACACTGCCACATCTCCCAGCACCTGCGCACACTCCACTGGCTCCCCGTCGAGGCGAGAATCACCTTTAAGATGCTCACCCACGCACACAAGGCCCTCCACGGCACCGGACCAGCATACCTGAACAGCCGACTCAAATTCCACGCACCCCAAAGGACCCTACAATCAGCCCAGCTTTCCTACGCCGTGGTCCCCCGCACCAGAAAGACCAGATCGGGAGGCCGCTCCTTCTCCTTCCTCGCGGCCAAAGCATGGAACGCCCTTCCGCTCCACCTCAGACAGACAACATCGCTCCCCATCTTCGCAAGAAACCTCAAAACCTGGCTCTTCGACAGATCCCCTCCTTGATGGAATGGAACCTGCACCCCCCCACCCCTAGCGCCTTGAGACCCTTACGGGTGAGTAGTCGCGCTTTAACAAACTCCTGATTGATTGATTGACATCCTATCAGATTTACAAGCAGGGTTTAGACGCTCCATTAGCACAGTGGATCAGGTGCTAAGGTTTATCCTTATCTACTGGCGCACCGTTACTTTGGGGAAAGGGTCCATACACCAAGCTTTTGTGAACCTCAGGTCTGCATTTGACCTAGTTCCGCGCTCTAAACTGTGGCATAATCTTCTGAAAGCTGGGTATGCCATTGGAAATTCTGGCCTTTGTCATCAAATTGTACACAGATAACTTTGCTCAGGTTAGATGGGGCAAGGCAGGTCATACCACTGGAAAATTCTTGGTTGAAAAGGGGGTAAGACAGGAGTGCGTCCTCGCACCCACCCTATTTTCTATATACATCAATGGGGTTATGAAATATTTTGAAAACTGTCCTACCGATGGCCCTAGTTTAGGTGGAGAAAAGATACCACTCCTAATGTTCGCAGACAATACCCTTATCCTTTCCAAAACGCGTCAGGGGCTTCAATGTTCCCTTCTTAGGTTTGAAGAGTTTTGTGCTGATCATGACTTGGCGGTTAATGTTGATAAAACTAAGTTTATGATCCTCCAGAACTCCAGAAAACCAATCGGTGAATTAAGGATGAAAGAAGGTGCTTTAGAGCAAACCGAGATTTTCTCATATTTGGGAGTAACTCTAGACAAAAGGTTGAGATGGAGGCCTCAAATTGACTGTCTTGTGACCAGACATGCCCGATTTTATGGCAAGACCGGAGGCTCCTATTATGCTTATGCTTACTAATCTGGCTTTATTACAGTAGCAGCAAAGATAAATGATAAACCACAGTTCCCAGGGGGCCAGGCGAAAGACTGGACAATGGGAACGTGAAAAAACGATAACATAGTGACCAATCCCATGACAGTATAGAGATAAGAGACACAACTGACTGCGCAGCTTCCTCTTTTCTTGCTGCTCGCAGTCAGATAAGTGCTTCTTATCTTTGCTCCCAGTTTTGGTTATTTACTGTGGTTTATATATGATGCATTTAATGTTTGCAGCTTAAATTTACTTCGCGCTATTTCGCGCTACTGCCGCTCGTTGTTTGGCTCCACTGTCGCTGCTCCCGGCGTTTCATTTCCGAGCATGGTCTTACCCCCTTTCCCCCCCCCCGTACTCACCGCTTTGTGGTTTGACCCGTTTTTCCTTCGCGACTCGGCTCGCGCTAACAGGTTTTCTACCGCGTTTCCATAGAGCCGGACGGTGTCCTTTCACAAGCTGTTGGCCACTCGTTTTTTGCTGCGCAGCCCTTTCCCAGTTCTGGACTCCTCTGCCTTCGCTCTCCAGGCTCGCCTGCCTCACGGAGCTCTGCCCCTTCAGACACGCCCCCAAGTGTGCTTTTTTCTTCAGCCTGGTTTTTCTTCTAAAACTTAACCCCCGACTGCCTGTTTGCTGTACTTCAGCATTATGGAACAGGATAGCTCTCCTGAGATGGTTCTTTCTAATGAGGACGGAGAATCATTTAAACAGGATTTAAATAAATTTATTAATTCCTCAGTGGAGAATGCAGTCGAATTATCTATGAGGCGCATGTAAAAAATATGGAGAATTCCATGCTTAGCTTATTGTCCAAGGCTTTGGCCCAATCTGCGGGGGAAAGCAAAAAGCGTAAGGTGGTCCATTCTGCTCCAGTTCGTGCTTCTAAAAAAGCATCAGTTTTGACTTGCGAGTCTTCCTCGCATTTGATTGAGGACCAAGTGCCTCTCAGGCCTCCTTTTAAGGAGGGGTTTGGCGGTTCCGAGGGTAAATGAAAACAAAAGTCGAAGCATGCAGAGTCGCTAATTCAGAAATTGGTTATTTCCACCGTCTTGGACACAGATGATGACATGCCTGACGCTGATGACTTGTTTGACGTTTTTGATATTGCTGACCCCACTTCCCCCCCTCCAAACAGGCCAAGTCCGACTCTTTTAACTTTGAGCCAATTTTTGATTCTGAAGGACTCCCTATGTTTGATCTCTCTTCCATCCGTCACCCTAATTCTACTGAATGGTTACCTTCCCACCACGTTGGGGAATATATTTCGGCCAGGCTGCGCCTTCCTTTAGAGACCGCGGTTCGGTCTAGACTTAAGTCCGAATGCCCAAAGCCCGCTTTACCAGATAAAATTACCCTGGTTCCTGCCAAAGATCAGCCTCTTCTCACCTTCTTTTCGAAGTTTGGCAAGGACCCTCGCAGAGGGGTTGACAAGGCTTGTCTACGTGCCAAGACAAAGTTACTGGCCATAGTGGGTCCTCTTGCCCGCATCTTTGATATGGCTGAATCTGCCCGTCTGGATGGTTCTGACCTCTCAGCGGAGGACGTCTCTATGTGGGCTCAACGTGCCTTCTGCTTGCTAGGGAATGCCAATTCGGCCATCACTCGCGAAAGGCGCAAGGGCCTCCTAGATCCCAAACTTGCCAATCTCGCTCCTTTGGATCCCGGTTCCAAGGCTAATGGTCTCCTTTTCGGAGATAATCTGGTCCGGGACCTTAGCAGATTTGTTTCCACCTTTGCATCCTAGGACAAGGCGCAACAATCAATCAAGAAAGTCTTCGCCCCTCGGGTTTTTGGACGGGCTGGCAGAGGCAGGGGTCACTCTTCCGGCCCTCCATACAACAATCAAGGCTCAAGAGGTTCCTACAATAACTCTCAAGACTACAAACCCCAGTTCTACCCTCAGTGGGGTCGAGGCTTCCGGGGTAGAGGTCAGAAGAACTACCGTAACTCCAACTCCAACCAACAAGGCAAGCCCCTCTCCTCCCCCTCCTGTAGGGGGTTGTCTAAAATTGTTTTTGGCAAAATGGCACACCATTAGTACAGACCCTTGGGTTCCAAACACCACTCAGGGTTATCTTATAGAACTCGATTCTCAGCCTATCCAGACTTCCTTCCCTCCTCCTCTCATTTTTTCCTCCAACATGGCCGCTCTGATCTCAACCGAGATCAACTCTCTTCTTCAAAAACAGGCTATCCAGGTTTCTCCCTTCGACTCCTCAGGCTTTCTCAGCTCTATTTTTCTGGTTCAAAAGAAAAACAAAAAGTTGCATCCAGTAATCAACTTAAAGTGGTTTAATCAATTTGTAGTGTACCGTCACTTCACAATGGAGACAATTCTTCATTTAAGGGACACTCTTTCCCCCAACGATTGGATGGTCCGGTTGGACCTTTAGGACGCCTACCTTACAGTTCCCATTCATCCCTCTCATTCGAAATTCATGCAATTTCAATGGTCGGGAGTGACTTACAGGTTTACCTCTCTTCCCTTTGGTCTCTCTTCCGCACCATGGTGCCTCACAAAACTCTTGAAGCCGGTGGTAGCCTTTCTTCGTTCTCTCAGAATCAATCAATCAATCAATTGAGGGTATCAAGGCGCTGACGGGAGAGGAAGGGGGTGCCGCTACTCCTCGAATAGCCAGGTCTTGAGGTGTCTCCTGAAGGTGAGATGGTCCTGGGTCAGTCGTAGGTGTGCGGGGAGGGAGTTCCATGTCTTGGCTGCCAGGTAGGAGAACGATCTTCATCCGGTGGTGGCTCTGCAAATCCGTGGGACGATGGCGAGGGCGAGGCTGGCGGAGCGGAGCTGGCGGGTGGGGGTGTAGAACAAGAGGCGGTTGTTGAGGTATTTGGGCCCATGTTGTGGAGCGCTTTGTGTGCGTGGGTGAGCAGCCTGAAGGTGATCCTCTTGCTGACGGGTAGCCAGTGCAGGTTTCTCAGGTGGGCGGAAATGTGGTTGTGGCGAGGGATGTCGAGGATGAGTCGTGCGGAGGCGTTCTGTATGTGCTGAAGGCGTTTCTAGAGTTTGGCTGTGGTTCCTGCGTATAGGGCGTTCCCGTGGTCCAGTCGGCTGGTGACGAGGGCCTGGGTGAACGTCTTTCTGGTTTCGGTGGGGATCCACCGGAAGATCTTTCGGAGCATGCGCAGGGTATTGAAGCATGAGGACGAGACTGCGTTGACTTGCTTGGTCATCGTGAGGGAGGAGTCCAGGATGAATCCTAGGTTGCGTGCGTGGTCCCTGGGTGTCGGTGCGGTGCCCAGCGTTGTGGGCCATCAGGAGTCGTCCCAGGCGGATGGGGATTGTCCGAGGATGAGGACCTCCGTCTTGTCCGAGTTGAGCTTCAGACAGCTGTGCTTCATCCATTCTGCGACATCTTTCATTCCGTCCTGGACGTTGGTTTTGGCGGTGAGAGGGTCTTTGGTGAGGGAGAGTATCAGTTGGGTGTCGTCGGCGTAGGAGATGATGTTGATGTTGATGTTGTGTTTGCGTGCGATGGTGGCGAGGGGGCTCATGTAGATATTGAAGAGGGTTGGGCTGAGTGAGGAGCCCTGGGGTACGCCGCAGATGATCTTGGTGGCCTCGGAGCGGAAGGGAGGGAGGCGGACTGTCTGGGTTCTGTCGGAGAGGAACAATGTAATCCAGTCCAGGGCCTTTCCTTGGATCCCAGTGTTGTAGAGGCGGGTTATTAGGGTCCGGTGGCAGACGGTATCAAAGGCTGCCGAGAGGACCAGGAGGATGAAAGCGGCTGTCTCTCCGTTGTCCATCAGGGTCCTGATGCCATTGGTGGCTGCGATGAGGGCAGTCTCAGTGCTGTGGTTGGCGCGCATTCCGGACTGGGATGGGTCGAGCGAGTTGTTTGCTTCAAGGAATGCAGTCAGTTGTTTATTGACGGTCTTCTCGATGACTTTAGCCAGGAAGGGGAGAAGAGAGATGGGGCGAAAGTTCTTGAGGTCTTTGGGGTCCGCTGTTGGTTTCTTCAGAAGGGCGTTGATTTCTGCGTGTTTCCAGCTTCCAGGGAAGGTGGCTGATGTGAAGGAGCTATTAATGAGGTTCCGGAGGTAGGGTGCGATGATGGCGTCGGCTTTGTTGAAGATATGATGAGGGCATGGGTCGGAGGGGGAGCCGGAGTGGATGGTGTTCATGACGCGGGTGGTGTCTACAGTGCTGATGAGTGTCCATGCGCTGAGGCTGGTGGTGGGGGTCGTTGGTTTGGGGGCTGGGGGCGGAGTCTGGGGTCCGAAGCTGTCGTGTATATCTACGATCTTGCGGTGGAAGAATGCGGCGAGGGAGTTGTAGAGGTCTTGCGACAGTGTGATGTTGTTGTTGCTGGCGCTGGGGTTGGAGAGCTCTTGACGATGCTGAAGAGTTCCTTGCTGTTGTGGGAGTTGTTGTCCAACCGCTCTTTGAACAATGTCCTTTTGGTGGTGCGGATCATCTGGTGGTATTCGCGGGTGGCGCTCTTGAGGTCTGTCATGTTTTCTGATGTCCGTTTGTGGCGCCAAGCTTTCTCGAGGGGTCGGCATGATTTCTTTGCGATTTTGAGGGCGTCTGTGAACCATGGGGATTTTCTGTTGCTGGTCTTGCCTGGGGGTTTCTTCAGTGGAGCGAGGTCGTCGGCGCAGTTTGTGATCCACTGTGCGAGATTGTCTGCTGCGTCGTTGGTGTCAGGGGTGATGACAGGTGGGTTCGGGCTCAGTGATGTGGTCAGTTGGTCTGTGGTGACTTTGCTCCAGCATCTGCGGGGGAACTGTAGCGTGTGGTGGTGGGATGTGGTCTTCTTGAAGGTGAAGTGGATGCAGCTGTGGTCGGTCCAGTGTAGTCTAGTGGAGTGGCTGAAGGAGACGTGGTTGCTGGCTGAGAAGATGGGGTCGAGCGTGTGGCCAGCGAGGTGGGTGGGCGTGTCCACCAGTTGCTTGCGTCTGAGGTTGGCGAGGTAGTCGAGCAGGGTGGTGGTGTTGTCGTTGTTTTTCTCCAGGTGGAAGTTCAGGTCCCCTAGGAGGATGTACTCTGGTGAGGCTAGGGCGTGCGGGTTGATGAAGTCGGCGCTGGTTTCGCTGAATTGTGTCTGTGGACCCGGGGGCCTGTAGATGAGCGTTCCTCTGAGGGTGGTCTGGGGGTCGGTGTGGATCTGGAAGTGTAGGTGTTCGGCAGCGGTGAGTGGGTCTTCGGTGTTGGTCGTGATGCTGATGGTGTTCCTGTGGTTGATGGCGATTCCTCCTCCAGTTTTGCTGACGCGGTCCTTCCGGGTGATTTTGTAGCCGTCCGGGATGGCTATGGCGATGTCGGGGGACGAGGAGGTGTTCAACCAGGTTTCCGCGAGGAAGGCGACGTCTGGGGCTGTTGTATCAAGGAGTTCCCAGAGTTCGACGGTGTGTTTGTGGACGGAGCAGGTGTTGAGGAGGATGCACTTGAGGTGGCTGTTGTTGTTGTTGCTGTGTTCGGTGGGCGGGGTGCAGGTTCGGAGGCAAGTGAATTTGCATGCTTTGCAGGTGAAGGGTCCGTGAGTGCGCCTCGGGGTGGCTCGTTGGCAGGTCGTCCTGTGTTGAGTGCGATGAGGGTGGCGGTGTCGTACCTCAGTCAGGTGCCCTGGCAACGGCTTGAGCCAGGGGTTCTGGCGCTGAGCGCGGTCCAGACACGGACAGGGGCAGACGCGCTTGCCTTTGGCGCGCCAGCAGTGCGCCCGCTGCGCGCCCGCTGCGCGCCAGCGGTGCGCCCGCTGCACGCGTCCGCTGCGTTTCCGCGCGGCGACCTTCATAAGAGGCGAAGTGGGAGGGAGGAGCAGCTGGGAGGCAGGAGTCGGGGGCCCAATGGGCGAGGGCACAGCGACAGAAGGTAAAAAGGGGGCGGGCCGCAGGGGAGCAGCGGCGGGAAGCGGGGGCAGGCACAGAGGGCAGTGGCGCGAAAAGGAGCGCTTAGCAGTCAAAAGGGGAGACAAAGCACAATGCACAAAAACACAAGGGCAGGTTACAGAAGGCAATGGAAGAGAAAACAGCATTAGCAGTCCAGGCAGCAGTTACCAGGGGCGTCGAACCCTCGGCTGCAGCGGAAGTGAGGCGCGGGCACCAGGAGGAGCCGTGCGGCGTGGGGAGTGACCCGAGGTCAGGTCACACTCACTGCCGCGCGGCGACCTCCGTAAGAGGCCAAGTGGGAGGGAGGAGCAGTTGGGAGGCGGGGGCCACTGGGCGAGGGCACGGCGACAGAAGGCAAAAAGGGGGCGGGCCGCAGGGGAGCAGCGGCAGGAAGCGGGGGCAGGGGGGGCACAGAGAGCAGTGGCGTGAAAAGGAGCGCTTAGTAGGCAAAAGGGGAGACAAAGTACAATGCACAAAAATACAAGGGCAGGTTACAGAAGGCAATGGGAGAGAAAACAGCGTTAGCAGTCCAGGCAGCAGTTACCAGGGGCGTTGAACCCTCGGCGGCAGCGGGAGTGAGGCACAGGCATCAGGAGGAGCCGTGCGGCGTGGGGAGCGACCCGAGAATCAGACTTATCATCTATTTAGACGACATTCTGATCATGAACTCCGACAGTCAGTGTCTGCTGTCCGATCTCCAGATGACTCAATCTCTCCTCCTAGATCTAGGGTTCCTCATCAATTTCGAGAAATCATCTCTGACTCCGTCTCAGAACATGGCATTCTTGGGTTTCCTAGTGGACTCCGTAGCTGCATCTCTACGTCTTCTTCAAGCAAAGGTTTCCAGTATCAAAGCGGAGATCACTTCCGTCCTTCAGTCTTCTCTCCTTTCCCTCCGGTCATTAGCCAGAATCGTCTGTCTTCTCTCCTCTTCCATCCAAGCCATCTTCCCGGGTCCTCTTCATTACCGCGCCCTTCAGCGGTTAAAAATCAAGCATCTGCGCCAAGGTCTTGCCTACGCCGATCTTATCGCGCTGGACTTAGAATCCCGCGACGAACTTCAATGGTGGATAGACCATTTAGATGCGTGGAACGGGCGCACTATCTTCGCTTCGGCACCAGATCTTGTGTTAGAATCCGATGCCAGCCTGTCGATTTGGGGCACCCGATGTGGTCCAATCTCGACTGGAGGTACATGGTCTCAAGAGGAGTCCAAATTGCACATCAACTGTTTTGAGATGCTTGCAGGTTCCTTTGCGATCCAAAGCCTCTCCAAAAACAGAGTCCGCTGTTCCATCCTGTTACGCATGGACTATGTTTCTGAGGTTTGCTATATCAACCACCTAGGCGGGACCAAATCCACCTCTGGCAGAGCTGGCAAAAAGTCTGTGGGAATTTTGTCTGTCAAACCAACTTTCCTTAACAGCGGAATATCTTCCAGGAGATCTCAACTCGGTGGCAGATTGGCACTCGAGATTTCTCAGAGACACCAGCGACTGGAAGCTGTGTCCATCCGTGTTCCTTTCTCTTTCTTAAAAATGGGGCCCCTACTTTATCGATCTCTTCGCATCCCGACTCAACACTCAATTGCCCTGGTTCTTCAGTTGGCAACCGGATCCTTTGGCCTTGGCAACAGACGCCTTCCTTGGGGATTGGTCACGGCATCTCAACTATGCCTTCCCTCCTTTTCTTATGATCAGCAGGGTGCTCTCTCAGATTCGTCGACAATCGGCCTCCCTAGTTCTGGCTGCTCCCTTTTGGCAGTCTCAAATTTGGTTTCCCTCTCTGCTGGAGATGGCAATAGACTTTCCAGTTCTTCTTCTGTCCTTCGACGATCTGCTTCTGAATCCCCAAGGCGAACGTCACAATCTAGTTCTGGACTGCTCCATGACTCTGTCGTCCTGGAAGGTTTCCGGCCTTCCTCTTCTAACGTCCTCATTTCACAAGAGGCTGCTCTCTTTATCAGCCAGGCCTGGGCCCCTGGAACTTCAAAAGCTTACAAATCCACCTGGTCTCTTTAGGCAAGCTGGTGTTTGGAAAGGAATATCGATCCCCTTTCAGTCCCTCTAAATTTTGTGGTCAATTTCTTGGCTTCTGAAGCCAGTTCAGGTAAGTCTTATCGTACAATCAATCTTTATCATTCAGCTATTTCCCTCAATCACGCTCCGATTGATGGCAAACCGGTTGGCGCCCATCCTTTGATTTGTCGCCTGTTTAAAGGTGTCCGCTGCTCCAAAACTCCGTTGGCTAAGTATTCCTCTTTATGGGATGTTCCAGTTGTACTCAAACTTTTTTCTGATTGGCCAGACAATTCTGCTCTTTCTCTCAAAATGTTATTGGCTAAACTTACAATGTTGTTGTGTTTAATTTCCATCAAACGAGTATCTGATGTTAGAGCTTTAGATGTTTCTACTCGTCAATTTTCCCCTACAGGTGTGGTGTTCCAGATTCGCAGGCAAACGAAGACTAATTTAGACTCTGTTTTTATCCTTATTTCCCTGCTCATCCTAAGCTATGTGTGGGACAGTGTTTAAAAGTGTATGAACAAAGAACCTCTGATCTCAGAGCGTCCTCTCACTCCCATCTCCTTATTTCCTTCCGAAAGCCCCACCTTCCTGTCTCCTCCCCTACCCTTGCCCGGTGAGTCCGATAGGTTATATCCCTTGCGGGCATTGATATCTCTGTTTTCGGAGCTCATTCTACCAGGGGAGCCATGGTTTCTAAGGCCTTTTGGGCAGGCTCCTGTCTAGAGGACATTCTGAGATCAGCTGGTTGGACCAATGATAGTCTTTTTCGTATGTTCTATTGCAAACCAATTCATACTGTGGTTTCTGATGTTGTTGATATGCTTTGAACAAGCATATTAGGAGCCTCCGGTCTTGCCATAAAATGTAGATTTTCCTAGTTGTTATGACGGAAAGTCTTCATTTTATTAAAGACACGGAGGAGAGTATTATCCCACCTCTACACTTCTAACTTGTGTTCTCCCTCCCTTTAGCGAATCCGGCATCGTCGTAGGAAGACTTCTCTCCAGCTACTCCGTTCTTCACCTCTACGGACTTCGACTTCGGTTCGCCTAGTTCCTTCATCTGAGGCTCTTGTTGGACTTCTGCCCTGGATTCCTCTGGTTCAAGATGTCTGTTCCTGGACTTTAACATTCTCCTTAATTTTTGTTCTGGTTCCTTTGTCTTCTGATCTTCTGATATTATCTGACCAGATCGTCAGCGAAAAGAGGAAGCTGCGCAGTCAGTAGTGTCTCTTATCTCTATACTGTCATGTGATTGGTCACTATGTTATCGTTTTTTCACGTTGCCATTGTCCAGTCTTTCGCCTGGCCCCCTGGGAACTGTGATTTATCACTTATCTTGGCTGCTACTGTAATAAAGCAAGCTTAGTAAGCATAAGCATAAAACTCGCCTCCGTGTCTTTAATAAAATTAAGACTTTCCGTCAAAAGAACTAGGAAAATCTACATTATCGGGGTTGCTGCTTAGGGAGCATTGTCGCTCTTTTACCAAACCTGTAGCTCCTGTACTACACATTTATAATGCTAAAATTAGTGCCTCAATTTTGTATGGTTCGGAGTTATGGGCCTATGTGAATCTGGACGCCCTGGCGGTGGCACAAAACAAATTTTTACGTTCATTAATGGGGCTGCCGCAATCAACTCATTTGATTCCCATGTTCATGGATTTGGGGTGCCACTCTATTCGGGACATCGCCCGGTATAGATTAATATCTTACTGGAGAAGACTATGGGTGACTCCTGAATTAGACACCTATGCATCGGCTGTGTTAGAAATTTGAGACATGGATGTGAATAACAAAATTGAGTGGTACAGGTGTATCAAAAATGTTCTTTGTGAGTTGGGTTTGAGTCGGTTATGGACTTCCCCCGCTGATAGTCCTTTCCCAAGCAAATCTGAGCTAAAAGCAGCTTACTGGCATTCGGTCTATTCTAGGCAGTTTGCCTCCTCCAACAGTCCAACTTTGACTAGCACCTTTCTACAAATCAAATCCGAACCTACCTATGAATTGTATTGGGATCTAATCCCTTCAACCCTGTTAGAATTTTTTTTCACCGGTTTAGAGTGGGAACTTTACCTACTAATGTTTTTACCTCTAAGTGGTCTAACCTGCACGCCAACTGTAGTGATTGTCCTTTCTGCCCGGGCAGGGCTGAAACTGTGGTCCACATTCTATTCACTTGCCCATCGTATCAAAACCTGAGGAGCCATTGGTTGAAACCTGTGTGTCTATTAATGGGTACCAGGGACCTCTGTGAGGCTTATAGAGTACTAAAAACCGCAGTGGATGGCCCTTTAGTGATTGCATCAGCCAAGTTGTGGGGCTGGGTATGGGTGATTCACTGGTCCCTAGGGAGGAATAGATAAACTCCCTTTAATATGCAAATGTTATGATCGTTTTTGCATATGTTCCTCTTTTATATTTTTATGCTTGATTGATGCTCTTTTTAAATAGTATATAGCTCTCTGCGATACAAAAGGGGATGATGGACAGAGCGTTTGAGCAAATCAAACACTCACCCCCAGTCAACTGATATTGGTTTAATCCATCACCATTCTTTAGCTCACTCAGCCACTCCAGTTCAGACATGGCCATATGCAAATCGGTCTGACCCTGTGCCTCATGGGAACAGTCCAGCCCGAACTGCCAAGCCATGTCTTCCCTGGACCGGAAACAAGCATCCTGGGACCGGTTTCGGTTTCATAATCCTCATCAGCCAGGCTATCTTGAATCCAGTGGCCAAGTGAGCAAGGGACTCACGTCTGAGCATACCCTGCCAACTTAGGTCGAACAAAGCGATACAAAGGGGATGATGGACGGAGCGTTTGAGCAAATCAAACACTCACCCCCAGTCAACTGATCTGGGTTTAATCCATCACCATTCTTTAGCTCACTCAGCCACCCCAGTTCAGACATGGCCATATGCAAATCAGTCTGACCCTGTGCCTCATGGGAACAGTCCAGCCCGAACTGCCAAGCCATGTCTTCCCTGGACCGGAAACAAGCATCCTGGGACCGGTTCTCTGGCCCGCTATTTGGTGTGTTTTTATAGTGCATTAAATTATTTATTGTTTTATCTTTGTGTATTTGAGAGATGTTCCCAATCATGCGGCTGTGACAGTGTAATGTTACTGTTTAATCCAACTCATGTGTTTGCACTGTGATGACTTTTGTGATTTATTTTAAAATCGAAATAAAGTTTATAAATTGGTAATTGATTCACCTGTATGGGAGACACTTCTAAATGTACGTAACAGTATGCTTCGAGAAAGCACTACCCAAAAAAGAACTTCTGAGGCCCAACATATATTTGATGTTCAAGATTTAAAGCAATGGTTAAAGGCGCACAATAATAATTCAAATGAGACTCAGAGTACAGAGACAAGCCGTGGAACTATAAAATCGACTGAAAAGATGAACCTGATTGGTGTGTTTAAACTAAAAGCTCAACTAGTTGAAATGATAAGTGGGAGTCTAGAGCTTTATCGAATAGATGGATCACTGACAAAATATCGACCTACAAAATATCGACCTACAGGAATATTGATGCAAAAATATTGAAGGCAAGAATATCAACATCCTATCTACAACATGGTAAGTACAAAAATATCGAAAATAAAATATAGATGTTAAAAATATCGATGTTAAAAATATCGTTTTTTTCTGTAAAAATATAAACGTAAAATAAAGTAAATAACACTAATAAATAAAATCAACATAGTTAAAAATATCTAATAATGTTTATAATTATTAAATAATACATATATAATAATAATACATTAATTAAACATATACAGAAAATATATAATATATATGTACTTAACAATAAGTTGTAATAATTATTTATAAATTAATAAAACATATTATAAATTACAAATACATTTACAAACATAAAATAAAAACATAAATTAAAAGTAAAGAATTATGTTTAATAAATTAAAAAAATTAAATATACTTTTAATATTTCTAAAATTAATTATATAAAACGTTGGATAGCGTAGGGGTAAAAATTACTATTCCAATTCCAAAAAGTGCAACAGTAGGGAAAGCGTTGGATAGCGTAGGGGTAAAAATTACTATTCCAACTCCAGAGAGTGCAACAGTAGGGAAAGCGTTGGATAGATTAGGGGTAAAAATTACTATTCCCACTCCAGAGAGTGCAACAGTACAAAAAGCGTTGGATAGCGTAGGGGTAAAAATTACTATTCCCACTCCAGAGAGTGCAACAGTAGGGAAAGCGTTGGATAGCGTTGGGGTAAAAATTACTATTCTCACTCCAGAGAATGCAACAGTAGGGAAACTGTTGGATAGTGTAGGGGTAAAAATTACTATTCCCACTCCAGAGAGTGCAACAGTATGGAAAGCGTTGGATAGAGTAGGGGTAAAAATTACTATTCCCACTCCAGAGAATGCAACAGTAGGGAAAGCGTTGGATAGCGTAGGGGAAAAATGACTATTCTCACTCCAGAGAGTGCAACAGTAGGGAAAGCGTTGGATAGCGTAGGGGTAAAAATTACTATTCCCACTCCAGAGAGTGCAACTGTAGGGAAAGCGTTGGATAGCGTAGGGGTAAAAATTACTATTCCCACTCCAGAGAGTACAACAGTAAGGAAAGCGTTGGATAGCGTCGGGGTAAAAATTACTATTCCCACTCCAGGGAGTCCAACAGTAGGGAAAGCGTTGGATAGCGTAGGGGTAAAAATTACTATTCCCAATCCGGAGAGTGAAACAGTAGGGAAAACATTGGATAGCCTAGGAGTAAAAATTACTATTCCCACTCCAGAGAATGCAACAGTAGGGAAAGCGCTGGATAGCGTAGGGGTAAAAATTACTATTCCCACTCCAGAGAGTGCAACAGTAGGGAAAGCATTGGATAGTGTAGAAGTTAAATATAACATACTTATAAATAATTGTTCTAAATAAAATAATTAAAACTTGTATTTTTAAATAACTACATCATTTGCAAATCCCCATTGATAATTACTAAAAACATAATTACAATTAAATAATTAATTAACACTAAATTAACATTAAATACCAATAAATATTAATTAATAAGTATAAATAACCAAATAATATTGAACACTAAAATATTTCTCTAAACAAAAAACATATTAATAATTACAAATTGATTAACAATTAAAAAATGGTAAACAGTAAATTTATTTTTGAATAAAAAGTATTTTTTATAAAACATTATTTACCTATTAATAAAATACATTTCCAATTAATAAAAATTAATTAACAATACAAATTATTATTTACCAATTTCAAAAAATTAATTACCAATTAAAAAAATTAATTGCCAATTAAAAATTGTAATTACCAATGACAAACCTTAATTACCAATTAAAAGAAATAATTGCCAATTAAAAAATGTAATTACCAATTACAAACCTTAATTACCAATTAATAAAATTAATTACTAATTAAAATAATTAATTTCCAATTCACAATTATTTAGAAATAAAATAATTATCAATACCAATCAAAAATAAATAATTACTTAATTACAATTAAATTACTTCCCACCCAATTCCCCTATAAACACAACCCGCTACAGAACTTAAACGCAAACCATAATTAAAATTAATTTACAATTACTAAAAATGTATAATTAATTTAATATAATGAAATTACTTCCCACCCTATTTCCCTATAAACCCACAACCCGCTCCAGTACTAAAACATAAAATTAAATTACAAATAACATTTTTAATATATAATAAATTAACACATATAATTTAAAACAAATAAAATACTCAACAAAAACATATAACACATACATTTAAAATACATAATAAAATACATAACAATAAACAAATATCGATATTAGTAACATCGAAATTAGTTACAACGATATAATTGATATCGATATTACTAACTTCAATATTACTTACATCGATATGAAAAAAATCGATAATACTTACCTTAGGGTCGATATTCTGTCCAACGATATTCTTGACCTCGATATTCTTCACCTTCGATATTTACAACTCGATATCACTGTAGGTTGATATTAGGGAATCAATATTTTGACTGTGCACCGAATAGATACCTACCAACACAATGAATTGTTATTCATGAGTAAAGATATTACTAGGAAATAGAGGCAGGCTCACGAGAAATGACCTGAATTGGATCAAAGATATTATGTTGACATAGAATGAACAAAGGCTTTACAGAAAAAACATAGATTTGCATTTTGCGATCAGGACATAAAGAACCTGGGATTAACAGAGATGAAGAACCAAATCTGAAAATTAATTTTGAGCATTCGTATTGGGATCACATTGGACAAATGGGAAGAGCAATGGGCTAAAGAAGGGGTTTTAAAAGAGCAACAGATGAACCACCTCCCTTGGGGGAAAGGGAAACAGGTGTTCAGGCGTAGAGGTGATCATGTGGCCTTGACCAATAATTTCCCGAGAGTGAGAGAGGAATATGTAGAGTGACACAAGAAGGTCGATTTATTTGGGAAATTTTCAAAGATGCTGTAGATTGACTTGAATACATTGTTCGAGATTGTAGTCCCTAGTGATATGTAGTATGCAAGTAAAATAGTTACAGAATGGCACAAACATGAGCCTGAGAAAGATCCAGTGACAAATGACCCAAAACCAATAGTGATGAAGAAATATGATGAGGTGATTACTTTAGGCATGCGGTCTTCACTCTGGGGGCCCCCTGCGGGCCCCCAGAGTGAAGTACAGGTGGGGGTGCACATGGGGGGTACCTGTGGTACCCCCATTCATTGTCATTTACAAAGCGGCAGGCACCACACGGTGCCTGCCGCTTTGTAAATGGCAATGTGAAAGTGCATTTTCTTAATGCTGAAAATACAGGATGTGCCCGCCACTGTGGCGGGCAAATCCTAATTGCACCCCCGGGGACCCCCGCCCTTATGGCGGGCGGCCCCGATTTACGATGGGATGACGGGCGGGCAAAGTCCGCCCGTCATCCTAATGAGGCCCTATGTCTTCAAAATGTTCTTGGGGCTAGCATTGTTAAGGAGGGCAGGCTCACTGGTTTTGTTCACTGAAATTCAGCTTTGGCCATTGTCCATGCAGACAGCAAGCAGTGCAAGTGGGGAGGGTGTGTGGTGTGTACATATATATATATATATATATATATATATATATATATATATATATATATATATATATATATATATATATATATATATATATATATTTATATATATATATAGTTTGGTAGGCAGTGTAGAGGGTTATTCAGTGAAGACCATGAGAAGCTGAACCTGCACTCTGGGGATGTTGGCAGAAAGAAGCCTGGGAGGGGATAAGCTGCAGTGAATTAGGAAAGGAGCATGTTAAATGTAACAAAACTCCTCTCTGGATCTTCTTTTGGACTAGCAAGATTGAATTTTTGCATGAGCTGCACCACACCCTCTCCGAAATTTCACTCATACGTATTTGCCTTTAGACAACACAGTTTGAATAACAACATTTCAAAACATAATTTACCATTAAGTTATCAGTGTAGAAAATTAAACTTCTTTCACTTGATCACCCAAGAGGTAGCAGGCTCGCTTGCAAAATGGCTCATGGTAAGTTCCATTTGCGCACACATCTCAGAATAGTGTGCACAAAGAAACTGCATTACCGCTCACCAAATAAATAAATTAGAGGGAACATTGCCTGTGATGATAACGACATTTGAAGATAATCATCAATTTGTGATGTGTGATTCTAGTCCTGCATATCTATTAGTATATGTTATGTTGTGTAAGTTAAATTGCACCATCTGTTGCACACCAAAGGGTATTGAGGTTCAGACAAACGATGAGGATATTGCCTTAAAACTGGAAAATAGAAATTTGCACGTCTCATTATTCTTCATGTTGACGGTAGAAGACTTACCATTGGATCTCAGAAACACAGGGAGCTATCTAGTTTGGGATTTTAGGGAAGGACACTGGGCTAATCAGAGGAGTCAAGCTAGTCCGTATCCGAGTTAAGCCAAATGCTGAGTATCCGGGAACCCCACAGCAAAGCCTGACGCCTGAGACAGTTGCTGGAATTACACCTGTATTCGAGACTATGACTGAGCAAGGTATTTTTAAAGAGATCCTGGGGAGTCCATGCAACTCACCTATTATGGGCTTACAAGTGGTAAGTACTACATAATACAGGAGTTCCATAAAATTAACATCATCTTGGTTCTTTGTTCTGTGGTACCAAATCCTTCTGTAATATTGTTTCAGACCCGGACAGTTATGGTCTCCAAGAGGATTCATGACCTTATCAGGGTCCCCCATCCGAAATGGAGAAAATGTGTTAGAGGCTTTACAAATGCCTAACTAGAATCCTGTTGTCAAATGTTCTGCCAATTGTAAGGGAAACAATTTTGTTAAAGTTGGGAATCGTTATGCGGATGAGGTTGCACGTTTGTGAATACAAATATGAGCGAACAGATGAAACCAATTTCAATCTTTGGATGGCCATAACTGATACATGGGACAAAGTGAAGAGATTGCTACTGGGGAAGAGCAGCAGGGTTGGTTTAGAGCACGGTGTTTGAAAAAAGATGATAACATTTGGGTTTCAGGAGATGGGAGACCAGTACTTCCCAATACCCTATTTCCACCAATGGTGAGGTACTACCATGTAGGAAGGGATGCCATGGTGAGATTGTTTAGTCAAACCTTGATTGACCCAAAGTTCTGAGTGATGGCTGAGGGCTTGTGTCATAGATGTGCGACTTGTCAACAAATGAATGTGGGGAAAAGGACTTCTGTTACAATGAGTCATATAGGGAGATCTGAGGGTCCTTTCAACAACGATGCAGTTGGCTTTAGTTGAGACCAGTATTTATTTAAAAGGTTTTACATAGCGCTGGCTAGACCCGGAGGTATCTGAGCGCTTTATTTGGGTATCAGACAATAAATTGCAGGTTACAGCTTTACAAAGGTTACACAGTTATAAGAGCATGCCAATTTTAGTTACAAGTAAGGTTGAGACAAACAAAAAGGAACATATAGGTAGGGGAAAAAGCTGGCAAGGGGAGATATTCAGGAGAGTGGTGGGGGGGTAAGAGCAGGGGAAGTAGACAGAGAGTGGAGGAGGGAAAGAGGAGGGGAGGGTTAGAGACACAGCAAGAGGAGGGGGAGGGTGACAGGGACACAAACCGGTAGACGAGTCAAATGGATTGGGGAATACTTTAGGAGTAGTGTGCATTTTCTCACGTTGCTTGGAAGCTTATCCGACTAGGAGATGTGATAGCCTCACAGTGCACTAGTTATTGAGGAAACTCATTCCGAGATTCTGATTTCCAACCTCTTTAGAATAAGACCGAGGAACTCATTTTAATAATGAGGTTCAGATAATGCTATGTTTAGCATTGCAAGTTGAGCAGGGATTGCATTGCAGTTATCAGCCAGAAGCTTCAGGCATCGTGGAACAGGTCAATGGCACTCAAAAATCTAGGTTAGCCAAAATTTTGGGCTTCAACGTCATCAAAATGGCTTGATGCTTGGCCTCTTGTGCTGATCGAAGGATAGGATTGTCACCCTATGGGATCATCATGGGAAGGGATATGCAATTACCTGCTGTGCCTGTGAATATGCTTGTAAACATCACAGATGATTTGGTGCTCGACTACTGTAAAGAATTGGCTGACGTGGTTCGTTCTGTATCCCTCCAGGTTGAATCGGCCACAGTCCTGCCACATCAGGAGCAGTATCATGACCAAAGTCCTGGAGACTGGGTCGTCGAGAAAATGCATGTGGAAAATAACTGTCTAGAGCCCCTTTGGGGTGGTCCATACCAGGTGATTTTGGTTACTATGACTGCTGAGAATAGAGGTGTCCCTCCTAAGTGGGTGCACACATCCCACACTCATAGAGACCTGTGTCTCCTTAATTAAGTAATAGCATCTCCCCCAGGAGAAACACCAGCAATTATCGAGAGGCCACAGAAAGAGGTCAGCCAAGCTGTATGGGACCTGACAGAGCCGGAGACAGCACTACAGCGATCTGATGGGGGTACAGGCCAATTAGAAGTTGAAGATGACCCGGAAGAAGCTGTTACTGTGGTGGTGAATTAGTCAGATTCAGACCTCAATGAAGGAACTAGTGCTGTGGGACCACAAGTGGTGGTGGAAGAAAGCAGGCCAAGCAATCAAGCGAGGAGAAGACTGAAGTTGTCCGCTGAAAGAACACTTACACCCATAGCTGAATCATATGGAGAATATGATCTGAATGGAGATGAAAGTGAAGGGCCTAATCTACGAAGGTTCATGAGATCGAGGGTGCCTTGTTGGAGATATTCTATTCTTGAGTAGACTTATCTTGTTACGGATGACAGAGAGGGCAGATTTTTGAGATTCTGGAATAATAGTGGAGATTCATCTGAAGCTTTCGAAACTTGATCTGAATTTTCTTCTTACATTTGGATTACCTTACCCATCCAGACTGAGTGCCTTGAGACACCTAGTACTGAATGAAGCTGAATTCCCCTATCTGGATTCAGGGGAATTTACTGTGCTTGTTGATGAACTGAAAATCATGATATTAGATATGCTCATTAATGAACTTGGTCCCTTTATTGTTAGAGATGTTTATTGAACTTTGTTGAGTAGCTTAAGAAGATTACCTAGGCCTGAGTGCAAGTAAATTAAATTAGGGTTGCAATCTAGAAGAACACGGAGTGGGGCTAGGGAGGGCTCATGTAGATTGTACACACATTTGTAGATAACGTTGAAGCAATTAAAGATGGATTTTGCTGTTTGCACAGGTGGAGACCGACAGAGAAGATACTGTTGCTTTTATTCCTCTATCCACTTGGTCTGTGTCTAAATAGTATGGAAACTAATAATTCTAACCGTAAATGTGGGTACATAATAGGTGCCATAATAACAATGATAGTGTTGAGCTTATTAATACTGCTTCTAGGGTTATACTCAGCGTTCACTAGTGCTGAAGAAGAGCAGCATACACCTGAGCCAAAATTATCACATGAAGTAGATGGAAGTTTATACTCATTAAGAGAGCAGAACTTGCATGTAGATTTATCTAGAGGAGAATATATATTAAAGGCTTACACTAAGTTGCTTTATGAGTATGTCAATACCATGGAAGCCAGATATTGTTATGTTTGTATGCAGTTGCCTGCTTCAGTCATTGAAGGCATTACTTATCATCATATACCTCTGACAAATGGTGTCGCTTGTAGTTTACTGTTGAGTATTTTTTTATGGAAAGTGTCATTTCCAGTAGTACTATTCTAATTACGATGTAGTTCTTTCAGAAGTTCTTTTATTCATATACTTGAATAGTCAATCATATGCTCAGATTACTGAAACTGCAAGTTAATATTTTGCTTCGGTTAAAAAATGTGGACACGGCTTATGCACATAGACAAATTTGACCTGTATTGTCACTGACATTGAGAAGAATTTTTAGATCAAGTAGAAGATAGGTATAGAGAAGTAAAGGCTAATGCAACTAAAGAAACACAATTTCCCATTTTGTCACACGAAAAAAAGGATCACCACCGCAGAGCACACTGGAGAATTAGAGAAGAACAATAGAAGGAGTAATACCCAATGAAGGGGATGAAGGCTTTTTCAGATGAGGAAACACTGTTCCTTTTTTAGTAAACCCCTCACTCACCACCTAGTGGTGACTTGCTTCATCATCGGGGCCCACCCAAGTGGCCTAGCGTCACTTGGGTGTGCTTCAACACCTGAGTTACAGTGGAGCAGGTAGTGAAGTGTGGGTTGTAAACAAAAAAATGTGAGTGTTAAAATTGTCCTGGTTAATGCTTTAATATAAATTTAATAAAAAAGTAACTGGACAAAGTTTAAAAAAGATTGGTGAGATAGTAGTAGGAGAGTTACGGCCTACGTATCTCAACTATGTGTTGGTCAACATGTTTCTACCATAAGGGGCAATCCCCGGTATTCATCAGGACCAAAACAAGGAAGTGGGAGGTGTGCGTCCCCTAAAAGACGCACCCTATCCTAAATCCTTGGTCATCCAGAAGAAAAATATACTTCTGGGCAGACACTCCTAAAATACAGGGTGCCAATAAAAAAACTGGAGAAGTACTCTAGTTGGGTTTCATCAAGCAGGGGGTAGGTGCTTCGCTGGTAGCAACATATTAGTTGCGAGTCGCGAGGTAAGGCTGTTCTCCTACGTCTACCTGCCTCTGCTAGGATGCCTGGAGAATTGGCATTAAATTGGCAACACCAAGGGACTATGTGCTTACAGAATGAGAAGAATGAATATCTGTTGGAAGGCAGGATCCTTCTGCATGCTTATCCCCACTGTTTGTCTGGTGCTAAGCTGTTTTTGACTAGTCTGACTGGGATCCTGCTAATCAGGAGCCGGCTATCTGCTTACTCTCTTAAATTGTTGTGTTTACTACTTAGGTATATGAAGGGGGGTGGGAGCACCCTGTCTCTCGTCACAGCGCAGTTTTGACCCCTTTGCATCCTGGTAAATGCAGTTCATTCGCACTTTCATATCGTTGTTGTTTCTCACCATTGTTGGTTCTGGCAGTGCAGATATCTCTAGACACTAGTGTTTCTGGGTAACACCCGTCATCAGTAGAGAGCATATTGTAATTTAGAAGCATGGAAAAGTCTTTGGGGGTTGCTGTGAAGGTGCCCAAGTCGTCACAGGTTCATGTACCTCTCCAAGGCACACAGGTGCTACACCGGAGAGCTCGTCAGCTCGAAGCAATAAGCATATGAAGGGGGGTGGGAGCACCCTGTCTCTCGTCACAGCGCAGTTTTGACCCCTATGCATCCTGGTAAATGCAGTTCATTCGCACTTTCATATCGTTGTTGTTTCTCACCATTGTTGGTTCTGGCAGTGCAGATATCTCTAGACACTAGTGTTTCTGGGTAACGCCCGTCATCAGTAGAGAGCATATTGTAATTTAGAAGCATGGAAAAGTCTTTGGGGGTTGCTGTGAAGGTGCTTAGGTACATCCCAGATTGGATACTGGGGTACCCTTATCAGTTCCTAGTATATGGTACTAAGGTATGCAGGGACTAAGTACCCTAGAGATCCCCCATATGCTGAAGCATGCATTATTCCACCCATGGAAGACCATTCAAAACAGAACTACAGGTATGCCATTGCAGCCTGTGCAAGCTGGTGCTAGCACCACGTACTAAAGCTATAGGTTTACTATAGCTAGGGTCACTGCACTTAAACCCTATGCTTGGGTCTAAGTGAGAGGGTGCCCCTGCAAGAGCAGGACACCCCTACAGAGTCTATTCTCCCTGGTTGTCTGTGAAGCAGCCATATACTATATAGAGGGGCACCACGTAATGACGCGATGACCATCTTGAAACTGGCTGCAATGAATCCTACCATTTTTGGTATCCAACATGTAGGAATCATACCCCCACACCGTAAACAGGTGTGTGAGGTATGATTCCAAGCACTGGAGGAGCCCTCAGTTAGGCTCTCAGTGTTCTCGGTAACAGCCTTCTTGACCCGGACAGCAAAAAATGCTTGCTGCCGACCAGGGACATTATTCTTTTCTCCTGCTGCTGAGCCAAGCGTGAGCAGAGGAAAGCAGAACGATAGGCATCCTGTCACAGGTAGATGTGACCACCTCCCAGACAGGATTTAGTGTTTTGGGTAAGGGTGGGTGCGATCGCCAGTGCATACTCAGTCTGCATGAGGGACACATTTGGTGTCCTCATGCATAGTCCAGTTTAAACCAGTCCTGGGAGTCGTCTTCCGCACTGGCACGAAATAGGACACAGGACATGGGAGTAACCACCTCCTGTCCAGACTCTCCACAGAGGGGTTCCCTGAATCTGAATCGTCCCAACCCATTCCATAAGGTACTTAAGGGCTTACCTGGGTGTAGGTCTTAGATTCGTCATGGGAATAGATTCAGATCGGACACTATTTCTTCTTCTACTGTCTAGGTAATCTGGACTCGCAGACACCAGAACTAAGTCAACCAGTCTGCTGATCCTGAGCTCCTCTGGACTCCGTAAGGGTCTGCAACACAGGTGGTGGTTTTCAACAGCTTCCGAGGCCGGCCCGCCCTATCACCAAGTTTGAGGCCAGTATCCCTCGTGGGGTTGATATAACCGAACCCCTGTGCACCACATCAACTTGCAGTTGCAAAGACTTGTTAGCTTCCTTACGAGAAGATCTTTGGGCTCCAAGTAGCCCCAACCCCCAACGCTAAGCGCCTCCAGTGACCAGAATCTTCAGCACACCACATTGTGTGCATCATGGCCTGCATCTTTGGGTGAGCTGCTTGAGGTCCACTTGCGACTCCAGTGTCTCCTGCATGTGGGTCCATTTGAGGGTCACCTTTGTTTCTTTTCAGCTCCCCTGATTGCTTAGTGCCTGCCCTGATGCCTCTGGTTGTGGTGAGTCCCCTGAACCTTGCTGGTCCCAACGTTGCTCCTTCTTTAATTCCTGCACTGTTTGCATTTACTGACACCGACCCCTCAGCACTCGACATCCTTCGTGGGACAGCTTGTGCACGGCTCCTGGTCTTCCTCAGCATCACCTGATCCTCACAGCTACAGAGTTGGGGTCATCGTCACCCATCCTGCAACACCCGACATTTGAGGGCATTCGTCTTCCAAATCTCCAGGTTACTCCCGAGTGTCATGGACTCTGGCCCCTCTGCTTGCATGTACCTCTCGTCTAGAATCCAACTTCAGATTCCAGTGGACACTTTCCCCTTTCTTCAGCAGCAGCAATTTCCTGAAGTCCTCCATTGGGTCCAAAGGAGGTTTCCAAAACCACTTCACACATATGCACCAGGCTTTCCTGGTGTAGGTAACAAGGGTGGCTCTCCAACCTCCTGTCTTCCACATGGTTTCTTCAGGGTATAATGGGAAGGATCCTTAAACTTTAAAAATCCAACCACAACTCACACGTAGAGGTGTACTGTGAGAAGTTGGCCTTGTATGCTGTCCACTAATTAAAGTGGGCACCCTGTACCAGTCCAAACAACCCTTATGGTGATTTAAGAGGTCAAAGATAACCTTAGAAAGCTATCCAAATGGTAGTTGTGGGGAGCAGCCTTCAGGCTCAGTCTTGAAGGAAATTTAAGCAGCTTGTTTTATCAGAATGCAACCTTCAGTTATTGACTAAATGAAAGGAGAACCACACAGTAGTTATAAAAATATGTATTTAATAATATAACACACTATAAATACCTCACAGTATCTGCTACATGCAGATATACACAAAGCACACAATACCTTAGCACAGAAACAATTGTAAGTAGCACTAATACACAGTGGGCTCCAGGGGGAGACCAAATCATATACTAAAATAGTGGTATAAGAACCACAACTCGAGTCAAGACAGTCTAGAGGTTGTAGAATCGCTAGGACCCCAAGCAACCACCCAAGGTGAGTAAGTAGGGACCCCACGGAGGAAGTGTGAGAACACAACCGCGTGCTACGTACAAATCAATGGGAGAGGTGCGGTTGCAGTTTTAAAGTTTAAGGGCCCTTTGGCTCCTATGGGTTCGAGAGCCACCCCACCAGTGGATACCGTAGTACCAGCGGTACCTATCCCAGGGGAGCCCGGTGCATAGGGCTTAAGTGGAGACGGGAACCGCAGTCGATCTCAATGGAGGACTTCAAGGAAATGCCACTGCGGGAAAGAAGAAAAGTGTCAGATGGAATCGAAGGATGGATTCTTGATGAAGAGTACCTGAAAGCAGGGGGACATAGTCTGGGTCAATCAGGATTGAACAGGGGCTCGGTAGTCGGATGTCCACCGATGTCAGGTGCTTCAGGTGTGATGATGGAGACCTTTACTCTACAGCTGGAGGAACCAGAAGATGTCGAGGACAACCAGGAGCCGCATACGAGCTGTCCCACGAAGGATGTCCATTGCTGAGGGGTCGGTGTACGGCGGGAGCACCAACAAACCGTGGCAGCAGCAACCCACGACGAAGGTCAAAGAAGGTTTCGGTCAGGCCCAGAAAGGACCAGAGGACTCACCACAGCAAGAGGAGTCAGGGCAGGCCTGGAGCAACCAGGAGAGCCCAAGTAAAGCAGTGTTGTCCCTCAAATGGACCCACAGGAGTCGCAGCGGTTTCACGAAGTAACAGCTTGCAGGGCACAGTGTGCGAGGAGGCCAAAGCCCTTTGTATGAAATGTGCGCAAAGGGTGGGGCTATCAATAGCCCAATACGCTTAGTTGGAGAACACCAACAAGCATATGCAATTTCAAAAGTACAAGGTGCACAGGGGTTCGGGGTATGCGGTCCCCTCGAGCGATACTGGCCTCAAACTTTGTGAGAGGGCAGCTCGACCCCAAGGAACATAGAAACGTGTGTTGTTGGAGCCTTCGGAGTCTGCAGGAGGTCAGGGTCAGCAGACCAGTCAGTTGTGTTACGGTGCCAGTGAATGCAGGTGAGTGACTCCTTCAACCCAAGGGAGATAACTGCAGTTGTCCTTTATGCTCCACAGGTCCTACACGGAGCCTGTTTGGTGCAAGGCACAGACGATGCTTTGAACAGAGAGGGAGACGAGGTTGGGCCCAGTCGAAGTCCAGAGTGTCCAGACGGTCAAAGGTCAGTGATTTCTTGTTCAGAATGTTGTCCTCATCGAATCTAGGGTCCTGCAGCCAGGTAAGCCCTTAAGTACCTATGGGAGAGGGTAGGACAGATTCAGGGGACCCTCCCAGGGGAGGGTCAGGACAGTGGGGAAGATACTCCCCTGTCCTTTGTCCCGTTTCGTGCTAGAGCAGGAGCCAACGGCTCCCAGGACTGGTTTGAACTGGACTATGTATTGAAAAAACAAACCTAGGCAATTAACTGGTCATATATTGACCTGAACTTGACACATTGATATGAACAGTGACTCAGTGTATTCAACATTTATACTAACATTCTCATTTTATTCATATTAATTCATACTAGAAAAAGATTTTGTAGACAAAACATACTATACTTGGCAACATGACATAGACAAATGTACATAATGTGGACAAATATAAAACAAATAAATCCAGGTAATTGAAATGTTAATACAGGAGACCAAATATAAATACATTCGTATCATATTGAGACATCGTGGCTTAGTGATGGAATAATTTGTTGTTTCACTACGTGTGTTTTGGAGTGCTAAGCGCCTTCTTCAGGACAGCAACAGAAATTACCTAAATGAACAATAGGCCAACAAACATATATTTCACAATTTACAAACATACCTACTACACTGAGTCTTGATAACTTACATATTCATTATTAATTGCTCTATAGCATACAGTGATAAACTACAATAAATCTCTGTGCATCAATAAAAAGAAACAAGCAAGAAGGGATGAAGAAAGATGTTAAAAAACTAGTTTAGGCAGAACTTGGAGTAAAGTATAATAGATAATTATAAATTAGAATAATAAAGATGTTTACCTCACCGGAAAAAAGTGAACAGAAATTTGAAAGTCCAAATAGTCTAAATCCCAAATCATTTTTCAACCACTCAGTGACTCTGACCTGACAGAAATGGAACCACCATTATATACAAGGAGCTTACCTAAATAGGTTTTTAAGGTGGAACCAATAGAGGATGTTTGGAACCTAGGAGGGTATATGAAAATAGCCTCGACTACAAAGGGATGGAAAAAATAATGACATCTGCGGTTAGCACTAGACATATGGATAAATATTAATTCTAGTTTGTTTTAATAACTATACTGATTATAAATGATGATTAAGTTACTTTTTATTTTAGATTCTAAATGAAATTAGTGCAATTAGATGAAAAGGTAGCAGTTACCTAAAACCAATATCAATGGAGAATCCCGGTATAAGTCAATGGATGAAGTAAAGGTACTTTGCTCCTAAAAATCCAGATTAGCGAGCATTCAGGTAAATCAGTCTGTTATGTATGCAGATATTAAAGCTGTAATAAAAACAGCATTGCATTACAATACTATACAGCATTATTTTAAAGAATTTATTGAGGACACATAGATATAATTACCTCATTTTGTAATTTATGCAATTAAATGAAAAAGTAACAATTACCTAAAACCTATATAAATGGAGGATTCCCTTATAGATCAATGGATGAAATACAGGTGATTGCTCTTAAAAATTCAGATTAACGAAAATCCCGGTAATTCAGTCTGTTATGTATGCAGATATTAAAGATGTAATGAAAACAGCATTGCATTACATTACTATAAGGCCCTTGTTAACCTCTTCGACGCTAATGACAAGGGTAACTCGTCATGAACTTTCCATTCATTTCAATGGAAAATGAATGGAAAGTATTAAGGTGCCATAGCAGCGAAGTGGTTAAACCTTCTGATTGAACTGCACACCAACACGTGGGTTCAGGTAAAGCTCGGTAATGGCACACATCTCTCTAGGCGAATTCCGACCACAAAAGGCCTAAAGCAAGGCTGTGTTCTAGCGCTGACTCTTTTTAACTTATTCACAGCTGACCTGCCACCTGTCCTAGAATGTAATGCGCACGCCCCACGATTGGGGGGCAAGGCGCTGCCTAGTATATCCTATGCTGACGACGTGGTCCTGGTGAGCCATACAAAAGTAGGTCTGCAAAATCTGATCAACACGCTAAATGGATTTGCTGAATCCAACCTACTAGAAGTAAACACCAACAAGACCAAAGTTCTGTCTATAACCAGGAACAAACAACAACATACTTGGTTTCTCGGCATAAAGGCTCTTGCAAATTGCTCGGAATATAAATATCTCGGAATCTTGGTTGATAAAGGAGGTTGCTTCTTAAACCAACTAGAGGCCATCAAGAGGAAAGGGATGCTGGTAGCAACCACACTTAAACAGCTAAAGGCAAACTTGAATGGCCCTACCTTATTGCCACTGCTTCGCGTGGCGCAAGTTAAAATAGAGTCATCTTTGACTTATGGCAGTGAGGCTTTAAGAGGCAAAGACGCGGAATTACTGGATAAAACCATTGTAAGGGCCTATCGTCTTCTTTTTAACCTGCCAACTTACACCTCACAAGCCCAGATCCGATTAGAATTTGGATTGACCAGCCAACTGCTCGCAAGAAGAGGGTCTTACATAAAGTGTTGGCACAAAATGAAGAACGCACCGGAAACTACAATGAATCACCAGCTCTGGCAAGATTTAACCAACTCCTCCTCTAAAACGCCGGCAAAATCATATTTGGAGGAGTCTTTGACTGCGACAAGTCTGAAAGATTTATGGGAAACTCCACTACCACATGCGCAATTTAAGCGGGTAGTAAACAAGAGCATAAAAAGACAATCGCATGTGGAAGATAAAGCTACCTTTTCCCGCAGGCGACATGCCTGGATGACTCTGTGTACATACAAACTGCCGGGCCTGCAGGCATATTTTGGTCTTGGGTACGGCAGGAAAACGAAAGAAGCCTTTTTAAAGCACAGGTTAGGAATTCTACCATCTATACCTCATCTACAACCGTGGCTGAGAAGGGCTTGCGGAACAAAATGTAGGCTGTGCGGTGCAGAGAATGAAGACTTTGAACACGTGCTATGCACATGCCCGATGCTGAAAGAGGAAAGGGTCGCCCTGTTAAAAACTGCTTTTAACGAACATAATATCCGCACACGCAGACAGGCAGTCCTGGCCTGCTTCGATCCGCGCCTTCCACCATTAAATGGGAAGTTAGTGAAATTTTTGAAACTACTTGAGCGGAAAGTTCATGAACTTGGCCCTAACAAGATCGATTGAACTATGCCCAAGACAAGACGAAATGACCAACACTCACTTCCCACATCATATCGTTTTTAGCATTATTATCATTAATAACTAATGTCTTTCTGGTTTTACAAACAACTTTTTGCTCTTATAATCTTTTATCTGATGATATGTGTTTTAATGTACTTTTGTAATGGTTTTTATTAACCTGAGACAATAAATATTTTCCACTATAAGGCCCTGTGTTAATGTTTGTTTTAAAGGGGTTTTATAAGGTCACGTAGAGATCATTACCTCACTTTGTAATATGTTCTTACAGATCCGGTAAGCAGTATTGTGTACAGTGGTTCACCACTATACGTTCAGCGATTATTCTAGGGTCGCTTGGCATTATATTGTAAACGTGGTGCTTTTGAATTGAAATTTTTACCCTGGGGCGGCTGGTGCATCTCTCCCATTTTAAGATGGCCGCCATGGATACATTTACAGTGTTAGGACCCCGGATGTTGACGTGGCCCCAGGGCGGGGCTGAGAAAATTGCAAAACCATGCGGCAGTGTGAGCTTATTGTGAGAGCTTCTAACACGCCGGTGGGACACAGCATGGGTAAGGAGGCTGTGTACGTTGAGGCAGACAGGTATGTGGTGTACAAGTGAAAGGCGGATGCGGACAAGTGGAATTGTCGTGAGTGCTTTGTGGTTATGTTGTCATACGGGGAGCCGATGTAGAAAAACTTCGGGGACTGGGCTCTGTACTGAATGATGAGCACAGTGGCTCTTGTCTAGTACAAGTTGTATAATATCATGAGACACTTACATGATCGCATACTACGCGCTGAGGGTGAGAGGTCTGGATGAGAAAGCAAAATAAGTAAGAAACTTGTGACGCTTTTCTATGCTGTTTTATATTTTTACAGTGAGCTAGACAATGGGTAGTCATCCCGAGGACACGTGATCTAAAGACACAGTGTTCAGGTTGGAGACGGTTGCAGGTACGCTGTGACTCCGCAACCGTCAGGTGAAGAATATGTACAGTAATTGCAGTAAACTGTGCGCTTTAATAACATTGGAATTCATCATGCTTTTGTGGAAGGCAGATGGATATCCACAACTGGCTCAATCTTGTTTTTTGATTCCATCACACGTTTCAGGCGAATTTTAAGTGACAACTGAGAATTTGAACCCTATAAGCTCTGATGAAGTTGCGAGATGGTGTAGCAACGAAACATATTGGCAACATTGAATTGATTATGGTTTGATGGGAACCATTTTTAATTGGGAAGGCTTGCAGCATTGAATAAAATATTTTGGCCAGCAAGCCTTACCGGTTTTTAACGGTGAGGATTATGTTCACTGATTCTCACAGGGGTTCAATGGGAACTTATAACAAATAGTAAGCATGGTTGGTTTACTTACTATTACTATCACTTTTCACTACATTTATGTTATGGTTCTTTAAAAAGAAAGCATACACTTTTTCTATCCTTTTTCTCCACACAAAGACAGAGAGTGGCCGATGATGATAAGTGGGTAAGCTGAGGTACTCTCTCTCCCCCTTCACATTTTTCTTTATAGTTATTGGTGAGAGGTGGAACCTAGCCTGGATGGTTGTTTTAAAAGTAATTATTGATACACTTTGACAATCTGAGTAGTGTAAGTAATCACACTCAAGGCAATTGAGAAGGTTATTGGAAACCCTTGTACTGGCATTCCTGCTAGGATTAGGTGTAATTTAGGTGAGGCCTTTTTTGTTTATAATGTTGTGAGTGGAGGGCGGCCTCACCCTTGTTTCCCCCTGTGACTCCTATTGTATTGATGTTCCCCAGAATCCAATCTGGAATGTACCCAAGTACATGGTATAACATTTTAGGGAGAAAGCAGATAGACTGGGGTCCTGATTAGAAGGATCCCAGTCAGACTGGTCAAACACAGTGTAACATCAAGCAAAAAGTGGGGGTAACCATAAGAAGCAGATCCTACTTTCCTACATGCACAGAGAATGCGGGCGTGTCCCACACTGCACACACTCTCAGTGGGGTCCCTATCTACTCAACTTGGGTGGTTCCTTGGGTCCCCAGCACTTCTACGTCCTCTTGACCTGGTCTTGACCAGAGTCGTGGTTCTTATATCACTTTTTCGGTCGAGCTTTAGCAGCAGTGCGCATGGGAGACAAGCTGCCCTCAATCTCCGCCCATATTTTTCATTGGCTTCTGTCTTTGTTCTTCGTAAATTCTGTCTTCTGATCGAGTGTTACACTGTATGGTAGGTGTTATTTAGAGCACTAATTTGCCCCCTCCCCCGTCTGCACTCCCATTGTCCGTTCCTTCTTCCCCCCTCCCCAGCACTCCTGTTGTCCGTGCCTTCTCGCACCCCCGCCCCTGCTGTTTGTGCCTTCACCCACCTGCCCGCCCTTAACTCCTGTTTGCAATGCAATAGGTCTTGCGTAAATGCGAGTCCTATTGCATTGCAAATGCTTGTTTTATCTGCAAGAACGAGTTTCTTCGGGTGAGAATTATGTGACATTGGATAATTCAAGTTTCGGAGCCCACATTTCACAGGCACAATTAAAATGTCACTCCGGCTAATTCTGAGGTTGTAGCAGAGCGGAAGTGGACGAGTAGGGGTGGGGGTGAAACCACATTATTGGCTCATGTAACATGGAGAGGAAGTGATGTCACAGAAGTGGTTTTAACAGAGAGATGAAAGATTGTTTCATTCATCAGGACTAGCAGGGGGTGGAATTCTGTAAAATACTTGTTGATGGGACATATGCCTCAAACAGTTACTCTCCTTGCCTAGAAATGCACTGGTTCATTCGGCGCCATAAAGTGAGGTGGCCAATCGGGACAGCATCCTCCTATCCGAGCTCAGATAATTACGTCTCTGGTTATGTGAGCTTCGGGTCTTAGTAAGGCCCTGTATATACACACCACATTGTACCTGGCTTGTGAACTAGTTATACTCTTTTTATGAATGCATTTTCACAGGCTCTGTTTATGAATGGACTCCGCCTGGGACAGCTTTGATCAGTGGATCGAGTTCAGAGAATGTTACTGTAAATAAACCTAGATTAGGTGACCCTTGACCCGGTCACTCTACTACTGCACGGCCCCCGTGTGCCCGGATTCTGCTGCCGCTGCCTGCTTGGCCCGCTTGCTGCCGCCTCTCCTTAGGGCCCCTGCTCTCCAGGCTTGCCCTCGCTCCCCAGGCTTGCCCTCGCTCTCCAGGCTTACCCAGGCTTGCCCTCGGTCTCCCCCGCTCCGCTTTCCCGCTCTTTCCAACCCCCACTCTGCTCCCCGCCGCTGCTCTCCTGCAGCCCGCCCCCTTCTCCTGTCTCCCGCTCCCCATTCGCCACCCCGCTCCCGCCTCCCAGCTGCTCCTCCCTCCCACTTGGCCATAAATGGCGGGGACCGCGCGGCAGTGAGCTGTGACCCTTGACCAGGTCACTCTACTACCGCACGGCCCCCGTGCGCCCGGATTCTGCTGCCGCTGACTGCTTGGCCCTCTTGCTGCCACCTCTCCTTAGAGCCCCTGCTCTCCAGGCTTGCCCTCGCTCCCCAGGCTTGCCCACGCTCCGCTTTCGCGCTCTTTCCAACCCTCCCCTCTGCTCCCCATTGCTGCTCTCCTGCGGCCCGCCCCCTTCTCCTGTCTCCCGCTCCCCATTCGCCGCCCCGCTCCCGCCTCCCAGCTGCTCCTCCCTCCCACTTCGCCATAAATGGCGGGGACCGCGCGTACGCGCAGCGGCCACGCGCAGCGGGAGCGCCGATTGCGCGCCGAAGGGGCGCCAAAGGCAAGCCCGTCTACGCCCGTTTGCGCCTGGACCGCGCCCAGCGCCAGAACCCCTGGACCCTTCCAGAGCCAGCCAACCCGACTGAGCTACGACGCCGCCACCCTCCACGCACTCAACACCGGCCGACATCCAGCCTGCTACCAAGCCACCCCGAAACGCACCCACGGGCCTTCACCTGCCACGCCTGCTACTTCACCTGCACTCGGTCCTGCACCGCGCCAGCCAAAACAGCCGCCAACAACAACCACCTCAGGTGCATCCTGCTCAACACCCGCTCCATCCACAGGCACGCCGTCGAACTATGGGACATCCTGGACAAAACGGCACCAGACGTCGCCTTCTTCACGGAAACCTGGATGAACGCCTCTTCAGCCCCCGACATCGCCATTGCCATCCCGGACGGCTACAAGATCATCCGGAGGGTTGGCGTCAACCAGACTGGAGGAGGCATCGCCATCGCCCACAGAAACACTATCCGCATCACGACCAACACCGACGACACCCTCGCCACCGCAGAGCACCTGCACTTCCAGATTCACACCGACCCCAAGACCACCCTCAGAGGAACCCTCATCTACAGACCCCCGGGACCACGCTCACACTTCAGTGAGGCCATTGCAGACTTCATCAGCCCACTCGCCCTCGCCTCCCCCGACTACATCCTCTTAGGAGACCTCAATTTCCACCTGGAGAACGACCAGGACAACAACACCACCTCCCCACTAGACAACCTCGACAACCTCGGATTCAAGCAACTGGTCAACACCCCCACCCATTATGCCGGCCACACGCTCGAACCTGTCTTCTCCTCCAGCAACCACATCTCCTTCAGCCACACCACCGAGCTCCACTGGACCGACCACAGCTGTGTACACTTCAACTTCAGGAAAACAACGACCCACCACCGACCTCAACAAACCCCCCGAAGATGCTGGAGCAAGATCACCACCGACCAACTCATCACCTCCTTGCGCCTAAACCCTCCCACCAACACCACGGACCCCAACGAAGGAGCCCGCAACCTCACACAGTGGATCACCGACTGCGTCGACACCCTTGCTCCACTGAAAAACCCTCCCAGCAACCTCAACAGCAAGAAAGCCGCGTGGTTCACCAATGATCTCAAAGACTCCAAGAAATCCTGCCGTGACCTCGAGAAAGCCTGGCGCCACAACCAGTCAAAGGACAACATGACAGCCCTCAAGAACGCCACCCGCAAACACCACCAGCTGATCCGCACCACCAAAAGTTCATCCTTCAGAGAACGACTGGACAACAACACCCACAACAGCAAGGAACTCTTCAACGTCGTGAAAGAACTCTCCAACCCCAACGCCAGCAACAACGACATCACGCCTTCTCAAGACCTCTGCAACTCTCTGGCCACCTTTTTTCACCTTAAGTTTGTCGACATACACGACAGCTTCGGGGCTCAGAACACGTACCCCACCACCGAACCTACACCCACCACCACCACCATGTGCGCCTGGACTCAGGTCAGCACGGAAGATACCACCCACACGATGAACACCATCCACTCGGGCTCCCCAGCCGATCCCTGCCCACACCACATCTTCAACAAAGCCGACTCCATCATCGCACCCAAACTTCGGGACATCATCAACAACTCCTTCATATCCGCCACCTTCCCGGAGAGCTGGAAGCACGCAGAAATCAGCGCCCTCCTGAAGAAACCCGCTGCAGACCCCTCAGACCTAAAGAACTTCCGCCCCATCTCGCTCCTCCCCTTCCCTGCAAAAGTCATAGAGAAAACCGTCAACAAACAGCTGACAGCCTTCCTGGAGATGAACGGCTCCCTCGACCCATCGCAGTCTGGATTCCGAGCGAACCACAGCACCGAGACCGCCCTCATCCCGGCCACCGACGACATCCGGACCCTGCTGGACAACTGAGAAACCGCCACCCTCATCCTGCTCGACCTTTCGGCTGCGTTCGACACGGTCTGCCACCTTTCCAGTGAAAGAATTGGCTTGGTAGTTTGGTCTGCCCTGTTCCCATGATGCACTGGGCCAGGGACAGACTAATTTGCATGTAGCCAGGTTCTGAGCTGGGATGGTGCAGTGAGCTAAAAAACGGTGATGGATCAAGCCCTGATCTTTGGACTGGGTAGGAGTATTCTGCTTAATTCAGAATACTCTGTCCATCACCACCCCCTTTTCTGAATCGTTTTGTCCACCATAAGCGTGGAAGGGTAGACTCAGATGTGAGTCCCTTGCTCACTGCACCATCAGGATTCAAGCAAGCCGGGCCGAAGACGGCTGAATTGCCAGAAACCGGTCCCCGGAAGCTTGTTTCCTTTCCAGTGAAAGAATTGGCTTGGTAGTTTGGTCTGCCCTGTTCCCATGATGCACTGGGCCAGGGACAGACTAATTTGCATGTAGCCAGGTTCTGAGCTGGGATGGTGCAGTGAGCTAAAAAACGGTGATGGATCAAGCCCTGATCTTTGGACTGGGTATGAGTGTTCTGCTTAATTCAGAATACTCTGTCCATCACCACCCCCTTTTCTGAATCCTTTTGTCCACCATAAGCGTGGAAGGGTATACTCAGATGTGAGTCCCTTGCTCACTGCACCATCAGGATTCAAGCAAGCCGGGCCGAAGACGGCTGAAATGCCAGAAACCGGTCCCCGGAAGCTTGTTTCCTTTCCAGTGAAAGAATTGGCTTGGTAGTTTGGTCTGCCCTGTTCCCATGATGCACTGGGCCAGGGACAGACAAATTTGCATGTAGCCAGGTTCTGAGCTGGGATGGTGCAGTGAGCTAAAAAACGGTGATGGATCAAGCCCTGATCTTTGGACTGGGTATGAGTGTTCTGCTTAATTCAGAATACTCTGTCCATCACCACCCCCTTTTCTGAATCGTTTTGTCCACCATAAGCGTGGAAGGGTATACTCAGATGTGAGTCCCTTGCTCACTGCACCATCAGGATTCAAGCAAGCCGGGCCGAAGACGGCTGAAATGCCAGAAACCGGTCCCCGGAAGCTTGTTTCCTTTCCAGTGAAAGAATTGGCTTGGTAGTTTGGTCTGCCCTGTTCCCATGATGCACTGGGCCAGGGACAGACTAATTTGCATGTAGCCAGGTTCTGAGCTGGGATGGTGCAGTGAGCTAAAAAACGGTGATGGATCAAGCCCTGATCTTTGGACTGGGTAGGAGTGTTCTGCTTAATTCAGAATACTCTGTCCATCACCACCCCCTTTTCTGAATCGTTTTGTCCACCATAAGCGTGGAAGGGTATACTCAGATGTGAGTCCCTTGCTCACTGCACCATCAGGATTCAAGCAAGCCGGGCCGAAGACGGCTGAAATGCCAGAAACCGGTCCCCGGAAGCTTGTTTCCTTTCCAGTGAAAGAATTGGCTTGGTAGTTTGGTCTGCCCTGTTCCCATGATGCACTGGGCCAGGGACAGACTAATTTGCATATAGCCAGGTTCTGAGCTGGGATGGTGCAGTGAGCTAAAAAACGGTGATGGATCAAGCCCTGATCTTTGGACTGGGTAGGAGTGTTCTGCTTAATTCAGAATACTCTGTCCATCACCACCCCCTTTTCTGAATCGTTTTGTCCACCATAAGCGTGGAAGGGTATACTCAGATGTGAGTCCCTTGCTCACTGCACCATCAGGATTCAAGCAAGTTGGGCCGAAGACGGCTGAAATGCCAGAAACCGGTCCCCGGAAGCTTGTTTCCTTTCCAGTGAAAGAATTGGCTTGGTAGTTTGGTCTGCCCTGTTCCCATGATGCACTGGGCCAGGGACAGACTAATTTGCATGTAGCCAGGTTCTGAGCTGGGATGGTGCAGTGAGCTAAAAAACGGTGATGGATCAAGCCCTGATCTTTGGACTGGGTAGGAGTGTTCTGCTTAATTCAGAATACTCTGTCCATCACCACCCCCTTTTCTGAACCGTCCAAGGAAAGGCCCTGGAATGGATCACCTCCTTCCTCTCCAACAGAACCCAACGAGTCCGTCTCCTGCCCTTCCTCGCAGAAGCCACCAAGATCATCTGCAGCGTACCTCAAGGCTCCTCGCTCAGCCCCACCCTTTTCAACGTCTACATGAGCCCCCTCGCAGCCATCGCACGCAAGCACAACCTCAACATCATCTCCTACGCCGACGATACCCAACTGATCCTCTCCCTCACCAACGACCCCACCTCCACCAGAGCCAGCTTCCAGGACGATATGAAAGACATCGCAGACTGGATGAAGCTCAGCCGCCTGAAACTGAACTCAGACAAGACGGAAGTCCTCATCCTCGGCCCATCTATCTCCGCCTGGGACGACTCCTGGTGGACCCCTGCTCTGGGCCCCCCACCCAAGCCCACGGACCACGCACGCGACCTGGGCTTCATCCTTGACTCCTCCCTCACGATGGCCAAGCAAGTTAACGCCGTTACCTCCTCCTGCTTCAACACACTCCGCATGCTCCGTAAGATCTTCCGCTGGATGCCCACTGGAACCAAGAAAACGGTCACCCAGGCCCTCGTCGCCAGCCATCTGGACTACGGGAATGCCCTCTACGCTGGGACCACCGCCAAACTACAGAAAAGACTCCAGCGCATCCAGAACGCCTCAGCACGACTCGTCTTGGACATCCCCCGACACAGCCACATCTCCACCCACCTGAGGGACCTGCACTGGCTCCCCGTCAGCAAAAGGATCACGTTCAGACTCCTCACCCACACACACAAGGCTCTCCACGACTTGGGCCCCGAATACCTCAACAACCGCCTCACGCTCTACACGCCAACCCGCCAGCTCCGCTCTGCCAGGCTCGCCCTCGCCACCGTCCCACGGATCCGCAGAACCACCACCTGGCGGTCAAGACCTGGAACACCCTCCCCACCCACCTAAGACTCACCCAGGACCATCTTTCCTTCAGGAAGCAACTCAGACCTGGCTTTTCGAGCAGTAGCAGCCCCCCCCACCCCCCCCCCAGCGCCTTGAGACCCTAGCGGGTGAGTAGCGTGCTTTACAAATACTCTTGATTGATTGATTGATTGATTATATTTGAGTCTGATTCCTAGAGGGCTCACCAAGGCTGTCCACAGCCTCACCGCCTACACTTGACCATGTGTGTAAATCACATCCCCTCACTGTCCCTCAATTTAATTTTTCACCATGATCGTGAGCACACACTAGATGGCTGGTTTACATTTTACAATCAGACTGCCTCTGCAAGATCTTGCCAGAGTCAGTATTATGGGCCTGATTCGCAAAGCTGTTCATGCTTGTAAGTTTGGCACACACATGTAAAAGCTGCTCTTCAACGTGGAAGAAGGATTTACTCGCACAAAGCTTTTGGTGTGAGGAGAATTACTCACAGGTGTTGGAGGTAGGCAGGAGTAGTAGTTCAAGGGCTGGAATGCTGTGCATGTGCACCCACCCCACAAACGTAAATGTTTAATTTACAACACCCTGAAAAAAGTCAACGATGTATTTGTGACTTGAGTAGGATTCAAACCTTTTCTGAGGTGGGCTAGGCACCCTCCATAAAAATATTAAAAAAGGTTGGTGTGAGGATGAGGGACATATTTCTTCATGGAGAAAACAGGAGAAATTAATTTGCAGTTGCTTTGCAGAATTCTGCATGAATGGAATGGGCAAACACTACCTTGAAGTAAGGTTTCCAGGTCTACCTGTGTAAATGAATGTGAAGCCTTTAAAGTTATAAATCCGCACCAGTTCAAACTCATGGACTAGTAACTTTCTTTAAAAATTGGGCCTGAATGGTATGTTTAGGTCGGACTAATTTTAGGCAAGACCTTCAGATTTTTGTAAAATGATACATTTATTTGACTTACTTGTAGGGGGCTTTCAGCCACCTATCTTCCGCCCTTGATAGCATACAGCAAGGGACAGTGGGGCAGCCCACTTCAGCCCCTATATGACGTCAATAAGTGGCAGCATTCGGCACTTTTACAAGGGGAACAAACGTAAACCCTCAAAGCAGGTCACCTAAGTGCCAGGCGCTCACTTCCACACAATAAAGGTTTGTAAACACCATGACAAAATAGGCCCTGGCAAAATCAAAAGACTGGCTGCCAACACCAGACCTAGTGGCTTTGTCAATTGTTGTTTTTCACAAGTTGACATTCATATTGGATTCATATAGATTCTCCACGATTGTTTTTTGTTTTTAAATACTTGTTTCACTAAACATTTTTTATAAAGTGATGCCATAGATAAACAGCTTTCAAAGTTATCCTTGAAATTACACAGTAGTTTAGCACAACTGCCTGTAACCGGAGCCCTTTTGTCGCAATTGCAAATTTTATTTGGGATCATTTTATTTTGACAGTAATTTACAAGACTTGCTTCTATTCTTCTGCATTTATTTGCATGTAAACTATTACCCTTCTGGGAGTATTGTCAATAGAGCTCTCTGTTTTATATTTTTTCTTTAGACCCTTCCACCTGTAATTATCCATATTTACTTTCTTGAAATTTTATTATCCGTGTTTACATTTTAACCCTTAAAGGTACGCTTGTGTTAAGACTTCTCAAAGCACTAAACCTCATGAGTAATCATGTGTAATGCATCATTATGGTGTAATGCACTCGTTTGAAAGTAGCATTTCAGTGCAGGTGCACATCTGAAGCTGATCATCAGAGCTTCTTTAGGAAGACTTGTCCTTTTTAATTTTTTTATTTCATTGTTTATAGTCTGCACAGCTGCTGCCCTAGCAGTCCTATGTGCATCCAAACTCACTCAAAAGAACACCTATTTTCAAAATACTTTAAAAAAAAAGCAAACCGAGCGAGTTCGTTTTACGTCTGGTTTTATCTGTAAAATGTAGTGAAAACTGGGACCCTAATTATAAATGGGCCCATTGTTAATTTTTACAAAGCTATATAAACTTTAAAAAAAAAGACACTATCATTATGGCAAACGGAGCTTACAATTCACTATACTTCCTGTGCATTCGACCCAGTAGTAAAGGCTTTACTTCAGTAAACCACACATGCATCCAGTATGAGATGTTAAAACTGTACATCTTCAGTCTGTTAAAGTTTGTGCTGCCAGGGGTTGAACCTACTTGTAGAATGGAAAAAATAAACGTGAAAACTTGTTGGCCTTAACTCCAAACAATCAGCCCTGGCCATTGGGCTATACTGTGATATCTTGTTTCTTACATATTGCTAAATACCACACTTAAGTTTCTAAATAGCAAATGTTATTTCTCAGTTTTTGGTGCTCTGTTTACCCTCCTCACAAGGGCCAAAGATCGAGTCTGCATAGTATAATAGTTGAGTAGGAAAAATATCCGAAGACAGCAATTTTCTGCAACATGTCTATCTCAACTAGGTTTATGTAGTTTGCCATTCCTGCTTCTTGAAAGTGTTCATGGAAAAAACCCTCACAAGGCTAGATAGGTTCTTAAGTTGCTTCTTTGCTGCTGTTCTGGAAGTACATTTATATAGTGCTTGTAAATAGGTGGCTTATTATTTGGGGGTGGCCTACCCCCTGCCGCCTCCAGAAATAAAACTAACTTGTCAGTGTGCACTCCAAAGTCACTTAATTACCATGAACTCAAACACCTGATAGCTATGGCACTGAGCAGTGTTTATGCAGTAATAAAGCCGAAATAAAGTCAAAAGATCGGACAATAAAAATCCCAACCTGAATCGGAAAAATACAGTAAAATGTCATAAACAAAGTGACACTAAAAAAAGAAGTTCCAGTTTGGGAAACTGTAGATATAAAGTTTCAGTGAGAATAGCAAAAATAGTCTATAGTCGCGTTAGACTGAGACCTAGACACCAATTCAGACTGACTGCAAAGGAGCACAGGGCCACCAACCAGGTTTATCCCAGGCAAAGAGTTTCCTTCTGACTTAGTCAGTTGCATCCAAAACTGCTTCCACAAATCTGAGAGTCCAACTGCCTGTTCTAACCAGAGCACACTCCACACTTAAGTAAGAGTCAGCCATGGATTTCTTAGGGAAATCCTCTTCAGCTGACATCTGTAAAGTGATCACCTGGTCAATACCACACATATTTACCAAGCACTTCTCAATGGACATCTTGGTCGCCTGCAGGCTGGGGTTGGCCAGACAGTTTTAAGGACTTTGTTCCAGACTTCTGCATCATCCACTTGATAACCTCTGCCTTTGAAGAGCACTGCTATGCAATCGATGCACAGCATCTTTTATCTACAGCTGCACATACTGAACGGAAAATGCTACTGACCTACAAGGATCTGTTCAAAGCATGCAGTGCTGAAGGTTCATGTGCCCACCCACCTCCGCGGATGCTTGTGGTGATCGTAGATCCCTTCCTTTATTACCTGGTTCACACTGCACAATACACATGGTACATAAGAAGAAGTCTGTGCCTATGTGCATTGTGAGCCAAGGGAGGAGTCACAGCACTCAAAATAATTCTTATAAGAAAAACAACTTGCAGATGTCCAATGCTACATGCTACAAAGAGGTGTTTACAGGGTAAATAACATTTCCCTTGCACCTATTATGTCTGGTGTCAGGCCAAGAGACTTGCTTTAAGTGTAGGAGTTGCTCATTTTTATGTGAGTGGGGAGAGACTAAGCCGAAGAAACAAAGGATTTCTGGTGCTCAGATTTGTTTTGTGCCCGAAATCAAGGGACCTAGAGATTTCCTTGGTAAGGTGACACTGTGCTAACCTACATTGCGACTCTCTGTTCTTTTATGTCCATTTACTGCTGTCCCTGAAATAATAAAACACACAAGATGATGGACAGAATGTTGCACAATGGCAAAATATTCACCCCCAGCCACAGATACAGGTTTAATCCATCGTAATTTTGCTCACCAAGCCTCCCCAGTTCAGACATGGCCATATACAAATCAGTCTTGACCCTGTGCCTCATGGGAACAGTCCAGACCGAACTGCCAAGCCATGTCTTCCCTGGACCAGAATCAAGCATCCTAGGACCGGTTTCTGGCTATCAGCCTTCATCAGCCAGGATAGCTTGACTCCAGTGGCTTAATGAGCACGGGACCCCGTCTGGGCATACCCTTCCCACATAGGGTGAACAGCAAAACACACAAGATGATGGACGGAATGTTGCACAATGGCAGAACATTCACCCCCAGTCACAAATCTGGGTTTCATCCCATGTTATTTTGCTCACCAAGTCACCCCAGTTCAGACATGGCCATATGCAAATCAGTCTTGACCCTGTGCCTCATGGGAACAGTCCAGACCAAACTGCCAAGCCATGTCTTCCCTGGACCGGAATAAAGCATCCTAGGACTGGTTTCTGGCTATCAGCCTTCATCAGCCAGGATAGCTTGACTCCAGTGGCTTAGTGAGCACGGAACCTACGTCTGGACATACCCTTCCTACATAGGGTGAACAGCAAAACCCACAAGATGATGGAAGGAATGTTGCACAATGGCAAAACATTCACCCCCAGTCACAGATCTGGGTTTAATTCATCGTTATTTTGCTCACCAAGCCACCCCAGTTCAGACATGGCCATATGCAAATCAGTCTTGACCCTGTGCCTCATGGGAACAGTCCAGACCGAACTGCCAAACCATGTCTTCCCTGGACTGAAATCAAGCATCCTAGGAACAGTTTCTGGGTATCAGCCTTCATCAGCCAGGATAGCTTGACTCCAGTGGCTTAGTGAGCACTGGACCCTCGTCTGAGCAAACCCTTCCCACATAGGGTGAACAGCAAAACACACAAGATGATGGAAGAAATGTTGCACAATAGCAAAACATTCACCCCAGTCACAGATCTGCGTTTAATCCATCGTTATTTTGCTCACCAAGCCACCCCAGTTCAGACATGGCCATATGCAAATCAGTCTTGACCCTGTGCCTCATGGGAACAGTCCAGACCGAACTGCCAAACCATGAACAGTTTCTGGGTATCAGCCTTCATCAGCCAGGATAGCTTGACTCCAGTGGCTTAGTGAGCACGGGACCCTCATCTGGGCAAACCCTTCCCACATAGGGTGAACATCAAAACACACAAGATGATGGTAGAAATGTTGCACAATGGCAAAACATTCATCCCCAGTCACAGATCTGGGTTTAATCCATCGTTATTTTGCTCACCAAGCCACCCCAGTTCAGACATGGCCATATGCAAATCAGTCTTGACCCTGTGCCTCATGAGAACAGTCCAGACCGAACTGCCAAGCCATGACTTCCCTGGACTGAAATCAAGCATCCTAGGAACCGTTTCTGGGTATCAGCCTTCATCAGCCAGGATAGCATGGCCATATGCAAATCAGTCTTGACCCTGTGCCTCATGGGAACAGTCCAGACCGAACTCCGTCCATCATCACCTTTGGTATCGCTTTGTTCACCCTAAGTTGGCAGGGTATGCCCAGACGTGGGTCCCTTTCTCACTCTGCCACTGGATTCAAGATAGCCTGGCTGATGAGGGTTATGAACCCGAAACCGGTCACATGATGCTTGTTTCCAGTCCAGAGAAGACATGGCTTGGCAGTTCGGGCCGGACTGTTCCCATGAGGCACAGGGTCAGACTGATTTGCATATGGCCATGTCTGAACTGGGGTGGTGGAATGAGCTAAAGAATGATGATGGATTAAACACAGATCAGTTGACTGGGGGTGAGTGTTTGATTTGCTCAAATGCTCTGTCCATCATCCCCTTTGGTATCGCTTTGTTCGCCCTAAGTTGGCAGAGTATGCCCAGACGTGGGTCCCTTGCTCACTCTGCCACTAGATTCAAGAAAGCCTGGCTGATGAGGCTTATGAACCCGAAACCGGTCCCAGGATGCTTGTTTCCGGTACAGGGAAGACATGGCTTGGCAGTTCGGGCTGCTGTTCCCATGAGGTACAGGGTCAGACTGATTTTCATATGGCCATGTCTGAACTGGGGTGGTGGAGTGAGCTAAAGAATGATGATGGATTAAACCCAGATCAGTTGACTGGGGGTGAGTGTTTGATTTGTTCAAACGCTCCGTCCATCATCCCCTTTGGTATTGCTTTGTCCCTGAAACGCCTTACCTGTGAACTGCTGACCAGGGAGCTCACTGCCTAATCCCTGCAACGTGCCTGCTACCAAGCTGTCCTCTGTCCACGCTGCACCTCGCGGTACCCGCTGCGCGGGTCCCGCATCGACCGTCTTGCTGGTGTCCAACCGAGGAGGAGAAGGACCATCGCTGGAGACACCCTGCACCGGAGGGCGGGAGAGGAACACTCCTTCAGGGCTGCGAGCGCCAGGTGAGGGACAGGGACTCCATTTCCCAGGAGTCCCTGTTTTGCCATCACCTGCACCTGGACGCTCTCCCTGCTTGCCCCGCCCCGACCGTCGACCTAAAAGCGCCGCCTGCACAGGTCACTTTGGGAAACGCCTTACCTGTGAACTGCTGACCAGGAGTCCCTGTTTTGCCATCACCTGCACCTGGACGCTCTCCCTGCTTGCCCCGCCCCCAACCACCTCATCACTACATAAGAAACGGCTGACCCCCGCTACGCGGGACGCGTGCGGGACGCCCGGGGCTAAGCCCGGGCAAAGGGCGGGCCCTCTGTGGCCCTCAGAGGCACGAAAAGGCGAGGCGAGGCCACCCCCCTGAGGTTCACTATTTGGGAATAATAAGGTACAGAATATTAATAATCCTCATTACCCCCAGGCCATCTGCCATTTGCCTGTCGATCCTGACACATACTCTGGCCATTTGGTTCGGTCGTTTCAAGTGGTAGGCAATATGGTAAGGAAAAAGCCCGCACCTGCTGCGACGGAGCCCCTCAATACAATGTTCTCATATGTGGTTCAAAAAGTTAGTAAGATCAACAATGAGAGGAGGCAATCGCTAGGCTTGAGCCAATCTCCAGTATTGCCGTTAGAAAGTCCGCCCTCAAGGGCAACAGCTCCAGAGTTGCTGACCACACCGCCAGAGTTTCCCCAGTCAAATAGCCTAGTTCATATCTCACAAGACTTGGCCAGTGATGTAGAAGATCCCCATGTTTTGGTTAATTCGTCGGCCAATTACGGCAATGCCTCGGAGCAAAATCACCAGTCATTTTCCATCGAGGAAGCACCATCACCGGGGCAGCCCGTTTCACGGCCAGTGAGAACTTGTAGAAAATCTCATTCAAAGAGAGGGGGGAAACAACAAGGCAGGAGAAAGGCAGCTACACCACCCCTAAGACGTGAAGGGCAACAAATTGACTTCGATGCTGAAGCAGAATCCAAACGCATAATAGACGATGAACTTTTTAACCGGATTCAAGATATGATTGATATAAAAATTAGGACAATCATCAAGCCCTTGATTGGGAAACTGGACAAATTAACTTCGGAGGTTAAGAAGGCGGGGGGAGCACAAAGTAATCTGGTGGTAGAGGTGGCCAATTTATCTGCCCTTGTCACAAAATTGGCATCGGGAGCCGTGGAGGCTCCACCAAATGAGAGTGCCCCACAGCCCACACTGCCAGAGGGGCCCCTAGCAGTAGATTCAACTTCATTAACGGCTCCTAGTCAGGACTTAGCAGGCGGAGCCGCGTTGACATCAACATCAGGTGACACAATTGGGGCAACATATGAGGATGTATCAGCCCAATTCATTTTGGAAGCCTCCCCAGTTGTGCTAGTACTAGCAAATGTCCCAGTTTTAGTACAAAATAAAATAGAATCGAAACAGGACTTGAAGGATAAAGCACTTCATTGGCTTACCACTAACATGACCATGGCCCCCCAAGGGATGGATAGCTTAGCAAGGGATATTGTTATGACCAGGAGGGTACCTTGGATTGGGTCTAAACCTAAAAAATTTAAGGGGGACTGTGTGATTATAAATTTTGCTAACACAGAAGTCCTCCCAAAAATTCTGAACAACATCTTCCCACCCCAAAGGCGGAGTGGCTCTATAATCCCGCTCACCTTAAAATTCTTCTTTAGTGAGGCTCAGCTCCCTACTTTTTCTAACTCCCCCAGAGTTAGGAGAGCGCATAATGCCCCAAATTGGGAAGGTGGTTTTAGACATAGATTCCCCAACGAGCGCCCTGGGCCTATATTTAACTTTGAGTACGGAAGACCTAACCATGCGCATGAGTCAAATTTTTGGCCTCACATGCCACCAGACCCTGCCGCCAATGGTTGGGGCCCGGGTTGGATGGGCCAAGATCCCATTGGGCGAATCAATAGGTTTATACCATGGGTGAGAAACGACCACTTTCCGATACGCCCAAATACCCCTTTACCTATGTGGAACATCGCAGCTATGGGTCAAGGTCAGGTAGCTACCCCTTTTGATTGGGGGGGCGGAATGGGGAATAGGTATGCCCCCTTATCGGATCTAAACAACTGCGATTGACTTAAACCTTACAATGTCCGAGCAAGTGAGTCCACATTTATACCCCAAATAAATAGTAGCCAGTGTTTCACTGATGATGATCTCCGCCTGCCTACATTTTATGAAACACCTGAGAGTTATGTCTCGTTGGACAACCCTGGGCTATCATACCAGGGGGAGGGTTGCATAGTGTCAACCCTGAATACCGTTCCAACACAGAGCGCCCCGGAGGTAGTTCAGAACGAGGCAGTCAGATGCTCAAGCTTAGCTGAGGGGTGTCTGTTGGGGGAAAAAGAGTTGAGGCTACCTACCAACGCCTGTAAAATTATAACTTGGAACATCGCTGGCTCAAATGCAAAACGACAGGACAAAGCATGTGTGAGCTTTATTTCTAAGCAACATATAATTGCCCTGCAAGAAACGTGGGACACATCGGCTAACTTCTGGTGGGATGGATTCACTTGTTTCTCTATTCCTGCCGTTCCTAGCCGCATGGGCAGAGCCAAAGGTGGTTTGGCCATTTTGTTTTCCCTAGACCTGAAGGGCACTTATAGGCAGATAAATACCGATTCTGTAAACATCCTAATGGTTGAAAGGACGACTAGTAACAACTGCAGGACGATATATATCAACTTCTACAACTCTAGGAACAGCGAACACAGTGGGAGTAATGTCGCCAACCTAGATAGCATTTTAAATAAAGTGTCTCAGAATATCTATTTAGTTTATGAGTTTATCCTATTAGGAGATTTTAACATTCATTTATGTAACTTGGGTTGTTTGGGAAGAGGTGACAATGTAACTGAGGTGGGCGAGGAGGCCCCTCGGGGTCCCCACTTTGAACACTCTACAGAGGGGCTCGAGTTAGAAGAACTATTAGCAAACCATGACTTATATGAACCCGATAAGGGCGTTAGGGCGCCAACCTTCACTGACAGTCACTGTGGCTCAGTGATAGACTATATCTTTGTCTCACAAGGTATCCTAAATCGGTCTATGGTTTATTGTACAGTCATAACACCCTACAGTGACCACAACCCTGTATTACTTGAAGTGGCCTGGGGTGGCCAGATGGGAGCACCGCCAAGAGCACTTATACCAGCACACCCCCTGAAACCCTGCGACCAAGACAGACGACTGAAATGGGCTAAAGTGATCCCGGATAATTTCTATGAAATAAATTTTCCAAAAATAAAGGACAAAGTGGCCATCTGTCAAAAACCGGGTGCGCAAGGTAAAGAAATAATAGAGGCTTTTGAGGAAATTTGTGGCCAGGTGGCCAAGGACCTTTTAGTCAAACCAAAAAAAGGATTTTTTGGAACAAAACGTTGGTTTGATTCTGCTTGTTCAAAAGCCCACAGAGCATTGTTGACAGCGTTAAAAACCTCTCCCAGGGCCGGGGACGACATTGTTAGATTAAGGAAATGCTATAAGGTTGCCATTAAGAATCGCAAAGAATCCCTTAAACGCGAGGCATGGGAAAATCTCCTCTCAGCTGCAGTACTGAAGGACAGTAGGAGATTCTGGGAGATTATCAGACAACCTCTATTCTCTGATGACAATAATGCTCCTATGGACTGTGTGATCACCGACGACAAATGGCTAAACCACTTCAAAAATGTATATGAGGGTGGGTCCAAAGGATCTGCAGATGCCTCAGTACCTGCTTTAGTGGCACATCCGATGATCTTTAACCCTGAAGAAGTAGAAAAAGCTTTGATGGCCACAACAAGACATAAAGCACCCGGCCCTGACGGCGTTCCCGCTGATTTCTTTATGTACTCTCCTAAATTGTGGTCGGTGGTTTTGTTGAAAGTGTTTAATGCAGCCAATAACCATGCACCTAGCTCTTGGTCCACATCCACCATAGTCCCTATCTATAAAAATAAAGGACAGCGAGATGATCCCGCCTCCTATAGGCCCATATCTCTTTAGGACTCAACGGTAAAAATACTAGGCAGAGTCCTTCTAGCTAGACTTAATGACAACGTTGAGAGCCGTGGAGGGCTGTCTGAATTACAATATGGATTCAGAGAAAGAAAGGGGACAATCGAACAATGCATAAACTTACATCTACTAATTTCTAAATATACAGTGGCAAAGGAGGGTTCCATGTTTCTTGCATTTATGGACCTCTCCTCTGCCTTTGATCTGGTGAATAGGTCGAAACTGTGGCAGTTACTGTTGGAGATGGGCATTGATGAGTCTTTGGTTGTGTTTATGGCTAAACTGCACCAGGAGCTTTTTGCAGCTGTCCGAGTCACAAATGATGGTAGACGCACCCCCCTGTTTAAATCCCTAAAGGGGGTGCGGCAAGGCTGCATTTTAGCCCCTGTATTATTCACCATCTACATCAACGGGTTGGGCAGTCACCTGCGGGGACAGGCAGCCGACGTTCCGCATGCAGGAGATGTTAAAATCCCAGCACTCCTGTATGCGGACGATGCAGTGCTGATAGCCCGCACTGGGGTAGGCCTACAGCATCTCCTGGACGCTTTTGGTAGCTTCATGGAGACGCTGGACCTCAAGGTCAACGCCTCTAAATCACACACGATGGTAATGGGGCGTGAATGTAATAAAAAAAGACACAAAACATTTTTTTGCAGGGGAGTCCCTGTCACCAACGTGTCCACATTTCCATATCTGGGGGTAATATTTGACCAGAAAGGAACTTGGGGCCCTCAGATAAGAGCAAAAAGATTGGCGGTAATAAGATCTTCCTCAGCGGTATTGGGCTTTGCAGGGAAGCTAGGGGCTAGGCCCATGCAAGCTCTCTTGAAAATCTACAAGAGCAGACCAGTGGCCATAGCGGCTTATGGTTCCCAACTGTGGGGATACGTAAATCTTGATCTAATTCAGAGAGCAGAAAATAGATTCATTAGATCTCTGCTCTCAGTCCCGCAATCCACCCCAACGTATTCTATCCATAAGGAGGTGGGTTTGCCTTATCTGTCTGATACCCTGAGCCTTGCTCCATTAACTTTGTGGCTGAAATTGTGGACAAATGATGACCTACCTCTGAACCACAAGATTTTGCACGATGTCTTATCCTTGGATAAACACACCAGTATCCCATGGTTGGCATACGTAGCGAAAACCCTTGCAGATCTGGGTCGCCCAGATCTTTTTTCATCTCCGGAAAATATTAGGAGACAGGATATAGTAAACATCAAAAAGTTATTTAGGGATAGGCAGGAAGCACGGAGGGAGGACCTCGAATTGCTGAAACCTGCAGTAAGGGCACATAACCTCCTGGTTTGTACATCCTCACTCGCCCCCTACCTGAACTTTGTCACATTCCCATATCACAGGTTTTTATTAACAAAGTTTCGATTTAATTTGATACATTTTTATCTAGGTTCATTTAAGACTTGGCAGAAGCCTGAGCAGGCCCCACCGTGCTGCTGTGACAACTTTTCGGTGCAGGATACTTTGCACTTTGTTATGTTTTGTAGTATATACCACGAGCAGAGAAAGAAATATTTGTTGCCTATTTTGAAAAAAGCTGGTTTTGTCCAAGTAAGACCAGCCCTGCTCTTTCTACAACTCCTACCTAACATACATATTACTTTTTGCATGGCAAACTTTCTGGTAGCCGCAATGCGGGCGAAATCTGTCAGCCAAAGCTTACCTTAAATCTTTTTTAGTCGTTTTAGGATGTTTATGTGCTAGATCTGTATAGAAATATTTTATCCATGTTTAAAATTTTCTTCCTGTTTGTTTATTAGGATCTACTTTTTGGGAAATGTAAATAGATGTACAGTATGCATTGCATTGTAAAGTAATTGTTTTTCTTTTATGTTCTTTGTATGACTTGTAATAAGTCGAATAAAGATATTCTGACTGACTGACTTGTCCCTGAAATAATAACAATAACTCCAACTACCTGGAAATCTGAGACAATCCCATAAAAATGCCAATGATTGATTAAGCTGTGTATGTATGTTTTGTTTGCTTAGTGCAAGCCTTGCCGAAAAGCAGCAGTGTTGCACAGAATCCAAGGCAAAGATGCAGCCTGTGAGGATACCTATGTTCTGAGAATGGAAGTGGACTGTTACTACATTGTGATGAAGTGTTCTTTAAAGAGATTTCTTCTGCTGTTTCTAACATAGGAGATGCGTTAATGAAATCTGGATATGGGAATGTCTTTCTAGATTCTAAAGTTGGCGTCTATGATGAGCAGTTGCTCTCTACTGTAGTGAGAGGTCGTACTAGACCATCTTTATTTTGTTGGCAGTGTTCATGAGAATGAGGCCAGTGCCCATGTGAATCAAAGTGACGTGAAATGGGTTTGAAACTGTCCAGTAATTTTTACTTGTTTGCTGTTTTTGAATAGCCGCAATTCTTTTATTGAGGGTTTGAGCTTCAAGTTGAGACTGGACATGGAGGTCTGGAGAAGTTGCAGGCAGTGTTTGAGGTGTATGATGTTTGAAGCGACGGAAGCTTTCCAGAAGAGTTGTGAGTTATCTGCGTATTGGTGTATTCTGATGATTCTGCCAGAGAGTAGAATCCGAGAGAGATCCATGTAGAGGGTGATGATGGCAGGAGACATGGTGGAATCCTGAGGCACTCTATAGGTAGGAGGGAGGTGAAAATGTGAACACACTGTCATTTGTAAAAGTAGGGAGAGAACCAGGGTAAGAGAGTTGCCAGTTAATCCCATTTGAGACATCAGGTTATGGATACGGTTAGGAAGGCAGACACCTGTCATCTTTTTCAGGGTCAATCGGATGTTGTCTTAGATCTGTAAGGTAGCTTTCTCCATGGTACTCATGTTGCCATGGAGTGGTGCATAGAATTTTTTTGTTTTGATGACTTGATGAATGGTAGGTAAGTGGTGACTGTAGGAGAGTAGGGTCTGCTTCCTATGGTTACCCCCATTTTTGCTGGGAATCTCTGGTTTTTCGACTTTAGTGTGGCTGTGAACCTGCTAATCAGGCCCACAGCCCAGCTGTTCTCTCTCTAAATTGATACCATGTACTTTAGGTACATAAAAGATTGGTTACTGGGTCACCCTTGTTAGCCCCTGTATAGTGTACCTTGGGTACCCAGGGCATAGGTGCACCTTAGGCCTACCAGGGGCTGCAGCATGTATTGTGCCACCCCTGGTTTGCCTTCCAAACTGACACCACAGGTCTGTTCACACAGCCTGGGTAAGGTGGTGTAATCGGTATACAACCTTTAGCACGCATTTTTTACAACGCACTACCATTTCAACGCAGGCATTACCACGCATACCATTACAACGCATTGCGCTGGGGGGCGCTCTAGGATAGGGAATACGTTTAATTTTCTATCCAACACCTTCCCTAGTGTCCACGGGGACTGGAGTTGGAATAGAAAATTATACTTACCACTATCCAGCACCTCTAAGCGCTATGCGTTGTAACGGTATTCGTTGTAAATACCGCGTTGTAAAGGTATGCGTGGTAATAGTATGCGTTATAACGTCATACATCCGGTGTAATCACCCCTTGCTTAGATATAGTATACCTATATCTATATACCTATATAGACACATATACACCTATAGGTCACTCCTATGGCAGGCCTTGACAATCCTGGAGGCAGAGTGTTTAGTTTTATGTGAGAGGGTGCCCTAGCATGAGCTGAGCCCCTCTGCAGCTTTCGGAACCATCTCCTTATAGCTGTTCTATGATATAGCCATACCATATACTCTTAAGTGCATTATAATCCTCGCGGTTAATGCTAACTTTGGTTTGGCTTTATCAAAACATGTTGTGTAAGGTGTCAAACACTTTGGAATACTACCCCTCCACTAGTTCTGGTGGCGGGGGTAGCATTCCACCCTTCTAGAGGGAGAAGACATGTAGTTACTGGTTTACCCGGTTAAAGTTAAACAGAGCCCCAGCATCACAAAATGGATGCTGCTGCCACAGACACGAGTCTGCCCTCCTGCTGCTGGACGAAATTCCAGCAGGGGAGGCCTGGACGATAGGTTTCCTATCCAGGGAGGTGCTGGCACCTCCCCAGACAGGCTTTAGTGTATTGGGACAGGGAGGCTTGCATTCAGTAAATGCTTTTCAGACACTGCCTGGGGCACACTAGGTGCTCCGTGTATTTCCCAGTTTAACCCGGTTGCTGGGGCACTCAGCCCCAGCTCTGGCATGAAACTGGACAAAGGGGAAGGGGTGTAACCACCCCCACCCCAGGTCCACCCATAGGAGGGACCTTAGAGTTAGTCCAACCCCTAAACTTACTATAAGTGTAGAACCCCAGTCCCTAGGACTTTAGATTACCCTGGACGAAACTCTGCTACATATATCTTGGACCATAGACATTCCATATTGACTGGAAGATGGAAGAAATCTCCCTTGTGGTCAAGGAGTGACCACCCTGTTCAAACAGGCACCAATAGCATCTTTGCGGGTCTTCATTTTCGAGGCTCCCGCCGGATCCCGAAGAATCTGCGACACAGGACACAGACTTCCAGACATCTCCAAACCCGACCTTCGCTCACAGCAAAGCTGAGACCTGTGGCGGACACGACAGACGTGGGACCGGAACACCTGGACATCCTGCATTTTGCTACCTGCGTCGACTTCCTGAGGTATCCCGAAGTTGTGCATTGGGGTGCTTGAAGCCACAGACCCGAGCACCTTTGGCATCAAAGCTGAAAGCCCCACACTCCACGAGTGGCTCGTGGGCCCACTTTGTGAATTTCCGCTCAACACGTCTTCGCGGTTCCTAGTCCGTTGGCTAGTGAGCCCCCAAGAAGACAATCCTTTGTTTCAACTTGCTTTCCTGGTTGCTCCAGGCTTGCTCCAACTTCCCTGCAAAGGAGAAGTTCCACAGACCTTGCTGGTCTGCACCGAAGCCAATCTCAACATCCTGCGTGGGTTGCATTTACCAAGGCTTGTTGGGTCAAATCCGGATACTGACACCGCAGTCAACTAGATCCTTTGTGGGACAGCTCGAATCCATTCCTGGTTGTCGTCGACGCTTCCTGGTCCTCGTGGCTGAAGAGACAAACTTCACCTTTTCACCTGAAATCACCGGACATCTGGTGGCATCTTCCTATCACCGCCCTGGTCACTGGCTAGTAGCCCAGACTCTGTCTCCTTTGCTTTCAGGTTCTTCAGATCTTTGATCCACCCTTGGATCCAACCCGACACTTTCCCTCTGGTTGCCTGCAGCACTTCTTTGCAGATCTCCATTGAAATCGACGACAAAACTCGACACCAAAAGACACCTATGCTCCCGGCTTCGGTGGGTGAGGTAACAAGAGTACTCTGGTAGTCTCAAGGGTATTAGCCCTCGTAGTGTCTAAGTCTAAAAGGATTCCATCGTAGATCATTTAGAAGGGTCCTTAAATTGTAAAATTGTAACTTGTTTGTTTCCAATAGAAAGTCAATGGTAACCCGCGGCTGTGTTTAGACACTACACGCGTCTCCCGTGGGCCTCCTACATCCTAACCTTTGAATGTCCTGAGTAGCCCCAGCGATCCCACAAGCCCCAGGCCTGCTTTCTATTTCTCATGTGGTTCTTATACCACTATTTTAGTATATGGTTTGTGAGGCCCCTAGGGCAAAACGTATACTGTGCAACTTATTGTATGCTAATTAGGTTCCTTGTATTGTACTTTTACCTCTGACCTCATAAAGAGTGCAGAGGGGTTGTGTTTAGAACAAATACATATATATTTGATATATACCTTATGTGGTGTACTTTCATTTGGTACTCAAGAGATTATAATTGGTAAAACAACTAGCTTAATTCACTCTCTGAAGTTTTAGCCTGAAGACTGCTTGCCATTGCTACCCCTAGGATAGCTTTCTATAAGGTTGACTTTACAACCCCCATCAATAAGGGTCGATTAGACTGGTGCAAGGGGCCCACTAGAACTAGTGGACATCATATACCAGGCTAACTTCTCACAGTGACCCGTAGTTGGTGAGGTGATCAAGATATTGGGGGTATACAGCCTGCTTTGAAAGCTTTTAGGAAGAAGCCTTATGTGAGGAATTCATGAACAAAGGTGAGCAGGGATGACATAGCTTCAGCAGAGTGTTTCGATGAAGGACTAGCGAAAGACATCTTCATTGGTGATGGCATTAAGGAAAGTGAGGATTTGACAAGGTCTGTAAGGGTCAGGGTTGTTAAGGTTTGTGGCATTGCAGTAGTCTGTGAATATGGGATAGGAGAGTCAGGAGGTTAATGAAAATCCTGATTATTGTCAACACCATTCTGCTTTCGTTGGCGGCTTCATTGACCCTTTCGAAGCAGTCCTTCGCTTTGGATGATTAATTGTCTGCCTGTTGCATGGGTAGGTTTCAATAGCATCAAGTTCTGTTATTTTCATTACTTTCCTGTGTGCTGATGAAGTAATTGTTGTCCATGAGATCTTCAGGGTCCCAGGATGCTAAAACATTTGGATTTAACCTGCACGTTTAGTTGAAGCATGGATGTTCATGTGGTTTTCCAGACATACACTGAAGTAATTTAGAAGGGTGTCGAATTTGGATGGCCGGGTACAAGATGATTTTGAGATTTATTTTGTTAATGGAGAGGTCTTTGAGTGAGATTTTGTTTTTTTCCACTTGAGTTTGATTTGATGTGGATAATGATGAGCCTGGTCCAGTCAGGTGAATGGGAGGTTTGCTTTAGATGATTGGTGAGGTCAAGAACACAAAAAGTTGGCTTTTGGAGTGTTACAGTTGGATGACGTTCTTTATCGTTCTTTATCAGCCAAACTATGGAATTCACGATTTCTCAAACATAAGGTACATGGATAACTATATTATCTTCAGAAGACTAATCAAGAGTTTTCTCTTTTCCTACATGATCACCATGCTCAAAATACAAATAAACAACATATGCCTATGTGTAACCATGTGTAATTTGATTATACGTATATATTTAGCTATAAATATAGATATTCGTGCTGGTCTGCTTAGCAAATATATATTACTTAGGAGATATATACACACACACACACACACACCCCCCAAGACCCGTTGTGTGGTCGAAAAGCTTTATCAGGACGTTGTCCTCTGTAATAAAGAATGAAGCATTGTAACATACCGGCTGGAGTGGCTGGTATCTTGTTTCTGCACACAACTCGAGTGCAAGGTCTTTGATGTATATCATTTTATGCACATTGTGTATTTTGGTCACTGCATACTTTACATAGAAGTTAACTGATCATATGCTTATATTTTATCAATCACAATGTGTAAATACGATCATGGCAATTGTATCGATTTTCTTCACTATTGAAATAGTGAGGAAAATATAAAATACAAATAAGTAATTATAAATTAACAAATAAAAAAAAAGAATATAATCCCCCCTCCTGCCAAAAAATAGAAAATTAAAAAACTACATAAATTAGGTTTATGTGGAGCAGCACTTTAAAGTCTGAGTTTCTAACTATTTGTCTATACATGCACAGATGGGACTTTATTTAATACAATTTCATATCTCTTTATTATTTTCCAGATACATGTATACCATTCTATGTAGTTATGTATCTAACATATTTATTACCCTACTCCTACTGTAGAAAAAATAGAAAAAAATAATGTAAAAAATACTTTCAGCTCTCTCCAAATAACTTTGTCATTGTATACCTCTTTCAGTATACCCTCAACCTCCACTCTGACTTTTCCCAAACCTCATTGTATTATTATCTCCCGAATAACCTGTTATTACTTAACTCGTTTGTCCTCCTTTGACTCGTCCCAAACCTCATTTTACTAGTAACATCTCCCAAATAACACTTTATAGGCTCTTCCTTTCTCTATCCCCCTTTATGATATTCATTCCATCTAACCGACTCACATGTCCACCGCTCAAATTTACAACTTATATTCCCCTATAGTAATCCACCACTAAACCACTTTGGGTTCCGGAGAAGCGTGCTACTTGCCAAAAAGTGCTTCTTTGTCTCGTCTGGGGTAGAAAGCGCTATATAAATGAAATAACACTGAGTATGTCAATGGGGCTGAGTATGTCTGTTTGTTTTTTAATCCTGCTTGCATATTTTGGGTGGTGTAGATTGCTGAGGAAGGTGCTATAGGTGAGTCAGATGAGGTAGTGAACTCTGAGAGTTTGTTGGAGAACGCCTTGTTCCGTCCCGGAGGTCTGAAGAGGAAATGGCTTTTACTTTGTGGAGAGTAAAGTGACATGTGTGAGTTGAGTGTTCTTGCCTACCTTGATACAGGACCAGGAAGACTTATGAATGGTGAAGCCTTCTTTCCTCTTATGTGTGATTTCCGTTTTTTTTCTTGATTATTATAATGGATGGGTTGTTACCTTTGTCGGTTTTATTCTGTTTGTGTATTTTTAGGTCAAGCATTCAAGACCTCTTGTATATACTTTAGTATATACTTCTATGTGTATGTACTTTGTGGGCTTTGGAGATCAGCCCTAGGACTTGTCTGCTTCCACTTAGGGACTATTTTCTGCCCAACTGTTTCTATTTAACTGTTTTCATAGGAAACGACCAGTAGAGGTCAGTAAAATACCAGAATTGCTTTCTGATTGTTCAACTGCCTCCATTTAACTGTCTTGATAGAAAACGTCCAGTAGAGGTCAGTAAAATACCAGAATCACTTTAGCATTCTCTAGATTCCAGTCCATACAAATTGGCTTCCATGAGCACCTGTAGGCAATAATATTGTTTTCAAATATTGTATTTTCAGTGATATAACCACTGAAAGCCCTGATTTTATATTAAAAACAGAGCTTTAGACCTTATCATTTTCTGCTGAAAAGCAATATTTCTCTCCATGAGTTCCCATACCTGGCGTGTCACTCAGTTTGGTGCTTACTTTCCCTCCATGTTAAAGAACAGTCGATGTTTCAGCACCCAGGCTAATGTGCTGCATAGCTAAATACATATAAGGTCCCAAAGGCAAGACCTATTGCATTACAAATGGTTGTTTAGTATATGGTTTGGACCCCACCCTTGGGGCGACTGTGTACTTTGTGCTATTTACTGTATTTCTATGCAAAGTATTGTGTGCATTGTGATTATCACTGGGTAAGAGATATTGAAACGTGTTAGAGAGTATTCTATTATAAATATATATTTTTATAAAAACCTTGTGTGGTTCTTTTTCACTTAATCTGTACTATAAGATTGCATTCTGGTAGAACAAGCTGCTTTACACTTCTTCTGGACTAAGCCTGAAGGCTGCTCTCCACAGCTACCACTTAGAGAGCTTCCTAAGGTTGTCTAAGACTTCTTAAATCACCATAAGGGTTGTCTGGACTGGTGCAAGGTGCCCACTTACATTAGTGGACATCATATACCAGGCCAGCTTCTCACAATATGATGTTATCTTTCTAGGGAAGAGTGAATGTGATCATACTTTTGAGGTCTGAGGAACTTGGAAGCTGTTTTTAGATGGCGGCGCTCCTGCGATTCCTGGAGTTCCTTTTATTTGTGAGAAGAATGCTTATTTCAAGCTGCCAAATAAATGACATGGGACATGTTATTTAGGAGTAGTGTTTCCAAAGATCTATCATGTATCTATTTATAAACGAGGAGCTAGAGCAGGAGGGGCGTGGCCAACCAGGCAACATGGCAGTCGCTACCTGCTAGTGCTCCGTCCACCGATCCCCTGTTATCCGTGACACTTCTTCTGGAGGTTCCATCTGCGACGCTGCTGCCCGAGTCTGGTCACCGGAGGGCGTGCTGCGTCCGCGGAAGGCTGTCTTGACCAATTTTGGCCTGCTGACTGCAATATACCACGGGTGACAAGCGCGCGGCCCTGGTAACAGTCCGGCCGCGCGCGGACATTTTGTATGGGGAAATGCCGCCCTGCTGTGAGTTGTTAACCCGGTGATGACAGCGGAGCCCCCGGCATAGGTGTTTCTTAACAGTGGCAGTGCTTCCTGGCCTCGGGAGTGTCAGTGTCATGCTGCGGAGCCCCTAATGGTTATAATGACAAGTAAGGAGGCACAGGGTTGTATATGAGAGCGCCAACGTGGGACTATGGAGACTGCGCAGCGGAGGCAGGCCCCTTGTGCTCGTGCTTAGGGCTCCCGGGCATTTGAGCACCACGGAGGCGGCAGCGTGCTCTCACCCATGCCCACCCGCAAAGAAAGTTCATCAGGGCTGCGAGCGCACCACCTGGGACTCCAGGCGCTGCGGGCTGTGTGGGGCCGGCAGATAAGTGGCATGGAAACTGTGGAGTGCTGAGGTGTCATTAAGAGAAAAGACCTGGTATCTCCTGAGGCCCTGTGAAGAGTGACTAAGTGAGGCCCACAATAAAATGGAGACCTTCGTGGCTCAGGCTGCTTCTGGGAGCATATAAGGACACAGGGGAGCTCCCTGATCATAGGAGATCTGTTGCAGTGCCCCCGTGCCCGCTGCTGGTGTGCTAGGACGGGTGAAGAAGGACAGGCGCAGGAACGACAGCGCCAGGGGCTGCTGGCGGCGTGAAGGCCCTGCTGCTAGAGACTGATGTGCCCAAGGGTACGGTTGCTGTGACTGTTGTACCCTACCCCTGTTTGCGCCCACCCCCTGCAAGGGGCAGCAGGTGGCACAGGCACCCTACCTGTGGACCCTGGTACTGTGGCCAATGAGGAGCTGGTGAAGGTGCAGCTAGAAAGATTGCCCAGGACTGCGGCGGCCGCCGAATCTGGGGTGGGAATCGCCAGGGGCCCAACAAGGTGGTGAGACGTACGACAAGTAATACTACAAGGTACTTTGTGGGAGATCTGACCGAGTGGGCTGCATGATAAGAGACCTGCCCCGGAGGCAGCCATCTGTAGAGAGATAGGCGACCTAACGGGATCCTATGGGGAGCACCGCAGAGTGAGAACACGTGGCGGAGGGTGTGGTAGGTCCTGGTGGGGCAACCTGGGGAGCCGCAGGCCTTAAAGTGGTGTAGCAATGTGACAAGAAGAGTGCTTGACGCTCCTGTGGCCGAGACAGGAAGATTGTATGTCCCTGGAGTCGGACGACTATGATGACCAGGTGAGGGTGCTGGTGAGGATATGCAGGTGGCGCTCCTGGTGGACATTTTATAGGATTCTTGGCTGGTGCTGGTGGGAGTTGGCGGAACTTGAAGGCTCCTGATGCTGCCCCGGGCTGGGTTTGGGGAATGAGCGAACGTCGCACAACCAACGGAGCACAAGTACGGGACATTGCCCGAAAGAAGCTGTTGTGAAGCCTCGCAACTCCACTGCTAGGAAGCTTCTGTTGTTGCATCGCTGCCTACTAGAGACCTGATACTGGCTAAGTTACCCTGATTTGTAGTGCACACGCCACTGGGACCGGGTGCGTCACCTCCTTTGGTAGACGGGATCTACTCTTCCTCTGGTGGGCCGACCGGCCTGAGGTTATACACGTGTCCCAGGGCCTGGCACTTCAGACATAGCACAAAGTGGCGCAGTGAGTAACTGGCGAATTCCCACACGCAGCAACTGGTGATGGGCGGATACGGGCCAAGTCACAACAAGGACGCCTGCAGGCTACCAGCCTCGACCCTTTGCAGGGAACTGCGGGAGAGATGTTGGAGCCGACAACCACAGCCCTAGCAGCAAAGATGAACTCTGTCCTCGCAGCGGTGGAGTGGATTGGTGCTGCACTGGACCACACTAGGACATCCGAATCGACAAAGTTACCTCAGACTTCACCTTGCTTCACACAGATCACCGGAAGCTAGTTGATAAAGTCAATACACATGACCAGACCCTGAAAGAGCTTCAGCCTGTGACACAGACTCATGCGGCCGCATTGCAGGACTTGATAGACTGTGTCCACATACTGGAGGACCAGGCAGAAAATGCAGAAGGGCGCTCACGCCGTAACAATGTCCGCGTAGTGGGCCTACCAGAAGGCGAGGAAGGTAGGAATCCGGAGCAATTCACGGAACGATGGCTGCGTGATCTGCTACCCCAAGGAACCTTGTCTGCATAGTTTGTGGTGAAACGGGCTCACCGTATCCCGGCGCAGAAGCCACAGCCATGTGCCAGACCGGGCCCGTTCATATTTAAACTCCTCAACTATAGGGATAGAGACGTGCTGCTTCGTGAAACTCAGAAAATGGACCCTCTTCAGGTGAGCGGCAGTTCAGTAATGTTTTTGCCAGATTACACTGCTCTTGTACAGAGGCGCCTGAGCAACTATACGGCTGTGAAACACCAGCTAGGCGCCCTGGCGCTCCCTTATTCGCTGCTGTTACCTGCACGACTACGAGTAGTCACAAAAGATGGGGACGCTTCTTTGATTCTCCTGGGGAGGCCTGGGACTGGCTAAAGGACTTGGGATTGTGGACAGGTGTGCGGCCCTCGGGCCCGGATGGAGACACCATATCGAGCAGGAGACTGAGGCGTCAGCGGAGGATGGGGCAATTGAAGGCAGCCAGTCCGGGTGCTTCTGCCCCCACCCTGGACAATATGAGGAAGGAACGACAAGACGTGCTGGAGGCAGTTGCGACCCTTGGATCCCCGCAACCTTGTGAACGGTCCGACTGCTACAGACAAACCATGTTGGTGACCAGCGGCTTCTTGTCACCATCCACAGAAATTTCGGAAGAGCTTGACCTGCCAGTGATCACCCCACAAACTGCTGACGGCATTATAGGATGAAAAGACGAAATTATGTACTTTACCACCAGTTCCTCACGCAAGTACACTACTGTTCACTGTACTGCATACTTTGGCTGGCTGGTACTTTGGAGGGTGGTGGCTTATTTGGGTTACACGTCACGCATCCCTCACCTTGAGATGATGTTTTGGTGGTAGGTCTCTCATTGGGCACAACATGGCTGCACCAGTGGTTCCATACATGACTATTCGAGTTAACAAACTCACGAGCTGCTGGGCCTGCGGGCCATTTCTGTAGCTTAGCTAGTTGGCACACTCAACACACTGGTAATTGAAGGGGAAGGCTATAACTTAACATCACCAGCCTGCCCCCCCTAGGTAACACATTGCCTTAATTCAAGACTTGTCTGTGTTTTAGAAGTTTGGACAGCCATAATGAGATGACTGCCCCAGATGTTCAATTGTTCATGGTTTGTTTTATGTTGTCATAACTGACGCAGTAGTCCGACACACTTATGCGGTCCCCTAGCCCCGCACTGCGAAACGCCCTGCCCGATGCCTCGCCCCTGGCCTTCATGTTGATCACTGCAAGCAGTAATGGCGCGAGCTGATATAATCACATGGAACGTATGTGGCATGTGCACGCCTGAGCGCTATTTCTCAATATTTGCAGATTTACAGTGACACGCAGCTGCAATCGCCCTACTGCAAGAAACGCACATGACTCAGTTGGAGCTCGATAGGTTGCGTAGGCGCTGGAGAGCACACATTTACGGCACAACATACTCGGCGCACGCAAGGGGCACACTAATTTGGGTGACGGCAGGTACCCCATTCATTTGAGAGGACATTGTGAACGACCCCGATGGTCGATACACCTTAGTGTAGGGGATACTTAATGGCCAGCATATGCTATTAGGCTCCGTATACGCCCCAAACACAGATCAATCCTTGTTCTTGGCGCGACTGTCGGCAATACTGTCTCCTTATGCTGGCTTGCCCTGGTTGTTGGGAGGGGACATCAATGCGGTCCTTGATGTACACATGGACAAATCCTTCTCGCCGCTTCGGGCAACGACTACAACCTCCAATGTGCAGGCACTTGTAGACTGATTGGCACAATAGGCAACACTAGATGTATAGCGTATCTTATACCCCATGGACCGCATTTACTCCTATTACTCCGCAGCTCATGGTTTACATGTGAATGGATCGGATGGTGGGTTCGCAGTCTCTGGTCCCCTTGGTTGAGGTAGGGGAATACCTAGGTAGGACTAAGCATGGGTGGAAAATCCGTTCCGCTCGCGGATTTTGCGGATTTTCGGTAAATTCGCAATCCGCGAACGCTCGCGAATTTACCGAAAATCCGCAAATTCGCACGCAGCGGATTTTTTTTTCTTGGTGATACAATTTTGCGGCGTGCGGCGTTCACTTACCGTCATTCAGCGTTTGCCGAGTTGTTTTTCTCGATATTTTGCGAGTGCTGCGCCATTTTGGATCTTGCTGCGGGATCCCGCGGGAGTTTTGCAACCGCGATTACGTAATCGTGGCTTGTCACCTTGCACAGCACGCATCGCGAGAGTTCGCAATTGCGAACACGTAGATGCGGCGAGCAGCAACAATCTTGCACGCGCGAAATTACAACATTTGAAATTCTGCACAAGAAATCCACCAGCAAGCAGCATAAACCTTCTGAAAATGATGATTTTTATCAGAATAACTCCTCAGGTTGACATTTGCCTGCACTTTTTTTTGCAAAGAGTCCATTTTTGGGGGGGGGGGGGGGAGGAAGGAAGTGCCCCACAGTCTCCAACTTCCTGTTCCTGTCCCGCAGGCTCCTCCCAGTGCTTTCTTCATGTGCTGGTCACTTTCATTCGGATTCTTGACCTGGAAGGATACTTTTTATGGATGCTGCTGGATATTTGGATTTGAGGCCTTTTTGACTTTCTTTGGATCACTTTTGGATTAGAAATTTCACAAGTAAGTTTGTTTGGGGCATTACAGTTGCTGCAACTACAATTTTGGAATTTTCGATTTTTGGGCTGTTGTTGTGGCCTTTTGACCAGGGGTAGTGAGTGGTGCATGGGCCTAGTCTTTCTGTGGGGTGTCTTGAATTTAAACATCATGGAGGGCATGGATGGAATGGGATTGTGCTGATTTTTCTGTGTTTTTCGATTTTTTGGGCTGTTGTTGTGGCCTTTTGACCAGGGGTAGTGAGTGGTGCATAGACCTAGTCTTTCTGTGGGGTGTCTTGAATTTAAACATCATGGAGGGCATGGGATGGAATGTGATTGTGCTGATTTTTCTATGTTTTTCGGATTTTTGGGCTGTTGTTGTGGCCTTTTGACCAGGGGTAGTGCGTGGTGCATGGGCCTCGTCTTTCTGTGGGGTGTCTTGAATTTAAACATCATGGAGGGCATGGATGGCATGGGATTGTGCTGATTTTTCTGTGTTTTTCGATTTTTTTGGGTGTTCATGGGGACAGGCCATGTGGGTGAGGGCCATTTTGAGTGCTGGTACAGGCAGGCCATGTGCTGGGAGGCAGGGGGCCATTTTGAATGCAGGCAGTGTTCTTAGGTCTGCAACCATTTTGCCTAGGTTTCAACCATTATGCCCAGGGGTAGTGAGTGGTGCATGGGCCTAGTCTTTCTGTGGGGTGTCTTGAATTTAAACATCATGGAGGGCATGGATGGCATGGGATTGTGCTGATTTGTATGTGGTTTTCGAGTTTTTGTGGTGTATAACTGAACTGATGTTCCTCTGTCTTCCATTGCTTTTAGGTGCACAAGACTCAAGAGAACCACCAGTGCCAGGAAGAAGTCCTGCAGCGGTGTGTGTGTGCACATCACGCGACGTCACGTCTGGCCACAGACAACTCTGCAACTCGTGCAACTGCGGCCTGCTGTTCAAACCTCTGAAGAAGATGGCCCCAAAAAAAGTTCCCCGTAGCTCCTCTAGCAAGAAAGTTGCCAGTAAGGAGCAGAAGAAGCAAGTTACCAAGGAGACTGGTGTGCCGCCCGCGTCATTTTTTGGGAGTAAAAAAAAAAGTACGCCTGCAGCAGCAGCGGGATCTGCTGGGGACCAAGCTGGGAGCAGCACCCCCGCTCCATTGGGCTCAGTGCCACCACCACCACCACGCCAACTTAAGTCCAAGCCCTTGAGTGCTGCAGAGGCACTTAGTCTAGTTGTTCAATCACCATCGACCAGTGATGTTGGCTCATTGCAAGAAAGTAGTAGCAATGTCCCTCAATCAACACAGGTTGTTGTAACTCATCTGACGAGTGTTGAACAACTGTGGTAAATATTTGATTTACCGTCCTAATTTCTATGCAGGTAAGTACTTAAACAAAAATAACTCAATCGGAAAGAAAGACGCAGAGTCCGTGGTGTTAGAGTTCTTAGGGGTTTTATTCCTTAAAAAGGAATGGTTCTAGAACTGGATATCGGATTCCTGACACCACTGGGGTTCAGGAAGGGATAGAGCATACTTTATTGACAAGACATAACTTTTATACTTAAATCATACAATAGATACCAATACAGGAGGCGTAACAGCTGAGTGAGACAAGATAAAAGCATACACGTGTTAGCAATACGTAATCAAAAAGGCGTGAACTAGGCGTGAACATAGAGGTGTGTGCTAGAAACGTCACATGAAAGTGTCACAAGTAGGTGGGTACATAGCAGAATCTTGCAATGTCAGCAGAAATCTGAAATCTGGATGCGCGCGCAGCTGCATGACGTGTGATTGACGTGGAGCTGGAGGGTGCAGGGGACTTGACATTTACACTAGCGGAAAGAGACAGAAGTCTGGCATGTCAGATCAACTCGTACCTATATCATATCTGATATCTGATGTTTGGGAACCATATTATCTAGAGGGAAAGGTCTCTTGGGCAGAGGCTATTCTATACTGACTGTGAGTGCGTGTATAAGCGTCTACGTGTCTGCATGAGATGCGAGGGGCATGGGCCTACCATGGTAACAGGAGCTATGAATTACTTGCACGGAGACAGTGAGGCCGGGCCCTTTGCTCTGCAGCTGGAAAGATGTTTACTTGAACTAGTAGGCAGGAATGTATTTCTGAGGAGCGGAACAGATAATTCGAAGGTTGAATACAGTCTTGGCAGGCAGCAGGCTGGGCTAAGCGCCGTTAGCCGCACAGGAAGTAAGGTAAAGGTCACGGGTACAGAGGCAGCCCAGGCTGAGGCGTTCAGAGTCAGAAGGCAGGAAAAGGCTTGATGGCAGAATTCAGGGCCTACTTCGCCAGAGCTGGAAAACGTGTAAAGTACACTACATAAAGACGTTGGCACGGCATACTTAGGAACGGAATATTCAACCCATTCAGGGTGGATCTGAAAGAGGACATGTTAACGTTGGACGCAAATGTATTTGCGTCTTCATAGCTGGCACAGGAGGGAAGTTACATGCACTTTAAGCTCGTACATGGAGACGGTGGGGTACACGTTAGGGAACATTTCTTGACCATAAAATTTATATTTCCTCATTCCCTCCTTGTTCCCTACGGACCCTTCATGATATATCGATCCTCATGAATCGATCAGTCTGTTCATGTAACATCATTTGCTCTTCTTTCTTCTTTTCGCGTTTTGAGTGGGAACTTGAATGCGGAATACATGATGTGGCACATAGACCACAGATCGCTGGCCCACATTGTAGGCACAGGCAGCAACTGAATACTATGACAAGGGCAATGCCTAGGAAGGATAGGATCTTCCATCCCCAAGCGGTCAACGTTGTCCAGAACCAACCGGACCAAGTCCAGGTGCCTGGATTCTGATGTATCAAACTTGCAATTTTATGAAGACGTGTGATGGCTTTATATACTGTTGGCGCGTTTTCTGGAATGAAAACACAGCAACTCGACCCGATGACCTTACAGGCTCCGCCCCTATCTGCTAGGATGACGTCAATAACAAGACGATTTTGAAGAACAACCCGCATGGCAGATTGCTCCTCTGTTAAGTTGCCTAGAGCGGAAGTAGTTTCATTCACTACTGCTTCGAGGGTTCTAGTTAATTTTCGTATCAGTTTACTATTAAAGACAGTACCTAAGTAGGGGAAGAAACCTTTATTGAAGTCTGTGTATTGCTCCCATGCCGTTTCAGTATAGTCGACAATCGGGAGATCTCTTCGGAGTCTAGTAGTTACTAGATTTGTATTTCTGTGATAATCAGGAGGAGCTAGGAAAACAGGTGGCAGAAGGAATGCAATGTAACAGGTACCATCCCAATCTGGAGGTAAGCGTATGTATGCGGTGTGGCCACAAACAAAGTAAGAGTGGCGAGTAGCTCTAAATGTAGACCTGCCTTGATCACTGAATTCGACCACAGTAGTGCATTTACTATGACCTAAGTGTACTGAACCCTTCTTTCTGACACATAAATCACCCGTGACTGGTAATACTGACATAGCAGGGAGAACTGGTGCAGCTTCGGATTCAACAGTAAGAATCATGAGGTTAATTGTATAATTACCTAATCCATATACTTCATTTTCTAGATCAGTTCCTATTCTGATGGGAAGTCCCTTCTTGTCGGGATAACAGGCGTTAAGCAGGACTAAGTTCAGATTTCCCCAAACCCAATTTCCTTCGGAAACAGCAATATCAGGATCTAAAGAATTAATTATTCCAAACCATGCTCCACATGAGCCATTGTGAGTGAACGGGTATGGGAAAAGAGGCAGAACTCCCTTGTATTTCTGATAGGGGGGGAGTCGGCCACATATCCAACAGTTTGTAGCATTATTAGTCTGATGGGAGTGATGTAACATACTAATGAATGTGTTGTTGCGCAGCGCAAGTCTGTAAGATAGCTCGTGAGGGGGTAATTCACTAAAAGAATGTTCGGCAGTGACATTGTAAGCAGATTGTTCACGCTTGAAGATAGGGTAATATATAGACAGCAATATACTGGCCGTAATAATCAGAAGGCTTAGAAAAAACATAACCAATAATGTTACTATACAGTGACTACGAAGTGATTTACAATATGCACGTTTCTTGAATTGTCTCTCTCTCTCTCTATCTCGGTCTAGGGGATACATGTCAGAAACTAATTTAACCGATTCACCTAGGGGAGGACTTAAACAATTAAACTGTCTGACTTGCTAGACCGTAGTTTCGTTTTATACTCCTCTTGGGGAGTTTTCTCTCTCTTGGGAACTTTAAAGTTACTAGGATCGAGGCAGTCCTTTGAGGGGGTGGAAGAGTCAGTTTCTGGCAACAGTTCATTACATTTTTTAATATGACTCGTGTGGATCCACCCCTTTCGGCCCTCCACTTTGATTGCCGTCCTCGTGGTCAGAAGGACGATCTTCGGCTCCTTCCAGCGGGGCTCCAGCGGGCTTCTCCTGTCGAAGTTGCGGATCAGTACAGTGTCACCAGGACGGACATCGTGTGGCTTTACATCAGTGTTGTCGGGAAAGGCTGCGGCAACCTGTGAACGACATGATTGGAGTGCAGACATCAAGGAGGCAAGGTAATCTGTCAGCATATTACAATCAACATCGGTTATTTTCTTAGGCATGGGCGTCCCCCACATATTTGGTGGTCTGCCAAAGACCACCTCATACGGGGATAGTCCTGATCTCGAATGGGGGACCATTCTCATATAGAACAGTGCAACTGGCAGGGCGACTATCCAGTCGACCCCTTTCTCTTTACATATTTTCGCAAGGCGTGTTTTTAGTGTCTGGTTGTGTCTTTCTACAAGGCCAGCTGCCTCGGGATGTCGGACGCAATGGAATTTCCACTGGTATCCTAACAGAAGTGAAACCTGCTTCATGAGCTCGGATGAGAATGGCTGTCCGTTATCTGAGTACACGATACGAGGCAAGCCGTACCGTGGGAAGAATTCACGAACCAGCTGCTTGGCAGTGGTCGGGGCAGTGTAATCTGGAACTGGATATGCTTCGGTCCAACGGGAAAGTGCACAAACAACTACGAGGACATACTTGAATCCTCGACAACGGTCCATCTGGATATAATCCATCTGGAGAACTTCAAAAGGGTGATCGGGAGGATGAAATCCACCTTGCTCTACAGGGACGCTTTTACCTGGATTGAACTGACAACAGATCATGCAAGTACGCACTTTCTGTTTTGCTGCTGCTCGTAAATGTTTGTTGTACCAGAGATTCTGTAAACTGTCTAACATAGCTTTTTCCCCTAGGTGTGCTGGACTATGTGCTGTATTTATTATGACTTGAACCATAGAATCGGGGAGAAACCATGTAGATTTTCCTCTCGTCATCCATCCCTGATCTGTCTGGATCCCTCCTAGTTCAGTCCATTTCTTGATTTCATCTGGAGTAGCATGTGTCTGAATATCGATTACATCTAGTGTGGGATCCCTAACTGTCATACAATGTGTCGGCACTATGATCTTTGTTACATCAGTTGTCTGAGTGTGAGTCAATGCTGTATGTTTTGCTGTTTGGTCTGCCAGGTCGTTACCCTGGGAAATGGAGTCTGTAACTTTAGTATGTGCTTTACACTTCATGATGGATATGCCTGAAGGCAGATGTATTGCTTCTAACAGTGCTTGAATAAGGGGACCGTGTTGAATCTTGGCACCGTGAGAGGTCAGGAAACCTCGTTCTTGCCATAACACTCCGAAGTCGTGTACGACTCCGAAAGCATAACGTGAATCTGTGTATATGTTAACATTTCTGTTCTTGGCTAGTATACAGGCTCGGGTCAGAGCGATAAGCTCTGCTGCTTGAGCGGACAGTGTATCAATACGATGTGTTTCTTTGACTTCAGTTTCAGTGGTCACTGCATATGCGGCTACTAATTCTCCTGTGCTTGTTCTCATACATGAACCGTCCACGTAAAGTGTCAGGTCCGGATTAGTCAATGGAACATCTGTTAGGTCTCGTCGGGGCTTTGTTACTGCATTAATGATCTCTATACAATCATGCTGGGCTGAATCTGTCGTAATCGAAGGTAACAATGTTGCAGGATTTAGAAGGTTACAGCGTCTGATTTCTATGTGTGGCTGGAATAACGTTAATTCATAACCTGTCAGTCGTGCTATAGTCAGGTGTTGAGTCTGTGTTCGGTTTAGAAGGACCTCTACAGAATGTGGAACTTGTACTGTCAATGGATGTCCTAATACTATTGAGTCGCTCTGTCTGATTGCTAGGGCTGTCGCTGCAACTGATTTTAAGCACGCAGGGAGTGCCTGGGCTACTGAATCCAATGTACTTGAAAAATAAGCACAAGGCTTATGTGAACCTGCTTGATCTTGAGTGAGGACAGACAATGCTGTACCATCACGTTCTGTAACAAAAAGTGTAAAAGGTTTTCTGTAACATGGTGTCGCTAAAACTGGTGCTTGACATAAAGCTTTCTTTAATTCCTCAAAGGCCTGTGTATGTTCCTGAGTCCAAGGGAGGGCAGTCGAAGTCGCTGCCTCCTGTGTTGTCAACTGAATGAGTGGTTTAGCTAGAAATGCATATTGAGGAATCCATTGTCTGCAGTACGAGGTGAGGCCTGTAAAGGCCCGCACTTCCTTTTGTGTCTGGGGTTGTGGCATGTTTACAATTAACTGGATGCGATCAGGAGTGAGCTGTCTCCCCACTTTGGACAGCAAGTGACCCAAGTACACAACTTGCTGAACACAGAATTGTAGCTTCGAAGGGGACACCTTGTGTCCCTTGTCGGCCAGAAAATGTAAAACTGTCAGTGATGCTTGTTCACATTCGGGTTCACTTCGTGCGGTGATCAGCAGATCATCGACGTACTGTAGTAAGGCAGTGTTAACTGGCATTTGGATACAATCAAGTTGTCTTTTCAGTGCTTGGCTATAGATGCTGGGGCTTTCTGTGAATCCTTGAGGTGCGCGTGAAAATTTGAAACTTCGTCCATTTAAACTGAATCCGAAGAGGTATTGGCTCTCTGGATCAATGGGGACACTGAAGAAGGCGTTCTTGAGGTCAATTACAGTAAAGAACGTCGCTTCTGAATCAATAGCAGTCAATAAGGATGAGATGTCGGGAACCACAGGATACTGTGGGACAATGCATTTATTGAGTTCTCGTAAATCAATCACCAGCCGATATACTGGCGGTGCATTGGGATCAGTACGTTTAAGAATCGGAATGATAGGGGAATTACAGATATTGGAGTCGGTTTCTACGACCACTCCTTTGGCAATGAGCTCTTCAATGATTTCCAGTAAAGCCACTACAGCATCGGGTGGTAACTTGTATTGTCTGATTCGTGGTAAAACAATTCCTGGTTTGAGTGTAACACGGTATGGTGTAATGTGCATATAACCTACATCGGTTGGGCCTTGTGCCCACAGGTGTTCCGGTACATTTTTCAATCTGACATCTAACTCTCGTAATACATAGTGACCCTTAAAGTCTCGTAGAAAAAGTCTAACTCCTTCCGGAGAACAACATATCACTGCTCCTAGAGCCTTCAATGTTTTGATACCTAACAAGTTTTCTGGACATGATTTCGTGAGTAACAGGTCTGTAACGCGTGATAATGGACCTACTGCTAGGGGGACTGGTTTCGATACCTCATTTACAATAGGCTGTCCTGAAAAACCAAGGGAAACATTCTGTGAGCCTGAGAGGGGTGCCCCTGGGACTTCATCATGGCTGATTGTTGTGCGGCTTGCCCCTGTGTCAATTAAAAACTTTCTGTCTTTTCCCAATACTTGACTGTGTACATAAGGACCCTCTTGATCTACAGGAATCTCAATAAGAGGCAAGCCAACCTCCCTCTCTAGGCTGTTTCATGTGTATCGTTGATAATCGGGATAATCAGATTGGGCATACTGGTTCATCTGTCGTGAAACTTGCTGCGTCGCAGCAATGGGCTGCGGCTGCGGCTGTGATACAGCTGCGGTCTGTGCTGTATGTGGTGGAGCATGCATAGGCTGTGAATTCTGTGAAGTCTGTTGCTGGACCTGGTCTTGTCTAGGCGGATGCGGTCTTTCTTTAGTTTTACCTGTTGCTATATTGTGTTTCAGGACCGGACATTCATGTACGTAGTGACCTGGCTGTTTGCAATAGTTGCATGTCCCTTTAACGGGAACTGCTGAATTACCTGTCTGGGTCGTACCCTTCCTCTGACCGTCGGCTGGAACCGACTGTGCCACTAACATTTTCATTTTCGTGTCTTTCATACGTCTCTGTTCGTGATCCTGTTCTTCTCTAATTCTGTTCTGGTGGTATTGTAACATTTGTAACATCTTGGATGGCGTATTTGCTTGCCATGTACTTTCAACTTTATATACACGGTTCTTAACTTGTGTCAGGGAGTTCTCGACTAGTTTTGTTACAAAAAGATGTGGGTATGACTCGCTACCTGGTTTCAGGCCACTATTAATAATGAAACATTTCTCGAATCTTGAATAGAAGTCACTAGTATCTTCATCGTGTTTCTGTTTACAGGCTGAGATTGCGTCCCAGTCTTCCTTTTTAGTTGTCAATAATCTTGGCAAGACCTGTACTATTAAACTTGGTAACGCTTTAGCTTTGTCCCCAAGGCCTAGCCCTGGAGTACGACCTTTTTCCTCGTCTTCTATTTCAGTCCATATAATCTTTTTATCTCCCACCTCCCATTCTTTTTCCTTGAGTTTCTCGTAAATGCCGGTGGGCAGCAGTACTTTTAACAATTTCATAATATCCGTATACGTGTAATCTCCCATGAGTAACATGTCTTTGAGTTCTCGGTGAAAACCTGCAGGGTCTTTATCGTGACAGGGTACTAGTTTCTTCATTTCTAACAATTCTAACTTTGTTAAAGGTGTGTACACAAACACACGTTCCAAGGCGTTATTGGCATTCATAACTGGGTGTACTTCTCGTAAAGGATTCTGCCTGTCAAAATGAAACATTTTTCTTTCTGGGGGCGGAGCTGAAACATATTGTGGGCCTAAGAAAGCGTTATATTTGCGTCGTTGTTCTAGAATTATTTGAATTAATCTGGTACTTAGGCCTCTCCATCTATTCATAAGTAGCGCTTCTAATGTATCCGGTAAGGGACCTGGATCAGAATGTTGTTGTCTGTATAACGTGATGAGATGCTGAATCATGTATACTCCGGCTAATTTCTGCTCGTCTGGGGAAAGGTTCAGAAATGTCTGTGCTACTGTATCATCATTGTATGTGCTAGGATTGTCAGCCCATAGTACTGCTGACCGGGCTAGTTCTTGTTCATCCATAGAATCGAGTACATGGTACCCCATTCGTTCTTGAAGAATTTTATCGGTGCCTTGAAACAGATATTCAGGAGAACTCGGTTTTGATATGCCAGAGAGAAAAACTCTCTTGCTTTCTGGGCGAATGCCTTTCCTAAGGTAATTTCCCTTACCTACATACGCTATCATTTCTTTAGTCGTGTCTGGTTCTTCAGGTCCGTCCTCCTCGGCGGAGTCATTCCTGTCCCTTTCTTTTTCTTTTTCTTGTTCTTTTTCGTGTATTTCTATTACTGCTTTTCTGATTTTCTTGTACATGCTTGCTATACAATTCAGTTTATCATGTTTTCCCTCGGCTATATTTTGACCCCACTTGTTTAGTGCTTCCATCTCTTCCTGGTCTACTCCAGGCCTGTCTCGTTCTCTTATTAAGCAGTTTATAAAGAAACGTAATATACAACCTTGAGTGTCAACTTTCTGGTGAGCCAGGGCCTCTTTAATACTTTCAGGATTTTCCCCAGTCTGGACAAAATGATATATTTTATCTAGGTGTTCAGTCATTCCTGGAAATAACACTAGGTAATCTGCAACTTTTCGTAAGTGTAGCGATGCTAACAGCATTCTATCGTCTTTACCGGGTACTGGATCATATCTGCAAATTGGAAGGGGATCTTTAAGCATGTCGAAACGTGGAGTTTGGGGTGTACGTTGCCTCATTATGTCCCTTAGGTTCAATCTATGTGTTGGCGGCGGAGTCTGGAGACCTCCTGTCGCACCTCCTGAGGCGGAGACTTGAAGATTGTGTGTCTGTGGAGTCGGTATCTGTACCTGAACTTGACTCCTACTAGGATCAGGCGCAAACGGATTTAGAATATTAATCTTAGATGTGGGAAGTGGTGGAGGTGGAGGAGCAGGTGGAGCAGACTGTCGAACGGGTGAACTTTGTCGCGGTGATGACTGGACATTGTCTTGGAGTAGGTTGCCACCTCCGTCACCGTCAGTAGGCGGTACATGGGCACGTGGATTGGTGTAAGCGGGAGTTACATCGTCTAGATAGGAAGCAAGGAATATGTCTTTGGTGGTTCTGTGATTTACTTTAGTTGGAACCAATGGTGGCGGCAGATCTTTCGGTATTTCTGAAGTGGCTTTAGGCAGACCCTCGGCCACAAAATACATGCCATTTGCAAGAGTGTTTCGCATGCGGTCTACTTGTTCTGCTTTTACTCGGATCCCTTCATTAACTAATTCGTTTTCTCGGACTTTATCCGACTCTTCTCTATGTCTGTCTTCTTTTCGGAGTGCTTTTTCGGCACGTTTATGTGATTCTTTTCTCCAAAATTCTATGGCGTCTTTCTGAGATTGTCTGGCTTTCTTTTTCCATAGCGCTTCTTCTACCTTCATGATGCACTCGGCATCCCATGTTCCTGTAACGGGCCATCTGTGTCTCTCGTCTAGGTGCTTGGTATAATCGGCCCATAAATCTAGATACAGTATGGCATCTAAGCCATGCTTATGATACATAAAATTTCCAGGAGTGTCCCTAGGTGGGATAGGAATTTCTTCCTCTAGTATCCCTTTCCTAGTTCCGATCTGTCTTAATTTATTGAAAAACGGCATTTTGTTACTTGGTACTGGATACTCAACACTTGTTACTTACTCTGAATACAGCTAGTTACACAAAAACACAGTAATGAACATCAAACAATCACTCATACCACGACATTAATTACATGAAAACATTTTGAACACATATGACTACCCATGATACTAGATGTACTGCTAAACAGCACAGATACACTGTTGGAGAACAGCGCAAGAACTTGAATAACTGATGTACTGCTAAACAGCACAGATACACTGTCTAAAACAGTGCAGACCGCGTTTGTGTACCCAAACCCGTCTTTACCGGATACATAATAATGCACCCGTCTAGATACGTCCCAGCAATGGTACTCACCGGGAAGCACGGAACAGAAGGCCTCGGAAAACTCGACTGGACTGGACCGGACTCGGCTCGACTCGACTCGACACGTGGATACTTCGGAAACTGGTGGGCCTCTTGACACCTCGGACCTTGCTTCTTTCGGCTAGGCTCTGGTCGGGATCCTCCGCACTCCTCACCGCCTCGTCTGGGTGCTGATCGCAGTCTCCGTCACCTCCGTGGGCCAGAGGGAGATACAGGAAATCCTGCGGGTACGCGTAATTGTCCGTCTTGACTTATGGCAGGGGGCAAAGGTTGCAACGCACCAACCGGCGCGTGAGGTGGGGGAGGGGTCCCTATTCGGGCGCCAAAATAATGTGGTAAATATTTGATTTACCGTCCTAATTTCTATGCAGGTAAGTACTTAAACAAAAATAACTCAATCGGAAAGAAAGACGCAGAGTCCGTGGTGTTAGAGTTCTTAGGGGTTTTATTCCTTAAAAAGGAATGGTTCTAGAACTGGATATCGGATTCCTGACACCACTGGGGTTCAGGAAGGGATAGAGCATACTTTATTGACAAGACATAACTTTTATACTTAAATCATACAATAGATACCAATACAGGAGGCGTAACAGCTGAGTGAGACAAGATAAAAGCATACACGTGTTAGCAATACGTAATCAAAAAGGCGTGAACTAGGCGTGAACATAGAGGTGTGTGCTAGAAACGTCACATGAAAGTGTCACAAGTAGGAGGGTACATAGCAGAATCTTGCAATGTCAGCAGAAATCTGAAATCTGGATGCGCGCGCAGCTGCATGACGTGTGATTGACGTGGAGCTGGAGGGTGCAGGGGACTTGACATTTACACTAGCGGAAAGAGACAGAAGTCTGGCATGTCAGATCAACTCGTACCTATATCATATCTGATATCTGATGTTTGGGAACCATATTATCTAGAGGGAAAGGTCTCTTGGGCAGAGGCTATTCTATACTGACTGTGAGTGCGTGTATAAGCGTCTACGTGTCTGCAAGAGATGCGAGGGGCATGGGCCTACCATGGTAACAGGAGCTATGAATTACTTGCACGGAGACAGTGAGGCCGGGCCCTTTGCTCTGCAGCTGGAAAGATGTTTACTTGAACTAGTAGGCAGGAATGTATTTCTGAGGAGCGGAACATATATTTCGAAGGTTGAATACAGTCTTGGCAGGCAGCAGGCTGGGCTAAGCGCCGTTAGCCGCACAGGAAGTAAGGTAAAGGTCACGGGTACAGAGGCAGCCCAGGCTGAGGCGTTCAGAGTCAGAATGCAGGAAAAGGCTTGATGGCAGAATTCAGGGCCTACTTCGCCAGAGCTGGAAAACGTGTAAAGTACACTACATAAAGACGTTGGCACGGCATACTTAGGAACGGAATATTCAACCCATTCAGGGTGGATCTGAAAGAGGACATGTTAACGTTGGACGCAAATGTATTTGCGTCTTCATAGCTGGCACAGGAGGGAAGTTACATGCACTTTAAGCTCGTACATGGAGACGGTGGGGTACACGTTAGGGAACATTTCTTGACCATAAAATGTATATTTCCTCACAACCACAGCCGCAACAACAACCAAATGTGCAAGTACAAACCCAAGTACAAGTGGAAGAAGAGGCAGCGCAAGGAGATGCGCAAGCAGAGGTGCATGGAGGGTCACAAGTGCCCACAATAGTTGTTCCTCCCGAAGTAGGGGCACATCAGGAAATCGACAATCAAGCCAAGGTATCATTTGAGGAAGCCACTCCTCCTGATGATCATTCATTGTCTTCCACATCCCTAGCAAGGAAGAGATCAAGGGTGGTGTCTACATCTTCTTCAAGCACACCTCCTTCTGATGATACGGATCAAAATTGGGAACCAGCACCACTGCCGTCTGAGAGTGAGGCACACCATGATCTGACAAAGGTAGTTAAGAGTAAAAGGAAGCTCGTCCAAAGTCTCATAGTTATGGAGTGTGATGAGGCTCAACAAGAAGTGGCGGATACTGCTGCTGATGAAGACTCTCACGAAGACGACCCAGTCATCATAAGGGTCACTGCAGCCCCAGCGGGCATGCAGCAAACAGACATTTTGACCCTAGCCCGAGAAGCTGCTGAGCGTGATGATTTTGTCGACGAGGAGGCAATGGAAATACCACAATCATTGGAGTTAACTAGTACACCAACACCTACCGCTTCCATATTTCTTCTTCGCCAGAAGGGACCTCCATCCACCTCGACCTCAATTAGTGGTGGTGAAAGTGCACAACGTAGTAAAGTTCGGCAATCCACATCCTCCACTGCATCTGGCATTAGAAGCATGACCGCCGCCTCCTCTGGCCCCCACAGACATTTCAAGTCTGCAGTTTGGGACTTCTTTAGTGTTTGCCCAAAAAAGGAAAACTTCGCCATTTGTAGCATTTGTAAGCTTGCAGTTAGTCGTGGTAAGTTTGGTACCAACTATGGTACCGGAGGCCAGAGAGGTCATCTTAAGAGACAGCACGCTGTCCAATGGTTTGCGCACCTAAAGGAGATCAAGGAAGCCCGAATTGCAAGTCAAGAAAACGTTGATGTTTCATCTGATGATGACGAGGAGGAAGAAGACGTGTCAAACACTTCACTTACACCCAGTACCCCTGTCAGCAGCACACCCCATGTGAGCCACACTAAGAGTATGGGAGAGAGTGAGACACCAATGCGAAAAAGTTCATCAGCGAGCGTAACTGGGTCGAAGAAGTCATCATCATCATCATCATCCAGTAAATGCATGGTCCAGGGCAACATTAGAACCATGTTTTTTCCAGAGGCGCCATATGATCGCAACCACCCACTGACGCGTCTGTATAACACTAAGCTGGCTAAAATGCTAGCTCTGGACCTTCTCCCTTTTTCTTTTGTAGAAGGGGTTGGTTTTCTAGAATTAGTGGCAGCGCTCTGCCCTAAATGGAAGGTTCCTAGCCGGTTCTATTTTGCCAGAGTTGCGGTTCCAGCACTACATGAAGATGTGCTGGAGGTGATTGGGGCAGCTTTGCAGAAGAGTGCTGTTCACACTATACATCTGACAACAGACATGTGGACCAGTGGCGCAGGTGCTGATTACATGTGCATCACTGCACACTGGGTCTCTTTTTCAGGGGTTAAAGCAAAGCTAAACGCAGGTGTTGACCCGGACCAAGTTTTCAAAGCTGCTCGGAAACATGCAACACTAGCCATGTTTGGCTTGGAGAAACGTCATACAGCAGAAAACATTTTAAATGAGTTTAACACAAAGGTCTTTCACTGGCTGTCCCCCAAAAAACGCCAGATTGGTTATGTTTCCACGGATAATGGCGCCAATGTAGTTAAGGCCATGGAGCTGGGTCACTATTTCAGAGTGCCGTGTTTGGCGCACTGTATAAACCTGGTTGTTAAAAAATTCTTGAGTGAAGACAGTCCAGCGTGCGAGTTAGTGGCCACCTGCCGAAGAATGTGCAACCATTTCAGCCATTCTTTTAAGGCCCGGAAGCATCTGAGGAGCCTGCTACATGAACGTCGAATGCCAGTGAAAGCACTCATCCAGGAGGTGCCAACACGTTGGAACTCAACCTTCTACATGCTTGAGCGTCTGTATGAGCAGTATACGGTACTCGATCACTATTTCTTAACACTGGGTACAGCTCAGAAGGACCTGAGGCTAGATGCGGCGCAATGGAAGCTAGTTAAAAGCCTGACAGACATGCTTCGTCCTTTTGAGGTCTTCACGCGTGCAGTCAGCAGGGAGGACTGTAATTTGGGAAAAGCTATTCCATTGTTGCGCATGCTGGAGCACCAACTGAAGGCGGTGTCTTCTATGTTTCAAAAAGATGAAGAAAAGAAAGACGCTTTTGTTTTGGCGGAGAAATTATTAGAGCGCCTACTTGACGATGAACGTCTTAAAATGATTCACTCAGAACAGCATTACATTTGTGCTACTATTCTGGATCCACGCTACAAAAAGGCGCTGGCAGGCTGAGCATTCTTTCCTTTTGATGATGAACATGTTACAAAGTACAAACGTTGGCTAGCCTTGTCAGCCATGAGGTTTGAAAGAGAACGGCAGCAAATTGAAGGAAAAGGCAGTACATCAGCATCAGCAGGCCATCCCCAGTCAAAAGAATCCACTTCTGCACCTGTGGCTGTGGCACAAGTGACCTCTCAGCCGTTAAAGACACCGGCAACCGGATCATCTACACCAGACACAACAGTAACATTGGGTGAAGAAGAGGATTGGCTAACTTTCCTTGGGTTTGGTTCTCAAAAGGTCCCAGCAAAAAGTAAGCAAAGTGGAGGAACCTTGGAGAACCTTAAGTCGATGGTGCAGGACTATCTGAATGACTCAACAGAGGTCTATGTTAATGCTGACCCATTGGCGTATTGGCATGGGAAAAAAGAATTGTGGCCACAGCTCTCCAACCTGGCTATAAACTACTTGTCTTGCCCACTCGCAAGCGTGTCTTCTGAACGTGTTTTCAGTCTCTGGTGGCATTGTAACTCCCAAACGGAGCCGCCTCTCGCCCAAAAATGTGGAGAGGTTAACAATGATCAAGATGAATCAGCACATCATACCACCAGATTACAAAGTACGAGAAAGCACGCCGCATGAAGACGAGGAGGACAGCAACGTAGATGAGGGAATTTGTTCTCTGTTCGGTGACACTGACTTCACCCTGCCTGAATTCGCAGAGTATGATGACGAACTCTTATTCTTATTCCCTGACACCGAGCCCTGAAAATGAGACAATGAATCAATAACTTTCTTTTTTCGTCCTTATTCACTTTTATTCCTGTGTGTCTGTCTTTCTTTGTTTTGCACAGTTAATTTAATTCAAACTTTAATCACCTAATCACAAAAACAAGCCCATCAGCAGAACTGTCTTCACTTGTTTGCTTATTAATTTGAAGGTGCCGCAGTCTGCATTCCTTAGGTTCACAAGTTCAGAAGAACATGCTCCTCTATCCTCCTCCTCCAGACTCCTATTTCCCTCAAAGCAGAGGGCTGGATTACGCCCAATGAAGAAAGACTCAGCACTTGTGGGGGTGTTCTACTTCTTTGCGGGTGAGTTGACAGCTCTGAGGCCATTGCTGGGAAGCTCTAATAGCGGATAAAAGTGGTTTGGACCAAATCGGAGGCGGAAATCTTTTTGCGTTTTTGCTGACTTGCTTGCCTTTGAGGTGCTCTTTGGGGGGGTTCCGGGTGTTTGTGGGTGAGTTTTGGGGTCTGGGAGCACTGCTGGGACAGTCTAATCTTGATTGCATTTGCTTTTCAGGAAATCCGTGGTGGAAAACTGGAGTTATGACCTAGCTGCACAGCGCGTTTGGACCGAAGGCCGAGAAATATTGTAAGTATGAGATTTTCCTTTTTGGCTGTTTGGGGGTGTTGTGCTTTTTTGCGGGTGGGTTGGCGGGTCTTGGGGCATTGCTGGGAAGGTCTAATACCGGATAGAAGTGGTTTGGACAAAATCCATGCTGAATTTATTTGTGCTATTTCTGACATTTTGCTCAATGTAGCGTTTTCAGGGGCCTGTTTGGGGGGCTTCCTGGTGTTTGTGGGTGGGTTTCGGGGTCTGGGAGCACTGCTGGGTATGGATACTTTTGATTGCAAAACGTTTGAAGGAAATCCATGGTGGCAGAGGGGAGTTAGGGCCTAGCTGCAGAGCGCACGCGGAGTGATTTTGGAAATTGCCATGAAAATGACTAAGTCCCCATTTTTGTACTTTTGCTTTTTGGCTGTTTGGGGGTCATGTACTAGTTTTCGCCTGGCTTGACGGCTCTGGGGCCATTGCTGGGAAGCTCTAATACCGGATAAAAGTGGTTTGGACCAAATCGGAGGCGCCAATTTTTTTTGCGTTTTTGCTGACTTGCTTGCCTTTGAGGTGGTCTTTGGGGGGGTTCTGGGTGTTTGTGGGTGAGTTTTGGGGTCTGGGAGCACTGCTGGGACAGTCTAATTTTGATTGCATTTGCTTTTCAGGAAATCCGTGGTGAAAAACGGGAGTTATGACCTAGCTGCACAGCGCGTTTGGACCGAAGGCCGATAAATATTGTAAGTATGAGATTTTCCTTTTTGGCTGTTTGGGGGTGTTGTGCTTTTTTGCGGGTGGGTTGGCGGGTCTTGGGGCATTGCTGGGAAGGTCTAATACCGGATAGAAGTGGTTTGGACAAAATCCATGCTGAATTTTTTTTGTGCTATTTCTGACATTTTGCTCAATGTAGCGTTTTCGAGGGCCTGTTTGGGGGGCTTCCTGGTGTTTGTGGGTGGGTTTCGGGGTCTGGGAGCACTGCTGGGTATGGATACTTTTGATTGCAAAACGTTTGAAGGAAATCCATGGTGGCAGAGGGGAGTTAGGGCCTAGCTGCAGAGCGCACGCGGAGTGATTTTGGAAATTGCCATGAAAATGACTAAGTCCCCATTTTTGTACTTTTGCTTTTTGGCTGTTTGGGGGTCATGTACTAGTTTTCGCCTGGCTTGACGGCTCTGGGGCCATTGCTGGGAAGCTCTAATACCGGATAAAAGTGGTTTGGACCAAATCGGAGGCGCCAATTTTTTTTGCGTTTTTGCTGACTTGCTTGCCTTTGAGGTGGTCTTTGGGGGGGTTCTGGGTGTTTGTGGGTGAGTTTTGGGGTCTGGGAGCACTGCTGGGACAGTCTAATTTTGATTGCATTTGCTTTTCAGGAAATCCGTGGTGAAAAACGGGAGTTATGACCTAGCTGCACAGCGCGTTTGGACCGAAGGCCGATAAATATTGTAAGTATGAGATTTTCCTTTTTGGCTGTTTGGGGGTGTTGTGCTTTTTTGCGGGTGGGTTGGCGGGTCTTGGGGCATTGCTGGGAAGGTCTAATACCGGATAGAAGTGGTTTGGACAAAATCCATGCTGAATTTTTTTTGTGCTATTTCTGACATTTTGCTCAATGTAGCGTTTTCGAGGGCCTGTTTGGGGGGCTTCCTGGTGTTTGTGGGTGGGTTTCGGGGTCTGGGAGCACTGCTGGGTATGGATACTTTTGATTGCAAAACGTTTGAAGGAAATCCATGGTGGCAGAGGGGAGTTAGGGCCTAGCTGCAGAGCGCACGCGGAGTGATTTTGGAAATTGCCATGAAAATGACTAAGTCCCCATTTTTGTACTTTTGCTTTTTGGCTGTTTGGGGGTCATGTACTAGTTTTCGCCTGGCTTGACGGCTCTGGGGCCATTGCTGGGAAGCTCTAATACCGGATAAAAGTGGTTTGGACCAAATCGGAGGCGACAGTTTTTTTGCGTTTTTGGGGTCTGGGAGCACTGCTGGGACAGTCTAATTTTGATTGCATTTGCTTTTCAGGAAATCCGTGGTGGAAAATGGGAGTTATGACCTAGCTGCGCAGAGTGTTTAGACCGAAGGCCGATAAATATTGTAAGTATGAGATTTTCCTTTTTGGCTGTTTGGGGGTGTTGTGCTTTTTTGCGGGTGGGTTGGCGGGTCTTGGGGCATTGCTGGGAAGGTCTACTACCGGATAGAAGTGGTTTGGACAAAATCCATAAGGAAAAGCCTTTTGGCACTTTTTGTAACTTAGGGTTCGTTAGGGTTAGCCCTAGCAGCAGGATTGCATGTGTTTCGGGGTGTTCTAGATTTTTGAAACTGAGTTCTGGGGTCTTAGAGCACTCGTGGGATTGTGTACTTTTGGTTGCGAGTGATTTGAAGAAAATCCATGGTGGGAAAGGGAGGATTTGGCATAGTTAAAGAAAGCGTTTGCCACTATTCTTAACTTAGGGCTCGTTAGGGTTAGCAGTATTTGTATTGCATGTGTTTGGGTGGGGGGCTGTTTGTGGGGGGGTTTGCGAGTCTTGGAGCGATGCTGGGTATGGATACTTTTGCTTGCTTGCAAGTGGTTTGAATACAATCCACAGTGGGTAAGGGGGTATTTAGGCCTACTTTTACTTTCAAAGTACGTTTTGTCACCAGTTTTCTACTAGGCCTCGTTTTTTGAGATCTGATTGGGGGTGTTCCACATTTTTTAGACTGGCTTTAGTAAGGGTCTGGGTGGGAGCACTGCTGGAAAGGTCTAATTTTGTTCTAAAACACAGTTTACAGTACACCTAGCTTGAGGGGAAAGATCCGCTAAATTAATTTGCCCATACTTATTTATCCTTCAAAAGGAGACTCGGACAGAGTACGCACTTTCAAAAATATTGTACTATCTATAAGGAAACTCAAAGTGTGACTTTTTGCACTACACAGCGTACATACCTTATATTTATTTATCAGTGGTGTTCTAATATCACTTCCTGTTTTTCCATCAATAATTACAGGCCGGGTTTCAGTCTGTGCAATGGGAAAAAAAGGATTAAGTCAGGCTTCACATTAGCGAGCCGCAATTCAGCATCTGCCAGGCAGGCAGTGGACAGGGTGTCTTCTGGTCACCAACATTGATGGACGAAGCGTCAGCTGGAATGGAGGAGTGCCGCTAATAAGAGGAATGGTTTGATGCGTGCAACTTACTTACCAAATTCAACAGGACAACTACAACAACATACAGATACAGTATCCATTGTTTTCTTCTATGAGTGAGACTGCATTTCTTGGATCTCTCTCTGCTTCTAAATTGATCCCTACAGCCATTCTATAGGTTTTACTTCAGCTATTTTTTAAACCTAATTTAATGTAAGAAGTGTTTCTCTGAGTGCAGAGATAGGCAAGTGAAAACGCTGCAGCCCTGTACTGTCGCATTCTGTCATTCACGGTTGTCGAAAGTACTACTTACTTTTCAGTAACAATGCATGCAGTAGTGCATGCACTTCCTTTATGTCACTTAAAAGATTTATGGTTAGCTTTGTACCCAAAGATTTCTTTATCTTCAATTATTGTTTGTCCATGCTGTGCTTTTTTTTTCTTCTCTCAACAAAACCTACCCAAAAAGAAACCCCCATTCCCATCCATTTTCCAAACCCTAACCCTCTTTCCCTGGGCTGTGTGGTTTTGATTGATGTGTGACTAAATTACATCAATAATTCCACACACTTGCTGGGGAGGATAAGGTCATAGCAACAGGCTGGTGAAGGAATACGAGGATATATTCTAGACTTACTCAGCTTCAGTACTATTTCTTGTAGTAGTAGCCAATGTCAAAGAAATTCAACGCAAGTACTAGTTATACTTTCAATACTTTACCATTTGTTAGGCTACATTGTGGCACTGTTCTAGTGTACTGTCACCTGCTATATTCTCTATCGTACCGTTGTAATGCTCCAGTAAGGACAAACCAGGTTTCATTTTCTTTTTTTCCATAGGCATGCAACTGCCACTGTGTCACACCACTAGTACCACCGCAATGAGGACATTTCATCCGCCCAGGATTGCCAACCTTAATCGCCATTTCCCGTGGAGCCAGGCGTGGGCCTAGCCCTACTTTCAAACACAAATTACAGGTAAGATAAGCGGTTGGTAAGAGGTAGTATAATGGAGTATTAGGAGAGACGAGAGATTGACGGTAGTACTACTTAAGTCCTAGGACTCTTGAATTCACTTACTCTGTGAGAGGCACTTAGTGTTGAAAACATTTAGCCATTTACACTTAAAGGAAGAAAATGACACAGACTTAAGTTTCAGGAAAACAAACTTACTGTTAAACCCCCACCCACCAGACTCAAAAGCAGTAAAAAACAGGTATGCTCAGATAAAGTTTCAAAAAGCATATTTGTGTAGCCCTAACAAAATAATCTCCCGCAAGACCCTCCCTAACCCCAACGATTGTCCTTCAAAAGTCCCAAAAACAACCCAACTCCCAATTCCCACCCCCCAAAAGTCTCTAAAAAAGGGGCAAGGGAAACTACGGCAGGATGCTGTTCACTTTAGCGGCCAGGGCATCATACTCCTTGCGGAGGGTGGCATGGTCGGAGCGGAGGCCCTCCACCAAGGTCTTATATGTTAGGACCTCCTGCTCCAGGTAGGACACTCTGAGGCATACGCGGTGCTGGCGTGCCTTGCAACTCCTGTGGGGGGCAGCTGCTGTCTTTGCTGCTCGGCGGTGGCGGTTGGCTTTGGTAGCCCGGCTCCGTACCGCTGGAGCACTGCGCTGGCTGGCAGCCCGTGGGGGCACGGAGGAGGATGCAGCTGTCCCAGTGGATGTTGTACCAGTAGACTGCGTGTCCTCCTCCTCCAGGGCCACCAGCCGCCGATATTCAGCGACAGTGGCATCCAGCCTCCGTTGCCGGGCCATTCGAGCCCGCTCCTTCCTTGTTGGTTTTGTTGATTTGGAAGGAGCAACTATATGAAGAAAGAAAGACATAGTCTGTAACCAATGCTCCTTAAGATTAACACAAAATGTGTCACAGTACAGCTAGCACAGTACATAACTATTGAGGCCAGTATCTATCTAACCTCCCACTTCTTCATCCTTGCTCTAACATTAGTGGGAGTTTAAGGAACAAATTCTACGAGCACTATGGACTTCCATTACAGTCGACTATGACAGTACACCAGTCTTATTCTTCTTCTTCTCTCTTGTTTAGGAAAATTGGTACGTTATCTTATGCAAGCCGGCATAATGTCAGCGCAGTGAACTTGCACCCGAGAAAAACAGACGCACACCATGATGAGTGAGACAGGCTTGCGTTACTGTACCGGTCCAGTACATGCAGGTGGTGAAGCTCTTACTTTTCTATTACGGGTGGCACTGACAATATTCTGTTAAAAGGGCTACTGCTTAATTAATTTAACTTTCACCCTACAGTGCAAATGAGTACTAGAAAAAAAAATGAAGAAGCTAAATAATCTGATTATCTATCACTTCACATGGAATGTATTTGATTACATATGGGTTGACTTTAGGTGCTTTGCATTTTATTGAGTGAACAGTGATACACCCACACATGAATGACGTACTACTACTATACTAAACTTATTAAGAGAGGTAGGGAGTGTCCACCGTAATAACCGGATATATGCTGTGCTTGCAGTTGCAATACAAACTACTGCTACTATTCATGGTAGTATTTGGACAAAATTACCACTTCTTTTCCTTGCCTTTCCTACACTGGAACGGACGTGCGGGTGCGGTGTTACATGCTCTTCAAAGTAACACTTAGTTCATCCAGTGACCGTCTACTCTCTCTAGATACACATATGCTATCTAAGAGTCAGATAGTACCATGATCCAGGCATCCATCCATTCAAAGTATATGCACACATACAGTTTCTGTTTCACCCACCCAGGCTGTTCTCCTTCCACCCATCCTTGCTTCATCATTCACCCAGACATGCACCATACCATATTCTTTCCTTCCCAGCCACCTCGGGGACCAAGCAAACACATATCATTCTTCTTTGCCAGTCATCATTAAATTTCTCGTCCTTCCACACTTACTTACACCCTTCTTTCGCTTTTCGTTCATCCCATCCATCAAGTTCATCTCAGATCTGATTGGGATTCTTCTCGCCAAAAACTTCACAACTAAGTCGAAGTACATTTAGAGGAGGCTACTACCTGGTTGATTTATAATACACCCGTGCAGAAAGCACACTCTGCAGTCTTCAATCTCAATAAGTAAGGAATATATAGCTTACCTCTGCCCGCCACCACCGTGTGAACCCTCACAGGCACATTGGTGTCGTCCGGCACTTGCATCGCCGCCTCCTCCCCAGAAGTGTTCTTCTCATCCAGCACCACCAACTCCGCGCTGGCCCCGCCACCAGATGTTCCACCTACAAAGTACATTTAAGAATGTTAGAATACACCACTCACTACTATATAATATTTGGTCCAGGAATAAAGAAATGTGAAAAAAAACAGAAAACAATGTAATAATTTGTGACTGTCTATTCTAAAGTAAAAATGTCCCTTTTTCCAGGGAAGGCTGTTGTCTTGCTGCACTTTTTGGCACAACTGATGAATGCTTGCTTTTTATTTTTAACACGCACCACTTTTTCTCCTAACAGACAGAAGCTTGACTTCTAAGAACACGAGCAAGATCAAGTTCAAACCAGGTGAGAGCTCGGCTCGACCACAAGAAATGTGTTCAATTAATCGTCAGCACTAAGCACTTTTCCATTTTCAGTTAAACGTTTAGTTTTATGACAAACTTGATTTTAATAAATGTGTTTACTTTTAATAAAGCTTTTAAACTTAAATAGACTCTGTGGTTTTTGGTCCTCCAAACTAGAGTGGCTGAGCTAAAGGTTTTGCAATTTTTGCAAGCATGAGTCCGTGCCTCTGACACTTCTTGACTCTGACTCCGTACTCTTGTCCTGCGTTGGATAATAATCATCATTGGGGATCAATCATCGGTGACTTTGGGAGCTAAATGACTCTGCCACACTATCTAGTCAGTAAGGAGATTGGGGGTTCAACTACAAAGTCTGTTATCACTGAGATATGTAGAAAGTCTAACAGGGCCTATTATAATTGATAAGCTAAGAAATGCATTATTTAGTGTCCATAGTTCTGTTTGTGCAGATATGTCCCTGCAACAGTAGTAGAATGGATTGTCCTCCTATCCAAACCAAAAGTAAAGTAGTATCCTATTCTTTCTTGGTGGTCATTCACCTTTTTATTGTTGGCAATTGTCAAAGCATAAACATTTAGAAGACTTGAAAAGACATTATGGACAATCCCAGAGGACTGCACTCAGTGCATAGAGCTATTGCTGACTAGAATGGGAGTCCAATGGAATTGCCAAATGTGCAATCTTAGTTAGCTACACAGACAGAGTAATAAGAATAATCTAGTAATACCACAGGGAGTCATAGTCGAGGCAGGATAAGAATTTAGATACAGTCTACAAGAAGATCAAAGACGATTTAGAAAAAATCGAATGAGGAACGCTAGGAAAAAATAGGTACTCTATATTAAAATTAAAACTTACCGGGGCCAGCAAAGGAGCACTCGCCTGCCTGATCCTGGCCTGCATACTGTTGAACAGCAGCCTCCTCCTCCTGTGTCCTCTTGCCCCTGGGGGGAGCTGATGTACAACATGAAAGAAAGAAAGACCAGAAAACATGGATGATATTTGTCAACCAAATCAAACATTTCAAAAGAACAATAACAAAATATTTTGGCGAAATAGCAAATAGACAACTATTCCACGGGATATATTGACTGATCTCATGTGGTCTACTACGTTATTAGTATTGCTTGATTTTCACGCGAAGTGACAGACAAAGTCCATCGTGATTGCAGATCAGCGACAACACTAAAAAGTTTCCTACTACATTAACCAGTCATTAAAATACTCAAACTATCAATCCACCACCAATATTTCTTCTTATCGCCATGTGTACATAGGAAGGACTGGACTTGAGTCTGTAGGGGCTGATTTAGAAGCCCCTTGCGGCTCTTTTGCTCCATTGTTGCGTGACTTTTGTGATGCAGCGGCAGAACAAAAGAGGCGCCATGGTGCGGCGTATATTAACAACGTGACGCATATGGGAGATGCATCACGTTGTAAAGCCCTGCGCCATCAGGGGTCGTTCCGGCGCAAGGGAGGGCGTTCCTGCGCAGGAACGCATCCTAAAAGTGGCTGAGGGAAATCTACAAGATTTCAATCAGTCACTTTGAGGACAATGATGCATGACTCAAACCCTGCGCCTGCTTGAAGCAGACGTACGGCTTGACGCAGCATTGGGGAGATAGGGCACCCCAGAGCATTGCTGGAGCTGCGCCATCGCTGCGACGCAACTCCAGCAATGCGCCGCCTTTACGGCACAGATGCGTAACGCTTTGGTGACGTTTTGGGCCCAATTACTGGCGCATCCTGCTACTTTGCAGGGATGTGCCGGTAATTAAAAATCTGACCCTTAGTGTCTAGCATTACGCAGTTCTTTAAACTACACTCATACATAATTTCACAGGCCAATGAAATGAACACAAAATCGGAAACAAATAAGCATAGTAGCAACGCTACTGAGAAGGAGAGCAGTGCACCTGAAATGCACAGAAGATTTTGAAATATAATTTACCTACAATGTAATCAGCAGTATTAATGCTCTTGGTAAAAAACAAAAATTTGCAATATAATAACACACAGAGCAGGAGAAAACAGAGTAGTAAAGAAATAGCTACTACTACTCGCCAAGTCCGGGGATCTCAAGGCCGAGCAGGTCAAGCAGATTGCGTTCCCGGTCCAGGAGAACCGTCCAACGGTGGGTGGCCTGGTTGTAGGTGCGCCGGACCTGAGAGTGGTGGTACATGGCCCGGCACAACTTTTCCCACCGCTTCCGGCGCTCCTGGATCCCGTACCCGCGAGCGATCTTGCCGCCTGCCATGATGGTCCTGGGGAGGCGGCGCTGAACATAAAAAATTAGTGCGGCCACCTCCTCCGGGCTGAAGATCTCCCAGGGTGCGACCTGCTCCCCCCTCAAACGCCCGTACGGGAGCCGGGCACGGGGTGCGGGACCCTTCCCCTTCTCGGGATGCTTCCCGGCTCCCTTTACCATGGTCTGGGCAGAAAGGAAGCTAAATAATAAAGAAAATAGAATAGGGAAGAAGAAAAGAAAAGAGTTTAAAAAAGTAGTTTAAAATTAACCAAAAGTAGCAGAAAACACAAAAATATAGAGCTAGAAAAATAGAGGGATAGATAATAGGTAAAATAGATCAAAAAAAACTTCAAACAAGCAAAGGATGGCAGAGATTCACAGAGGATACAGAAAGCATGCCCAGAACCATAGCAATGAATGAGAAACAAGATGGCAGCGCCTTTTCACGACCGCGTGGGTAAGTTCGCGCGAGATTTTCCTCGCGAACACACGCAAAATTGTACTAGCGAGCCGCACACTTTGCGAGATTACACATCGCGCCCGGAAACGGAAATACGTCATGCAAACAAGATGGCCGCGCCCGTTAACGACCGTGAGGGTAACTTCGCGCCGTTGCGCTACAAGCGGCTCGCTAAAACGCACAAAACCTTGCGAACTAACACGCCGCAAAAAAACAAATCGCATATTCGCACGAATTCGCGGCTTCCGAATTCGATCTCGCGCACGTTCGCGCCCCGCGAATCCCGCGAACTTGCAGAAAAACGAGTTTTGCAAAACTGAAAGCACTCAGCAGGTGCAAAAGTTCAAACTCATCATTAGTAACCATTCCCTGTAGTGCTTCCTGACTTGGGCCCCCAGAGTTCAGTTGCTAGTTGCAACAATTGTATGACCCTGCTCTGACCCTCACAGCAGGCTCATAGAATAGCTACAAGTAGGCCACAAAGGTCCTGGAAAAAAAAAATTGCACTGCAACAGAAAGCAAATTACAGATAAGGAAGCAGGTGCCAGACTGGAATTTTAAAACAGTGACACATTAATAAATCAACCCCAAATTAATTCATGTCAGTTGAAGCAGGGCAGGTGTGCTTGCTTTTCCCCCCCATAATCTACAGTGATGATGAACCAGAGGGTGGCATTGATGTACCAGAGGGTGGCATGGGTGAAACAGAGGGTGGCAGTGGTGAAACAGAGGGTGCTGGGAACCTGTGATGATGAACCAGACGTAGAAACAACATAGTCGCGACCGTTGCGAGCCGACAAGTAAGTTCGCAATTGCGAACTGGTACAAAACCCTCGTGAACTGGCAGAAACCCTTGCGAACACAAAAAAAAAATCCGCAAATTCGCGAGAATTCGCGGATTTTGTGGATTGCGAGTTCGCAAATACGCAAATTCGCGAACGCCAGATTCGCAAAATTCGCCCATGCTTAGGTAGGACACATTCCAACCATAATCCCTTACAGATTTGCATGAACTGAGATCCCGGTCGCCCCCCCATACCCACGCGGAGCCTCCAGCCTGCTGCACTGGAGGATCCTCAACTTGGTGCATCACTGGGAACGGCTGCCCTGGAATACTTTGAGCATAACGAGGGGACAGCGAGCTCCGCATTGGCAGAGTGGGATGCCCACAAAATAGCTATTAGGGGCACTGTCTTGGGGCCACATGGAACCTACGTAAGCAATTGTCTTTGGTGCTTGCAAAGCTAGAAACGCAACTGCTACAATACAAAAGAGAGGGAGAGGGTGGGGGTGGACAGTCAGGGCAATGAAAACATCTCAGGGCTTAACATGTAGACCTTATGGAGAGATTGCGCTGCCACAATTACGCAGCCCATACAGCTCGCACACACGCCAAAGCAGACAGAGCGGGCCGGCTCCTGGCCTGGCTGCTGAAGCAAGAGAATAAACATGCACCCATCGGGGCAATAAGCACACCGGAGGGATCTCTGGTGCACACACAAAGAGAGCTACACAGGGTGCTGACGGAACATTATACGCGACTGTACCAATCCAGGGGGCGTTGCTCCGCGTCTGACCTAGAGAGATTTTTTGCATCATTTCAACTACTGACAGCCTCCAGGGCACACCAGGAGGCTCTCAATGGTCCCCTCACCCTGGAGGAAATTGGAGAGGCAATTGGGTACATGGCGTCCAGGAAGGCGCCGGGTCCAGATGGCCTGCCTGCTGAGTATTACAAAGCTTATCTGGACATTCTGACGCAGCATCTCCACACTATCTACTCCACGGCCATGACGGACAACGGGCTGCCGACATCGATGTGTGAAGCTTTCTTGGTGTCCCTTCTCAAACCGGGCAGAGACCCCGAAAGCCTGGGGTCATATAGGCCCTTGGCGCTATTGAATGCGGATTACAAAATCTTAGCCAAGCTGTTGGCGGAACAACTGGCACCGGTAGTCCCCGAGTTGGTCCATACCGACCAAAATGAGTTTGTAACCAAGCACAGCACGTCGCTTAACTTACGGAGGTTCTTCCAAGTGGTGGCGGATAGCGAGACGTAGTGGCCCAGAGCGGGATGCCTGGTGTTGGATCTTGAGAAGGCATTCGATTGCTTGGAGTGGAGCTATCTTGCGAAGGTGTTGTTGCGTTATGATTTAGGCTGGGGGTTTCTTCAAATGGTGAGTCTGTTATACACAAACCCTACAGTCAGGGTGCAGTTGGGGCCATACATCTCTGACAGCATCCCGATATGCAGGGGAACCAGGCAGGGATGCCTGCTATCCCCCCTCCTGTTCGCACTTGCAATTGAGCCTCTGGCAGCGTCCCTGCGAACAACATTGGGAGTGGGGATACCTCTAGGAAATGTAACACATCATGTCTCGCCGTATGCGGATGACCTTCTAGTCTTCGTGAAGGATGTAGGAGCTATTCCGGCTCGCCTAGAACATATCTTACGTGATTTTGCTGCTCTCTCTGACCTCCGGGTGAATGCCAATAAATCCTGTTCATATGCGTTCGGAGGGGACATTCAGTACCCGGGCTATGTTCTGGCTGGCAGGCGGGTGCAGTGGAAGGCTGACACGTTCCGCTATCTGGGAATACAGATATACCGTCAGCCGGCTGACCTCTTCGATGGCAATCTGGGCCGTGCAGTGACAGCCATAAAATCGCAAATTAATTCCTGGAAGACGCTCCCGATCATAGGCAGGGTGGTGGTATCTAAGATGGAGATCCTTCCGCATCTCCTGTATTACTTTGCCAATCTGCCACTGTATGTCCTGGTGGCCTTTTTTAACAAACTCACCCATCTCCTTCGAGACTTCCTTTGGGGTAACGCGCGCCATATGATAGCGCTAGGGAAGTTATATTTGCCCACGGCCCAAGGAGGTCTAGCTGCACCCTGCTTTGAGCACTACTATTTAGCTGCGCAGCTGCAGTGGATAGCCCGATGGCTGCGGACAGAGGCAGGGAAGACACGGCGACTACAGCACCCCCCTCTCTTTGGACTGTATCACTGGGCTCTTTCATCCGGCTACTAAGGTGCAAACACCGGCTCCCCTCCTGTTAGCAGTGGCTTATAAATGCTTCCGCCGCTGCCTACATGTCACTAAAGATCTAGTTCCTTACGCGCCTGCCATACCACTAGTGGGCTCCCCCAGCGGGACTGGGGTGCTTACAACACTGGAGCTTCTAGAGTGGCATGAGGCCGACATACAGAACTTGGGAGATCTGTATCGAGATGGCACGCTTCTGTCATTTGAATCCCTAACTGAAGAGCTAGGGCAGGATTTTCCTTTGAAGACATTTGGATGAACTAATGAAACTTGATTATAAATGAAAATAAACTTTTTGTAATACAAGACGTCTGGGTCACGCAGCACACATGGGCTGTGTGGGTCCTAATTTTTCTTAAAACAATCCTGACTAGCCATCTTGTTCTGTTTAGCAAACAGGGACACTTTTTAAGGCACCGCTCTTTGATCACTACACTGACCTCTAGATGGAGGAACATGAAGGATGAGCCGAGTCAACATCTTACCATACAGTATCTCCACAAAATGGGTAGGGGTCGGCACTTGATCCGGTGGTTTGCAGCATCCCTTCGCACGCATGCGGCCATAAAATTAGACTCACTTCGCCGTGGGTGGGAAGAAGACTTGGGGAGGCAGTTGGAGGATAGGGAGTGGGAAAAGATATTGAAGAGTCCTAAGCGAATTCCCAGAAATATGCGGTTCTGCCAAATTCAATTATTCATAGTTCATAGGGCATACCTCACTCCTGAAAAGATCAACTGGTACTTTCCACGTGTGGATGCAGCCTGCCCCCGTTGTGCAGAGGTGGGGGCTGGCCTAGTGCACATGTTGTGGGGCTGCCGCACAATGCACACCTGCTCGCGGACTATTAGTGTAGCGATGTGTGCGTGCACGAGCCGCAACATACCCTTTGAGTGGCCCACCTATTTATTGCACCGATTTCGTAGGACCCCAGCCACTAAAGTCACTTTGCGCTTCCTCGAGCTGGAGCTAGTTGTTGCCAAGCGCCTCTTATCAAAGAGATGGAAGGCGCAATCTCCACCGCACGTGAGGGCATGGAGGTATTCCCTCATAGCATGGGCTAAAGTAAACGGCGTTGAGGAGGCGCTAGGGGGCGCACAGCGGGATGGCTGCTTAGGCGAGCAGCTCCGCCGGGCAGTTGGAATTATCGCACATATAATGGCATAAACAGATCACTGACAGGAACTAAACATATATTTGCTGATGGGAAGAAGTGCTGCATGCCAGGAGAAGTCGATCGGCGCTGGTACAGACATGCTACCCACTAAATGTACTACAGGAGCATATTGGCTGCGGCGACCCAACATGGCGGCAGATGCCTCGGCCAGCTCGGGGAGGAGCGCAGCGACCTGCCGAGGTCGGTGAATAACGCACGGAGTGCGACTTTCGGAGCTCCTATGCTGGACTGAAGGTACGAGTGATTGCTCATCACAGCGCACGTTTGCTCTCGCTTGTGGAGCGGATTTTGGCAACTTTATACAGGCAAGCTCCGTGACCCAAAATGGCGGCGCCCACATCGCCGAGTGACCACTGGCGTACTGAACCCTCACCCTTCATGCCTACCATTCGGTGTGCAGGCTGCCCCAACTGATCCTTCGGCCCACGCGCCTACACACCTGTACATACCACACGCTGGGTGACATCTGCTTTTCCCAGCTCTCTCACTCCGGTTCTGAGCCACCACGCACTGCACCCGGGGATGGAGGGTCAAAATGGCGGCGCCCTCGAAACCGGGTACACGGACGCCTGGTGAGGTTGGTAACTGATTACCTACTGTGCCAGCTCCATGCCACGGGTGAAGTAAGCTTTTGCCAATGACTTGCATTAAGGGTGGATCACTGCGGGTCCTGATTCTCCGACTCACCTCTGCATTCAGTCGCCCCAGTCACGCCCCACCAGCCAGTCGCTCAATGCGCCGAAATCAATGAGCAGCGAGGGAGGAAGAGCTCCGAGGTAGCGAACTCATCCGGGGGTCCTTGCAGTGTCCACTGTGTCTACGTGCTGACTGAAATAGTTGATACCCGGGCGAGCACCCCTCCATAGCTCACCAGCACATTTCTATGTTAGTGGTCACGTTGACACGTGTACTTGCGGGTTTGCCGCACTGAAGGACTGTGACCCGATATGACGAAATCAGGCCTATTGGCCTTAGCACTTCAAGGCCACGTGCACTCTGGCCACTGCATTTCGGCGCTCTGTCAACACTTAAACTCACTCCTGAACCACGGCTGCAATCTTTTGGGAGTGTAACAGCTACTCTACCAATAGCCATGGGTAAACCAGACAGGCAACAGCCCAAAATCACCTTTGAAGTGCGTAAACCGCCAAAGGGACAGAGTGAGCCCACGGAAGACGACCAAGAAGCGCACTCTGCGGCAGGTGGCAACCTGGAGAGAATTCTTACAGCCATACAAGCAAACCTGCAAGAAATCAATGGCAAACTCGACAACCTAACAGGGCGAATGGACACCATGGCTGCCAAACTAGACAAACAGGGTGAGAGGCTTGATACGGCCAAAACCCGAATATCCAACGTAGAGGATGAGTCTAAAACAACAACAGCCAAATGCGCAGGGATGGAGAAGGTTCTGGATGTGATCAAGGTGAAAGCGGAGGAGTTGGAAGGACGGTCGCGTCGCAACAATATACGCATAGCTGGCCTGCCGGAATCCACCAACACTGGCCGTATGGAGATCTACGTCGAACAACCATGTAAGGATATATTTGGTGAGAATGCAGTATCCCCCATCTTTATCATTGAAAGAGCACATCGATCTTTGGCCCCGAGACCGCCGCCTGGTGCTGCACCGCGGCCGATAGTGGCACGGGTTCTAAACTATAGGGATCGCGATCAGATTCTGAGACTGGCACGTGAAAAAGCGGAAATCCACCATCAAGGAAACAAACTGGAATTCTACCCAGATTACACAGTCGCAGTGCAGCAGGCAAGACGGGAATTTAACGATGTCAAAGCAAAGCTTCGCGATTTACACATACCCTATGCTATGCTGTACCCAGCACGTCTGAAAATAACATGGGAGGACAAACCGGTGTTCCTAGCTACCCCCAAAGCTGCTTTGGATTTCATCAAGAAAATTGTGAACAAGGGTAAGAGGGGGGAACGGAAAGACAGACAACCAGACTCGGACTGAAGCGCGAAATGCACCAATACTGTGTACCACGAGGGCTCCGGGGATCTACTCTGTCTCCGACTTGTTCTATTGCCTGGCCACTGGCAATACATCGTGCAATGACTATTGGAGATATAAGGTGAACTTTAATTGCTGTACTGTTGTATTGCTGTGCCACTGCCTGGGCTGCGATATACATAACCTATCTTATATGCTGGGTGTCACGCAATGCTCACATTGGTACCAGATATGGGCGGGAAGGGGCCAAGCCCAGCACAGTAAAAGGCCACTTGGACATTCACCGTTCCCTCCTGCTTTGAGACTGAACTTTTGGACTTTAATATGTGAAGGACCCTTTATCGGTCACACTTCTCGCTATTAATCAAGTTTGTTCCATGTGTGATCGGCAAATTACTTATCCAGCTGCCCCCGTCCTTTAACTGGGACGGTGCAGTGTACCCTCGGCGCACCTCTAAATGGGCGGTCCCCAAACAGTTATGTTCCTTGTTGATGTTCAAAGGTAAACATGGCTTCGGCACAATTGGGATGCTGGAGTGGGTGGGATTGGGGTGAGTTGGGGTTTACGTTTTATGGTACTGCCAGGACACTTAAGATGCATTGCTGACCGCCATTGTGTGCCGCATATACATGGGTCAAAGTCTACCAGGGCTATGTCAAACCTTGCTATGTCATGTGTGGCTAAGTGGCAATGTGGCCAACTGTATATGGTGACCAGGAACAGGTACATCGTGTAAAGACAGTTTACACCTATTAACGTGGAATGTGAGGGGATTTACCAATCCCAAGAAAATTAGACAAGTATTCGCTAGCCTAGATAGGCATCATGTAGATATAGCGATGTTGCAGGAAACACATATTGCTCCACACACATGCAGGAACATCAGGGCGAGATGGGCAGAGTCTAGGCACTCTGTTTAATATTCGTCTTACTCAAGAGGTGTTATGATATTGATAAAAAAGGGCGTCAATTACAAAATCAACCGCACAATCATGGACACACAAGGTAGATATGTGATTGTGTCAGGTATGCTGCGAGGACAGTATATAACCTTGGTAAATGTGTATGGGCCAAATGTCGACTCCCCTAAGTTTTTTCAAGAAATATGGACTCATTTGCTTGACTTCACAGACACGAATATCATCTGGGGTGGGGATTTCAACATAGCACTAAATAATGCTCTGGATCGCTCTTCGGAGTCCTCAGAACCTCATAGGAGAGCGAGGGGGAAAGTGTGTGATATCATGGTGGAATTATCTCTCAAGGATATCTGGAGGGTAAAACATCCAACTGTATCGGGTGCTACGCACATTAACATGGCACATGGCAGTTGGTCTAGGATAGACCTTTGGTTGGGGTCAGACAACGTTGTATTATGGACCACGATGATAAACACGCTACCCAGAACTCTGTCTGACCACAATCTGATTCTATTAACACTGCGACTACCTCATTACACACACCCTCCTTTCAGTTGGAGATTTAATGCGAAGGCTCTCTTAGATCCGTTATATGCAGAGGCCATCTCGGCAGCTATTGTAGAGTTCTTCCAATTAAATGTTACTACAGTTGAAGACCCTGGCACACTTTGGGAGGCGTTCAAGGTCACGCTGAGAGGAGTGTGCATGAGTACCGCTATAGGGATCCTGAGAGATATTAGAGCTCATATTGCTCGGCTGGAAAACAGAATGAAGGAGTTGGAAATGGAATATGAACGCACAGGGGATATTACATTGCTGGGTGGGATCAGGCAGGTTTATACCGAACATCAGACCTATGCGGCGGATGAACTGAAATATGTAAACAAAAGACCGATGGCCAGGCAGTTTGGTGAGGGTGGGAGGCCGGGTAGAGTGCTGGCACAGAAAATATGTGAAGGAAAAGGCCCTCAAACCATAATGCAAGTGCGAGATGAGGCAGGTACACTACACACTCAACCGGAGGGAATACTGCGCAGTTTTGTACATAACTATGAGGCCCTATATAAATCCCAACAGACAGCGCCCCCACAAGACACTTTTCACTACCTACATGACATCGCCATTGCGTGGTTATCCGATCGCCAAAGGAAATACTTAGCACAACCCATGACGGTAGAGGAAGTGACTGAAATCATCCACTCCCTTCCTAATGGAAAAGCGCCTGGGCCCGATGGGTACACTTGCGAGTTCTACAAGACATATGCAGACCTCCTAGCCCCTCATCTAGTAGCCATGTACGGTGCTGCATTCAATCAAGCAACACTATCCCCTTCATTGCGTGAGACCGTACTGATCACTCTCCTGAAACCTGGTAAAGACCCGGAATTGTGCGAGTCATACCGGCCCTTATCTTTACTTAACGTAGACTCAAAAATACTGGCCAAACTCCTAGCGATGCGATTGCAACCACTGATGACAAATTTGATCCTACCCGACCAGGCTGGGTTCATACCAACGAGAGCCACATCACATAACACAAGAACCCTTTTTGCGCTTGCTCACTATCTAGATCCCCACACCAAGGCGGCGGCGGTGATGTTGGATGCAGCCAAAGCCTTCGATTCCATTGAATGGTCATATCTGCAAACGATACTGCACCGCATGGGCTTTCCTATACGGTTCATAACTTGGGTAACGTTATTATACACAAATCCGGTGGCGAGGGTTCGGGTGAATGGCTATATATCAGAACCCTTTCACATAGCACGGGGCACGAGGCAGGGCTGCCCGCTGTCCCCGTTGCTATTTGCCCTTGCCCTTGAACCTCTGGCCTGCATCATTCGACAGACACACAATCACTCAGCACTCCACTTCCCTGGATGACCATTGCATATATCCCTATATGCAGACAATATGCTTTTATACGTCCGCGATCCTGACCAAACCCTAAGTCCGCTGCTGAGAGAGTATGTCAAATTTTGTCGACATTCTGGACTACAAATTAATTGGGACAAATCTTTAATTATTCCCCTTACTGATACCACAACGCCACATGTTCCGGACTTTCCTCTCGGCTGGCAGACGGAACCCACTAGGTATCTGGGGATCTGGTACAGCCGAGACCCTGAGGAGGTTATACGTACTAACTATGGCACGGTACTCTCTGAGCTGGAGGAGAAGGTCAGTCGATGGATCCAACTCCCATTATCTTTAGCGGATCGTATTGCAATCGTGAAGATGAATGTCCTCCCTAAATTCCTGTATTTATTTAATACCATACCAATACCACTACCGAAGGCGGTATTCAAACACATAACCTCCTTGGTATTGAAACTAATTTGGGCAGGCAAACAAGCTCGCATAGAACTACGCACATTGACGTTACCCTACGAAAAGGGAGGATTTTGTGTCCCAGACTTCTTCCTCTACTATCTATGCGCACAAGCGCAATATGCGGCACACTGGTATCATCCCACCCCCTATCTCACACATACAGCGGTCGAGGAGGGAGATGCTTTTCCGATACAATTAACTGCAATTATAACACACAAGCGACCCCCATTGCACTCAGCGGATATCAACACTATCGACGCCACCACGCATGCATGGCGCGCACTGGGACGACTGGCACATAAGTTACCACTGTATGCACCTGCACTCCCACTTCAACATCACCCGGAGATTTCAGTGACCACCAAAAAGTTCGGTATGGATCTTCTGAGACATGTCGGGGTAGACACATTCGGAGACCTGTCTAGTGACAGGACCTTTCGTCAACTGGATGAATTATCCTACATCAGTAACCCCACCGTGCTGTTTCGTTTCACTTATTATAGATTGCAGAGGGCGATCCAGGATTTTTACCCAGATTACCCAGCAGAACCGCCCAGCTTACACACGCTACAACTAATTCTGACATCGTCCAAACTTCGCACCTAGTATCACGACTGTACACAGCAGCCCAGAGTGAAATTCCATATACATCACACAACGCAATGCAGCGATGGAATGAGATTCTGCCGGATATGCTATCGGAGGTAGATTGGTCTGCAGCATGCACACTACTCAAACTACTAACACCGAATGGCAATTTACGCATCACGCATTTAAAATACTTGCACCAAACGTACCATACTCCACTGAAACTACATAAGTATGGGCTGTGGGAGACGCCAACTGTAAGAGGTGTGGGGCCCAGGAGGCTGATTTTGCCCATTTAGCATGGCACTGCGTCAAAATTCGAGACTATTGGGTGAAAGTAACAGATACACTGAGCACTATGGTGGGTATGGGCATTGATTGCTCCATGAAGGTGTGCCCGTTGGGGTATGTTACTGTTAGCACGCAACTTTTAGCACGAAGTACTGTTACCACGCATCCATTACCACGCAGGACCCATTACCACGGATACCTTTACAACGCATTACTCTACAACGCAGGTACTATTACAACGCATACCATTACAACGTAAGTTTAGGTAAGTTTATCTTTTTTAAATTACATTTATTAGGGGTATTGGGTTTGGGTTTTGGGGTACAGGGGTATTTTTAGGTTTCAGGGTTGGGTTTGGGATTTGAGGTACAGGGGTATTTTTAGGTTTTAGGGTTGGGTTTGGGTTTTGGGGTACAGGGGTATTTTTAGGTTTTAGGGTTGGGTTTGGGTTTTGGGGTACAGGGGTATTTTTAGGTTTTAGGGTTGGGTTTGGGTTTTGGGGTACAGGGGTATTTTTAGGTTTCAGGGTTGGGTTTGGGTTTTGGGGTACAGGGGTATTTTTAGGTTTCAGGGTTGGGTTTGGGTTTTGGGGTACAGGGGTATTTTTAGGTTTTAGGGTTGGGTTTGGGTTTTGGGGTACAGGGGTATTTTTAGGTTTTAGGGTTGGGTTTTTTGTTTTGGGGTACAGGGGTATTTTTAGGTTTTAGGGTTGGGTTTGGGTTTTGGGGTACAGGGGTATTTTTAGGTTTTAGGGCTGGGTTTGGGTTTTGGGGTACAGGGGTATTTTTAGGTTTCAGGGTTGGGTTTGGGTTTTGGGGTACAGGGGTATTTTTAGGTTTCAGGGTTGGGTTTGGGTTTTGGGGTACAGGGGTATTTTTAGGTTTTAGGGTTGGGTTTGGGTTTTGGGGTACAGGAGTATTTTTAGGTTTCAGGGTTGGGTTTGGGATTTGGGGTACAGGGGTATTTTTAGGTTTCAGGGCTGGGTTTGGGTTTTGGGGTACAGGGGTATTTTTAGGTTTCAGGGTTGGGTTTGGGTTTTGGGGTACAGGGGTATTTTTAGGTTTTAGGGTTGGGTTTGGGTTTTGGGGTACAGGGGTATTTTTATGTTTTAGGGTTGGGTTTGGGTTTTGGGGTACAGGGCTATTTTTTACATATCTATTTAAAAAAAAAAATAATAATATAATTAATTAAAATATTATTAATTATATTATTTTAAAATATTTTATACTTACCTATACTTACGTTGTAATGGTATGCGTTGTAATAGTACCTGCGTTGTAGTTTAATGCGTTGTAAAGGTATCCGTGGTAATGGGTTCTGCGTTGTAAAAAATGTGTGGTAATGGTATGCGTGCTAAAAGTATGCGTGGTATCAACATATATCCGCCTGTTGGGTATATTATTGAATATCAAGGCTGGGAAGCGTAACTTTTGTGCAGTTGCCCTCTTAATCGCCAAATGGCAAGTATCTAAATGTTGGGGGGGCAAAACTGCACCGACTCCTAAGCAATGGCTGACAGATATGGCTTATTGCAAGGATAGACTACTTACCTACGAAGAAGAACTGCCAGCCAAATCACGTCCTAAAGATTACTGGTGCTATTTGACAGACTTCTTGCAAAACACTGATACAGGCACAGAGCACTAGGTGTTAACAATTTCCTCCCCTGACTACTGGTGTCCATGTCTAGACCTATGCCTACACTGTTGTACCTTGGCAGACGGGACCTAATGACACTATGGGTTTCATGGATCATGACACGCACTCATGGATGAAGAATGAAGAAATGTTCTGGCTTTATTATCTTTTATTGTGTTTGTTTTACCTTTCCCACTCAACCGTGGGATGTTATGAAAATGAAGTTCTCTACCACTGCTTTATACTGGATAGTTCCTGTTCAGGAGACATGCCTAATATGCTTAACTCGTAATCGCCGCCGGACCCCTGGGTTGTCGGCTGAAGGGCTGTGTAACTCCAGATATAGGTGGATTGCCATACGCTGCCGGCCCCAGGGTTGTAGGCGTTTAGCTGTGTCCTTACGTGCGTACGCTAATAAAGATTTTTTGAACTTAAAAAAAAAAAAAAAAAAGTAAACGGTGTTGCCATAGTGCGAGAGGAAACGCTGGGCCTACATAAGTCGCTGATAGCAACGCAATGGGAGGGTCTGCTTCGGGGCCTTATGCGCATGGAAGGGGACAACCTAGATCAACGGCCGGATGTTGAGAGAAACATTCCTGCAACCTGATAAGAGCGACATGTCAGGTGCACCCTCATTCCATCATGCAGGCACATTTATACTGTCCGTCGATTAAAAGGAGATGCAATTATGAGTGCTGGTTGACGTAACTGTTTTGTGGAGAATTGTGGGAGCGGGAGCGAGGGACAGAGGGAGTGGGAGACAGACGTAGGTACAATGGTGGGGAGGGTATGGGGGACTAAGTGAAAACTGTGTAATCAGAAGTCGGACTCAGCTGCTGTGGTTAAGTTTCCTTTTTCTTAGTTACTGTTGGTTTCCTTTATAACATCTGTGCGTTTACATGAGATGTATGATTTGTAACACTCTTCGTAACATGTCTTCAAAATCACATTATGTCTGCACCATGGACTTTATATCTGTTGACGTGACACATATGTTGTAGTCCCATCTGGCCCTGTGGCTATAGAGTCACCAGGATACACTGGGGGCATTCCAAGCTTCTCTGTGTGTGCTGAGCGTCACTACCAGAAGACTCTTACTGTGGTTGTATTGAAATGCTGAATATTGTCTTACATATAAATGTACAATTCTGTGAAAAACAATAAAAACAGATTTAAACAAAAAAAACAAGGAGCTCGAGCAGGAGAAACTGTAGGAGATATTTTTGGCGCTGTAATACCGAATGTAGGTGTGATATTGAATGATATTAGAATTAGAATGTTATCTACTGTAGTTGGTAGGTTATCTACTAATACTGCTGGAGCTCTATTGCTTGTAAATACTGACATGGTTACTATTAGGGCTATGGTTTTGCAGAATTGACTTGCTTTAGCTATTGTGCTCAATTAAAGAAGGCGGAGTCTGCCCGATGTTGAAGGTTCAACAATGTTGGACTTATTTCGAGACAGAAATAAGGATTTACAGAAGTATATAAAGAATATTACTTACATACAAAGGGATTTGAGTGGATTGGCAACTGCAGTTGTTTAGGATTCAGTTGGAAACCGATTTATTGCTATAGGTAGATGATTTACAAACTTGGGAAGTGGTATATTTGGTTCCATCTTGAAGCCTCTGTTAATGATTGTTCTTTGTGCAGTAGTTTTGATGTTGACAATGAAAGATTGCAGGAGATATTAGGCAAGGAAAGGAATATCCCATAAAAGAGAAGACAGAGAGTTAGAGAAGAAGCAGAGTGATTATTATAAATGAAATGTTTGGAGGAATTTAGAAGATAGGCAATTGCCGGAACAAGGGTTTAGATCGGTTCACCTGATCAGATCAAAAGATATCATTGTGATCATGTGATGACTTGATATGCGATAAGAGGGGGGGTTGGAGCAGCATAATTTTGATCCCATCCTAAGCTACTATAGGAGAGCATCATATTCATACATAGTCAGTGATCAAATATATTGTGTGATTAATGTTACTATAAACAGATGGGGTATTATATATGTAAAGTACTCCACATGAAAACTGAGACTTATAAATTGTGTGCATAGAAATGTGATTAATAAAGGTCTTTGCAAAATTTACATATCAATATTTTAGAAGAAATTAACGTTTAGATGTATCTCATTGTGGAGCTAGTGAAATAAAGTGTATGTGTAGACTACTATTTAAGGATTTATGATTTATATGTGTAACTAGAAATTATATTCATATTGGAGTATTTGAAATGACATTTTCGTAATCTTTACAATTTATTAAACTGCATTTGCTGTTTGAGTAGAAATGTGAAAGTATTTGTAACCCAGTACACTATTAAGTAGACATGATGTTTGGGTCTCAAGAACTGTTTCAGTACAATCTCCCGTTTAAAGACTAACATGCAATTCTTATTTAACCTTCAATGTAGAATGTGTTTGTATGCATTTTTAGTTCTACTGCAGGTGCGGACAAAACCTTATTAGTTAGAAAAGAAGGGTTTTTGTTTTAGTTAGATAGCAAGGCATGCGAAGATGGATCTTGGCAAGGAGAAACGTGATAATGAGGAGGAGAAGAATGGCCAAGGACGAATGAAGTAGCAACATATCGATGTGGAAAAGGTGGTGCCAGTAACCAATTTGAGCTGGAATCGTGGAGTTTCTGGGGATAAGCATGAAACCTACTTGAATGCAACAAATGTCTTCTGCTGTAACCTAATGAGGGTCTTATGACTTCATGAGGTACAGACCTCTGCTTCTGCTTTGTGTGGGTTCATGCTACTTGAACCTTAGTTGGAGTTTCTTCTACTGAGGACTCTGAGAGCTGACACCTTTCTATTATTCATTATTACTTAATGCTTCTTAGTTTAGGTTTGAAGATTTCAAGGCAGTGTAGGAAGAGAAGGCATGTTCATGCTTACCTTTGAGAATCAATTGATGCAATTTCAAATTCAATTATTTTTCCTGATTACTTGCATTGTCATAACTGAATTATTCATATTCTTCTTGTTATAAAGGGTACATCTCTTCAGGAGATTTGGATTATTTTTGTTTGTTTGTATTTCTATACTGTGATGTTAAGATTGATTTATATCAATCTATTTTTGAATTTATAATTAATTTTACTAATATCAGATTTAGTTGTTGAGTGGATTATTGTGTGACTAAATTGGTTACATTATGAAGCCGAACTCTGGGCCCCAGTCAAAATCGCAGACACGTGGAAGAAAAACCACTGCATTACTCTGCCATCATCTGAAAACCATAGAAGAGAGTTATTCTAGAAAAACTTCAAGTTTTGGTAACGCTTTACTACATCATGTTCAGGCTTGGATAGTTTTAGGATTCTTTATTCAAAAAATGTAACATGTTATGTCGAAGGTTTTGAGGGCATAGTTAAATGAAGCCCCTGTGTTCCCACCACAGAACAAAGACATTTATGCTCTGGGGGATAGATAATTCTCTTCCATTGATGCCCAACTGTGATCACTGAGACCCAGGCACTCAAACATGCTCAGGAAATCTGGAGTGAGCTGCTCTCCAGTCATTTAATATGAACGTTTCCAACAATATGTATTTGGATCTGAAAGCTCATCATTTGCCCCTGGAAGTCCACCAACTCAATTTTCGGTGGTTATTGATTTGATTTGAGTAAATAGATATAGAGCGTATGGCTACCCTTAGGCATTGAAAGTGTAACACAGAAGTATCTAGATTATTTTATTTTATTTCTTTAAACTCTTTATTCAAGGCTGATTGCATCAAGGAGGCATTTGTACATATTAACACACTTTACTATCATCAGCCCTGTTTTTTTCTTTTCACCCTCCCCAAAAGCTGAATAGTCAGTAATCTGAACTGTCGCTACTATGTGTACCTCCTGCCCCGCTACATGTGGGGCTGTCCCAAGGTTATGTACCATCCATAAACAGTCCAGCATTCTTGTATTTGTGTTCCATGCTGACACTTTGGGTATCACCTACATTAATCCTGCGGCTCCGTAAAACATATCAAGAAAAAACAGCTTCTATCTCCCTCCCTCCCCTCCCCAACATACCCACCCTGTCCCACCCTTGTCTTCTGGTCGCAGTGATATAGCTATAGTGTAGTGTCTTCCGATTCTTCACAATACTAAGCAAATCCTAACGTAGGCCTACCTGTGTCCTGTAAGCTGCCCTGGGTGCCGGAATAACTTTTCCTACCAACTCCACTCTCTTTGTAGGTATCATTCCCTATCTCCTTGCGACTGTCTAAGGTCCACCCTCTCCAGATCCATCAGCATTACCTCCTAGTCCTGTGCTATGGGGTATTTCCTCTGTCCTTTCTCTTCCTCTCTCCTCAGGGCTGACCCCTACGCTCGACCCCATTTCACTAGGTCCGTCTGCCACACAGACGTTTGGGGAGTCCGGGGGGATTTCCATCTCATTGTCAAGGCCCTGACCGCTAGTAGGAGTGCCAGATCTAAGAATTTCAATTTGGCCTTCTATTGTTTGGGTCTTTTACGGAATCCCACTAAGCAGTATAAGGCTTCTTCCGGTACCGGCATCTGAGTGACTGTCCCCAGTATCTGACATATCCCTGCCCAGTATCCCCGTAGGCGTGCACAGGCCCAGAGCATGTGGAGAAGTCGGCCTCTTCATCCCCGCAACGTGGGCATGTATGTGGGGAGTTCGGGAACATCTTTTGAAGTCTCTTCGGGGTAAATACGCCCTGTGTAGTACCATTGTTTGTATGAATCTAAATTTAACATTCCTTGACACTCGCCTGGGGTGCTCTATGATAATTTGCCAAGCCTTATCAGTGAGTACTTCGTCTGTGGCCCGGGCCCACGTATCCCTGAGTGTGTTGAGTGGGATGGCTGCGTGTTCCCTGATCCCTGTGTACAACCATCGTACCAAGTGACCCCCTGTTCCCATATAGTATAATAAGGGAACTAACTCATGTTGTGTGGGATGGAGTCGCTGTGGCGCCCAAGTGATCCGGATATAATGGGAAATTGCAGCATGTAATAAATACATTCTGGGGGGGGAGGCACCTGTGATCTGTTGGAAGGACTCATGGTCCAGCAGGGTCCCGTCTCCAAAGAATGCACCCAGATCCTCAATCCCATTCTCCATCCATGGGTGTAGTACCTGATTGTTGTCCTACCTTGCGGTATCAGGATACCCAGCAGGGGAATGTTCGTCGCATATGGCTTTATCAATGAGGTGTATGCCAGTGCTCTTCTCCAGCATATCAGGGCTGTGTGGAGAAGCGGGTGACTGTTCGGGGGGGATCCTGCTTTTTGGCAGCAGCAGTGAATGTAGCTCTCCACGTGCCAGTCTCTCCGGCGTGAATTCAATCTCGTGTAAATTCCTACCGGCTACCCAGTAGGAGAGCCATTGGAGCTGACTGGTGTAATAATATCCTTTGAAATCAGGGACAACCAAGCCTCCCGATTTGGTTCCCAGTTGCAATTTCCGGAGGCCGATACGTCTTCGACCGGAGTCCCATATAAGATTAATCAGAATGGTGTTGAGCAGTTAAATATCTGCTGAGGAACTATCACGGGCAAATTCACGAAGTAATATAGTAATCGGGGAAGCATGACCATCTTAGAAAGTGCGACTCTCCCCATAACAGACAGTGGCAAGGACGTCCAGAACCCCATACTGCTCTTAAGGCGTGTTATAACTCGCCTAAGATTACCATCTAGGGTATCTTCCGGTGTCCTGTATACCTGTATTCCCAGATACTTAAACGTGGTCTGGGCCACTGGTATGCAGTACCTTCCAAAGCTTATTGAGGCGGGGTGTTGCGCATCAAAGAAATAGTAGCCGTTCGACTTTACAGGGTTAATTGTCAAACCAGATAGTACTTCAAATCGGTTAAGTATTTCATAAAGTATCGCGTGGTCTGCCTCTAGGTCTTTCAGGTACAGTAAAATGTCATCCGCGTATATATATATATTAGATTGTGTACGCCTCTGACCTTGATGCCCACCTGAGTCGCATGCGCTCGCAGGGCTATAGCTAGGGGCTCCAGGGCAAGTATGAAGAGGAGCAGGGAAAGGGGGCAGCCCTGCCTGGTGTCCCTATGCACCGGGTAACTATCCGACACATATCTACCTGTCCGTGCCCTGGCTGTAAGATCTGTGTATAATAACCTGATCCACCTTAGTAGGGGGGCAGGAAAGCCAAATTGTTCTAAGGTAGCAAACATAAACGTCCATGACAGGGAGTCGAACGCCTGTTTCAGGTCCAGCGCTATACAGCCCGCCCTGGGATAGTCTTGTGGCGTAGTTGTCATAAGTACATGTAGCCGCCTCGTGTTTAAAGACGTACTCCTGCCCGGGAGAAACCCGCACTGGTCACGATGTACCAGGGTGGGGAGGTGTGACTGTATGCGTAGGGCTATTATTTTGCTAAGAATCTTATACTCCGTGGAAAGCATGGACAGAGGCCTAAAGTTTCCCATATCTGCGGCATTTCTCCCCGGTTTAGGTATTGACGTGACAAGAGCCTGCATCGTCGACGCAGGCAAATGTCCCTCCTCTAACGCGGTCCTATAGATCTTTCCCAGGACCGGGGCTAAGGTATCTGCATAGACTGAGTAGAATTCCACCAGGAGCCCGTCTAGGCCCGGTGTCTTGTTACGGTTGAGAGACTTGATGGCTACACGTATTTCCTGCTGTGTATTGGCCCCTCCAATTCCTTTCGCACATCCTCTGACAGCGTCGGGAAGGGGAGGTCCTGCAAAAACTCAATCACCCTTTCCGGATCCTCACCATCTGAAGGGGCATAAAGCGTTCTCAGGTGGTCATGGAACGCTTGTTAATCCCAGATTGTGATAGAATCAAATCACCCGCACTATCAATAACCTGTGTTATCACTGGGGTTTCAGGTTGGTCCCGTATCAGACGGGCCAACAAAGTGCCCGATCTGTCCGCCTCAGCATGTTGGCGACGTAGGTAGTCCTTGTAATCAATGTTCCTGAGTGTTTCCAGTATTTCTGCGTGTTTGTTGTTAGCCACCTGCAACTCCCCTCGTTTCTCCGGGTCGGCACTTGCCTCCCTCTCAAATTTCTTAAGGCGGTCCTCCACCTCGCATAACTGTTTGTGTACTCCGTGCCTTGCTCCCATGGGCTGGCCTATAGCCGCTCCTCTCACCACTACATTCATAGCGTCCCACGCCACTAAGTTCGAAGAAGCCGTGTCCCAGTTGTCCGTAAAATACTTAGCCAGAGTATCTGACAGTGTTGCTCGGAAGGGGGCATCCTCCAGGAGGAGGGGATTAAGCCTCCAGGTAGACACCGGGGTCGGCACTCTGCCCCATAGGAGAGAGATCGTCAGGGGTCTGCGATCTGAAAAGGTCTTGGCCAGGTACTCTGGGCCATCCACCTTATGTATGAGCGCCCGAGAACACATGAACTGGTCAATTCTAGTATGTAGGTCATGTATGTGTGAATAGTAGGTATATTCCTTATGGGAAGGGTTCAGTATCCGCCATGCGTCCTTCAGCCCCCATCCTTCCGCCCACGCCATGAACACCTCAGACAGACAGGCCATTTGCAGGGGAGGGTGGGATCTGTCCAGAACCAAGTCCAGTGCCATATTCCAGTCCCCTCCCAGGACACAGGGTATGTCAGTCCAGTCCGCCAGCGCCACACCCACCGCTTGTAAAAATTTATCTTGATCGAAATTTGGGGCATAGATACAACCCAGCACTAACAATTCGCCATCTAAGGTGCCCTTCACTAGGACATACCTCCCCTGTTCGTCCACCTTCGTTTCTATTCCTACGAATGGTGTCCCGTGTCTAATCCAAATGGTCGCCCCCCTAGAGAATGCCGAATAGGTCGTGGAGTAGATGGTTCCTCTCCATTTTTTCTGTAGTTTCTGGGCCTCTGATGCTATAAGGTGGGACTCTTGGTGGAATGCGATCTGGGTATGGTGTCTGAGCAAGAAAGAGTGAATCCTATGACGTTTCTGCAAGGCCCCCAGCCCTCGTACATTCCATGTTGTGAAACGATAAGTCCCCGTTGTGTCAGCCATGATCACCTAAAAGTGAGCGTGTGTGAATCTGCAATGCAATATCGTAATTTCTCATACCTCTCGACCAGGAGACTACATACCCCGAACTTCCCTTCAAGAACAAAACAAATCTGGCGCAACAATACAACCTTGCTGAGCCCAACATGGTAACAAAGAACAATTGGATCCTATCAGCAGTGCCTACGCTATTGGGGGGTTGGCTAGACACCATCTCGGTCTTCTGATCGGTCGCTCCCGGGGGCCACTGGCTCAACGGTATCCTGTCTCGGGGGCTCTAATGGAGGATCATACCAATACTCTATGTCTACAGGCCCTACTTCAGTATACCGCTATGAGTCCATCTGGATCTGACTACCCCACATTATCACGCTTCCCCCCCCTCTCCCCGGCCCAGGCAAGGGGCTGCAACAGTTCCCAGCAAGCATATAGGCAGTTAGAATCACATTTCTGAACCGTCTATCCATTCTCGCCAGCAGGGGAGGGGTACACGGAGTCTCCAACAGCATAAATAACATAAAGGATATCGGTAGATACAGTCCAGCCAGACTGCTTCAAGTGGAATCTTCCTCACACTCAATTGTCTAATAAGTCATCACCTGCTCTGGGCGTAACAGAGAGGAACAGAACCACACTATGTTCCGAGTCGGAGTGGATCGTGCTGTCCTCCGAGTCTGTAGCAATCTTTCCGGAATCCTCACGGAATGTGCCCACCATCGCCAATGCTCCCAGCTGGTCCTCTTTCTGTTGTTCCCGCGATGGGTCGCGCCGTCCCGGTCTGTCCTCCGGCCCCGACGGTCCACCCCCTTCATGATCAGAGCCGCCTCTCGAGCCACTGGTCGCCGATTCTTGAGTGGCATCTGGGCTCGCCTCTATGCCCATGACCTCGAGCCAGTCTTCCACGTCTGCTGGGCTCTCAAAGAAGTGCGTTTTCCGTTCATGGACTACCTTCAGCCGGGCAGGGAAAAGCAGCGCATACTTCAACTTGGCCTGTAGAAGTTGTTTCTTCACCGCCACATAGGAGGAACGTTGTTTTTGGACCACGTGGGTGTAATCCGGGTATAGGGATATTCTGTGGTTCTCATAATGGATAGGGGGGTTTTCTCTGGCCTTTTGTAGTAATCTGTCCCTATCCCGGTAGTTGAGTATCCGGACGATCAGGGTGCGGGGTGGGCGACCCGGCTTGGGTCTCCCGGGCGGGATCCGATGCGCCCACTCTACACAGAAATACGGGGATAACCCCTCCTTGGCAACATGGTCCCTGAACCACTGCTCCATAAAGTCTGCGACACGGACCCCCTTGCAGCGCTCCGTAAGGCCTATAATGCGTATATTATTGCGGCGGTTACGGCCTTCCGCGTCCTCCACACGATCCACTAGGGAGTTGACCTGCTGCTGTAGCTGTTGAATAGAGGCGGAGTGGTCGGACACCGTCGGTGTGAAGTCGGCAATGGCATGTCCCTGGTCTTTAACCTTGTCCTCTAATTTGCCATGGTCCGCTTTCAGCAGAGATAGGTTGGTCGTGAGGGCCCCCAGCTGTTGCTCCATGGCCGACCTAGAGACCCTTATTTCCTGCAGTATTAAGTCCAGTTTATCTGCCTGGGGTCCCCCGGAGCTGCCCGAGGCAGTGGTGCCAGGCGTGGCCCGTTCCTCTCCAGCAGTCCCTGCCGTGCGCGTGACCGCAGGATCTCCCAGGCCACCCGACCCCTTCACTCCCTTGCGCACCATGTTCAGTGGCTATTAGTTAGTGACCAGCTCCGTGGGGGAGGAAGGAGGGGGGGACTCTCCCAGCAGCAGTCGCAGGGCGCTTTCCTCTGTTGCACTTAGTAGACACCAGCGGGGGAGGGCAACTATCCGCAGCGATTCGTGGGTTACAGGCCCCCAGCCCCACTGCCCGGTCAGCACTCCTCACGTGCCCGTGTCGCCAGTGGGTCCCCGTGCTACCAGTGCGCACTCATCACCCCCGCTCCGTAGTTGTGATAAAGGGGGGGAGGGGGGGAAAAGGCAGATGAAGAGCCCCCTCCTCCAGGCCCCAGGGATAGCCTTCCAAAGTTCGTTATTCCAATCCCAACAGCCAGGGATGCAGGCTCCACTGGGAAGGGTGGGGGGAGTAGAAAATGGCGCTTCGCACTTTCCCACCGGTCGTAAATGGTGCTCTTGGCCCACCGGACGCTGGCTCATGCAATCTCGAGGGGGGGGGTGGGGGGGGGGGGGGAAGGTATAGGGGCCTCGCGCCCATCTCCCTTTGCAACCCCCTGCCTCCGTACCTTCACTAAGGCGCCTCGAATTCCTCCAGGGGCACCAGGAGTTTCTCGAGCAGGGACTGGCTCAGGGCACACTTCCGAGCTCTCCGCCGGATGGCCGCACCTCCGTCAGTAGAGCACCGTGGTCAGGCAGGCTGCCATTTGGTGTGTAAGAACCCCCGCTAACCATGGGGGTCGCGCGTCCAGGCACTTCCGGTTTCGTTGTCCTGGCCGCACCAGGCTCTGACCGCACTCTAGTCCCCGGTGTCTGGCCCACCGCCGCAGCGGCAGGCCCGGACTTCCTACTCTTCAAATGCAAAGGTCGGGGGTCACTCCCCGCGTTGGTCACAGAATCCCCGCCGGTCCCGGGGTCAGCCCCCGTGCAGCCGCCTGTAGCAGAGCTTGTGTAGGGTCCCGAAACAGGATTAGGCCCCCAAGCGGACCCGGAGCTCTAGAGGCAGCCGACCGCCATCGTGGCCAGCTAGCCATGCCCCCCCCCCCCCCCCCCCAGAAGTATCTAGATAGTTGAAGATTCTATTATGGGGACATTTTCTGGAATACCCAGGTATTAAGTATTTTCAGAAGGGGAGTAGCTGATTGACCGACTGCAGTGAAAGGGGGAGGGTCATCGAAAGCTTAATAGCATTATATGAGAATGACCAACCACCATATCTTTTCCTTTCGATTCAAGGTACTTTGGCCAAGAATGAATTGGAGGAGAGCAAAGTTCAGGAGATCAGGTAGCGAGTGTTCAGTGGTCCATTACCCCATAGTGTCTTATGGGCAATGCATGGAGAACTTAGGGTCGGATGTACGACCATTAAGTTTTGCAAGTCGCACATTGCGCAAAATTACGACTCGCAATTTGCGACTCGTTAAACTTAATATACAACAGTGTCTCAGACACTTTTTGTGATTCCCAATGGGGTCGGAAATTGCATCCCTCATGAATGCCTAGCACTCCCAGGTAAGGTGGCCTGCTGGGGTCAACAGACCACCAGGTCTGTGACTGTTTTTTTCATAAAGCAATTGTTTAATGCAGCCCATTTTCTGATGCATTTAAAATATAAAAAATTAACTTTTCAGTTTAAATTTTTAAGGCCAGGCACTGGTCCCTTGGACCACTGCCCGCTCTTGAAAAATATTTGCAAAACCATTCACAAAGGGGAAGGGGTCCCCTGGAGACCCCTTCCTGTTTGCGAGTGGCTTATCACCCTTTTGAAAAGAGTGTTTTGCGACCGCAAAACAATCATACATAGGTGAGACTCGCCATTAGGAAGGGACGCCCTTGACACGCCCTTACCCAACAGCGTGTTACAAACCATATTTTGTGAGTCGCTAATAGGTTAGCGACTCACAAAATATGGTTGGTATATTGGGCAGACCTATTTTGCCGTCGCAGACAGGCAGAATGTCTGTTCGTGATTGCAAAAACCGGTCGTACACCTGGCCCTAAATTCTCTCAGCCACAGGTAGGGAATTCAGGGCTTGTCTGGCCAATTGATTCGTGGGCATACTGAGCAACAGACGAGAGACACAGTTTTGTACTACTTGCAGTTTCCTTGTAGCGGCATTTGGGGTTCCTAGATAAAGTGAATTACCATAGTCCAGGCGGGAGAGAACAAGGGCTTGGACCATCAGTCTTCTAGCAGTGAACGGAGAAGAGGAAGAGTTTAAATGTATATTCTAAGGATGTGATAGCAGATTGCTGTCAGCTTCACTGCTTGATGGTCGAATTTCAGGACTGACCACATACCAAGACTTTTGATGGTGGATTGGGGGGGGGGACACAAAAACTTGGCCAGTTCAGTCCCAAACCTGGGTTAAAGTTGTTACCCAGGAGCATAAGCTCAGTTTTGTCTCCATCGAGCTTGAGAGAAGAATATTCCATGCTTTTAGCCACTTTTCCTAGACATAGATCAAGGGACGACGAAGGGGTATCCTGATTTTGGTTCAATGAAAAAAACAGTTGCATGTTGTCGGCATAGGTGACTATTGAGTTCCCAAAAAGTAGAACAATATCTGCAAGTGGCCTCATATAGATAATGAACAAAGATGGGCTCAAATATGTCCCTTGAGGTACACCACATTTTAGCGGAAGGCTGACAGATATGCTGCCTTCTTCAAAGACCTGAAAAGTCCTATCTTCAAGTAAGAACCGTAGCCAGGAAAGAGCACTCCTGGTAACTACAGTATTCACAAGTCTTTTTGCAAGGATGTTATAATTTACCGTATTGAATGCTGAGCTTAACTCAAGTAAGATAATAGCAGCTGATCCTTCTTGATCGAGAAGTCTTTTAGATTCCTCAACTACTATCAGAAGGGCAGTTTCCGTGCCATGGAGGGGTCGGAATTCAGTCTGGGTAGGGTGAAGTAATTTAAAATTTTCTAGAAATTCCGATTGAGATAGGTCAGCATGTTTTTCTGGTAATGTGCTTACCCCTGGGAGAAGGGTGATAGGATGGTAGTTGCCCAACATCATGGGATCCAAATTAGGTTTTTTCAATAATGCTTTGACCATGGCATGTTTCCATGGCAGATGAACATATCCAGTGGTGAAAGAAAGGTTTATCAGTTTGGGCAAGGATGGGAGTATCAGATCTGCGAGTTTAGCTTGAATGTGCGGGGGCGCTGGATCTATAGGGGAACCTGACTTATCTTGAAGTAAGATTTCTGTGAGCTTGTCTGAGATCATAATTGTAAATTCCTTAAGTGTGCTATTGGAATAAGGTGCATAGTCACCATAAAATGAGGAAGTATCAGTTAAGCGGAAGGTGGAATGTATCATAAATCTCTTGATTTTTTTTTGTTTAAGAATCCAGCTAGATCATTGCACTGTGCTGGTGCTGATTCCTCATCATCATCAAACCACTTTATTCCGTTATTAAAAACCATAAAAAGTTCCATAAAAGCGATACATAAGTCACATATAACACACAATAAAATATCATATCCAGATCTTCAAGGGTGAGGGCGACGAAGTACGGTACTCAAGGCTATAAATCAGAATTCATGAGGTTAAAAAATCTTGACTATAAATAAAACAGTTAAAACAGGGCGTCATGCTATAAATAATTCAGTGTAAAAAGGCAAGTATTTAAAAGTTAATAGAAATGTACTTTACAAATACACATAGAATAACATAGGATGCTGTTTTTACCTTAGTCTGACAGCTGCAACGAAGAAGCTAGCAATGTTAAAAATCTCCCATGGGTCATTGAGCAGTTGCAAGTACAGTAAAGCGGGTTTGACCTGAGTAAAGCCTTTACCCTTAAGAATCGGAACGAGGGGGGAGGAGCTACGCGGGCATCCAAGATGGTTGCGTGAGCAGAGAGCTCCCGAGACCCGCGCCGCCCTTATTGATCTATCCTTCTGATATCCTGGTTACTTTGATGGGCTTTTGAAGTGCTACTCTTGCTGATGCTGCTGCACTTTTGGGGGCCGAGATCGGACTTCGGGAACCATATCTACGTCGTCCTAAGTTTTCTGGCCTAGCTCCGGACGAGACCGGGGACTCTGCTGCTTTGGATGGCCGAGCAGTAATTCAACAACAACGGTCGCCTGGCATCTGCTCAACCGGTGGTGTGTCACTTTCACTTTCGGTTTCTCTTCCATCTTTGAACTGACTGCCTGGGACCTACTCTGCACTCCTGGCTTTGGTGGTCTACCCAGCTGTACGTCTTCATCACAGCCCCGGATCAGTGGTCTGTGATTTTTTGTGAGACTGCGAACTTCGGAGTCCGGAGGGTCGCTGCCATCTTATCGCACCCGGGAAGACCCAACGGGGTGCTGATTTTAACATGGCGATGAAACCTGAGCTGGAGAAGCGCAGAAAAGTCACCAATCGTGGGGGATCGGTCCAGACTAACATGATAGATCGTTATACACAACCAAGAGGATCCCCCAGCGCTGCCAGCCGCAGTATCGAGGACCCGAGGACGGACATGACGGCCACATCGGAGGTGTCCCTTCAAGACCTACTGGCCGCCATTACAGGACTCAAGGCAGATATGGGTCAGCAATACGAGGCCATAGTGTCCAAGATAGACACGGTGGCGGTTGATGTTACCCTTATTCGAGCCGACTTGGCTAAAACTAATGAGAGGGTCAAGGCATTGGACCTTAAAGCTACCAGTCTGGTGACAGACATGGCGGAAGCGCAGTCGGAGATCGGGAATCTGCGGTCGTCGCATGATCTGCTGGCCAGACGTATAGAGGAGTACGATAACAGGGCCCGACGGAACAACATCCGGCTGGTGGGGGTACCGGAGGACATTGGTGCTGCCTCGATCGATTTACTGGTCGAGGAATTAATTGTTGCCAAACTTGCTCCCGCAGGCCTTAGTAAGTTCTTTGCGGTTGAGCGTGCGTACCGCTTCCCGGGTGGACAGGTCAAGCCGGGGGCTCCCCCGAGGCCTATTATCGCTAGGCTATTTCACTTTCGGGACAGGGACGCCATTCTTCAGGCCTCTCGCAAGCACGGCCCGCTGAAGTTTGAGAACAGCTGCATTTCTATCTACCCTGACTTTACTCCTCAAGTGCAGCGGCAACGATCCGGATTCCTGGGAGTGAAACGTCGCCTGAGAGACTTGGGACTTAAATATGCGATGCTGTTCCCCGCTCGCCTACGTATCGAGTACAGGGAACGTGCTTTCTTCTTCGATCAACCGGACAGTGTCAGTGACTGGCTGGACTCATTGCCAAAGGATGATGCCGAGAGCGGAGGCCCCGGAGGTGCGGACGGAGGCGCAACGGCGCAGGAGTGACTTTGGGTCCTGAGGTCCGATTTTGGGTTGTAACTTTTTGCGTAGTATTTTATATGCTTTCACCTTTAGGCCCAGCGGTGGGGCGGGTTGGGGCAGTCTCTCCTTTCCTCCTCAGGGGTTCTTTGTGTAGATTTCGGAAGGGGCGACAGGCACACTGCAGTTTGGGGTGGCTTATGAGTCAGCAGGGGTGCAGGGTGGGGGGTGTTGTAACGGGTTCTTGGTTGGGGGGTGGGAGGTGGGGTCTTGGTTGTGTTTTGTGTTCTATGTTTTTCCTTTTACATGGTACTGTATCGCTTGCATATATCCTTGCTCTGAGGCTCCGGGAGGGGGTGGTTTGGGAGTCTTACGGGAAGGGGGGGGGGGGGTGACATGAAAGTGCTATCTTGGAACGTTAATGGTTTGGGAGACAGGATCAAACGTGGTATTGTGCTGCAATTTATCAGACGTCATTCCCCTGATGTTGTTTTACTCCAGGAAACCCACTTGATAGGCAATGCTTGTAAAGCTCTTGACCGCCGAGGTTATCGACTAGTGGCTCACGCTGGCTTTACTTCCGGATCCCGAGGGGTTGGTATAATGGTGAAATCCTCCTTGGCCCTTGAAATAGATGATGTCACCCTCGATGAGCGGGGTCGATATGCCGCTGTCTCGGGGAGATGGGAGGGGAAGCTGATTGTAATTGTTGCTATTTATGTTCCCCCGGGACTGCAGGCTACCACTTATGCTGACCTTGGTAGGACTCTTCTAGGGCTTCCAGATGGTCTCCTGATCATAGGTGGGGATTTCAATGCGGTGATGTCGGGCGAGTGTGACCGGCTGCCCCCTAGAGTTCTGCCTTTGTCCCAGATGTGGCTGACTGACTTGACTGAAACCTTCGGGTTGGTGGATGTTTGGCGGATGTTGAACCCCTCGCAAACTCAGTACACTTTTCACTCTGGTGCTCATGGCAGCCTCTCAAGGATTGATTATTTTTTGATGCTAACTGCTAACTCCTCCTTGGTGCGTGAAATCCGGCATCTCCCTAGGGGTATCTCTGACCATTCCCCCTTGTTGCTCGAGGTTTCGGTGGGAGGCTTTTCCGGAAGTAGAATCCCTCCTGTTCCCCCCTGGCACTTTAGGAATCCTCAGCTTCGCTCGAATTTGGTTAAGGCGATCGATTGTTATTTTGATGAGAATGTGGGTTCGGTCGCTTCCCCTACGACCCTGTGGGAGGCCTTTAAAACCGTTATACTGGGTTCCGCGTTGTCCCTTATTGCAGCTGATAGGAAGGCTAGGAGGGAGGCTGTGTCGGCCCTTGAGACCGAAATAACTACGCTTGAAAGTGGGTTGGGTGGAGATGATATGTCTGCACTTTTACACTCCTTAGAACTGAAGCAGGCAGACTATAGAGCCCTGGTGACTGATGCTGCTAAGGTGATGCGTGTGAATCAGCTAGGCCGTCTTTACGATGTGGGTGACAAGGCTAGTAAACTCCTGGCGTGGCTGGACAAGGCTGAGAGACTGAATCGTGTGGTGCCCGTTATCACCCGTGAGAATGGTGACTGTGTGACTGATCCGGGGGAGATCATTGAATGTTTTGTGGATCATTTCCGAACGGTGTACAGATCAGTGAGTGACCGTGATGAGGCTGACTCCTGTTTACTTTTGCGCGACATTGCACTACCTTTTGCCTCGGAGGAGGATAGATTAGCTCTGGAGGCTCCTATCACAGTGGACGAGATCGCTCTTGCCATTAGGTCCTTGCGATCGGGCAAGGCGATGGGGCCCAATGGTTTGCCTATCGAGCTCTATAAACTCCGACCGGACAAAATGGCTGCCCATTTGCGCACTATGTTTCTTGATGCATTCGAGGCGGGCGTCCTTCCATCCGAACAGCGCTTGGCTACCATAGTGGTCATCTACAAGGATGGCAAGCCTTGTGACCGATGCACCTCTTATCGCCCCATCTCGTTGCTCAACGCCGAGCCTAAAATTTTGGCCAAAGTCCTGGCTAACCGTCTATTGTCTGTAATCTGCGACTTGATCCATCCGGATCAGTCCGGTTTCATTCCCCATCGAAAACACAGCCCTTAATCTCCGTAGATTCCATAGCGTTCTCGCGAGAGCTGAGGCTCTCACTGAGCCTGCAGTAGTAGCCTCCCTGGATGCTACAATGGCCTTCGACACCATTGAGTGGCCATATTTGTGGGCGGCCCTTTCCAAGTTTGGTTTTGGTCCTAGCTTCATTGCATGGGTGAGACTCCTATATGAACAACCGTTAGCCCAAGTCGTAGTGAACGGCAGAGGCTCTGATTCATTTCCATTGGGACGTGGCACCCGTCAGGGATGCCCGCTCTCCCCACTTCTCTTCGCATTGGCGTTGGAACCCCTTGCAGCGTGGCTTCGCTGGGAGCCTTCGATTAAAGGGATCCGGTGGACGACGGATCTGGAAGATCGCGTCTCACTCTACGCTGACGATATCCTTCTCTATTTCACCTCACCTCAGAAGTCTCTAAACGTGCTCTTCGATGTTCTCACCTCCTTTGGTAAGAACTCCGGGCTTGTTATTAACTGGACCAAGTCGTGTGTCTATGTTATAGCGGGGGTGTTGCCTCCGCTACCTCGTAGGTTCCCGATCCAGGTGGCAGAGGATGGCTTTAAATATTTGGGAATTTTCATTTCCATGGACTCCTCAGTGCGCTATGATCGTAATCTTTACGCTCCTCTTCGTCGCCTCAAGCAGGATGTACGAAGGTGGCGTGATTTGCCCTTGTCTCCATTGGGACGAGCGGCACTTTTTAAAATGATGTCCCTCCCCCGGTTTTTATATGCCTTACAGAACTTTTCCCGCTCGCTATTTCCGTGAAGTTGAAGGCCTTCAGAGGCAGTTGATTTGGGACGGACAAGCCCGTATCTCCCTATCAAAACTCACGCTCCCCTGGTACGATGGCGGTATTGCTCTGCCTGACATCAGACGTTATTACTGGGCCTCACAGTTAAGTGCAATTAACCATGTGACGTACTCTCCAGGACCCGCTCCCGCCTTCGCTATGGATAAACTCCTGTTGCCGGGCGGCAACTTCAATAGAGCCTTATATTCGAAGTCACCACTCCGGCTCTTAACTGGTCCCACGAAGTGTGCCGTACGTGCCTGGAAGGATGCGACTGTGGCTACAGGTTGGGGCGATAGATTGACGCGCATGACCCCTCTGTATGATTCTGAACGGCTGGGTAACCTGTGGCGGACGAAAGGGTTTGATAGATGGGATATGATTGGTATTAGCAAAGTGGAGGATCTTTGGGCCAGAGGAACAGTAAAATCATTTGAAGCCCTGAAGGTAGAGTATCAACTGGATGACAAGGAGTATTTTCGCTACCTTCAGGTGCGACATGCCCTGCTTTCTGCTTTTCCCCCCGGGACGGAAATCCCCCAGTCGTCTCCGCTGGAAGATCGTATTCTTGACGGCCATGTCCCGGATAGTACGATTTCCTTAATTTATAAAAAACTCATTAACACTAGGGCTGACCTTCTGGTGAAGCTTCGGGCCTCCTGGGTAGCAGATGGTCTCGAATTGGAAGACGAAGACTGGCAAATGGCGATTTCCTCCCCTAAGGAGGTGGCTATTCCGGCTCGGCTCCGTTTTGTGCAATTGAAGATCCTCCATCGAGTCTATGTGACTGGTATGCGTCTGGTATGAATGGGGCTCATAACTGATGGATTGTGTAGGCGTGGCTGTGGTATGAATGGTACTTTTCTTCATATTTTGTGGGAATGCCCGGTTATTTCTGCTTTCTGGTCTAGGATCCATGATGTGATGGGGCGTGTTACTGGGGTCCCCCTCCTTCCTGAGGCGAGGCGCTGCCTGCTTAATGTATGGGAGCCTACGGCCTGTACGGCCGCTCAGACCTTTTGGATCACCCTGGGCAACATGGTTGCCAAGAGGGACATAGCACAGCTCTGGGGCTCCCACAGACCGCCTGGACTTAGTGCCTGGAAAGATAACATGGATTGGTGCATGTTTCGAGAGAAGACGGTTTATGAGGCTCGGGGTCGTCCTAGGAAATGGGGTAGAATTTGGGCGCAATGGAACGAATACCGTGGTGATATTTGTACCCCGCCACTTGATTACACTGACACCATTCCCTCCTCCCCATAATTGACGTTCCCTTAATCAGCGTCCATTCTTAACTCTCCTTTCATTGTTTCCCTCCCCTAGTAGTTGTAGTTTCAAAACTTTATTTCGATTTCATGAAGAAACCATAAAAGTAAACATAGACAATTTTTAAAAAGACATTGGAATTAATCAACCATAAAATCACAATACATGTTTACAAAATTTTTCTAAAACCAAATTCCATCAATATCTATTTCTGATCACCAAAGCTGATCTAATAAAGTTTAAAACGGCATTATTTTAAAAAAAAAGAGAAAAGGGGATCAGGGAAACCACAAACTTTTCATAGCTAGAAAAAAATAGTATACGAAATTCTAATGAAAGAAGAAACAGCATTTTTACGTTGGCCCTTGTGTTCTTGATATCTGGGTGGATGGAAAGTTTGGATAAAAGTCATGTAAGTCCCAGATACGAATTGGGCCATCCCCCTCTTTATACTTGCAGGATCGTAAGTAAGGGGCTGTTTTCCTTTGCTTGAACCTAATTAGGACCAAGTCCCCTGGAATATTTTTTGGCAAAGTGCCCAACCACCCCACCCTCCTAACACTTAAGATACCCCCATCTAGGTCAGGTGGCAGAGGTCTGTTAGTCTGTAACCAAAACATGGCCTTATGTAGTAAGTCTTGGCGTGTTTCAACTTTTCCGTGAGTTAGTGCTGGAATCCCGGAGACAACGGTCACATAGGGGGCGGCTTCGGGGGGTAGGTTTATTCGTGGCATTCTAATAGGTTCAATTTTTGCCTCAGTGTGGTTTGTTTGTACCAACGATATAGTTTGAGAATGCGCATTCCTGCGGGAATTCAGTATGGGTTTTTCCAGAGCAATGAGGGGGATCGGAGGTTCTGATGATGCTGGTTTGGTTCCTGATGGAATATGTGTTTTAACTATCAGTTCAATGTTAGATATCCTGTCCCCCAGAACGTTGATTTTTTCCACCAATGGTGAAATTAGGGAGGTTAATAGGTGCTCGAGCTGGGCCAATAAAGTTGGTTGTGGGAATGATGGGGAGTTTTCCATTTTTCCATGCTCCATATCCCCCGACACAAAGCTGACATTGGAGTGGTGCTGAGAGGGACTGGGGCATAGTTTAGGAGTTTTGGCTGGCTTCCCGTTGATGATGGCATCATCGGTCTTTCTTTTGGTGTTCTGCCCACCCGGTAGTGCTATGAGTGGAGATTGGAGTTTGTTAACACACAGAGGTGACATCTGCAGGGTGGCGTTAAAAACCTCTGGGTTGGTGTCTGTGCTTATGGAGGGTAAAAGGTCAGGGATATGTTGAGTTCCACACATGGCATTGAGCTCCTCCCAGATAGACATGGTATGATGCAAAATAGCAAACAGTGGGCTGATAGAAATGGTAAGGGGAATCACAGTACCTCTTTGATGAAAAGGAATAGTAAGGGTGGTGGCCCGTCCCGGCCTCTTTGTGCCTCTGAGGGCCACAGAGGGCCCGCCCTTTGCCCGGGCTTAGCCCGGCGTCCCGCTCGCGTCCCGCGGAGCGGAGCAGAGCTCTCCTTAAGGCGCCTCCTGGCGCTGTCCTGATGCGTGTGTAGCAGCGCCGCCGCTAGGGCCGCCGGGATGTGTAGTCCCGGAGCGGCGGCGCTGTAGGCTGCTGGACTGGACTCCTGGCGGTGGCGGCAAGAGTGAGGGCTTGCTCTCCTCCCCCCTCCTCGTTTCAGGTAAGTTCTAATGCCCCCCGCGCTCCGCCGAGCAGAGCTCTCCTTAAGGCGCCTCCTGGCGCTGTCCTGATGCGTGTGTAGCAGCGCCGCCGCTAGGGCCGCCGGGATGTGTAGTCCCGGAGCGGCGGCGCTGTAGGCTGCTGGACTGGACTCCTGGCGGTGGCGGCAAGAGTGAGGGCTTGCTCTCCTCCCCCCTCCTCGTTTCAGGTAAGTTCTAATGCCCCCCGCGCTCCGCCGAGCAGAGCTCTCCTTAAGGCGCCTCCTGGCGCTGTCCTGATGCGTGTGTAGCAGCGCCGCCGCTAGGGCCGCCGGGATGTGTAGTCCCGGAGCGGCGGCGCTGTAGGCTGCTGGACTGGACTCCTGGCGGTGGCGGCAAGAGTGAGGGCTTGCTCTCCTCCCCCCTCCTCGTTTCAGGTAAGTTCTAATGCCCCCCGCGCTCCGCCGAGCAGAGCTCTCCTTAAGGCGCCTCCTGGCGCTGTCCTGATGCGTGTGTAGCAGCGCTGCCGCTAGGGCCGCCGGGATGTGTAGTCCCGGAGCGGCGGCGCTGTAGGCTGCTGGACTGGACTCCTGGCGGTGGCGGCAAGAGTGAGGGCTTGCTCTCCTCCCCCCTCCTCGTTTCAGGTAAGTTCTAATGCCCCCCGCGCTCCGCCGAGCAGAGCTCTCCTTAAGGCGCCTCATGGCGCTGTCCTGATGCGTGTGTAGCAGCGCCGCCGCTAGGGCCGCCGGGATGTGTAGTCCCGGAGCGGCGGCGCTGTAGGCTGCTGGACTGGACTCCTGGTGGTGGCGGCAAGAGTGAGGGCTTGCTCTCCTCCCCCCTCCTCGTTTCAGGTAAGTTCTAATGCCCTCCCCTAGTAGATTTACTTCCATTCGTATATACTGATTTCCCGCTTTTCCTCCCCTCCCGTGAATTTGCCATTGCTTTACCATGTATTTGTTTTTGTTGTTTGTTTGACTTCGACAAAATTACAAAATTGAACCTTCAGTATCCTTTATAAGATGTTTTATGCCACTACACCGTAATGAAGCGATATACGGCCCTTTCCGCAGTGTAATGTGGTGGATACTTTGCTTTCTTGTCATAGCGGCCGGCCTGAATGGGTTGTAGGCAGACGCTGTGTATTGTGCATTTGATAAATAAAGGTTTAAAAAAAAAAAATTTAAAAAAAAGAATCGGAACGAGGAACCTCCTACGGATATCATAATAGCGGTCACAGAACATAGTAAAATGCATTGTGTCCTGGATCGAGAAGTTGTCACAAGTACAAGGACCTAGGTCACAAGTCCTACTCCAAACTTGCGAGTTACCCTGAGAAAAGTGAATCAAGTTAAAACGGAATCCAGTTAGGAACAGGCGGTGAAATGGCTCCATAACAACCCTCAAGTAAAGTTCAATCTCGGGGTTAGTTTTTGGCAAAAAATGGGCTTTAACTGATGATTTCATTAACTCAGTCTCCTCCCGCTCTGCCGATTTCAGATTTAAAAAGTGTAATTTTATCCATGCCAAATCACCTTTTCTTATTTTATCAGGGAAATCAAATAAATCTGAACGTCCAAGCTGAGTTAAAATGTTCTTAACATAATTAAGCCATGCAATGTTGTTAGCTCGGTCCAGGGTGACACATTCCCTAATAATCTTATGGTTCAGTATTAAATGCGGATTAAGCCATGTTTTAAGCAAACAGAGCACTGGGGCCAGCCTCAGCCTGTCTGCCACATAACCAACACCCAATTATCGATGGATTGCATAGATAGGAGTCGATTGGGGGACAGACAAGAGGGTAGCCCTACAGCTGTACGAGCTAATAAAACCGCATTGTTTGCATATAGGAGCACAGGAATAGACCTGCCCCTACTGCAGTACATCCAGACTACCCAAATCTAAAAACTTGCCTAAATTCTTAATATAAAGGGTAACAAGTAGTGGTGCTAGGATACATCCTTGGTGAACACCTCTGCCAGATGTAAAATGCCTGGTGCATTTACCGTCTTGGTTGACCGTCACCCTTGCGGTGAGATTCCTGTGTAGGTCAGCCAAGAAGTAAAAAAAATTGAGTCAATTCCCATGTCTAGCAGGATGCGCCAAAGCTTGGATCTATTTGCCAAGTCGAAAGCTGACGAAAGATCCATGAATGCCTGCTGAAGTATACCCTCTTTAGCTATAATATATTTCCCTGCTCGTAAATATAAATTGAGGCACTGATCTAAAGTTCCCCTTCCACTTCTAAAACCATATTGGAGAGCTGTTAAAACCTCATTTTCTTCCAGCCAATTTGTTAGCTTATTTAGGATCACTTTCCCTAAGACTTTTACTGCAGAATCTGTTAGTGAGATCGGCCTATAGCAGCATGGGTCCCCTCTCTGGCCTTTTTTAAAGACCGGTATGATATTAGAAGATGCCCACGATGATGGAAAACCCTGACTGTTCGTCACATTAAAGACATTAGTCAGGATTTTAGCCTAGAAGGAGGGTATCTGCTTGTATAAATCAACAGGGACACCATCTGGGCCGGGGGCCTTATTGCTAGTCATCTGAGTAATTGCCGATTCTACTTCACATTCATTAAAGACTATTGTTGGGCAAGCCATCCTAGGTTCCCAGCAGATGGTTACTTCCGGGCTATCAGTGGCCTTATATATGGCTTCAAAATGGGAGAGCCATTGGTATTCCGTAATATTACATTCAATGAAGGCATTTCCTCCCCAGTGAAGAAAGGTTTATTTACAATTGCCCAAAATCTAGAGCTGTCTTTTATAACCTCTACAGATAGAAGGGCACTCCACGCCTCTTCTTTGATTTCCTTTTTTCTAAGAGAAAGGGCAAACTTGTACTCCTATCGTAGACTGACTATTTGGTCACGGTCTCGAGAAACCCTTTTCAATTCAACTATTAGTTTACGATGCGCTTCCGAGCATTTACTATCGAACCATTTCTGCCCTATAGTACGCCTAGATGCTATTGGGAGGGTTAGGTCTGATGCTACCTGCGAACAGATACCTTTGAAAGCTAGAAGAACACCTGGTCCCTGTTAGGAGCTATCAAGAAAAATTGCAATTATATGCCCAGTCTTCTCACAAAGGTCTTGGAAAAATAGGTCCGGGAGAACTTTGGCCCATTTTAGCCTTCGTCTTTGATCAGATATTTTAAGGCAGGTTTCACCCCCTAGTTTTTCCGATTTTCCCTTTAGACCGCAGCCTCTATCCAAAACAAGAATTACCGGCTTGTGGTCACTAAAATGAGACCTCTTAGCATTATAGGAGATCACTTGGGATGAAAGAGTAGAGGGATAAAGATAAAATCTATAATAGTATCCGTTCCCCGTGCTATAAAGGTCGGAATTCTCTTCTCTTTATCTATGTAGTTAGGTTCGAAAAGATCTACAGCAGCCAAGAAATCTTCCAGACATTCCCCATGATAGGTATGTTCAAACTGAGGTGTTGACAAATTTGATCGTCCTAAAAACTCATCTCCATGACAATACATTTCGCAGACATGAATATTAAAATCACCCATGCTGATTATTGAATAATACTTGGTTTGCTTCGACCGATACATTTCTAAAAAACATTTCAGTTTAAGTAAATGTTCATTTAAGAAGATGCTTTCGCCTGAATTATAAAAATTAACAAGCAACACTTTAAGCGAGTTATGGGCAATAAATTCAATCGCCTGACAATTATGAGACTCCACATCCACTATCCTGTGTAACCCTGACAGTTTGAGTGAAAACAACATTAAAAGGCCCCCTCTTGCTCTGTTTGATTGGGATGGTTGTGCAGGTACGCAATACGATTTGTGCACATCCAACCAAAAGTTGTTATCTATGTCCCTGGTCTCCTGCAGTCCAATAATGACATGCTCTTTTAAAAAGTTTAGCCACCTGGGATCTTCTTTTTTACTCCTCAGGCCCGCAATATTCCAACTAATAATATTGCAGTTAGAAATCATGGTGACCTCTTGGCCTTGCCCCTTGTTGTAATCACAGCTATTATTCAATGGATCCGAGAGCTTATGGTCCATACCTACAAAATTCTGAAATGTTGTGTTTTTGTCATAGGCACTAGGGCCCCCCTTAACTTGTGCAGGATGATCCTGCTTATTTACCGCTATCTCTCGGCCCGCCATTTGAGGGCTAGTAAGTCAATCAGAAGACTCCATTGCAGTTAATAATGAAATTCTGTTAGATAACACGAGGGGGGAAGGGACAAAGTGCTGTTGGCAACTGATGCAAATATGAAGTAGGAGCAGTAGGAGCGGGCGGGTGTGGGGGAACAGTTGAAAATCTACATGTCAGGCCATCTACAGGGGCCCCAGAGTTGGTGTGTATATACCCTGGTCTGTACAGTTTATAGAAATATCCAAGCGGAAAGGCTGTGATGGATGATCTGATACCGGAGGGAACAGGGTATGGAACCGTGGACAGGATCATTTCAGTTACGTGCGGTCTGTTAAAGTTTACAATAACACAATCACCCATACCTGTCTTGCAGGACCTGCCTATCCAACTTACTCTACGCACCATGATGTTTTTTTCCACTGTTTGTCCCAATATGGTGTTGTTTGATAACCAGTGAAGAACTTTGTTTTTCAGCTGGAAACAATCTTCTTTAGAACCCTGTGGAAGAGATGGTACATTACCCAAAACCACTACGTAAGGGGTGGATTCTGGGGGCGAATGGATAACTGGTAAGTGCTGCAACTGGTCTCCCCTTTGCCCCTGCAAACTACTGCCTAAAGATTGATTACCTTCCAGGAACCGAGCCTGCAAGGACATCATCCTACTGTTACTTTGACTTGGGCCTTGGTTCATTATTGCAGGCCCCCGTGTTTGAGGCTGCGACCCTAGATGTAGCTGTTCCCCAGAGTTGCTAGAGGAGTTTACCAAGGTGAGGGGGTCCTGTGCAACATTTTGGCACAATTGAATTCCTATAGCTTCTGTTACAGAGGATGGAATATTGTGATTAAGGGCCGATAGACTTCTCTCTATCGATGTCAGCCGGACGAATATTGGGCCCAACTTTGAGTCCAGTAGGGCTTATAAGTTTTGCTTGGAAGGATTCCAAAACACCTGTCAGAGCCGATGTAGGGGATGAAGGTAAAGGTGAGGAAGGCTTTGGGGCCTTGTTGGGTTTTGATTCCTTTGCTTTACTCCCAATAACCTGTTATTTCCTTTTTGTACCAACACCCAACCGTTGCCCCTCCTTCTCACCCAGAGATGGTTCCCCAGGCCTGACTATTGAAACTTTTTCTAATTGCTTACTGGCTATTATAGCCTGATTGACCTGTAGTAAAGATGCATCAGCACCCCCCTTGTTGCTTATTGTAACAGCAGGAGTTAGGGGCAATGGCAGGGATGGTGGGTGAACTATTGGCTGGCTGGATGTTCTGACACTACCCTCATAATTTTCATTGTTACTAGATATATTCAAAAGTTCATCGTCAACCCCCCCCCCCCCCCCCCCCCCCAGAGAAACTTGACTGTCAGCATGCAGGGGGTGAGAGGCGATAGTTGGTGACCTAGAGAGACGTCTATTAACCAACTACTTATCAATCACCCCTGCCGCCCTCTGCAAAAAAGAATCCGTAGTAGTCACTGAGGCTAAAAAGCCTAGCTTTGCCCTATCAGCTGCTAATGTATTCTTGCGCCTGACCATTGTTCATCAAATATAGGTCCAATAAGGGTCCAAAAACAAAGAGTGGCGTATTACCAGCTGTATGTGATAACATCACTTTTGCGCCGTGGGTGACGTGAAGAACAACCCAGAATAAGTGAGTCAGAAGATCTTACAGGAAACACATAACACAACACTCTGGGCACAGAGTGTTGTGTTTTAAACGACTCCTGGCGCGTGTGGTGCTGAAGGCGGCGGGCGCGCCACTTAGGCAGCTGGGAGATGGACCCCAGCCTCTCGCAACACTTTCCGTCCCCCTCACGGGACCTCAAGGGGCCAGGAATCACCGGGAACACTTGTGCCAGGACCAGGACCAAAATTCGCCAATGGATCTCCCGCGCTGCGGGAGCCCTCTCCTTGTTTTAAACGTCTCCTGGCGCGTTTGGTGGTGGCGGCAGCATGCACGCCGCTTAGGCAGCTGGGAGATGGAGTCCAAGCCTCTCGCAACACTTTCCGTCCCCCTCACTGGACCTCGCGGGCCGCGAACCACCAGGAACACTTGTGCCAGGAGCAGGTGCTGATTACATTGATGTGCTGGAAGAAGATGGTTCGAGCAGGGCTTTAGCAATTCAGAAGATTTCACGTGGAGAATTTAGCAGCCTGGTTAATTTTTTTTTTAAGTAAAGTGCTTGTGCTCTTTTGATTTCAGCTTGATAGGTTTAATAGAATCTCTATATTTCTGTTTCCTCAACTCCCCGTAGTTTTTCCTCCAAATCCGTTCTGCTCTTTTACAATTTTGTTTCAGCTTTCGGAGATTGGAGTATACCAGGGTGAAATTTTCTCTTTGGCTCACCTAGTGCAAGTTTTCTTCAGGATGACTTGATCAAGGGAGGATTCAATCCATTGAGAAAACCTTTCATTAGCTATAATTAGGTTAGAGTCTAATGTAGGCTCAGAGTCAGTAAGGAATTGTTTCAATTGCTCCAGCGGCAGTTTGGACCAAGCACTTTCTTTAATATTGACAGATCTATGAAAGAAAGGTGAAGCCCCGATTTCCAAGATGACTGGGATCCAAGAATGATCTGACTAGGGTACGGGGTTGGGGACCAGTACCTTCAACATCTTGTCGTAGGAAAAAATAGAATCAAGTAGCTGCCCTTTATCATGACTGGGGCCGACCACCTTTTTTGTGAGCTGAATAACTAATAAATCTTGAAGGAGGGTAGAAACTTGGTGATTCACAGACTCATCAAAATGTAAATTAAAATCCCCAATTAAAGATTGGAGCTAGTACTGGCCAAATTAGCAGCAACTCTAGGAAGATATTGAAGGAATTTACCACAGGGTCCAGGTGGTCTGTATATTAAAATGCCTGAGAAAGTGCTAGAAGGTGAAAGTGAGATTGTGTATATCATACTTTCACAATCTGGTATCTGGGCCAATTTTATTAAACACCTAAAAAAATCTTTCAAGATGACAGCAATACCTCCACTCTTTTTAGTTTTGAAGGCTCCATGTTGGATATAATATCCAGAAGGGAAGGGTTTGAACAAGGTCATGTCCAGATTCAGCATGCAACCAAGTTATCGTTAAAAATAAAGCATCTGGTTTTTTTCTTCCAGAAAGGTAAAGAGTTTTGATTTATGTTTAGCAATTGGCCTGCGGTTAATTAGAAACATTCTGCAGATGGAAGGCGCATTAGGGGAGGGTTTAGGCACTGTAACCTATGAAGGGGAAAACAAAAAGTGTAAACATGTGGATTCACCATTCGATAAGCACATGGAATGAAGACAACTTTCCATGTAAGGCCCCCGCAGTGCTAAGAGTTGAAAAGGAGAATATATGAACCTACTTACTTGAGGAGAAGCAGGGTTCCTGACCCTACCATGGTCGGAGCGGATGGATGCAGACGGGCTTGCCGTAACAGGCCCTTCACTACTGAAGGGCAAAGCACTGTCCTACCACACGGATAGGATACCAAATGTATTGAAACAAATTGTAAAAAAAAAACAGTTTGAAATCCCTCCCTTAGACAAGCCCATGCCAAAGCTACCATGGCCAGCAATGGGTGACATCAATGACACAATTTAATTAGTACATATAGAGGGGCGTGGCCAAGATGGCGACCTGAACGGACGCAGGTCTGCGTGGATCCCTGCCCTAATTCCCCCATAGCTCGTAAAAACACAGCGTACTGCCCCCAAACCGCTGGCCTTCGAGGGGTCCTGCTGTCCGCCAATTAGCACGAGCACCCCCGGTGTGGCTGTGAGACCCGGCGGGGCCACCTGCAGCCCAGGAAGCCGACAGTTTAACCTGCCCGGGAGTGACCCTGGCCGAGAGACGGGAGAGGAGCGGCCGGCGCCAAAATCGAGGCCCCGGTCTGGGCCTAGGCGAACCGACCGAGGGGGTGCCAGGCCACTGGGGACCGGGCCGGAAGACGCCGCGCACCCTCCCTCAGCCCCTGGACGACGCGGAGGACCAGGAGGCGGACCGGGAGTGCTGAACTCCCGGCGGCTAGCTGCCGAGGACGCCGGGAGCGCGAAAATCGAGGGCCTGGTCTGGGCCTACACGGCGGATGGCCGGAGAAGCATCGGAGCAACTGGACAGCGGATGGCGGTCGCCTGCCCCCGGTAGCATCCAGCGGGGGGCGGCGTTCTTCGAGTGGCCCGAGCATTACTGGCGGTGAGTGAGAGGCGGACCGGGGGCTCGTGCGTCGCGGGCCCGGTCGGGGCCTGACGAGCCGCCGTGGACTGAGCTGGGGTGGGATCGGGTCCCCCAGAGACACTTGAAATAGCCACAGAGTTGGGGCCTTGGCTGGAGTCGCGGGCCTTCCAGTGGGGAGCAGCAGGGCGGACCAGCAGATGATCTGCCTGAGGGCTTGGTCGAGGCCCAGCACAGCCACGCAGCCCAGGGGACCTGCATGGGGGAGAGTGATTAGCCCCATTCCGCGACGGCCCGCAGGGCCCCGAGGACCCAGGGGAGCGAGGAACAAGCCTGGTGCGAGTCGAATAGCTGTGGGGGTTCAGCGCGCCCTGTGAGAGGTGGCCACAACACACGAGGGACAGTGCGGAGACGCAGTTGGGGTAGGCCCCGCACAGGGGGCGGTCGGGCACCCTCAGGAGGACCCCCATGAAGAGAGGCCCCTCCGGGGACATAGAGCAGCTCCTGGTCCAGAACTGGGGTTCGAGGGGCACAGCGCGCCCATAGGGAGGAAGCTCCCGTCTGGCAACGCCGCGGCGACTGTCGAGGACCTGGCACCAGTGGCCCCCCGAGACCGGAGTCACACCTGGGGCATGCAGAGATGATACGTGGTGGGGCTACTGGATTCCCTGCCTAACCGGGGCCGGAGTGTCGAGATCTGGAGACTCAGAACTGGACATACCCCCCAGCTACCCGGGATCCGAAGACTCCAGCTCGCAACCGGCTGGGCTTGGGCCCCCCGCCCCGGCCTCAGCAGTAGGCCCCGAGACGAACAGGCACCGGCCGGCACGAAACGGAACGCATAAAGGGGCTGGTGGTGGAGGCCCGAGAAGGTGAGGGAGCTAGGGGTCAGAAGACGAGCGACGGAGACGTAGTGTGGAGACGTAAGAGGCGCCCCGAGGACAGGGGTCGGAGGCGGTGGGCCCAGGCGCGGTGGAGTGAGCGGCTGCGAGTCACAAACCAGGGGTAGCTGCACAAACGAGGGTCGCAACGGACATCCCTCTGGGCTGGCGACTCCCGTCCCCGCAACGACCACGCTGGTGGCCGGACACAGATTGGCCCTCCACACGACCGGGGGGCCGGTTTGGACACTGCATCGCGGTCGTGCCCACGGGGATAGGACACGGCAGGTAACGCCACAATGGCGAATGCTAACCGCAGGGGAGGCTGCTCCATCACTGACCTACTGGCGAAGCAACCACAGAAGGGAGACAAACCCCAAACAGCATCGCCGTCGTCCACGCCTGCCACAAACAATCGTGGGTCCCAAGAGGAAGCCCCAGTCACGAGGTCCTTCCTTGAAACCCTATTCGGCACGCTGCGGGACGACTTCCAGACCCTAAAACAGGAGTTGGTGAGCGAACAGAGAGAGCTGCGCAGGGATCTGGATGGACTAGGGGAGAGAGTAGCAACGATGGAGGATTCCAACCAAGTCCGCTGTGAGGAACTGGTGCATCTCCAGCAAGAGGTCCTGCGACTCCGCGATCAGCAAATGGACCTCCAGGTGCATAATGAGGACTTAGAGAACCGCTCCCGGCGGAATAAAATCAGGGTCCGGGGAGTGCCATTAAAAGCAGAGGGGAATAGCGTCACCATGTACCTCCAAGATCTGTTCCGGGACATTCTCAAGGAACCCGCGGACTTCCCCATCCGCATTGACCGGGCGCACCGAGTGGGTCTGCCGCGCTGGGCCCCTGCCCCCCCTCCCGACATACTAGCTTTCCTCCCGGACTTTCCACTCAAAGAGAGGATTCTTAGAGAGGCACGCCAGTCCCAGCCCCTCCGGTTCAGAGATGCATCTGTGGAACTCTTTCAGGACCTCTCTGTGATAACACTCCAAAAGAGAAGGGAATTCAAGATTGTCACCACTTTCCTGAGAGACAAAGAGGTGCCCTATTCTTGGGGTCACCCGTTTCGCCTCATCTTTCGGTGGGACGGAACCCTACACCAGATGCGCTCCCTCCAGGACACCTGCGCTCTACTAGGGATCGAGTTGCCGGAACAAGACCACAGCGACGACGCTAACACGGAGTCGTCACAAGAAAATCAGTCACAATCCCGGCGTGACGGCTGGCAGAAAGTCCGCAGACGGCGACACACCAAGTCGCGTACAAGCCCGGACCAGATAACGATCGCCAAGGAGCACGCTGCCGCGGTCCAGGTAGTGGCGAAAGACACCTCAGGGCCTTCTTAAGACAATCACTGAGGGGGCACACATGGACAGTAGCAACACGGAAGGGGGCGGGGTGGGGGGCCACGAAGGTCGCTGATGCCACATCCCCAGTCTATTTTTGACTCCACAGGTTTGAGTCTTATCTGACTTTGGTCAATCTACAGGTCTACTCTCCATTTGACTGACCTGGGACTATGGTCTTCACTTGGACTTCATTGGTTGGGTTCGGGGGGGAGAGGGCGGTGGGTGAGTTTTGGTGGGGGGAGGAACGGCACAGTTGGGGCTGCCAGGGAGGGTTCTTTTTTGGGGTTGGGGATCGGAGCGGGGTGGGGGGAGGGACCCCCTTGTCCACTAGTGCTGAGAGGTACCATTTTTCCCTTTTACCCTTCTTTCCTAATACACTGTCTGGTCACATGCACAGCGCACCTGCCCTTGCAACATGCCCGGGATGACTCAATCTTTGACTGTTCTCTCACTAAATGTGAGGGGGCTTAATAATCCGAACAAACGCAGGGCAGTTCTCTCTTTTCTGAGGAACTCGCAATCTGACATCTGCCTCCTACAGGAGACACACCTGCTGTCCAAAGATCACTATAGGCTTAAATCCCGCTTCTTCCCGGAGCAGTTCTTCTCATCAGCATCCAAGAAAGTGGCTGGGGTGGCGATCCTAGTAGCGAGATCCTTTAGAGGCCGGGTGTTGCAGAAAGAGGCGGAGATTAAGGGTAGGCTATTAGTTCATCGCTTCCTGGTGGCGGGACAGACGTTGTTGATAGGCTCAGCGTACGCACCTAATGATGGTCAGGAGCGATACCTACACTCAGCGCTAGAAACAGCCACAGCCAACACCCACCCACACTTACTAATTGGGGGAGATCTAAATCTGGTATTTCATAACACTACAGACCGCTCCAATCAGCGCTTCGGTAGGTCGGGGCGCTTTCCACAGCGGGACACGCACATCTTGAGGACCTGGGCTTGGTTGACCTGTGGAGACTATCCTATCCCTGAACTATAGCCTACACGCACTACTCTGCAGCCCATAAATCATATGCAAGGCTAGACTATTTCTTATGCTCTACCCAGCTTGCAACGCGCGCGCAGGATGTGGAGATCCTCCCGGCCTCACTGTCGGATCACTCCCCAGTGGTGGCGTCCTTTCTGGTACCGGATGCTCCCAGACCGCAACGACACTGGCGCCTGCTTATTGGCCTATTACAAAACACTGCCACGGTAGAGAAGATAACAACTGCCATCAGCCACTTTCTTGTTAAAAACGCCAATGATGACACCTCCAAAGCCACTCAATGGGCTGCGCTTAAGGCGGTCCTACGGGGCGAATTTATCTCGGTGGCTGCGGCTAACAATAGGGAGCGCGCACAGAAGAGGGCTGAACTCACGCAAAGGGTGGCAGAGCTGGAGCAAATGCACAAGCGCACGGGGCAGCCAGGGCCTGGCGCCAGCTGTGCGCGGAGAGGAAGAGAAGTGTGGCTCAGGGGTTAGAGGCGGCAGACCTGGAGCTTGAGTTCGGCCCGGGACCAGGGTTCAATTCCCCGCCTCGGTGGGTCTTGGGCTCAAAATTCCACGGACTCGTTAATTCTCGCTCCGGTGCCTTCTCAACTCACGGGTTCACACTCTGCGACTCTGGGCAATAGCTTGCTTAATCTCCACAACGGCCCCTCGCGGTGGGATGCCTGGCTTTCACCTTGTGGATACCCTGCCAGGGTTATCTCACAGGGGAATACCAGGACGGGTTCCCTAAGCAAGCGCTGAGATGCCCCAGGGTAAGTTGTGTGCTATATAAGTTTCATTCATCATTTTCATTTTCAAGATGCTAGCGGCCCTAGATCTAGATGTGGCGGAATTTGCAGCCCTGCGCCTGAAACATGCCTACTACACCGGGGGGGACCGATGTGGGAAGCTGCTGGCGAGCAAGCTGAGGGAGCAGCGCCAGAGGCAACACATACGAACTATTCAACCTAACATAGGAGGCCCGATTACTGAGGATGCAGCTATAGCAGCGGAGTTCGGTAGCTTTTATGCCAACCTGTACGATGCAGACACTCTAGACATACAAGCGGGCAGCGATTATCTAGATGGGGCGACCCTCCCATCCTTGAACGAGGCGCAAGCGAAGTTTCTAGATAGGCCCATTGGTTTAGAGGAGGTCATCTTGGCGATTTCTCGCCTCAAGCTAGGGAAAGCCCCAGGACCAGACGGCTACCCTGCGGCTTTCTATAAGAAATTCTGTCAACAGGTGGCCCCCTTATTGCGAGATCTGTTTAATACCTTTGATCAACCCGGAGCCATCCCTCCGGAACTGCTGGAAGCCGCAATCTCGGTGATACCCAAGCCTGGTAAAGACCCGACCAGATGCGGCTCCTTCCGGCCAATATCCCTACTAAATATTGACCTCAAACTCTATACAAGTATCATAGCTAGCCGGCTGGGCCCATATATGCAACAGCTGGTGGACCCAGACCAGGCCGGATTCATCCCCCAAAGACAGACGAGCGATAACACTAAACGCGTTCTTCACTTGATCGAGGCCGGTTCCCGGACAAAGCCGGGCTGCATGCTTCTCACGGTCGACGCTGAGAAAGCGTTCGACCGAGTGCACTGGCCCTATCTCGACCTGGCGTTACAGCGTTTCGGCTTCGGGACTACTCTCAGAAACCGCATCTTCAACTGCTATAGGCAACCTAACGCTACAGTGAGAGTGAACGGCCACGCCTCACCACGATTTCCGATAGGCAGGGGGACCAGGCAGGGCTGCCCGCTCTCCCCCCTTTTGTTCGCGCTCTACATGGAGCCACTGGCGCAGCGGATTAGGCAAAACCAATCCATCAGAGGCATCCCCTTTGGTGGAGATACACACAAAATCAGCCTGTACGCAGATGATATTCTGCTGTCACTCATGGACCCAATGCAATCCCTGAGGACGCTCTTTATTGAGCTGCATACATTTGCCCAGGCCTCGGGCTTTAAAATTATTGTGGATAAATCGGAGGCACTGAATGTGTCCCTACCCCCAGAGGTGTTAGCAGAAGCTAAAGCCGAATTTGATTTGCAATGGTCTACATCTAGTGTCCCCTACCTGGGAGTCCTGCTGGTGCCCACGATACAGGCCACAGCGGAGGTCAACTATGCCAGACTTGGCGCACGCCTTACCGAGACTCTTAGGCAGTGGAAACACCTCACATTGTCCTGGCTAGGCCGCATTGCTGCTATTAAGATGACGCTGCTCCCACAGGTTGGCTCCAGAAAACGCAGGCTGATTTGTCGCGTTTTGTTTGGAATGGTCGTCGCCCCAGATTTAAGCACCTAATCGCCACGCTTCCTCCAGCATATGGGGGAGTAGGGTTGCCTGATCTAGCCCTGTACTTTCAAGCGGCACAGTTACGCACGCTTGTAGAGTGGTACCAGCTGGAATCCAGGAAGCATTGGCTTTTTCAGGACCAGGCGGTGGCGGGTCGGACGCTTCAGGGTGTACCCTTCCTACCGCGGCGCCATAGGCCGCCCAACCTGTATGCGTCGTATATCACCGGCACGGTCATGGAAGTATGGGATAAAGTGGCAGTCCGGAGAGATCTCACTTCCTTTCCCTCCCCGCTAACACCGATATTTGACAACCCTGAGTTCACCCCTGGCCTGGATACACAGGCATTCGCGACTTGGAGGACTACGCCTTGCCGGGAGATAGGCCACATGTTTGATCTTCAGGGCATCCTTCCATTCCAGAAGGTGAAGGAGGCCTATGGCATTCCGGAGGCGGACCGCATGCCCTACTTACAGGTCCGGCATTGGGTCTTACAGCCGCCGATCAAACCAGGAGCGCAGCGCTTTCTTACTCCCTATGAAAAATGGCTGCTAACGCGCACGTCGGAAAAGAAACTGCTCTCGGACATATACCAACACCTGCTTCTCACTAACAAATACACCTACAGCGCGGGGCAGGCTAGATGGGAAAAAGACCTGGGAAGGCAGCTCACGCGCAAGGAATGGGAGGGGATCTACCACAGAGCCCGGCACTCGGCCTACCACACAGGCCTCACTGAGACAGTCACAAAAGTGGCCACCTACTGGTATCACACCCCCGAACGCATACACCGCTGGGACCCCCACGTCAGTGACCGTTGTTGGAGGGGTTGTGGAGGGTTGGGCACACTGGAACACCTGCTGTGGAGTTGCGAGCACCTGCGGAAATATTGGACTCCTATCCTAGACCTGATAGACCTCCATTTAGACACCCAGCTCCCCCGATTTCCTGCCTATGTGTTATTGGGACTCCCCAACGCATTGATGTACCCCCTAAAGTCTATGAGAGGGAGGCTTATAGCGCTTGCATTAGGGGCGGCGGTGCAAAACATTGTGGCCCACTGGAGAGACCCTCAACCGCCTGTGCAGCTGGGCTGGCTGCATAGACTCTGGACCATTCTGGGAATGGAGAAGCTTTCTCTGACCACGGCAGGCAGAGGCGACGAATTTGCGGACCTCTGGCGGCCTTTTCTGACGCTTCTTACCGGGGAATACAGGGAATTGAGCTGTCCCAGATACCTGCGACTGCTGCATTTAGCAGACACACCTCTCACAGAGCCTAAGACAAAACCCCGCAAAAAGACATCCCAAACGTAGGGCTCCATCCATGAGGTCCTAGCCACTGCTACCGTTTTCTTTAGTGTTTCCTTTCTTTTACCTCAGCGGACAAAGGGGAGGGAGGGGGGAAGGGGTGGGGGAGGGAAAGTGTTTTTTTTTTCCTTTTCTCAAACACTGACTGCATTGTTGTGGCAACCGACTGATTCTCAGTCTTTCAAACGCGGCCGGCCCAGCTGGATTGTAGGCGACTTGCCGTGTTTAATTGCATCGTGAAGCACCTGCATTGGCGTTGGCGCAGCAACTGTTTTGTCTTTGTTCGGCCCTTGCTCCCAAAAGCACTGGTCGGTGTATTGGCTTTCAATAAAAAAGATTTAATACTAATTAGTACATATAATGCTACTAATTTAATGCCCAGAAGTTGTATAAACTTAAGCCAAACAGTGCCTAAAAGCAGCTGAGCAGACACGATCAATATCCTGTGGTGTCATTGTTGCTTGCATCAAGAAAATGAACTCTATTCTATCTTTGCCCAGGCAAACTTGGCTTTAGACCATAAGACATAGGCTCAAGAAAAAACATCATAACCTCACTTTTAATGGGAGGATCTTATTAACACCATCAATTAAAGAGATATTACAGCAGTACCAAGTACCAGCCAGATAACTAAGAGGGTCACTACAAGAGAGATGTAATTCCCTATTCGGGCATAAACAATGTTTCCTGCTGAATCATGAATTACAAACAAATACGATTTACCATTAATAGATGGGTTGTTTCGTGGTCTGGAACAGCTATTTGCTACAGCTACCTCAGCTACCCCATATTTACCACCACTGCCTTGTCTGGTATCCTGGGAACTTCTGCATGAGAGTGACAGGCTCTTTTTTAATTGAGAGATAAATCCAGTCGCCCTCTGAAAGGGCAAAGGGATAGTGTTCCATTAATTCTCTGTAAGACAGAAGGATTGAGGACTTGCCCCATTTTGGGATCTTTATGATGTAAACAGGTCCACTTCCCTGAAGAAGTTCAAGAAATTAACTTTACCTTTATGTCACAGGAGCCATTGAGAAGACTGCTTGTGTTTTGTGGACATTCAGGACACTTATTCCACGTACCCATTCTCTAAGGTGAGAGGAAGTAACTGTTTCACAGTAGGAAATGAAGACCCATCAATACTGGTCATCCCCTTTTTTTCTTCTTTTCAGTTGCTTAATTTATAGAAAATACCAATAAATTCATGTTAGTGACCATATAAGTAAATCCAATATAATTGTATCTTTGGTTCCTCCTTTCTATCACAACTCACATACTCATACTGGTAAGATCTCTTAATTGTCTTTAGAATCCTACTAGTTTGACAGTATTGCAGCCTCTTCTACTTTTCTAACTGCTTCAGATCCATACACACCTTAATCCTTAACTGTATTAAAGTGTTCACATACTGTGTGGAATATGTCTTGAGGGCCTTTTATTCGATATTCAAGACTTATATGAGAGAGCCATCTCACCCTTTCAAATGAGCAGACTTGACATCAAGAGTACATTCGTTTGGCTTTAATAAGACCTGCAAAGAGTCATCTTGCCACATGTTTTCCAAATTCGGCAGTACTCTGCAAGACAAAATGTCTTTCTGTACTTCTGCTGTTGATTTTTCCAATGCACCCTCTTGCTGACTGCATTTCTGTCAAGCTCACAGAACATGTATTATGTCTGCACACTCCTTGTCGCACCTCCATCATATGGACTGCATCATTATTCTGCTTTATGGAGTGTATCTGGTGTCTAGGGCCAATCATGTAAGAAATTATATTGTGTCAATTTTGGCTGAGCCATGTGAGCACTTGCTGTCTGTCAAGTACATATTTCCTATTCTCCGCCTAATAAGAAATTATCAGGTTGTTTCCTCATGGTTGTCACAACTCCTTACTCTTCATCAAAGCGTTAAGTTTGCTCGCCTATACAACACCTATGTATGCACTCTGTTTGCCCAACACCATGTTCATCTAAAAGTAAAAGGTGGGAGAGAGGCACATTGACGCACCTTTTGTGGGACTGCAGACACATACAGGGCTACTGGAAGTCGATTCTGGACGAGGTGGACAGCCATTTTGAGACGGAGATCCCACGATTTCCGGCCTATGTCCTGTTGGGGCTTCCCAATGATCTAACCTTCCCATTAAGAGCTCGCAGGGGTAGATTGATGGCAATAGTGCTGGGCTCCGCTGTTCAGGCCTTGTTGGCCTTCTGGCGAACCACACAGGCCCCCACCCTTCAGAACTGGTTGTGGCGGCTCTGGTCTGTCCTTGGTATGGAGAAACTCTCCTTGGTGAAAGCAGGGGAGGGGGCGAGATACGCGGAGCTATGGCAGCCTTTTCTGTCCCTGCTGGCCACCGAATTTCGAGAAGCTACTTGTCCTAGGTATTTGAGGTTGCTCAGATTGTCACATGTGAATGACGAAACTGTATAGAGGTGTGAGGTGGTATGCCTGGCAGTGGGATATTGGATCCGGAATGAGGGAGGGGGGGGGGGGGGGGGTTGGGGAATGGTTTAGGGGGGGGGTGAGTTGTAGCTGAGTTCCTTTCTAATTGTGGCTCTAGGGGCGATGGGCAGTCTCTGCCGGTTGGACTAGCAGCTCCCGCGGTTTGTTGGACAAAATGACTCTATCATAAAGTGGAGCTCTGCTGATATTGCTATAACACTGAGCAAATTGTCATCTGCACTGTACCTCGATTTCTCAGCTTTGTGTAAGAGCCTCCCTTTCTTTTTTGCAATAAAAAGATTTAATACTAAAAGTAAAAGGTTACAACAGGTCTTAATCAAGAGAACGTAAGACGGGAACCTGGTATTTAAAGATGGTTACTGTTTTTCAAGAACAAGGCAGTAATTTAAGTCACGAAGCACGTTAGCATAAGCTTAGGTAGTCAAGAAAACGTTAGCATATATGAGTATTTACAAGAGGCACAAACAGCACTGTTCTAATGGAAATCTTATATGAATATTGTTGCCAATAGTTTTACGAGCAGAGATGTAATAATTGCATAATTTGGGGCACAGCCAGAAATGCTGCTCTGATTATAATTTCTTCAGACCATTCTTATTAGTAACTATCCCAAACTTGGAACTTGTTTTCACAGGCACCTAGTGTTAATTAAGGATTAATCTTTCATGTATCGTAAAAGAAAGTTATTATCCTAAGGAATGAATTGGATAATGTTGAAAATACCTTCATTTTTGGCGACTCCCTTGTTGTTTGTATGATTTTGACAGATTTTCAGCTTGGGTTCTATCAGCATAGAAGTACACTGCACAGCACCATTGTTCACTTTTTAGCACCCATTGCAGTAGCGGCTGGCAGGGAATGAGGGTGGACAAATAAAAAAATAAACAAAATACCACTTACGTCATCTGCCGGTCCTGTCTTTCCTCTGCTTCTACGACGATGGCGGCAAGTCCTGGAACAAGGAAGCACTCAGGCCCACCATAGCCAATCACAATGCTGCAATGCAGCGTTGAGATTGGCTTCCCTAAATCAATCACAACGATGCAATACAGTGTTGTGATTGGTCTGAGTGCCGTGGATAGGTGCTCAGATGAGGACTGGGGGCCTGGGCATTTTCACCACCAGTCTGTGTAAAGGAGCCTGGTGGGGAAAATGCCAACCGCGAAAAACTGTTTGGACATCGGAGGCGGCCAGCCAAGCAGTCATGGGCCCTTGGAGTGTGAAAACTATTCCTCCCACTGTGCCAAAAGCCCCGCCCCACCTTAACCAAGCCCCTAACCTGCAAAAAATAAAATGATAATAACTATGTTATGATCATTTTATTTTTCCTGCTCAAAGAGCAGTGGGGCGACGTTCCTCCACCTTATCGGAGGGGATGCACTGCATGGAGGTCTAAGGACAAACCCAGAGAGATGGTAAGAGATGGCCGGTGAAAATATGACAGTTCGCCGGGACATTTACGCAGAAGAGAGCCACTTATAATGATTATATGCCATATCTACACTCCTTCACTTGTCTCCCTCAAAGGCCCACCTGATTTTGCTTGGACAACATCAGTCTACTGGAATGTGTTCTAATAGTAAAGCTTGTTCTGATTTTGTGGCCACAGCCCTGAACTGGCCAGCACTGGCTGTGCCATGGTTTAACCCACACCAGACACATTCCTGTACTGGAAACAAACTCAACACAGTCTACTCTTGAATGGAAAAAGTGCCTTCATGAAGACAAGCAAAACAACTCTTTGGACTATGGTGCTAGGTCTATCTGCACTGGTCCAGTCTAAGGTGATAAGAGATCTAGACGCATAGCAACTCCACAAGTCCAAATTGGAGCAATTGTTACAAATCTCAATAGTCTGAATAACAGTGTGAAAGAATCCAATAGGGTTGTGGTCTAAGCAATGACAGAAAGTACAGGAACAATAACTAATGCACACATGTGAATCAATCCAGGATAATAAATGTCGAGGCATGTTGGACTTAGCCATTTTTGCAGGGTCATCCCTGAACTTTTTGCCTTCCTCCTGTAATGTTTCTGACCTGTTTTTGTTGGTTTTAGGACTCTGGGCACTTTACTACTTTTGATCAGTGCTAAAGTGCATATGCTCTCTGTATAAAGTGTTATGGTAATTGGTTGTCCATAATTGGTATGTTTGTCTAACTAGTAAAGTCCCTAGTAAAAGTGCACCACGTGTGCCAGGGCTGGTAATGCAAATGCTACTAGTGGGCCTGCAGCACAAATTGTGCCAACCACGCAAGTAGCCCTAAAGAGAGAACTCAGGCCTGCCATTGCAGTGCCTGCGCGCAGTTTACTAACTGCCATGTTGTCCTGACAAGTGCACCCACTTGCCTGGCCTTACCCTTCCCTTTTTATGCACATCAGACACCCCTATGGTAGGCCCAAGGTGCCCCCTGGGCAGGGTGTAGTGTATGTGAAAGGTAGGACATGTACTAAGGTGTGTACCATGTCCTGACAGTGAATAACTCTCTGTTTCGTTTTCCAATGCTGCAAGGTCATCTTGCACATAGGACAGAATGGGGGAGGCTGTGCAATACGTTTCCAGCCTATCTTCCCATAGGTTTAAGATGGAGAGGTGAAGTTTAGTGTGCCTGAACTCACAATTTAATAACACATCTTTTTGTGAAGGTGGGTTTTGAATTGTGTGTTTAGAAACCATGCTTTTAGAAGTGGCTGGTTTTTTGTTCTAACAATTCTGTGTGTCTCTGCCTGGTTGTGGATAGACTGTCTGGATTTGAATGCAATAGGAATGTGAATGTGATAGGGTCTGGGGAATGTCTTGACCCAGAGGAGGAATAGGTGAGACAGCCACAGCTGACTTGCATCTGGAGTGTAGGGGGAGGAGTAGCCCCTGGAGGTGAAGAGGCCTGTGCTGCTGCTATAAAACAATGGCTCCATCTCCTGCTGAGTAATTGAGGACCCAGACCCCCATTATCAAAGGAAGAAGGTGTCACTGGCAGGGAGACACCCAGAACTGTTTTGGACAGGGGTCAGTGCCCCCTGAACACAAAGGCTTCAAATACATTTAGGGGTATAACTATGAGAGCTGAAACCCCTGGACTTTAAACTGATCAAGACTGAAAAGGATTGAAACTACTTTGCGGTCAAGAGGAACCTCTGCCAAGTAAGAACAGCTGAAGAGACTGAAGAGAAGGACTGACCCTTGCTGTGTGGCCTGGGGCTGGCCTGCAGCTTGCTGATTTAACTAAGGAAAGGCTAAGGGACTTTGCTGTGTGCTGTGTCCCCATGCTTGAAAGGACTTTGCTGTGTGCTGAGTGACGAAGTAACGTGTCTCCAAGGGTCCGAGGAGAGCTGGCTCCCAGTTGTGGAAACTCAGGAACATAAACGTTTCCAAGTGCGTCTCAGTGACGCTGTGTGCGTGTGCTTCGTGCAGCCTGAGACCTTCATGAGGATTGCCCTGTGATTGTGTGCACCCAGAGCCCAAGTGAGTCTCAGCGACGTGTGTGCGCGTGCTTCGTGCAGCCTGAGACCGTCATGAGGATTGCCCTGTGATCGTGTGCACCCGGAGTCCAAGTGAGTCTCAGCGACGCTGTGTGCATGTGCTTCGTGCAGCCTGAGACCTTCATGAGGATGGCCCTGTGATCGTGTACACCCGGAGCTCAAGTGAGTCTCAGTAACGCTGTGTGCATGTGCCCTAATGCAGCCTGAGACCTTTGTGAGAATTGCCCCGTGACTGTGTGCACCTGGAGTCCAAGTGAGTCTCAGCGACGCTGTCTGTGTGTGCTTCGTGAAGTCTAAGACCTTCGTGAGGATTGCCCTGTGATCGGGTACACCCCTAGCTCAAGTAAGTCTCAGCGACTGTTGTGGAAACTCAGGAACATAAAAGTTTCCAAGTGCGTCTCAGCGACCCTGGGTGCATGTACCCTGTTGCAGCCTGAGACCTTCGTGAGAATCGCCCTTGACTGTGTGTCCCGGAGTAGTCTTGTTCTCTGCTTCGATCGACAGCATGACCACAAGTCCTGCGGTTGTCATTGCCATCGGCCCATATAGGCATCCCCAGAGGAGGAGTGAGAAGTCACCGTCGCCGGCTCGAGCCTGCCTTTGCCAAGGAGACACCTCAAACCATCAGCATCGGGGGCCCGAGTTCCACTGCCCAAGATCAACGAAGTCGCACCGGAGGCCCAAGCCGCGAGGAGAGGAGAGTGAGATCGCACCCCCCAGGTAACGCTCAGCGAGCGTGTGTGTGTCGCCGCCTGGAGCAGGGTGCGGGCTACGAGAGAAACGCTCTTGGCCGATCCAAGCTTTGCAGTGCGAGCCTCCGCTCAAGTCCGTATCGCAACCTGTACTTGCCGGGGAGTGGCAGTACCGGGGCCAGAGTGTGGAGCTGCACTTTGTTTTCCATCATACGAGAGTTGGGGCATATTTTGGCAGTAGCTGACTGTGAGTCAGTAAGAGTGGCATAGAGACCGTCCAGTGCACCGCGATCGGTGCCGAAGTACATTATTTTTACATTATGAACTGCCTGATTGTTACATTACGAATTGCATTATTTTTGCATTATGAACTGCCTGATTGTTGCATTACGAATTGCATTATTTTGGCATTACAAACTGCCTGATTGATGCATTACGAATTGCCTGATTCTTGCATTATGAACTGCATAGCATTGCATTAAGACTACATTGGATTATTGAGAATTGCTCATTATTACTACAAGAACCTACAAGTGCTTGCTGGCCTAATAACCGGCAAGGTGAATTATTACAAATACGCATATGGTGGATCTTTATCGTGTGGTCTCATCCTATATCTTTTTTTATATAAACATATAATTGTTTTTATGAAATTCGTCTGGAGTCCATTTGTGGTGTTATCACTGCATTACTGAGAGTGTGGTTGCAAATAAATTGCACGTTTGCCTTGGAGATAAGCCTGCTGCTCGTGCCAAGCTACCGAGGGGGTGAGCAGGGGCAATCTGAGAAAGTGTCCTTCCTTTCCCTGACTTAGAAGCAAGGGTCCCTATTTGGACTGAGGTACCTCCCTCAGCCAACTAGAGACCCCCAGTTCTAACAGGGCAGTTTAACTGAAACAATAGTGCACTTGAAATAAATAAAAGCAATTAGATTGCCCAGGGAACTCAATGGCTTACGGCCAAGGGTGAGTATGTTATGAACAGATCTCAGAGGGAATAAGCAACAAATTAAAATAAAAATATGACATGAAGAAAAAATAACTCATAAAACAAAGAAGGAAACATAGAAATGTAAACCTGTATAGCCAAATCCTCTTTGTGGATGCCTAGAGCCTGCCTCAGAAGGCCGAGCTGAGATGCTTCTGACTTTTGTGGCCATCTAGAGACATTGAAACCTGGGACCACAAGCTATACTTTCTATTTCCTTCAGCATAACTGTTTAACTGTATTTTCAGATTGGATCTAGGCTTAGTCTGACCATATGCTAGTCCTTAATGAACTTGTTATTCCTGATATATTGATGCACTATACCCTGGGGATGTTGAATCTGGCGGCTCCAAAGTATTCTCAATCAAGGGATAAGTTAGAAGGAACAAGTTATTTATCTTTGTAACACTCTTTCTTTTAGAAACTCGATCTAGCAGCAGATCCCAAATTTTTTAAATATTCCCCAGCCATCAGATTGGATCCGGAAACCTTTTAGCGGTACCCCTGCCGTAAGGAAATGCCTCTCTTTGTATGGTCACCCCAAGGTTCTTGCACTGATGCTTCTGGGTTTTTGACTCTGAGAGTGCACTGAGGCCTGCTAACCAGACCTCGGTGTCTATGCCCTTACCCTTAAACAGGCATGTCGAATTGGCTCATACCCAGTTGGCTGAGCTAACTTACCTGTAAGACCCCAGTAAATGGCACCAAGGGCATGTATGTTAGGGGTCACCCCAGGGATTACATCGCTGATTGTGCTACCCTGGGAATGACACAAGGAAATTGAGACCCCAGGCCTATCATTTGAGAGCCGGAGGAGCAGTTTAAACTGACAGCCCAACTGCCATTTAAAGTAATGGCAAAGCCAGACCTTCCTCTGGTATATGTGTAAGACACCCCTATGGAAGGCCTATTGGGTGCTACATCAGGGTGCAACATATCTCATATGCAGAACATGTTACATTAGGCCAAACTTGCAGAAGCGGCCCGTGCAGGCAAGAGTGGTGGGCCGGGTGGGGAGGGGGGGGAGTTAATACATTCCCCCCGCCCCCCCCCCCCCCCCAATCCGGCCCCACTGCACTTACCTGCACAGGCCGCTGCTGCAAACTTGATTCTCAAGTCGAAATTTGTAAACTAATTGCGGTGTGCAACTTTAACAAAGTTATCACTTTGTTGCCTACAATCTCCTGAGACCTTAACAGCTGCACATGGAGCCTGGAACCAACACAACTTTCTGCCCTCATGGGGAGATGTGCTAACAACTCCCATCAAAGGAGGCAATAGGGGCCTGCACTGGAGAGATGTGCCCCTGCCCTCCTACAGGAAGCGATACTGGTGTTGGCCCAAAAGGCGAGCTCAAAGCTGAAGCAGCCTGTGAAGAGCAAATGGGGAACACTTGAGAGAGGGGCAGCCCCATTGTTTAGGCAGACTAGCTGACACCTGGGAAAGAGAGGGGAACCTGTTGTCAAACCCGTGTTCCAGGGGCATGTAGCCCCCTTGGTAGCCACATATCTTGATTGGCCATGGGAGCTCTGGACGCTGTGAGAGGGGTTCTTCCATCATGGGAATGGGCAGAATGGTGCATCTTGAGATAGCCAGATGCCCAGGAAGTGGTCATCAGGAGGAAGAGAACCCGGTAGTCCATTGGCTACCGACCCCATCCTACCCTTAGGGTATTTCTAGTGCATAAGTAGGGCACCCCTGTCATCTAGAACTCAGATCTCAACTGGCCGGGAAGAAGGACCAAAGAAGGACTTCACTGCTGCATCAAGTTCCGAGAAAAGAGTGGCTGCTCCGACATGGACTGCACATGCTGCACCTGGTAGCTAGCAAAGGAGAAGGACTGTGCCTGCTGTGTTCTGCTTAAGGAAAAGTTGTCTCCAGAGCCCAGCCTAAGCAAAGAGACTCCAAAGATCAACTGACTGGCCTCTGGTTCGCAGCACAGGGACAAAACAGCTGAAGAAGTGTGCTGGGGCAAGTTCGTAGCCCAAAGTCTTCAACTTGTTGCCAACTGACACCATGAAGCACCAGGGAACAGGACCCGATGCACAAAGTTGCACCCACGTTTGAAGAGCCCAGTGTGCCATAAGAGTGCTGCTGGGACTCCTACAGGACTACTTATTTATCCAGGAAGGATTGGCCTGTGACCAGGATACTGGACAGTCCAGTGGCAATTGGACTTCTGCCAGCCCGAGAGGACTTGTAGAGATATTGAACCTGTGACCACAACCACCTCACATCCTTTGTGGACTGAGGAGAGGTTGAAGCAATACCCCCATCCACCACATAGCACCTACAGCATCCTTGAGCATCTTCAGCAGTTCTAGTGTCCAATTAGTTGAATTTGTCAATGCTTGTTTGCGGTTAAGTGAAATGCGCTGACTTGCTATTTTTTTTTTATTTTAATTTTTTAATTTTTGGTAAACCTTTATTGGTACATTAAACAGTTACATTCAGAGTCTACCAACCATCACAGTTGACCATAAATATGGAGGTGATCGAAGCAAACAATATAAAACAGGAGAAATGCAAGAGTACGCCTCCCAAAATCTATGGTGTAACTCAGGAAAGCTTAGTACCAACTTGGCGACAGGATGAAAGAAGGTTTTTTTTTTCTTTTTTAAAAGGAGTTAGGAAAGAGCAGGATCTGATGCCGCACAATTAGACCATACCAAAGCAAGGGTTACACATAATACAGGATATTCACAGTCAGGACCACCGCAGGCAGGATATTGGTATCAGTGCGTTGAATCAGGATATGCAATAAGCATTACATTTCCCCACCTAAACAGTGTCTGCCCGCCGTATCGTAAAGCATTGAAAAACATACACCCCTATTTTTGGACTAGAAAATCACACAGAGAGTTACCTCTAAACTGCCCCCGCAAAGAGAAGAAGAAGAGGAAGAAAGTAAAGAGAAACCAAAATTTAACAAGAAAAAGGAAGGCCATAGAACAGAAAGGGAAAAAACAAAAATACCCCCCCACCCTGCACCCCTGCATACGGCTACGGCCTACCCCCCTAGCAGCGTGCCTGTCGCCCAGTGAATAAACCCGAAATATAGAAGGAAGAGATATAAGAAGGGAAAGAGAAACAGTAATCCACACAAAAATAAAGGAAAGGGAAAAGGAAGAAGTGAACTAAAACCCCACGGTAGGAGAAGAAGAGAACATGGAGGGTCCCCAGTACAGGCCCCCGGCCCCATCCCCCCCCCCCCGCCGCTTCGTGTCATTGCAATGATACAGGAGTTGACAATAAAGCATCAAAGACACAAGCATAATTAGGATCGCAATTACAGCCCAGCTCCTCAAGTTTCCGGAGTAAGATGGAAGTCCCCCCGTGTTGCTACAAAGGAACCAAAGTACCACTGATTCACGTAAACATATGTAACCCTAATCAGAAACATGACCCAGACATTGTGAAGCGGGATCAGGCATTCAGAAGACCACGGTGAACTGGCAGGCCAGATCGGAAAGGAATAGGAAACCTTGCAATGTCTCAGGAAACTGTACAATCAAAAGTCATCCGCCGCCATTTTGTCCGCTCACGGTCCGGAGAACAATGTGTGACGCAGCAAGAACAGCCATTTCGTAGTTTCCGGATCTAACAGCAAAATACGTCGCCAGGAGAGGCGCGCGAGAGGGAGAATGGTGAAACACAGCTGGTGGTTGCTCCTAATAAACAATGTACCCCTGAAATCAAGTGTCCATGGAGCAATCCAGTAGGAACAGACAAGGAGTCCCACATGTGCAAACTTTCCTCTCTTGCCTCCGATAGAGTCAAATCAAGTTCCCACCGCAGCGCCTGTACAGCAAGGTATAGCTGGGGCCACATAAACAAAGTCTCGCAAAGAGGACACCGGCGTCGGGTCATCTTTTCATTCCAAGAGCACCGGGTCACCCCCGTAGCAGTCCATATCCGATCCCGTCCTTTCAGCGCACGAGGGGTATCCGATCCACTCCCCTAGATCTACAGTGCGCGCTGCCACCGCCATTTGCAGGTATATCTTATAAAAGCGCCGCTCACCGGAGGGACCCCCAGCATGAACGCCGCGTCGACAAGTACCAGGGCCGCCCGCCCTAGGTGTGGAAAAAGGCATGGTGTCATCAGTTCCCCCACGTTGGTACACAGTGGAAGTGTCATCCCCACTTGCGGCGGAGGAGCACATACGAGCCCCCGCAGTCCAAAAAGGTGCCACAATGGTGTTACGCCGCAGCCTACTCCGATCAAATGGGGGGCGGAGTGTGAGCAGCGCGTTGCGGGCCAAACCGGGTTCCAACAGGGGAGCAAAGAGCAGCTGTTAGGCAACCAAGTCCGTCGGGGGGGAGGGGAGGGGGGACACCAGATCAGCGATGAAGGACGGCATATTTCTCGTCCTCAAGGTCCATGGGGCGAGCGCTGGGGGCAAGCTCTCGGGGGCAGGCTGACCTTCATGGCGGTTGACCGGCACCTGCCGAGTCCGTGCGGTCGTTGTTGTTGCACTATCGGGCAGCGGTGGAATCACGCGGGGTCCCGGCTTCAAAGCTCGTGCAGGCCAGAATCACGAAGGTCCGTATCTCCGCCCTCGGGACACGGAAATTCCTCGGAGTCGGACGCATCTACTCAGCGCCCCCTCCGACACACGGGAGCACCGGAGCTGAGCGGGATGGTCAGGCGGCAGGGGAAGAGGGCCGGCGGAGCCAGGAGCCCGGGCGACCATCTTGGCCGCCAGTCTGGCTCCGCCCCCCCTGACTTGCTATCTTGTAAATTGTATATCTCCGGAACTCTCCGATGCATCTTTTTCATTGTGGTATCTAAAAATACATATAAATATAGTCTATTTTTTATAAATTGATATCAGATTTCTGTGGTGTCTTGTTTTTTTCTGCATTGTTCCTTTCTGTAAGCCCGTGATTCTCAGAGCCAAAGCTACCCAGGATTAAGATGAATGTTTTGACACACAATTCCTAAGGGTCTTGTATTAGACAGTGAGGTCCCCCAACCACACCAGATAATACACTCCATTTCCTCACACCTGCACAGGAAGGTGGAGCCATGTGGGTTCACATCAATGCCATTCCGCTCAGGGAGTGATGTACAGGCGCCACTCCAGTACGCTGAAGTCAGCTGCTTCGAGCCTGCCTGCGTCCCCGGATGCAGAGACCCAAACGCAAGTTAGTATACCAGTGTGCAAACTCTTAGACTTGGGATATTATTAATTGATAGAGTCCAATCACAGATTGGGGAGAATAGTACGGTGAGCAATTTGTGGCTAGATAGAGTATCTACCAGAAAGAGCTTTACTGAAGGTAAGCAACTTGTTCTTCTGATAGAGACTTCTAATCGCAGATTCCTAGGGCCAGATGTAGGTAATCCCCGATTACCGATTCTAAAATACCGAATCATACCGATTCGGTATTTAAGAACTGGCAATCGGGATGTAGGTATATTTACCGAATTAATTACCGAATCGGTATGATTCGGTAATTAATGAATCAGTATTTACCGCGTCTGTAACTGCCATTGTTTCCTATGGGCCTTGAGGCCCATAGGAATCAACGTCAATTACCGAATCGGTAAATACCGATTCGGTAATTGGGGGAAATATTGAAGGGTGGCAGGGTGTCACTTTGACACCCTGTTGCACCCCTCAATTGTGCATGGGTGCACATGTTGCTGACATACATGCCCTTAGGGCATGTATGTCTGCAACATGACACTGAATCAAAAGCAAAAAATATGCTTTTTAAATGGTTTTCTTAATTTACCACCAACTACTAGTTGGTGGTAAATTAAGAATTCTTACACCCTTGTAGCACTGAAAACAGTGCTACCTACATCTGAAATTACAGAATCGGTAATTTTACCAATTCGGTATTTTACCGAATCGGTAAAATTACAGATTCGGTAAAATTACCGATTCTGTAATTTTACATGCCCCTACATACCAATGTCCAAATACCGGTCGGAAACGGCCGAAAATCGGTATTTTCGGCCGTTTCCGACCGGTATTTGTACACCTACATCTGGCCCAATGTCTTTTAAATAGATACACAATTCGAAAAATCGGGATGCACTCCATTGTACTCGTGTTCCGCAATTTTTCACACTATTAATCCATCGTTTAATAAGAGTGCGTGCAGCCTGACATCGAGCCTTGCCCTGTGGCCCTCAATTAGACAATAGGGTAAGATGAGGCGAATTCTCGCCCCAAGTCAGATGCACAGCAACTGAAAGCCTTCGTGGCCGTTCAAAAGTTAATCCATCATTTACTTTTCTGTAATCTTTTCTGCCAATGTTCTATTCTCGTTTTTTTCACTTTTTTATTCTTGCCAATTTATTCAGTACTCCACACACGGGATTGGTTGCCAATTTTCCAAGCTTCTCATGCATAAACTGTGCCCATCCGAGCCTCTCGCTTAAACATGACAGTAGCAAAGGTTCGTTCCACGCAGTGTTTATTTAAAACCCAATGCATTTCGGGGCTAAAAGCCCCTTCGTCAGGGGACACTATAAAATAACAATAAACACATGTCATTGTTACAGAACTCAACACCGTTATAGCATTTATGAACAATTATTTAAACAGTGTATCATGTGCATCAACATTAATATCTTAAAAACTCCATCATCTGTGAATTCCTGATTGACAACAAATAAATGATTTAAATAAACATGGTTGCCTGTTTACTCTATCTTCCCTTCTTTATGCTGCTAAGGATATTGTGCTGAATGTGGCATACAGTCTAAACAGAGTGTACGAATCAACTCACCCCCTATGATAGACCACACATTTTATTACCTAGTTAGAGTGGGAACCTATAATTTCCACTGTGGTTCGCCTAATGTATATGACCCCTGGTTGTTACATTGCCTGCATGTTTTACCCAAAAAGTTGTGCTCTGGCTACATGTTCCAGCGTGTACAAATCTCACTCTCCAATGTTTATATACCTCCCTCCTTATCTCGAGAACGAGAAGGTCCCTTAACATGGCCCGATATTTTTATATACTGCAGCAACAATTTGTCTAAACGGACATTCACATACCTGCTACAAAAGATAAGCCTTCATACTCCTCCCATCTCACATAGTGTGGCTATTCAGTATTTCTCCTGTTTTTAAACCATTCCCCTTCCAACAAGCTTTTCCCTGATTGGTACTACTCTCGTTATGTTCCCGCCATCTTTATGCAAAAGCACTACTTGCCGAACGAGAAAAACTATAAAACCCACAATGCACTACAGCAGTACATCTATGAAATTTAAATAAGCACTCATAGGGCCCGATGTAGGTAAACGCGATTTTCCGATTTCAAAATACCGAGGCGGGCCGAATCGGTATTCTGAAATCGGAAAACGAGATGTAGGGGAAAAAAAACGAATGAATACCGAATCGGTCGGCATCGGTAATGAGATTCGGTACGTTCCGATTCTGCTCGGTCCGAATCGGAAAGTACCGAATCGGCCAACAACGAATCGGAAATCACCGAATCGGCTACCACCGAATCGGATATTCCCGATTCGGCGAATACCGATTCGGTAAAAGCCGATTCGGTAAAATCCGATTCGGCAATCATAGATTCGTAGCCATGAAAACACACCCATGGCGAAAAAGCCCATAGGAATGCATTGAATGAACCAAATCGGCTTTTACCGATTCGGATAATACCGAATCGGCTTTTACCGATTCGGATAATACCGAATCGGATTTTACCGATTCGGATATTACCGAATCGGTAAAAGCCGATTCGGCAATAGGCGATTCAGCCAATGAGGTGGCTCCCCCTCCCCCACCCAAACAGGGAGTGGCAACCCTGGCAGGTGCAGCTAATTAAGAAGTTTCTGGAAAGCCTGTCTGAGCCCAACACTCACAGTTAGCAGCAGTGGGAGAAGGAGGTTGCCAACTGAACTGGAGAACATGGCAGAGCAGTCTGAAAGCCAGAAGTCCTCCCAGAAGAGGAAGCCCAAGTTCACCACCACCGAACTTCAGGTGCTGGTCGAGGAGGTGGTGAGGGTGCACCGCCAGCTGTTTGGCAAGCTGTCCCTCAACGTGCCAGACAGCACCAAGAGGAGAATCTGGGCCGACATCGCCCAGAAGGTGAATGCTGCGGGTGTCACCCCCAGGTCCATAGAGGAACTGAAAAAGAGGTTTTATGACATCCGCAGCCTCACGAAGAGGAAGCTGGCTGACATACAGAGGCAGGCTGGACTCACTGGAGGAGGCAACAACCCGGCGCCACCCCTCACCGAGCTGGAGGAACTGGTCTCCAGCACCATTGAGAGGGAGAGTGTCGTTGGAATCGGGACCCTGGACAGCTCTGCGAGAGCTACAGCTACAGGTAAGAAGCATGCGCATCATGACACACCCTACCAGACACCTCCCCATTAGACACAATGCATAGGCAAACCCCAGCACTGTACTGTCACCAACATACAAGAGACAAGCATCATGGTACATGTAGTCAGCAGAAGTTAGCCAAATATGTCAGTGCAGAATCACAAGACAGGAAACAGTGTGACACAGTGTAAGGAGATGCAAGGACATGTGTAATGCCATAATTGTACTGACTGTAATACATCGGCACTCAGTTTACAAATGCTTCTTTGTACCTAGGGGCCCCATCAGGCGGAACAACAGTGACAGCAGAGGGAGCAGCAACGTCCAACACTGCAGTCGCAGGGCCGAGCACCAGCCAGGCTGGCCAGGAGGAGGATGAGGAAGGAGACACCCCAGGGCTAGGTATGGAGGGAGTCCTGGTCATTGACTTCCAAGCAGTGCACTCCCCAGTACTGCCCAGCACACCCCCCTTGCAATTCTCCCCAGAAAACTCCCCTACAAGGCACACCATTCCGCCTACACCAGCTCCTGCCACAACCGTGGCCTTGCCACCTGTTCAACCTGTCCTGGGAGCAGGGGCTCAGGGACCGGCCAGCTACACACCCCCACCAGTGGCACCCCAGCCCACTCAGCAGGCCGGAAGCAGCAGTGCCCGACGCCGTGCCATCACCACCACTGCTGCACCAGCACGGGAGGGCAGTGTGTTCCTGGGCCTGGAGGGACAGATGGTTAAAATCCAGAGGCAACAGGCAAGATCCACCATGGCCTGCCAACGCCAGCTCCTGCAGCACAACATGCAGATGGGAGAGTTGGTGAAGGGATTCCAGGCTGTTGTGGAAACCAACAAGGAGGTGGCAGCAGGGTTAGGCAGGCTGACCACTGCCATCACCCACTCATCTGCCAGACAGGAGGAGCATGAGCTGGTGCGCAGGCGGGATGCCCGGGTGCTGAACCGGGCCATGGCCCGCCTTGCAGCGGCGACGGCACAACTGTGCCATCGCAGCTCCAACCAGGAATCTGTGCTTAGTCAGCATACGGCTGAGCTCACTAGGGGGATGGCCAGGATCACCACGGCTATGGAGGCCATGATAATTTCAAACACCGCCTCCAATCCTGCCCTGGACCTGGGTGATGCTGGAGACAGCAGCAGCCGCAGCAGCCCGGCCAGCGCTGCGTCTGAGCCACGGAGGAGCACCAGGCGATCCGCTGATGCTGCTGGGCATTCAGAGGGGGCTGAGGGACACCCCAGTGGGTCTGGCAAGCGGGCAAAAAAATAGCCTGGCAAGGGCGGATGAGGCAACCAGAACCCTGGACTTTATTTGATTTTACATACTCCATTTTTTGATGCACATCAGTGCTGTAACTGTGGTGCAACACTATTAAAATTTGTTTTCTGCAAGCAACATTTAGCTGTCTTTGCATCTGTACTCAGTCAGAAATAGTTCTCAGTGATCTCCTCACGTCTGTATCTGCCATCACTTGGCGTACACACCCCAGCTGGCTGTGTCAGTGGCACAGCTTTGTCGTCGTCATAGTCCTCGTAGTCAGACAACTCCACCTCAGTGCCCTTCTTGACCGCAAGGTTGTGTAACATTGCACATACAGCTATGATCTTGCAGCAGGTGATGGGGGTATACTGCCTTGCACCTCCACTCTTGTGCAGGCATCTGAATCTACTTTTCCAGATGCCAAAGGTCCGTTCAACAACATTCCTTGTGCGTATGTGGGCCCGGTTATACCTCCTTTGGCTGGGTGTGGAGGGGTTGAGGTAGGGGGTGAGTATGAATGAGCGGAGGGCATATGCACTGTCGCCTGGAAGAGAAAGGGGTCACATTAGACACATGCATACATGTATTCCACCTACCTACTATGTGTTATGGGGGTCTGATGATGTGTCTCACCTAGGAGGTATCCTTCTCCAAATTCGCCAGCCATCAGCCGTGCATATATGCCGCTCTGTTGGAATATATAGGAGTCATGGGTACTCCCTGGAAATTTTGCTACCAGGTCTGTGATGGTGCACTTGGCATTGCAGATCACCTGCACGTTGATGGTGTGTGTAGATTTCCGATTGCGGTATATGTATTCGGTGTCCGCTGGTGGGCAAATCGGAATGTGCGTGCCATCTATGCAACCGATGATTTGGGGAAATTGTGCCATCTGGTAGAAGTCAGCTTTAGTTTGTAGCAGTTCTGCGTGGGTTGCAGGGAAAGAGATGTATTGGTCCATCCTGTCTATCATGGCGTCAAGGAATATGTGGAAGAACCTTGACAGGCTGCTCTGGCTCACCCCTCCTGCTGCTGCTACTCCACTTTGATAGCTGCCAGACGCAAGCAGGTGTAGGCTGCATAGCACCTGGACGTGCGCAGGGATGGCGTGTGCCCTTGGGGTGTGGTGGTCCAAGAATGGCTTAAGGTCCCTGATGAGCTCAAGTATGGTGTCAGAGTCCAGCCTGTATCTCTGTAGGATCTCAGCCTCAGTGAGCATGTACAGGGTTATCCTCTGTCTGTAGACCTGTTCATTTCTTAGCCATTCCCTCTGTCCTTCCTGCTGTAGCCGTAGCCGCCTCGCAATGACATAGAAAGCTGCCATCCTGCAAGTTGCAATGCATTTTGGGACTGTTTATATGGGTTGGAGTTGGTTACCACCTGATTGCAATCCATGGTAAATACCGAGTGAATTCTACCGATTTTGAGCCGATTTCGGTGTTTCTGTGCCTCCCTACATCTCCCCAACTGTCGGAATCGGGGAATTTCCCGATCGGAGATTCATACGAATCGGCATGTTTTCCGATTCGGCTCATGTCCGAATCGGTATTTGTACCGATTCGGTAAATGGACCGAATCGGTGATTTTCCGATTCGGTGTCACTAACGAATCGGTAATTGGACCGAATCGGTGATTTTCCGATTCGGTGTCACTAACGATTCGGTAATTGGACCGAATCGGTGATTTTCCGATTCGGTGTCACTAACGAATCGGTAATTGGACCGAATCGGTGATTTTCCGATTCGGTGTCACTAACGATTCGGTACATGGACCGATTCGGTCTTTGCATCCGATTCGGTGTTTTTCCGATTCGTTACATATCCGATTTTCGGTATGTACGTATCGGATTCTTTCCCATTCGGTACTCATTCCGAATCGGTTTTCTATCCGATTCTTTCTGTTTTTGGTTCCCTACATCTCGATGGCTGTTTACCGATCGGTAAGGGCCAAAAATCGGTATTTTCGGCCGTTACCGATCGGTAACGCCCTACCTACATCGGGCCCTTAGTCACAAATAATGCACATTTCCCTGTTGTAATGTTCGTTCATTTCAAAACAACATGTTGCTCCAGTTTATTTCCCTGATATTAAAACAAAGCTGTATTTCCCGAACCAGGATGTTCACTCCGTCCTTGTGGATTGTTGTGGTTTAGTCCTTTTACTATTTCTTATGCGATACTCTTCTAGCGGGTGCTTTCCCGTGTAGGGCAATCATGTGACAAACAATTCGAGAAATCGGGATGCACTCCATTGTACTCGTGTTCCGCAATTTTTCACACTATTAATCCATCGTTTAATAAGAGTGCGTGCAGCCTGACATCGAGCCTTGCCCTGTGGCCCTCAATTAGACAATAGGGTAAGATGAGGCGAATTCTCGCCCCAAGTCAGATGCACAGCAACTGAAAGCCTTCGTGGCCGTTCAAAAGTTAATCCATCATTTACTTTTCTGTAATCTTTTCTGCCAATGTTCTATTCTCGTTTTTTTCACTTTTTTATTCTTGCCAATTTATTCAGTACTCCACACACGGGATTGGTTGCCAATTTTCCAAGCTTCTCATGCATAAACTGTGCCCATCCGAGCCTCTCGCTTAAACATGACAGTAGCAAAGGTTCGTTCCACGCAGTGTTTATTTAAAACCCAATGCATTTCGGGGCTAAAAGCCCCTTCGTCAGGGGACACTATAAAATAACAATAAACACATGTCATTGTTACAGAACTCAACACCGTTATAGCATTTATGAACAATTATTTAAACAGTGTATCATGTGCATCAACATTAATATCTTAAAAACTCCATCATCTGTGAATTCCTGATTGACAACAAATAAATGATTTAAATAAACATGGTTGCCTGTTTACTCTATCTTCCCTTCTTTATGCTGCTAAGGATATTGTGCTGAATGTGGCATACAGTCTAAACAGAGTGTACGAATCAACTCGCCCCCTATGATAGACCACACATTTTATTACCTAGTTAGAGTGGGAACCTATAATCTCCACCGTGGTTCGCCTAATGTATATGACCCCTGGTTGTTACATTGCCTGCATGTTTTACCCAAAAAGTTGTGCTCTGGCTACATGTTCCAGCGTGTACAAATCTCACTCTCCAATGTTTATATACCTCCCTCCTTATCTCGAGAACGAGAAGGTCCCTTAACATGGCCCGATATTTTTATATACTGCAGCAACAATTTGTCTAAACGGACATTCACATACCTGCTACAAAAGATAAGCCTTCATACTCCTCCCATCTCACATGTGGTAAAACATGCAGGCAATGTAACAACCAGGGGTCATATACATTAGGCGAACCACGGTGGAGATTATAGGTTCCCACTCTAACTAGGTAATAAAATGTGTGGTCTATCATAGGGGGTGAGTTGATTCGTACACTCTGTTTAGACTGTATGCCACATTCAGCACAATATCCTTAGCAGCATAAAGAAGGGAAGATAGAGTAAACAGGCAACCATGTTTATTTAAATCATTTATTTGTTGTCAATCAGGAATTCACAGATGATGGAGTTTTTAAGATATTAATGTTGATGCACATGATACACTGTTTAAATAATTGTTCATAAATGCTATAACGGTGTTGAGTTCTGTAACAATGACATGTGTTTATTGTTATTTTATAGTGTCCCCTGACGAAGGGGCTTTTAGCCCCGAAATGCATTGGGTTTTAAATAAACACTGCGTGGAACGAACCTTTGCTACTGTCATGTTTAAGCGAGAGGCTCGGATGGGCACAGTTTATGCATGAGAAGCTTGGAAAATTGGCAACCAATCCCGTGTGTGGAGTACTGAATAAATTGGCAAGAATAAAAAAGTGAAAAAAACGAGAATAGAACATTGGCAGAAAAGATTACAGAAAAGTAAATGATGGATTAACTTTTGAACGGCCACGAAGGCTTTCAGTTGCTGTGCATCTGACTTGGGGCGAGAATCCGCCTCATCTTACCCTATTGTCTAATTGAGGGCCACAGGGCAAGGCTCGATGTCAGGCTGCACGCACTCTTATTAAACGATGGATTAATAGTGTGAAAAATTGCGGAACACGAGTACAATGGAGTGCATCCCGATTTCTCGAATTGTTTGTCACATGATTGCCCTACACGGGAAAGCACCCGCTAGAAGAGTATCGCATAAGAAATAGTAAAAGGACTAAACCACAACAATCCACAAGGACGGAGTGAACATCCTGGTTCGGGAAATACAGCTTTGTTTTAATATCAGGGAAATAAACTGGAGCAACATGTTGTTTTGAAATGAACGAACATTACAACAGGGAAATGTGCATTAATTGTGACTAAGAGTGCTTATTTAAATTTCATAGATGTACTGCTGTAGTGCATTGTGGGTTTTATAGTTTTTCTCGTTCGGCAAGTAGTGCTTTTGCATAAAGATGGCGGGAACATAACGAGAGTAGTACCAATCAGGGAAAAGCTTGTTGGAAGGGGAATGGTTTAAAAACAGGAGAAATACTGAATAGCCACACTATGTGAGATGGGAGGAGTATGAAGGCTTATCTTTTGTAGCAGGTATGTGAATGTCCGTTTAGACAAATTGTTGCTGCAGTATATAAAAATATCGGGCCATGTTAAGGGACCTTCTCGTTCTCGAGATAAGGAGGGAGGTATATAAACATTGGAGAGTGAGATTTGTACACGCTGGAACATGTAGCCAGAGCACAACTTTTTGGGTAAAACATGCAGGCAATGTAACAACCAGGGGTCATATACATTAGGCGAACCACGGTGGAGATTATAGGTTCCCACTCTAACTAGGTAATAAAATGTGTGGTCTATCATAGGCGGTGAGTTGATTCGTACACTCTGTTTAGACTGTATGCCACATTCAGCACAATATCCTTAGCAGCATAAAGAAGGGAAGATAGAGTAAACAGGCAACCATGTTTATTTAAATCATTTATTTGTTGTCAATCAGGAATTCACAGATGATGGAGTTTTTAAGATATTAATGTTGATGCACATGATACACTGTTTAAATAATTGTTCATAAATGCTATAACGGTGTTGAGTTCTGTAACAATGACATGTGTTTATTGTTATTTTATAGTGTCCCCTGACGAAGGGGCTTTTAGCCCCGAAATGCATTGGGTTTTAAATAAACACTGCGTGGAACGAACCTTTGCTACTGTCATGTTTAAGCGAGAGGCTCGGATGGGCACAGTTTATGCATGAGAAGCTTGGAAAATTGGCAACCAATCCCGTGTGTGGAGTACTGAATAAATTGGCAAGAATAAAAAAGTGAAAAAAACGAGAATAGAACATTGGCAGAAAAGATTACAGAAAAGTAAATGATGGATTAACTTTTGAACGGCCACGAAGGCTTTCAGTTGCTGTGCATCTGACTTGGGGCGAGAATTCGCCTCATCTTACCCTATTTTTAAATAGATACTACAGAACTGAGGAAATATAAATTTTATGGTCAAGATTGTGTTCCCTAGCGTGTACCCCACCGACTCCATGTACCAGCTTAAAGTGCATGTAACTTCCCTCCTGTGCCAGCTACGAAGACGCAAATACATTTGCGTCCAACGTTAACATGTCCTCTTTTAGACCCACCCTGAATGGGTTGAATAGTCCGTTCCTAAGTATGCTATGCCAACGTCTTTTTGTAGTGTACCCTACACGTTTTTCAGCTCTGGCAAAGTAGGCCCTGAATTTCTGCCATCAAGCCATTTTTCTGGCTTCTGACTCTAAATTCCTCAGCCCCGGCTGCCTCTGTACCCGTGAACTCTGACTTACTTCTAGCGCGGCCCACCGTGCTCAGCTCAGCCTGCTGCCTGCCAAGACTGACTATAACCTTCGAGTTATCTGTTCCGCTCCTCGAAAATACATTCCTGCCTGCTAGCTTCAGTAAACATCTCCCTCATCTGTAGAGCAAAGGGCCAACCTGTCTCCGTGCAAGTAATTCATAGCTTCTGTTACCATGCTCCCATGGAAGGCCCATGCCCCCACGCTTCTCATGCAGACACTCAGGCGCTTATACACGCACTCACAGTCAGTATAGATTAGCTTCTGCCCCAGAGACCTTTCCCTCCAGATAGTATGGTTCCCAAACATCAGATATCAGATATGATAGAAGTACAAGTTGATCTGACATGCCAGACTTCTGTCTCTTTCCGTCAGTGTAAATGTCAAGTTTCCTGCACCCTCCTGCCTCACGTCAATCACACGTCATGCAGCTGCGCGCGCATCCAAGTTTCCGATTTCTGCTGACATTGCAACATTTCTGTTAGTGCCACCCCTTCTGTGACACCTATCTGGTGACGTTTCTAGCACACACCTCTAGTTCACGCCTTCTGATTACGTATTGCTAACACGTGGATACTGTTATCTTGTCTTCTCTCAGCTGTTACGCCTACCACATGCTTTCCTATGACAATGAATTAAGTATATAAGCTATGTACTGTCAATAAAATGTGGTGCGCACTCTTCTATCCCTTCCTGAACCCTGTGTGGTTGCGGGAACATGATAGCTAAGCTATGACCATTCCTTTTTAAGGAATAAAACCCCTAAGAACTCTAACACCACGGACTCTGCCTCCTTCTTTCCGATTGAGTTATTGTTGATTAAGTACTTACCTGCATAGAAATTATGATCGTAAATTAAATATTTACCACATTTTGGCGCCCGAATAGGGACCCCTCCCCCACCTCACGCGCCGGTTGGTGCATTGCAAGCTCTGTACCCTGCCATCAGCTTGACGGAAACTACGCGTACCGGCAGGATTTCCTGCATCTCCCTCTGGCCCACGGAGGTGACGAAGACTGCGATCAGTACCCAGACGAGGCGGTGAGGAGTGCGGAGGATCCCGACCAGAGCCTAGCCGAAGGAAGCAAGGTCCGAGGTGTCAAGAGGCCCACCAGTTTCCCGAAGTTTTCCGAAGTTTTCCGAAGTTAAGCCGAGTCCAGTCCAGTCGAGTTTTCCGAGGCCTTCCGATTTTCCGTGCTTCCCGGTGAGTACCATTGCTGGGTCGTATCAAGACGGGTTTGGGTACACAAGTCCGGTCTGCACTGTTTTTAGGCAGTGTATCTGTGCTGTTTAGCAGTACATCTGTAATTTCAAGTTTCTGCACTGTTTTTAGACAGTGTATCTGTGCTGTTTAGCAGTACATCTGTAATTTCAAGTTTCTGCACTGTTTTTAGACAGTGTATCTGTGCTGTTTAGCAGTACTTCAGTAAAAAGGGGTAGTGATATATGTTTTAAATGTTTTTATGTGATTAATGTCGTGGTGTGAGTGTGACTGTCTTTTTTGTGCATTATTGTGCGTTCTTGTATAAATAGCTGAATTCAGTATTAAGTAGGTAAGATCGAGCTTTCAGTACTAAGTAGAAACAAGATGCCGTTTTTCAACAAGCTAAAGCAGATAGGAACTAGGAAAGGGATACTGGAGGAAGAAATCCCTATTCCCCCTAGGGACACTCCAGGTAATTTCATGTACCACAAACATGGCTTAGATGCCATATTGTATCTAGATTTATGGGCCGATTACACAAAGCATCTAGACGAGAGACACAGATGGCCAGTTACTGGAACATGGGATGCTGAGTGCATCATGAAGGTAGAAGAAGCACTATGGAAAAAGAAAGCCAGACAATCTCAGAAAGACGCCATAGAGTTTTGGCGTAAGGAATCACATAAGCGTGCTGAAAAAGCACTACGTAGAGAAGACAGACTTAGAGAATCAGATAAAGCTCAAGAAAACGAATTAGTTACTGAAGGGATCCGAGTAAAAACAGAGCAAGTAGACCGTGCACGAAATAACCTCGTAAACGGTATGTATCTCGCGGCCGAGGGTTCGCCTGAGGCCATTTCAGAAATACCGAAAAATCTGCCGCCACCATTAGTGCCAACTAAAGTAAATCACAGGACCACTAAAGACATATTCCTGAATTCCTACCTAGAAGATGTAGCACCCGCTTACACCAATCTGCCTGTCCGCACCCTGCCTAACGACAGGGATGGGGGTGGTAACCCGCCCCAAGATCATATTCCGCCAGTTCCACAACAGATTCCTCCAGCTCCACCACTTCCCGCAGTTAAAAAAGATCTACCGAAACCACGTCTACCTGACGTTACCAAAGGACAAATTCAAGTTCAGATACAGACTCCTCAGAGAGATAATGCCCAAGCTTCCGCTTCAGGAGGTGCGACAGGGGGTTTTCACACCCCACCATTGACACACAGAGTAAACCTTAGGGATATGCAGAGTCCTCTCACGTTCAAGTCACCCCGTCTTGACATACTCAAAGAAAAACTTTCAGTTTGCAGATATGATCCAGTACCCGGCAAAAACGACAGAATGATGATGGCCTCACTACGGTTAAGATCTGCTACTGATTTCCTGCTGTTATTTTCAGGGATGAAGGAGCGCCTAGATAGAATATATCAGTTCATTCAGACTGGTAAAGACCCTGACAGTGTTAAGGATGCCATGGAGCGTCAGAAAGTTGACGTTCAAGCACAGATACTACGTTTTTTCATAAATTGCCTAATAAGAGAAAGAGATAGGCCTGAGACAGATCAGAGCGAGTTAGATGCACTAAACAAGTGGGGTCAAAATATATCTGAAGGAAAACATGATAAGGGGGCTTGCATAGCCAGTATGTACAAGAAAATAAGAAAAGCAGTGATAGAGATGCACGAAAAAGAGAATGAAAGGGCCTCCTCCGAGGAGGAGGAAGAACTCGAAGAAACAGAAAATACTACAGATACTATAGCGTATGTAGGTAAGGGAACTTACCTTAGGAAAGGTATCCGTCCAGAAAGCAAGAAAGTTTTTCTCTCTGCCTTAACTAACCCGAATTCTTCTGAACATCAGTTCCAGGAGACTGATAAAAGACTCCGAGACCGAGTAGGGTACCACATACTGAATTCAATGGATGAACAGGAACTAGCCCGGTCAGCCATATTATGGGCTGAAAATCCGGATATGTATAATGATGACACCGTAGCACAGACATTCCTGAACCTCTCCCCAGACGAGCAGAAATTAGCAGGTGTATACATGATGCAGCACCTCCTCACGAAATACAGAAATAAACATTCCGATCCAGGTCCCTTACACGAAACTCTAGAAGCACTACTCATGGATAGATGGAGAGGTCTAAGTACCAAGTTAATACAGATAATTCTAGAACAGCGACATAGATATGACACTTTTGCAAGCTCTGAATACGCTCCCGCTCCACCCCCAGAAAGAAAAATGTATCGTATGGAATGCCTGAGTGGCATTGAAAGTCAGAACCCCTTACGAGAAGTACACCCAGTTATGGGTGCGGATCATCTCTTGAAACGCGTGTATGTACACACGCCACTGACTAAGTTAGAACTGTTAGAAATGAAGAAACTAGTACCGAGCCATGATAAAGACCCTGCAGGTTTCCACCGAGAGCTTAAAGACATGTTACTGATGGGGGATTACACATATGAAGATATCATGAAAATGTTAAAGGTACTGCTGCCTACGGGCATATACGAGAAACTTAAGGAAAAGGAATGGGAGGTGGGAGACAAAAAGATTGCATGGGCAGAAATAGAAGACGAAGAAAGCAAGCGTGTCCCAGGGGTAGGCCTCGGGGACAAAACTAAAGCATTACCAGGTTTAATAGTACAGGTTCTGCCAAGATTACTAACAACTAGAAAAGAAGACTGGGATGCAATCTCAGCATGTAAACAGAAACCCGATGAAGATACTAGTGATTTTTATTCAAGATTCGAGAAATGTTTTATTATTAATAGTGGTCTCAAACCAAGTAGCGAATCGTACCCGCATCTTTTTGTATCAAAGCTAGTTGAGAATTCCCTGTTAGCAGTTAAAAACCGTGTGTACAAGGTCGAGAGTACATGGCAAGCAAATACGCCATCACAGATGTTACAAATGTTACAATACCATCAGAATAGAATTAGAGAAGAACAAGATCAGGAACAGAAACGTATGAAAGACACAAAAATGAAAATGTTAGTAGCCCAGTCGGTACATACCGACGGAAATAGGAAAGGTACGAATCAGACAAATCATTCCGCAGGTCCTGTTAAAGGGACGTGCAATTATTGCAAGCAACCAGGTCACTATGTACATGAATGCCCGGTTCTGAAACACAATATAGCAACAGGTAAAACTAAAGAGAGACCGCATCCACCAAGACAAGATCAGGTTCAGCAACAGACTCCACAGAATGTACAGACCTCACAGAACACACAGCCTATGCATGCTTCATCCCATACAGCACAGACAGTAGCGGTATCTCAGCCACAGCCTCTTGCCGCGACTCAGCAAGTTTCCCAACAAATGTACCAGTATGCCCAATCTGCTTACCCCGATTATCAGCGATACACATGAAACAGCCTAGAGAGGGAATTGGGCTTGCCTCTTATTGAAATTCCTGTAGATCAAGAAGGTCCTTATGTACACAGTCAAGTATTGGGAAAGGATAGAAAGTTTTTAATTGACACAGGGGCAAGCCGCACCACAATCAGCCATGATGAAGTCCCAGGGGCACCCCTCTCAGGCTCACAGAATGTTTCCCTTGGTTTTTCAGGACAGCCCATTATAAATGAAGTATCAGAACCAGTCCCCCTGGCTGTGGGTCCATTATCACGTATTACAGACTTGTTACTTACGAAATCATGTCCAGAAAATCTGTTAGGAATTAAAACATTGAAGGCTCTAGGAGCTATAATATGCTGTTCCCCGGAGGGAGTTAGACTTTTTCTGCGGGATTTCAAGGGTCATTATGTTGTGCGAGAATTCGATGTCAGATTGAAAAATGTACCAGATCACCTGTGGGCAACAGGCCCAGCTGATGTAGGTTGTATGCATATTACACCATACCGTGTTACACTCAAGACAGGAGTAGTTCTACCACGAATCAGACAATACAAGTTACCACCCGATGCTGTAGTGGCTTTACTGAAAATCATTGAAGAGCTCATTGCCCAAGGAGTGGTCGTAGAGACCGACTCCAATATCTGTAATTCACCTATCATTCCAATTCTTAAACGTACTGATCCCAATGCACCGCCAGTATATCGGCTGGTGATTGATCTTCGAGAGCTAAATAAATGTATTGTACCACAATACCCTGTGGTCCCCGATATCTCTTCTCTATTGACTGCTATTGATTCAGAGGCAACGTTCTTTACTGTAATTGACCTCAAGAACGCCTTCTTTAGTGTACCTATTGATCCAGAGAGCCAATATCTCTTCGGATTCAGTTTAAATGGACGAAGTTTCAAATTTTCCCGCGCACCTCAAGGATTCACAGAAAGCCCCAGCATCTATAGTCAAGCACTGAAAAGACAACTAGATTGTATTCAAATGCCAGTTAACACCGCTTTACTGCAATACGTCGATGATCTGCTGATCACCGCACGAAGTGAGCCCGAATGTGAACAAGCATCACTGACAGTTTTACATTACTTGGCCGACAAGGGACACAAGGTGTCTCCTTCGAAGCTACAATTCTGTGGTCAGCAAGTTGTGTACTTGGGTCACTTGCTGTCCAAAGTGGGGAGACAGCTCACTCCCGATCGCATTCAGTTAATTGTAAATATGCCACGACCCCGGACACAAAAGGAAGTGCGGGCCTTCATAGGCCTCACCTCGTACTGCAGACAATGGATTCCTCAATATGCATTTCTAGCTAAACCACTCATCCAGTTAACAACACAGGAGGCAGCGACTTCGATTGTCCTCCCTTGGACTCAGGAACATACACAAGCCTTTGAGGAACTAAAGAAAGCATTATGCCAAGCACCAGTTTTAGCAACACCATGTTACAGCAAGCCGTTTACACTTTTTGTTACAGAACGTGATGGTACAGCATTGTCTGTCCTCACCCAAGATCAAGCAGGTTCATATAAGCCTTGCGCTTATTTTTCAAGTACATTGGATTCAGTAGCCCAGGCACTCCCTGCGTGCTTAAAGTCTGTAGCAGCAACAGCATTAGCAATCAGACAAAGTGATTCAATTGTCCTAGGGCATCAGTTAACAGTACAAGTTCCACATTCTGTAGAGGTTCTTTTAAACAGAACCCAGACTCAACACTTGACTATAGCACGACTGACAGGTTATGAATTGACGCTATTCCAGCCTCACATAGAAATCCGACGTTGCAGCATCCTGAACCCCGCAACACTGTTACCTACAATTATGACAGATCCAGCCCCGCATGATTGTATAGGAATCATTAATGCAGTTACAAAGCCTCGACGAGACTTAACAGATGTTCCACTGACAAATCCAGACCTGACACTTTATGTGGATGGTTCATGTATGCGAACAAGTACAGGAGAATTAGTGGCCGCCTATGCAGTGACCACTGAAACCGAAGTAAAAGAAACACATCGTATTGACACACTGTCCGCTCAAGCAGCAGAGCTTATTGCTCTGACCCGAGCCTGTATTCTAGCCAAGAACAGAAATGTCAACATATACACTGATTCCCGTTATGCGTTCGGAGTTGTACACGACTTCGGTATGTTATGGCAAGAACGAGGTTTTCTGACCTCTCATGGTGCCAAGATTCAACATGGTCCCCTCATTCAAGCACTGTTAGAAGCAATACATCTGCCTTCAGGCATATCCGTCATGAAGTGCAAAGCACATACTAAAGTTACAGATTCTGTTTCCCAGGGTAACGACCTGGCAGACCAGACAGCAAAACATACAGCACTGACTCACACTCAGACAACTGACATGACAAAGACAATAGGACCGACCAATTGTATGACAGTCAGGGATCCCACACTAGATGTAATCGATATTCAGGCACATGCTACTCCAGATGAAATAAAGAAATGGACTGAACTAGGAGGGATTCAAACAGAACAAGGTTGGATGACGAAGGGAAAATCTACATGGTTTCTCCCTGACTCTATGGTTCAAGTCATGGTTAATACAGCACATAGTCCAGCCCACCTAGGAGAAAAAGCAATGCTAGACAGTTTACAAAATCTTTGGAGCAATAAACACTTACGAGCAGCAGCAAAACAGAAAGTGCGTACTTGCATGATCTGTTGTCAGTTCAATCCAGGTAAAAGCGTCCCTGTAGAGCAAGGTGGATTTCATCCTCCCGATCACCCTTTTGAAGTCCTCCAGATGGATTATATCCAGATGGACCGTTGTCGAGGATTCAAATATGTCCTCGTAATTGTTTGTGCACTGTCCCGTTGGACCGAAGCATACCCCGTCCCAGATTATACTGCTCCGACCACTGCCAGGCAGCTGGTTCGTGAATTTTTCCCACGGTACGGCTTGCCTCGTATCGTGTACTCAGATAACGGTCAGCCATTCTCATCTGAATTAATGAAGCAGGTTTCCCTATTGCTAGGATACCAGTGGAGATTCCATTGTGTCCGACATCCCGAAGCCGCAGGCCTTGTTGAGAGGCATAACCAGACATTAAAGACACGCCTTGCAAAAATATGTAAAGAGAAAGGGGTCGACTGGATAGTCGCCCTGCCTGTGGCACTGTTCTACATGAGGATGGTTGCCCATTCAAGATCAGGACTATCCCCGTACGAAGTGGTCTTTGGTAGACCACCGAATATGTGGGGGACGCCCATTCCGAAAAAGATCACTGATGTTGATAGTAACATGTTGACAGATTATCTTGCCTCCTTGATGTCTGCACTCCAATCATGTCGTTCACAGGTTGCCGCAGCTTTCCCCGACAACACCGATGTAAAGCCGCATGATGTCCGTCCTGGTGACACAGTATTAGTACGGAACTTCGACAGAAAGAGTCCGCTGGAGCCCCGCTGGAAGGAGCCAAAGACCGTCCTTCTTACAACGAGGACCGCAGTGAAGCTGGAAGGCAGAAAGGGGTGGGTCCACACGAGCCATATCAAGAAATACAATGAACTGAAACCAGATCCAGGCTCGTCCACCCCCACCAAAGACTGTATCAAAACTAGTGACTTTAAAACTTCCGAACGAGAGAAAACTCCCCAAGAGGAGTATCGTATGAAGCTCCGATCTAGCAAGTCAGACAGTTTAATTGTTTAAGTCCTCCCCTAGGTGAATCGGTTAAATAGTTTCTGACATGTACCCCCTAGATCGAGATAGAGAGAGAGAAAGACAACTAAAGAAACGTACATATTGCAAATCACTACGTAGTCACTGTATGGTGACATTATTAATTATGTTTTTTCTAAGTGTTCTGATAATAATTGCGAGCATCTTGCTCCCCATCTATTACCCTATTTTCAAGCGTGAACAATCTGCTTATAATGTTTCTGCTGAACATTCTTTTAGTAAGCTACCTCCACATGAACTTTCTTACAGACTTGCGCTGCGCAACAACACATTCATTAGTATGTTACATCATTCCCATCAGACTAACAATGCTACCAACTGCTGGATATGTGGCCGACTCCCTCCCTACCAGAAATACAAGGGAGCTCTGCCCCTCTTTCCGTACCCGTTCACTCACAATGGCTCCTGCGGTGCCTGGTTTAGAATAATAAATTCCGTAGATCCTGATATTGCTGTTTTCAAAGGGAGCTGGGTTTGGGGAAACTTGAACTTAGTTCTGCTTAATGCCTGTTATCCTGACAAGAAGGGACTCCCCATTAGAATAGGAACTGATCTAGAAAACGAAGTTTATGGACTAGGTAATTACACAATTAACCTTATGATCCTTACAGTTGAATCCGAACCTGCTCCAGTTCTGCCCGCTATGTCAGTACTACCAGTCACTGGTGAATTATGTGTCAGCAAGAAAGGTTCAGTACACTTAGGCCATAGTAAATGTACTATTGTGGTCGAATTCAGTGATCAAGGCAAGTCTTCTTTTAGAGCTACCCGTCATTCCTATTTTGTTTGTGGTCATACCGCATACATACGCTTACCTCCAGATTGGGATGGTACCTGTTACATTGCATTCCTTCTGCCACCTGTTTTTCTAGCTCCTCCTGACTATCACAGAAATACAAATCTAGCAAAGAATAGACTCAGAAGAGATATCTCACTTGTCGATTATACAGAAACAGCATGGGAACAATACACCGATTTTAATAAAGGATTCTTTTTCTTTTTAGGTCCCGTCCAAAATAGTAAACTGATACGCAGATTAACTAGAACCCTTGAAGCAGTAGTGAATGAAACTGCCTCCGCCTTAGGTAACTTAACAGAAGAGCAGTCCGCTATGCGGGTTGTTGTTCTTCAGAATCGTCTTGTTATTGACGTCATCTTGGCAGATAGAGGTGGAGCCTGTAAGGTCATCGGGTCAAGTTGCTGTATTTTCATCCCCCAAAACGCACCATCTGTATATCAAGCTATTACACGTCTTCATAAAATTGCAAATCTGATACATCAGAATCCAGGCACCTGGACTTGGTCCGGTTGGTTCTGGACAACGTTAACCGCTTGGGGATGGAAGATCTTATCCTTCCTAGGCATTGGCCTAGTCCTAGTATTCAGTTGCTGCCTGTGCCTACAGTGTGGGCCAGCGATTTGTGGACTGTGTGCCACATCATGCATTGAACATTCTAGTTTACTCTCAAAACGTGAAAGAAAGAAAGAAGAGCAAATGATGTTACAAGAACAAACTGATCGATTCATGAGGATCGATATATCATGAAGGGTCCGTAGGGAACAAGGAGGGAATGAGGAAATATAAATTTTATGGTCAAGATTGTGTTCCCTAGCGTGTACCCCACCGACTCCATGTACCAGCTTAAAGTGCATGTAACTTCCCTCCTGTGCCAGCTACGAAGACGCAAATACATTTGCGTCCAACGTTAACATGTCCTCTTTCAGACCCACCCTGAATGGGTTGAATAGTCCGTTCCTAAGTATGCTATGCCAACGTCTTTTTGTAGTGTACCCTACACGTTTTTCAGCTCTGGCAAAGTAGGCCCTGAATTTCTGCCATCAAGCCATTTTTCTGGCTTCTGACTCTAAATTCCTCAGCCCCGGCTGCCTCTGTACCCGTGAACTCTGACTTACTTCTAGCGCGGCCCACCGTGCTCAGCTCAGCCTGCTGCCTGCCAAGACTGACTATAACCTTCGAGTTATCTGTTCCGCTCCTCGAAAATACATTCCTGCCTGCTAGCTTCAGTAAACATCTCCCTCATCTGTAGAGCAAAGGGCCAACCTGTCTCCGTGCAAGTAATTCATAGCTTCTGTTACCATGCTCCCATGGAAGGCCCATGCCCCCACGCTTCTCATGCAGACACTCAGGCGCTTATACACGCACTCACAGTCAGTATAGATTAGCTTCTGCCCCAGAGACCTTTCCCTCCAGATAGTATGGTTCCCAAACATCAGATATCAGATATGATAGAAGTACAAGTTGATCTGACATGCCAGACTTCTGTCTCTTTCCGTCAGTGTAAATGTCAAGTTTCCTGCACCCTCCTGCCTCACGTCAATCACACGTCATGCAGCTGCGCGCGCATCCAAGTTTCCGATTTCTGCTGACATTGCAACATTTCTGTTAGTGCCACCCCTTCTGTGACACCTATCTGGTGACGTTTCTAGCACACACCTCTAGTTCACGCCTTCTGATTACGTATTGCTAACACGTGGATACTGTTATCTTGTCTTCTCTCAGCTGTTACGCCTACCACATGCTTTCCTATGACAATGAATTAAGTATATAAGCTATGTACTGTCAATAAAATGTGGTGCGCACTCTTCTATCCCTTCCTGAACCCTGTGTGGTTGCGGGAACATGATAGCTAAGCTATGACCATTCCTTTTTAAGGAATAAAACCCCTAAGAACTCTAACACCACGGACTCTGCCTCCTTCTTTCCGATTGAGTTATTGTTGATTAAGTACTTACCTGCATAGAAATTATGACCGTAAATTAAATATTTACCACAGAACTACCTATTTGGTGGTGGGTCTGTAACTGGACTCAAACCAGAAAGTCTTGCAGGACTGAGAGAGACAAAAGACTCCTCTTGGTGAACCTGATGCCCAGGTAATAGTGTTTCGTGAATATATAGAGGGATGCCGGCATAGCCCCTTCGAAAATGTCTAGGAAAGAGACTCTTTGTGCTAAGTGTGCTGATGCAGTGGTAGCAGCTTTGGCGCTGGTAAAATGAGCAGACAGTCCTTCTGGAGATTGCTTTTTGGGCAATGCATGGAAGATATTAATGCAGCACACTATTCAAGAGATGGTTGTCTCCTGCACTACCCTACCTTTTTTCACTCCAGAAAACCCCATAAAGAGCTGACCGTCCACCTGGTAGTCTTTGGTACGTCCTATTCAGAAGCTCAGTGCTCTCTTGAGGTCCAAGCGATGGAGTTTCTGCTCCTCCTTAGAGAGGTGAGGAGGAGCATAGAAGAACAGCAGGGCGATTGTTTGACCGACATGGAACGGCATCACAACTTTCAGCAGGAAGGATGTCTGAGTCTGCATAACCAGTTTGTCCAGAAAGAAGGTAGTGTATGGTGGTTTGACACAAAGAGCCTGAAGCTCACTTATAGGCTGTGCAGAGGTGATGGTGATGAGGAAGACAGTTTTAATAGTTAGGAGCCGTAAAGCATAGCTATGAAGAGTCTCAAACGGAGTGCACATCAGATAAGGCAGAACCAGTTTAAGGTCTCATTGGGGCATTACAAAGGGAGAAGAGGGGAGCATATGCTGCACCCCTTTCAAAATTCGCATCAATGCCGGTAAATTAAACAACAAAGGCTGGTCTAGTAACCATTAGATGTTCGAAAGGAGCAAGAGATAATCCTTAACTGTGCCCAAAGCAAAGCCTTGTCAGAACTTTAGATAACTTGGCCTGGAGTGGGGCAATCTGGGATTGCGACACACCAAACTATATATTTGTCCCAACAACAGGCATGTACAATTTTTGGCTAGAAACACCTGGCTGCGATATTATCATCAACCACCTCCAGACGAAGGTCAAAAGTGTTTAGCTGAGGGCGTGCCCTAACCGCACATGGAGTGAGACACACTCTCTTGAGTCTCAGTGCCCCTGAGGCCTGCAACAACCAGGCCTAAAGCATTGAGGTGGGTGGAATTCCCCTGTGGACCGCCCTGCACACCTGGGGCGTTAGGAGCGGTCCTGGAGCCAGAAATCATCTCCCTGGCAATGTGCGGGCTGGTTTGCCCAGAGCGGAGAGAATGCACCACGGACGGTGTCTTCCATCTTGGGGCATGCCGTGGAGTCGTGGGGTGAGGTGCAGTCCTCTGGGGCTTCCCTCCCAACCCCCAGTGACTGGCCCATCCCCGTTGATCAGGAGAACCTGCTAGAGCGCACCTGCATTCCTCCTGAGGGGGTGGACCCGCCGGCCTGGACTATACGACGGCTCCGCCCTGCCGAGGTGAGAGAGCACCCGATTTATTGCTGTGCGCCATGGAGTGGTGACTGCTGATCAGGGTGGCAATGCGGCTCTGGGAGTGGGCCAGACCTGCCGTATTGCCACTTCACTAGAAAGCCTGGGCCTGATATTGCCGGTGGTGGCGCCTCCCTCCCTTTGGACGCACCCCTGCTACAGACTGCGGGCCATCGCTGCATCGGCCTGGGGTGTACTGCTGTGGGCACGGTACGCACTCTACTCCTACCTGGGGCGGGATCCCAAGCCTGCTTGCCTTCTTATCCCTGCGCAGCTGATCCCTTGGAGGCTTACCCCCTGCTCCGTGCTACCCTCCGGAGGCCTGACCCTAAATCAGACATTTTGGCAGGTTTTTGGCTGCAACTGGATGTTTGATTCCACGGTAATCCGGCCTGGGCGCACCTACCATGAGGTGTCAATCGTGGCTGCAAATTACATCCGCTTTGACAAAAAAGACTTCTGTACTTGGCCACTGGTGGTGCTTGGAGAGACATCTGGCTCCGCTGCTTACTGACATCCCCTTAAAGCCGGAGATGTTCAGAGACACAATACTCACATCTTAAGAGGTATGGGGTGATCAGCTGTGAATTCCCGCAGTGGAGGTTTGTTTCCCACCCCTATCTCTAAACTGCTCTCTACTGCGTTTGCATGTAAACCGGTGGACCTTTGGCCTTATTTACCACCTTATTACCCAGAGATCTTTTACTGGTGTGGACACCTGGTGATCTTCCAATAACACCTTTGGGATCGTGCAGCAGGTTATTTACCCCCTCTACCTATAAAACACTGCCTAGTCCCTTTGCATATGATCTGGTCTGGACTGTTGCTGATACCTGTGCTCCCCATCAGGAAGCAGCTCAGATCTGCCGCCATCAGTGGACACCCCTGCTGATCTTACCCCCTCGTCCTCTGGTGCTACAGCGTCTGTGCTTTGTCTTCTAGCTTGCCTTTACTTGGTCTTCACTGCTTGTTGGTGCTGCTGCAGCTCTCTAGCAAGAGGACACAGGCCTGGCCCACTAAGCGACAAATGCCTGAATTAAGTGCCAGCTACACATAATAAGTCACCAACAAAGACACTGCGAGTAGCCTATCCAGAGACAATCCAGTTGTTTATCTGTGGCTATAGTCTGGCCCCCAATCCCGGCGCAGATGGATCCCCTACCCGGAGCTGAGACTACCTGCTTACACAGGCAAACATGAACACCTTTCTCAAAAAACTTAAAAGTGAAATTGGCTGTCTTAAACCCAAATTAAAGGCTTGTCTCAAAGAACTGAAGCGAGATATCATGGAGATAGGGGGACAGGTCGACGACCTGGAGTGCGCAATAGGTGCCCATTCAGAAGACCAAGAGAACCTGTGAAGAGGAATTGCTACTCTTGAAGAACAGCACATTGATCTTCAAATGAAACAAGAGGATTTGGAAAATAGGAGCAGGAGGAACAACTACCGCATCAGAGGGGTCCCTAGAGGAGCGAAGGGCTAAAATATCATAGCCTTTACGGCAGACCTACTCCACGAGATTAGAGGCGATGACGATGCCTCCCAACTAGCCCTTGGCAGAGCCCATCAGGTTGCTACAGCCTCAAGTCGTCCAGACTTTGTTCCAGACATACTAACAAGAGTGTACTTCTTCACCGGGAAAGAAGGCCTCACGAAGCAAAACAGAGTTGACTTATAAGGGTCACGCTATCCAACTTTATCAGGTCATTGCCCCGGTAATGCTACGTCCTCGAGAGATTTCAAACCGGTCCCAGATAACCTACATGGGGCCATCCTTTTGCTTTGATCTTCACTTGGGAAAGCAGGCGTAGAGTATTACGTTCCCTACAAGAAGCTCCTCTCTACCTTTCTCGTTTCGAAAACCTATACGCCCAGAGTAGTCTAAGGTGTCACGCCTAGACGTGGGGGATGGTTGGGGGAACAATACTCCTTCCAAACTAAGCAACATATTATTCAGCATCTTCGGTCCATGGAGGGTCTGCACTCGCCCACCCCCTCTTAAGCAGCCTCTGAATGGCGTTCACCGCTCTCCTGTCCTGGTTGAAACACAGACCGTGTGCCTGTCCTGATGCACTTTTAGTATGGCTATCTTACACACATTTTCTATATCCCTGTTAGCCAGGTACTATGTTTTTGCATTGATAGAACCGATTATTCAGGCACACAGACTCTTCTAGCGCTGCCACTCTACAATGCCAGTGGCCTTTCCCATTGTCACTGCACGCTCCTGAAACCCCTGCCCTCACCGCGGGCTGGAACCCAGCGGTGGGCTCTTCCACCTGCCATGCCTTTTGCTGGTCGTGGGGGATGGACTCTGAGACCTGCAACGATTTTTTCCTTTTTGTGCCCGCCCTGTCCAATCCTCGCATTCAGAAAGTGAAGGTTCCAGAATGGCTTGTGCTTCGGCTATAGGAATATTCCAGCACTGGAATAGATCTTTTTGGGCCTGTTTGCCTCTCATGGTTGATGATTATTTCCTGTTTTCTTCTTACACCTATGGGGGAGGGGGGTGGAGGAAGGAATTATATGCATGGTGTTCATCGTCACTTTTGCCTGCTGCCTCTATCCCTAGATCTCTATTCTTCTGGGCTTTTTCCGCTTTTTCCCTCATAAAGACGATATAGCTGTGACTCGCCACACCTGTTTATGGCTGTTCCCGAAACACACACGTTGGCCCCTGGGGACGACACCTCTACATGTCAGCTCTACCGTAGCGATAGCCCCCTTGATGCTGATGATGGGCACCACCCCTTGTGTCAAATGTCTCTCCCTTAATGTGAAGGGTCTCAATGCTCCTACCAAAAGACAACAGATCTGGTGCGATTTACTCATCTACGACTCAGATGTTATCTTTCTACAGGAGACTAACCTCTTGCAATCTGACACACAATCTCCTTGACACGCTCATCCTAAATACACAGCTCAATTTTGGGCATCCTCTGCCACCAAGACTGCTGGAGTCGCATTCATATGCAAAGCAGAACTTAAACTAGGGGTTCACGGGTGGTAAGGGACAGTGAAGGTAGGTTTTTAAAAATTGTGATTTAACATAACACACAACCCCTCACATTGCTCAATGTATATGCCCCTAACCAAGCACAGGATCTTTTCCTTAAATCTTACTAAAAGACCAGGTCTCACAGGATGGGGACAGACTAATCCTGGGAGGGGATTTTATTCTGGTGTGGGACCCTGACCTAGACTGCAGTTCTACATCCTTCCAGGGTACTGGTGTGATGTCCGCAGCACTGAACAGAGCCTTCACAGACCTGGGCCTTTTAGATGCATGGCGATATCAATTCACAGACGCACAAGATTTTTCTTATTACTTTCACGTCGCACCTCTCATATTCCCTTTTTGATTATTTTTTTTTCTTTCTCACTCTCTTGTACAGGACCTAGAATCTGCATTTTTTTCTGACATCTCCAATCATGCACATCTGGAAGTGCTACTACATGACCTCGCCAACACGGTGCGACCCCAACCTCGCTGGCGACTGCCCCCCTATATCTTCAGTGACCAGGCCGATGTGCCTGAAACACGGCAGGAGAATTTGGCTTATTTCACCTCCAATGACCTTCCTGAAACTCCGCATTTTATTCTGTGGCACGCTTTGAAGGCGGCAATCCGGGGCGTCATTACCTCAATAGCAATAGCGTGCAGTTGGGAAGCAAGACTAGTAAAAACTGGCCCGGCTAGTGAGATTAAAGCACTTGAGAGACAGGACCACCTGACCCCCTCCAGAAACCATAAATGGCGCCTAGCTGTGCTCCGTGGTCAAGTGAGGGCAGATTGGACAAACAAGGCGGAGCGGGCACTGTTGGCACTAAAGCAGAGATACTATGAGGGAAGAGATCAGGTGGGGTTAGTTCTTAGCCGTTGTTTGCACTGTCAAGGAGCGAAAGCACATATTGCAAAGGTTAAAAGTGTAGACGGTGCCTGGGCCATATCAGAGCGCGACGAACAACAAGCATTCTATGCTTTTTATACAGCTCTAAATAAAAAAGAATCCCCCTTCCCTTGTAAAATTCAATCTCTTCTCTCGGTCTGCCCGTGGACCCCTCTTGACGAGCAGCACTCGTAGCTTATTGAACCTCCTATCACGCTGTCTGAACTCCAGCAGCGCTAAAGGGTCTACCAGTTGGCAAAACTCTGGACCCAACGGTACACCAGTTTTTTTTATCGCCTGTTTTTGCCCCACATATAGGATCACCTATTACGACTTTACAACTCGTTCTCCGATAGCACAGGTCTCACCTTTATGATGTCTATGGCTGAGGTAGCACTCATCCCTAAACCTGGTAAGGATCTTTGGACTGGGTAAGAGTGGTCTGCTTAATTCAGACACTCTGTTCATCACCACCCCCCTTTTCTGAATCATTTTGTCCACCATAAGCGTGGAAGGGTATACTCAGATGTGAGTCCCTTGCTCATTGCACCATCAGGATTCAAGCAAGCCGGGCCGACGACGGCTGAAATGCCAGAAACCGGTCCCCGGTAGCTTGTTTCCTTCCCAGTATAAGAATTGGCTTGGTAGTTTGGTTTGCCCTGTTCCCATCATGCACTGGGACAGGAACAGACTAATTTGCATGTAGCCAGGTTCTGAGCTGGGATGGTGCAGTGAGCTAAAAAACGGTGATGGATCAAGCCCTGATCTTTGGACTGGGTAAGAGTGGTCTGCTTAATTCAGACACTCTGTTCATCACCACCCCCTTTTCTGAATCATTTTGTCCACCATAAGCGTGGAAGGGTATACTCAGATGTGAGTCCCTTGCTCATTGCACCATCAGGATTCAAGCAAGCCGGGCCGACGACGGCTGAAATGCCAGAAACCGGTCCCCGGTAGCTTGTTTCCTTCCCAGTATAAGAATTGGCTTGGTAGTTTGGTTTGCCCTGTTCCCATCATGCACTGGGACAGAAACAGACTAATTTGCATGTAGCCAGGTTCTGAGCTGGGATGGTGCAGTGAGCTAAAAAACGGTGATGGATCAAGCCCTGATCTTTGGACTGGGTAAGAGTGGTCTGCTTAATTCAGACACTCTGTTCATCACCACCCCCTTTTCTGAATCATTTTGTCCACCATAAGCGTGGAAGGTTATACTCAGATGTGAGTCCCTTGCTCATTGCACCATCAGGATTCAAGCAAGCCGGGCCGACGACGGCTGAAATGCCAGAAACCGGTCCCCGGTAGCTTGTTTCCTTCCCAGTATAAGAATTGGCTTGGTAGTTTGGTTTGCCCTGTTCCCATCATGCACTGGGACAGAAACAGACTAATTTGCATGTAGCCAGGTTCTGAGCTGGGATGGTGCAGTGAGCTAAAAAACGGTGATGGATCAAGCCCTGATCTTTGGACTGGGTAAGAGTGGTCTGCTTAATTCAGACACTCTGTTCATCACCACCCCCTTTTCTAAATCATTTTGTTCACCATAAGCGTGGAAGGGTATACTCAGATGTGAGTCCCTTGCTCATTGCACCATCAGGATTCAAGCAAGCCGGGCCGACGACGGCTGAAATGCCAGAAACCGGTCCCCGGTAGCTGGTTTCCTTCCCAGTATAAGAATTGGCTTGGTAGTTTGGTTTGCCCTGTTCCCATCATGCACTGGGACAGGAACAGACTAATTTGCATGTAGCCAGGTTCTGAGCTGGGATGGTGCAGTGAGCTAAAAAACTGTGATGGATCAAGCCCTGATCTTTGGACTGGGTAAGAGTGGTCTGCTAAATTCAGACACTCTGTTCATCACCACCCCCTTTTCTGAATCATTTTGTCCACCATAAGCGTGGAAGGGTATACTCAGATGTGAGTCACTTGCTCATTGCACCATCAGGATTCAAGCAAGCCGGGCCGACGACGGCTGAAATGCCAGAAACCGGTCCCCGGTAGCTTGTTTCCTTCCCAGTATAAGAATTGGCTTGGTAGTTTGGTTTGCCCTGTTCCCATCATGCACTGGGACAGGAACAGACTAATTTGCATGTAGCCAGGTTCTGAGCTGGGATGGTGCAGTGAGCTAAAAAACGGTGATGGATCAAGCCCTGATCTTTGGACTGGGTAAGAGTGGTCTGCTTACTTCAGACACTCTGTTCATCACCACCCCCTTTTCTGAATCATTTTGTCCACCATAAGCGTGGAGGGGTATACTCAGATGTGAGTCCCTTGCTCATTGCACCATCAGGATTCAAGCAAGCCGGGCCGACGACGGCTGAAATGCCAGAAACCGGTCCCCGGTAGCTTGTTTCCTTCCCAGTATGAGAATTGGCTTGGTAGTTTAGTTTGCCCTGTTCCCATCATGCACTGGGACAGGAACAGACTAATTTGCATGTAGCCAGGTTCTGAGCTGGGATGGTGCAGTGAGCTAAAAAACGGTGATGGATCAAGCCCTGATCTTTGGACTGGGTAAGAGTGGTCTGCTTAATTCAGACACTCTGTTCATCACCACCCCCTTTTCTGAATCATTTTGTCGACCATAAGCGTGGAAGGGTATACTCAGATGTGAGTCCCTTGCTCATTGCACCATCAGGATTCAAGCAAGCCGGGCCGAAGACGGCTGAAATGCCAGAAACCGGTCCCCGGTAGCTTGTGTCCTTCCCAGTATAAGAATTGGCTTGGTAGTTTGGTTTGCCCTGTTCCCATCATGCACTGGGACAGGAACAGACTAATTTGCATGTAGCCAGGTTCTGAGCTGGGATGGTGCAGTGAGCTAAAAAACGGTGATGGATCAAGCCCTGATCTTTGGACTGGGTAAGAGTGGTCTGCTTAATTCAGACACTCTGTTCATCACCACCCCCTTTTCTGAATCATTTTGTCCACCATAAGCGTGGAAGGGTATACTCAGATGTGAGTCCCTTGCTCATTGCACCATCAGGATTCAAGAAAGCCGGGCCGACGACGGCTGAAATGCCAGAAACCGCTCCCCGGTAGCTTGTTTCCTTCCCAGTATAAGAATTGGCTTGGTAGTTTGGTTTGCCCTGTTCCCATCATGCACTGGGACAGGAACAGACTAATTTGCATGTAGCCAGGTTCTGAGCTGGGATGGTGCAGTGAGCTAAAAAACGGTGATGGATCAAGCCCTGATCTTTGGACTGGGTAAGAGTGGTCTGCTTAATTCAGACACTCTGTTCATCACCACCCCCTTTTCTGAATCATTTTGTCCACCATAAGCGTGGAAGGGTATACTCAGATGCGAGTCCCTTGCTCATTGCACCATCAGGATTCAAGCAAGCCGGGCCGACGACGGCTGAAATGCCAGAAACCGGTCCCCGGTAGCTTGTTTCCTTCCCAGTATAAGAATTGGCTTGGTAGTTTGGTTTGCCCTGTTCCCATCATGCACTGGGACAGGAACAGACTAATTTGCATGTAGCCAGGTTCTGAGCTGGGATGGTGCAGTGAGCTAAAAAACGGTGATGGATCAAGCCCTGATCTTTGGACTGGGTAAGAGTGGTCTGCTTAATTCAGACACTCTGTTCATCACCACCCCCTTTTCTGAATTATGGTAAGGTTCTAGAGGCATGCTCATCATACCGCCCCACTGTCATCCTCAAAACTGACGCTAAAATCGATACAAATATTCTGGCAAATCGTTTAGAACCCTACCTACCTAGACTGTTTGACCAGGACCAGGTCGGGTTCATACACCAGCATCAAGGGGCTTACAACGTACGTCTAGTGGCTCATTAAGTGAAAAAAGTGCAAAGGCTGGATATTTCTGCTTGCCTCCTGTCCCTAGGTGATGAAAAAGCATTTGACCGCGTTCACTGGGTTTTTCTGCGGGCGGTTCACCAGAAAATTGGCTTGGGCCCAGTCAAGATCCCTTGAATCATGGCCTCTTACACTGTCCCCTAGGCATGGAACAGGTTCAATGGCCAGCTCACCCAACCTATACATGTACACATGGGCACCAGGCAGGGCTGCCCTCTCTCTTCTTTACTTTTCGCCCTTGTGGTTGAGCCATTGGCAATCGCTATCCGCCAAACAGGGGACATCAGGGGCATCCCCTTTGGGGGCACTGAGCACAGGGTATCTCTAGTTTCTGACGATCTCTTACCCTGATGGACCCTAGGAATTCTCTCCCGCCGCTGATAACACTCCTTAGTTCTTTTGTGGCAGCCTCAGGTTTTAAAGTCAACCTGGCCAAATCCAGGGCACTAAACCTATCAATCCCTAATGAAGACATGCTGGAGTGGCAATCTCTCACCCCTTTTCAATGGGCTCTACACTCACTCCACTGCCTCAGATTGAACTTAACCCCCCCCTTAACAACTTGGATGCAGGCGAACTAGCTAGAATATAGGAAATCATTGCTGGAACTACGAATCTGGAAATCTCTGTGAATTTCATGGCTTGGGCGACTTAACGCAATTAAAATGTCTATCCTGACCAAAATCCTATAAATATTCCAAACACTACCAACCCCTTTACCACAAGCAGATATATTGTGCCTGCAGCGAGACTTAACCACGTTCATATGGGGCGGGAAGCGTCTGAGATTCCCCAACAAACTCCTTATGCTACCTAGGGATAGGGTAGCTTGGCGTGTCCCAATCTCCTGGAGTATTACTGGGAGTCACTTTCAATTTATCTCTGAATGGGTGGTCCGCGAAAGCGAGAAGCTCTGGTTCCACATGGATTGGGCGGTGGCTTGGAGACTGCTTTGGGACCTAGCTTGACTTCGACGGCACACCAGGCCCTGCAGTGCTTACATAGCTATCCCTACATAAACAATGGTGGATACCTGGGATAAGATTGCAGTACAAAGGGGCCTCATCTCCTTTTCCTCTCCCAACACTGACTTCCCTGCCGCAATCCTTCTCGGAGTGTAAAGAGGATGAGTGCCGCACAATCCAGGATCTCATTGGGGGACATACATTTAAAACCTTTGACTGGGGGGGGGCGTGGCCTGGCAGCGACGAAGATGGCCGCATAGATCAGCGGCGCTCCAGTGGCAAACCCGAGAACCCCTGAAATCCGTAACTTCTCCGGCAGGCAGACGACATCCCATGCCGGCATAGGGGAGATCTGCCCTTCCGACGCCTGCCGCTGCCTTCCTGGTCTCCGGCCGACCCCAGGTGGCGGAGAAACGGGAACAGACGTGTGCGGCCTGTGCGGAAGAGGCCCACCTCTGCAGCACCGGCCTCGAGTGATCAGCAGGCCGAGATGGGGAGGCAAGGTGACGGACTCCGTGATGCCTGGCCCCGGGGGGGCCCCTGCTCGAGGCGAGGTGAGGCCTCCCCCTCCCTTCCTGGACCGGAGGCAGCAGACGCAGACTTCCCCCCCCCAGGTATCGAGCGCACAGGGCGCCGATCCCGCCGCCGCGCCCCCGCCGAGAACCATCATCGCGCGGATACTAAACTATCGGGACAGGGATGCAATCCTACAGGCGGCAAGACAACATGGAGATATGCGCGTGGAGGATGCTACAATATGCTTCTTCCCTGACTTTACCCTCAAGGTCCAGCAGGAGCGTAGATCGTTTGACGTTGTTAAGAGGCGACTCCGAGAGCGTGGCCTCCGCTACATGATGTTCTTCCCGGCGCGATTGAAGGTCTTGGTGGAGGGGAAATCCGTCTTTTTCAACACCCGGGAGGAGGCCCACAGCTGGCTGGAAGAGCGCCATCAACAGCGGGGGGCCCGGACCAGGAGGGAAGCTGGAGGAGCGCGGCACCCCCGTCTCCCGCCTCGTCGATGTGGTCGACGGGGAGGGAGCGACGACAACGGGAGAGCCAGCAACAACAAGCTACAAGGAGGACCCGCAGCCTCTCGGCGTCACCGAACCTGGAGTGAGGAGGTGGACTATATGGACTCGCACTGGTAGGATCCTGCAGCCTCGCAATGTTGGGGGAACTATGATTGCCAGCACTGTAGGCTGGCTTTGTATGGGAGGTGGCCTCGGCCTGCGTAGTGGGTTCTGCGAGACTTGATGGATAACCTGCACAGGTATTTGACCATATTGCTAGCTGCCAGTCGGGCGGGGAAGCAGAGCTGGATCATGGGAGGCCCTTACTTTAATATACGACACTGAACTAGCTTGAGATGTTCGTTGGACTGTTTATTGGACTGTGAAGAGGGGTCCGGGGGGGAGCCTTGGATGCTGAACTTGGTTGCTCCGCTCACCCCTGAGTTTATCGTTCTGAGGGCTACAGGCGCTCTGCTTGTTGGGGATGTCTGGCATGGTTGGCCGGAGTAGCAGGGTAGCAAGGTGGGGGGTTGTTCAGAGGGGGGTTAAGGGAGAATGTTTTGGGTGTTATTTTCTGTTTTTGCATTGTTTGCAGGCGTTGACTCCTTCGACACACACAGGAACGGGTGGGAAGGGGGTGGGGGGGGAGAAGTGGGCATTGCCTATTCGATTCAACAGAGACAATGGTAGAGCCACTCACATATAAAGCGCAGCACATAGACGTTTTATCCTGGAACGTGAACGGCCTGCAGAATAAGATAAAACGCACTGTGGTGCTGCAATACCTCCGCAGACATGCTCCAGATGTTGTCCTCCTACAGGTGACGCATCTGCTAGGAAACCACTGTAAGGCCCTAGACAGATTTGGCTACACCCTCCGTGCTCACTCTGGCTTCACATCCGGCTCTAGGGGAGTGGGCATACTCATTAAGAACTCCTTACCATTGGTGCTGGGGCGATGCTGGTCAGATCCCTTGGGTCGGTATGTGGCACTGTCTGTGAAATGGGAGGGCCGCACCTTAAACTTCAGCTCATTATATGTACCTCCGAAGCTTCATGAGTCCACGCTTCCTGATGTGGGGAAGCTCCTGCTAGAAATGCCTCAGGGAATACTGGTCATAGGAGGGGACACGAATGATTTGATGGATAGAGAACTCCGACCCAGGACCGAGACAGACTGCATAAAGCACGCCTCTTGAGCAAAGAAATAAGGGATGTCCTGAGGGAACAGGCGAGATCACACGCGCTAGCCACACAGCGGAGGGTGTACGACCTAGGAGTGGGCTCGGTATGCTCAGACGTGAGTCCCAGGCTCTCCACATCACTGGAGTCAAGCTATCCAGGCTGAAGAAGGAAGATAGCCAGAAACCGGTCCTTGGATGCTTGATTCCGGTCTAGGAAAGACATGGCTTGGTAGTTCGGGCTGGACTGTTCCCATGAGGCACAGGGTCAAGGCTGATTTGCATATAGCCATTGTCTGACCTAGGGTGGTGTGGAGTGCAAAAAAACAATGGATTTAGGCCCAGATCTTTGTACTGGGGTGAATGTAAGACATTGTTCTGCATTCTGTCCATCAACTGTGTTTTTTGCAATTTTCACCCCGAGTGGGCTGGGTATGCTCAGACGTGAGTCCCAGGCTCTCCACATCACCGGAGTCAAGCTATCCAGGCTGAAGAAGGCTGATAGCCAGAAACCGGTCCTTGGATGCTTGATTCCGGTCTAGGAAAGACATGGCTTGGTAGTTTGGGCTGGACTGTTCCCATGAGGCACAGGGTCAAGGCTGATTTGCATATAGCCATTGTCTGACCTAGGGTGGTGTGGAGTGCAAAAAACAATGGATTTAGGCCCAGATCTTTGTACTGGGGTGAATGTAAGACATTGTTCTGCATTCTGTCCATCAACTGTCTTTTTTGCAATGTACGCCCTAGGAGACCGCAGTTGGGTGCCCAAGATAGAGCGATCGGATGGGTCGGTGAGCACCACAAGTACGGCAATCGCGGAGGACTTTGCGCGATACTACGAAGACGTCTATCAGTCGCACCCGTCGAGGGACGAACAGGAGTGTTGTGATTTCCTGGCCCCCCTGCAGCTCCCGGTACTAGAACCGGCAGACAGGGATCTGCTAGACGCAGATATCACAGTCAAAGAAGTGGAGGAGGCCATGGGAGACCTGCAGACAAGGGAAAGCCCCCGGACCCAACGGGTTTCCGGCGGAAGCATTTGGATGTGTGGCCAGCCTCATGGCACCCCACATGTGCAGCATGTTCCTCGAGGCGCGGGAGACTGGACAGCTCCCGAGGGACCTACGGTTGGCCACGATCGTGGTGATCCATAAGGCAGGGAAACCACAAGGGGATTGCAGTTCGTATCGGCCAATCTCCCTCCTCAATTATGAGACGAAGGTCTTGGGGAAGCTCCTGGCCACACGCCTGGGTGCGGTGATCCAGTCACTGGTTTACCCGGACCAGTCGGGCTTTATGCCCCACAGGAGCACGAGATTGAACCTGCGCTGTCTATTCGGGGTCCTGCAGACGGTGACTGCACGTCAGGGGGTGCCGGCGTCTTTGCTCTCTCTCGACGCCCACATGGCCTTTGATAGTATCGAGTGGCGATACATCTACGCAGTCTTGGAGAGGCTGGGCTTCGGAGACAACTTCTGCTCCTGGGTGAAGCTACTATACACAGGACCACTGGCGAGGGTTCGGGTCAGCGGGACTATGTCACGGGAATTTCAACTGGGTCGCGGCACCAGACAGGGGTGCACCCTGTCCCCGACCCTCTTTGCCCTGGCATTGGAGCCGCTGGTGCACTGGGTGAGGACGGGCCCGGGGGTATGGGGTATAGATATGGGAGGGGGATGGGAGAAACGCATATCGTTATATGCGGACGATATATTGCTCTACACCCAGCGGCCATCAGATTCCATACGGCGACAAATGGTTGTATTACGCACGTTCGGGGAATATTCAGGGTATAGTATCAACTGGAGGAAATCCTTGGGCTATGTCTTGGCGGGACCCCAGCCGCAAGCGGTGCCCGGCTGCGAGGGCCTTGTTTGGCGTGCTGCGTTTCGTTATCTGGGGATTTGGGTCACGCCGTCCGACACTGAGTTTTTCCAGCTCAATGTGGAGACACAACTGAACCGCCTGCACAGCGACGTGCAGCACTGGTGAACCCTCCCAGTCTCCCTCATGGGTAGGGCCGTTGTATTCAAAATGATGGCCTTGCCCCGTCTGCTATATGTACTGCAGAGCTCGCCCTTCCCGATCCCGGAGCAAGTCTTCAAAACAGTGGAATCGGAGCAACGCTCCTTATTGTGGGGCGGGGGATGTCCAAGGATTGCTCTTCGAAAATTGCAACGGGGTCCCTACGAAGGGGGACTGGTGGTACCCGACATCCGCCTATACTACTGGGCGACACAGCTGATTAATATCAATGTATGGGTGTTCGCCCCACAGGAGGAGCCGGCATACCGAGTGGATCGAATGGCCCTAGGGGCGGCCTCCTACTTAGCAGCCCTCTACTCCAAACCACGGCGTGACCAATCCTTGCCTCCCCAAACGGCTGTAGTGGTGGACGTATGGAAGTGAGCAACAAAACTGCTTGAATGGGGGAGGAGGCTTACGGCCCAAACGCCCTTATGGAAGGGAGACTTCCTTAGGGAAGTGGTGAAACTCTGTGACCTGCGACAGTGGAGCCTGATCGGTATAGATACGCTGGGGGACGTATGGAGGAGGGGGCAGGTGGTGGAGTTCACGACTCTCCAGTCGGACTCCCAAATGGGGGATGGCGAATTCCTGCATTATCAGCAATTCAAACACGCCCTATATAGACATCTGGCACAGGTGGACCAGGTCCCTGAATATGCCCCTCTCGAGGACAGACTGCTGTTAGACCCCATGATTGACAAGGCCATATCACTTACTTACAAAAAGCTCATTAACAATGTTCCTGATATCCTGGGGCCACTGAGGGAGAAGTGGGTATCCGACCTTGGCTTGCTAGAGGACGATGACTGGAATGAGGCCCTGCAGTGTCCTAGGGAGGTGGCGATTCGAGCCCGATTCAGGTTGGTGCAGTTGCGCATCCTCAACAGGTCCTACACCCCACGAACAGAACAATTCAAGATGGGGTACGCAATATCACACTTCTGCTTGAGAGGCTGTGGGGAAGAGGGAACATTCTTTCACATCCTATGGGACTGCCCTAAAATCCGTATATATTGGGTGAGACTGAAAGACAATGGAGGAGGTAGTGGGAGCGGAGGTACCGTTGGAAGCTAGGTGGCACGTTTTGGGGGTCACGGGGGACATTACGTGGCTCAAAGGAGACAAGATATGGCTGGCCTTTGAGAGTATGGTAGGCAAAAGAAACATAGCAAGACTCTGGGGGAGTGACTTAGTTCCGACAATTGAAGAGTGGGAACGAGATATAGATTGGTGCCAGAGGGCAGAGAAAGTCATCTATAATAGCAGGGGGTGCCCCAAAAAATAGGAAAAGATATGGCAGGCTTGGAGGAGATATAGAGGAGAATGGATGGTTACCCCGGATGCATCACCGTAGGAGTTCCCCCCATGAGATACCACAAACTGGAACAGGCCTTGGACCTCGACTGGTAGCAGAGTCTGAACACATCGCCGGGGGATGGGCGAGGAGGGAGGTAGGGGGGTGGGTCTTATCCTGGGAGGGGAGGAGTGGAGGAAAGGGAGGAGCAGATTAGTTGACCCGCCTACATTCTGCTGGGGCATGACCTGGGGGTAGACTGTAGTATCTCCCATTAATGGCTGCTGTACTAGACTCAGTTAATGTACGAAGTATACTGTTTTCTCACTAATACCTGATGTGTCTTTTGATGGAGCTGTTTTGTTTCAATAAAAAGATTTTCAAAAAAAACAAACCTTTGACTAATGTAAGAGACCCTATCATCTACCAGACAAGTCTACATTGCAATATTATCAAATCCGACATTGGCTGCTCACACCCCTAAACACTCAAGGGACAACCAAGTCACTTACCTCATTTGAATCGCTAGTGCGCTCATATGATGGCTCTCTCTTACCTATCAAGTACTACAACATTCTACCCCGATTAGACTTCATTCTTATCGAACACAATGGCATGTAGAATCTGCAGAAGAGATCTCCTCGAAACAATGGGAGCAACTCTGGCATGACATTCCTAAAATACATAGAAGCATACCCTAGCGGAAAAAAGGAATATAAACGTATGACTAGATTGTACTACACTCCCCAGCACTTGCAAAAGATGTTCCCTGCCTCCTCTTCCTCCTGTTGGTGCTGTCTCTCTATTGGAAAGAAATTCTGAGCCACATAAAAAAGACCATTGGCTTCCCCATACAGAATACATAAAGTGTCGTTATATTGAGAGTCCGGCCCTTAGCTCTCACCACAATGACCCACTCCGATTGGCATCTTATCTCACATATGTTTGGTGCCGCTAAGCAGCTATTACCCCTCCATTGGAAGAAGCCCGCTCAACCCTCTATTGCCCTATGGCTCACTGGCCTCTGGCATGTTATGGCGATGGAACTCCTATCGTGCCAGGTGACGTATACAGAACCTAAATTTCACACGTATTTGGCAGCCATTGACAGACCACTTTTCCAAATTGGAACACACATGTTTCCCCCCTCCGCGACTCTGGGCTCTCCAACTTTTGGAAGATCTGTCACTCACCTATGGTGTTGGAATCTTGCCCGATATTCCGAAATTTGATGCTATGGAGGGCTTGATACCCACCTCTTAAACCGATACAGAAATTCTTGTTGATCTTCAGTAGGGCCACCCCTTCTCCTCTTGGTTTCCTATCATGTTTCCTTTCTCTTCTCTTTCATTGTTCCTTTCTTCCTCTCTATAGCCTCAGCTGGCCGCCTCTAGCAAGGCACTGCTATGCTTTTAATTGATATGATATCAGAAATGTGATGCATAATGTGATGCTGCTACCATACTTGTGTAGCCTGCAATGCAAATTGTACACTAGTGCAATGCCTGTTCTATGTCCTCTTGCTGTGGTATTCAATACTAACCTTTCAATAAACAGATTTGAAAAGAAAGTGTTTAGCTGTCGCTGCTCAATCTCGAAGCACGAAGTTGGAGATTTTCTAGGTCCCAAGCAGAACCATGCCCTGTTGCTGCGACAGCAGGTCCTCATGGAGGGGCAGCCTAATCAGAAGACATTTGCTGAAACCCAAGAGTTCTGCATACTATACTCTCTATCCCCAACACAATTCAGAGCCCTATGATGACTTGGGCCTGGTCGGTCTTGATCTTCTTGAGAACTCAGGGCAGGAGTGTGTCCAAGTGAGAGAAACTTTGGAAACTCCAACACATAGAAGTGCTGACATTGTGTGTTCTTGGCGGTGGCACAGAGATCCAGCTAAGGCTCTCCTCATTTTCAGAAGAGACATTACGCCAACTTCGGGAGTAACTGTCATTTGTGATTTGCTAGGTACCAACTGCTGATATCTTCTGCCCTAACCTTCAATGATCATGTAAGGTAGTTCACTGCCAGCAAAATCTTGGTGGTCCAGCCCTTTTTAGAGGCCCAAGGCTTCCTGGCACAGGGTTTGAGACCACATCCTGCCTTATATGTGGCAGTACCACAAGGTGATGGTGTTGTCTGTGAGCACCAGTACCATCCTCAACTTGAAGGACCAAAATGAAAGCTTTGAACACCAAGCACATGGCCTCAGCTCCAGAACCTTGATGTGAAGCTGGGTCTCCGCCGGAGACTAGAGACCTTCTACCTTCACCTCTCCCAGATGGCTGTCCCAAGCCAGAAGCAATGCATTGGCCACCACTGTCAGTTCTGCATGAAGGGAGAGGGCTCTGCCGCTGACCCAATCGTGGTCCAGTAACCACTACTGCAGATCTTTTGCAGTCTTCTCTGAAACCTGAATGTGATCCGAGAGCTTTCCTTGATGTTTGGCCCACTGTGTCTTTAGATCACTACAGAGCCTGCATATGCCACTTGGCGTGTTTGACCAATAGGATGCAGAAAGCTATCAGTCCCACCAGCCTTAGAGTTGACCTCTCTGAAATCCAGGACTGAGGTGGAAATGTCCAGAAATCTCTTTCCCGGGGTAAAAGCAAAAGAACAAACCATGTCCAGAATGGCTCAGGAGAAGGGGAGCGTCTGAGAAGGAGTCAGGTGTGACCTTCACACATTGATACTGAACCCCAAAGATGACAGGAGGGTCGAGGTAGTCTGGATGTGGTTGATGACTGCCTGGGGGGAGCCCGCCTTTAACAGCCAGTCATGAAGGTAGGGGAGGATTAGCACCCCTCACATCTGAAGGTGTGCTGCCACCGCCTCCATCACTTTGGTGAACACCTGAGGTGAGCACAGCAAACTGAAAATGCTCCCGTTCCACCACAAATCGCAGGTAGCGCTGATGGGCCAGCAGGACAGGTATTTGGAAATAAGCATCCTGCAGGGCCAGCGCCACCAAGTCTCCAGGGTCAAGGGCAGACAAGACCAGTGCCAGAGTAAGCATCTTGAATTTCTCCTTCTGGAGGAAGGTGTTGAGAAGGTGCAGGTCTAGAAAAGGCCAAAAGCCTCCGTCCTTCTTGGGCACCAGAAAGTAGCAGGAAGAGCAGCCACGTCCTCCTTCTGGCGCTGGCACTCTCTTGACAGCCCTTGTTCTGGGAACATCCTTATCCGCCGTGGCTCACAGCTAGACAACAGCAGTTCCTCACTAAACTAAACCCAAATGCTCATCTCTCCTGATCTCCACAAAATGGTGCAAGGGCTTCCTGTTGTCAAGTAAAGGACACTTTTTGATATGGCTAAGGGTTACCTGAACTTTTAACTAATGAAAATCTGCAATTTAAAATATAAAATGGTCTGGGGACCCGACCAGAAGTCCACGGACCACAGAAGATGTGCCATGTCTGTGGCGTCCATTTAGAGATAGCAAACTTGGCATTTATAGAGTTTCACACAGCCCCATGTGTCCCCCACTAAAGCCTCAAGTTGAGGGAATACTATGGCAATGGTATGGCGATGCCCCTGACCAAATGTAGCTGGCTAAACCACTGTGTACATGGCCTTGAGGTGGTGCAGCTTTGACTCTTTTTTGTTTAAGTTTTGGGTTTGCAGTCCAGGACCCAGGGTTCCTGACCTTGAGAAGGGTTTCAAAAAGAGCTTTGGAGCCCATGCCTCAATCTGCAGACCCCTAGTTAGGATTTGCAGACCTTGGGGGCCACGCAAGGGACCCTTAACCCTGCCTTGAAGGCAGTAAACCCCACAGCAAAATATATCCTTTAAAAATATATATATTTAGAAGGGTTCCTTTGGTAACCCCACGTCTGAGCCAGGGAAAAGGGATGCTCCTTCCACACCCTTACAGTTACTTTTTTTCTGATGCAGGGAGCACACCTCATGTACTGTAACAGCAAACACAACAGATGTTTCTCTGTTGAGGCGAGCCGATTAGAGTGCCTGGGTACACAAACCCTACTTTGAGAACAAGAGACCCTTATTAACAATGGAAGAAACTCCCTTGTGTAACAGGATTTGTTTTATTTTTTAATAGATTTACAGCAATTCAAGTAAAGAAAACGTCCTTGAGAAAAATTCTACTTTCATTCCGAGACTAGTGTAATTCTGTTCAACGTTTGTTTTTGTGCGTGTAGTAGACAGCAAGATTCTTATGTGAGTTGAAATGGAAAAAGTCACTTTTTAGACAACACCTTTTATTAGCAGCCCCTTTTCCAGAAATGGATCTGCACGAAACGTACCATATAACCAAACTGGAATATGTTTTTAAGCAAGTTTTGTACAGATTCATCAAATAGAGACAAAGTTATTAGGAAAACAAAAAAAATGCCTTTTCAATGGAAACTCTGACCTAACCATAACTACAGAGGTACATTCGCTGCGCCTGTAAAATATATATTTTATAAATATTAACTGAAAAAAATAAAGGTAAAAGTGATGCCATACTTAGGTCTTGCAGTGAGATAAAAAGGAAGGTGCACAGTCTAAATATCGACTTTTAAATATCGACCTACAGAAATATCGAGTTGCAAATATCGTAGGGACAGAATAACGAAATCAAGAATATTGACGATCAGAATATTGACCTGACGGTAAGAAATATTGTTTTTGTTAATAACGATGTTAGTAATATCGGTAGCAAAAAAATCGATGTTACTAATATCGATATTTATATTAGTGGTATGTATTTTATTATGTATTTTATAATTATTTGTTATATATTTTTTGTTAAGTATTGTACTTGTATTTAAATATACGTAAAACATTTTTAAAAGTTAGTAATGTTCTTTTAAGTAAATTATGCGTTTTAGTACTGTAGCGGGTTGTGGGTTTATAGGGGAATAGGGTGGAAAATAATTTAATTATAGTAAATTAATTAATAATGTTTTGGAAATATTAATGAATTTTAATTAAATTATGCATTTTAGTTCTGTAGCGGGTTGTGGGTTTATAGCCGAATAGGGTGGGGAGTAATTTAATTGTAATTAAGTAATTATTTTTATTTATTGGTATTGATAATTAATTTGTTAATTAATTATTAATTGGTAATTATTTTTATTAATTGGTCATTCTTTTTTATTAATTGATTAACTGATAATTATATTAAGTGTATTAATTTATTATTGGAGCGGGTTGTGAGTTTATAGGGGACAAGCGTGGGAAGTAATTTAATTCTAATTAAGTAATTATTAATTTTATTTTTGGGTATTGATAATTAATTAATTTCCTAATTAATTAGTAATTGAAAATTACTTTTTTAAAGTAATTATTATTTTTTGGTATTGAAAAATAATGTATTGTTCAATAATTATTAATTGGTAATTACTTTTTTAATAATTATTATTTATTTGTATTTATCATTAATGTTTTGTTAATTATTAATTGGTAAACATCTTATTAATTATTTATTGGTATTGATGAATAATTTATTGTTATTTAGTATTTAAACATTATTTATTTTAAAAAAATATTTTAATTATAAGTATGTTATTTTTAACCCCTATGCTATCCCACACTTTCCCTACTGTTGCACTCACTGGAGTGGGAATAGTAATGTTTACCCCTACGCTATCCAACACTTTCACTACTGTTGCACTCTCTGGAGTGGGAATAGTATTTTTTACCCCTACGCTATCCAACACTTTCACTACTGTTGCACTCTCTGGAGTGGGAATAGTAATTTTTACCCCTACGCTATCCCACACTTTCCCTACTGTTGCACTCACTGGAGTGGGAATAGTAATGTTTACCACTACGCTATCCAACACTTTCCCTACTGTTGCACTCATTGGAGTGGGAATAGTCATTTTTACCCCCACGCTATCCAACACCTTCCCTACTGTTGCCTCATTGGTGTGGGAATTGTAATTTTAACACCTACGCTATTCAACATTTACCCTACTGTTGCATTGTTAGGAGTTTGAATAGTCATTTTATTCCCTCCGCTATCTAATATTTTTTGTAATATTTTAGATAATGTAGTATATAATTAATTTTAAAAAGATTAAAAAGTGTTTTTTAATTTGCTACATATATTTATTTAATTTGTATTTATATTATTGTTTTATGTGTATATATGTATTTATAATGTATACAAAAAATTAAATAATAATGTAATTAATATAATTATTAATTCATATTAATAAGTGAATACATTATATGTGTATATTACATGTTTTTATACATTATATATATAATTTTTAAACATTTTAAAATATTTTTTACTGTAATTATATGTATTATTTACTTTATTTTACATTATTCTTTTACCTAAATAAACCAGATCTTTTTTAATAACAATATTTTTGACAACGATATTGGTTTTTTTCGATATTTTTGTACTCACCATAAAGTAGATGGGATGTCGATATTCTTGACTGCGATATTCTTGCTGCAATTTTTTTGTAGGTCGATATTTTGACCTTCGATATTCTGTCAGTGATTCAAAAAGGAACTTCTTTAAAACCAGAAAACACTGAGATAACTGTAACTTGAGCCTGAGCCATGCACTACATATGACCTGACATATTAAATTCTTAATGACAAATTAAATTACAATATTGATGATGTCATTGATGTCATACAATATGACATCACTGATTCATTGATGACATATTCTACGTATTGCATAGTGTAGGGTTTTTGGACTTGAAGTAATTCAACACACTACCTGTAGCCAATTTTCTGCTACTCTCCTTTTTTCTTATTCACTAACCTAACAAACACAATGCCTCCAGAGATTTTAGTGAAGTCACTCTGTTTTTAAACCTTGAACAATGGACGTCGATTCACCAAAATGCCAGGGGTAGTGAAAGTGACATCACACACCCTTTGACTCAATGACATCACAGGAAGCGACATCGTATGACCTTGGACCTTGAATCTTTCCAGGAGGTGTTGTCATGTGACCTTAATTCTGACGACATCACAATAATTAACATCACTGACTTTCCATATTAAGTACATCATTAATGTAAAAATACAACACAAACAAATGTCTGTTTTATATACCATTTATATTATGGTGCTGACATGATCTTCGAAAGTGGTGGGAAACAATACTTGCTCTGAATTGTAGCTAGTAAAGCAAATGAGACAAACCTCCTCAACGGAGTGTGCAGTGGGTTCTGAGACTGATAAAATGTTTTTAAATATTCGGACAAATAGTGCATTGTAAAGCACATTATTCACATATATTAGCTAAGAAGTAATAGGCTCACAGAGGGCTCTCATTAAATATTCATGTATTTTCATTGTGTGATTCCATTGTTTCAAAATGTGCTCTGGGGCCCCCATGTGCTAAAAATGATCTCTAGCATGTCAGGACCAGCATTTTATCTTAGTTGCTGCCTCCCCGTCTCCCCATATGTCACTGTTGCCCCCCCCATATGCCAGGTATTACCTCTAAGGTGCTAGTACGCACATTGTGCCATGGTTTCGCATTCTGCCAATACTTTCACCAAGTATACCAGCAACAGGATTTTTCCAAGGGTGCCCCCTATGTCAAGAATTACTTGTAGTATGCCAACAACAGTATTTCACCATGGATCGATTATGCCAAGGTTTACATCTATTATGCCAGAACAAGTATTTTATCGAAGGTGTCCATAGTGATCAAAATTGCTTACAGTACACCGACACAAGTATTTTGCCATGGGTGCCTCTCTAAGCCAAGTTTTTCGCTGGTACGTCTGGGCAAACCCAAGACTCACAAGCATAACACTACACTACCAGTCTCCTTCATTTACATTCACTCACTCACACTCATTCTCAGTCGTTGACACTTGCTCTCATTCATTCTCACTTACATTCCTTACCTTCACAGATTTCCACTCACTCTCACTCATTCTTACTCTGATTCCACTCACTTCTCACTTGCATTCCTTACCTTCAGATTTCCACTCACTCTCACTCATTCTTACTCTGATTCAGTCATACTCACACTCTTATACTCTCAATCCCATATTCTAAGTCACTCTCACTTATTCTCTGTCACCCATTCACCGATTCACTCATTCTCACTTGCGGTTAAATTCACTTACTGTTACTCACTAATTCTCACAAACAATCTCTAACACTCCCTCACATGTATTGTGGCTAATACATTCTCACTCACCCACTCTCACCCACCTGCAGTCACTCTCACTCATGCTCACTCACTATCTGTCAGTGAGTCTAACTCACAGACACACATATGCTGACAGACACAAATTCCCACACATACACACGTTTTGACTCTCATGGGCACACTCTCAGCCACAGGCACATGCACAACCTACATTTAAAAGCATTTTTATTACCTCAGCTGCCAGTGAAGGTCCATTTTTTAACACAAAAACGGAGGGTGACACCATGATACCCAAAAGGGCAAGCTACACCGGTCTTCTTGGCACTGAATGTTCAACCTCTGAGACAGTCAAGGCTGGAATGGGAGCAAAAGGCAGCTCTGGCAAATGATGACATACCAGCCACGATACTGTGCAGAGTGAGCAGAGTGACTTGTTCCAACAACTACAACGGGAGCTTAGGGAGAGTTCTCACCAAAGAAATGTTCAAAACAAAAGTGTGGAAAATGGTGCATTATACCACCCCTGTTTCATCATACATTAATGGCCCCATCTCCTTTTCCGGTGATTCCTCATTTTCTCTCTCATCCATTTTTGGAATCTTTACCTCCCTTCCCTAACCATAACACCCTATACCTTCTTCTCTCTGACTTTCTTTTTTCCTCTCTCTCTTCTTCATCTCACTCTCTTGTTTTTACCTCCAACTTCTATATTCTCTCTCGCTCAGCATCAGTGCCATTGCTCCCATCACTTTTGTTTCTCATTCCTTAGGATTTTTAATCCTTTTCACCATCATTCATTTTCTCTCGTGTGCACAGTTCCTCTTCCTCCATCCTTTCTCTCTGTTTCTCTGGATACCTTTCCCCTCTCTCCCTTCCTTCGCGTCTCTCTTCATCTTCCTTTTTGATTTTACTTTGTCTTTTACTTTCTGTTCCTGTCTCTATTACTTCTTTCTCCTTTCTAAATCATTAAAAGCACAGGCAATTAGCAACAAGGGAAGTGCTTGTCAAACCTGCTCTCCAGTAAGGAAGGATGGATTTGATGACCATGTAGAGTTTTACAATATGAGCAGGCTGGACACTGGATAGCCATAATTGGCATGGCACGAATTGTATTGGAAAAATGCAGGGATAAATCTGGAGACAACAAACAATTGGTGAGTAAATAATGACAGTGGACAGAGAGGTTAGCCATTATACGAGTTGCAAATGGTTTACGGCAGGCCGGAAAATATAAAAGTTCTGCAATAAATGAAAACAGCAACTTGAAACCAATAAACGCCAGCACACACCATCCAAAAACAAGTTGAAATTGAGAACAAGTGTTGAAGAGTGACTGGAATCAAATGGATATTCATCAGTAGATCAGTAGCTATCAAAATCCATGTACCAGCAACTCGACATTGACCATCATGTGTGGGTTAAAATGCAGAAAATGTCAAAGCATGGCATATAAAGTAGACTGCAGGAACTGTTGTTTAGGTTTGAAGCATTTTATTGGTAAAACACAAAGAAAAAGGGAAACAAGCATCCGTAGCAAATAAAGTGTCACGTCACCGCGGCTAGCACAGCACTTCTGGCGTTAGATTCTTCAAATGGCGTCTCAACTGAGGACTAGACCGCAGCGACATATAAGGATAAGCAGTGTTGCAGTTAATGTAACAATCCCCCCCTCCAAACTTCCCCCCCAACTCCCCAACCCCCATCCCCTCACCCCTCCCTCCCCATCGTCCAGTGCGTAGGCCAATCCCTTGCCATCTACCTCGGCCACTCTTTAGTGTAGGGGTGTAGCGCAGTGTTCATTCAAGAAGTCGGATCTTCGGGTGCCGTAAGCCTTAGGAGGCGGAGGTATCTTTGGGTGGTGATTTCCCTGAATTCAGTGAGCAGCAGGGACCGGAACAGCTGCCAGAGTTCATCAAATTGTTCTATATCCCCTGCCACTGTAAGGGACAGTTTCTCCATTCCTAACACATGCCACAGTCTGTGGAGCCAGCCGGTGACAGAGGGAAGCGTGGCGGTGCGCCAGTGTAGAAGAATATGCTGTATCGCTGAGCCCAATGCAATGGCTATCTGTCTGCCTCTGCAAGATCTAAGGGGATATCTCAGCCCATTTGGGAGCCCTAGTAATATGTATGCTGGGAAGCGTGGCAGTTCGGTGTCGAAATGTGAGTCAATGTCATCTATTACTTCTTTCCGGTAGGATTCTAGGAGTGGACAGTCCCATAGAATATGTGCCAACGTGCCCACCTGCCCACATCCCCTCCAGCAAGTGCTATCCTTATGATGGTCCATTTCATGTACACGTTCCGGGGTATAATACCAGTAGGTTGAAACCTTGGTCATTGTTTCAGTGAGTCCCATGTGGTATGCCGAATGCCTTGCCCTGTATGATACCTGCTCCCATTTCTTATGGCTCAGTGTCCTGCCTAATTCCCTCTCCCAACGCTCCCTCACGGGATTGTAGAAGTGTGAAGAAGGCGGTTGCAGTAGCTTATAAACGTCGGAAATTAGTTTCGCATCCGACGTGCGGGATAAGAGCCACTTCTCATAAGGGAGCAGTCGCCTGTCAGCCGCCTCCCGCACCTGAGGGTGAAATGCCCAGTGGCGAACCTGCATGTAGCAGAGCCTTTCAGTCTCCGGGAGTGAGTACTCCTGTCTAAAGCGTGGGAAGGGAATGACCCCTTCCGTGTCGTACACATGGCACAGTGCCCGGCACCCGGCATCTCGCCAATGGGCAAAGGCCCCTCTCTCCATCCCCGGGGTAAAGTCCGGATTGTCGACCAGCGGCGTGAGTGGTGATGGGAATGAAGTAAGATTATAAGCTATGTTGGTGGCATCCCAAACCCTTAGGGGCACTCTGGTGACAAAAGAAGCATATAAATTCGCGGGACGATGAGCTCGGTGCTGGAATGGCACCTCCTGCAGGGGCCGGCCCGCCTCCGCCTGGTCCTGGAAGAGCCAGTGCTTGTCCGATTCCCACCTACTCCATTCCACCAGGTAACGCAGCTGTGCCGCTTGAAAGTACTTGCGGAGATCTGGTATCCCTAGACCCCCAGCCTCTGGGGCCAGCATGGAGAGCGTCCTTTTCATTCTGGGTTTTTTGCCCTGCCAAATAAAGCGCGCAAGATCTGCTTGCGTTTGTTGAATCCACCCCGTAGGTGGATGGAGCGGTAAGGCCCGGAACAGGTACAAAATCTGGGGTAAGACCGTCATTTTGACTGCAGCTATTCTGCCTAGCCAAGAAAGAGTGCTGTGGGTCCACCGTCCAAGTTCCTCTCGGATCTTTGTGCTTAAGGTGGTGTAGTTAGCTGCCACCATAGCCGGCAGGGTGGGAGCCAGCTGGATCCCTAAATAAGGCACCAGATCCGATGACCAGAACATCGGGAACAGGCCCTGCAGGTAAGATATAGTGGCCGGCGCGAGCGACAAGTCCAAGGCCACTGATTTCCCCATATTCATCTTGAAGCCTGCCACCGCGGCAAAGGAGTCCATCTCCTCCATGCATACCGGAAGGGAGGTCCGGGGGCCATCCAGCGACAGAATAACGTTGTCCGCATAGAGGCTTATGGTGTGAGAAAAGCCCCCAAGCCTCACCCCCGTTGCCGCCGTGTTAGTACGTATCCGCTGGGCAAAGGGCTCCATATAAAGGGCGAATAACAGGGGCGAGAGCGGGCATCCCTGCCTAGTGCCCCTTTCCATGTCAAAACTCCGTGAGCTATATCCGTTCACTCGTACTGTCGCCGTCGGGAACTTATAGCAATTAAAAATCATGGAACGGAATTTCTCGCCTATACCCACTTTCAGCAGGACCTGTTCTAGATAGGGCCAGTGTACCCGGTCAAACGCTTTTTCGGCATCCACCGCTAACATCATCCTCTCTCCGGGGATTCGGGAGGCTTTCTCAATGAGGTGAACTATCCTCTTTGTGTTATCCACCGTTTGCCGCCCGGGGACGAATCCCGCCTGATCTGGTTCTATAAGGCCCGGCAGATGGGGGGCCAATCGGGTCGCAAGAATCCCGGTGTATAGCTTAAGATCTACATTCAAAAGGGATATTGGCCTGTACGAGCCGCATTGCGTCGGGTCCTTCCCGGGCTTAGGAATAACCGTAAGAGAGGCTCGCAGGAGGTCCGGTGGAATGGCACCGGGGTCCGCGAACGAGTTAAACAGACGGGTGAGGAGCGGAGCCAATGACGTGCAAAATGTTTTATAGAAAAGAGACGTGTATCCGTCCGGTCCCGGATCCTTACCGTGCTTGAGCTTGGCAATGGCGGAAATCACCTCCTCGATCCGGATATCTCTGTCCAGGTGTTCTGCCTGCGAGGGAGTCAAGAGGTTGTATGCCTCTGTCGCCTGTTCATCTGGGGGATCCCCAGCGTAAAGATTTGCATAAAACTTGCAAAAGGTTTCAGCAATTTGGGCATCCTCCGTGACCATCGTCCCCGTGGGGTCAGAGACCCCCTTCACCATCTGTCGTTGGTGCGAAACCCTGAGCCGATTCGCCAACAGTCAGCCACAGCGGTCCCCCCCAGTGTAGTAGGCATGGCGAAGACGCAGCGCGGCGTACTCTGCGCGGTCCATATCCAAGACCGTCAGGAGTTTCCTCGCCCCCGTGAGCTGCCTCCAGATTAGAGGAGCCCCCGTCCGACGGTGTATGTGTTCAAGTTCGCGGACCCGTTGGGTACGTTCGTCCCTCTTACTCTGCCGTTCTTTATTTTCAGCCGAGGAGATGGACAGAAACTCCCCCCTAAGCACAGCCTTCAGGGCTGCCCATTGTGTCGCCAGAGAGGTGTCAGAGTTATCATTGTGGGACAGATAGACCTTAATAGTGTCCGTGATATGTTTCACCACCGCTTTCCTGTGCAATAAGGTATCTCTGAGGCCCCAAACCCTGGGGGGGCGGGACACCGGCGGTAGACAGAGCGTGGTGGACACTGGGGCATGGTCCGACAGGGAGACTACTCCCATCTCCGTCGTCGAGGCCAGAGCGCGTACCGGGGCCGTGACCAAGAGATGGTCCAGCCTCGCGTACGTTTTATGTGCGTGGGAGTAATATGAATATCCCCTTTCAGTGGGATGCTCGCACCTCCAAAGATCATGGAGGTCCACCTCTGCCATCTGTGCCTTACACCCGGCCGAGAACTCCCCGGCTTGCGGGAAACGTTGTGCGGACCTGTCGAGGGACGAGTCAAAGACCATGTTGAAGTTGCCACCAATGACAACATGCCTGTCCTGCGTGGCCGTGATGTCTACCAGCGCCGACCGTAAGAAGCGTTCCTGCTGTTCATTAGGGCTATACAGGGACCCAATCGTGAAGGCAATACCCCCAATCCTAAACCTATAAGCCAGCAGCCTGCCTTTGTTTTCTGCATGTTTGTGGAGGACCTCCCCCCTAAAGTGCCGGGCCACCAGAATCGCTACTCCGGCAGTCTTAGTGTTGCTGGAAGAGAAAAATTGTGTCGGGAATTTATTAGAGCGGAGCCTATGGCAGTCGCGGGGCAGTAAGTGGGTTTCCTGAAGTAGACAAATATCTGCCTGGGTGCTCTCTAATAGGGACAACACTGCCCGTCTCTTGATCGGGTTATTCAGACCCCTGACATTAAGGGTTACAATCTTAAGGGTCGCGGGCGGCATGTGGGACGATGGAAATGAATGCGTAGAATTCCTGCTTGAGCGGAATAGGGCATGTGAGTGCTTCTCGGGCAGTTGAGCCCTGTTTCATGCACTGGACGAAACACCCTCCCTTCCCGGTTCCCTCATCCGCAACCATAACTCCCCGGGCCCTCCCCCCCAACCCTTCCCCTCCTGACCAAAACTCAAAACAACCCCAACATCCCCCCCCCCCTTCCTCGCCCTATTCCCTGAACAAGTTCCAGAACCTCATAGTCCCAGTCCGGTCCACAGGGGACAAGTCTGTGGTAAGTTACTGAAGTGGACGTCCAGCCACTACACTCCCGCCCGCCACCCCATCCCCCCAGAACTCCCAAACCTGCATTGTGAAAAGGCTGTGTTGATCTCCCCCCGGAGTCATCTTAGGCTGTCAGCGCAACATCACTCGAGGCTGTGTCCCTGGCCGCCTCCCGTACTGCATTGTCCATTCTGGCCCGGATGGTAGGCGAATCCGGTCGAGCAGAAGAAGCAGAAGACCGGCGTTCAGAGATTCTCTGCCAGCCGTCTCTGGGGTGCGCCTTCGACGTGGTGTGTGCCTCTTCGTCCGTCGCAGTGATTCCCAGTACCCCGCACGTGTCTTGGAGGGAGCGGAGCTGGTGCAGGGTGCCGTTCCACCGGAAGATAAGCCGGAAAGGATGTCCCCAGGAATATTGTGTCCCATGGTCTCTCAAGAAGTCAGTCGCTATTTTAAATGTTCTGTGTTTCTGGAGCGTGATCGCCGACAAGTCCTGGAAGAGAGCAACTGGGTGCCCTCGGAATTGCAACGACTGCTGTTCCCTTGCTTCACGGAGGATTCGCTCCTTAAGTGGGAAGTCCGGCAGGAAGGCCAGGATATCAGGCGGCGGCGCCGAGGCCCGACGCACCATGCCCACTCTATGCGCCCTGTCTATTCTGATGGGAAAGTCCTCTGGCTCACCCAGTATCTCCCTGAACATGCTTTGCAGGTACTCAGCAGTGTCCTCCCCTTCTTCTTTGGATGGCACTCCCCGGACCCGGATGTTATTCCGGCGGGACCGGTTTTCGAGGTCTTCATTGTGCGCCTGGAGGTCCAATTGTTGATCTCTCAAGCGGAGCACATCCTGCTGCAGTTGCCCAATCTCTTCATCCCTCGAATGTCCGGCTCCTTCCATGGTAGCCACTCTTTCACCTAGGCTATCGACCTCTCTCTGTACCTCTCTGACTTCTCCGGCTACCTCCTGCTTCAGCGTCTGGAAATCATCCCGCAGGGAACTGAAAAGAGATTCCAGGAAGGACCTGGTGACTGGTGGTTCCCTTCCCTCCGCCTCGAGCGGGCTTCTCGAGGGGCCCGGCGAGTGCTGCCCTTTGTCTTGTTTCCTTGTTCCCCTATTCAACATTTCCAGCAATGTCCGTTCCCCTTTCTTGTTCCCTCTGTTGCCAGCCATTGCAGTGGCGGACACTGCTTAAGCGAGCCTCCTCAGTCCGGTCACGGTGAGGTTCGTTCCAACTGGTGTGGCTCGGCTTCGTCTCCTCCCCGTAACACAGACTGCTATCACTGTCACCTCGGTCACCGGGCCCGCCGGTTATGCTACTGTTTGGCAAGTCCCGGTCCCGGCCCTTGGTGATTCACCGGTCCGGCTGCGGCCTTCCCTGACCGACTCCGCTGTTTTAAGAGGCCGTGCAGGCTCGATCCAGGCCCCAGCTTCTTCTCTACTTTCAGGCTGCGTCCTCCTAGCAATGTGCTACTGGACCCCCCTCAGGCCCCAGGCCGCAACAGCAGGCCGCCATTGCTCCCTTCGTCGTGGGCATCCCAGGGGCGCGTCCATCCACAGGCCCCTGTCGTTATCGGCCTCGCAGCTCTGCCGCCCCTGCTGTCTGCTGGTGTCGTCCCGGTGTGCCCACTACGCCCCAACCGACCACCTCAGGTTGCTGTGTCCGTCTCTGGGCCTGGGGTCACTCCGGCAACACTTCTGCTCCTCGTGTCGGTGTAATCAGGGAAGGCACTATCGTGTGGACCCTGTCATCTGATCACTTCCCACTCCAGTCTTGGTTCCTGGCGAGCCCCTTCTCTGATATGGCCTGTGCTCTCAGCCAGTCCCGAGGTCCCCCAGGCCCAAACTAGGCCGCACGATCCGGTGTCCGCCACGTGGCTCACCGGGGGGGAGGGGGCCGACTACTCACCTCCTGCTCCTTAGGCTGCGTCTCTCAGAGGCCGCCTCCGGTCAATGGACCTTCCGCCTTCGATGCCTTGCTGCCACCAGGGGTCCGGCTGGGCTTGTAGGGGCCCGGTGTTCACCTTTATCCTCCGGCGCAAGGCCGGCTGCTCTCCCGGCCGCTCTCCAAAGAGGCCTAGCTGCCCTGGTGGGTCCGATTCAGGGTCTACTCCCTCCGCAGGCCACCTCGCAGTGTCGCCCCAGGGAACCTGCCTCCGCTGCTCCCCCCACCGCTGCCGGCTTCTCGCCTTCCCTCTGCCGGCTGCAGTTCCCGTCACCGCTCAGTCCGAGGCAGGGGCCCGAGCCGCCTCGTCCGTAGGCCGCGTCCCCGGCCTTGCGTAGGAACCCCCGTCCAGTTGAGATGCTCCGGCGCCGCTGCCGGCCGTTTCCGGGTGTCCCTTTGTCTCGGGGCTTTTGCCTGTCGCTCCACCGAAGTCTTGCCCCCACTGTCGGGCAGTCTGTAGCACCCGCTTCTTCCCCGGGCCGAGTCTCGATGCCTCTCCTTCCCCCAAGGGGCTTCGGCTCTTGGCCCCGCCTCCGCTCCGGCTGCTGATCGCTCTTCGAAGCCCCGCCGTAGCGATCTCCGCGTAGGGTTTGGGCTCTGTGACGGACCGTTGGTTGCTTCTCCGTTTTCGCTGCGGTTTCCCAGCAGATCAGGGGGAGATCTGCGCGTAGTCACAGCCTAGGGGTTCAGGTTCGGGGGAGCTCGCAGAGAGTGCGACCGCTCACCTCGCCATCTTGGCCACGCCCCCAGGAACTTTTGTTTAAATAGATTTAGCAGACACCTTCCTTTTTGTCTCTATGTCCTTTACTTTCTTGAGGGCTTACAATTGTGTTTGCTTCCTAAACCCTGTGCCTCTCTGGAATGGCTTTTCCTGCACATGTCAACAATGCTGATATCTAATGGGGCAGCATTTGTATGAGTGAGATGTCGCTCCTACCTTAGGATGTGTTCACAAGTGCGTGGTGACAAGGCAAACCACAAAATCCGGGCTGCAAACGAAAAGTTTAAATCATGGAAAATGTTATATGCAAACATTGAAAAGTATGGTGTGCATTTCGTCAGTCTTGTTATAGTATATTCGTCAGCCTACCCCGACATGGTGCACCCTCCTCGGATCATCATAAAACTGTCACAAATTGAAAGTGGCCACAAGCGAGACGTTTAAACATTGTTTCTCAGAAGCGGGAGCCCATGAACCGAGATGTTTTAAAAAAATATTACAAAGGACCTACTGTTGGACTTTTTGAACTTTAAGAGCCAAAAGATGTGTACTTCATCTAAGTATTGACAAATGAGTAGTGTTGCATCTCATAATCCATGTGTATTTAAGCATCTAAGGGTGGGCAGTGTATTCAGTTAGGGTGTCTCGAAGGTTTCATGGTCAGTTAAAGATCGTGCGTTAGTTAATATCAGCTATACCAGTAAACCAATACTCTTCTGGTGATTAAAATAGTGCATTTTGGGAATTGTAGGAATGTAAATTCGAAAGGTAAATCCATTGGTTGATTTAAGTGGTGGCGCTACGTCACATGATTAAAAAGATAGAGAGGGGGTGGTGAGAAAATTACAGCCACGGAAATGGAAAGGAAAGAGCATGTTCGGAAGGAGATCCAATTATTAACGGTTGTAGGTACGAGAAGAGGTTGATAACATCGGGTTCATAAATAGTGATGTATTTTGAATAGTGCTCAACATGAGATGTTGGGAAACAGCGATTGACCTAATGCATGGGGTGATATAATACAGTGCGTTTAGGTTGTTGGGAGAAATCTGACAGGGATCAGTTTGTCTTTAGCGTGTGGTCACGTAGTTAGAGGGGAAAATGTTGGTAATGTGTTCTGAACAAAAGTAAGGCGCAAAATTTGTTGATGCACTTATTAACAACTGATTAACACAGAGGTTTGATAGCATGATCTAATGTCGTTGTCTTTTTTAAAATTATGGTGAACCCCTGATGAAGGGCCATGGAACGCCCGAAATGCATTGGACATATAATCAACTATGACTGAGGATGGTTTAATGTATATTATGTGCTGCGGAATTAAGCCTGGATTGGCGCATATGTCGCAGTAGAAGCTTTTATATACATATTGTCTCCCATTTGATACATAATGGATTTAGCATCAAGAAATCATGGAATATTGTCAATAAAGTTCAAATGACATTGGAAATATCGCAATACCTTGGTTATTTTATAAGGATTAAGCTGTGAGTCCGGTCTAGGAGTTAGATGTCGCTCCTACCTTAGGCAATATTTGTATTTCCATACAGTGAGGCTACATTTTCCACAGATATACTTCCAACGTGTCTTGCAACTTTAATTAATTGGTCACTATCTACAATTGTCATCTTTGTTAGTATTTAAAGGGGCAGCAACAGTACATGCTATCAGTGTTTATACAATCAGCTGGACTGTGTCGGAACGTGTTAGCAATTATCTTATTATAAGAAGACTGTGCTTTCAATTTTGTGCTTTATTTCTGCTGCAAAACATATAAACATCCTAGCAGAATTGTTATAATTTTAATTAGCTGGTGTATGCATTGTCGATAATGCTTTTTTATATTAGTAAGTATCCTATAATAGGTAATTTCCTACCCTATAAGGACTGGTTTAGGCAGCATGCTCCTGCTCACTGTGTCCAGAGCTGCTGTCTCACCAGGCGGGGGAGTAACGAGAAGCTTTGTTTGTCCGCAGTGCCCGAGGCTGTTTCTTATCGTGGGGGCTTAGTGATTCCATTAGCGCACGGGACTCCAGGAGCAAGGAGTCCGTGCGGTAGCCCACCTGCCCACCTGAGCGGAGGACCGCCCCCTAATTACCGGCATTACATCTGAACTCGCCGGACCCCCTGGCGCGGGTCCCGCTTCGTGAGCTCCTGCTCACCGTGTCCAGAGCTGCTGTCTCCCCAGGCGGGGGAGTAACGAGAAGCTTTGTTTGTCCACAGTGCCCGAGGCTATTTCTTATCGCGGGGGCTTAGTGATTCCATTAGCGCACGGGACTCCAGGAGCCAGGAGTCCTTGCGGTAGCCCACCTGCCCACCTGAGCGGAGGACCGCCCCCTAATTACCGTCATTACATCTGAGCTCGCCGGACCCGGTGGCGCGGGTCCCGCTTTGTGAGCTCCTGCTCACTGTGTCCAGAGCTGCTGTCTCCCCAGGCGGGGGAGTAACGAGAAGCTTTGTTTGTCCGCAGTGCCCGAGGCTGTTTCTTATCGCGGGGGCTTAGTGATTCCATTAGCGCACGGGACTCCAGGAGCCAGAAGTCCGTGCGGTAGCCCACCTGCCCACCTGAGCGGAGGACCGCCCCCTAATTACCGGCATTACATCTGAGCTCCTGCTCACCGTGTCCAGAGCTTCTGTCTCCCCAGGCGGGAGAGTAACGAGAAGCTTTGTTTGTCCGCAGTGCCCGAGGCTGTTACTTATTGCGGTGGCTTAGTGATTCCATTAGCGCACGGGACTCCAGGAGCCAGGAGTCCGTGCGGTAGCCCACCTGCCCACCTGAGCGGAGGACCGCCCCTTAATCACCTACAGAATTTAAACAGTTTCCGGGTCACGCAGCGCCGGACGCAGCGCGGGACCAAAGCCGGACGAAGCCCGGACAAAGGGTGGACAGTCTGTGACAGTCCGGGGCAGGAGGTGGCAGGGCTGGGCCAATCCCCTTTTATCCACAACCAAGGTACTCTGTGTCATTATTAATATTTAACTGCACGGACTAGCTATCCTGAAGCATGGGGAAACGGAAACTGACAGAAGACTCTGGCGAAGTAGTAGGGGGAGTGCCTAAAGGTGGGAAAAAAGCCAGAAAATGCAAAACGAAGTCATCCGGGAAGCGGCTGTCTCATGCAGGAGCCAATTGTGTCATGGATCGAATAGATGATCTGATACAAGACTGTGGGGACATACTGACTCAAGCTCCAAAAATTGTTGAGCAAACATGTGAGGATATTGTAAAACTGGGGACCAGCACGGGTAAAAGGCAGGATAAGGGGGTGGTGATAATTCCTGATATGTTTCTAAGTAAACCTGCCGTGGGGGTAGGGATAAATATTGTAACAATTGATGAGAAGGAGTTAAGCATAGATCAGTTGAATCTACCTGTAGAACTTGATGTTAGTGCTGAGGACTTAGAACCCTTACTTAGTAACAATAGGTTCTCTGTTTTGTCTCAGATGGAGAGTGACAATGCAGTAGGAACCTCGTTGATTGCCCCCCCTATCGAAAACTCCCTATCTTTGTCTGGAACTATTGGTGGGCATATATCCCCTGAGATAACAGCCAACCTCCTGTGGGTAATTATTACCCAACTGTGCGGTTTGGTTGAGTCATTGCAAGTTAAAGTTGATCTTTTGACTGTCACAGTTAATACCTTAAAAAATTATTCTGGGCAATGTTCACTTAATCCTGCAAAAGTTTGCCCGCCAGGCCCAATGAACAAAAGCGTGGTTGGAGGGAAAGTATTTGTTCCATCTGCCCCTTCGACTTTCAATCCACCTACACGCAGTCCGTAGGTGAGGAAAGAAAAGGGGATCACGCAATCCATAGGCAATCCGAATGTAAAGGGGAAAAATTTGGTCAATTCGCCCAAAAGAATGATCTCAAAGCCAAATGTTATGCCAGAGGCTAGAGCTAGTATGGGCGAGAATACAAAAGAAAGCTGCCGGCAAGAATCAAGATCATATTCCCTTAATCCATACCATCTTCACCGTAACGATTACCAAAACCGCACACAGGATGTGTATATGGTGAATGTCCCAAAAATACCTATAGGACGAGGCTATGAGACCCCGGACTCCCTAACGAATAAGGCAATCCATTGGATTAGGCACACTAGGGGGTGTAGGTCTGTTATCAGGGAGGACATTGTAAAAACTACAAACTATCTAAACTATGGAATCCTAGCGGACAAGAAAGGGAAAGGTCGACCGTCAGGTGGCCTGACAATCTGGATCAAGCGAGATCTTGCTGTAATGGTCAAGATAATACCCACTAATCATAGGGATCTCCAGGCCCTTATGTTGGAGTTTGTGAATCGAGACCCTATTCATATATACAATGTATATGCCAGAAGTACCGGGGGAAAGAACTCGGAAATCTTAACACTTCTGGAAGAACATTTAGAGAGCAACCTTCTCCATTCTAATATTATTATAGGAGGAGATTTTAATGTAACTTTTGAGCCTCTCCTGAATGATAACTGGAACCTCTCAGATGAAGAAGATAGGGTATGGGGGGTTCCTAAATTGGATCTAGTCCCCATCAAAAGGTGGACGCAAATTGCAATACAGCTTAATTTGCTCAGCCTAAACAAAGGAGTTAGATCCGCCAATGGTAGAACATCAGGTGATAAAAGTGGGGCTAATACATTTAAGAACGGCCCCCGGCAGAGTAGAATAGTATATTTAATAATAATAATAATCTTTATTTGGATATAAAATAACATCCTTAAAGAAGTGCCAACAGCAATACACATTGTAAGAGCAAAAATAACATCAATGATCAACTTTAAGTGGATAAAAGTTCCCACATTGCATTGTGCAGTTCCCTATTGAACAATCCAAGTGACGTTTAAAAATGACTTTTTTTTAAAAAAGAGGATAAAAGATACGGAGTTTGTTATACAGTGATTTACCGTGTTGAACTTGTAGGCCCACCCACCTTTAATAAATAATTACAAATGTTAAAAAAGAGATCAGATAAAATAGCAACAGCAGGTCAATAGAAGCAAATCATGATTGTGCAAAGGTAAATAAAATCAAATTACATATGGTACAACTTGGTTTAGGCTGCTCCCAACATGAGGGGAGCATGCAAAAAGTTGCGGTATGCAAAGCGTATAAACAGTATAAGGCCGATATTTAAAGCCGTGTTTTCTGGGCATAAGGCCGCAATGATTGCCTGTCTGCAGGACCGGATTCTCAACCTATTCCACTCCACTTTCAATTTACGTCTGCGCTGTATCATGAGTGCTGGGCAAAGACAAACCACGTGCTCCAGAGTTTCAGCCGTCCTGCCGCACCCTCTGCACCATATTTCATCTGACGTGCGACGCCAGCCTGGCAAAGATCCCGGAAGCCCATGTGAGTGAAGTGCTGTCCCAATATCTGAATAACAACGATATCCTGGATCCGTCTCAAAACGGGTTCAGGTCGGGTCACAACACCGAGTCTGCCCTACTTGCTACTGCTGAACACCTTAGGATGATCCTTGACGCCGGTCGAAGTGCAGCTCTGATTTTATTAGACCTCAGTGCTGCCTTCGACATGGTATCCCATGACATCCTTTTGTTCCGGCTGGAAGCGATAGGGATCACGGGAGCCGCCTTAGAGTGGTTCCGATCATTCCTTGAGGAGAGATCTTTTCGGGTCTCAGCCCCACCATTCATCTCTAAACCCCATCACATCGGTCAGGGGGTCCCGCAGGGCTCTGCACTTAGTCCATCACTTTTCAATCTTTATGTGCAACCCCTGGCCGATGTAGCAAAAAAGTGGGGCCTTACGCTGGTATCGTACGGAGACGATACCCAGCTGGTCATCACCTTATCCGAAGGGCCATCTGACTCGGCCACCAGGTTCAGAGATGGAATGACAGCTGTTGCCCAATGGATGACGGATAACTACCTGCAGCTGAATGCCAGTAAAACGGAGGTTTTGCTGGCAGGGAAGAACACCGCCCTCTGGAATGAGCACTGGTGGCCGGCATCGTTGGGCGAAATGCCAATACCAACAACCCTTGTTAAGAATCTGGGAGTCTGGATGGACTCTTCACTTACCTTCCAGACCCATACTAAGAGAGTGGCAGCTACTTGTGTGGGTCTGTTGAGAGGCCTCAAGCTCATCCTCAAATATTTTGAACCGACCGTGCGACAAATTATCATGCAAGCCTTGATATCCTCACGCTTGGATTATGCCAGCGTGTTGCTTCTGGGTGCTAATAAATCCGAGATCTTACGACTACAAAGAGTTCAAAATATGGCCGCGAGAACACTGATAGGGTTTCCTCGTTGGTGCTCAGTGAGAGCTACAATGAAAAATCTTCACTGGTTACCGATTTCATCTCGGATCCAGTTTAAAGCCCTGGTGATGGCCTTCAAGATTCTTAAAACCGAGAGCCCGGCCTTACTACGTCCTCTGCTGACCAGGTATGTCCCGCAGCGCAGTCTGCGCTCGCTGGGGCAACATTTAGCGAAGGTGCCACGTTTTAAACTATGCCGCATGGGTGGCCGCTCTTTCCGGGTGCTGGCAGCTAAATTATGGAACTCTCTGCCAAATTACATCCGTGGCATCGAGAATTTGCTGCAATTCCGGAAGGCTATTAAAACCTTTCTATTTCCATCACCATAGTCTCCCTCCTTAAATTCTCTGGATGGCCTTCTCGTTTGTTTCATGATTTGGCAGCGCCGGGACGCCCCTTTGCTGGAGCAGCTGTTGCGCTTAATAAATCTAATAACATAACATAACATAACATCTCCAGGACATGCAAATTATAGATAGAGTAGATAACCCCCTATCAGCAAAAATATCATATTGGGAACCACCAGTTACTCTGGGAAGGGTGATTGATACCATTTCTCCAGTGGACGTTGACATTACTAATGATATGCGTCATGTCCGCTGGTCTAAAGTCGTAGTCATTCAGGAGAATATTGATTTTATAGCTAGCAAGCTTACCCAGGCAATAAGTGACTTGAAGGTTGTAGTGAGTGAGGAGTGCTCAACTACTAGTATTGAAAGTGGAACCAGGATTCATGAGGCTTTTATTAAGGACCTGCGAACGCTGTCTGTTAAGCCCTCTCAACAAAGTGGTCCTTGTAACTTCCAACCTCCACGTTGGTACTCAGCAGAATGTAGGCAGGCTCGCTTGGAACTAGGTAGAGCCCTTAAAAGTGGCTCGAGTGTGAACGTACGAATAGCTAGGGCGGCGTATAAATCTGCTGTCTTTAAATCCAAGCGTCTATGGGATGAGCAGAGGTGGTTAGACCTGCAAGAAGCAGGACACCATAAAGATCCCAGAAAGTTTTGGAGTGTCTACAAGTGGGGTGTGGATAGTAATTCCGATAAACCACAGAACTGGGTCCCACAGGATAAATAATCCCATTTCAAACCGCAGTTTGCGATGGGAGATGGCCAAGATTCTTCCATAGAGGTGTTTTTGGAGGATCCCTTCACTTTGAGGGATGTTCAGCTGGCTTTGGATGTCGTTGTTCCTGGTAGAGCGCCAGGAATTGACGGTATCCCAGCTGATCTATTCTTACAAGACAAAGATTCTTCGGGCCCATATATATTACTACTGGCGAATGCGATTGCTAGGGTAGCACCGATTCCCCACTCATGGAAAGGGGCCGAAATAATCCCAGTTTATAAGAAAGGGGACAAGTCCCAGCCTGGAAATTATCGACCAATTAGTTTGATCGATACTACCCAGAAGATCATTGGTAGGCTTATTTTAAATAGGGTTCAGGTTTGGGAAAGGGATCATAGCATCTTGTCTCATTTGCAGGCTGGCTTTAGAACTTCCGTTAGCACGGTCGATCAGGTCATGCATTTTACTATGTTATACTGGAAGACCGTGCTAATTGGTAATGGCAGCCTTTATGCTGCTTTTATAGATTTATGGGCAGCATTTGACTTGGTCCCACGCCAAATGTTGTGGAAAGTGCTTAACGATATGGGTATGCCAGGGGACATCTTGTCTTTAATTAGAAAGCTCCACCAGGAGAATTTTGCCCAGATTAGGTGGGGTAGTCCTGGCAATGTCACATCTCAGTTCCCAGTTGAAACAGGTGTGCGCCAAGGTTGTGTCCTGGCTCCAACGTTATTTTCTTTATATATAAATGATGTTGCCAAAATTCTAATTGGTTCTAATGCACCTATTCTTGCCGGAGCTAAAATCCCTATTTTAATGTTTGCAGATGGTTGTCTCATAGTATCAAAAACCCCGAGCGGGCTACAGAAGGCTTTGTTAATTTTCGAGGACTTCTGTGTCGCTCGTGGTTTGGAAGTTAATGTTCTTAAATCCAAGAACATGTCTTTTAATGCGCCTAACGCCAACAGGGGTACTGTATATATGAGTAACGGGCCACTTGAGAAGGTACAGGCATTTAGCTATCTGGGTGTCTGCATCCAACAGGATTTATCCTGGAGACAGTAGATTGATTTAGCCACCCTGAAGCATCGCCAGCTCTCAGGAGCATTCAGCCTAGAGCACTCCAGGTCTTTGACTAGGCCGATAACTCCGGTGTTATCGGTTTATAATGGCAAGGTAGTTAGTTCTACTCTGTATGGTGTGGAAATGTGGGGAAACGAAAAACTAAAGGGGATGACTGTTTCCGAAAACAAATTTCTCAGAAAACTAATAAGGTTACCCCAGAGCACCCCATTGAATCCCCTATTTTACGACCTGGGCATAACACCAATAGCTTTAATTGCATCCTTGTGCCCAATCCTATATTGGCGGCGGATTTGGACTACACCTGAACTGGATACATATACCAGGGGGCTGCTGGACGTAGTTAAAAGTAACGGTTCCCAGAAAGTCAAATGGTTGGGACACATCCGGAATCTTTTAAATGATTTAGGTCTAGGGGAATTGTGGGAAGATCCATTGCACGCTAGGTTCCCACCAAAGAAGGTACTTAAGAACTTGTACTGGAACTTGGTGGCTACAAAGGTTTTCAGTACCACCCCATCACACTCTCTTGTTGGTTTATTTTTAGAAATTAAAGATTGTCCCAAACTTGAGGAATTCTGGGATGTCATCACGAAGCCCCTTGACCGTAAGCTCTACTTTCAGCTAAGAGTGGGAAGCTTACCGGTAAGGGCATTCTCTAATAGATGGACTAGTGGGGGCAATGTGGCTTGTCCGGCTTGCTCAGATGTTCCTGAAACCATTGGCCATCTTTTGTTTGAGTGCCCAATGTATGCGGCGCCCCGTCGAAAGTGGTTACGACGATGTGTAGGCTATTGGGAACGAGGAGAGGATTGGTTGCAGTCAGAATTATTTGCACCAGCCCTAATATGTTTGTGTATATAGCGGTGGCGAAATTTCTAGGCTGGGCATGGACGATTAGAGCCCGATTGCTGAAAGCATAATATATTAGTTAACCTTGTAGGCCAAGTATCCTTGTCAACTATCGTGTAATAATATCACCCATATTTGTATTGGTAATGGAATGATTTTATTTATGTATTTTATGAATTTTATAATCTGGATTTTAATCTGGTTTTATCTATTGAATTTTATACATGTACTTTTTTATATATGGAATATGCTTTTATGACAATCGTCGAATAAAGCTTGCTTGACTTGCACATCCCAAAATTCAGAACATGCCAAAGAGTGGAGGAGCATGCCAACAGGGTCACATGTGAGCCCACATCCAGCAACAGGGGGCATTCTTCCCAACATTCTGTGTTGACAAAAAAAAGTACCAGATTCCATATTTACGACCGCCATGGCCAGTAGTAATAAACCAGGTGTGGCCACCTTTTCTTAATATGGCAAGAAACATAATCTGTATTTGCCAGTGCCAGTTGGTGTATAATAACACTGTGTCATTCTCTTCTAATGAAGAGTAAATAAAATAGATACATTCCTAATGTTTATGTTTTAACATTAGCAAAGAGGTATTACCATTAATTCTCTTCAGCAGGAAAATAGGCCAACTGAGATGGCTTAAGACAGTAAGCCAAACTCTTCTAGCAGGTTTTTATGTAGTTGAGGTTTCACAGTTGTACACATATATTATCCCTTTCTTTCCCTATCGGCTCAGGTCACCCAGAGCCCCGCTGTCCCTTTTGCCTGAGATCTCCTTGCGTTAAGGTCTGCCAGGGTAATTTGCACCACTTGTCTTTAGTAGCTGTTTTGGCTGCATTCTATTGGGGCTCTGACAGGAGTTTACAAGCATTGGCAAATCCAATAGGTCTCGCCTATACAAGAACTATTAGCAATGTGTTTTTGCCATGTTGTACACCAGTGTGGCTGCTGTTCAGCATGGCTAAATGTTAGTGCGTGTAGTGTCCTAGAGTCGAGTGGGGGTATTTGAGCACCACTGACTGGATTTGTAGGAGTAGAGCGTCGTAGAGTGGAGCTGGAGGAGTAGAGTGTCATAGAGTAGAGGGGAGTAGAGTTTAGTGGTACAGTGGCAGAGAGTGTGATAGAGTGCAGTGTTGTGGAGTGGGGTGAAATAGAGTAGAGTGGGTTGGAGTTATTTGAGATAGTGGTGTGGATTGAATTGGAGTAGATTGAGGTGGATTGGATTGGGTAAAGTGGGGTGGATTGAGAGGAGTGGGGTGGATTGAAATGGGGTGCACTAGATTGGTTTGGGGTGGATTGGAGTAGAGTAGAATAGTTTGGAGTGGTGTGAATTAGAGTGGAGGGGCTGGATTAGACTGGACTGGAGGGGGTGGATAGGAGTGGGGTGGATTAGATTGGAGTTGGGGTGATTACAGTGGGGTGGGGTTGGATTGATGTGGGGTGGATTGGAGTGTGGTGGGCTGGATGGAATGGATTGAGTGGAGGTGACTGAACTGGGGTGGGGTTGATTGGATTGGGGGTAGAGTGGGTGGATTTGAGTAGAGTCACGTGGAATGGACTGCAGTGGATTGGAATGGGGTGGTCTGGATGGGGTGTATTAGATTGGAGTGTGTTGGAGTAAGCCAGATTGCTTTATATTTGGGTGGTGCAGAGTGTTTTGGATTGGAGTGCAGTGGCATGGCGTGGAATAGGGAGGAGTGGTTTAAAGTGGATTGAGGTAGTGAGGTGGATTGGAGTTGAGTGGGAGGATTGGTTTTTGAGTGGGATGGATTGAAGTGTGGTGGGCTTAATGTATTGGATTGAATCGGGTGAACTGAACTGGGGTGGGATGGGTTGGATTGGGTAGAGTGGGGTAGACTGGAGTTGAATGGGGTGGAATGGACTGCAGTGGAGTTGGGTCGATTGGAATGAGCTGGACTGAAAGTGGTGGATTAGATTAGAGGGGAGTGGATTGGGGTGGAACGGAGTATGGTGAATTGGAGTGGGGTGGAGTGGAGTAGATTAATTTGCAGTGGGGGAATTGGAGTGAGGGGGATTGGACTGAGTGGGGTGGATTAGATTGGGGTGGACTGGACTGGGGTGGAATGGATTGGATCGAGGTGAATTGGAGTGGGCAGATTGTTTTGGATTGGAGTATGGTGGCTTGGATTGGAGTGAGTGGATTTGGGAGGGATTGGGGTGAATTGGGCGAGGTTCATTGGATTGGAGTTGATTGGATTTGGGTGGATTGAAGTAGGGCAGATGGTTTTGGATTGGAGTTGGGCAGATTGCTTTGGATTGGAGTGGGTCAGACTCTTTTGGATTGGAGTGGGGCTAATGGGGTGAGGCACATTGTTTTAGATTGGAGTGGGGTAGCGGTAGGAACTCCGCTATAGCGCTGCTGATAGCGTTTGTTCTATTGTTTTAATTGCGCCATTTTAAAGGGTATTATGTTTGACAACGCTGCTTTGTGCTAGGGACTGCTGTGTCACACACCTCACTGCCCACATCCCGGTCCGCCACGGCAAGTGCCGATAGTACGGAGGGTGAAGACAGGGCTTTCCACGCACCCTCACTTCCGGTAACTCCCGCTTCCGGCAGCTGAGCGTGCTAGTTGTTTGGGGACACCCAGCCCATAAAGAAGGCTTTCCCTTACGCGGACTCAGCAGCAGTAGGAACTCCGATATAGAGCTACTGATAGCGTTTGTTCTATTGTTTTAATTGCGCCATTTTAAAGGGTATTCTGTTTGACAACACTGCTTTGTTCTAGGGACTGCTGTGTCACTCACCTCACTGCCCACACCCCGGTCCGTCACGGCAAGTGCTGATTGTACAGAGGGTGAAGACAGGGCTTTCCACGCACCCTCACTTCTGGTAACTCCCGCTTACGGCAGCTGAGCGTGCTAGTTGTTTGGGACACCCAGCCTAAATAAACCTATGACCGTGCGAACGCGCAGCCAGAGGCAAGCCCGTCCGCGCCCGTCCAAGACCGAAACGCGACCAGCGCTAGTCACGCTGTCCGTTTGGACCTCGCAACCCAGCCCAGCTTGTCCTGGACTTCTGAACAACTAAAAGAACTAAAAGCCCTGAGGCCTAAACAATGTGAGAATCCATACCACCTCGAACTTGATGTTGACTCCCTGGAGGGCGATAAATTCTGCTCCTTCAGGTTCAATACTAGAAGTGATAAAGGATTGGTAATGGGCCCAGAACGCATCTATAAAGTTTGCCTAGTCAACTGTAGATCTTTTCCCAAACATACGGAAGACATTTGGCTTTCCCTGATGAATGAACATTGGGATATAATGTTCCTAACTGAGACTTGGCTTGGGGACAATAGCAACCCGGACATATCCTTGGCAATTCCACCGGGGTACAGGATAGCCACTGTTCATAGAGAAAATAATAGACTGGGAGGAGGAATTGCGACAATATTGAGGGAGGACTGAACTATTACTCACAAAAAAAAAGAACGAGTGGGGTCAATTGAGGCCTTGCTGTACTGTATTAAATTCTCACCTACCTCATTGTTTACTGGAATACTAGTGTATAGACCACCTGACTCATCAGCTGTGCACCTTTCCGATTTATATGACATCATTGCAGACCTATCTCTGAAATACACCAATCTTACGGTACTTGGGGACTTTAATGTCCATATGGACAATGAAAACTGCCCCCTTGCCTCTAATTGAATGATACTTTCCAAGGGCTAAATCTAATGCAAAAAGTAACATCACCCACACATAAGGTGGGACACATATTAGACCTTATCTTTACTAATGACCGACTTTTAGAAGTCAAAACACCTCTCCAGCTAACTTGGTCAGACCATCGACTTATACCTTTCAACTTGACCCGCACCTCCAGCTTTAAACAGGGGGTCCTCACTCATGAGACTATAAGGAACTGGAAGAAAATGGATTTAAAATCACTAGAAGAAGAACTATTAAACACCTCCCCGGAGCTAACAGGCGAGCTTAGCCAGGATAATTCCATCTTTCGCCACGGGTGTCGTCAGCACTCGATAATATTATTCCAAAAAATCAGTAAAGAGCGCTAGGAAGGAACCCTCTGCTACCTGGTTCTCCACAGAACTTCGGACATGTAAAAGTGCCTGTAAAAAACTTGAGCGTACATGGAGAAAACACTACGATACTGCAGCTAAAAATGCATATAAAATGGATCTGAAGAAATTTAAGTAATTTAAACAACACGCTATTAGGGATTATATATATTACAGAGCAGATTAAAAACTCAAAAAACCCGACTAAAGAGATCTTTAACCTAGTGCAAGGATTTGTTAAACCACAAGCTTTAAAGAGCTCGGTCATCTCTTCACCTGCTCTCTGTGAAGATCTTGCCATTTATTCTCAGGAGAAAATCCAGACAATTGATAGGTCCTTCTCGCAGGCAGAGAAGATAGACAACTCCCCCTGTGTTTCCCAACCAGTGAGTCATTGGTCAGAATTCGGCCCGTTCAGTTTGGATATTTCACTCGTTGATCTAAATAGTATAAATTCAGGCTCACCTATGGATCCCTGTCCGGCCAGATTTTTTAAACCACTGGCCACGGTCCTCCATCCTGTTCTTACTGCTATTTGGAATTCCTGTCTGAGATTAGGTTCCTTCCCTGCACCCTGGAAGACAGCATATGTGAGACCAATCCTAAAAAAAGAAGATGCTGATCCTACCGTCCTCAAATATTATAGGCCAATCTCTCTTCTCCCCATACCGGCAAAAATCCTGGAGAAAGAGGTCCAGAGACAGTTAACAGCTCACCTCAAGTCCAATGCCCTCCTTCACGATTCGCAGTCAAGCTTTAGGGCCGGCTATAGCATTGAGACAGCTCTGCTGGAGGTGGCGGAGACTGTGCGTGCAACAGTTGATCAGGGAAATTTCGCAATGCTGGTGCTATTAGACCTCTCTGCGGCCTTTGATACGGTCTCTCACCGGATATTGATCAAAAGGTTCGAAAGGATGGGGGTAGTGGGCACTGTGCTTGATTGGTTAAAATCATTCCTTGAAGACAGGCACCAGTTAATCTCCCTCCATCCCCACATTTCATCGGCAAAAGCTCTTACATGTGGTGTGCCCCAAGGGTCGGCATTAAGCCCTACACTCTTTAATGCCTATCTTGCCCCACTTGCCTATCTGGTTGAGGAATGGGATGTTAAGGTTATCTCCTACTCTGATGACACCCAGTTGGTGTTCTCCTTCAAGGAGCACCCGGAGGCAGCTTTCTTCAACTTCAGGCAGTGTCTGCTCAATATTGCATCTTGGATGACAGACAACTGCCTGAAGTTAAACACTGATAAAACGGAGGGGTTATCTTTTCATCAGGCACAACCGCCAAGAGCAGAGCTATGGTGGCCGAGGGAGCTGAATCCCCCACCAGAACCTGCTCAGGTTGCAAAAAACCTGGGCTTTAAATTTGATTCTGCTCTCTCAGGCAAAGCACAGGTTAATCATGTCTCCTCTCAAGTTTTGGAAATTAAAAACGCTTCGTAGGTTTCTTCATTTTCTCCCTATGGATAGCAGGAAGACAGAGGTACATGCCTTGATTATCTCACAATTAGACTATTCCAATAGTCTTTATCTGGGCCTCCCTGCATATCTAATTAGGAAACTTCAGATCATTCAAAATGCAGCTGCTAGGTTGATTAGGAACATCCCACTCCGTCATCACATCTCTCCCCACCTGCTGAGCCTTCATTGGCCCCCAGTAAAGAGAAGAATAGAGTTTAAAGATTAACCATAGCACGCAGGGCTTTGACAGAGAGAGGCCCCAAGTACCTCAAAGCTAGAGTACAGAAATACACCAGCTATAAAAAGTGCTTATCGGCAGTTGTTCGTTCACTGTAGAAACAGCTGCACTCTGGAACACCATGCCGATGCATATCAGGAAAGCCAAGACAGAGAGACTGTTTAGGAAAACTTTGAAAATCTGTCTGTTTAGCCTTCCATGAATTTCCTAGCCTTCTCCATCCTGCTGCTGCTAGCGCCGGGACACCCCCGTTGGGGGTAGCCATGCGCTTTAAAAGTGGTAATAATAATAATAATAATAATAATAATTATTGTTTTGGAATGGAATGGGGCAGATTGTTTTGGAATGGAGTGGAGCAGTTTATTTTGGATTGAGTGGGGTGGATTGGGGAGGGAGTGGGGTTGATTGGAGTGGGGTAGACTAGATTGGGCTGGTTTTGTTTGGTGTGGGGTGGATTGGATTCAAGTGGGGTGGATTGGAGTGGGGCGAATTGGGATGGAGATGGTGGATTGAGGTGAGGTGGATTGGATTGGATTGGAGTAGGGTGAAATGGAGTGGGTGGAATCGAGTGGAGCAGATTGGAGTGGGGCAGATTGAATGGGGCAGATTGCTTTGAACTGGAGTGGCGGAGATTGGAGTGGGGTAGATAGTTTTGTATTGGAGTGGGGAAGACTGAAGTGGGATGGATTGAATTGGGACAATTGTTGTGGATTTAAGTGGGGCAGATTGGAGTGGGCAGATTGTTTTGGACTGGAGTGGGGCGGACTGGAGTGGGGCAGACTGGAGTGGGGCGGACTGGAGTGGGGCGGATTGGAGTGGGGCAGATTAGAGTGGGGCACACTGTTTTGGATTGGAGTGGGGCAGATTGGTGGGGTGGATTGGAGCGGGCAGATTATTTTGAATTGGAGTAGGGCAGATTGGAGTGGAGCGGATTGTTTTGGACTGGAGTGGGGTGGATTAGAGTGGGTCAGATTGTTTTGGATTTAAGTGAGGTATATTGGAGTGGAGCAGATTGGGGTGGTGGCAAATTCGAGCAAATGGTTAAGCAACAGGCAGACTCCAAGCCCTTTCTGGATACAAGAATGTCTTGCAAGGGAGACGAATGCGCAAGTGCATGGTCTCGCAAGTGAGATGCATGCACTAGCACATGGTCTTGCAAGTGAGACACATGCACTAGTGCATGGTCTCGCAGGCTCGACCCTAAAAAAAGAACAAAGGGGAGCATGGGACTGAAAGAAAAGCAAAGCAGCGTCCTACTTTGCAAAGAAGGGGCAGGAGCCAATTCTGAGCAGGGCTCTTGAGAAGCAGGCATCAGGCAGGGTCCGATATGGAAGGCAGCCCTGTGTGTTCTGCGAGGGCAATCGGGGTGTTCAGAATGTGCTGTTAATTGCCTGGCACTGCTAGGTGGTGTGGGGAATCGGCTGGAAAGTATCACTATCAGGTAATATACATTCAAAATAAATAATGCATGCTAAAACTTTACCTGAATATTTAGAGGCGAGAGGGACAACCAGGGTTCCTGCAATCAGATCAGCTAGCTTATTGACTAAAGTCCAACTGTAGTGTAATTACTAAGGTGCATGAACTCTCCACGACCCGACCCGTGCTCTTTGCTTTTGCTCCCACAGAATGACTTCAGATGCATTCGGAAATTACTTAGGCCTTTCAAGCACAGGGCTTTCTTTTTTGTACACTTTTTAAGAACCTGGGGAACCGCTCAATGTAAGCCATGGCCAGTCTGTCTGTAGCCCAGGGGGCACAGTGACAGTGCCAGGAGTCGCAACTGCAACCCTTGACGACCCCTAAATGACATTCATGACTTGAACACCCTCCAAAAAAGTTCGTATATTATTGACTTTATTGTAATCACCCTATTAAATACTTGAAATGGCCCTGGGGGTCAGAGTGTGCCCACCCTGCCCTCTTATTGGGTTAAAAAAAATGTAAGGATTCGAGTCCTGTAATAGGAGCCACATTAGGTTTGATGCTGCCGATAGCCAACCGGAACACTCACAACAGCGGTACAGGTCCCACAATAACTAAATGGTTAACAGGGGAATACGCTTTCACAGCCAATCGGAAGTCCCTATTGTTTTTAAGTTTCAATATTGTGGGACTCCTGCAGAATTAACCGTCCAGCTTTATCTAACTCTTTCTGAGCATTAACCCTTTCAGGCCCAATCTGAGTCACTCTTTAAACACTAATATCTCAAAAACGGCTGAACGGACTTATACCACATCACAATAAGGCAAGTTTTTGAAAGAAGCTCTGTTTGCCAAATTTACTGAAAAACTATTTTGTATTTTTCAGTGTCAGAGAGCAAAATTTCCTATGGAAAAAAACAAATCTCACTTTTGCCCACCCCTCTTTTTTCTTGGCCTCTGCTTGACAGATCAGCGCAAAACCTGAAAAGAGCCAAAGTTAATGACTGCACCAAAGTAAATGGTGGAAAAAATGCTCTCCCTATGAAAAATGTGACCTAAAACAGGGGCAAAAACAATAAAGCAATCTTGAAAATCTTATACTCGAGTTTGCGCCACGACTTTGTGAGAACCGAGGGTCTGGTGGATATTTATCGCAGTGCACCGCTGCTACGTGGCAGCACCCGGAAGTGAGAGGCGGCTTACATATATATATATATACAGTAAAAAAAACAAAGGTTACAGGAACATTATAGTTAGGCTAAGATTGCATTCAAACGAAACCACAGATATTCAGCAGTTATATAGCTACCTGAATTAACTATAACTTATGCCATGCAATGCACTGCTTATGACCTCACATATTACATCACTCATGACATGGTCAGTGACATCATGGATAACATCACTAATGACATTGTCTAGTGAGTGAAAGTGTTTTCTAAGTGTTTATGATTGTTAATCATATATACTAACCTACAAAAGTTAACTTAGTATACTAGGTGCACTACTAATGAATGATACTATTTCTAACATAAATTATGTGAGTAGTTGGGCGACTGTGTGTATCCGTGTGTGAGTGGGTATCTGCGTGGCATATAAGTGTGTCAATAGCTGTACAGGTAAGTGAGCAGCTGTGTGAGTGGCTCTATGGATGGGTACGTGGGAGTGACTTTATGGGTCATGAGTGAGTGGGTGTCTGAATGCCCATATGAGTGAGTGACTAGGAGTGTAAGGGGCTGTTGGAGTGGGTGTTTGGCTAAGTGATTTGGTGTGTGAGTGGCTGTTTGGAGAGTGAGTGTCAGTGTGAATGTCTGTATGGGTGAGTAAGTGGAAGTGTGAGTGCTTAAATGGATGTGCAAATGGGTATGGGATGGTTGTGTGGGTGTGTGAGTATTTGTATGGGTAAGTGAGTGGCTGTGTTGAAAAGCTGTATGGGTGAGTGAGTGGGTATATGTGAGTGGCTGTATAGGTAAACAAGTGGATGTGTGAGTAGTTGTATGGGTGAGTATGTGGTTGTGTGATTGGCTGTATGGGTGAGTGACCGATTGTATTAGTAGCTGTGGTTGTTAAGGGGTGTGAGTGGGTGTGTGAGTGGTTCTGTGGAAGATGTCATCAGTGGTGTCATTTGAGATGTCATCAGTGATGTCACTGACCATGTCATGAGTGATGTAATATGTGAGGTCATAAGCTGTGCATTGTGGGGGCGTAAGTTATCGTTAGCTCAGGTAACTATAACTGCTAAATTCCTATGGTTTTGTATGAGTGAAATATGAGCCGAACTATAACGTCCTTGTAACCTTTGTTTTTTTCAGTACATTTTTAAGTTTTTTAAAAAATAATTCTATTTCCTAACTATAACATTCCAGTAACCTTTGGTTTGATTTCTAAGTGAATTTCTACATTTTGTTTATGTTATTTCCTAACTATAATGCACCTGTAACTTTTGTTTTTTTAAGTGCATTTTGAAGGTCTTTTAAATTTTATTTCCTAACTGTGACCAGTAACCTTTGACAGTGAGTGTGTGAGTGAGTGCATGAGTGTCTCAGCAGATTTGTGAGTGGGTTTGAGAGTGTCTGAGTGGATCTGTCAGTGGGTGTGTGAGTGGGTCTGGGAGTGGCTGCATAGGTGTCTTACTGGGTGTGTGAGTGGGTGCATGAGTGTCTGAGTGGGTCTGTGAGTGGGTGCGTGAAAGTCTGAGTGGCTGTATGACAGGATGCATGACTGTGTGAGTATCTGAGTGGGTTTGCAAGTGCCTCAATAAGTATGAGTCAGTCTGTGAATGAGTGCATGAATGTCTGAGTGGGTCTGTAAGTAGGTGCATGAGTCTCTGAGTAGGTCAGTGGATGGGTTAGTGGGTCTGTGAGTGGGTGCATGAGTCTCTGAGTGGCTCTGTGAGAGAGTGCATGAGTCTATGAGTAGGTCTGTGATTGAGTGCATCAGTCTCTGAGTGGGTCTATGAGTGCATGAGTCTCTGAGTGGGTTTGTGAATGAGCGTGTGCGTCGATGAATAAGTCTGAGAGTGGGTGTATGAGTCTATGTGTGTGTGTGAGTGTGCGAGTGTCTAGGTGGGTCTATGAGTGGGTGCATGAATCTCAGAAGGTCTGTGAATGAGTGCATGAGTGTCTCAGTGGGTCTGGGGCTAGATCTGTGAGTGGGTGCATGAGTGTCTGGGGGACTCTGTGAGTAGGTGGGTAACTCTCAGTGGGTCTGTGTGGATGCATGAGTCTGAGAGGGTCTGTGAGTGGGTGCATGATCTTTGACTTGGTCTGTGAGTGAGTGTATGAGTGTCTCAGTGGGTCCATGAGTGGGAGGGTGATTCTCTGAGTGGGTTTGTAAGTGGGCCTGTGAGTGTCTGAGTACTCTCCGTTTTGCCCTTTCTGCTCTGTTTTGCCTTTAAGGCTTGCTTTGCTGTGTCCTCTTTTACTTTTCCTACTCATTTTGTTGACTGTTTTGACTTTCCTGTTAATTTTGTTACCATCTTTTTTGCCCTCTTCTGCTCTGTTTTGCCTTTACTGTTCGTTTTTCTGCCCTCTGTTTTATATTTTTTTATGCAAATTTTTTGACCCACTGTTTTGCCTTGTCTGTTTTTTTTTCTGGCTCCTGTTTTGCCCTTTCTGCTCTTCTTCTGCTCGCCATTTTGTCTTTTCTGTTTGTTTTTCTTTCCTGCTCAGCACAGGGTAGGTGGAGTCGTATGCTCCCCCCCCTGAGCTAATTTCGAACCTGGGGACCCATCCCTGAGGCCTGGCCTTAAATGAATGGGGGAGGGGCCATGTGGCTCCTCTCCCCAAGCTGATGTGGCCAAAAGGATGCCATATCCCGGGGCCCGGCCATAATTGAATAGGGGAAAGGGGCTGCGAGGACCCCCTCCCTAGTCCCCAGGGCCATGTATGGCTCCAGAATGGGGGCCGCGCTGCCTCTCCCCTTCTTTGTTCTTGTCTGCTCTGGGGAGGTGTTGGTCCCCGATGCCTTATGTGACCCCTCTCCAATTCATTAAAAAATATTTGGCCCGGGGAGGCGGTGGTCCCTAGGGCCTGGACGGGTCCACGGGCTTCCCATTAGCTGGTATTTAACCCGGGGGAGAAGTTGGTCCCGGGGGCTGGGAGGGTCCATGCGATCCCCCCCATCACTGTTTCATTAGCCCCTGGGAGGTAGTGGTCTCCGTGGCTCAGGGCCCCTTGCGTCCCCCTCATTTTGAAAGAAAATGCCCCTAGGACCTGGCCTACTGGGAGCTCGATTCAAAACGAGTATGGGATACACAGCCGCATTGCATTTTGGCAGCAATTTGTTTTTAAAAATGCTTTTTTCCCACGTTGTAGCAGATGCAAAAAAATTCCTAGGACGTCTAGGTATGTAAGTGTACAGATAGGTCAGTTATCAAGAAGGAGCAGTAGGAAAGGATTGGCAAAGTTATATAAAAAGTATATTTTTATTCAGTATATTTAAAAATCATATTAGAAATGACCAAAAGTCAAAACAATATGATGGGTATTAAAATATCTTTGTCAAAATTACATACAATAATCATAAAGGATTAACATAAAATTCATAATACACAAAATAAAGGAATATATTAACAAAGGCATACAGGTAATCACAACAATAATAAAACAAGCATAAGAACTCGACGCGCGTTTCGGCAGGGGACCGCCTTCTTCAGGAGACACAATTTAATTCCTGAAACACAGTTATAAAAGAATATCTATGTTATCTGAGCATTCTTCGAGTCCGAAGAAATTGTTCAAATCTGGCAGATTTTGATGTCCAGGCTAAAGTCATGAGACAGAAATTCCTCAACAGAGGTTACCCACATAGGTTGATCCGAGACTCATACAAACGAGCCAGATTTTATGATCGGGATCACCTGCTTAGGACGAAACCGCCAGCAACTAATGACCAACTAGTATGCATAACGAAGCATTCGACCTTAGACAATACAATAAGGCATATTGTGAACAAGAATTGGCATATTCTGAACTCGAATCCCTCCTGCAGTAAACTAGAGAAACCCATCTTTGCACATAGGAGGAATAAAAATCTCAAAGATCTGGTTGTTCATTCACGATTTACATCCAACAATCCACAGTCAGAATTTGTACAGAGGTCTATTAACAACAATTTTCCTGTTAAAGGTACTGTCAAATGCTCAGCCTGTAAATCCTGCAGCAACATCATTGAAGGTGAGTCTTTTGAACACAATGGCTGCCATACCTCTGCTACTGACATGTGGAACTGCAAAACTGCTAACTGTATATATTTTATCCTGTGCCCATGCAAGCTTGGTTATGTGGGCGAGACCTCTAGGTCCGTACAAACAAGGTTGACAGAACAAAGGTCAGCCATTCGGACCAATAAACAGCTAGCGCCATTAGTGAAACATTTCACCGAAAATAACCATGCTCCAGACAATTTTAAATGGCGCATTTTGGAAAAAATCAGACTCCCCAGTAGCAAGGGAGGCGACCAAGTCAGGAAAAAGAGGGAAGTGTTTTGGATTTTCTCCCTGGGAACTTTCAAACGAGGTCTCAATGCTGAAATTCCCTGGGAGAACGCCATCCTATAGGTACATTAGCTACTATCCTCTTTAAGTACTAAAGATAACCCATGTTGCTGCCTTTCCAACTGTATTCCCAATAGGTTTTCAATGAACTTAGATTACCTGATTCATTAATCAATCCCAAGCTAATTCGAGATCGAATCGAGGTAACATCAGCCCTGGGTGTACTAAAGGTAACCTATGTAGTTGCTTTACCGATTGTATACCCAGTAGCTCGAATTAAGGTTATATTAGTTTTAATTTTTTGATAATGTTTGTTATTTTCAATTACCCTGTTTTTTACAATTAATATAATATATATAGTGCATCTTACTACTTTAGTAATGTATTTACGTGCCCTCTTGTGTAGGGCTAACACGTATTATCGACACAGTTATTATTGAACAGCATATGCCACAGTTACTGTTCAATCTTAATATCCTTTTGAAGCCGCTCCATTTCCGTAGCAGAACGGGATTAGAACATATGCAATGATGGTTACATCACACGTGATACTGACAACAAAATACGCGGGGATCCTCCTGCTATTAACCTTGTTTGCGCACTTTTTGAGCGCCATTTTGAAACAGGATCGGTTTGTGTGATTGTAGTCCTACTTCGATCAAACTACCATCATCTCCGCGACCTTTTCCCGCGTTAATCACTCTCTTTAAATACGGAAGTTTTCCAACGTTGGACACTTTGTATCTTCGAGGAGGACGAGTCCCCACACGCCGGAAGACGGAGCAGCTACATCTTGCTGTCTGCTAGTAACCATTCGTTTTTTCGGTAATAACCTCGCCATGGTGTAGATTGGGAGCACGCTTAGATCATTACAGGGTTTTTGTTGTGTTGCAATTTTGCAACACTGTAATTATAATTAAACCTAACTAACTGAGTACTCTGACTTTATTTTTTCAGAGTGTACCTTTTAATTCAACACCACAAGGTGCTATTCCAAGTCCACCATTCTGATGTGTGTCTAACACAGGCGCCACTTCATTTAAATACCAAGGTAACCTCAACTAGGGACTGTTTGGGGCATGTTATTATATCTAAACAGCCCGGATTTATATAACTGTCTCAATATGCAACCGACATCGAGACTATTTAAGAGTAATTTGCCATTATGATTTCCCTTTTCAGAGCCCTTTGTATTAGTTTTAATTCACGAGATAAGGTGCCATCAATAGCGACCTTGCTTCAAGCGTCAAGCCTACCAGCTAATGTAGCCTCTCGAAAAAGGTAATTACTATATTTACCTTCCTTCAAGAATCATTTAAGTTTCAGACCCACGCTATGACAATGGTCATAGCCCATGATGAATAAGCCTATTCTGTTTTCGTTTTTATCCATAGTGTATTCACTGTACCCATTGATATGGGACATCTTCAATATGGTCATCATATACCTATATAAAGAATAAACCCGTCAGCAACATTCACACATCGTATGTGGAATTATAAGGTACAAGGTTGACACTATCAATTCTTTATTTTGTGGTATACTATATCAGTTAATTGTGTTGTATAGTCAGCACCTATCCCCCTTCCTTGTCGGTCTTCCATCGTTCTCATTTGCCTAATAGTCAGTGGACCTTATCTGGAAGTTTTTAGAAATCACCAGAGATCCCTGAGGGTCTTAACGCTACCATACACATGTGATATGACCAGTATCATAGGACATAGTCATTTAGTGGCTACATCCTGTATGAGCATGTATATTTCGTGTTCCATCCTCTAAAACTATAACCTCTGCAGTGCCATCCACATGTCAAGAGCAAATTGTTGAGCCTATGTGTTTTAAAATAGATGAATAATTTGGTATGATTACCCGTTAATAATGTTAATTTTATCTATAGGATTCCCTCAATCAAAAACTATTCCGTAAACGCATCACTAATGTATGAAGATTCCCCTTGGGTGTTTTTGCTGCATGGATAGATTTCTACCGTTGTGAGTATACCCTTGTCAATTGAGCACTGTTGTTAAAGGTCTGTTATGCCATTTCTCTTACAAACAGTTTTTTTAAAAAACAATCCGTAACCTAGGCATACCTATATATCCTTATTGTGTGCTAACAACTCCAAAGACTCAGTCTGAAATTTATGAATTTAGAAGTGATTCTACTTCAGTCTACAAAAAGAAACCTGAGTGTATTCCTCTTCATTGTAAGAGGGTGCCCTCATAAACCAAGGTGCGTTAGTCTTAGTTAAGTCAGATACTGTACAATCGTCAGACATTATGTGGCTTATCAAAGGCCTTGAGTGTACATAACAATGGTCATGGTCAGTCTTTAAGTTAGGAATGATGTTTTTAAATATGTTAGTAATAATAAATGAATAGGTTGTTGTTATAAATTCTATGAATGCTCAGATAACATAGATATTCTTTTATAACTGTGTTTCAGGAATTAAATTGTGTCTCCTGAAGAAGGCGGTCCCCTGCCGAAACGCGCGTCGAGTTCTTATGCTTGTTTTATTATTGTTGTGATTACCTGTATGCCTTTGTTAATATATTCCTTTATTTTGTGTATTATGAATTTTATGTTAATCCTTTATGATTATTGTATGTAATTTTGACAAAGATATTTTAATACCCATCATATTGTTTTGACTTTTGGTCATTTCTAATATGATTTTTAAATATACTGAATAAAAATATACTTTTTATATAACTTTGCCAATCCTTTCCTACTGCTCCTTCTTGATAACTGGCCTGACCTATCTGTACACTTACATACCTAGACGTCCTAGGAATTTTTTTGCATCTGTTGCTACCCTGCCCTAGGAGTCTATAGATTGTCACTACCCAGGGGGTCCTTGCTATTCTCAGTTGTTTACCCACAGCTTGTCTGTGTAGGGCTGCGTTCATTTGTATCTTTACAAGTTATACCAACGATTGTCAGTACTGACTTCAGTTTGATCCCTGCCCCTCTCTTATATATATATATATACTTGATATATACCTTTATCACCTTTACAGCATGGCCCAACTACCAACTTTTGGGTTTTCAGACGAGGTGTTCGCCACCCTTGTCGGAATTAGCTCTGCAGCTAGCAGTAGCAGTACACCTAATGTTACCAACAACGAGGATAGTCGCAAACTTGTTGAACTCAAAAAGAAATTAACACGTATGGAAGCCCATGGGGAGTTTATGTTAGCTTATCTGAAGAATGGGATTATCCCTATGGGCCTTAAAGTACGGAACATCCCTGGCCTCTTTGTTCATCATAGGCCATTTCTAGAAAAATGGAGCTTAATAGCCAACAGGTGTTCCAGAGATCTTATGATCCTTATAATCGAAACTGCGAAGGAATTAGCTGTAGATATTAAAAAAGAGATTGAAGAGCTGGAGACCAAACTTAGGAATTCTGGTAATGTAGATGATGCAATCAAAAGAATTGAGGAAGCTAACAAAGAACTAGAGTCATTTAGTGCCTATCTCAATAAACGAAAGAACGACAAATTAACTAAAGATAAACGCTATTATACATTGGAAGGAACATATCCTTATCTGAAGCAAGATTTCTATAAACAGAACCACTACGTTGACGAGATTAGACCTACCCCACAAAGAGTCAACAATTTCACTGACTCCTCAGACTCAGAAAATGAGGGACAAAGTAACTACTACGAGGCAGAAAATAACTATAACCAATATAGTGGCCCACGTACTAAGCAGCCTTTTTTAGCCAACAGGGGCCCAAGACGGGGCAGACCCAGGGTCCATTTCCAAACCCAGTCCAGAGGCAACTTCCAGCAAGCCCATCACCAACAACAACATCATCAGCACCCCCATCAACCACAGGAACCCCAATTCATACGGGAAACACGGAATCGTCAATACTGGGGACAGGGGATATAATCCCCATTTTCAATCTGTCCTCCAGACATTTAGATATTCATACTGAGTCTCTACTTTCCAAAGGTCTATCATATGTCCCCCATGCCCATGTCAACGTATTTGAACTACAGAAAGACATTATCTCTTTCTTCAGAAAGATTAGACTAAAAAAGTTTTTCTCTTCCTCTGCACCAGATATTACAGATGTGACTCAGAGAACTAGCCAGCTATCCTTACCTTCCACCTTCAACCCTTCGCTAGACCAGCTGGGGCCAGAGGTGGCAAGTTTTGAATTGGTTGTCCTACAACAACTGGAAAGATCCCTTCGATTCATACCTAAACCTATCTATAACCTGAATAAAGAAGAATCAGAAGCTCTTCAGAATCTTAGAAAGGATAAGAAGCTGATAATCAAAAGCTGCGATAAAGGCGGCGGTATCGTTCTGATTGATAGTGACAAGTATGAACGTAAGATGTTAACTATGCTATCAGACACTACCACTTATTCTGAGGTTAGAACTAACCCTTTAGCCGCAACATCTAAGAAAATATTGAGCCTTACACTTACAGCTCTTACATCTGGAGATATTAATCAAAAAGAATTTGATTACCTCAACAGCCATCAACATAAGACAGCATGCATATATGGCATGCCTAAGATTCATAAAGACCTGATTGACCCTCCTTATAGACCGATTGTTTCGACAATTGGCACCAATATAGAACCACTCTCTAAATTCATTGACTTTTATTTACGACCTCATATACCCAGTATCCCTTCTTACATTAGGGATACAGGGTCTATGATATCAAAAATAGAGAACCTACCCTTTGATCCCAATAAAGACCTGTTGGTCACAATGGATATTGAAGCCCTATATAGCAACATCCCGCAGAAGGAAGCCTTACTAACCACTAGTTGGTTTATTGACACTTTTAACATTGCATGTCCTAAGGATTTCTTATTAAAACTGCTTCAGATTGTGTTATCTGAAAATATTGTTGAATTTGGCAACTCTCTATTTCGCCAAACGAAGGGCGTCAGTATGGGGGCGTCTGTGGCACCCTCCATCGCTAATATCTATATGGCGGCCTTTGAAATGAGATTTGTACACAATGAGATAGCGCCATTCTACGAGTCTATCTCCCATTGGTCCAGATACATCGATGACATTTTCTTTATCTGGACCAATGGGAGAGACTCTCTTTTAGAATTTCTTGAATGGATCAATCTGACGGACGCAAATCTGAAATTTACGGCACAGTATAGCGATGTTCAAGTCGAATTCTTGGACATAATTATCAAGAACCAAGACAACAAACTTATTGTAGATTTATTTATCAAACCTACAGCGAGGAATACTCTTCTTCACTTTAAGAGTTTTCACCCGCGGTGCCAAAGGGAGAGCATCCCTTTTTCACAATTTCTTCGAGTCCGAAGAAATTGTTCAAATCTGGCAGATTTTGATGTCCAGGCTAAAGTCATGAGACAGAAATTCCTCAACAGAGGTTACCCACATAGGTTGATCCGAGACTCATACAAACGAGCCAGATTTTATGATCGGGATCACCTGCTTAGGACGAAACCGCCAGCAACTAATGACCAACTAGTATGCATAACGAAGCATTCGACCTTAGACAATACAATAAGGCATATTGTGAACAAGAATTGGCATATTCTGAACTCGAATCCCTCCTGCAGTAAACTAGAGAAACCCATCTTTGCACATAGGAGGAATAAAAATCTCAAAGATCTGGTTGTTCATTCACGATTTACATTCAACAATCCACAGTCAGAATTTGTACAGAGGTCTATTAACAACAATTTTCCTGTTAAAGGTACTGTCAAATGCTCAGCCTGTAAATCCTGCAGCAACATCATTGAAGGTGAGTCTTTTGAACACAATGGCTGCCATACCTCTGCTACTGACATGTGGAACTGCAAAACTGCTAACTGTATATATGTTATCCTGTGCCCATGCAAGCTTGGTTATGTGGGCGAGACCTCTAGGTCCGTACAAACAAGGTTGACAGAACATAGGTCAGCCATTCGGACCAATAAACAGCTAGCGCCATTAGTGAAACATTTCACCGAAAATAACCATGCTCCAGACAATTTTAAATGGCGCATTTTGGAAAAAATCAGACTCCCCAGTAGCAAGGGAGGCGACCAAGTCAGGAAAAAGAGGGAAGTGTTTTGGATTTTCTCCCTGGGAACTTTCAAACGAGGTCTCAATGCTGAAATTCCCTGGGAGAACGCCATCCTATAGGTACCTTAGCTACTATCCTCTTTAAGTACTAAAGATAACCCATGTTGCTGCCATTCCAACTGTATTCCCAATAGGTTTTCAATGAACTTAGATTACCTGATTCATTAATCAATCCCAAGCTAATTCGAGATCGAATCGAGGTAACATCAGCCCTGGGTGTACTAAAGGTAACCTATGTAGTTGCTTTACCGATTGTATACCCAGTAGCTCGAATTAAGGTTATATTAGTTTTAATTTTTTGATAATGTTTGTTATTTTCAATTACCCTGTTTTTTACAATTAATATAATATATATAGTGCATCTTACTACTTTAGTAATGTATTTACGTGTACTCTTGTGTAGGGCTAACACGTATTATCGACACAGTTATTATTGAACAGCATATGCCACAGTTACTGTTCAATCTTAATATCCTTTTGAAGCCGCTCCATTTCCGTAGCAGAACGGGATTAGAACATATGCAATGATGGTTACATCACACGTGATACTGACAACAAAATACGCGGGGATCCTCCTGCTATTAACCTTGTTTGCGCACTTTTTGAGCGCCATTTTGAAACAGGATCGGTTTGTGTGATTGTAGTCCTACTTCGATCATACTACCATCATCTCCGCGACCTTTTCCCGCGTTAATCACTCTCTTTAAATACGGAAGTTTTCCAACGTTGGACACTTTGTATCTTCGAGGAGGACGAGTCCCCACACGCCGGAAGACGGAGCAGCTAGATCTTGCTGTCTGCTAGTAACCATTCGTTTTTTCGGTAAGAACCTCGCCATGGTGTAGATTGGGAGCACGCTTAGATCATTACAGGGTTTTTGTTGTGTTGCAATTTTGCAACACTGTAATTATAATTAAACCTAACTAACTGAGTACTCTGACTTTATTTTTTCAGAGTGTACCTTTTAATTCAACACCACAAGGCGCTATTCCGAGTCCACCATTCTGATGTGTGTCTAACACAGGCGCCACTTCATTTAAATACCAAGGTAACCTCAACTAGGGACTGTTTGGGGCATGTTATTATATCTAAACAGCCCGGATTTATATAACTGTCTCAATATGCAACCGACATCGAGACTATTTAAGAGTAATTTGCCATTATGATTTCCCTTTTCAGAGCCCTTTGTATTAGTTTTAATTCACGAGATAAGGTGCCATCAATAGCGACCTTGCTTCAAGCGTCAAGCCTACCAGCTAATGTAGCCTCTCGAAAAAGGTAATTACTATATTTACCTTCCTTCAAGAATCATTTAAGTTTCAGACCCACGCTATGACAATGGTCATAGCCCATGATGAATAAGCCTATTCTGTTTTCGTTTTTATCCATAGTGTATTCACTGTACCCATTGATATGGGACATCTTCAATATGGTCATCATATACCTATATAAAGAATAAACCCGTCAGCAACATTCACACATCGTATGTGGAATTATAAGGTACAAGGTTGACACTATCAATTCTTTATTTTGTGGTATACTATATCAGTTAATTGTGTTGTATAGTCAGCACCTATCCCCCTTCCTTGTCGGTCTTCCATCGTTCTCATTTGCCTAATAGTCAGTGGACCTTATCTGGAAGTTTTTAGAAATCACCAGAGATCCCTGAGGGTCTTAACGCTACCATACACATGTGATATGACCAGTATCATAGGACATAGTCATTTAGTGGCTACATCCTGTATGAGCATGTATATTTCGTGTTCCATCCTCTAAAACTATAACCTCTGCAGTGCCATCCACATGTCAAGAGCAAATTGTTGAGCCTATGTGTTTTAAAATAGATGAATAATTTGGTATGATTACCCGTTAATAATGTTAATTTTATCTATAGGATTCCCTCAATCAAAAACTATTCCGTAAACGCATCACTAATGTATGAAGATTCCCCTTGGGTGTTTTTGCTGCATGGATAGATTTCTACCGTTGTGAGTATACCCTTGTCAATTGAGCACTGTTGTTAAAGGTCTGTTATGCCATTTCTCTTACAAACAGTTTTTTTTAAAAACAATCCGTAACCTAGGCATACCTATATATCCTTATTGTGTGCTAACAACTCCAAAGACTCAGTCTGAAATTTATGAATTTAGAAGTGATTCTACTTCAGTCTACAAAAAGAAACCTGAGTGTATTCCTCTTCATTGTAAGAGGGTGCCCTCATAAACCAAGGTGCGTTAGTCTTAGTTAAGTCAGATACTGTACAATCGTCAGACATTATGTGGCTTATCAAAGGCCTTGAGTGTACATAACAATGGTCATGGTCAGTCTTTAAGTTAGGAATTATGTTTTTAAATATGTTAGTAATAATAAATGAATAGGTTGTTGTTATAAATTCTATGAATGCTCAGATAACATAGATATTCTTTTATAACTGTGTTTCAGGAATTAAATTGTGTCTCCTGAAGAAGGCGGTCCCCTGCCGAAACGCGCGTCGAGTTCTTATGCTTGTTTTATTATTGTTGTGATTACCTGTATGCCTTTGTTAATATATTCCTTTATTTTGTGTATTATGAATTTTATGTTAATCCTTTATGATTATTGTATGTAATTTTGACAAAGATATTTTAATACCCATCATATTGTTTTGACTTTTGGTCATTTCTAATATGATTTTTAAATATACTGAATAAAAATATACTTTTTATATAACTTTGCCAATCCTTTCCTACTGCTCCTTCTTGATAACTGGCCTGACCTATCTGTACACTTACATACCTAGACGTCCTAGGAATTTTTTTGCATCTGTTGCTACCCTGCCCTAGGAGTCTATAGATTGTCACTACCCAGGGGGTCCTTGCTATTCTCAGTTTTTTTCCCACGTTGTGTCATTCTGGGACCCCATGTCCAGAGCTTAGGGGTCAAGGTATTCATATCCTGACCCATTTTCTTTTTTTAAAACGTTTTATGTGGGACTCAGCTGAGGCCGAATCCCAAGATGGCTGCCAACACTTCTTGGTTGAAGTGTTGGCAGCTAATCAGATTTCAGCACGGGGACTATAGGATCCTTAGAGGATCGGTGTCCCTATATACACAAATTTGGATTTCTTTTAATAAGTCAAAAACTACTGAACAGATTTACACCAAATAACAAACAGTGTTCTTCCTGCACCAAGACCAATCTCTGCCAAATTTGGTGTACTTCCGTACAGCGGTTCCGCTGTAGTCATGGTCTAAAGCCTCTATGTAAATTACCATGGAAAAAACACTTTTTTGAACCCCCTTTTTCTAGGCCCCTGCCTGACGGATAGCTCCAAAACTTCCTGTGCACAACAAAAATCACTGTGGCACTTTTTTGGGGGAACATTTTGTGAAGATTCATCAAACAATATCAAAGATATAGGCAAGTCAAAAAACGTTTTTCCTGTGGAAAGAGGGTCCTAACTATAACACCCTACCAAAACAATGGACTCGCCTCCAAAATAAGGGCAGCACAACAATTAGTCTATACCGTTAATGGCTGACTTTGTTTTTGTTTGTCTTACAAGGAAAAAAAAAAGAAAGAACTGGGTTTACTCCACATGCAAGAAATCAGTTTCTCTCTGAAGCTCTCACCCATCAAGATAATTTGTTGAGTTAGTTCTGGTGTGCTGGCCAGTACATAGTGACCACTACATTGAGTTACTAAGTAACTGGCCACTACATAGTGGTCACTACATAGTAATTTCCACTCCTACACTATAAAAGTGCCCGTAAATAGTATAAAAAGTTTAAACAACCTTTCTGGCCAACCTGTACATATTAATATAGGGCAAGAATAGAGGTGAGGAGGCCTGGAGGCAGTGGACAGGCCAGTGTTGGCGTCATCTAAGTGTTGTCGCAGTGGCGTGGAGCTGGACCCCTGGCGGCACAGTCTTCGCAGTGGTGGGCACTGAACAAGTTAGAGGCTTGATTGGGCCTGTGGGGACCGGGGGCGGATGCCCCTGGCCGGGATCGGTGGGCTGGGGCCGGAGGTGCTGAGCTCACCGTTGCCACTTTGATCCGAATAGTCGAGTTGGAGTTCCCCCAGCCACAGGAAGACACTAGCCGCGCGGGCTGGGGGGCGGACGCTCCGGGGATCCCCGCGTGCCTTTCGTCGCTCGAGCGGCCCTGACGGCTGGGCAGAGGGGACACCACCTGTTCACCATGCGGCCGAAGGGAGGTGCGTCCACTCAGACTAACAAACTGGACAAATACGCGGTGCCGCTGGGCCAGGCCTCGACTCGAGTGGCTGGTGTGGACCAGGCAGGCCAAGTGGAACCATCCTTAACGACAATAATGGCCGCGATTCAAACACTAGGCACAAACCTCTAAACCAAAATGGATAAAATCTCCATCGAGGTAAACCTGCTGCGCACAGACCTGAATAAGACCACGGATAGATCGAAGTCAAATGAGACGGACATCAAAGCATTGCAGACTTCTGAAAAACGACTGGAAGGTCGGATCAATTAGCTAGTGCACCAGCATCGCCAAATGGCCCTCCGCCTCGAGGACCAGGAAGGGCGGGCCCGAAGAAGCAACATCCGAGTGGTAGGTGTGCCGGAGGGAACGGAAGTGCCAAGTGTGGAACTGTTTCTTGAGGATCTGATCCTCCAACTTTTGAAGCCTAAAAGCTTGTCAAAAACATTCACGATTGAACGGGCCCACTGCGCACCGGTCCCCAAACCCAAGCCAGGGGCGCCACCCAAAACGATCATTGCCAAGATACTGAACTATAGAGATCTGGATGCTATCCTCCAAGTAGCAAGACAAAAGGGCGACCTGCAGTACGAAGGGGCCACCATCCGTTTCTTTCCAGACTTCACCCTACAGGTCCAGCAGGAACGTCGCTCCTTCCTGGGGGTGAAGGCGGCGCTACGAGACCGGGGCATAAAATACATGATGTGTTTTCCCGGCCAAGCTAAAGATCATCGTGGGAAGCAAGTCACTTTTCTTCACTACTCCGGAGGCGGTCCAAGAATGGCTTGACACGGCGGCGCCGGCGGCCCAGGAGCAGCAGGACCAGGGTACATTGAGAGAGGTTCGGGGCCCATCCCCCGGGTCAGCGGCGGACAAGTCGGAAGTGGACACACGAAGCCAGCAATCATGGCGCTCCAGATCAGCTAGTCCCAGATGGGATTCAGGCCAAGACGCGGCTGCACGCTGAGGACCTTAATTGTGGACCGTACCCTGCTGAACTGTAACGTATACTGCATCTGTGATGTTTACGACCTTTGATTAATGTGGGGAAGGTCATTATTTTGCCAAATAACTACGGGACCTCGCTGTTGGTTAGTGGTGCTACATGACCGAAGGGACTTTCTAGTCTGGGGGCAGTAGAGGCACGGCGGCCGGAGTCGGAGCCGGCACACGTTCTCCCTAACAGAGGTATCCCGGGAGGGGAGGTTCTTCACTCCTGGGTCAGGTTGGGCGACAGGCGCTCTGCTAATTGGGGCAGTGGGTAGTTTTGAACCTACAGAGCAGGGAGCAGGGAGGGGGGGTTGTTTTGAAGGGGATCCATGGGTCCAGTTGGGCTAGGAAGGGATGAGGGTGCGAGGAGGTGTGGGGGGGAGGGAAAGGGGAGTGGAGCCGGAGGGAGAGGGGACGAGGGAAGGGGGCGGGGCGGGAAGGTGTGGGGAGTTAGAGAAGGGGGGGAATGTTTGTTTGGTCACAAATGAGAGGTCCTCAGCAGATCTGGTGGGCAGCGGTACAAAGGTCCGCGCCGGCTGTGAACGATGGCTATGGCTAAGAAATGGGACAACAGCCTCAAGATACTCAGTTAGAATGTCAATGGGCTCGGGGATAAACTTAAATGCACCATGGTGCTTCAGTTCATCAAGCACAACCAGCCTAACGAGGTGCTATTACAAGAGACTCATCTGTTGGGTAATGCCTGTCACGCTCTGAATAGGTATGGCTATGCTTTGGTAACTCACTCTGGTTTCACCACTGGGTCCCGGGGTGTGGGCATCCTTCTTCGACGCACCTTCCCCTTCCTTCCCGACCACACAGACACAGACCCGCAGGGCCGATTTGCCACAATCTCGGGTAAGTGGGAGGGGCGCAGTCTGACTCTAATATCCACATATGTCCCTCCAGGTCTCCAGTCCCAGGCATACACTGACCTTGGTAAACTCCTCCTATCCCTCCTGGACGGACAGTTGTTCATAGGGGGGGACTTCAATGCAGTAGTTTTCGGTACGCTAGACAGACACCCACCCAGGGAGATTCCTAGGGGACAGAGATGGTTGGGAGATTTCCTAGAGACGTTTGGCCTCACAGACATAAGGCGTCTGACACACCCCACCGACACACAATACACTTATTTTTCGGGCCTGCACCACACCTTCTCCCGCCTAGACCACATCCTTACTCCTCTACACCAAGATACGACAGTGCGCGCAGCCACACACCTGGCGAGAGGTATCTCTGACCACTCGCCGGTTATGGCCCACCTAACTGTGGGTAACAGGCGGGAGGGGTGCGTGGCACCGATTAATGCCTGGTACCTCCGCAATGAAGACCTATGCAAGGCGCTGACCCTTTCAATAACAAATTACTTTGAAAGCAACGACGGTTCAGTGGCGTTGGCGATTACACTGTGGGAGGCCTTTAAAACGGTCCTCAGAGGGGAGGCCCTGTCGGCGATTGCGGGCCGGCGAAAAGAAAGGGAGGCACAACTCGTGGCAATCGAGGCAGACCTGGGGGCGCTGGAGGTGGTGGCGCGTACTGAGGACACGCCCGGGGCGCGTCATCAGCTGTCCCTCAAGACAGCGGAATATCAGGTGATGGTGTTGGAAACAGCGAGGAAGATGGCTGCCTCCAGAGAGGGCAGGATATATGACTAGGGAGACAAGGCGGGTAAGCTCCTGGCATGGCTGGACAAAAAACAACAGGCAAACAAGGTAGTGGCTGAAATCCGCACACTGGATGGCTCTGTGGTGACAGAACCACATGACATAGTCACAGAATTTGCTCGTCACTATCGGGCTGTCTATAGCAGGGGGTCTGACCGGCCGCACTACTAGCTGACCTTAGGATGCCTGCCCTCTCTGACGTGGAACGCGATGTACTGGAAGCACCGCTCGCTGCGGCAGAGTTTGAACGTGCCATCAGGGATCTCCGTCCTGGGAAGGCGCTTGGGCCGAACGGCCTCCCGATTGAGCTTTACAAGCTCAAGCCGGATGGCATTAGCTCTTATCTCAAGAATATGTTTGGAGAAAGCAAGTCCAAAGGGATCCTACCCCGCGACCAAAGGCTAGCAACCATCGTAGCAATTCCTAAGGAAGGGAAGCCTAGGGAGCTGTGCGCCTCGTGCAGGCCTATCTCCCTGCTAAACGCAGAACCAAAAATACTGGCGAAAGTCCTTGCTAATAGGCTTCAGCCGGTCCTCAACTCCCTGGTGCATCCGGACCAATTCGGATTTATGCCCCATCGTGACACGGCACTTAATCTCCGGCGGTTGAATGGGGTACTAGGGAGAAGCCACACGATAGGTGAAGATGCAGTGGTGGTGTCTCTTGACGCTACAATGGCCTTCGATACCCTCAAATGGCCATACATGATGGCGGTCCTTCGCAAACTGGGCTTTGGCCCAAGTTTTATCTCTTGGGTGCGGCTCCTTTATTCCAAACCGCTTGCCCAGGTGGTAGTGAACAACAAGGACTCAGAGGCCTTCACCCTGAAGAGGGGGACCCGCCAGGGGTGCCCACTCTCGCCCCTTCTGCTTGCCCTTTCCCTTGAGCCGCTGGCCACCTGGATCAGGCAGGATGTCTCCCTTAAAGGACTACGATGGGCTGAGGGCTGGGAGGACAAGATCTCCCTGTACGCAGACTACATCCTTCTCTATCTCTCGAGACCCCGGAAGTCTTTGATTGTGGCTTTGGATATTTTTACAAGCTTTGGCAAAAACTCTGGCTACAGCATCAACTGGAGTAAATCCCTGTTATACGTCCTTAGTGGTGCCACTCCACACTTCCACGTGACTGTCCCATAAAGGTGGTCACTGAGGGCTTCACATATCTGGGCATGTTTGTGTCGAAAGACAAGACCGCCATGTATGATAAAAAATTGCTCCCGCCCCTCACGAGGCTTCGGCACGAATCGGCTGCCTGGCAGAAGCTCCCGGTCTCCCTGTTGGGCCGGGCAGCACTATTTAAAATAATGGCGCTACCCCGCTTTCTTTATGCCTTGCCGAACTACCCTGACTTGATTCCCTCCTCATATTTCAAGGCTTTTGAGGCGGCGCAGAGACACCTCTTGTGATCCGGCTCACCCAGAATAGCTCTGCAAAAGCTGACGCTGGGGTGGTACGACGAAGGGATTGCCCTGCCTGACATACGTAGATTCTACTGGGCCGCACATTTATCTGCCATTAACCAGGGCACATATTGCGACGGTAACGACCCAGGATATGGCATGGATAGGTGGCTCCTGCCGGGGGGGAATTTTGAAGCAGCGCTGTACTCCCGTCCAGGCAAACATGCACTTACTGGGCCGACTCTCCACACAGTGCAGCTGTGGCACATTCTTCAACGACACATGGGTTGGGACAACAGACTCACCCTGGCCACTCCCCTCTGGGTTTCGGAACGGCTTGGCCTCTTGGGCCGTACGAAAAGGTTTCAGAACTGGGACCCTATCGGTATCTCCCAGATAGGGGATTTATGGGACTCTAACGGGGTCAAGTCATTTCCCTCCCTACAGACGAGACACGAGCTAGTAGACACTGAGTACTTTCGATACCTCCAAGTCCGTCACTCACTGCAGAAAAATATCCCACAGGGCACTGTCCCCCCACAGGCATCCCCCCTCGAGGATAGGTTGTTAGATGGGCACATCCAGGAACATGCAATCTCACTTGTTTACAAGAAGTTGATAAATAATCTTCCTGATCTGCTTTACGACCTTAAGAGACGATGGGAGGCTGATGGGCTGGAAATTGATGAGGAAGAGTGGAGGTTTGCGCTAGCCTCCCCTAAGGAGGTGGCCATCTCGTCTAGGCTGTGGCTCATCCAGCTTAAAATCCTGCATCGAGTGTACATATCGAATACGAGGCTAAAAAGGATGGGCAGAAGCGAGAGTGATAAATGCAGAAGGGGGTGCGGAATGACTGGCTCCTTCTTCCATATGTTATGGGAGTGCCCAGTGTTGCAGGCCTACTGGGTGAAGGTGGTGCGCTGTATGCGGGTTGTTTGGGGGAAGGAGTTGCGCCCGGGGGTGAAGCGCTGCATTCTAAACATATGGGAGCCAACTGACTTACCAGCTAGAGGCAGGCTCTGGGTAATGCTCGGCCAAATGGTGGCCAAGCGTAACATTGCAAGACTCTGGGAGGCAGCCACGCCACCACGTCTCTCTGAATGGAAACGGGATATGGACTGGTGCATGTTACAAGAGAAGACGGTGTATGTAGCCTGAGGGTGCCCCCGCAAATGGGGGGAAATATGGGACAATTGGAACGAATATAGAGGTCACATCTGCAAGCCCCCCCAGACTAGGAGACAGGTACTTGAGGCTGAAGACTAATGACTGTGATTTATTTATCCTTTGCCACGATGATGATGTAACATTGGACCCCCTGTAAGATCTGCTGTATACATGAAAAACCTTGAAATGTGACCTTGTTGGCCGTTGTTTGGTCTTAAATTCAATAAAAAGATTTTTATGAAAAAAATATATAGGGCAAGAATCTCTACTGCTCAAAATCAATCAAAAGAAATGTCAAACTTGTTGATGAACTCTCCTTTCTTCACCCTTTCAACCCAAATCACACAATCATTCAGTGATGGCTTGGCTCCTTTCTTATTTCTAAACTCTCCAGAGCAACACAATGCATCCCCATTGGGCTCACCAACTCAACCGTGTTTTCTCTTGATGTCTTTTATCCTCCTTCAGTTACCCTTTGGTCACACTTCTCCCTTCTTACTTAGGACATCTTAGACTCTCTCCTTAACAATGCAAAGCAGGATTCCCTATTGACCTCATACCAGATTTTTACCCTCTCCTAATGGAAGGTTTTCTTGTCTTCCATCTTTTTGACATACTGAACTCCTCTTTAAAAACAAGCTAATTTGCTATGGCCTTTGAGCAAGGTATTGTAATTCCCATTCATCCTAACTTGGACCTGACTTGTGAAACTAGTTACTGTCTGATCACTCTTCTTCCTGCAGTACCCAAACTCCTAAAATAACGTACCCCAAAAACGTTGTATATTCCTTTAATCTAACATTCTTGATAATACATAGATGGGCTTTTGTCCCAAGATTGACACAGTGCTTGCCATAAGGCTGATCTGGATCACCTACATCTTGTGACCGAAGTCAGCAGTGTCAACAACTTGATTTTATTGGAGCGTTCAGTACTAGTTGACATTTTCAATTATACTCTTTTGCTCTAGGAACACCAGGCATCTGGTATAGGAGGCCCAGTACGTAATCCATTTGTTCTTTTCTTTCTAGCGGGTCTCAAAAAGTGACTCTACAGTCTTTCACTCCTCTATCTACTTTGATCTCTTGTGGTGTGCCATAGGGTTCAGCCCTTTTTTTCTTGGTTAGATCTTATGGCAAACCGATTTACTCTTATGACACCCACCTCATCTTTTGAATTTCTGGAAGGTCTCCTGGAGATTCCGTACTCGAAGACTGTCACCTGGAGATCACAAGATGAATGTGCAACTACTGGCTTTAATGCAGTGAAAGCAAAGATCTTGATTTTTGGGGGTGTTGCTGATCCACTGAACCCATTATTGTGGCTGTCTGACTTTGGTCCCTACCCTTCCGCTGTTTCAGTTGTTATAAGTCTTGAACTCAAAACTGACTCCTCTCTACAACTTGGCTCTAAAGTGAACAGTGTAATCTCATCATGCACCATCAGATGCGTAAACAAACAAACACTCATTGTGGGAGACATTCTTTGAAAACTAATCCCACTGACTTAGCATAATCCCCTCCCACGTTTCTTTCCACCAAAAACTAAAAACACACTTATTTCCCAAACCATGCCGATTTTTTGTTGTTGCAGTTATTTGCGGCCCATCCTTACAGGCGGAGGGGCCATACCCCCAACTCCCCCTTTTTTGAAGACATTGAGAGCATATGTCAGGCCGTTCAAAGATCAGGCTGACAGACACTCTTTATGTTCGGGTCAGGCAGCCAGGAGCTGTACATGTGCTAAATGCGCAGGCGCTCAGCTGCCGGATCTAAACTTTGCCGGAATGAAGATGTCACTGCTCCTATGTGTGTGACCTCTTCTGCCTGGCAAAGCGTTTGGAAGACAACCCCCTCATGAAGAGAGGGAAAGTCACTGATAGCCTTGGACCTGTGCGCTTCAGTGTTAAGCCCTGAAGTATCCAAGGCAGAGTGTCCATCACTGAAATGTCACCACAGAGTGGCCCTATCCCACCTTTCTCATCCCAATCTCATTGGCGGGCCTAAGGTCAACCAGTGAGAGGAGGTGGCAGTCCCAATCCTCCTGAAATCTCCGAGGCTTCCCTCCATACTCCAGAGACACAGCTGGTAAGTTTTGTGTTTTTATGATGTTCGGAGCATGTGTTTACGCATGAATGTATGTGTATTTGTGAGTGAGTGTTGTGAATGGGTGTTTGTGTGCGTGCGTGAATGCATTGGTGTGAGTGTGTATGTGCGAGTGTGTGCCCTGCCCACCTCTCCTCCCTGCTCAAATGAATAGCCACCACTGAGTTGACTTCCTTCTGCAGTCATGAACCTTCACAGCCAGGAGGTCCTACTGCGTTTAATGAATTCCACCTTACAAATTATTCCTAATAGCCAAGACAAAGAAGACTCAGCCGGCTGAGCAGCCATATGCTACACTCTCAACATGACAAGATAGGCTCTCTTTGCATACGCAACTTCCAGGGCCTAATCACTATTCTCAAAACTATCTTTCTGCCTTGTGTCCAGGTGACAAAAGATCCCCACGCAATCATACGTGCAAGTTGAATGTCTCTTCCCTTCAACCAGGGCCCTTATCATTGCAGAGTGGTAGATCACTCGCCTCCATGCAAATATAATTTGTTGTTAGACCTCCACTATGCACCACAGGCTTTCCATCACTAGCATGGGTAGGTCAAAGGACTGAGTTATGTTCGGGGCATGGAAGCACCATCGTAATTACATTAAATTTGGCATTACCCACACAAAAACGGTGCCCTGTAATCAGTTTGAACAGAATAATACAATTTTGTGGTATCTGGGAAGGAACACTCCTAGAGAATGAATGACATCCTGTAGCCCAATTGGTCATACTGTATCTCTTTCTCAGCTTTGAAGACGGATTTAAAGCCACTCCATTGGCTCATACACTGGAAATGAACATACTCGTGAATGAGGAAGATATGGAGAAAAGAAAGACAGAAGAGAAAATGTGCATCTAAAATTCAATTGCTATTGCTCCAAAAGAACATGTGAATATATGTTTTACTATTATGACTAACTTGTTACGTGTAGTAGAAAAAAACAATGTACATGGTGCTAATGCAAGGATAGAAAGGGAAAACAAGAGACAAAATATACGTACTTGCAGACACAGTCTGTGGAACCATGTTTGTTTACAGCAGGGACTTTTAAGCACAGAGAAGTTAGGCTTCGGTATGATACTTTCCAAGCAAACTGGACATTTAGCTTTACCCTTCGTTGGAGGGATTTTTTGAGTTGGAGCATGTTCCCAGCAGTAAGACCTAAAGAGATGTTAGTTTAGTTTAAGTTTATTGTAACAAGTTCATAAAATGTACTGCTAAACAGAGCTCACACACAAAAAAAACAACGCATTAATCTAAATAATAGCAAAAAAATGCCTAAACACGGCAGCTAAGAAAGATATAAGAAACATACCTACAACAGATTATAATCGCTCTACGATCCAAAAGAACAGAAGCGAAACAGTAATGACTAATCACCTCTTGCGAGTACAATCTAATTTAATAGTTAAAAGTAAATGAGGAACAGGCAAACCCAAAAATGTCACTACTACAACATACCCAGCATTGACATTGTCCCTCAGCCATACAAGTAAAGCCATGTTCATTGTTCATGTCCCTCCATAGCAAAAGTAAGTGTTTTAGACACATTTCCTTAGCCCCATTTTAGGGGAAATACAAAAGCCATTTGTTAATGAAGCATTATCTAGACAACATTCTTCTCAAATGTTTGCAGTTTCAACCAAAGACCATTTGCGGCTCTATATAGGTCGTAGAGCATTGTTATTATCTTTCAAGACAATTTGTATATTATTAATCATCCTAGTATAACAGCATAAAAAGTTGTCCCTCACATCGAACACAGTGAAAGAAGGGTAAAACTTAACAATGGCAGAACAAATATCTCATTGTTAAATGATTATAATGAGACATGGCAAGGTCATGTTAACAGTGCAGATTACAAACAGATCATTTACATTCAGTTACCAATTATGCTCCCAACACTGGCCAAGGCAGTCATTCATTATTCATTAAGAGGGTTGTTTGTCTCCCATCTCCACATACCATCCTCCCCAGATAAGGTGAGCACCTATGGAGGACAGGCTCACCATCCAGCCATTCAAGTCCCAGGCTTGCGCCAAGTTATGTCCAAAGACTGTCTCCCCTTTCAGCTTGACCTCTTCTAATGGTGCGTGACTTAAACTCAGAAGGCTGTGAACAGGTGAGTTATGGCTTTCCTTCTTTCTACTAACTTAAGGATAACTCGCTGCACATGGTGGGTTTGTGTTGTCCAAGTCTTCACCACTCCAGGTGTTTCTGCACTACAATGATGTCGTGACCCGACAGATAGGACAATAGAACAGGAGGACACTAGGACCCTGTGGGTCATGAGGGAGGTGACCAGGTCACCGGACACCACATCCAGTTAGGGACAGGAAGGGGACAGAGAAGCCAGGACTGACCAGAGGACGGACGTGCTGTGACATGCTACCAGATAAGAAATAAAGAAGTGTTTCCACACTAACCTGTTGTCCTGTTTGGTGTGCCGACTGCCCCACCAGCAGGACATAACATCTGGCGAGGAGTGCGGGATCCGACTCCAGTGTGCAGGAATCGCGATTTGAAAACCAGGAGCCCACCCTGGATCGCGTCGTGGTCAAGAGGAAGAGGGAAGAGTGAAGCGCCATCGAGAAGTAAGCAGCGACGTGGGAGCCCACCCGACCGCCGCGAATGAAGAAGCAACGAAGCCGGTAAGCGCCAGACAAAGATCGCGAGCTTCGAAGAATTAAAAAGCCAGTGCAAGCTCTCGCGAGAGTCTCGGCGGCCATATTGGGGCCAGGCGCGAGGGCCAATAGGAACGAAGAATCAGCGCGGGGGCCATCTTGAAGTCAGGCTGCATTGCGATTGGCTGCGAAGTCCCGCAAGAAGACGACGGCCATCTTAGAGTCAGGCTTTTAAGCCAATAGGAGCCAAGAACGAGCGCGACGGCCATTTTGAGGCCAGGCACAGCGCGAAGAAAAAGGAAATTTGCCCAAAAAGTGAAGAAAACACTGGCAAACACAACAAAAATGAGTGTAAAGACTGGATTAAAGGAAAATGAAGAAATAAAGAGCAAATAAAGACCGCTAAAGAGACAAAGAAGGGTGAAAGAATAGAGACAACAAAATACAAAAAAAAAAAAGAAAAGGGACAAAAGACCACAAAAGAGAAAAGAAGACAAAGGCAAAAAGAAGTGAAAAGAAAGAAAAGAGACAGTAAAAGAATAAAGAGGAAAAGACAAAGAAAAGCAGAACAACAAGGAAAGAAAAAAAAAGAATTAGAAGATAACACACAAAGAAGTGACAGAACAAAAAGAGAAAAGAGCATAGGAACGCAAGAAGGCAAGAATGGCAGACCCAAAGCCCAGCGCACAATACAGAAGGCCTTAGCCGTTCAACTTATCGGAGCAAATAGGAATAAGGTGGGAAAAGTGGATCAGGCGGTTTGAGAGATATATGGAAGCAACAGATGTAACAGACGGAAAGAGATTAGGATTACTACTGAACTTAGCAGGGGATGACGTCGAAGAACTTCTGGTGACACTGCCTAACGAAGAAACAAAGACATATGAGAAATTAAAGTAATGCCTAACGGCCAAATTTGACCCACAACGGAATGTTGACTTCGAACGATATACATTTACTATTGCGTGTCAATAAGTAGACGAAACGCTAGATGACTTCGCGACAAGGCTGAGGAAACTGGTGACACATTGTGAGTTCGACAAATTCGATAACGAACAAGCAATAAGGCTACGGATCATAGAAGGCTGTCGTGACACAGGATTCAGGGCAAGAATACTAAAAGAACCGACCTCATTGGAGAACATCCTGTCACTAGCGAGAGCAGAGGCGAGAGCAACGGAACATGCCAAGGAAATGGAAAGAGGGAAGAACATTGAAATTGAAAACGCACACCTCATGACAAACAAATATCGCACAGGCCGGTGGAAGAATGACTGGAGGGAGCAAAAAGAGAGGAGACAACCTGAAGGAACATGCTACAGGTGCGGAATGGAATTTCCACACAGAGGCCCGTGCCCAGCGTTTGTCCAGATGTGCAAAAGATGTAATGGAAGAAATCACTACGCCAGTATGTGCCAAGGCATGCAATTCAGAGACGACAGAGGAAGAACAGGAAGACAGCAAGAGTCGACAACAAGACACGTCAGGTATGTCAACAGAGAAAGGAGAAGTTCATCACGAGGGTCAGGCGAAGAAGAGGAAGAAGAGAAAGTGGAAAGACTATACCACATGTCGGAGGTTCACACAGAACTGAGTGGGGGAGATGAAAAAGGAGAAACAACACACCGTACAGGCAGAAGCACCCAGGAAAAGACGGACTTGGCAAAGATAAGAGTAGGAGCACATGAAGCGGAATTTGTACTGGACAGTGGTGCAACATGCAATGTCATGTGTGCATCAGAGTACGAGAAGATGGAAGCCAAGCCGACACTGAGAGCGTCCAAGGGGAAGATCTTCACCTGGGGGTCAAAGAAACAGGTAACAAACCTGGGAAAGTTCACAGAGGAACTGAGGTATAAAGACAAAAAGAACACAGAGGACATCCATGTGCTGAAAGGCGAAGTCCCAGGACCATGCCTGCTGAGCAACAGTACCGCCCAAACAATGGGTCTCATAACTATGACATATGACAAAAAAAAAAAATGAAAGACACACTGAGAGCAAGCAAAGGGAAGACGCAGGGACCAGAGAAAGAGAACGAAAAAAAATCACTGAGGGAACAAACAAAACAAGGGGCGGCCATAGAAAGAGAGGAGCCAATGGAGCCAATGGAGATAGTGTCAGATGGCCCACGACATTGGGCACACGGCAAGGAGCTAGAAGAAGACGAAGAGAGGCTGGCAAGCGGAGAGCAGAAGGAGGACAACTGACAAACAGAAGCAAAAGACGATGGCAGATGAAGAGAGGCTGGCAAGCGGAGAGCAGAAGGAGGACAATCGAGAAAAAGAAACAAAAGCTGATGGCAAAGAACAGCGACCGAGGGAGGAATGCAAGGGGACAAAGAGACTAAGTGATGAAAAGTAGGAGTCAGAGACTGGGGAGACGGGTCGACCAGACCTATGGACATCTCTCTCTCTCTCTCTATCTCTCTTTATCTCTCTCACTCTCATCACAACAATGAGTAAATGCTGTAAAGGGGTGAAATGACCAGTAGAACTGTACCATGAACATTTGTTTGCAACAAAGGGGGAGATGTCGTGACCCGACAGACAGGACAATAGAACAGGAGGACACTAGGACCCTGTGGGTCATGAGGGAGGTGACCAGGTCACCGGACACCACATCCGGTTAGGGACAGGAAGGGGACAGAGAAGCCAGGACTGACCAGAGGACGGACGTGCTGTGACATGCTCCCAGATAAGAAATAAAGAAGTGTTTCCACACTAACCTGTTGTCCTGTGTTTGGTGTGCCGACTGCCCCACCAGCAGGACACGACAAATAGCTCATCGGGAGATAGATGGCATCTCCAGAAGGCCAAGCAATTCTCAAAGCCGACATAGTTTTCAACAAATTGCCCTCATTATTGTATGAAACGGGGCAACAGGCATGATTTGTTCAATCAACTGTCAGGCACTGATTATAAGTTGTTGAAGACCTCTAGAATGTGAGGATACAGTAGCTGCTCATAAAATTCTGATGGGAGACCGAGAGCACCAGGGGTCTCTCCACTGGGTAATGTCCTACAAGACCTGGGTAATCTCAGTTTTCATGACAGTGCATGGAGCGTTTCCTGGTTCCCTGATAATAGGACCAGAATTGGTGTCATCATCATTAAAAATACTTTATTCGGCTCATAACAGAACATAAAAGTCACAGCAAAGATAAAATAACATGATGAAAGTTGTTACAAAAAGATAGCATACAATCTTTCTGTCAAGAGGACATTCTAATACACAAGAACACACTTGTGCAAAGATACATTGGGTACAGTTTTGCGTTAACTGCCCATGTCCACCCTTATATTAACAAACGGCAACAAAAACACATCTAGAATATAAGGTGTTAAAAATCACAAACATTTTTAAAGGGGGAATGCCTAACATATCTCAATTATCTCTCTGAAATAAAAATTATTCTGTATAAGTTGCAAACCGTGTTAAGATAAATAGCTTACAGGTCACTCATCATAATCACAGGGAATTGGGAAGAATATATCTAGTCTTTCCCTGCTGGCTCTCTCTTAAAAACTCTCCTTCAATAAAGTGCAAATCATGCTAAAGTATTATTTTTCTTCAAAAGAATTGATGTCATAGCCAGAAAGATCTCAAGAGCTGCAAGTTGTAATCGGGGATTACCAAAGTACAGTGAGAAGTGCACAAACATGTTACTATCATCATCTTGCGCATATTATATATGTATATGCGCATATTGTCTGTGTCACGAATGCTGTTTGCACTTGCATTTGACTGCCTGTTCTAAGCAGTAGGCCTAGTAGTCGTCCACACCAGTGTCCTTCTTCGTGCACATTTGCTGTGTATTTCCTATAGGGTAGACACCTCAACCTCTCTAACAAGACAGCGTGTTGTTCCCATGTGTGCTAAGAGAGGTGAAAAGGGAATGGACCTGCACAGCTCTCGTATCATGGCCTTTTAATGTTGTCTACAGAGTCATCACCTCCTTCACCAGGACTGCCTTCACCCTGCACATGATTTTAATGCACATTCCCCTAACCGTAACCTTAAAGGCGGCCAATTAAACACCAATATCACTCAAAGAGCCAGCATTTTCTACAAAATAGTTTATTTAATCTCCGATCGCTTCCAGGAACACCAGATCTTTCAAAGACTTCAGGCTGAAGCCTCCATGATGGTACACATGTATTACGTCTGCCACAGCCCAAGGATGACAGTAGGGTGGGTAAAATGATCAGATAATGTCATAGCCAGAGGATTATATTACAGGACATTCCTATTGAGTGTTCTGTACTGATAACATAAACCGATGCAGTATGTAAGTGATAAACTGGGGAAAAAGAAGAACTCCCTTTTGTTGGTGTGTGAGTTCTTCCCGATAATGTGCAAGTCACACCCGTACACCCACCACTCGACGGTATGAGCCACTTTGACAAAAGTCGACCCTAGGAGGGAAGCACTTTAGTCCTACATCAAGGACACAATTAAAATCAACCTGCAAATCACACAGAGGGAATTAACAGATATAGGTCCCATTATCAGCATAATGTCGGTTCACACAGTTATTGTCTTAGTAGTTGGGTCAGTGGACCCCTGAGTGGGGTCTACTGTGTCTATGTCAGTTTTTCTCGCCTTTCCAATTTCACTAAGAGGTTTTATCTTATTTATACGATTTTTCGGTCAGAATGTAAATATATATAATGACTGGTTTAATCACAAAGTAGCAAATCTGCACAGATATAAATATACTACTCTCTTGAATTCGCAAATATTAGCAGTAGCAGGCATGGAAAGCTGCACTAATATCCAGGTTTTCAGGCATATTACTGGCAATCAAATACTCAAAAGGAGATAGGAAGGGTGCTTCAAATAGTCTAACCATTGTCAATCCCTTGGGATTGTATTCCAAATCACAGTTTTTAGCTCACTGTGCCAGTCTAGACAGAGGGGAGGATTAACGTTTTGGCAGATGGAGTTAAGGCAGTCCTAGTGGTTTATGACTGTCACCCTGCTTTTAATCTGCCCTTCAAATTTAGAGATGTCCGCCAGCCCCGCAGACATCTCTATAATTTGGCAGGAACCGCTATCATGGTGGTTCCAGTTAGTGTAGGAAACGCTTGACGGAAGTCTCAGTCAAACTTAAATGCTGGCCATCAAACTTTCCCCAAGTTTTTTTATTTTTCAAAAACAAACTTTCAAAGTGTGAGGGTTATGTTTAGTTTTTTATTATGACTCACTGCCAGGATATATGGTGATGTACAATAAAAAAAGGGCCATCCAACTGTGCACTCTAAATAAGGCGGATGGCTGAATGGTTTATTTATGATGCAACTACTTTATTGCGCTGTTGAAGGAAGTTGTACACAGAAGAAGCAAATTTTACTCCATATGCATAAAACTCATGGTCCTTCTGACTCAGAATTGTGTGGGTAGAGCTTCAGCAGCCTTGGTTTGCTGTTGCAATGCAGTTTCTGCCCTCCAAACGCTAAATCAGCCCCAGACTCCCATTAAATGCAGAGAGATACCAGTCCTGCTTCTCATGGGAAAATTCCATCCTGAACCTTGGCATTCTCACCACTCACCTGCTGCCCACTGATTTTTTTATTGGGAAATTTTAGTTGCACACTTCCCCGAAACTCACTGACTAAGCTATGCCCCTGATGCTGCTCGAGAATAAGAGGAGAATTGTGAGCTATGTAGCTGGCTCTTCCATCTCTTCTGGAGTTTTTGTGGCTCCCCCTCTCTCGGATAAGTCTCTTGCTGCAAAGCAAAATGTCACCCTGCACATCATTATATACAACGTGTTGGGTTTCCGGTTCCCCCACCCTGCATGTAGGCATGTACTCTGTTTTCTTTAGCCAAGCATGTCATACCACCCATGTTCAAGTGAAGAACTTAAAATGCGTGTATCGCTGTGTTGTGATCATTATTGGGGGGTTTCGGGATAGGCGTGTTTTGGTACGGTAATATAGTAGAGCATGTGGGTTTCTGATTCCCAGGTAGCAGGAGGGAGACCCTTAGGCACTGTTCAAAATGTAACACATTCACCATGCCGCTATGATTCAAGGAAATGTTAGGGCAGATATTACCTTGAGAAACAATTTGAAACATGCTAAATCCATCCAGGGCAATGCAACAATGAGCTTTGCCCAAAACTATCTGTAAATGTATAACAAAAGGGAACCATGAAGCCAGTTAAAACTGTTGGAGGAGAGCAAGCAGAATATTAGCAAAACAATGAGAGCACGTATTGTGTGTTGGAGTGCATGGGCGCAGTTACTCATACAAATAGATCACGGTGACTTGTAACATACCAGTTCAAAGGAGTTCATCATCTGTAATGGGTTTAACGGAACATGGAAAAGGTGAATTAACCTTCTGAATCTTCCATAGTGGAGTCAGGTCTTGGGTACAACACAGAAGAGTCAGTGAAAGTCAATGGGTCGCACAGCACTCCACCCACCAGCGTGTATACCCCAGGAGCATCACGGTAAATGCAGTTCTTCCAAGCGAGTGCGCTTGTCGTAGAATTCGAAGTGTATAAGCAAAGTTGCAGCACCAACTCTGGACACCGGTGTTTCAGGATTATTTTCCTTCATCAGCAGAGTATAGGTAGTGTTCAGGGGTTTGCTGTGCAGGCTGCCAAATATTATCAGATCCGGTACCACTCACGGCGCGTAGGTGCGTTATCCGAGCTCGTTTACAAATGGTTCCCTCGAGCCATTGGGCTGACGAGCTCGGACAACGCACCTACGCGCCGTGAGTGGTACCAGACCTGTTAATATTTGGCAGCCTGCACAGCGAAACCCTGTAAAATACCTATACTCTGCTGATGAAGGAAAATAATCCTGAAACACCGGTGTCCAGAGTTGGTGCTGCAACTTTGCTTTGTACACTTCCAGATCTACGAAAGGTGTACACGCCTAGAAGAACTGCATCTACCGTGATGCTCTTGGGTTACACCCGCTGGTGGGTGGAGTAGTGTGCGACCCATGAACTTTTCATTTACAAATGGTTCCCTCGAGCCATTGGGCTGACGAGCTCGGACAACGCACCTACGCGCCGTGAGTGGTACCAGACCTGTTAATATTTGGCAGCCTGCACAGCGAAACCCTGTAAAATACCTATACTCTGCTGATGAAGGAAAATAATCCTGAAACACCGGTGTCCAGAGTTGGTGCTGCAACTTTGCTTTCTACACTTCCAGATCTACGAAAGGCGTACACGCCTAGAAGAACTGAATCTACCGTGATGCTCTTGGGTTACACCCGCTGGTGGGTGGAGTAGTGTGCGACCCATGAACTTTTCATTTACAAATGGTTCCCTCGAGCCATTGGGCTGACGAGCTCGGACAACGCACCTACGCGCCGTGAGTGGTACCAGACCTGTTAATATTTGGCAGCCTGCACAGCGAAACCCTGTAAAACACCTATACTCTGCTGATGAAGGAAAATAATCCTGAAACACCGGTGTCCAGAGTTGGTGCTGCAACTTTGCTTTCTACACTTCCAGATCTACGAAAGGCGTACACGCCTAGAAGAACTGCATCTACTGTGATGCTCTTGGGTTACACCCGCTGGTGGGTGGAGTAGTGTGCGACCCATGAACTTTACATTTACAAATGGTTCCCTCGAGCCATTGGGCTGACGAGCTCGGACAACGCACCTACGCGCCGTGAGTGGTACCAGACCTGTTAATATTTGGCAGCCTGCACAGCGAAATCCTGTAAAATACCTATACTCTGCTGATGAAGGAAAATAATCCTGAAACACTGGTGTCCAGAGTTGGTGCTGCAACTTTGCTTTCTACACTTCCAGATCTACGAAAGGCGTACACGCCTAGAAGAACTGCATCTACCTTGATGCTCTTGGGTTACACCCGCTGGTGGGTGGAGTAGTGTGCGACCCATGAACTTTTCATTTACAAATGGTTCCCTCGAGCCATTGGGCTGACGAGCTCGGACAACGCACCTACGCGCCGTGAGTGGTACCAGACCTTTTAATATTTGGCAGCCTGCACAGCGAAACCCTGTAAAATTCCTATACTCTGCTGATGAAGGAAAATAATCCTGAAACACTGGTGTCCAGAGTTGGTTCTGCAACTTTGCTTTCTACACTTCCAGATCTACGAAAGGCGTACACGCCTAGAAGAACTGCATCTACCGTGATGCTTTTGGGTTACACCCGCTGGTGGGTGGAGTAGTGTGCGACCCATGAACTTTACAGAAGAGTCAGTGATTTGACTGTGTAGCAACTGTGACTGCGCATCTTTCTGTGGACCCCACAGTACCTCCATTGCCTATCTCAGAGTCGGTTTCCAATGCAACTTACTCCATCTAGCGTTCCTCAGCTTGCAACTTTGCCACACAGACTGGAGCCATCCTTGGGGTTTGTGGCCTGGGGGTACAGCCTCTAGGTTTGCACCTTGCTTGTACCGACTCCCAGGTAGCAGCAGCATCTGTAAAGAAGGGAGTCTTTCCATGTGCCATGACCTTCGGTCTAGCAGGGAAGAGCAGCATGTAACTGATGTTCAGGTTCCATAAGTGGCTTTTTACTACAAGGTACAAATTATGTTACTGTTGAGACTGTCTGGGAGTAATCCGAAAAGATCATGATGATGGCGTTTTCGAATTCCATGGGGCAAGCCTTTTTTTTCACCGAGGAATTACGGGTTCTATAATTCAGTAAGTGGGCAATCACAAGCCTTTGTTGGCCTTCAAGGAGAGGGAGTGAAATTGGGTCCTCTAAGAGCTTCAGTTTTACAGATCCAGTCCTCCAAGAAGAGATTATTATTGGGGCCCTCCACAATGTTGTTGCGACTAAACCAGGAGCAGTTACTCCCTTAGGGCGCTGGGCCTTACCCCACTGACATTTTGGCCCCCTTTCACATGTGATTATGCACTACACTTATAAGAATTGAAAACAGCAGTTTTATTCAATTAGCACAAATCAGCCTTCAGCCGAGGGGCAGCGGAGGCTCTGAAGAGGGTGGGGCTTCAATTTGGTAGACACGCATCTGAAGCCACGAGTGCACGGCTGCTAGGGCACAAAGTGCGTATGTTGGGTTGGACGGCTGCCTTTCTCCAGCCAGCCCGACAAGTGCACTAGAGGCTTCTCTCTACTACACATTAGTGAGCAGGGGTTGCTCAAAGCCGCAGACCATCGTCTCCTAATGAGTGGTTAGTTTCCCCACTCAAGCCAATCCTGACTCTCCTCTCACACTGTGTAAAAGCAAGGGAGCAGCGCCTGGATTTGTTGAAAATTGCGTTTGCTGGGCCTAGTCTAGGCCTCTAGCGCAGAGTTTTTGCACGTGGCACCGCTGGTGTGGGAGGCTCTGCCCATGGAGCACGACCAATCACTGTAATGGCTTATCGTCTAAACCATTTCTCCCGTTGCTGGGCTGCTTGGTCAGCCTGTCTCTCCCTCTGCCTCCTCTAGGCGAGCGAGACTGATTCAGACAACCACCTGTGTCCTTACCTCATGCTGCTGTGACCAGGCAGGCTCGAGTCGACCCTTGCGTGTGATCAATCATCACAAAGTTTCGACTCCGGAGTCGAGTGGACAATATTACTTTGGTCACTAACAGCCAGCCAGTGCCGCATTTAAGCCTGTGCAAAAGTAGGTGGAACAATATAAATGATTGTGTAAAAATGAAATATATATTTTCTATATTATATATTATAAGGTAACAAACAAAGCCCCATGCCTCTAGTTATTATCATATAAACCTCATCCTCGAAATAAAACAGCTATCAACTGACCCGAGGTCGTATGATTTTGCGTCATATGCATAAGTAACTCAGATCCCCATTTGGCCTATCTGTAATAGAGGGTTAAATAAACCAGAATGCGCAATGCTCTGCTCAGTGGATTTTGTTTGGCAGATGTCTTCGAGGCAGTTAGTACATATGTGCACTACACACATCAATGTCGGGAGGCTGCTTGGTTGCATTTTCATTTATTTGGTGCATAAATGATAGCGCTGAACAAAAACAACCAAAGGGGTAGGAACACAGAGCACACAAGCAGCCAATGGGTAATATGTAAAAAAAAAAATTTTAAAAAGGCAGGTTGCAGTTTAGCACAATGATAGTGGTGCAAAAAAGCATCGTCAATCATACAGAGGCCTATTCATTAATCTGTCAGTGCCCAAAGTGGCTCTACACAGAGCACACACAGCTCTCCTCATCACTGTGGCTAATGTGGGGCTTCACAGACCACCAGTGCTATGATTATTAGCGCATAGTCTTGAGATTGGACGGGTTGTGATCAGCAGTAGCTGTCTTCTTTTTGTATCTACTTAAATAGTGCGGTAATAATGCTTATGTTTGATTCCTCTTGGAACTGAAGGCAGCAATAACATAATCTTGTACTGCAGCCTTGTTATCTCTTGCTTTCAGAAGAAAATGTTATGTTTTGACTATTTCACTTTCAGTCACTCAAGACCTAATTACCTATGAGCATAACATTCTTGCAGAGCTGCACATAGTCTGAGAAAATGCAGTAAATGGAGTGTGGGAGGAGGAGTGATAGAAGTGCACTTATAAGTTTTCATGTCAGTTTGGCCGTCCGTCTTAGGCCAGCCAAGCTGACATGCACACTTGGGTTTCTCCAACCCAGCTGTATTGCACAGACTCCCTGTGCCTGCGCGAGCCTTAATCCAGCCCGCTCAGGCCAATCCCCATGCTACTCTCATTTCAGAGCAGCACAGGTATTGGATGGAGAGTATGTGAAGCTGTCCCAGGGACCAGGAACTGGCAGCAGAGGAGCGCGAGGCAGCTAGCAGCACCAGGTGGTCTTGAAAAAATTATTATTATTAACCCCGCGGGCTTCACGTGGGCCCCCTCTTACCCCCGCTCCTCCACCCACCCATCGGTATTTATCTGTGTCAGCCACCACTCGTTCCATGGTTGAAGGAGGGGGTTGGGTTTTGTGGTGGGACAGGTGGCCTGGCACAGTCTGCACGTCTTCTGTCTCTTTGCCACATGACCGGAAACACACCAAAGGATAGCCCTGGTAGGCATCTTTCTTTCTATGGAATTAATGTTGATTGAGCAACAATTTATTGTCCCCTTATTAACCACCGCGCGTAAATCAGCCTCAACCCAGTGCATGTAACCCAAAGCAGCAGAGTGTCAGTCAGCACTACTAGACACTGACACGGCCCGGCGACAACCGAGAACACAGTGTCGGAAAGCAGAGCGCCAAAGATAGATATATGCATCGGTTGTCAGGACCTTGATCGGTTTTCAAATTGCACTATGTGAAAGGGACCAGCAGGCAGCAACAAACATAATGGGATCTGATCAGGCAGGAGTTGGAACGGTATGAGGAGGGAAACAGAATAAATGCTACCTCTGAAAATTAAATTAGTCTTTTCTATTAGCAGCGCCAGTCTTGAGATGCCATACTCTGTTATTAAGAGGCCGCTCAGAAATCCTGCTTTCTCCACTGGTGTTGGGGGTTACCAGTCACAGAGTGCTGAATGGAATTATAGTCATTAGTGCATGAAGGGTTATTTTTACATTTTTCGTGGATGATCAAAGGCTTTCAAAGCCACCTCTTCTACCTGCTTAGTAATGATGACTTTCTAATATACTCAGGGCCAAGTTGAGCTCAAGCCTCTACATTTGCTCTGTCAACAGCCCCTCAGTTACCTGTTTGGTAATGGTACCATCCATTTTATTGCTCACAACATTGATACATTCCGGTAATGTCTCCATATTGACTATGTATGTATCTTTGTGAGGTACTCAGCATTGTTATCTCAATGTCTGTTATGACGTTCTGTGGTTACACTGAACATGCCTACGCCATTAGCATATGAAATCTCTTTATTGATGTCATAATTACACTTTCACAATTGCCTTATTATTAACTTTTTTGCTTTCTCAAATTTGCTTGAAAATGCACCATTTGCCCACTCTTGTTTCAAACTTTTCTCATGGGGAGAACCCCCGGACCCCTCTTATGACAGTCAGGCTCACTCTTAAACTGGATGGCCACAGGTCACTCATCCCGAACGTTTACATCCCACCACTTTCAAATGTCACCAGACACCACTGGACTTAATCTGTTTTCAGCGCCTTCAGCCCTATATTCAAGAGATTTCATACGCTCAGTCATGTCCTCTGCGTGCTTGTGGAATGTCAGTACTGCTAGTGTTAAAGATTCAACAGATGCTTCTGGGTCCTTGACTATGTCGTTTATAGTATGCTGGTCCCTCCTCAACAGGTTGTAATCTTGTCAAAACGTGTCTGAGTTAGTGGCTCGAAACAGGTAGTAACCTGTATTCACTTACAAGTGATAACTGGTAGACGCAAGCAGGATCCACTTTTCCTCTTAGCATATCTAAAACACTACTCTTTTTAGTTTGACACTCAAGGCCTGACAAGAGTAGGTAAATTGGGTATGAGAAGTTGGCTTGGTATATGCTGTCCACTTATTAAAGTGGGCACTTTGCACCAGTCCAAACAACCCTGATGGTGATTTAAGAGGTCAAAGATAACCTTAGAAAGCTATCCAAGAGATAGCTGTGAGGAGCAGCCGTCAGGCTTAGTCTTGAAGGAATGTTAAGCAGCTTGTTTCACCAGAATGCAACCTTAAACTATTGGGTAAATGAAAGGAGAACCACAAAGTAGCTATAAAAATATGTACTGGGACTGACAAGCGTACCCCAGTATCAATTTTGGAGTGTACCAAAGTATATAGCATAACAGTTTAAGGAGAAAGCAGATAGACTGTGGTCCTGATTAGCAGGATTCCAGTCAGACTAGTCAAAACAAGTATCACATTTAGAAAAAAGTGGGGGGTAACCATAAGCAGCAGATCCTACTTTCCTACACAACCCCCCCCCCCCCCCCCCCAAACATAAGGAGATGAGACTAACCTTGCCCAGTTGAGTCTTGATTTTCTTAAGTGGAAATATATGGAGAGTCCATCTGCATTGGCATGGTTACTCCCAGGTTTTTGTTCCACTGTATAGTCCATCCCGTGTAGGGAAATGGACCACCTAAAAAATTTGGGGTTCTCACCCTTTATCTGTATTAACCACAGGAGGGGCTTATGGTCTGTTTGAACAATTAAGTGAGTGCCAAACAGGTATGGCCTCAACCTCTTCATGGCCCAGACAACAGCAAAGGCTTCCCTCTTAATAGCTGACCAACGTTTCTCTCTGGGGGTCAACCCTCTGCTGATAAAGGCTACTGGTTAATCCTGACCCTCTGTATTAAGTTGTGACAACACAGCCCCCACTCCCTATTCGGATGCATCAGTTTAGACAAGAAATTGCTTGGAGTAGTCAGGACTCTGCAGAATGGGAGCAGTGCACATGGCCTGCTTGAGATCATCAAATGTCTTCTGACAGCTAACTGTCCACTGAAACTTCTTGGGCATTCTTTGTGATGTAAGATCATTCAAGGGAGTCACTATGGACCCACCACCTTTCACAAATCGTCTGTAGTACCCAGTCAGGCCCAAGAAAGCTCTGACCTGAGTCTGGGTAGTTGGCGCATCCCAGTACATTATGGTCTGGATTCTGTTCTGTAATGGTTGAACCTGGCCTCCACCCACAAGGTGGCCCAGGTACACAATATTGCTCTTCCCTATCAGGCACCTAGTAGCCTTGATAGTGAGACCTGTTTTCTGAAGAGCCTCCAAAACATTCTTCAGGTGGACCTGGTGATCCTCCAAGGTGGACCTAAAGACAGCTATATCATCAAGATATGCTGCACTATAGGCTTCCAGGCCTGTAAGGACTTTATTCACTAGTCTTTGGAATGTGTCAGTTGCATTCTGCCAACCAGAAGGGCATTACAATAAATTGATAATGCCTACTAGGGGTTTAAAATGCTGTTTTTGGTTTGGCATCCTCAACCAGTCTGATTTGCCAATAGCCAGCAGTGAGGTCAAAGGTGCTCAAGAACTTGGCTGAGGCCAAAGTATCAATAAGCTCATCTGCCCTAGGAATTGGATACGATTCAGTCCTAGTGACTGCATTGAGTCCTCTGTAGTCAACACAAAACCTCATCTCTCTTTTACCACCCTGGGTGTGAGGTTTTGGCACCAAGACTACTGGACTAGCCCAAGGGCTATCTGAGGGCACAATAACTCCCAACTCTAGCATCATTTGGACCTCAGTCCTGATGCAATCTCTGACATGGTCAGGCTGCCTGTAAATCTTATTTTTAACAGGAAGACTCCCATCTCTGTCCACTTCATGGGTACACCAGGTGGTCTGACTAGGAGTCACAGAGAAAATGTGCCTATATTGATTGAGGACCTTCCTGTAATCAATCTGCTGTTGGTCAGTGAGGCTGCCTGCCAAAGCTACACCATCAACTGACCCATCATTAGGGTTCTGAGAGAGGAGATCAGGGAGAGGGTCATTCTCTTCTTCCTGTCTCATCAGTTGCCATGAGCAAGCCCATGTCAGCCCTGTCCACAATAGGGTTGAGCCTCATCACATGCAGCAACCTGTAGGGGCTCCTAGGAGTGCCAAGGTCACCAAGTCGATGACCTCACCTTTCTGCTTAATTACTGTATGGGGTCCACCCCAGTGGACTTGAAGAGCTGCTGGGGCCACAGGTTCCAACACCCATGCCTTCTGCCCTGGCTGATAAACAATAAGAACAGCCTTTTGGTCATGCCAAGGTTTTTGTAATTCTTGACTTGCCTCAAGGTTTTTACTGGCCTTCTTCAAGTAATTAGCCATCCCGGAGCGGAGACGAAGTACATAGTCCACAATGTCTTGTTTACATGGTTTGAGAGGTAACTCCCATCCCTCCTTTACTAGACACATTGCTTATAAACAGCACATTTGGATGAGTTGATGGAAATTGGCATCTTTAAAGTGAAGTTCTCAGCCTCAGAGTGCTGGACGGGCGCTTTAGTTTATCGTCCGCCCGGTCCGAAAAATGACTTCTCAGACACATTCATAGATCTGATAGCCACGTATGCCCTGGCAGCAACCACATTTATAGTACTTGGGGATTTTAACCACCATGGGGAATTAAATTCCCTTCCAGAGGTTAACAAACTGCTCTTAGATATGGAACAATTGGGCCTGCACCAAAGAATTTTAGGGCCCACACATGATGGCGGTCATACCCTTGACTTAGTCTTTACCAATATCGAGGACTTCAGATTTGATCATCCTCAGCCCCTGGTATGGTCGGACCATCTGATGATCAAATTCACCTCCATCCTGTCAGCTCAGGTCCCCTGTGGACAGTCCACTAGCAGGTGCCCTACGGTACACAGGCAATGGGAAAAACTTACTCCCCATGCTTTTGAGAAAGCCTTCCAAATAGTTGAATGGTCTGATGACCAGGATGTAGATGGCAGGCTGACAGAATTTAATAGGGGGATGAAGGAGGTTCTGGATATCATCATCCCTTTGAAACATAAACCCAGAGCCACCCCCAACCGAAAGTCGGCAAATTGGTTCACCTCAGATTTAAGCCAGAAAAATTTAGAAAGACAATGGAGACGCAATAAAACAGCGCAATCAAAACTTCTATATAAAGGAGCACTCGCCACATATCATCAGAATCTTAAGGTGGCACGATGCGCGTTCATTGCTAACCAAATTAAACAGTTCAAAAACTCTGCTAAAGCCCTTTTTGATGTAGTAAAGGAGTTTGTGGAACCCTCGGTATGTAAAGCTCCCGCCATTGAGACAAAGGACCTATGTGACTCACTCGCTGAGTTCTTTCATGAAAAAATCGAAATGATCTATGCAAATTTCCCCATTGATAAACAGGCCAGCCCCCCTGCTCAGGTTAACCTAGAGGGCGATGTGGATGGGCCCTATTGCTCTCTTGAACACTTCGACCCTATCACATTAGAGGAGGCCCAAATGGCGTTAACCTCTGCCAAATCTGGGTCACCAACGGACCTCTGTCCACCTAAAATTATGTCCCTGCTATCACACATCCTAGCCCCCACAGTACTAAAGATCTTTAACATCTCCATAAGGGAAGGGGTGATCCCTGCCCTGTGGAAGGAAGCTTTTGTGCGCCCCATTTTGAAGAAACCCACGGCCGACCCAGCAGAGCTGTCCAATTATCGCCCCATATCCCTGCTCCCTCTTCTGGGCAAAATATTGGAAAGCCTGATTAACAGGCAACTAAATAGTTACTTGGAATTGAATAACATTCTGGATTCCTCACAATCAGGCGTCCGCCGAGGATTTAGCACAGAGACGGCTCTTCTATCTGTGACCGATTCCCTGAGAACTAACTTGGACATGGGCGGCTCTGCTATCCTGATTCTGCTTGACCTCTCTGCGGCCTTTGATACCATCTCCCACTCTAGGCTCGCGGAGAGGCTAAGCGCCTGTGGTATTCAGGGGCCGGCCTTTAAATGGCTCCAGTACTTTTTGGCAGATAGTTTTCAAACAATCATACTGGGCCCTCACCAATCAAAAAGAACTGCATTGGTTAAAGGCGTCCCCCAGGGCTCCTGCCTTAGCCCCACGCTCTATAATATCTGTATGGCTCCGTTGGCTAAGGTGGTGGAAGCCCTGGGGTTTGAAATAATATCGTACGCCGATGATACCCAGTTAATTTTTAACATCGGCCAACACCATGAAGCTGACAGAATCCGCTTTTCCAAGGGGATTTTGGCAATCGCCAACTGGATGACTTCCAATTGCTTACACCTTAACCCCAGCAAGACGGAAATTATGCTTCTTGGGAAGGCAGAAGCGGTCTGGACCAATGAGTGGTGGCCATCAAAACTTGGCATGCCCCCCACTCCAAAAGCATGCGTAAATAATCTGGGCATTAAATTAAATCAGTCGCTGTCCATGCAAGATCATGTGGCTGCTATATCAGGGGCCTGTTACTATAGATTAAGGCTACTGCGCAAGATCCTGTCTTTCATCCCCACAGAACACCTGAGAACTTTAACCCGGGCCCTAGTGATGAGCCGTATGGATTATGGTAACGCTCTGCTTGCAGAAGTGGGAGTGACTGCCTTGCAAAAATTACAGGTCATTCAGAATACGGCAGCTAGACTGGTTTTGAACATGAAGGCAGGTACCCCCTCTCGACCACTGTTGAGACAGCTGCATTGGCTGCCGATCAAACAAAGAGCCTTTTTAAAGATTTGCTGCCTCACTTTTAACGCACTCCAGGGTCATGGCCCTCGGTATCTCCAGGACAAACTAGATAGATATGCGCCGTCTCGCCTTCTAAGATCTGGCAAGCAGCAGCTGCTTCTGGTGCCTCGCATTAGATGCCAGCGTTCAGGAGGCCTGGCTTTCTCGTATATTGCTCCTAAGTACTGGAATAGCCTCCCACAAGCACTACGAGAATCCCCTTCCTATCTTAGTTTTAGGAAACATTTAAAGGCATTTCTGTTTTAAATTTGCTCCTGCCTCCGTCTCCTCCTCGAGGAGGTGATTCAGAGTTAAGCGCCGAGATGCCCCCAGGTGATTTGAGCGCTACACAAAAGCGAATAACATAACATAACATAACATAACCCTTAACTGGATGCCCAAACAGAAGTTCAAAAGGGCTGTGGCCAATCCCCTTCTGTGGGACCTCTCTGTAGGCAAAGAGAAGGCAGGGCAACAGGACATCTCATTTTCGTCTAAGCTTTTTTGGGAGGCCCATGATCATATCCTTGAGAGTTTTGTTGAACGTTTTCAACTAACCCATTGCATTGTGGGTGATAGGGTGTGGTGAAATTGTAGTTCACTCCACACTTGCAGTGATATAACTTGACATGAAGTTTGTACCTCTGTCATTTAATACTTCCTTAGGGAAACCCACTCTGGAAAAAATTCCCAGGAATGCGCTGGCCACCACAGGGGTTGTGGTGGTCCTAAGGGGTATTGCTTCTGGATACCTAGTAGCGTGGTCCACCACCACTAGTATATAACTGTGTCCAGATGCTGTAGGAGGGTTCATGGGACCAATTATATAAATCCCAACCCTTTCAAAGGGAACCCCCTCCACTGGAAGTGGTATGAGGGGGGGGCCTCTGTGGTACCACCTGACTTACCACTGGCTTGACAGGTGGTAGAGGAGCAACAAAACTCCTTTGTGTCCTCAGACACCTGAGGCCAGTGAAAATGAGGGACAAGCCTGTCCTAAGTCTTACTTTGGCATAGGTGTCCTGCTAAGGGAATGCCATGTGCCAAGGTGAGTAGAACACCCCTAACCTTCAAAGGTATGACCAACCTCCTGGTGGCACCAGGCTGGGGGTCTCTACTCTCTGAGTAAAGGAGACCCTCATCCCGATAGATCCTGTGGGATCCACTGACATTCCCAGCAGCCTTAGCAGCAGCTAGCCTCTGAGGGGGTTCAGGAGAGGGGCAGGTTTGCTGCTCCAAACTCAGTTCAGTCCTGATAGGGCCCCCTGTTACCAAGAACTCAACCTGATCAGGTTCAGGTTCATCTGAGACAGTTCCTTCACAGGGACTAAGATCGTCTCCCTCAAGAGATTGATCCTCACTCCAAGTCTGGGGAGAAGACACAGCCTTACAGCTCCTGCTTCTTGTCTTGGAAGGCCCTTGGTTTATTGTTCCAGGATCCAGGGCCTATTCAGTTTTTGTCAGCTTGGCCTGTGACCTGGCCACAGCAAACACATCTGCAGAGAGGCCCAGCATTGCTGCATGAATCTTAAGTTCCACCTCAGCCCAGGCTGAAGTCTCCAAATAATAATTATTATTATTATTATTATGTTTCTTATATAGCGCCAGAATCGACCCCCGAAGGGGTATCTCCGCGCTTGCCTTGGGAACCCGTCCTGGCTTTTCCCTGTGAGATAGCCCCTACAGGGCATCCCCAAGGTGAAAGCCAGGCATCCCGCCGTGGGGGGGCAGTTGTGGAGATTAAGCAAGCTTAATGCCCAGAGTTGCAGAGTGTGAACCCATGATTAGGTCAGGCACCGAAGCGAGAATTATCGAGTCCATGGACATTTGAGCTCAAGACCCTGCCGCGTCGGGAATTGAACCCTGGTCCCGGGTCTGACCTCTGCTTCAGGGTCTGCCTGCTCTAACCAGTGAGCCACACTTCTCCATTGCCCAACAAACATTCTACTGGTAGGTCTGAGCTAACCACAACCTTCTTAGGGCCAGTTACCTCTCCAGAGAGATTAACAACTGCCAAGGAATGGTCAGTCTTGACATTGTTTGCATAGGTCAGTTGGTACATTTCTCCAAGTATGATTTGTTCAGGGGCCCACAAGATCTTTTGTCACCATAGTGATACTTGCACCTGTGCCCCTGTATGCCATGGCCTCCTTACCATTGATTAAAGGTTGCTGTCTGTATTTGGCCAGGTTACTAGGACTGACAAATAGGGTGGGAATATCCAAGCCAACATCACAAACAAGCACAGCCTGAGCTGGAGTTCTGAATATGCCAGAATTCATCTCAGAGCCTTAGGTTAGCCCTACTAATCCCTTGTTCCCATTACCACCACTTGTACTTGTGCTAGGGGGCGCAGTTGGCTTGGGGGCAGTGGTGGTAGGAGGATTTTCCTTGGCTTTTGGACAATCAGCATCTCTTGTCCAATGTGTCTTCTGTTTACAGAGGTAACACCAAGGTTTCTTTTTGCTTTTTTCTTTGTTGGATTGTGACTTCCCCCAGATGCTGGCTTTTGGGGCCCTGATGAAGACTGTTTTTGATCTTCACACTTGTCCCCACCCTTATCTGGAGTTTCAGAATCTTGTTTCTTTTCGTCACCACCATTGTTCTGGTTTTTCTGCTTCACCCTGGTTCTGACCCACTTATCTGCCTTCTTCCTCAATTCTTGGGGAGAAGTCAGATCAAAGTCAACCAGGTATTGATGCAATCTCTTATTTTGGCAATTATTAAGGATCTGCTCCCTCATAATCAAATTGTACAATCCATTTAAATCATTCACTTTGCTGCCAAGCAACCAGCCTTCCAGAGCCTTAATGGCACAATCCACAAAGTCTACCCATACTGATTCTGTGCCTTCTGGGTGTATCTGAACTTAATCCTATACTGTTCAGTGGTTAAGACAAACCCATCCATGAGAGCACTCTTCAAGACTGAGTAGTTGTCACCATGCTCTTCTCTAACAGTGAGGAGCTTATCTCTACCTTTGTCAGCAAAGGAGAGCCACATGATAGCTGCCCACTGCTCGTGAGGGACCCTCTGAACTTTACAGGCCCACCCTAAAGCAGTTATCCATTTATGGATGTCATCTCCAACATGGTAGGGAGGGACAGCATTTCTCATGCTCCTATTATCAAAGGAATGTTCCTTAACTCTAGGGACACTGTTGCTGCCACCATGGGATTCTGGTCCCAACTTTTTTTCTAGCTCTCTGGACTTATAGGGACTCTTATCAAGGGCCAATTGCTCTTGCCTGAGCCTAAGCCTAGCTTTCTTAAGTTCAAGCAATACGCCTAGCTTTCTTAAGTTCAAGCAATTGGTATTCCCTATCATAAGAGTGGTCCCTCTAGCTAGATACAGAGCTCCCTACAGACTGTCCTGAGGGATTAGACTCTGCATAGGGAGATCTAGATCTCCTTGGTAAACTCAGCACTCTTCCAGGAGAAAGAAGGAGGGGATTCTCATGGCCTACTCCATTCTTCTCTTGAAGATCTGAGTTATCCGATGGGAACCATCTGGTTCCCCCTGGTCAGGGTTAGATTCTAGGTCATAAAAGGTGTCACCTCCTGACCTGTCTTCATTCCCTGTCCCACCCACTCTGCCCTGTTCATCTAACCCAGGAGTCTTTCTTAGGTCATTCAACAGTAACACCTCTACCAGGCTTTGAGTGTTGGCACTTCTCCCTGTCTTCAACTTTCTAGAGGTACACAGGGCTTACAATTCCTGGAATGAAAGCTCACTGTATCTAGAAGGCGGAGAGCTACTTGCATCACCTTTAGTAGACATACTAAGTGTGGTGAGGTGTTGCACCTACCTAACCTAGTAGGAACTAAACTCTCTGAGGTTGGAAAAAGGGTGTGCTAAACCCTTGACTTACCCCACCCTAAGTTCAGTAGAACTTACTTATTCTAAGCTAGTATTATATGTACCTAGTACTAGTGGTTTTTCAGCTAATCAATACAAAGATTCATCTGGCAAAACAACGCAGGCTTGAATCCCAACCGCAGCAGACCAATGTGAGAAGTTGGCCTGATACATGCTGTCGACTAATTAAAGGGGGCATCTTGCACCAGTCCAAACGACCCTTATGGTGATTTACGAGGTCAAAGATAACCCTAGAAAGCTATCCAAGTGGTACCTGTGGAGAGCAGCCTTCAGGCTTAGTCTTGAAGGAATGTTAAGCAGCTTGTTTCAACAGAATGCAACCTTATAGTATTGGTTAAATGAAAGGATAACCACACAGTAGTTATAAAAATATGTATTTATTAATATAACACTGTCTAGTTCGAAACAGTATCTCCTACATGGAGATAATCACCAAGCACACAATACTTAAGCAGAGAAATTGCAGTAAATAGCACTAATACACAGTAGGCCCCTGGGGCGTGGACCAAACCATATACTAAAATAGTGGTATAAGAACCACGACTCGAGTCAAGACAGTGTCGAGAGGTTGTAGAAACGCTGGGACCCCAAGGAACCACCCAAGGTGATTAAGTAGGGACCCCACGGAGGACATGCAGTGTGGGAATACAACTGTGTGCTTCGTACAATTCTATGGGAAAGTCACAGTTGAAGTTTTAGAGTTTAAGGACCCTTCCCAGTGGAATTCGAAGATACCCTGTGAAAGTTAGGAGGTTGGAGGGCCACCACACCCGTGGATACCGAGGTACCAGAGTTACCTATCCATGTGAAGCTGGGTGCATAGGTTTGAAATAGCATTGGAAACCGCTGTCGAACCCAATGGAGGATTTTGAAGAAGAGACGCTGCTGGAAGGGAGAAAAGTGTCCATTGGAATCTAAAGCTGTATTCTTGTTCAATAGTACCTGAAAGCAGAGGGGACAGAGTCTGTGTCACTCAACAGTGACCAGGGGCTCGGCAGACCAATGCCCACCAATGTCAGGTGCTTCAAGTGCATTAATGGAGTTCTTGACTCTGCAGCTACGGGGACCAGGAGAAGTCGAGGACGACCAGGAGCCGGATGTGAGCTGTCCCACGAAGGATGTCAAGTTCTGAGGGGTAGGTCTCCGGCGGGAGCACCAAACAGCCTTGGCAACGGCAACCAATGCAGAAGGTCAAGAATGGATACGGTTTGGACCAGCAAGGTCCAGGAGACTCACCACAGGAAGGGGATTCAGGGCAGGCTTGGAGCAACCGGAGGAGCCCAAGAAAAGCAAAGTAGTCCTTCAAGTGGACTCACAGGTCGGAAGCACAGGATTCGCAAAAGGACCTTAAGCGATTTCACAAAACAGCAGCCCACGGAGCACTCGGTACGAGGAGCTAGAGTTCTTGGTAGGAAATGGTGCCAGAGGTTGGGACTACTCGGAGCCCAATGAACTTGTTCGGGAATCGCCAACAAGCATATACACTTGCAAATGTATGGGGTGCACAGGGGTTCGAGGTCCTGCAGCTCCCACAAGGGATTCTGACTTGAAACTTGGTGAGCCGGCAGCTCAGACCTCGAGGGACATAGAAACCCACCTCCTGAAGCCTTCCTAGTCTGTATCAGCTCAGGGTTAGCAGACCGAACAGCAGTGTTGTGATGCCTGCGAATGCAGGTAAGTTACCCCTTAGATATCTTCGGTTGTCCTTGATGCTCCACCAATCCTGCACGGAGCCTGTATGGTGCACGGGCACAGAAAATAATTCAGACTACAGAGGAAAATGAATTCGGGCCCAAACAAAGTCCAGAGTGTCCAAATGTCGAAGTTCAGTGGTTTCCTGTTCAGAATCTTGTCCACGTCGAATCTAGGGTCCTACAGCCAGGTAAACCCTTTTGTACTCACAGGAGAGGGTTGGACAGATTCAGGGGACCCTCCCAGGGCAGAGTCAGGACAGTGGGGAGGATTCTCCCCTGTGTCCAGTTTTGTGCCAGAGCAGGAGCCAACGGCTCCCAGGACTGGTTTGAACTGGACTATGCACAGGGACACCAAGTGTGCCCCTCGTGCAGTCTTTCAGGCACTTTGGAAGTGCCCCTACCCAGCCCCAATACACTAAATCCTGTCTGGGAGGTGGTTACACCTCCCTGTGACAGGATGTCTATTGTCCTGCCTTCCCCTGCTCGACCTTGGCTCAGCAGCAGGAGGGCAGAAATGTGTCTCTTGCTGGCAGCAACCATTTTGTGTTGCCGCCAGCAAGAGTCGAGAAGGCTGGTCCCGGGAAGACCAGGCACCCCACGAAGCTCGCCTCAGAGGAGACTGCATCACTAATGCTTGTGTGAATAGTATTGTAACAGACAAAATATGTTATTTAATGGACAGGATATAGGATGTGAAAAGTGGTGAAACAATACATGAGATTCCATATTACAATCAATATATATATAAGATTATACAGAATACTTTCGGTCAATGCAATGTGAGCATTTGTTTTTTACAAGTGATGTAACAGAACTGGTGGTGATTAAACAAGTTAACAACATATGGATGGTGGAAAACATTATAACTAATTCAAAAGGCTTTATTCGAGTGATTCTCATAAAAGCACATTACATACATAAATTTACATCATCATTAAAACATCAATAAATGGACGCCTCCAAAAAATCAATTACAATGCATAAAATATCATTAAAATGGCGATTTACAGGTAGCAAAAGTTTCCACAGTTGATCAATTATGTGCAAATACAACAATCCCTATATGGGTAGTCTCTCGGCTATAGCTTTCTGCCTGATAACCCTTGCCCACCCCAAATATTTAGCTGTTGCTATAGCTAATGGCAAGCAGGAGCTAGTACAGATAATTCTCAGTGCTACTGAACTACTAGAGGTGCCTAAATTCTTACAGGCAGGTGTTAGCCAAATTCTCCTTGGAACGACATAGGCCCTACAAGAGAATAGAAAATGCCCAATAGTTTCTTTTGTGGCTCCACAGACAGGGCAGGTGATGTTAGATGATCCCCTCCACCTGCCAGTTAGGGACCTAAGAGGAAGGGCTCCTATCCTCATCTGAAAGAGAAGTTTCCTGTCCCCTGGCTTGGTTATGTTGTCCCAATACAGTTCTATGGCAGGAAATGATTTAGCTTCCAGATATCGACCTGCCATAGATTCCGCATCGGTTTTTCTCCAATCCCGCTTAGCCACATAATCCCAATAAAGCTCCTTAATTGTTTTTTTACTGGGAAAAGCGACTCCTGGCGGAATGTCCCAAAGAATTGAAGGCCAAGCACACACAGCAAGGTTCGAAGATCCTTTAGCCATTTTATCCTGTGAAACACGTCAGCTTCAATCATTGCTAGAAAGCCCTCGGCATAGTGTTTAAGCTCTGGAGTAGTCCAGAGCCGCCTCCAATATAAAATTGGGCGAAGCCTCGCCAGGTCTCCTACGGCCTTTCTACCCAAATCGTATCTGAGGAGGAGCAAGGGGGTGCTTTTGGGAAGACCCGTAATTGTCCTAAAAAACTTGTTTTCGGACTTCTGCATGAAGAGGAGCTTCCCGAATCCCCACAGCTCTGCCCCATATAGTGCTGATCCCAGGGCTTTTGCCACATATACCTTTAGAGCTGGGGCTATTGGTTTGGACTTTGATTTTCTATGCTCAGCCCCAAGGGCTCCCACTAATTGCCTGTGCCTTAATATCGCAAGATCGATATGCTGGGACCATCTTAGGTCATCAGTTACATAAATACCAAGATAAGTAAAGGCTCTAACTACCTCTACCGGACGTTGATTCATGAACACCTTGGACCGAAAATTGCGATGAGGGTTAAAAGTCATTAATTTAGTTTTTGCTACATTGACTTCTAAACCGTGCTCCTCACAAAATTCATCGAAAATATAGAGGGCACGTTGTAGGCCACTCGGGGTCTTTGATAAAATCAGGGTGTCATCTGCGAACATTAAAATTGGTACCTTAATGCCCGCCAACGAGGGTGCATCTACATTGACAGATAACATTCTTGCAACTACCCCATTAATAAATAATGAAAAAAGAAGGGGGGCCATTGCACACCCTTGCCGAACACCCCGTTCAACCGGGAAGTCATCAGTGATCTCCCACTGGATTTTAGCAAAATTCATCTCATGCAACCTCATAACCTGGGTTAGTAGTTCCTCAGGTAGTCCCAGGCTCCTCAATACCGACCACAGCTTAGTCCTGGGGACCAGATCGAAGGCAGCCCGCAGATCAACAAAAGCTGCATACAGACTGCCCTCCCCTAGCACCACCGTTCGCCACCGTACCAAAGTAAAGCGTAACACCTGATCCACCGTACTTGTAGCCTTCCGGAACCCGGCCTGATAAGGGGATAATGCATTATGCTCATCAACCCAGTCCATAAGCTTGTTAACACCATCCTCCCCACCACCTTTTGGATGGTAGCTATCAAGCTTATGGGTTTGTAGTTACCCGGCAACCCCCGGTCTCCTTTCTTATATATTGGGATGATAATTGCACCCTTCCAGGAAGACGGTACTAATGCACCCTGGGCAACAGCATTAGAGAGAAGAAAAATATATTTGCCCCAGCGTTCCCTATCATTAATAAAAAGGTCCGCCGGGACCCCGTTCAGGCCTGGTGCTCTGCCCCTAGACACTTTACTGAGTGCCAGTAACACCTCTCTATGGCTGAAAAAATGTGCTTTGGGAAACACAGCCTTGAACCCATCCATCTCCCTGCCAGGTATAGATTCAGCATATTGTGGCTTAAAATAATTGACCCAATCCTCCCGCGGGACATTATTATCAGGACAATCAGGTTCAACTCCTCTTCCCCATTTAACAATGCTCCAGAAAAGCCTGGAATCTTTAGTACTACATGCTTCCTTTAGCTCACTCCAATGTAGCTCATCCCACAACTTTTTTGCAGTAGCTATACTATCTTTGTAATTCTTTCTGGTACTACGAATAACAGTCTGTTCCCTAGTTTTAATAGCAGTTCCCAGAGCAAGCCTAGCGTCCCTACACTGCGCATTATACCACTTTGCAGGCCTGATTGGTGCCCTGTTGGTTTTCCTAGCTGGTTTCTGGAAGTGGGATTTAATAGCAGAAAAAAGGTTATCATGAACAACTGTAGCTTCACTTGACCCTGGCGTGACTGTAGTAACCTGCTCCAGTGTTTTTATCGCACCGTCTACCTCTATGTTGATGCTATCCATTGGCCAATACACAAGGCCATTTCAGCCGACGCATATCGTTAGTAGGAACAGGGATGGGGAGACCTTCCCACTCTACGTTTGGCTTCCCATTCAGGGTTGACCACCATTTGTGCGCTACACACAAGGGATCATGGTCGCTTTCGAGCCTATGCTTCCATGTCACAGACTTGCTTCCATAACTTCAGGCTACACAGTACATAATCTATCCTGCTCTTACTTCGTCCATTGTCGAAAGTACATGCCCCCCCCCCTGTCGCTCTTTGTTCTCCCATTCAGTGCCCTAAGGCCCCTTTCAAAACAAATCGCATTTAGGCAAATGACGTCCTCAGACCACCGTTTAATAGGCTCTAGGTCTAGTCTGGGGACCCCCCAATGCCTATCCTCTTCCGCCCCAATAAAGTCTTCACAAATATCCAGGGGTTCGAACATGCGGTTGAAATCACCAGCTATTATAACGTTATTGTCGAGGGAGTGAGTTTCAATTAAGGAGGTTAGAGCCACTAATATTTCTGACTTCCCTCCATTATTACCCCTAGCATACACATTATATATGTCAAGACGCCCCAATGTGCCCATATCCAGTTTTATAAGTTGGATGTCCTTACTACCTGATTCTACCAACTTGATAGCGAGAGACAAACTTTGCCTCACCCAAATGGTCAAACCTCCCTTTAGGCGACCCTTTTGGCCTTTAGTTGCAGGAACCGAATAGTTCAGATACCCCTGGAGAAAAGAAGGTTCACACATCCAGAATTCTTGAAAAATACGCACCAAGTCAATTGCATTCATTAAGACCTGATAGGACACTGAATTTATTTCTAACTTCAACACCACCTCTGTTCCATGAGTCACCTATATACCATGGTCCAGTTGGTGTCGTATGGGGTGTATACCACCTCCCTTGACCTACCATAGGGCGAATTTGGTTGTTAAAATTCCTTGATATGGGAATCCTAGGTGTGGATGGTTCGTAGGTACCTGGTCTATAAAAGAACCCTAGGGGTAAAATTTCGATGCCCTGCCCCCTCGATAGTGAGTGTTGCTCTATCTCCCAGAGGATCCTTGCAATACAATTTGGGTTATTAAAATTTATGACTATACAGTCACCATCTCTGGACTTCCTTGAGCGACCCACCCATGCTACTCTACGTGCCATGAGTATATTGCGTCCAACCCCTTGGCCCACATCCAAGTTCTTTGAAAACCAATGTGTAACCTTAAACTTTAGTTGGTAAAAATCCTCAGTTGTCCCAGCACGGAGGGGGGAACATTAACCATAACTACTACCAAAGGCTTACTTTCGGGTGGTAAGTCTAGTGTGGAATGTTTTCCCATAGCTGAATCCAATTTTGCAGGGGGCAAGTGGCCAAATGCTGGTCTCGATGTTTCAGCACGCGCCTCCTGATATGAATTTGGAGCCCCTTGCTTACCATTATTGGTCTCACAGCGTGTATTTGAACCCCCTAAGTCAGTCGGTCTTGTATCGTTGAGTGAAACTAGTTTCTTCCCATTCTGTGGTGGAGATTTACACATAATGGGTAGTTGTGCACCTCTAATGTCTACCTGTTTGTGGTTGGCAGTAAAATCTATTCCCTTCCTCTTTTCGCTAGCTAAAGATTGTAACATTTTGGAATTATCATTGGCTACAGTTTCCAGTTTGTCCAAGCAAACAGTGACCAATCTAAGTCGCTCAATTACCGGGAGTAATAGGGATCTAATCATGTGTTCAACCTGACCCACCAGAGATCCGTCACCCTGTGCAGCGAATACAGTTTTTGCCATGGGATTAAACTGCACTGGGTTATCAGTCTCGATATAAACCCCCGTATCCGTGGTCTTAGTCCCCTTTTTCATTATCTTAGGAATCTTGGCTCTTTTACTTTTTGCCCCCCCCCTAAACTTCTTTTCCTTTTCCCTGTCACTCGTTTACATGTTGGCAATGATTCGTCTATATCACGAATAAGGGTACTTAAGGGCGTTAGGGAACTTTGGCAATTTTCATCTAGATCAGCACTTGTAATCTGCAGGTCTATTGAATTATTTTCCTCAAGTATATTTACAAGAGATACTTGACTCAGGCAGACCCAAATCACTTAAACGCTGACTAATATGATTCTCTGGTGAAATACAATCCTGGATCGGCCCCAGAGAAGAACGTTTAGAAAATATCTCAGTTGATAATCTCCTCTCAACGGCACTTAACTGGTGGTCCAGTGCTGCTGACACCCGCGTAATATAGTTGTCCAGAGTTCCCTTTAAGCTTCCAGTATTGGATTTCCCTCCATCCTTTCCCCCCTTAGCTGACTGGGCCGCCATAACACCTGGTGAATAAGATCTAACAACAGACAGTTCGCAAACCCAGAACAACCCCTTTGAAAACAATATTTAAATGTAATAAAATAAATAGAATAAAAACCAAGGGGGGAGGCCCAGCCCAATATCGACCTGCCTCGGACGGCCTCAAACGGCCCGCCCTTTGCCCGGGCTTCGCCCCGCGCGTGTCCCGCGATCCGCGGGAAAGGGCTAAGTTAAATAGGGGGTGTTGGGGGCGGGAAGAGACACCAGCTGCGCTGAGTTGTTGAATGGGCGATGCTCGCTGGGTCTCGCAGTCCCGGCCCCTGCAGGCTGTGTAGTTCTGCCCTGAAATCGTCTTTTACAGATCCCCTGCAGGCTTCGTGTCAGGAAAGATCAGGCTCTGTGTATCAGGAAGGTAGAAAGTCCCAAAGATGCGCTAATGCCCCAAAAACGGCTCCGCGGGGGCCGCTCGTAGCAAGGGGAAATGCATGGAGCACCTTGTATGCCGCAGGCAGTGTCTGAAAAGCATTCCTGAATGCAACCCACCCTGCCCCAATACACTAAAGCCTGACTGGAGAGGTGCTGGCACCTCCCTGGACAGTAAAACCTATTGTCCAGGCCTCCCCTGCCAGAGTTTCGTCCTGCAGCAGGAGGTCAGACTCGTGTCTGTGGCAGCAGCATTCATTTTGTGATGCTGAGGCTCTTTTAAACATTTACCGGGTAAGTGAGTGTGTACATGTCTTCTCCCTCTAAAAGGGTGGAATGCTACCCCCGCCGCCAGAACTGGCGCGGGGTAGTATTCCAAAACGTTTGACACCAAACACGACATGTTTTGATAAAGCCAAATCAAAGTTAGCATTAACCGCAAGGATTATAATGCACTTAAGAATATATGGTATGACTATATCATAGAACAGCTATAAGGAAGGGTTTCCGAAAGCGGTAGAGGGGCTCAGCTCATGCTAGGGCACCCTCTCACACAAAACCAAGCACTCTGCCTTCAGGATTGCAAGGCCTACCATAGGCGTGACTTATAGGTTAATATGTGTCTATATATATATATATATATATATATATATATATATATATATATATATATATATATATATATATATATATATATATATATATATATATATATATATATATATATATATAGATATAGGTATAGTATATCTAAATATCTAAGTAAGGGGTGCTTATACCACCTTTCCCAGGCTGAAAGTGCATATATATATATATATATATATATATATATATATATATATATATATATATAGGTATACTATATCGAAGTATCTAAGTAAGGGGTGCTTATACCACCTTACCCAGGCTGAAGTGCAGACCTGTGGTGTCATTTTGGGAGGCTTCCCAGGGGTGGCATAATACATGCTTCAGCCCCTGGTAGGCCTCTGGGGTACCTATGCCCTTGATACCTAAGGTACCATATACTAGGGACTCATAAGGGTGACCCAGTAACCAATTTGGTATGTACCTAAAGTACATGGAAGCAATTTAGAGAGAGAACAGCTAGGCTGTGGTCCTGATTATCAGAGCCACAGCCTTTTCTGGACCGCGGCTCCTCTTGGGTACCTGGTCCTATATACCGAGATCCGGTGTTCAGAAGGAAGGAGTTAGACCGTGACACCTGTTTTTCATATCACGGACACAACGCCTTACCGATCGTGTCAACGCTGTATAAATAATCAAAACAGAGATCTAAGAATTATTTCGATATTGGCTGAGTCGGCGGATCACCAATACTACGTATATAGGACCAGGTACCCAAGAGGAGCCGCGGTCCAGAAAAGGCTGTCCCACAACCGTACAGTCCTGATGAAGACCCGCCCCTGATGCGCACAACCAGCGCATCGCCCCCCCCCGGGTCGAAACGTCAACGCAATTTCTTCATTGTGAAATCAACTTTATAAAATCTACTAGGAACCAAGAATTGATTGATATGCCTAGTGGATTATTGCTCTTATAGTTGATGCTACTAATAATTTCGTGACTTGACAATTTTGTATGTTGTTTTAAATGTATATGAGTCCTGCTCAAAATGTATTTGGTATATATGTTTTGTGTTTGTCTGGACAGCTATAATCAATGTTTTAATACAATTCAGAGAAGATAAAAGTAAATGACTAAAACTTTACTCTAATCTTCATTGTGGTCAGTGTGTTCTGTTTCATATTGGTATAGGTACCACTATCATTGTACCCTTAAAGGGACGGATGTTGTGAGTAACAAACCAGGGAATACTATATTACTGTGTATTTCAGTCCGACAGAACCATCATTATTGTTCTAAATGCAGGGGTAGGCCCAATGTTGTAGGGATACCGGCCCTGTCAGGAATTATTGCTGGATTCCTTTTGTTATAACATATTTGAATTTTTCCCCTATACTGCTTGATTATTTCCATTTTCTATCTTCCACTTGAGCGCTTACTTTCACACCTCTTTCTCCCCTTGATACTTAACCACGTCGATATTACATGCTGCATATTATGCCTCTAGATATGCATATTAGTCTATGAATAATACTCAGCAGAAATAAACTGTTTTTGCAATTGAATGAAAATCTTTTGGAGGCCCATATTTAAGATTTGTTGTTGTGTTTTTTGAATGTGCCTTCAGACTGTATATGTTGCGCTTATATGAATTGATTGCATAAAATACTCTTTTTCAGACATGCATTGAGTACATTTTGCAATTGTCTAGGACCACTGTTTTTCTTTATTGATTAAGTACATGGCAAAATATTTTAGGGAGAAAGCAGATAGACTGGGGTCCTGATTAGCAGGATCCCAGTCAGAATAGTCAAAAAGTGGGGGTAACCATAAAAAGCAGATCCTACTTTCTACAATGTGTGTAAGAGCCAACTCTTGAGTAGTCATCTGAAGATAACATAGTTATCTGTGGATTCTATGTTTGGGGGTAATGAGTTCCATAGTTTGACTGCTTGAACAGAGAAGGATGTTGGAAAATGGCGACCGGGAACCAAAGGAGGAGGGATGCCACGCTGTTGATATTTCCACGATTCCAGCTACACTCGCAGGATCTGGAACCCGATTGTGGATCCCCTCCCGGTTATAGGCTTAATATGCAAACGTATTAAGCGTGACTCATATAGCACCTTTTGACCCTATGTGCTATGATTGCCAAAGTTTTTTAATATTCTACCGCAAAGACAAAGAACCAAACCTGTGTTACTGTGACTAATGAAATCAGATCCATTTGAATATTTCCCACCAGACCTACATGAGTGTGGGTTGTGTCATAAGCCCTGAAGAGTCGTTGTGAGTTGTTCCCACACGAAGAAACACGTGTCGGCTGGTTGTGGAATCATTAAACTACCCATCTTTCAAGAATATATACGAGAATTGCATCTGTCATTCATTTGGCTACATGTTTACTATGTTTACTTTTGCATAACTACCATTGTAATACCTTGCTTGTTGTGTGCGAGAGCTTTGCTGTCTTCATTGTCTTGAAGGTCTGTCCTCAGATCTTCTGTTGAACGGTTAAGGGGTCTTTTCCGCTCGCTCTTCCGCAACACGCCAATACTTAGCCATAAAGACACACCAAACGTTTACACTAGGTAGAGCGCCTTTCCTCTCTGAGTACCCTAAAAACCCCATAAGCTGTACCTTATGTTTTTTTCTTGAATGATGGGATTTTGAGTCGAGTTGCCAATCTGGATCGGAGGTTCCTTTGTTGAATGTATTTGGTGATTTTAATCATGATGAAGAGCAATCCTGTACCATGTATTGATACAGCGCAGCTTGAATGTGGATCTTCTGGCAACCGATAATCCTTAAGGCAGGGGAGATGTGGGGTTGTGGCTTTACATATAGGAGTAATCTGGCAGTAGAGTTCTGAATCCATCATAGTCTTTTCATAGTTAACGATTATCCCTGGTAGAGGCAACTGACGTAATCAAGATAAGACAGTGCAAGAGAGATAGTAGCCTGGACTTTGTTTGGAAATCCCCGGTGGGGAAAAATGTGTTGTAGAGATTTCATTGTAATGAAACTTGATCTTGCTAATTTGTCTACTTAGGCATTCATTGATAGCTTGGCGTCCATGGTGATTTCAAAGGTTTAGTACTTCCTTAGATACTTTACGAAGTGTTCCCAGATAATCTGGCCAGGCCATGATTTTTCCAATTGCTACATGTGAGTATTTCTGTTTTGAAAGCATTCAACTTGAGATGACTCCATGTCATTCACTGATCAACAGCTCGGAGGCAACTGAAAATTAGTGATTTTCCATAGACTTTGGGGCTTGCCAGTTAAAGGAGTATTTGTGTGCTATCTGCATAGTTATAGTACATGAGGTGAAAATCATTGATCGCTGTTGATAAAGACTTCATGTAGATGTTGAATAGAATGGGTGGGATGATAGAGCCTTGCGAGACCCCTGCTTCAGTGAAGTATAGATTGGATGAGAAAGGAGGAGAATGGACAACATTTGTTCTGTTTCGAAGGTAGGATATAATGCAGTCAAGAACAGTCCCCTCTATGCCGCCTTCGTAGAGCCTTGGTATTAGCGTGTCATGGTCCACTGTGGCAAAGGCAGCTGAAAGGTCCAAGAGACATGCCCCTAGATTCATCAAAGTCCCGTTTTGCGAGTTCTTAATAGCGATTATTAAGGAATCGCTATTAAGGACTTGCAAAACGGGATTCATGTAGGAATCGCTAAATGAATTGCGATTCCTACACATTCCTTAATTGCGATTAGCAAATTGCTAATCACTCCCCATTCATTCCTATGGGACTAAAGGCCCATAGGAATGAATGGGGAGTTATTTCTTATTTGCGATAAGCAATTTGCTAATCGCAAATAAGGATGCAATTTCAAGGGTGCTAGGGGTGTCCAAAGGACACCCTGTAGCACCCCTGAAATGTACATTTAGACTTATGTTGCGCACACACATGTCCAAAGGACATGTGTGTGTGTAACATACAACTTTTTCTCAGTTTTCGCTATTTACCACGAAGTCAGACTTTGCGGTAAATAGCGGCAAAAAATAGCGAATTCGCTATTTATTAATGATTCATGAATAGCATTTAAGGAATCTCAAATTGAGATTCCTTAAATGCGATCGCAATTTGAAAAATCGCAACTTTTGCGATTTTTCAAATTGCGAGTTCATGACCCATTGATGAATTCCTAATTCCATTTTTGCGGCCGCAAACGGCCGAATTCTGCGATTCGCACCGTTTGCGCCCGCAAAAATGCTTCATGAATCATGATCATAGAGTGAACTTTGCAATGTTTATTGGAGATGAGGACAGAGAAGAGTTGGAAGCGCTAGTGAACTGAGTCAGCTGACGAAGACAGAGAGGATCGATCCACTGACATGTCATGTGAGACAGAGAGTAGGCCACTGTGGGAATCGAGACGCATGCATTGGTGTGGCACAACCCAGCTGCAATCGGTACGTGGATCGAACAGCTGAGCTTGAGTTTGTGCGCACTTACAGAATGGAGACGGTAAGCGCTGCAAAGTATAAAGGCGTGGTGAAGCTGAGGTCAAGGCACAGACTAAACAGTTGTATGTGAGTTGTGAGGGCTCATGGAGCAGAGAGGTAAAGTGCTGCTGTACAGACGTACGGCATTGACGGAACACGTTAAAGTGTTTATGAAATCACTTGATTGATTGGCCAGTGTAGTGGAGGTAGAGCATAACAGACCAGCGCAGGGACAGTTCGGGGAAAGCTACTCCAATGTAGGTGCTAGACATGATCTTGCAGTGCGCATACAGTGATAGCTACAGAACCTGCTGATCCCTGCTTGTGCTCCTGCGTGAGCCTCAACGATTAGACTACACAGAGAGATAAGGTATTGTTTAGGTCTCATGCTCCTTTAAGCATTGTTACGAGGAGCGACCTTGCAGGCTCCTTGGCCTTTTAACGCTGTTTGTTATTCGCTTACGGCTAGAACTCAGTTGTCTCGCGCACAACCAATTGGGTTTGACACGTGCTATTCTGCAACATCCTCTGATTCTGTGCAAATCAATTAAATTGCCCATACATGAAACATAAAGCTGACCTCTCATGTGAAAATTTAAGATAAATTAGCAAGTGGAGCACGTTTTTGGGCTTTCTTTTAAAATGGTACTCGTAGGCTAATGTTGGACATCCATGACTTAAAGCAAGTGAAGGTCTTACCAAGTAATTGATTGCATGAATTTAAGAGCATGTGAGATTTACAAAGCAGTAATTGCTTTGCCTTTCCTAAGCTTCACCAATACTTTCTGTTATTGTCACAGTTAAATAATTTATGGTGTAACACTAACTTTAATGTCTTGTGTAAAATTTGAAAGTTAAGATACAAATTATTAATGCTACGTGTTCTGCTGTATAAAGCAAACAGGAACAAAAACGTAATTAGTTTAATAGAAATGACACAACACATTCTGTCCTTCTTAATAATATGTCCTTTTAACTGAGCAAGTGAATCGTATGCAAGAATTAACAAGTCACTCAAACAAAATCAGAAGTGATGGAAGGTAGACATGAAATTAAGCTTATAATGAAAGTGATTACGCAAATACCTAACAAAGAAACTCTCTGAATTACTTCCTCTAACAGACTTATTAAAGAAATTGATAATGAGGCCCACATCTGTGTCCCCCTTATCTCCCTTAATTACTGGCTAATCATAAACGACTGCAAATGCCACCTACAAAATGAATGAAAGAGTTAATTAAAGAAGGATTGGGAAACTAAGTAACAAAATAACGCAACATCTACAGGGCAGGTTACCTTTACTAAACAAAACAACATTTTTAGTGAAAACATGGGGCCTTGTGAGCTACTAAATTCAGCGAAGTTCACTGAGGAGCCGTCAGACTGCAGGGAAATGTTTTGTACTCTGTTAACAAGACACACAATGTACCAGAAAGCAGAGTATATAAGCAGACAGGTATTTAACTGAGCACCCTAAAGACCATGAAGATTTTAAATAGGCTTTGCAGGGCACATAGATGAATGAGTTCATGAGAAGACATTATGGAAAACCCTCAAGCTCCATGCAAATTATCCGGGGCTGAGCGGTTCTCTTGCTGTCCAACTTGATGCACATGGAAAGGGAGAAGTGGGGGAGGGCAAAGCTGTGCTTGTGCTCAAAGGGTGGAGGGAGGGCTCCTAACGTAAAGTGAGAGAGGGAAAGAAAAAATAAACGAGCAATGGAAAACGGCAAGGGACAGGGAGATGAACTGAACTGGAAGCAGCGCCATGCGCAAAAGGTGAACCTGAAGCTGAAAACGAATTGAGGACACATGCAGCTGAGAGCAGTGACGGGCATGGAACCAGGATAAAGCAATAACAAGCATGGATGGTGCGAAGCGGATGCCGCAAACCACACAAAACAAAAATAAGAGTGCTCTCAAAGTATTGTAAATAACTTGATGAGCAAGAGCACATGTAACAGGGGAAATCCTCATGGGAGGATACAAAAGTCCAAAAGGAGGGACTACTAAGTGCATTCACCAAATCCAAGTTGGCATTTACAAAGGACAGTAAGAGGAACCAGTGAAAAAGATGGGCGGGTCTTGAAGCTCACATTGTAGATACACCATGTCTTGAAGAGACAGCTTGCATGCGCTGCTTAGGCGAGATCTAAAAACATCAGTGAATTGGTTTTCCCTGTGTTGGTCACGCAGAATGCAGTTCCCTCTTCTCTGTTTGAGATGTGGAACGGAAATGGCACTTTCCACTATATCCATCCCCTCTTGAATGGCCTCTTCTTTCCACCCCATAGCTGAATGAAAGTTTAACGCAGGAAAGCCTGACTCCATCTACAAAGGTGGAAAATGATTTGCAAGAGTCTAAGCATCCTTCCACTCTCCTCTCTCCTACCAAGCACTGGAAATCCTTTTACGAGTGGAGTGAGTCTTGAATCTATCTTCACTGACTTCTGGTTCATTGCACATCCTAGATGTTTTAAAGGATGGCTTTGATTTAGGTCTGGAAACTAGTTCTTTTCAAACCCAAATAACTACTATTTTGGTATTTCATGAATGTTTGGACAGCTTATCTTCTAAACAATGCTTTGCATCCTGTTTGGTACAAAGCTTTACCTTATTTCGTCCCCAAATGTAGGCTGTACAGCATTCATGGGACGTATTACTTGTTCAGAAAGACTTGTGTAATGCCCCTTCTGAACCCTTACAGTCAGTCTCTTTAGCACGTTTGACTCTTACAGTGGTAATTTAGTCATTATACTTTCTCCAAAGGAGACTTTTAGAACTAGGGAACTTTATTGCAAAGATCCATATGTACGTTTTCTCCCAAAGGGTTAGTTCTACGCCCATCCTCATTGTTTAAACCTAACATTCTTTCTCATTTTTATATGGCTCAAGATGTCATTCTTCCAACCGGTCCTCGTGAAGCATTTATTGTATCTTAGTGGGATTTTCATCCACAGGATTTTAGGAGCAGTAACTGGTTAACTACCTTGTATTGAGAGTTTCCACCAATCAGAATATTTTCTCTTTTCATTTGCCCATGGTCATTTACATTGTAAATCCATGATCTCCACCATCAGTGGATGAATTCTTCTGCCCATCTTTGACTTACAATTCTACCTGGAGTGGCTCTTCCTAAAAGGATTCAAGGAAAGTCTCCCGGAATATAGCCACACCACGGACTGAGAGCAAAGGATAAACATTTCAGAGATCTGTAGAGCTGCTACATGGGTTTTCCACAACACCTTTATGGTTGCTTACAACTTAAATGTTTCTTCAGCCTTCTTTGGTACATCCATACTAAATTCAGTGTCCTCTGTCTTTCTATATTTCGAAAACGATTTTTGCTTGTGACGTTCAACATGCCTTAAATCTTACATTTTTTTTTGTATATTGCACTTGGGTGCAGCAACCTCGTCGTCATGATCGTCAAAGTCTGACAACTCCACCTCTGTGCCCTTCTTCACTGCAAGGTTGTGCAACATGGCACAGGCAGCAATGATTTTGCAGCAGGTGATGGGGGTATACTGCCGGGCACCTCCACTCTAATGCAGGCACCTGAACCTGCTCTTCCATATACCAAAGGTACGCTCCACAACATTTCTTGTGCTCTTGTGGGCCTTGTTATATCTTCTTTGGCTTGGTGTTGAGGGGTTGAGGTAGGGGATGAGGATGAAGGAGCGGAGGGCATATGCAATGTCCCCTGAAAGGAAATGGGAGTACATTACTCACATGCATACATGTACTTCTTACTGCAATTGGTGTTAATGGGGTCGCACACTGTGTCTTACCTAGCTGGTATCCTTCACCAAATTCCCCTGCTGTCAGCCGTGCATAGATACCGCTGTTTTGAAATATGTAGGAGTCGTGGGTACTCCCAGGAAATTTTGCAACAAGGTCAGTGATGGCGCACGTGGCATTGCAGATCACCTGCACATTGATGGTGATGGTGGACTTTCGATTCCTATATATGTATTCGGTGGCAGCAGGGGGACAAATGGGAATGTGGGTGCCATCAATGCAGCCAATGATATTGGGGAAATGCGCCATCAGATAAAAGTCAGTTTTTGTTTGGAGCAGTTCAGCATGGGTTTCAGGGAAAGTTATATACTGGTCCATCCTCTGTACCATGGCGTCAAGGAATTTGTGAAAAAAGCGTGACAGGGTGCTCTGGGTCACCCCACCTACAGCAGCGACCACACTCTGGAAACTCCCTGACGCAAGCAGGTGTAGGCTGCACAGCACCTGCACGTGGGGTGGAATGGCATGCGCCCTTGGGGTAGTGTGCTCCAACAGTGGGTGGAGGTCCCTGATGAGGTCCAAGATGGTGTCTGAGCCCAACCTGTACCTCTGGAGAATCTCTGGCTCTGTGAGCATGAACAAGGTGATCCTCTGTCTGTAGACCTGCTCCTGTCTCTGCCATTCCCTCTCTCCTTCCTCCTGTAGCCGTAGCCGCCTCGCAATGACATAGAATGCCGCCATCGTGAAAAAAGTATTGCATTTTGGGTCCTTTTTTATAGGCTGCACCGGGTTACCACCTGATTTCAATCCATGGTAAATACAGACTCTTAAATACCGAATTTCAAGCAAATTCGGTATTTATGAGCTTACCTACATCTCAATATTCAATTTTACCACTTCTTATTTACCGATTCGGTATATTTACCGATTCGGTAAATTCACCGAATCGGTAAAATTACCGAATCGGTAAATTTACCGATTCCCAAACTGTTGCGATTCGGTAAAATTATCGATTCGGTAAATTTACCGATTCGGACTGTTTACCGAATCGGTAACTTTACCGATTCGGTGAATTTACCGATTCGGGCGATTTTCAGTCCCCTACATCCCAAATGACCAATACCCGCCTCGGCAGGTCTTGGGCTCAAAAATTCCACGGACCTGACAATTCTCGCCTCGGTGCCTATTCCAATCATGGAGTCCCACTCTGCAACTCTGGGCAATAGCTTGCTTAATCTCCACAACGGCCCCCGTTACCCCCGTTTATTTTGTTACCTTCACTGTTCCTGCCACAAACAGTAAAAGCCTCCTGAAACTTACAGCGGTGCTAACGCTGTCGCGCTATTGTTTGGATAAAGCGGCCGCCATTAGACCAGGCGCGCTCGCCGACCACGCCCACTAGAGGCCACGCCCCCTTTTTAGCATACTTAAACGCTGATCGTCAGCGCAACGTTCTAAATCCTTGACCCAGTCCTGAGGCGGAAGCCGGGAGCTGGAGGTACGAATCAGACCTGTAATCATCTGCTTTTAATATTGTGTGGTGTCACTTCTAACTTTATTTTGTTACCTTCACTGTTCCTGCCACAAACAGTAAAAGCCTCCTGAAACTTACAGCGGTGCTAACGATGTCGCGCTATTGTTTGGATAAAGCGGCCGCCATTAGACCAGGCGCGCTCGCCGACCACGCCCACTAGAGGCCACGCCCACTCCCCCTAGAAATGTGCATGCATAGGAAGCGCAGCGGACGAGCGCAGCGGGAGCGCCGTTTGCGCGCCGAAGGCACGCCTAAGGCAAGCCCGTCCGCGCCAAGATCGCGCCAGGCGCAGGAACCTCTGCCCAAAGTCCTCTTATCATCAGGTATGCTCCAAACGACCTCCTCCAACTCCGTGGCGGTTTGGACTGCCCCTGTAAGCTCGATCTATCAAAAATACTCGGTTCCACCAGCTGTTACAAATGTCGCTGGACACTCAACTTCGACACCGAGCGGCTAACCTCCCCCAAAATCCTGCGACCTTTCTTTACAGGTGGCCTGATAAATGCCAGGTCAATGTGTAAACATAGTCAGGATATTCACGATCTTATCATTGACCAGGACCTGGACTGTCTCATGATTACTGAGACCTGGCTCACTGAAGACAGCAACCCAGACATAGCCGTCGCCCTCCCCCTGGGCTATTCCTTCCACAGACAGGATAGACAAAAAGGTAGAGGAGGAGGTGTTGCTTTTATTCTAAGGAACACCTTTAGCTGCCACACCTTCTGCCTTAACCCTCTTACTGACGTAGAGGGACTAGGTTTCTCCATCAAACTCAGTCAAGCTCTCTCCTTCTCTGGTGGCCTTATCTATCGCCCACCTGGCAATGCGGCTAAATTCCTTGACTCCCTAAACGACGCACTTGGATACTTCCTACTCCGTTACCCACATTTTACCCTCCTGGGAGATTTCAACCTGCACCTCGAGACCTCAGTCGACTCTCATACCAGAAACTTCCTGCAGACATTGGATATCTTTAATTTACAACAAAGCGTCAAGTTGCCCACCCACTCCCTTGGCCATACCTTGGACGGTGTTTGCTCCAATTTCCCGTCCATTTCCACCCAGCCCCCTATTCCCCAGATTTGGACTGATCATTGTCTGATCCCCTTCCATATCGCCAGCAGTCACCCTCTTTCCTGCAAAAAACGCACTCGCCAACACGTTCACTCCATTAATTGGAAAACTGTCCAGAATAATCTTATTCTTAATCCCCTTTCACCAACCAATGCACCCTCTCCCTCCGGTAACATCGATAGAGATGCAGTTTGTTTCAATAACTGGCTCTCTCAAGAAATTTCTCAACGATGTCCAACCAATCAACAGGTCAGTACTCGGAAGAAAACCAAAATCAAAGCCCCTTGGTACACGCCTGACCTAACAGCCGCACATCTTCTCTGCAGGAAAGCGGAACGAAAATGGCGCAGATCCTACGACAATTGTGATCGTAGCAATTACATTCTACAGAGGAAACATTATCTTTCATCTATCAAACTAGCTAAAAAAACATATTTTGTAAACGCCATTAAGGATGCCAACCAAAAGCAAAAAACCCTCTTTACCATAGTTAAATCCTTCACCAATCCCAAAGCCCTCCAACCGGAAATCCCCCCATCCCAAGACCTATGTGACAAGATTTCCGATTACTTCGATGATAAAATCACCGCCATCCATAAAAACTTCCCCCCTCCCCCCCCTGTCCACTCAATCTCGAATCTGGATCCACCTAACCGCACTGCTAACAGTCTCAAAAACTTTACCCCGGTGACTCTGACTCAGACCAGAGAAGCGATCCTTTCATGCAAATCTGGCTCCCCCTCAGACCCTTGTCCTCCAAAGATCCTCCACCTTATCATTGATGAAGTCAACCCCATCATCAATGAAATAATCAACCTATCCCTCAATTCTGGCTCTGTTCCCCTTTCTTGGAAAAAAGGTGTGGTCAAGCCACTCATGAAAAAGGTGAACAAACCACCCTCGGATTTGACCAACCTCCGTCCCATCACTTTGCTACCCGCGTTGGGTAAAATAACTGAACAGTTAGTCCACAAGGAGCTTAAGACCTTCCTGGACTCACACAACCTACTTCACCCCCAGCAATCCGGGTTCCGGTCCAAACACTCAACAGAAACTGCCTTGATCGAACTGACCGATACCATCAAAATCCTCCAAGATCAAAGGAAGAAGGCCATCCTGATCCTTCTTGATCTCACGGCAGCATTCGATACTATTTCCCACTCCATTCTGATCAATAGACTTATGGACATCGGCGTCACCAACTCTGCCCTATCTTGGATTAGTTCTTTCCTCAGCGATAGGTACCAAACTGTCTCACTTGGCCCCTTCCAATCTAATGAGAAAAAGGTGTCCTTTGGAGTTCCCCAGGGCTCCATCCTAAGTCCCCTCCTCTTCAATATCTATCTCATCCCTCTTCTTACCCTCATAGAATCGTTCGGCATAACCGTCACCTCCTATGCCGACGATACTCAGCTTATCATCCCCCTAGACGACAATTCCAACACAGCAGAGCTCAATCTGAAACATTGCCTAACAGCAGTCTTTCAATGGATGGACGCTAATCATCTCCGCTGCAACTCGAATAAAACCGAGATCCTTCCCATTGGAAAGAATGCCTCTTTCTGTCCTGCCCTGTGGTGGCCTGATAATTCATGTCGGCTGGTTGTGGAATCATTAAACTACCCATCTTTCAAGAATATATACGAGAATTGCATCTGTCATTCATTTGGCTACATGTTTACTATGTTTACTTTTGCATAACTACCATTGTAATACCTTGCTTGTTGTGTGCGAGAGCTTTGCTGTCTTCATTGTCTTGAAGGTCTGTCCTCAGATCTTCTGTTGAACGGTTAAGGGGTCTTTTCCGCTCGCTCTTCCGCAACACGCCAATACTTAGCCATAAAGACACACCAAACGTTTACACTAGGTAGAGCGCCTTTCCTCTCTGAGTACCCTAAAAACCCCATAAGCTGTACCTTATGTTTTTTTCTTGAATGATGGGATTTTGAGTCGAGTTGCCAATCTGGATCGGAGGTTCCTTTGTTGAATGTATTTGGTGATTTTAATCATGATGAAGAGCAATCCTGTACCATGTATTGATACAGCGCAGCTTGAATGTGGATCTTCTGGCAACCGATAATCCTTAAGGCAGGGGAGATGTGGGGTTGTGGCTTTACATATAGGAGTAATCTGGCAGTAGAGTTCTGAATCCATCATAGTCTTTTCATAGTTAACGATTATCCCTGGTAGAGGCAACTGACGTAATCAAGATAAGACAGTGCAAGAGAGATAGTAGCCTGGACTTTGTTTGGAAATCCCCGGTGGGGAAAAATGTGTTGTAGAGATTTCATTGTAATGAAACTTGATCTTGCTAATTTGTCTACTTAGGCATTCATTGATAGCTTGGCGTCCATGGTGATTTCAAAGGTTTAGTACTTCCTTAGATACTTTACGAAGTGTTCCCAGATCATCTGGCCAGGCCATGATTTTTCCAATTGCTACATGTGAGTATTTCTGTTTTGAAAGCATTCAACTTGAGATGACTCCATGTCATTCACTGATCAACAGCTCGGAGGCAACTGAAAATTAGTGATTTTCCATAGACTTTGGGGCTTGCCAGTTAAAGGAGTATTTGTGTGCTATCTGCATAGTTATAGTACATGAGGTGAAAATCATTGATCGCTGTTGATAAAGACTTCATGTAGATGTTGAATAGAATGGGTGGGATGATAGAGCCTTGCGAGACCCCTGCTTCAGTGAAGTATAGATTGGATGAGAAAGGAGGAGAATGGACAACATTTGTTCTGTTTCGAAGGTAGGATATAATGCAGTCAAGAACAGTCCCCTCTATGCCGCCTTTGTAGAGCCTTGGTATTAGCGTGTCATGGTCCACTGTGGCAAAGGCAGCTGAAAGGTCCAAGAGACATGCCCCTAGATTCATCAAAGTCCCGTTTTGCGAGTTCTTAATAGCGATTATTAAGGAATCGCTATTAAGGACTTGCAAAACGGGATTCATGTAGGAATCGCTAAATGAATTGCGATTCCTACACATTCCTTAATTGCGATTAGCAAATAGCAAGTTCACTGAGGAGCCGTCAGACTGCAGGGAAATGTTTCGTACTCTGTTAACAAGACACACAATGTACCAGAAAGCAGAGGATATAAGCAGACAGGTATTTAACTGAGCACCCTAAAGACCATGAAGATTTTAAATAGGCTTTGCAGGGCACATAGATGAATGAGTTCATGAGAAGACATTATGGAAAACCCTCAAGCTCCATGCAAATTATCCGGGGCTGAGCGGTTCTCTTGCTGTCCAACTTGATGCACATGGAAAGGGAGAAGTGGGGGAGGGCAAAGCTGTGCTTGTGCTCAAAGGGTGGAGGGAGGGCTCCTAACGTAAAGTGAGAGAGGGAAAGAAAAAATAAACGAGCAATGGAAAACGGCAAGGGACAGGGAGATGAACTGAACTGGAAGCAGCGCCATGCGCAAAAGGTGAACCTGAAGCTGAAAACGAATTGAGGACACATGCAGCTGAGAGCAGTGACGGGCATGGAACCAGGATAAAGCAATAACAAGCATGGATGGTGCGAAGCGGATGCCGCAAACCACACAAAACAAAAATAAGAGTGCTCTCAAAGTATTGTAAATAACTTGATGAGCAAGAGCACATGTAACAGGGGAAATCCTCATGGGAGGATACAAAAGTCCAAAAGGAGGGACTACTAAGTGCATTCACCAAATCCAAGTTGGCATTTACAAAGGACAGTAAGAGGAACCAGTGAAAAAGATGGGCGGGTCTTGAAGCTCACATTGTAGATACACCATGTCTTGAAGAGACAGCTTGCATGCGCTGCTTAGGCGAGATCTAAAAACATCAGTGAATTGGTTTTCCCTGTGTTGGTCACGCAGAATGCAGTTCCCTCTTCTCTGTTTGAGGTGTGGAACGGAAATGGCACTTTCCACTATATCCATCCCCTCTTGAATGGCCTCTTCTTTCCACCCCATAGCTGAATGAAAGTTTAACGCTGGAAAGCCTGACTCCATCTACAAAGGTGGAAAATGATTTGCAAGAGTCTAAGCATCCTTCCACTCTCCTCTCTCCTACCAAGCACTGGAAATCCTTTTACGAGTGGAGTGAGTCTTGAATCTATCTTCACTGACTTCTGGTTCATTGCACATCCTAGATGTTTTAAAGGATGGCTTTGATTTAGGTCTGGAAACTAGTTCTTTTCAAACCCAAATAACTACTATTTTGGTATTTCATGAATGTTTGGACAGCTTATCTTCTGAACAATGCTTTGCATCCTGTTTGGTACAAAGCTTTACCTTATTTCGTCCCCAAATGTAGGCTGTACAGCATTCATGGGACGTATTACTTGTTCAGAAAGACTTGTGTAATGCCCCTTCTGAACCCTTACAGTCAGTCTCTTTAGCACGTTTGACTCTTACAGTGGTAATTTAGTCATTATACTTTCTCCAAAGGAGACTTTTAGAACTAGGGAACTTTAGTGCAAAGATCCATATGTACGTTTTCTCCCAAAGGGTTAGTTCTACGCCCATCCTCATTGTTTAAACCTAACATTCTTTCTCATTTTTATATGGCTCAAGATGTCATTCTTCCAACCGGTCCTCGTGAAGCATTTATTGTATCTTAGTGGGATTTTCATCCACAGGATTTTAGGAGCAGTAACTGGTTAACTACCTTGTATTGAGAGTTTCCACCAATCAGAATATTTTCTCTTTTCATTTGCCCATGGTCATTTACATTGTAAATCCATGATCTCCACCATCAGTGGATGAATTCTTCTGCCCATCTTTGACTTACAATTCTACCTGGAGTGGCTCTTCCTAAAAGGATTCAAGGAAAGTCTCCCGGAATATAGCCACACCACGGACTGAGAGCAAAGGATAAACATTTCAGAGATCTGTAGAGCTGCTACATGGGTTTTCCACAACACCTTTATGGTTGCTTACAACTTAAATGTTTCTTCAGCCTTCTTTGGTACATCCATACTAAATTCAGTGTCCTCTGTCTTAATATATTTCGAAAACGATTTTTGCTTGTGACGTTCAACATGCCTTAAATCTTACATTTTTTTTGTATATTGCACTTGGGTGCAGCAACCTCGTCGTCATGATCCTCAAAGTCTGACAACTCCACCTCTGTGCCCTTCTTCACTGCAAGGTTGTGCAACATGGCACAGGCAGCAATGATTTTGCAGCAGGTGATGGGGGTATACTGCCGGGCACCTCCACTCTAATGCAGGCACCTGAACCTGCTCTTCCATATACCAAAGGTACGCTCCACAACATTTCTTGTGCTCTTGTGGGCCTCGTTATATCTTCTTTGGCTTGGTGTTGAGGGGTTGAGGTAGGGGATGAGGATGAAGGAGCGGAGGGCATATGCAATGTCCCCTGAAAGGAAATGGGAGTACATTACTCACATGCATACATGTACTTCTTACTGCAATTGGTGTTAATGGGGTCGCACACTGTGTCTTACCTAGCTGGTATCCTTCACCAAATTCCCCTGCTGTCAGCCGTGCATAGATACCGCTGTTTTGAAATATGTAGGAGTCGTGGGTACTCCCAGGAAATTTTGCAACAAGGTCAGTGATGGCGCACTTGGCATTGCAGATCACCTGCACATTGATGGTGTGGGTGGACTTTCGATTCCTATATATGTATTCGGTGGCAGCAGGGGGACAAATGGGAATGTGGGTGCCATCAATGCAGCCAATGATATTGGGGAAATGCGCCATCAGATAAAAGTCAGTTTTTGTTTGGAGCAGTTCAGCATGGGTTTCAGGGAAAGTTATATACTGGTCCATCCTCTGTACCATGGCGTCAAGGAATTTGTGAAAAAAGCGTGACAGGGTGCTCTGGGTCACCCCACCTACAGCAGCGACCACACTCTGGAAACTCCCTGACGCAAGCAGGTGTAGGCTGCACAGCACCTGCACGTGGGGTGGAATGGCATGCGCCCTTGGGGTAGTGTGCTCCAACAGTGGGTGGAGGTCCCTGATGAGGTCCAAGATGGTGTCTGAGCCCAACCTGTACCTCTGGAGAATCTCTGGCTCTGTGAGCATGAACAAGGTGATCCTCTGTCTGTAGACCTGCTCCTGTCTCTGCCATTCCCTCTCTCCTTCCTCCTGTAGCCGTAGCCGCCTCGCAATGACATAGAATGCCGCCATCGTGAAAAAAGTATTGCATTTTGGGTCCTTTTTTATAGGCTGCACCGGGTTACCACCTGATTTCAATCCATGGTAAATACAGACTCTTAAATACCGAATTTCAAGCAAATTCGGTATTTATGAGCTTACCTACATCTCAATATTCAATTTTGCCACTTCTTATTTACCGATTCGGTATATTTACCGATTCGGTAAATTCACCGAATCGGTAAAATTACCGAATCGGTAAATTTACCGATTCCCAAACTGTTGCGATTCGGTAAAATTATCGATTCGGTAAATTTACCGATTCGGACTGTTTACCGAATCGGTAACTTTACCGATTCGGTGAATTTACCGATTCGGGCGATTTTCAGTCCCCTACATCCCAAATGACCAATACCCGCCTCGGCAGGTCTTGGGCTCAAAAATTCCACGGACCTGACAATTCTCGCCTCGGTGCCTATTCCAATCATGGAGTCCCACTCTGCAACTCTGGGCAATAGCTTGCTTAATCTCCACAACGGCCCCCGTTACCCCCGTTTATTTTGTTACCTTCACTGTTCCTGCCACAAACAGTAAAAGCCTCCTGAAACTTACAGCGGTGCTAACGCTGTCGCGCTATTGTTTGGATAAAGCGGCCGCCATTAGACCAGGCGCGCTCGCCGACCACGCCCACTAGAGGCCACGCCCCCTTTTTAGCATACTTAAACGCTGATCGTCAGCGCAACGTTCTAAATCCTTGACCCAGTCCTGAGGCGGAAGCCGGGAGCTGGAGGTACGAATCAGACCTGTAATCATCTGCTTTTAATATTGTGTGGTGTCACTTCTAACTTTATTTTGTTACCTTCACTGTTCCTGCCACAAACAGTAAAAGCCTCCTGAAACTTACAGCGGTGCTAACGCTGTCGCGCTATTGTTTGGATAAAGCGGCCGCCATTAGACCAGGCGCGCTCGCCGACCACGCCCACTAGAGGCCACGCCCACTCCCCCTAGAAATGTGCATGCATAGGAAGCGCAGCGGACGAGCGCAGCGGGTGCGCCGTTTGCGCGCCGAAGGCACGCCTAAGGCAAGCCCGTCTGCGCCCGTCCGCGCCAAGATCGCGCCAGGCGCAGGAACCTCTGCCCAAAGTCCTCTTATCATCAGGTATGCTCCAAACGACCTCCTCCAACTCCGTGGCGGTTTGGACTGCCCCTGTAAGCTCGATCTATCAAAAATACTCGGTTCCACCAGCTGTTACAAATGTCGCTGGACACTCAACTTCGACACCGAGCGGCTAACCTCCCCCAAAATCCTGCGACCTTTCTTTACAGGTGGCCTGATAAATGCCAGGTCAATGTGTAAACATAGTCAGGATATTCACGATCTTATCATTGACCAGGACCTGGACTGTCTCATGATTACTGAGACCTGGCTCACTGAAGACAGCAACCCAGACATAGCCGTCGCCCTCCCCCTGGGCTATTCCTTCCACAGACAGGATAGACAAAAAGGTAGAGGAGGAGGTGTTGCTTTTATTCTAAGGAACACCTTTAGCTGCCACACCTTCTGCCTTAACCCTCTTACTGACGTAGAGGGACTAGGTTTCTCCATCAAACTCAGTCAAGCTCTCTCCTTCTCTGGTGGCCTTATCTATCGCCCACCTGGCAATGCGGCTAAATTCCTTGACTCCCTAAACGACGCACTTGGATACTTCCTACTCCGTTACCCACATTTTACCCTCCTGGGAGATTTCAACCTGCACCTCGAGACCTCAGTCGACTCTCATACCAGAAACTTCCTGCAGACATTGGATATCTTTAATTTACAACAAAGCGTCAAGTTGCCCACCCACTCCCTTGGCCATACCTTGGACGATGTTTGCTCCAATTTCCCGTCCATTTCCACCCAGCCCCCTATTCCCCAGATTTGGACTGATCATTGTCTGATCCCCTTCCATATCGCCAGCAGTCACCCTCTTTCCTGCAAAAAACGCACTCGCCAACACGTTCACTCCATTAATTGGAAAACTGTCCAGAATAATCTTATTCTTAATCCCCTTTCACCAACCAATGCACCCTCTCCCTCCGGTAACATCGATAGAGATGCAGTTTGTTTCAATAACTGGCTCTCTCAAGAAATTTCTCAACGATGTCCAACCAATCAACAGGTCAGTACTCGGAAGAAAACCAAAATCAAAGCCCCTTGGTACACGCCTGACCTAACAGCCGCACATCTTCTCTGCAGGAAAGCGGAACGAAAATGGCGCAGATCCTACGACAATTGTGATCGTAGCAATTACATTCTACAGAGGAAACATTATCTTTCATCTATCAAACTAGCTAAAAAAACATATTTTGTAAACGCCATTAAGGATGCCAACCAAAAGCAAAAAACCCTCTTTACCATAGTTAAATCCTTCACCAATCCCAAAGCCCTCCAACCGGAAATCCCCCCATCCCAAGACCTATGTGACAAGATTTCCGACTACTTCGATGATAAAATCACCTCCATCCATAAAAACTTCCCCCCTCCCCCCCCTGTCCACTCAATCTCGAATCTGGATCCACCTAACCGCACTGCTAACAGTCTCAAAAACTTTACCCCGGTGACTCTGACTCAGACCAGAGAAGCGATCCTTTCATGCAAATCTGGCTCCCCCTCAGACCCTTGTCCTCCAAAGATCCTCCACCTTATCATTGATGAAGTCAACCCCATCATCAATGAAATAATCAACCTATCCCTCAATTCTGGCTCTGTTCCCCTTTCTTGGAAAAAAGGTGTGGTCAAGCCACTCATGAAAAAGGTGAACAAACCACCCTCGGATTTGACCAACCTCCGTCCCATCACTTTGCTACCCGCGTTGGGTAAAATAACTGAACAGTTAGTCCACAAGGAGCTTAAGACCTTCCTGGACTCACACAACCTACTTCACCCCCAGCAATCCGGGTTCCGGTCCAAACACTCAACAGAAACTGCCTTGATCGAACTGACCGATACCATCAAAATCCTCCAAGATCAAAGGAAGAAGGCCATCCTGATCCTTCTTGATCTCACGGCAGCATTCGATACTATTTCCCACTCCATTCTGATCAATAGACTTATGGACATCGGCGTCACCAACTCTGCCCTATCTTGGATTAGTTCTTTCCTCAGCGATAGGTACCAAACTGTCTCACTTGGCCCCTTCCAATCTAATGAGAAAAAGGTGTCCTTTGGAGTTCCCCAGGGCTCCATCCTAAGTCCCCTCCTCTTCAATATCTATCTCATCCCTCTTCTTACCCTCATAGAATCGTTCGGCATAACCGTCACCTCCTATGCCGACGATACTCAGCTTATCATCCCCCTAGACGACAATTCCAACACAGCAGAGCTCAATCTGAAACATTGCCTAACAGCAGTCTTTCAATGGATGGACGCTAATCATCTCCGCTGCAACTCGAATAAAACCAAGATCCTTCCCATTGGGAAGAATGCCTCTTTCTGTCCTGCCCTGTGGTGGCCTGATAATTCTGCTGCTCCACCTCAAACAGTCTCATCGGCCAGAAACCTCGGGGTTCTTTTCGATTCGGAACTCTCTTTCGATCTCCACGTCTCGACCGTAGCAGGTAAATGCTTCGGCATAATTAAGTCCCTGAGAAAGTTTTTTGATTTTCTCCCGCTTGACTCCAGAAAAACTGTTGCGGTAGCCCTTATACTCTCCCGAGTAGACTACTGCAATGGCATTCTGGCAGGGACCAAAAAGTCCACCCTTTCGAAACTTCAAAGTGTTTTGCACACTGCTGCCCGTCTTGTCCTAAAACTTCCACGCAAATCCTCAATCTCCACAGCTCTTAAAACCTTACATTGGCTCCCTTTACACAAGAGAATACTCTTCAAAATTCTCACAGTAGCCTTCCGAGCCTTCAATAAATCCGGTCCGTCCTATTTATCTAGACGTTTCCCCCACTATACTCCGTGCCGTTCCCTCAGATCCTCACAAGAAAATCTCATGACTCCCACCAAATTCAATCTGAAATCCAAAGGCGGAAAAACTCTCAGTTCCCTGGCTATTAAAGCCTGGAACAGCATGCCAAGGCATCTCAGACTCCAGACACTTGAGAAACCTTTTAGGAAGCTCCTCAAAACGTGGATTTTTAATCTTTCTGACGACTGGACTAAAGCGGCCATCTAGCCCCCCCCCTCCTTTCACTCTGCGATCTGTGGTTACAGGACTTACAGCGCCATGATGCTCCTTCCGGAGCGAACGTTTGCGCTCTAGAAATACCCCTCCAAATTCCAAATTCCCCCACAACGCTAAGGACGCCTGGCCTCCACCTTGGGGGTGCCCAGGACTGGACGCCTCACAGGGAAAGCCAGGATGGGTTCCACAGCGGTATTCGTACAAGCGCCTTGAGACCCTTGCGGGTGAGTAGTGCGCTATACAAATATCCATTTCCATTTCCATTTACATACCGGTCGGTAACGGCCGAAATTCGGTAATTTCGTCTGTTACCGACCGGTATTGGGCCACCTACATCTGGCCCTTAGTCTGAAAGTCTTAATTTACCAACAATCTGGGTTTTCAAAGAAACTAAGCTGCAAAGAAGGATGTAGATTGCATGAGTTGTATATCCAGCTGAAGATAATCCAACTTAATACAGTTTTGCACTGAATCATGTATTTATGGTCAATGCTTGAAACATTTTGCTTTCCAAAGGAGGGATAACAGACCTGAGATTACTGATACAGAGATTGCCAATCACAAATCAGGAGCACAGTGAACATGGTAGACACCAATGAGTTAAATAAGGCATTCTGAGTTATTATAAACCGCCCCACATTCCCAATTATTAGATTCTTAATGTTTAACAGCTGCTTAGCAGGCACTGAATCTGGTTTAACAGTAGAATACAGGCTCAGACTGAAATAGGCTCAAACTATTGGGAACCATCTTTCTGTATTTTTTCATTCTCCAAAGGCTGTTCCTATAATTTTATGTATACACACAACCGTTCCTGAGCGGTTAAAAGTGGTCCTGACATCCCAAGGCTGAAATAGAAGCGGCGTAACACCAGCATGTCAAGACAGGAGCAGACTGACAGTAGAATATCAAGCTTTAGCAATGCCAATAGTCTGACCCTAGGAACACTTCCTTTTTTTCTTTGTTTTTTTTTACAATCATATATAGTAAGTAAAAATAATAAAAAAGCAAAACTGCTGCTGTCTAAAAGTTGTGTTCATGTTTAAAAAAAAAGTTACAAAATTCCCTTTGTAAATAAACATGTAAGGAATATACAGACTGGCTCACCAGCAGAGTCATTGAAATGAATTACTTCATAGATGAATGTGCGCGAGTAAAGTGCTATGGCTCACAATGAAGGGAGTCAGTGGCTGAAATACACTGTCCCATTATACTGTGGTGGACAGAAGCAACATGTGAATACTATTGAATAGATCAATTGATAAAGAGGGCGGACCAGCACCTGCAACTGTAGGTATAATGTAAAAAGCAAAAAAATAAAGCACTGGCAAAGCCATTGGCCTAGCTAGTTTATAAGGCAAGGAGCTTAATTTAATAATTGCATGTGTGTGCATGTTGCTAGGGGGGGGGGGTGGTTCTATGATGGAATGAGAGAATGAGTCAAGCGGTAGATGGATGAGTGACTGAGTACAAGGATAATTAATGGGTGAGTGTATGGATGAATGACTGAATAACTGAGCAAATGGATGTTTGCAATGCGAGCTAACATCCAGGAAGTAGGAGTCCTGGCACTGATAGGATGGCACAAGGAAATGAAACCGCTTAAGAAGAGAAATTGTGGGTTTTCAGAAGTTTGTCAAACTGAGTGAGCAACCTAATAGACCAAAGACTGTAAAGAAGAGCTTTCCAGAATTTAGCTGTGATGACCCAAAAGGAGCAAACACAAGGAGACGATGGACGGAGCGTTGAAACTTTTCAGACACTCACCCCCAGTCACAGATCTGGGTTGAATCCATTATCATTCTTTAGCTCACTTCGCCACCTCAGTTCAGACCCCACTATATGCACATCAGGCTGATTCTGTGCCTCATGGGAACAGGCCAGCCCGACCTGCCAAACCATGTCTTCCCTGAACCGGAAACAAGCTGCCTGGGACCGGTTACTGGGTAACACCCTTCATCAGCCCTGTTAGCTTGAATCTAGTGGCAAAGTGAGCAAGGGACCCACCTCTGGGCATACCCTGACAACTTGGGGCGAACAAAGCTAACACAAGGAGATGATGGACGGAGCTGAAACTTATCAGAGACTCACCCCCAGTCACAGATCTGGATTGAATCCATTATCATTCTTTAGCTCACTTCACCACATCAGTTCAGATCAAGCTATATGCAAATCATTCTTGACGCTGTGTCTCTTGGGAACAGTCCATCCCGAACTGCCAAGCCAGGTCTTCCCTGAACTGGAAACAAGCATCCGGGACCGGTTTCTGGGTAACACCCTTCATAAGCCAGGATAGCTTGAATCCAGTGGCAAAGTGAGCAAGGGACCCACGTCTGGGCATAACCTGCCAACTTAGGGCGAACAAAGCAAACACAAGGAGATGATGACCAAAAAGGAACCACCACTCAAATGAGATCACAACCCCAAAACGTTCAGAAGGGAGGCAGAAATAGAACAAAGTGTCTTGGTTGGTTGGTGCCAGGGAAAACTGAGAGCTCATGTAGGGAATACAAACAGCATGAGGCACTTTATAGCAAAGCAGAATGCTTTGAAGATACACTGTTTGTGTATTGAAAGCCAGTGCAGGGATATCAGATGGAAAAAAAACTGGGTCATTTGCTAAGTGATTATTAGCATTCTTACACTCGCACACATATAGATAAAGGAATGAACAGCAGTAATGCAGGCTTTCATCAATAGTGGCCAAGTACTAGACCAGTGAATGATTTCTTTTGATGCATGGAATGCACAGGGTAAAATAAGTGAAAGTGTGCCTCTTGTCCGCGTAACAGGGACGGATGTAGAATAAAAGAGTGAAAGTCTGAGTCGCTCACATAGAACAGCACGAAACATGTTCTGCAAGCAGAACAGGTGTCACATTGGGTGTTCGTAGTGCAAGCTTCCCTCACGAATACATAACAGCTAAGACAGAGGGCAGCAACATAGCAATCATTCTTATATTTAAAACAGTTCTAGCATATTTAAGCAGTGTTAGCCTCCTTCATCTATACTACTATTATAAAGAGAGAACACAAACCTTTGAGCCAGGTAAACTCGAAAAGTACACCACCAATCAAAACACCCAAGACATCTTTAAAAACCTCAGGGCAAGCAGAAGGAAAGGACATAGGCTATTAAAAAAAATATATATACGTTGTTTAAAAAATGTCGAAATAAAAATAAAGTAGTCCCTTGCAAGTAGCGCCGGCCGCGCCGTCTGCGTGATGACATCATTTGCGTTTGCCCTCCCTGGCAACACTTCCGGAAATGGCGCCGAAGATCGCGACCTGCTGGGAGGACTGCCGCGGCCCTGCTTGCTGCTGGGCGAAGTGGCGGCCTGTGCGGGCGGGGCGCATGGAGAGTGGCGGCCTGTGCGGGCAGGCCACCTGGAGAGTGGCGGCCTGCGCGGGCGGGCGCCTGGAGCGGGACCGGCGGCTGAGGTAAGGATCAGGCGGGAGGGGGGGACGGGACGGGAGGGGGAGCCGGGGGCAGAAGTGCACGCAAGCCTCAAATGCTGCCCCCAGCCCCTTTCTGCCCCAGGCAACGCTGGGGCGGGCTGCTAGTATATATATATATATATATATATATATATATATATATATATATATATATATATATATATATATATATATATATATCCATACTAATATAATAAAGAGAGAGCCCAAACCTTTGAGGCGGGTAATCTCAGGTACCACAGCACCAATCACAACACCCAATACAGCGTTGGAAAGGGCAGTTGCAGAGTTGCACCAGAAGGACATAGGCTATGCAGACTCCCACCATATACATTTAAAAGGTAAAAGAACCGTGCCAGCAAAGTAGTCCCTTGTGGGCGTGTCTGCGTTGTGCTGTGGGCGTGACAAACGCTGGGGGCGTGTGGTACCTTCCACCCTTCATGCCATGTCTCATATCGTGTGCTAATCCCACCCTGCTCCCTTTACCTGGCTTTTCTCTCAGTAATCTTTCTTTTCTCATCCGTCAAACCTGTTCATTCTCTCATCCCCCACTTTTCTTCAATATTGGTTTTTAGCGCCTTGACGCCCAAGGGTATAAGTAGCGCTTTATAAGTGTTAAAATAAATAAATAAAATAAATAAATACCCCTGCACCCATAATCATAACCCACCTTTACTCCTGAAAATACCCCAACACCCTTAAACACTAACCCATCTTAACCCTATAAATATACCCTGTACCCCAAAACCCAAACCAATCCCTAAACCCTAAAAATACCCCTGTACCCCAAAACCCAAACCTAGCCCTGAACCCTATAAATACCCCTGTACCTCAAAACCCAAACCTACCCCTGAACCCTAAAAATACCCCTGTACCCCAAAACCCAAACCCAGCCCTGAACCCTAAAAATACCACTGTCCCCCAAAACCCAAACCTACCCCTGAACCCTAAAAATAGCCCTGTACCCCAAAACACAAACCAAGCCCTGAACCCTGAAAATAACCCTGTACCCCAAAACCCAAACCTACCTCTGAACCCTAAAATACCCCTGTACCCCAAAACACAAACCTAGCCCTAAACCCTAAAAATACCCCTGTATCCCAAAACCCAAACCTAGCCCTGAACCCTTAAAATACCCCTGTACCTCAAAACCCAAACCTACCCCTGAACCCTAAAAATACCCCTATACCCCCAAACCCAAACCTAGCCCTGAACCCTAAAAATACCCCTGTACCCCAAAACACATACCTATCCCTAAACCCTAAAACTACCCCTGTACCCCATAACCCAAAACTATATCTGAACCCTTAAAATACCCAAACACCCCAAAACATATACCTCAGTACCCCAAAACATATACCCCTATACCCATAGTTACCTTATCCAAACAATAAAAAAAAACATGCTTTTACCATTCATGCATTTACAACGAATTTCGTTGTAAATGTATGCAGGTAAAAGCATATAAAATGTAATGCCATGTGTTATAATGGCATTGCGGAGTCATGGTACTTTCGTAAAGAAAGTATGCAGAGTGATGGTATGCGGAAAGAAAGTTGCGGAATAATGGGTGTAATAATGTAAGTACATTGGTGGCACGGCGGCCCACATCTCCAGCAACATACTCATATTTTTTCACCACCCATTTGAAAAATGCACAGGTCTCTCTCATTGATGGCCAGCACGACATACACTTTTAGACACACCTCCCGCCACAAGTTCTAGAATTGCGAACTTTAGAGCAGGAGCTACTTTCAAATTTCGGCATCAGCTCAACATCCTGTGATTCCAGGCAAATCGCTTTGTCTCCCCGTGCCTACCACAAATGAATGTGTTCTTCTGTAATGTAAATTGTGCTCATGCCATGTTGTCGAGTTCGCGCTATACAATATTGCAAGTAAAAATAAAGTAGGGAAACTCGAGTTCACACACTACTGAACGCGCACTCTTAAGTGCATCAGCAGTGCACTGTGAATCGGAGCGTTTCACAGGCCTGTCACTGATAAGAAATACTATCAAAACGAAATCCTACAAAACAATATACTACTGGCCGGCAGCAATACATACCCGGACAACGTCGGGACGGGCTGCTAGTAGGCATATAAACGACGCAGCACCAGTGCAATCATTCCACACATAAACAGAAAAGGACAACAAAAGATGCAACAATGCAGACCTCTCTCACACAAGAAACAGGTGTAGCACTGGACAGCAGTAGTGTACGGTTTACTGACAGAGTAGAAGCACAGTACCGTTAGCAGTAGTGCAAGCCATGCTGCCGCTTTCCAAAAATATGGTTCAGCACTTAAAACAAAAAAAAAAGTGTGTGTTTGTGTCACTCAGAAAATATACAGCGCATAAGAAAAAGCAGTGCAAGATTGCCTAACAAATAGTGAAAGCTGAAGTCTGACCAAATACAGAACCAGTACAGATATGCTGAAGTACTGCAAGCTTGAGTTGTACATAGAAATGTAGGACGAGCAGCAGTACAGCAAGCTTCCCATATACACAAATCAGGCACTTCATGGGCAGCAGCAGCAGCATGATCTTAAACAAGAAATGGAACTTGTGCCACACGTACAGAATAGGGCAAGCTTCACATACGCACAGAAAAGGGACAGGGCAGTGACAGTAGCACAACGTTCCATTATACAAAGACACGTGCAGGGTGGATAGACGGGGACTGTGAACTGCAGCTGTGTATAATTCCCTCTCATTCAGCCATGAAAGGTAGTCCTATTCTCACAGCCCTGCCCTAGGCTCTCTCCACTCACCCTACCACTGCCACACCTATAAAAGTGTATTTGTACCTTTCCGCTGGGTTATAGATAGCGTTGGATCACTGATGAGGAAAGAGTATCACTCCAACAAATGTTCGTGGTACACCCCCATTCCATGCTGCAGACTCCAGTTCCAGGAGTGGTTATAGAGAGGGTTGAAGTGGCCATATTTATCGCCATTTACGTCAACACTGCACAAATGCCTCACGGTTCCACCACTGACAATAGGGGCAGATGGGATCAAAGAGCAGCAGCCGAAGAGGAGCTACGGAGTGTTGGCCCACTGGATAACACCAGCGTCAGCTACGGTTCCAGAACAGGGCAGACTGCAGTGGGGCACACCTGCAGCACTGCACAACAGAGCGCCATTGCTTTCTTTCTTTCTTTCAAGTTGAGAGATTTCAGAAGCCTTAAGAATCATGCCCAATAGTTCACAAGTCTTGTTCCTGTAGGTATGCCGCCTAATTAGCCGCAGGCCGCGGAACCAATTTGTTGTGTGCCGCAGCTGCATGCACAAAGACACAGGCACACTACAATATAGTTGCGAGTGTAAGATCCCGAGCGGTCTTCGCCCCTTTATTTTATAACCTCTGGCCACGTCCGGCCAGAAGGTGTTACAAGATCTGGGTTTGGGTCTTCCAAGCACTGTAAGAACTTGGCGTTGAACTGCGTCTGAGTACTTGGCAAGCAAAGAGCCTCAGTCTGTGGCTTGGTGGTGGATTTGGCCTCAGATTGTAACACTGAGGGTTGGAAATCTGCTTCTGACCCCATCATTAGACTCCTGCTGGGGGTTGGTGCCCATGTCTCTTCTCACGTGCTGCAACTCAACCTGCGGACTGGTAGGGGGACTTCTTTCTGAGTCCGGCTGCATGCCTAAGTTGCACCATTTGCTTCTTCATCTCCTGACAGGGTGGTATCTTGGCCGGGGCGATCACTCTCTGGAACCATGCCAAAGGCAAGGCCGCTTGCGCCCGTCCGCGCCTGAAATGGGCCTAGGGCCATGACCGCTATATAAAATGAGACCTGTCCGGAGTTGATAACTTATTCTAGTGATGAACTGCGTACACTCAGGCCCAAAACTCGCTGTCCTACATTGATTATGCTAAAGGAAGTTAAACAATGCTCTATCTGTCAGCTACCTTTCAAATTCACACAAATTAGAGGGCTGAGTAAATTTCAGACCCACCCTATCAGGATGGATACCAAAATTATCAAGGCAGGGCTAATCAACTCTCGGTCATTAGTTAAACACAGTACAGACGCGACCGAACTGATAGAAACTCAAAATCTCGACCTTGTCTTTATCACTGAAACCTTGTACGATGATGCCTCGGATTTAGATTTAGCATTAGCCATTCCTGAAGGCTATTCAATAATTAGGGCTGACAGAAAAGGGAAACGAGGGAGGGGGGGCTGGCTAAAATCTTCAGAGATGAACTGAGGGCCAAGGGCTCGGACCAGGGCAGCAACCCAGATTGTGAGACCTTATTCTTTCAGATCAACATTACAAACAACTACACGTTTAAAGGTTTTTTGATTTACAGACCCCCCAGGGCTAAAACACAGCTGATACAATTACTCAGACCATTTTTGGAATCTAGTGTGAAGGGTTCAGATTTTACCATTCTGGGCGACTTCAATGTGCACCTAGAGAAGAGTTTAGACAAAAGTACGACAATATTGACCGATGCAATGTCCAACTTATTTATGGAGCAGATAGTTAAGCATAATACCCACGCGGCAGGGCACACTCTCGATGGGATCTTCACCGCCAATAAACATTAAGATATTAGAAATACTGCTGGTTCCCTGGTCTGACCATAAGGTAATAAAATTTACCATAAACGTAAAAAAGGACATACCTACCTCTGCCCCACTACCTAGGTGCGCCATAAACCTTGACTGGTCTAAGACCGACGCCCCTAAATTGAAGAAGCAGCTCTCTTTGACTATTCCTGAGCTAGAGTCAGACAGCAACATATCCGCCAACCAAATTTCTAGTTGGATAAATTCAGCTATCAAATTAGTAGTCCCGCTAAAGAAAATTACCTCTAGGAGGAAAACCCCTTCACAACCTTGGTTCACAGACTCACTAAAGGCGCAAAAACAAAATTGTAGAAGGACGGCAAGGCCGGAAAGGCAATGGAGTACTAACTATGATCAATGGTTGAAAGATGAATACAAAACCTCCCTGGTAATTTACAAAAAACTAATTTTAGAAGAAAAAAGTAATTATTTTACACAGCAAGGAACTTTTTACCACACGCATTTGCAATGCAATAGGTCTCGCATTAGGAAAGTTTGAGCTATTGGTCTTGTAAATGACAAGTTTTTTTATTTATGTGTTGGTTTTGAAAATAGCTAAATTAATAGCTTTGTCATTTACAATGCCAATAGTTACAACTTTAGCAAATGTGACACCTATAGTGCCAGCAGAACAGCTTTATACTGTAACCACTACATCAAGCCCAAGGAGAAAGCAGATCAGCAATGAAGCAGAAGGTAAATTGTTGGAGCAGTGCAAACCTAAAACCATCTTTGTACAGGAGGAGTTGTGAACGTAAGTGTGGCAGAAGCAACTAAAAATAAGTACTGTCAACACCAATAGGTCTGGCTTAAATGAGCAAATACAGGCCTGAACAATCGCAGTTTGCATGCGTTGCATACACAAATGCTATTCAGCACATTAAAGCTAGTCCTTCTGGATTAGCCAATACTGGAACAAAACAAAGGATGGCTTTCTGCATATAGCGCACACAGGAGATAGGTAACTTGACACCAATGATTTGATATACTTTTCAGTATTATGCACTATTCTGATGTCTCGTGCATCAGAATGGAAGCACTTTCTAGAGTGGAATGAAGCACGACACAGCCAATGGCATGTGGTGATAAAAACACTTGTAGATGGATACAAAGCTACGTATATTTTAACAATATGGCTATGCAGCCAGTATCACTAACAACATTTAATCAACACCACTAATTCATGCATCCTTTCCAACAGCACAGGGGAGCCATTTGCTCCCGATATGTGAAGTGCACTTATCATAGGCTCCAATTTCAGAAACAGCTGTGGGATGGACGTGTCCAACCTGCCAAAGTCAATCAGCCCAGTGAATGAAGTATCAAGAACAATGCCATGTTGGTGTGAACAGCCCCTGACTGCACTCATGCCTAGTCTTCACAGGCACGATCGCGCAAGTGCGACTCTACAAATATACGAGCGCCTTTTCTTTTTTAATTTACCAATCCGAAAATGGTCTTGAGATTAAAACAAAAATTAATAGTGAGCAAGCCAACTTACACACACACTCATTTATATATAAATATAATTATAAAAATAATATTTCGGGGGACGCCGTGTAATGGATGTCATAAAAGATAGGTAACAATCGGTAGTACAGGGAGCACAGCACTTGGGTGAAAAGAACTGAAGCACACACGCGAGGAGGAGCAACACGGAGCACAATGGAGAGCAACACAATGCGCAGGGGAAAGAAGTACAAGCGACAGAGCAACAGCATGGCATGATGGGTGCATACAGATGGAGAGCAAAATACAGAGCAGAGAGAAGCACGAGTGAGACAACTAAAAAACATGCGGTATCACAGGGTTCTTAATAAAATATATATTTTTTTTTAAGTAGCTCCCCAAAAGCTAGCAGTGAAGGACACGCACAAGTTACGCTTAGGGGAAAGGACAATGCAAGCTATCGAATAGAAGGCAAACGAGTGAAAATGAAGTCAACCGGTGGTGGGCTTTTAAAGTTCTTGGTAATCTGACAATAGGTCTTTTTCAGACAGCTGGTGCTGTCTTGTAGGCTCGACCGAAGATAATGTGCGGCGTTGGGACAGCTGCTTGCAGTTTACAATGCAGCATTGAAAATGAAGTCTGGCTCCAAGGTACGGAGGACTATAGCCTCCAAGAAAATAGTATTCTAGCAAGTTGCAACCCCTATTCAAGTGCTGTGTATATATGCAGCTCTGTATTTTGGCCAGGGGTGTGGGGAAAAACGGGGGTTGGGGGGGGGAGTTGTTCGCACAGTTGTTGAAGCAAGTCAAGTCATAAGCTTTTATTCGATTTGAAAATACAAATCACACAAGCATAGACATATAAACAATTCATTGCATACACGATTAATCTAAAAACATAGTGACTCAAATGATCTCAGAGATATTTCATAAAAGAAGGAAACATATACTAGCATACACTGGGCAACAATACATGATTAAAAATATAATATAGATTAAAAAGCTAAAAGCTAAAAAGGGTCATGCATGTCCAGACAGGAATAAAGATAATTATCACACAAAATACTTTTCCTGGCAGCTGTACATTTGAGCGTTGTTTCAATAGGGCTAGAGCAAAATACAGTACAAAAAGGAAAGGTAGAGGGACCATACATTTACAGACAATGGGCATAATGCGAGATTAAATACAATATGCTGTTAAAAAGGAAAATATGTACAGACAGGAGTGTATATAATTATGGCAGCACTATACACTTCCTGGCAGCTGTACATTTCAGGATAAAAGTGGCAACAAAAAAACAAATATCCACATTCTCTAGGGAAGATAATAACTCTAGAGCATTCTTAAATGATCAAATATTGTATTTTATAAAAATAGGTTTTAGGTACCTTATTCTTAAAAAGTGATAGAATTTACAGAAAAGTAAAAAATGACAGCAGCTTTGGCGTGAGGTGTTGTCGCATGGACAGAGAGTCTCAGATCTTAATTTCTGTACTGGGAAGGCGACAAGGTGATGTGCAATACCCAACCTAACTCGGGTTAGTACAAACTGATGAGAGGGTCGAGAGACATTCGAAAGGTAGGCTTGAAACCCCGGAGTTAAATTTAATTCTTTATAGAACTTCACGGTGGCTAACTTGCCATACACCTTATCTCGCCCTTTCTTTTTAAAATTTAAAAATGTTTGTTTGATTTCTTTTTTGGGGATTGCAACCGCCAATTCGGGGTCAAGGAGAACATCAATTTCGAATAGGGTTTTATACCAGTAGTGAATGTATTTCAGCCACTCAATACGAAGTGAATAATCCAGGCCTATACAGTCAAGAATAATTTCTTGAGTGAATCGAGTTTCTGTCTTAGCCCAAATAGAACGCCACAATAAGAGTGGCCGAACGGCTGCTAAGTCAGAAATGAACTCGATCCCCACCTCATCATGGATTAGTTGGACAGAGGCGGATGGGGGGAGACATAACAGTCTTTTTAGAAACTTATTTTCATCCTTTTGGAGCGATGGGCCCTCAGTATGACCCCACACACCCGCCCCGTACAATGCAGAGGAAACACAACGTATGTTATATATGTTAATCATATCTAAAATACTTCTCGATCCGAGCTTGGATGCAAAGCGGAAAATACTACTAGTGGTTCGCAACTTTTTCATCCTGATATTATCAAACTCGAGTATCCATGACCCGTCATTGGCGTAGGTAATTCCCAGATAGCAAAATGATTTTACCTGTGTCATCTTGTCGCTATCTAAGAAAAAGCTGGACTTCAGTTTGTTAGTGGACTGCCCACACTGCATTACATACGTCTTAGATTTGTTCACGCGGAGCCTTCTGTTTTGGATAAACAGCATAAATCTGTCAATTAGTCGCTGTAAACCAATCTGGGTACGAGATAAAAGAACAGCGTCGTCCGCATATAGTAATATTGGGACGGGTTTGCCTCCGATCCGGGGGGCATCTGCTGGGGTATCAACCAAGATGCGATCAATATAATTAATAAAAAGGGAAAATAAAAGGGGGGCCAACACGCATCCCTGGCGAATGCCCCGTGAGACTTTGAGAAACGGCGTACATTCGCCTAGGGTGCCATAACGAACTTTACAGGAAAGTCTCTCATAGAGCCTGGCCAAAAAGTGGACTATTTCCTTTGGTGCCCCTGACTCAAGTAAAACCTTCCAAAGAATGACATGATCAACTAAATCAAACGCGCTGCTCAAGTCAGCAAAACATAAAAAAAGATTGCCCTTTTTTGCTACAGTATATTTCTTTAAAATAAGGTCCAAATTTACACATTGCTCCAGGGTGCCCATACCTTTCCTGAAGCCATATTGCACTTTTGTTAAAATATTCATATCTGTAGCCCAAGTTTCTAATCTTTTGAGCAGAATTCTGCTCATGACCTTTACTGAGGCGTCCAACAAGGAGATCGGACGGTAATTTGAAGCCTCAGATTTACTCCCTTTTTTAAATAGGGGGATAATAACTGATTGACCCCAGGAGGGAGGGATATTACCTTCTACTGCACAGTTAAAAGTCCTCACCAGGATAGGAACCCACAAGTTAGGTTCAGCTTTTAGTAGATCAATGGGGACCCCATCGGGGCCCGGGGCCTTCCCCCCCTTGCTATTAGAAAGCCCTTCGTGTCCCTCTTCCAGGGTTATTTCCAAGGGTAAGGGTATCCAGGAGGAGGGCTCAGTAGCTGGTGAAGTTAGGGATATCCCTTCAGGGTTAAAAATATTAGTAAAATGGGTAATCCACTCCTCACAAGCAACATAAGAAGTTATTTCCGGGATTCCTTCAGTATTCAGAAAGGGACTATTAATTGTTTCCCAGTAAAGTTTGCAGTTTTTGGTCTCTGCTGCTTCCTTCAACTTGTCCCATGCTTCACTTTGTAAACCCTGTTTTCTGTTAGAAATTGCCAATTTATAATTAACCCTTAATTGTTTTATTCTATTGCTGTCTCGGGGTTTAATACCTAGGGCTTTCTTCAATTCCCGTAGAGCTACTGTACAGGATTTGTCAAACCAGCCTAGTTTTACAACTCTTTTAGATGAAGGTTTCCTAGTAAAAATAGCATCAATGATAGTATTAAGCCTGATAAATTGTGATAACAGGAAATCAGGATCAATATCATTTTTTAGGCAATAACTGATTTCAGTTTTGCAGCTGTCTATAACCTCCCTTTGTTTAGCCATGGAGTTGATTCCTGTCCATTTAATCCTCGGACCGTTTGGTCTAATCGGAGCTATATCAGTGGAACAGGTTTCTCCAGTCACTATATTTGCACCCCGTCCCGGTAGGGTAACGCAGATGCTATTATGATCACTTAGACTTTCCTCTCTAATACATAGATTTAGGAAGTCTCCGTTGCTGGAATACAAGATATGATCAATAAAAGTCCCAGCATCCCTCCCTGTGAAGGTGGGGCAAATAACATTCAGACTGTTTTTATTACAATTTAGCAGGTTTAAATCTAGTTTAATTAACAGTTTATTAAGAATGGAGCCATAATGGCAATGTGGGAAATGAAGAAAATCCTCACTTTCATCCACACCCCCCCTGGGATTAACCATCTCTGTACCAAAACCACATGGATTCCCTTTTGATAAATGGCAAGGCTGTAGGTTAAAATCCCCTGCCCATAGGATATCAGCCCTTCTATTTGAGGTGCCCAAAACCTTTACAATTTCCTTTCCCAAAGGGAATAAAATATTCCCTCTGGTTACATCAAAGATATTATTATAGAAGTTAACAAGGACCAAATCGTTTCCCTTACCACATTCGACCCTCACTACCTGGCTGTGAGTACCCACATTTGTGCTGCTTTTAACTTTGTAATTACACAACTTGTTGGACAATAGTATCAGAAGGCCCCCTTTAGCCCCACCTGAACTGGATTTGGTGGCATTAAGGCAATGAGATGAATACCCATCTATATTTATTTGCTCCTGGCACCAGGTTTCTTGGAGGAGGATTATATCAAATCCTTCCCCTATAAACCTAGGCCAGAAGGGGGTGTCTAGTTTCCCTGCAATTCCGGCAATGTTCCAGGAGATGAGGGTAAGGCCAGCGTGCTCGGTTGAACCATTAGCGACAAACTCTGACTGAGAGGCCTGAGCTATAAGCAGGGTATCTGCCTTGGCACTCTCACATGGGACAATCTTCAGGGCACAGGGATCCACACACGCTTCTTTGATGATGCATGAAACATCACTTTGAAGGTGCCCAACTACAGGACTACAAGTAGGAGTCTGGGTATTATTGGGATACGGTTTGAGAGGGATAGTTTGTGAGGGGCTACCTTCCTGTGCAGAGATCTTCCGTATGACAGCATGTCCTCTAGGGGGTACGCAATCAATAGTAGAGACTGCTTGTTCGCTGACGTGGACATGTTGCATACGTGGATCCATCCCTAACTGCCTATTGTCAGACTGATTTAATGGTGGTAATGCATAATGTCAATCAACCATCTCGAGGCAATCAAATCTGTTATTGGTATGAATGCCTTGCCACCCATCGCCCAAAGGTTGTCCTCTATTAGAGTACCAGGGGCGAGGTACCCACTCTCTACTCCTGTGCTTCTGGGTCAGCCACGGGCCTCCAAAATTCCAGGGATGTTCAGGGGGTATGACCCAATTAGGTGGTGGTATTGGGTGATGATAATTGAATGTGGGGGGATAGAAAAAGGAGAGTCGATGGGTGTCAATTCCCCCTCTCTTCTCCAGGTCTGGCCATGAACAGATATGATTCACGGTGGACGCATCCTCGCATGTAATGATAACACAATCCCCCTGAATACTCTTAGGGCTCGTCCCTACCCATGGTACTCTACGTACAGATGATATCCTACTGGTGTTTGGAGGCTGTAATGGCCTATTAATACTGAGCCATTGGAGGATTTTATTCAAAAGAGACCAGGGAGGTTCATCTGTTCCTGCTGTGAGTTCGGGTACTCCTGTTAAAATCACTGTAAATGGGGATACCTCAGGTGCTAGATGAACTGGGCGTTTGGGTCTAGATCTCTTTTTGCCTTCTGGGGGTTGGGTTTGGGTTTTTGGAGGCATGGGGAGTGCAGTTTTGGGTGGCTCTGAAGACACATTGGCCGTGGTATGATTGGCAGCTGTTGCTGGGGCTGGTGGAGGGGGAACAGAAGAAATCTGCTGGCTAGGTACAGATGACTGAGCTGGAGATTTTACTTTAGGCTTAGATTTAGCACAATTTTTTGAAACTGGCGGTATAGGTGTTGAAGGCTCTATTGTTTTAGACTGGGCCTTATTCGTAACAGGCGGTCTATCCGAGTTAGATGGTGGACCCCCAGAATTGACCGCTGTCGATACCCCACCAGGTTTATTAATTGCCTCCCTGGTCTGGTTGGGTAATTTAACGAGGAGTGTGGCAAGTTGCTTTTCTATTGCCATAATGCTCCGTTCCAGCGGTTGGAGATGGTGTTTTAATAAATCCCTGAATCTAGCAAAGAGCTGCCAGGAGTCACAAGCAGTCAAACTGACACCACCCTCATGAACATTGTCCAATATTGGACATTGTAAGTTTGATGAAGGGGGTGGTGCAAAGTTATTACCAGGGGGGGGCGTTATTGATAGGTGCCGCTATGTGCCCTTTCTTTTTGTTGTTTTTGGGACGTTGTTTGGTGTTATTACCCTTATTCAGGGGTTCTAGCTGCTTTGGGACAGCACCTTCTCTCACCCCCTTGAGCCGGGTTGCTTGTACAGGATCTTCAGTCAAAATGAGCTCAAGGTTCGGAGTAGTCTCAAGGCTCCCTATCGAATCCAGTACCAACGACAAGTTGGTAGCAGACAAATCCACAGCATTTGGAATGGAGTGGACTTGAGCTGTTGCATCAGATTGTATTAAGATAGGAATAGGAGAAGCTGATGGAAGCGGGGTTAGTGCCGCTGCTATGAGGCCCATTGAAGATCTCCTGGCGATCGCAAGGTCCTGGGATACCCTGCGTTCTAATATGGAAATGTTTTCGTTGATAGCCTCAGTAGTTGTTAAAATAAACTTATCGATAGGACCTGTAAACAAGGCAGTTTTAAGTGCAGTCTTGCTTCTGGAGCCCCTTGTCGAAGTCATTGTTATAAAGTTCAAATATCAATAGTCAATACCTTTAACAGATGTGGGCAGCGTCTGGATAGTAGGAACCAAGGGGGGTGGCCCAGCCCAGCCTGGATCAGTCTGGAACGGGCTGAAACGGGCCCGCCCTTGGCCCGGGCTTCGCCCGGCGTCCCGCTCGCGTCCCGCGAGACGGTGAGGATGCTGCTTTTGAGCGCCTCCTGGCGCTAGCAAGTGATGCGGCAGGGCGCTGGGGCTTCTGGGGGTTGTGGTGCAGTCCGCGCTCGTCTCCGCTCGGCGGCCCCGCTCAGATGTCAGGAGAGCGAAGGGCGGCGGGAGACAAGCGGTAAGGCGTCCACAGGTGAAGCACTTGACCCCAGGCACTGGACAGACAAAGAATGGCAGCAGGTCAGCAAGCAGAAAAGGTTTCCCCCTTGGGTTGTTGAAGCAATTCTATCTCCTGCTCTCGATTCCGACATATAGGATCACTTACCAGGAATAAGCACAACAAGCACACCATCGTGGATCACGGACCATGGGGAGGCGCTCCCGCTTCCCTTTTCTGTCCCACCATTCATGACAGGGCCGGTAGATTAAGTCGTAGATAGGGCGGGGGAAGCCTTCGGAGCTGAATGGGCTACCAAGACCCCAACTAATCAGGAGCGCATAGTGAAGAACTGCTTCAAACTATTTCCCCCCCCCCTTAACGATTCTCGTCCGACTCCACGATGCACAATGTCACCGATTATATTTCACTAGGAGGCAGGTGCTGATCTGCAGGTAGCCCGTCTAAGTACACTTCAATGACGACTCTCCGTTTCTCTCTCACGTCATAGAGGACTGGAGCTCGCAAGCAGATCTAGGGGAGGCATGTTTCAGGTGGATCACTTAACGTTAATGAATCCTTCCTGTTAAGAGCTGTGTGGTATTTAAGAAGAAAGGTGGTCACTTACCATCAGATGATGTCATGCGTGGCATTTCTAGAAAGTGGGCACATTATGGGCTCACCAGGGAGTCACTCACCGTCCGGTAGGTCCTCCATACACTCGAAAGTTATCTCGAACTGGAAAGGGTTGGCGAAAGGACACGGGTTATCCAGCACCACTACGTTCTGGATCTGTACCTTGGCCATGACCGGAAAATGAACAAGTGTTCTAGCGCGGGAAACTCCTACTGATGCCCGCGCAGTGCTAAGTAACGGCACTAATGTCGCGTATATTTGACCCGGTATAAATCTGCCGGGAACAACACGGTATTCTGGGCGCGTTAATCTGTGAACAGCAACGCAATTAACAACCAGGCTACTGCTGTTGTTTTCCTGTATTTGGCGCACGTCGGCCTGGAGCGCAGAAGAAACGCGAGAGGGCAGGAGCGTGACGCCGTGAGTGTGCACGTTGGCGTTCCCTGCGGCTCGTGACAGTGGCGGCGCCTGCAGTCTTCGCCCACTGTACTAGGAGTGCTGTGAGGCTGTGGGACGGGGAAGAGTATAGCAGACCCGGTGAGGGGGGGCCTCGGGGCACATTGCCGGTGCCCGCCCCCCCCCCCAGTGATGGAAGCCATGCGTGTGCCCGGTGAGCGGGGTTGGGAGTGTGTGTGTGCGCGTTGGTGTGTGTATGTAAGCGGGGGGCGGCGGCGGGGGGGGTGTACGCTTGTATGTGCCTGCGTGTGTTGTACCTGTGTGTGTGCCTGCCTGTGTGTACGTGTGCCTGTGTGCAGGGGTGTGGGGGCTGGCTGTGTGAGCACGGGAATGTAAGGCACGAGAGGGGCACGGCGACGTGCGCGCTCACGAGGTCAAATCTGAGCAAATCTGCGCTCGTGCACCATCTCGTGTCCACATTCCCAAATACGGGTAACATTAGGTCTGAAGCAGACACCTTCAATGCTCACGCATTGAGGGTAGGTCTGCTCGACCTAAAAAACGATACTCATAAACAGATAGTAAGTAGTACTGAATTATGCAACAATTTAGGCCAATTTTTTGTAGATAAAGTCACCTCGGTTTATGAGTCCTTCAAAATGACCGACAAATATATTCACCCACAGTCATGCACAGAACTTAAACAGGGACCGTCCCCTCTGATCCTTAACTCTTCGTTCTACTTTTTGCCACCATCTGTGGAACAAATTCTACAGGTGGTAATGACAACTAAGTCCGGGGGCCTAACGGACCCGTGCCCACCAAAGGTGATGCACTTTATTGTTTATATTTCTTTTGGGTGTTTCTGGAAGATTTACTTTCCGTTTTTATTGACACGCTCCCTTGCCCTCGCACTACCTCGAACCCTGGTCCACGTGCAGCCGAGTAAGGGCTGACGCGATCGGACACAGGGATTGCCGACATCTTGGGTGGAAAGTCAGGTAGCGCTCCAGCTTCGGGACGCCTCCCGTCTTTCAGGTATAAAACTTGCTCTGATCACGCGCACCCTGATTTAGTGTGCAAACAGTTCTCCCCTGAGGCGGAAAGCCGGGGGTTAGGCCGATAACATTTTAAAATTGTTTATATTTCTTTTGGGTGTTTCTGGAAGATTTACTTTCCGTTTTAATTGACACGCTCCCTTGCCCTCGCACTACCTCGAACCCTGGTCCACGCGCAGCAGAGTAAGGGCTGACGCGATCGGACACAGGGAATGCCGCCATCTCGGGTGGAAAGTCGGGTAGCGCTCCAGCTTCGGGACGCCTCCTACCCCACCCCACCAGCATATGAGGAACATTAGTTCCCGTCCGCGCAGCGGGCGGGCGCAGCGGAGGCGCGCCAAAGGCGCACCAAAGGAAAGCCCGTCTGCGCCCGTCCTCACCAAGTCCGCGACAGGCGCAGGAAGGGCTGGGCAATCACATCCTACCCTAATGTACTAGATGAGCGACCTTCGAAACCTCAACACAGGAATTGGCTGTCCCTGCAGGATTGATATGAATAAGGTAAGGGGGCTATTCTCATGTAGGCTTTGTAATTGGAACTCGCCTTGGTCCTCAGTCAAGAGAAAAGTTCCCCCAATCAATACTGTTGCCAGCATTGCCAATTTTAAAGGGGGACTGATTAATGCTCGGTCCATGGGTAGCCATAGTCAAGATATAAATGATCTTATCCTGGATTTGGAACTAGATTGCCTTTTTATAACTGAGACATGGCTAACCGATAATAGTAACCCAGATTTAGCAATAGCTCTTCCATCTGGCTATACTATTTTTAGGCAGGATAGATTGAAGGGGAGAGGAGGAGGAGTGGCTGTGGTGCTGAGAAACCACATGAAATGCCATACTTTTAATTTAGATTCCCTCAAAGGAGTAGAGGGACTTGGCTTTCTATTACGTTAAATGACACCTCCTCCTTCTCAGGAGGCCTGATTTATCGCCCTCCAGGCAGTGCAACAATGTTTTTAGAATCATTAAGTGACTCTTTAGGGCAGCTCCTTCTTCGCTACCCACACTTTACACTACTGGGAGATTTTAATTTGCAGCTTGAGTCCAAATCTGACATGCAAGCACGTAATTTTTATCAGACCTTAGAGATCTTTAATCTGCAGCAAAGAGTAACACAGCCCACACTCTTGACGGAATATGCACTCATTTTCCCCCTCTGGAGACTCAGATACCCATCCCATAAATCTGGACAGACCATAGCCTAATTCTTTTCTGCATCCAGGTACCACATCCTCAGCTCCTAGCAAAACCCAGTCATCATCCAGCGAACCATGTCAATTGGACATTGGTTGAGGATAAATTTAAGCTCAAACCAATCAATCAGGCACAGATCCCCGGCATATCCGGAGATGTAGTACAGGACTCTAAATGTTTTCACATTTGGTTGCAGCAGGAGATTAAAGAACGTGTATCAGCCAAACGCCCCCAGGGAAGGGGGAAAAGAGGGAAAATAAATGCCCCGTGGTTTACACCAGAGCTAGCCAAATCCCATCTTCTATGTAAAAAAAGAGAACGTAATTGGCGCAAAACATATGATCCTACAGAAAGAAACCTCTACATCCTGCAGAAGAAATCCTATCCTCTTGCTATCAAAACCGCCAAGAAGGACTTTTACTTTAACGCCATCAAAGAATCTAAGCAAAAACAAAAAACGGTGTTCTCCATTGTCAAGGCCTTTACACATCCAAGAGCCTTACAGCCGGAAATCCCACCATCCTCAGAATTCTGCAACCAGATTGCGGACTTCTTTGAGGAAAAAATTGTCTTAATACAAAAGGATTTTCCGCCACCTCAACCATCGCAGATACCCGTCCTACTTGATTGTGGAGAGAATACAACTGGTTGTATCAGAGTCTTTACTCCGGTTACACTATCCCAAACTCGGGAAGTAATCTTGGCATGTAAATCGGGTGGCCCCCTCTGACTCATGCCCTCCTAGAATTCTCCATCAATTAATTGATGTCGTCAATCCCATTATTAACAGGATTGTAAATACTTCCCTTAGTACTGGGGTTGTACCAGGAGAATGGAAACAAGCAATCGTGAAACCCCTCATGAAAAAACGTAATAAATCTACTACAGACCTTGCAAATTTACGCCCAATCTCACTTCTTCCGGTTCTGGGTAAGATAACCGAACAGATGGTCTATAAAGAACTAAAAAGCTATGTAGAAATCCATAATATCCTCCATCCCCAGCAATCGGGTTTGCGTCCTCACCATTCTACGGAAACGGCCTTGATTGAACTTACCGACTCTATAAAACTACTACAGGATGAAGGGAAGAACGCTGTCCTGATCTTATTAGATCTCACGGCGGCGTTCGATACCATCTCCCACTCAATACTGATAGGTAGACTTAGAGATATCGGAATTGCAGATGTAGTACTGGATTGGATAATCGCTTTCCTGACAGACAGATCCCAAACCATTGCTTTGGGTCCTTTCCTCTCCAAGGAAAAAAAGGTGCAGTCTGGAGTTCCTCAGGGCTCTATTTTGAGCCCATTATTGTTTAATATCTATATGGTCCCCCTCATCTCCTTAATTGAGTCATACGGCACACTTGTGACATCGTATGCCGATGATACTCAACTCATTGTCCCCCTTGATAATAACTCCACCAATGCCGAGCAAAATTTAAAGAACTGCCTTAAGGATGTCTTCCTTTGGATGGAAAATAACCACCTCAAATGCAATGCCAATAAGACAGAAATTCTTCCCATGGGAAAAAATCCCCAATTCTGTCCTAGCAAATGGTGGCCAGAGGATTCCCCTACGCCTCCACAAGCTGTGGTGTCAGCCATAAATTTGGGCGTCTTATTTGACGCCAAATTATTATTTGATCAGCATGTGAGGAATGTGGCAGGAAGTTGTTTTAATATTATTAAATCTTTAAAAAAGTTTTTCGACTTCCTTCCCACTGACTCAAGAAAGGCGGTGGCAGTGGCTTTAATCCTCGCACGCCTTGACTACTGTAATGGACTGATGGCAGGCGTAAAAAAGGCCACACTGAAAAAACTCCAAGGTGTTCAACATGCAGCTGCCAGACTGGTACTAAAATTACCGAGGAGATCGTCAGCTTCGGCCACCCTGAAGATTCTCTATTGGCTACCTCTGCATAAGAGGATACTGTTTAAAATCCTAGTCATAGCCTTTCGTGCATTCAATTGCACAGGCCCAAAGTACCTCATCAGGCAATACCCTCATTACAATCCATCGAGGACGCTAAGATCTTCATGCCAAAATCTGATTAATTTGCACAAATTTAACTACAAAACTAAGGGAGGCAAGACCTTATCCTTCCTATCTTCTAAAGCTTGGAATGTAATACCCAAGACTCTCAGATCCCTTAATCAGGAAAGCAAGCCAGTTTAGGAAGCAACATAAAACCTGGATTTATACTCTCCCAGATGATTATGTAATGGCCGTTATCTAGTTTGTAACCATAACTCTTGCACACTGTTTATCTAGCGCCAGGATGCTCCTTTCGGAGCGACAGTTGCGCTCTAAAAATACACAATGCAATACAATACTTATTTCCTGAGCTGCTGAGTGATCAACTAGGACTGGTATTTACACAAATAGTAAAATCTGTCTGCTTCCCAGATGCATGGAAAACAGCCTCAGTACTGCCGTTACTGAAGATGCCAAATCTAGACCCACAGGTACCCGGGAATTACAGACCTATTGTAAGAATCCCTTTTGCCGCAAAAGTTCTGGAGAATTTATTGAATAAACAACTGTCATAATTTATCTCGGAGGTAAATGCCTTAGATCACTCACAATATGGCTTCTGAGAGGGACATGTAATGGAAACAGCTCTGCTCATGGCAGTGGAGGAACTCAGGAGTGTACTGGACACTGGAGGGAAGGCCGCCTTGATCCTATTGGATCTTTCAGCGGCCTTCGACACGGTAAACCATGATACACTCCTGATTCGTCTAGCTGAAGTCAGAGTTCATGCGACGGCATGCATGCCGTTAGCCTCATATCTGTCTAACAGAACATTCACAGTGGATCTAGGAGAGGCTAAATCGATACCTTTTAATTCACCGCGCGGTGTACCCCAGGGGTCTTCTTTAAGTCCTACCCCAATCTCCTATGCAGACGACACCCAAATAGTGGTATCAATCTCAAACAACGTCAAAGAGACTGCAGACAGATCTAATAATTGCATGAGGCAGATCAATCGCTGGATGCGGGGCAACTACCTAAAACTAAATGGTGATAAAAGCGAAGTCATGCTGCTGGGGACAAACATGAAAATCTGGTCCCCAGAGTGGTGGCCAGACAGCTTAGGCGATTGTCCATCCCTAGTGAACAAAGTTAGAAATCTTGGAGTGATACTGGACAACAAACTGTCGTTTGACGCTCAGACAAATAAATTGGCATCCACAATGTGGTATATTCTTAAAATGATAAGGAAACTTCTGCCGTTTATTCCCCACGATTCCTGTAAAACGGTAGTAACAGCACTGGCCTTATCTAGGCTAGATTAGGGGAATGCTTTATATGTCGAGATACAGATCCAGCAACTAGCAAAACTGCAGCGCTTACAAAACGCAGCAGCTAGGCTGGTGCTGGACATTCCCAGATTTGAGCCTGTGGCACACAGATTAGGAACCCTCCATTGGCTCCTGATGGGAAAAAGAATACAATTTAAGTCTGTGTTTCTGACCTATAAAGCCCTCCATGGGATAGGATCTCAGTTTTTAAAAACACACTTGGCGGGCGTGGCTAGGATGGTGGCTTGAGAGGCAGCTGAATCGTATGGCTCCCCGGCCCTGAGCCCTGTTTGGTCCATATAATAGCACATAAATCCCCGGAAAAGAGAGCAGCTCACCTCGCTGGGTCAAGGCAACTGGAGCCTAACCTTTGGGACGATCGCAGCACTGACCCCAGGAGTTGCATTTCCCCCGGAGCGCGGGATCCTGGCTGGAGTGGAGGTGACATGGCGGCCTAACGACGAAGAGGCAGACGTCGCTTTCCGGCTGCGGGGGCTCTGCAGCGGGCCGGTGACTTAGCACAAGGCGACCGGAGCGGAGACCGGGACCCTGCGAAGAGAGGCAAGTCGGTGGCAGTGGTGTAGCGGGACCAGTAGCGGATGCGGCCGCTGCCCGGGAAGGCGCCCATCGGAAACGGAGCCCCTGGTCTTGGGGCCTGCGCTGGGCGGAAGAGCTGAGTCCCGCCAGCGCTCCTGTGGTAGCTGGGGAACCGGAGCAGCGGGATATCCAGGGCAACCCCGCCCTGGTGCCGAGAAATTATCCTAAGGTCGGAAGCCAGCCAGGAGCTTTGTAGGGGCTGCTCATCTGGTACTGCGGTGCCGTGGACAGTGAGGGGAGAGCCGGCAGTCGCGAAAATTGAGCCCCAGGCTTTGGGGCCTACACTGGCTGAAAGGCCGGCACATTGCCGTCTGTGGGGAGAGAAGCGGCCTGCCCAGCGCTATTGAGGAGCCTCACCCGACCACAGCGAGGGGGCAGATAGGCTGGCAGCTTGCGCTGACCCAGTGTGGACAGGTCGGCGCCCAGGAGGTGAGATGGGGCTCGGAGGGAGTGGATGTGCCTGACTGACGGCCATAGCCTTTTCCCTGTGTGGAGCTGGGCCTGCGGGGACCTTTGTTAGGCGCAGGCGGCTAGCAGCACAGGTGACCACAAGCTTCTCCAGCCGGAGAATACTGGTGCCTAGGGGGTGAGGATTGAAGGGACGGGACCGGTGGGGCCTGCCCGGAGCCCCTTGCACATTACTAACAGAGTGCTTGAGCCAGGAGGGCCGCATCACGGCTGGAGCAGGTTCTAGCTCGGACTGATTTAGTGAAGGGTGACCTGGGTGTGGGCAGTGGGGCAGTTCCTCTGCAGAGTGTCCCCCCCCATTGACGGTGGAAGGCAGCGGTTGTGGAGGTCCATAATCGACGTGATGCCAACCAGACGGGAAGGGCCCGACTGCACCCCGAGTTGCCTGGGCGCCCGGAGGGTATACATTTACCAAAGTGGACTCCACCCGGGCGGGCAAGCCTACGTGGTCTTCCGGGGCTAGAGCAATCAGTGCAGTATGGCCATCACGGGACGCAGGGGTGGCCCTACCATAACGGACATGCTGGTCAAAAATACCCCTAAAGGAGAGAAGGGTCAGTCACCCCCGAAGGCAACGAACAGCACCCCGGGGCAGGAGGATCACTAAAGCATTCCTAGAGTCTCTATTTAACTCTTTGCGAGAGGACTTCCAGACGCTAAAACCATATCTGGCCGGGGAACAACACGAACTACGCCGAGACGTGGATTGTTTGGGGGAAAGAGTGGCGGCAGTGGAGGAGGCGGACCACACTCGGAGCGAAGAAGTGGAACACCTGCAGCAAGAGGTCCTTCGCCTCCGTGAGCAACAAGTAGACCTCCAGGCACACGCAGAGGACCTCGAGAACCGCTCTCGGAGGAACAACATACGGGTCCGGGGAGTGCCATCCAAGGCGGAAGGGAACATTGTGGCTTGCTACCTGCAGGGACTGTTCAGGGAGATTCTAGGTGAACTTGCTGACTTTGAAATCCGCATTGACAGGGTGCATAGGGTTGGCCTGGCGCGTCGTGCGCCTGCCCCCCCCACCTGACAACTTGGCCTTTCTACCTGATTTTCCCTTGAAAGAAAGGATCCTGAAGGAAGCATGCCAGAAACAGCCCCTCCAATTTCAAGGCTATCCTGTGGCCTTGTACCAGGACCTCTCGGCCATCACCCTGCAAAAGAGGAAAGCCTTCCGGGTGGCCACGGCGTTCTTGCGCGATAACGGTGTTCCCTATTCCTGGGGCCACCCCTTCAGGTTAATCTTTAAATGGAAAGGGGCCCTACATGAGCTCCGATCACTCCGAGACACTTGCGCCCTGCTGGGCATCGACCTCGAGGAGGACCTGCAAAAGGAAGGGGCATCGCCACGACAGTCGCAGGAGAAGTCTCCACAACACCCGCGGGGCGGATGGCAGCGAGTAGGGCAGCAACGCTCCCCCAAGGCTGATCTTAAACCGGACCCAGCGACAATGGCTCAGGAACAGGCGGCGACCATCCAGGAGGTGGTCAAGGACACGATGGCACTGAACTGATGCAGCAAGCATTACAAGGGGATTATTTTCTTCGCACTGCGACCACACGGGCCGGGGGAGGACTGGCGGGGGGCCAACAAGGTCACCACTGCCACACACTCCTCCACGTAATGTTTCTACGGGCCTGGACTGTGTATTGATAGGCCTGGGACTATGATTTGTACTCTGGAGTTCCTAGTTGGGGTTAGGGAGAGGAGTTTGGGGGTTGGTGAGGGGGTGGGGGGAAGGGACGGGGTGGGAACCAGTATGCCAGGGGGAACCAGTGTGTTGCGAAGGTCAGTGCTTACACGCGCGACGAGACGGGCTGGCACCAGCCTCACTTAGCACTGTTGGCCCATTGATTGAATGATGACTGACGCTATCTTAAAGATTTTGACACTAAATGTGAAAGGCCTGAACAACCCCGTTAAGCGGAGGGCGGTGCTTTCTTACCTGGAAAATTCAGGGGCTGAGATTTGTCTGCTTCAGAAAACTCACTTACTCGGGAAAGATTGGCATAGAATGAGGTCCCACATATTCCCACACCAATTCTTCTCCTCCATGCCGGAGAAAAAAGCAGGGGTTGCGATTTTAGTGTCTAAACACTTTCGAGGGCAGATCAAAGACAAGGTGGGGGAGATCAGGGGCAGATTGTTAGCTTATAGCATACTAATAGGGGGCCAGCAGATGACATTGGGGTCTCTATACGCACCAAACACAGGGCAAGAGCCATTTCTACGGAACGCGCTTTCTGAGTCGCTGCGCTCTTCAGATCACCTTCTGCTTTTAGGGGAGACCTTAATTTAGTGATGAACACTAACAAAGACAGGTCTGGGCACAGATACAGTAGCGCTGGCACCATCTCTGGGGCAGGCAAGGACTGGCTACAGCAAAGGGGGCTAGTGGACCTATGGAGGGCTAAACACCCCGGGGCATCACAATATGCCTTCTACTCACCTGTACACCACACTTATGCCCGGCTAGATCACTTTCTCGGGTCTTCGGAACTAGAGGCCCGGGTGGTAGACGTATGCATCACTCTGGCAGCTATTTCAGATCATGCCGCGGTGGAACTTACACTCGCAGTCCCCAAGATTAGAAGACCCCCGGGAGGGTGGAAACTAAGAGAACCCCTCCTGTAGCGCGCAGATGTAGCCCAGCAACTCCGCAAGTATATCACCGATTATTTAACTATCAACGACAAACTTCGAGACGCCAGTGTCAGCGCTATGGGGGGCCCTGAAGGCGGTGGTGCGCGGGGAACTCATTGCGATAGCAGCAGCGGAGTCCAATCCCGTAAAGTAAAACGCGAAGCCCTAACTGCCCAGGTCGTAGAGCTGGAGAGGATTCATAGTCACACTGGGGCTCCCAGGGTCTGGAAGCAACTAATAGCGGCCAGGGCTCAGTTGGCAGGACTAGATACAGATAGAGCCGAATATGCCACCCTTCGCCTCCGCCATACTTACTACGTAGGGGGGAATAAGACCGGTCGACTCCTGGCCAGCGCACTGAAAGCGAAGGTCCAATGCTCGAAAATTCAGACCTTGCGTGACGGGAACGGTGATGAAATCAAGGCGGAGGCTCAGATTGCGGAGGCATTCCGCGATTACTACGCTTCACTATACCACGCCGAAATGGTCCCGGGAGCAGACGCCGGCGCCTATTTGGAAGGCGCCGCCACCACGCCCCTATCCTCAGCGAACGCAGACTCCCTTGAAGCTCCCATCCGCCCTGATAAAGTGATAGCAGCCATCTCCCGACTCCGACCTCTTAAATCGCCGGGCCCGGACGGCTACTCCGCCGGTTTTTATAAGACCTTCTGCCCGCTGCTCGCCCCTGTCCTCACTAGGCTTTTAAATTCTTTTCAAGGCCCGGGCTCCATCCCATCGGACATGCTGGAAGCAGAGATTGTGGTTTTCCCAAAACCGGGCAAGGAAGCTACACAATGCTCGGCATTTCGGCCCATTTCCCTGCTTAACGTGGATTTGAAGCTGTTCACTGGCGTTCTGGCTGCGCGACTTGGGTCGTGCTTCCCTGGGATTATTGAGCCAGATCAATCGGGCTTTCTCCCGGGCTGGCAATGCAGCGACATTACTAAACGAATTCTCCACCTGATTGACAAGGCCCACTTCCAGCAGTCGGATTCTAGCCCTACTAACGAACGATGCTGAAAAAGCATTTGACCGTATCGATTGGAGTTTCCTTCAGAAAGTCCTGGCGCATTTCGGTGTGGGTGAGCGCTTTCAGGCATGGATTGCGAGTTTCTATCACCGCCCCCAGGCGCGGGTTCACCTGGGTGGCCTGCGCTCTAGTTCCTTTGAGATCCAGCGAGGTACAAGGCAGGGGTGCCCCCTCTCGCCTCTCCTGTTCGCGCTATATGTCGAACCACTGGCACAAAAGGTACGTGACAACCTGAACATACGAGGCGTTATGTTCGGTGGGGAATCACATGCTATAGGTTTATATGCTGATGACATCCTGGCTGCTCTCAATCGACCGGAGAGCTCGGTACCCGCGTTTCTAGCAGAAGTGGAAGCATTTGGAGCGGTGTCCGGCTTCCGGATGAACAAAGGGAAATCATTGATTCTACTACTGGGCAAAAATGCTCGCTTAACTTCTGGCGCACCCACGTATGGCGGGGGACTACTGACACAAACACAGCTCCTGTACCTGGGTATCACCCTCACCCCGTCCACAGAGAAAACAGTTGCCCTCAATTACACCAACCTCACGTCCCAGATCCGTAAGGACTTGGTGCGCTGGTCCAAACAACCACTCTCCTTGTTAGGGCAGATTGCGCTGTAAAAATGTCGGCCCTTCCCAAGATTTTGTACATTTTTCAAACTGTCCCAGTGATCCCGCCGGCCGGGACTATCTTGAACCTACAGACCGCCCTCCAGCAATTTATATGGGGGGGGGAGACCGCGCCTACATAAACAATTAGCGTATCGAGGGATGGATGAGGGAGGCCTAGGGATCCCCAATCTCCAACAATACTTTCAAGCAGCACAACTGCGCTACTTAGTTGAATGGCACAGACCGGAATCAGAGAAGAGGTGGCTCTTCCAAGATAGGGCCATGGCCCAGACGTCACTATGGAAGATACCGTTCCTCCGCCGCACTCACAGGCCACGTTACATCCAGAACTCACCCATTACTCGCACCATTCTGAGGGTATGGCACACGGTCGCTGTTACACGGGGCCTTACAACCTTCCCTTGCCCGCTCACTCCCCTCTGGGATAACCCTGAGTTCCCGCCTGGCACTGACCCCCACAATGGTGCAGATCCAGCTGCAGATCGGCTGGGCACCTCTTCGATTTACAAGGCTTTCTCCCTCTTTCAGAACTGTCCCGGGGGTATGACATCACCTCGCCACAGCTGTTCCAATACTTTCAGCTCCGGCACTGGCTTACGCAATCGGAATGTGCCCCATTAGTTGGCAGATGCATGACTGACTTTAAAAAGTGGCTGGTCACGAAAGAATCAGACAAGGGGCTTATCACAGAAATATACAAGATGCTCACCCATCGCCCCCCCCCCCCCCCGCCCCCCCAGATACATCATTCAGCAGGGCAAAGACGCTGGGAGGCGGAGCTGGGGAGAACGTTGTCACTTCGGGAGTGGCGTTCGATCTATCACAGGGCCAATCACACAGCGCACAATGCAGCAGGCAGAGAGACAGCGGTGAAACTGGCCACATATTGGTACCTCACTCAGGTGAGGCTTAACAGAGGCAACCCGACACGTAGTGCATCCTGCTGGAGGGGCTATGGGGAAAAGGGTAACCTGACTCACCTACTCTGGGATTGCAGGGAAGTTAGGGAATATTGGACGACAGTGCTCGATGACATGAACAGCACATTTGACACCGAGATCCCAAGTTTTCCGGCCTACACCATTCTTGGTCTTCCAAACGCGATCACCTTTCCCTTAACGTCAATAAGGGGGCGCCAGATGGGTATTGCCATGCAGGCTGCATCCCAACACATCTTATCACTATGGGGGACAAACACTAGACCTACCCACACGGGGTGGCTGCATTAGATATGGTTCACACTGGGAATGGAACGTATCCAAGCCACACTCACACAATCAACAGCAACATTCCAGAAAGTCTGGCTGCCACTGCTTACCCTGCTTTCTAAAGAATTTAACAAAATCACATGCCCTAGATAGCTCCGCTTGCTACGCTTGACAGAGGTCAAAACTGACCCTCCTGGGTCTGCAGAAGGAACGCGCTGAGAGCGCTGCGTATACCAGGATCTATACTCCGAGAGTCCGGCACACTGGTTGGGGAGGGGTGGGGGGGGGGTGGGGGTGGAGGTTCATTTGGTTCTTCTTTTTATGGATGTTTTTGTTCAACAGGCTATACGAGAGCTTTCCATTCCTCAATGATATACAAAGGCCCATACACTCCGAAAGCTATATTGCTAGCATGATGGATACGATTGCCCGGATCGCACTTTCTTCCCTCTGTAGACTTTCATATTGCATTGTAATTGCTGTGATTTATACTGAAACTAATAAAATAAATGTAAACCAAAAAAAAAACACACTTGAAACAATATGAGCCATCCAGGAATCTGAGATCTAGCCAAGGAAAACTGATTCAGGTACTGAAATACAAGCAAGTCAGGTGGGGGGGGGGGGGGGGGGGGGGGGGTGGGAGAAGCTTTCTGCTGCATGCAACTTCTCCCTATTTCAATCAAAAATAGCCCATCTCTGTTTTCATTCAGAAAAGAGGTAATAACCTGGCTGTTTACCTTCTGTTAGGACTTAGTCTCGGTAGAATCCTTGTTTTTTTCATCTATCCAGTGCCAAGACACCCATGGGCAAGCGCGCGCTTTATAAATTCACAAATCTAATCAAATCACATCATGACATATTCCTGGTGACAACTTCTCATCTCTGCTTGGCAGTGATCATAGTCCTGTTCACACTTGAGGTTATCCAAGTGCCAAGTTCGAAGGGTGTCGGGAAATGCCATCCAGGCCGCCAATCTCGTATTAACACCAGATCCCCAGGGACTAGTTAGCATGCCATTTTAGGGCCATTGGTACCGCCGCGCCAGACTTTGGTGTTTGCTGGCTTATATTGTACCAATGTCCACTGATTGGAGACAGGGATGATGTCCCGCCAATGTCCGTTGAGAATTAAAGACAAAGGAGACGGTTGCGTGGTGCAGTGTGGAGTTCCTCTGTATTCTCAAAGAAATTTGTTCAGGCTTATCTCCAGATTGTTGCCTTCTGCCACTGCAATGTGCGGTAGTTTATTCAGTGTGTGCATAAAGCGTTCAGCTTCGCCATTGGCCTGGGGCCACTGCGAAGTGATGCAGCCATGTCTTATGCCAAGAGATATGAGCAGGTCCCTGAAGCCAGACCATTGAAATGGTGGTCCGTTGTCAATCTTTATTTTTTGGGGGGAGCCGCAATAGAGAGAAAGTCTTCTCTAGCACCGGGCAACATTTGTGAATGCTGTCGACTCTATTACTTCAACTATTGGGTATTTGGAATAGCTGTCGATCATTACTACAGTGATCCTTCCATCTGGATAACTGCAGAAGTCGAGACTAATCTGGGACCAGGGGATTGCGCATGGTTCTTCAGTGATGATAGGTGCTGACGTTTCTTGAGTACTTGTCATTTGGGAGGATGGACATTGTCGCACAAAGTCATCCACAGTGGCTTCCAGCCCCGGGAACCAGATCTTTTCTCGTATTCAGGATTCCATCCGATCCATTCCTTGATGTCCTCCATGGGGGAGGGTCGTTATGCGGGCCTGGAGATTTTCAGGGATTATGGTGCAAGTTCCTCATAATATCAGGCGGTCTGCCATGGCAATCAGGTCATCACGCACCCTCCACACCTTTCCAAGGCGCTCCTCAGCTATGCTAGGTGTTGGCATCTCATAGGGAGTGTGCCATGAGCCTTGTTGGAGGGCAATTCTTATCCTCTGCACACACATATATTCAGCATCACATTAACATTTCTTGGTTATGAAAAAGAAAAGGGAGTAATTCAATGTAATCTTTTCCTTGTCTTGAATTCAAATCATCCAGCCAACACATGTATTGTCGATAGGGGAAGACCCCACGACCTTCAGGGCTGTATGCCTCTCTACTTCCTTTTATTACTTCTCTCCAACTTCTTCTCTAACCGACTCTTTATTCCAATCTCCTGTATTTAGACTAGCATTTCACCCGACTGATGTACGGTCTGGTGTGAGATGCTATTCCGTAATCTGTTCTATTTTAATTCTAGCCTGTCAGCGAGTATGCTGGTCAAAATCCATGGATTCCGTGCCCCTATTTGTCCCCGTGAACCGGTTTGGGTGAAACTGACGTAGTCTTAAGTGCATTGAGAATGTAGTTATGTAATGTCTTTCTTCTGCGAGCATTAGTTGGTGATACCCAGCGTTGAGGTCCAACTTAGAGAACCATCTTGAGCCGCTGAGGTCAGTTATTATGTCTTCCACCGTGGGTGTTATGTGCCTCTCTCTTTTATTTGCTTGCTTCAGAAGAACAAGTTACTTACATTATAGATTTACCACCAGGTGTCAGACTGGATCCAGAGAATTTTTTCTGTAGCAGCACCCCTGAGCGTCGGTAGGTGGTATTGGTCGACTCCGTGTCCATCGTCGGCGTCATGGTCACCGGTATGCTGTCAGGGTGTCTACCTACATGCCGCCCCTGCGCGCTGACGTCAGTTCTGGCACGACTTTCCACGCCAGAAGCACAGAGCCATGCAAGACACTGACCACTAGTGCAAAAAAATAGGGCTCTGGAAGGGAGTCCCTATATCTAGAAGTCCGTTCGCAGAACTTGGAGGATGGGTGGGGAGGTAAGGAATCTATAACTAATGTATGTCTCTTACAGATACTTCGCTACCACAGGTAAGTAACTTGTTCATCTGAAAGAGACCATTAGTTATAGATTCCTTACCTTGGAATAGATACCCCAGCAATGCCAACCCCGGAGGTGGGTCTGCAAACTAAGTTCAGACCAGAAAGTCCTGGAGCACAGAACAGCCAGAAATGCTGTCTCACTGGACATGGCTATCCAGGCAGTAATGTTTTGTGAACGTGTGCAGGGATGCCCACGTAGCTGCCTGGCAGATGTCAAGCAACGGAACTCCACGTCCCAAAGCAATAGAGGCTGCCATCACCTGGTAGAGTGCTACTGGAGGTTCCTTTTTCACCAAAGCTGAGTAGCTTTTGATACATAGGACAACCAATTGAGAGATGGTACGTTTGTGCACAATCCAACCTTTCTTGGCGCCCACATAAACCACAGACAGTTGAATCTTTAGTGCGGTCAAGGTAGAAGGACAGCGCACGTTTTGGAATCAGCCGGTGGAGTCTCTCCTCCCCTTTATTAGGGTGCGGAAGGTGGATAATGTGATGGTCTGACCTATGTGGAAAGAAGTAACCAATTTGGGCAGAAAGAGGGCCTAGTGCGAAGACAACTTTATCCAGAGGAACTGCAAGAAAAGTAGGCTTGGAGGAAAGAGCCTGAAGCTCACTAACCCTCTGAGCAGATGTGATGGCAAACAGGAAAGCGGTCTTCAAGGTAAGAAGACGAAGAGGACAATTATGCAGTGGCTCGAAGGGAGCACACATAAGGAAAGTAAGAACAAGATTCAAGTCCCACTGGGGCATTATGAAAGGCGAGGGAGGAAAGAGATGAGTAATGCCCTTTAGAAATCTATTTACAATCAGACCTGAAAAGAGAAGGATGATCAGGAAGGCGCAGAGATGGCCAAGAGGTAGCCTTCAAGAGTGCCCAGAGCAGAGAGCTGCTGGGCCAAAGATAAAATGAAGAGGAGAACTTCTGAAAGAGGCAGAAAAGGGCTCAATGCCTACAATAAGAACGTACTGAACTCAAGGAAAGAATTTTTCAGATCCGAACTTGAGAACGGCAAGAACAGACCTCGGAAGCTCTTTCATCTGGTCAAACACCAATCCAATAAACTGGTCAAAACCTCGAAAGAAGCCCCCAAGGCTTTAATATCACCTGAGGAATTCTCCTCCTTCTTCGAGGACAAAGTTGCAGCCTTAGAAGATGAAATTAGTGCCCCCACATACTCTCTATCCCTTCCTGGCCTGCCGCCACCTCCTCCTGCGATCCCCCACAATCTTTAACAAAAAATCAAGCACTCTGGACTGACTTCAACCTCTATGACGAAGACTCCGTTACTAAAATCTTATTGCCCCTAAACCCGAATAACCATTTCAACGACCCGCTCCCCTCCAACTGCCTAGCGGCTGTCGTCCAAATCAATTATTCCTAGCTGGACCGCAATAATTAACGCCTCGCTCCAGGACGGTTCCATTCCTGACTCCCTGAAAGCTGGCCAAGTCCTCCCCATTTTGAAAAAAACATCGCTGGATCCAGCCATCCCCGAAAATTTCAGACCTATCTCCAACATCCCCCTCCTAGGCAAAGTGTTGGAAAAGTGTGTACAACAGCAACTAAGTCCGCACATCAACAACTTCCACCTTCTCAATGATTTCCAATCCGGTTTCCGACCTGGGCACAGCACTGAAACGACCATGCTCCACATCGTTGACGATGCCCTCCAAGCCCTGGACCAAGGGAAAACATGCCTTTTAATCCTCCTAGATCTACCCTTGGCCTTTGATGGGGTCAATCACGAAAAACTAATCGAACGCCTCAAACTGAGGATGGGTTTGGACGGCCCTGTTCTAAAATGGTTTAAATCCTTCCTCCAAAACAGATCGCAACAATTCCTAATTAACAGCAAACTATCTGCTCCCTCTCCGGTCAAGGTCGGAGTCCCTCAAGGATCAACCCTGTCCCCTACCCTCTTCAACCTTTATCTTGAACCACTTACCAAAGTACTACGCACAGCGACTATCTCCTACCATATGTATGCTGACGAAACTCAGCTCTACATCAAAGCCTCCTCTCTTGAGGACATTCTCTCCCTGAACGAGGCCCTGAAATCAACCGCCCACTGACTCACCTTCAATCAACTTAAACTTAACGCCAAGAAGACAGAATTTCTCCTAATTTCCCATCCAAAAAGTAATCCAGAGATGCAGTTATGGGTCAAGGCTATCACAGCCTTAGATTGCCCACCGACCATTGTGGACTCAGCAAAATCTTTGGGAATAACCCTTGACTGCAATTTGAACATGCAAGACCACATCAATTCGATGGCCAAATCAGCCAGATTCCACCTGAGCTACCTCTGGAAACTGAAACCCTTCCTTGACACTACCGACCTAAAAAGCGCAGTCCAAGCACTAGTAATCTCTAGACTGGAATACGGCTGTTCCACTCTCTCAGACTTACCCAAGATCTCCCTGGCACCCCTAAAAGCCTGCCTTAATGCTGCCACCGCGCTTCTTACAAGCTCAAAAAAATTTGACCATATCGCTCCACACCTGAAAGCTTTGAACTGGCTCCCGTTCGAGGCCAAATTCAACTTAAACTGGCTTGCATTACACACAAAGCTTTATACTCTAACCCCCCTGCCTACCTTGCACAGAAACTTGTAGTATCCGGCCAAAGTAGAAACTCCCGTTCTGCCAGAGACCTTTTACTCCAACCTGCACGGTTCCAGAAAAAAAAAACTTATAACCGGACTTTCTCCGGATCCGCTCCAAGAATATGGAACTCCCGCCCGCCATCAGAAGAATCCCTTCTCTGGCACGCTTCAAAAAGAAGGCCAACACCTTCCTTATGGGTAAATTCCTCTCTTAAATGCTGCTCCCTGCCGATTCACAGACCTTGACCAATACACAGTCCTTGACCAGATACAGTCTAGCGCCTCCCTTCGGAAAACCAACCTACCTCTTCAAGAAATCTGGGGCCTTATTCGGAGTTAATTATATGTAAATAGTTTCATACGTGTCCGCTAAACCATTGTGATTCCTTGCCTATTGTACACTGCTATGTGCCCCTGTAAAGCGCTCGGATACCCTAAGGGCCAAGTTCGCACTCTAAAAAACAATAAAATAAATAAATATGCCACAAATTTGTTCCATCTACAGGCGTATACCGTTTTAGTGAAGGGACACCTGGCTGCCAAGATGACATTACAGACTTCGGGAGGAAGGTCGAAATCTGTCAAATGTCGGCGCTCAATCTCCACTCATTGAGGTGGAGGCTGGACAGAATTGGGTGGAGGACCATCCCCTACCATCCCCTGCTGCTGCGACACAAGTTCCTCACGAAGAGGCAGTCTGATCGGAGGATCAATGGCCGTGCTCAAGAGCTCAGGGTACCAGACTCTTCGTGCCCAGTCCGGAACCACAAGGATGACTTGGGCCCGGTCGCGCTTAATCTTCTTCAGCACTCTGGGCAGAAGTGGTACAGGCGGAAAAGCGTACAGGAGGCTGCAATTCCACTTGCAATGAAAAGCGTCGCCAAGCGATTGCCGCCTTGGAAACTCCAATGTGCAGAACTGCTGACATTGCGTATTCTCTTCGGTGGCGAACATATCTAACCAGGGCTCTAACTACTGCAGAAAGAGACCTTGAACCACCTCCAAGTAAAGACACCATTCTTGATCCATCATGCAACAATGGCTGAGTTTGTCCACCCTGGCATTCAGGCAACCTGCCAGGTGTTGAACCACCAGTTATACGCCCTGATGTTTGAGCCTTGTCTGAAAGCGAAGGGCCTCTTGTCATAGGGATCATAACCCCACCTCGCCCTGTTTGTTGCAGTACCACATGGAGGTGGTGTTGTCTGTGAACACCTGCACTACTCTTCCTTTGACAGAAGGAAGGAATAACTTCTGTGCAAGATGGATCGCCTGGGGCTCCAAAAGGTTGATGTGGATACCGGACTCAGCCGGAGACCAGAGACCCCTGATCTTCGACTCCACTCGGCCTAGACCAGGAGTGACGCATCTGTCACCACTGTGAACTCTGGTTGGGGAAGGGAGAGGGATCTGCCGCTGACCCAAATCTGGTTTGTAAGCCACCACTGCAATTGACATGCAGTCCCGTCCGAGATCTGGATGACATCGGAAATATTTCCCTGATGCTGTGCCCACTGGAACTTCAGGTCCCCTGCAGAGCCCGCATAGGCCACCTGGCATGATCCACCAGCAGGATGCTGAGACCATGAGGCCCAGCAGCCTCAGGGTCATTCTCACCGAAATCTAGGATAGAGGCTGTAATGTTGGTATCATAGCCCGAATATCCCAGACTCGCTGCTCAGGAGGATAAGTCCAAATCTGCGCTGTATCTAGACCTGCTCCTATGAAAAGGAGCTTCTGAGAGGGAATCAGGTGTGACTACGGAATTTTGATAGTGAACCGCAGCAAGTGCAGGAGGTCCACTGTAGCCTGAGGGTGGGAAACAACAGCTTGGGGTGAGCTCGCCTTCAACAGCCAGTCGTCAAGATAGGGGAAGACTGGAACTCCTAATCTGCCCAGATGAGCTGCGACCACCGCCATCACTTTCGTGAACACCCAAGGGGCACTGGTAAGGCCAAAAGGGAGCACAGTAAACTGAAAAGGCTCGTGGCCTACCGTGAACCATAGGTAACGCCTGTAGGCTGGCAGGACGGGGATGTGGAAATAGTCCAACGCTACCATCCAGTCTCCGGGATCGAGGACAGACAGGACCTGAGCCAACATGAGCATTTTGAATTTCTCCTTCCGGAGGAAGCGGTTGAAGGCCCTGAGGTCTAAGATAGACTCAGGCCTTTGTCCTCCTTGGGTACCAGAAAGTAGTGGGAGTAACAACCCCAACCTACTTCTGGCACGAAGACCCTTTCGATAGCCCCCTTGGACAAGAGAGCTGCAACTTCCTGGCGGAAGAGGGCCAAGTGATCCTCCGACTTGCAATGGAGTACTGGAGGCATGGAGGGAGGGGTAGTCTCGACGGGGAAGGAGTAGCCCCTTTGGACTATCTGCAAAACCCACCTGTCCAAAGTGATGTTTTGCTAGTGAGGGAGGTGATGGCAAATCCTGCCACCCACTGGTCTCTGGTGGCCCTGAAAGTTCACACTAGGAGGGTTTGGAGGCTGCTGCGTGGGGCATGGGTGGACTGCCTCACCCGCTGACCCCTAGACACGTGTCGCTGGGTCCTACGTCCGGGGCCACGCAGAGGCTGGGTAGCTTGCACAGCCCTGTGGCCAGATTGGCTGGAACGTGGTGAGGCACCACTTCCGTAGCTACGAAAGGGGAGAAAGGCGGACTGCGTGGGGTGAGAGGTAGCCGCAAAGCCCAAGGACATGGCTGTAGCCATAGAATCCTTGAAGCGCTTGAGCGTTGAGTTTGCCTTGTCACCGAACAGGCGACGACCATCAAAGGTCATGTCCAAAAGGGTGGATTGGACATCCCCTGAGAAACTAGACGTCCTCAACCACGGGTAGCACCTCAAGGCTACTGACGTGGAAACCATTCTGCCCAGAGAGTCGGCGGTATCCAGCCCACACCGGATGGGGAACTCAGCTGCGTCTCCACTCTCTGCCACTGTGTGGGTGAGTACTGCCCGGGCCTTCTCCGGGCACAGCAGCAGCAATTGCACAACCGTGTCCCACACATATGGTTATAACGGCCCAAGAGGCATGAGGTGTTTACCGACCGCCCCAATAAGCTGGCGAAGAAAACATCTTCTTCCCAAGGTGGTCTAGCTTCTTGGATTTCCTATATGGAGGAGCAGTTGGGAATGCGCCCTTAGAAGCGTGGCTTGGACCACCAAGCTCTTGAGGTAGGGTGTTGGGAGAGGAAAAGTGGGTTGCCCGGGGCCGGGCGGAGTCGTCGGGCAATCATCCTATTCAGAGGAACCCCAGTGCTGGCCCTGGGCCAAGTGCCCAGAAGGACATCGGTGAGGGCTTATTGAAAGGCAGCATGGGGCTCTGAAGAGGCCGCTGCCGGGCGAAGTACTTCTGTCAGGAGTTTAGTCCTGACTGCCACCGTAGGAAGATCCAGTCCCAAAGCCTCAGCCACCCTACACAACACCACTGTGTATGAAGCTCACTGCTTTGTAGCCACTGTAGGGGGGAGAGCATGCCAAGGTCTGGGGAGGTATCCAAACCACTGGCATCACCCAGTTCCTCTTGCCAGTCCGGCTCCTCAAGCTGGTGAGCTAAAGGGTCTACAGACCCCTCCCAGTCCTCCTAACCCTCCCTCTGGCTGCCACTCTGGGCGATAGGGAACGCCAGGGATGAACAATGTTACGAAAGTACCCTCCGGCGACGGTACCGACGTCGAGCCATGTCGGTCCGGCGCCATGTCCAAGTCTGGGGTGATGCTGGGGTCAACACCGTTTGGGGTCACAACCGGCATCGGGGCGTCATCATGGGAATTGGCGCTGGCGAAGGCACCGTGAGGTCAACCAGCGTCGATCCAAATCCAGGCCTGGATCGTCAGGGGCCCTCTGGTGCCGGAGCTGCCAGCATCAAAGGCCCAGTGCCCCCATCCGAGTCCGCGGGCCCGAAGGCGTGCCAGCAGAGTCAGGCTGCCCAAAGATGCTGTGAAGTGCTTCGTAGAAAGCTTGAAGCTGGGCAGGGGACGCTTTGGCTCCTGGAAAAGGAGGTAAGGGCGGAGCCGTCTCAGAAGCAGGCTCCGGGGACGGAGCTGGAGAGTGAAGACGCACTGGGTTCCACGTCGGCTGACAGATAGGGTGAACAGCGACAGTGCTTATTCGCTTTCTTCTTGTGCTTCGACTTATCTGATGAGTGCGAAGACTTCGACAAAGAGCCCCTTTTTAGGGAGCCTGTTGGGTATTGCACCACCGACCCAACGAGGAGCAGCCAGATGATGAAGCATGACACCTGCAAGGGTGTGTGAGGGCATTATTATCCAACATATGAATCCCCACCTACGCTCTTTTTAGGGTACAGTGGGACCAAGTCACCTGTGACTCCAAACAGCACCTTTGATAGAGGAACAGCATAAAACCCATTGTTGCAGATCAAAAAAGATGTTGACATAAGTCGAAAAAAGTTTAGTCAAAAAGTGACTAAGGGGCAAGCTCCTCTCCGGATCTGCGATGGCTGATGCGGAAAAAGAAAGAACTAATGTCAGCATGCAGGGGCGGTCTCTAAGTAGAAACTGCAACATCATCCCGGCGACCATGACGCCAATGACGTATGCTAAGTCGACCGACGTCACCTACCGGTGTGAAGGAGTACTGCACAGAAAAAAATCTCTGAATCCTGTCTGATGACTGGGGGTAATTCTAAGGTAAGGAATCTATAACTAATGGTCTCTTTCGGATGACGCATGTCTATGCACAATCTTATTTTGCCAGGCTGTTTTGGCTTCTCAGCGATCACCATGGGCAACACCCACGGCGTCGGACCAGAGACCTTCTTTATTACTAATAGTTGTTCGAGTTTGGGTTGTTCTTGTTTGACCAAGGGCCTTAGGTGAAATGGTATTCGTCGTGCCGGAGGGCCACTGGTGCGATGGATTTATCAATATGCAGTTTGACAGGGGGGAGCCTTCAAACATCAGATCCCTTTGAACAGGCGAGAATTGATCCAATATCTCATCCGTCTGGAAGATCTTTACGACGTATGCAAAGGTGACCAGACCTAGGTCCTCTGCTGTGTGGCTTCAGACAGGGGTATCTGCCTCTCTATTGACAATGTGGAAGGTGGTCATAATTTCTTGGTCTTCCGCTCTTAGCTGGACAGTCATTGTGCCTTTGAGTGGTAATGGTGTTCCATACGTGAATATCTTGGAATTTGTTGGAGACAGTGTAGGGTGTAGATGGAGATGTCGATACTGCTGGATCCCCATTACGTTGACAGACGGGCATGTATCAATCAGGGCTTTGACACTGGATCCTGCAACTTCGACCACAGACAAAGGTTGTGGTCGCCTGCGTAGCCTGATGTCCCCTGCAAATGAGATGAGGAATATCTCTTCTTCGTCGTCAGGGGACGAGACCTCTAGGTGGTGGCAATGACATTGTGATGTTTTTGATGCTCCTTGGGAGTCTGGGTCTTCCAGGTTCAGTTGCCGCCCTGACTTTGACGGTGGCTGTCTGCCTCATGTGCTTCTGTTCCTTGGTCCACCTCTGCATTCAGTGGCAAAGTAGATCAAGGTGCCACACTCAGAGCATGTTTGTCCTTGTGCAGGGCATTCTTCCAGGGGGTGTTCTTCTCTCCCACAGTGCCAGCATCGGGACCCGGGCAGGGGACTGGCTGTTTGTTGAATCCTGTTTCCTCTTCCACGTGTGCGGATTGCGTCAGCGCGTTCAGTCTTTACTGTTGGGGACCTTTCCGGTTGTTGCGCGGCAATGTCCATTGCTGTCGCTCTGGCAATGGCTAGGTCATGAGACCATGCCAGGATAAGGATGTCTTCCAAAGCTATGTCAGGTTGGTGCAGGATGAGGCCTTTCAATACTTTGTTTCAGCAGCCTTGCATGATTTGCGCTCTCCCCTCTTTAGATTGATCAGCAGCAGTTCACATGCTGGCTAGTTCTCAAAAACGTGCATAGAAGGTGTCAATGGACTCCCCTTCCTGTTGGCGTGCTTGGCGGAGCTTGAAGCGCTTGTAGTCCGGATTGAGTTGTGGGTCAAAGTGAGCATTGAGTGCTCTGACGGCCACATCGTAGGCATTTGGTGCGCCGGTGTTGGGTTGGTGTGCGAAGAGTTTGTAGATTTATTCCCCAGCATAATGGAGAAGAAGGGACCTCTTCACCATCCCGTCGGGTCTCCTAGGTCATGACGATGTAGTAGTCCAGCCTCCCAATCCAGGTCTTCCAGCGATGGGAGTCAGTGGCAGGGTCCACAAGTTCAATGAACTGCAGCAACACGCTCTCTTGTGTGTGCTGGGATGTAGGTGAGGTGGGAGGTAGTACCTGCTGGGGGCCAGAACCACCTGCTTCATCAGCCATGGCTGCCAGATATTGTGGGTGCAGAGAGAAATTTTGTTGCGGCTAGGGCTGATGATGATCACAGCGAATGTCAGTTGTGGCAGCTTGTGCTTGTTTTTGGTTGCACCCTCAAGAGGTACCTGGATTCTGGTGCTTATTGTGTGGATATTATCTTGTTCTCCAGGCTGGAGGGAGGCAGTTGGATATTTCTTTTTGTTTCCTGTTATATTTTTATTTTCCCATATATATATGTTGTTATTTTGTTTTTTTCCCCAAGTATTTAGTTTGGGCCCTGCACGCTCCGTAGGTTAGATGTGTCAGGGCGTGTGGCAGGCAGCAGGCTCATGGAGCTCCAGGAATGAGTTCAACTGGGGACGATTGTCAGAGTGTGAGGGTGGGGCCACCACAAGACCCAGCACTCATGCAGGCTGCCGCGTCTGTCTGCTCACGTCGGGTGAATCCACGGAGCTTCAGTCGGCAGGAGGTAGCGTTGTGCAGTGGAGACTGCGCTGAGGGCACGGCTGGTTTCAGTGGGCCTATCGGGCAGCGACACCTGCACTGAAGGTAGGAATGTGTCGGCATTCTGGCAGACTTGCGGTGTGGGCAGTCACCAGCAAAACTGGTGCTGGTGGTTCATTAGGGTGGACGGAGTCCCCATCCTCATCGCCAGTGTAGGGATGCGTCTAATTAGCCGCAGGCCACAGAACCAATATGTTGCGCGCTGTAACTGCATGCACGAAGACACAAGTACACTGCAATATAGTTATGGGCGGAAGACCCTGACCGGTCTGCGCGCCTTTATTTTTTAACCTCTGGCCACACCTGGCCAGAGGTTGTTACAAGGTGAGGTTTCCGGGTCATCCAAACACTGTGAGAGCAGTTTTAGAGTCATTCAAGTTCCTACATATAATTAAGGTATAATTACATATATTACACTAAACAAGCAACAAATACAAGTACTCATGAGGACAGATGGGAAGAGAACACTGTCAAGCAACAAACTAATTAAACATTGAACGTCTTGGTTTGGCATTTGCTATTTCTAGAATATTTACTACAAAAATAGCAGCTACGATCTCAGCAACACTGCTCTATTTATTTATTTTTTTTAAACAATTTGTATTGAAATACGACATAGTATGAAAAGAATTAACAGCCATACATTTCCATGAGACAGCCTTGTTTTGCACAGGATAGTGATTACATAGGGTTCTAACATTTCTAATGCACCTTAGAGGCTTATCACTGAACTGGCATGTGTTATTAGTCATCATCATCTGAGGTAGAGTGTATTTGCGGGGGAGTGCAGATATTTCCCCTGAAAGTGTTCCATTTACCCCACATTCACTCCCATTTTTTGGGGCAACCCCTGCGAACATACATGGCTTTTTTAGCCACCATGGCTAGGTCCAACTCTTTACACCAGTCCTGGAGGCGCGGTGCTGCCTCTGCCCCCCAATATTTTGCAATGGTTTGCTTCGCTTTTAACATACCCAGGGTTGCCCATGCTTGGGAGGTGTGATTTAGGTCGTAGGCTCACAAATGTTTAAGAGACAGTATTTAGGCACTGCCAGTACCCGGCAATCGCTAACCTGTGTAATTGTGTCCATCCCTTCTATCCAGTGTGATTTCATCTCTGGGCATTCCCATAGTGTGTGGTAAAAGGTGCCTCTGTCACCACATAGACACAAGAAGGATTGATTGCTAGATTTTCGGATCTTAGCTAGTGTTACTCTGGTAAGATATGTTCTATGGAGCATTCTTAATTGTATCAAACTTAACCTAGAAGATACTGCTACCACTCTTGGGGATTCCAGTGCTTCCTGCCAGTCAGTATCATCCAATTCACCGACATCGGTTTGCCATTTTTCTCGCAATAGTTGGGTAGGATCTACCAGATTTATTAATGATTTTTCGGTAGGTGATTGATATTGCCTTTTTGTTAATATAGTCCGTAAGGAGTCTGTCCTCCAATGGGGAGGACTCTGGGAGGGCTGTGTCTGGCGGGATGGCCGCTTCTATGGCGTGCCGAATCTGCAGGTAGCGAAACCGCTTGGTAGGTGCCATCTCGTATTGGGTTTGCAATTGGGCGAAAGTGAGGATTTTCCCATTTTTCCAAAGCTCGCCCAGTTGCGAGATCCCTATTGTGTCCCATTTTCTAAACCCTTACTCTTCCCCAGGCTGCCTACTCTGCCCGTTTCCCATAGTGGGATGTGTTCTGTTCATTTGTCGTTTCAGCCGAGATGTCGTGTTACGGTGTGCCACGTACGAAAGTTATGCGCTGTGGGTCCTACAAGCTCTGATTTCTATTTTTTGGTATATAGTGCGCGATTAATTCCCCCAACTCCTAAAGTATGCCTATCCAGTCAGTATGCCGGTTCAGTTTGGGGCAAATGGATCCATTGATTAATTACTGTTAGTTGAGAAGCCCAGTAGTTTGTTTGGACGTGTGGTAGTGCGATACCGCCGTCATACCAGCTCCTAACCAGCTTAACTACCGCTATACTAGCCGGCTTGCCATCCCACAGAAGGTTATTCACTTCTGAGTCTATGGCTTTGAAGTATGAAGAGGGAACACTGAAGAGAGTATTATAGAGGGCATAAAGAAATCTGGGGAGCGCCATCATTTTAAAAAGTGCTGCTCTACCCAGTAGAGTGAAGGGCAGTGCCTGCCAGTGCTTGGCGTCTCGCTGTAGTCTCTGCAATAGTTCCTGGAGGTTTGTGGCCATGAAATCACCTGGGTTGGACGTGACATGAATAACCAGAAATTTGAAACCATCCGTGACTATCGGTACCTCACATCTCCTTGGCAGTACTGAAGGGGGTCTGGTCAGCGTGTATAGTACCGACTTGCCCCAGTTGATGTTGTATCCTGACACTGCACCATATATTTTGCTGGTGTTTAGGAGTCTGTGCAGGGAGCGTCGCGGGGAGGCCATATATACAAGAATGTAATTAGCATATAGGGATAAGCGGTCTTCCCATGCCTCCGTCCATCTGAGCACTTGGATGATTGGGTCTTTCCTTACCCAAGCTGCCAGAGGCTCTAGTACCAAGGCAAAAAGAAGCGGGGACAGGGGGCAGCCCTGTCTTGTCCACGTCCCAGGAGGAATTCTTCGAAGATGTGTCCGTTGCCACCACATGAGCCAACGAGATAGTGTACAGCAGTCGGACCCAGAAACAAAATTTTGAGACAAACCCTAGACGTTGGAGTACTGACAAAAGGAATGGCCATTCAACCGAGTCGAAGGCCATTCTTGTGTCAAGGGACAGTACGGCGGCCTCTTCTTGTATCATATGGCTGCGGCTCAGAACACTACGTAGGCGTCTGAGATTTATTGCTGTGTTCTTCCCTGGCATGAATCCGGATTGGTCGTGATGGATCAGTTTCGCGAGATGGAGAGTTAAGCTGTTAGCCAGCGTTTTGGCCAATATTTTGGCCTCACGTTGATTAATGATATGGTATGGTAGGAGATACTTTCAGTGGGCAGTTTACCAGGTTTATGGATGGCTATTATCGTGGCTATGCGTTGGTCTTTGGGGAGTTCTCCCTTTTCCCGGCTGGCTTCATACATTGTTAATAGGTGAGGGGCTAGGATAGTGGATGTCCATTTGTAGAGTCCGATAGGTATGCCATTGGGACCCGGGGCTTTCCCTGACTGTATTTTTGCCATTGCAAGTGTTAGTTCGTCCGTGGTTAGATCTGCTTCCAATAATTGGGTATTGTCCTGTGTGAAAGTGGGTAGGTGTATATCTTGTAGGAATGCCATTGCCTCTTGTATGTTAGTGTTGGTCGTGGATGTATAAACATGTTCGTAGTGTGTTGCTAAGGCGTCTACTATTTCTTGTGGGTCTGATGTAATTGTCCCATTGTCTAATCGGAGTTCTGCCACCCACCTATCTGCTCATGCCCGTTTGTCTAGCCAGGCAAGGAGTTTGCCTGCCTTGTCCCCGGTCTCATTAACTCTATGGCGAACTGCTGTGAGTCTGGTTTTAGCTTCTTCCGCTAGGTACTCCTTGTATTCTTGTTGCTTCATGCACAGCCTTTGTGTATTAAGTTCAGAGGGGTCTTGGGCATGCATTGCCTCCAGTTGGGTCACTTCCAGTTCCAGGGTTTTTATTACTTTATGCTTTTCTTTTTTATGATTTGTAATTAAAGAGATTGCCTGTCCCCATAGGACAGTTTTGTAAGCTTCCCACAGAATCAAAGAAGAGGACACTGAGGGTTCGTTTTCAGTGAAATAATGTTTTGTGGGTAAGCAACCCCTTCCAGATCTTGAGGTTTTGTAAATAGCCAGAGTATATTGGATACACATGACAGCGTATTGGGATCTCTAATGCATAGACTGCGAGTACGGAGGAGTGATCAGAGATGCCTCTGGGTAGGTGGGCTATCTCTTGGAATCAGCCCACTCTCTCTGTTGACGCCAGTATGTAGTCTATTCTGGAGAGACTATTATGAGCTCCGGAGTGGTATGTGTATTGATGCACTTGTGGGAATTGAAAGCGCCAGGTATCTATCAGGCCGAAGGCTTCTAAAAAGTCCGCCAGATGTGTGCGAGGTCGGTTTTGTAGCTTAGGGGGCATTCAATCAGGGTATCATTGAATGTTGCTTTACAATCTCCCCCCATTATCAGTTCTCCTTGCAGAAGCGTGAGTAGGAATTTTCCCAGTGCTGGGAAAGCCAGTGAATGAAGTGCCGGAGGGATGTAGACGGTGACCAGATTGAGTGCACACCCTTCCCATTTGCAAGAAATTGCTGCAAAGCGGCCTTGCTTGTCTAAGTACTCTGTATAATCAAAGGGAGCTGCTTTTTGACCAGGATTCCTACCCCCTGTGAACCTGATGTGAATTTGTGGTGTACCACTAATTTGAAACCCAGCGGTCTAAAGCTTTAAAAGTCGATCCCACTGGGTGTGTTTCTTGAATCATGGCCACTGCAGGAGCCTTATGCTTGAGATATTGCATTATCTGTCCTCTCTTTAACTTGTCACCCAAGCCATTGACATTCCAGGAGACAAGCGATAATGATGGAGTGCGTGTGGGCTGCACCCTGAGAGTGTCAGGGATAGCAGGTGTGGATTTTGGTGTCATGTGAGCCATTAGTGCCGATTATCCCTAGTGTGGACGTTAATGGAAATTGTTGTGAGTAGTTGGAAGTCGCATTAGAAACATAATTAAACCAGTAAGACCAAACAAAAAAAGAATCAACAATCCCCACCAACTTTCTCTTCCCCCTCCCTGCCTCCCTGCATGATGGACTTAAAACTACCGCCTCCCAAACAATGCAGAGTGCCTATTTCCCATTACTTTTGTATAGGGGGTAGTCTCCCCCTATGCCCCCACAGATCAGCTCTAGTACTTTGAATATACCAATAGAACTTTAGCAGCATCGTTCCCTCAGTAAATTTAGTACAGTGGTTGTAACTTGTTATAGGCAGACATTTCTGAAAACCCCAGGTCCGTAGCAGTAAAGAAGTCTTTAATTAGATGTAGCGCCTGCTAGGACCACTGACTGTACAGTTTGGCTGTCAGAGTAGGTCAGCATGCATTCTCCACTTACTTGGAATTAAGGCCTTTATCAACGTCTCTTGAGTAGTTCACCCTGCAAGGAGGATGTTTCCACTGGTGTGGAGTGTGTCTTTGCAGTCGGCAGGTGGTATTGTGTGCTGTTTGTCTTCCCAGGTTTGGCGACTGTGCGCCATTCCTCGAGCCAATCTTGGGCCTCTTCTGGTGTAGTAAAGAACCACGCCTTCCCCTCCGCTTCCACCCTCAGACGAGCCGGGAACAGTATGGAGTATTTCAATTCTCTGTCCCTCAATTCTTTTTTAATTTCAAATAAGCTACGCCTTCGCTTTGTGACCGCCGCTGTATAGTCTGGGAAAAAAGTGTTATTATTTATACGTACAGGCGGAGCCACTCTCGCTGTTTGCAGGATGTGGTCAGGGTCGGGGATAAATACGGGCTAGGATGGGCCTTGGGGGCACCCCGGGTTTGAGTCTACCCCCTGGGACTCTGTGCGCCCTCTCCATCGCAAAGTAGTGGGATAGACCCTTAGGTTGCAGGTGTTGCTTGATAAGATCTTCAACAAAGAGGTCCATTGCTGTGCACCCCCCCTTCCCTCCGGCACCCCAACTATTCTTAGCTTATTGCGGCGTGAGAGGCCTTCATAGTCGTCTAGTATGGCAGCCATTATTTTTCTTTTGGTTTAAAGCTGGCGCACCTGCTGCATAAGTTCTTTGGAATCCTCACGCAAAGTTCCCGTTATGGTTTCTACTTCTGTGACTCGTGCGCTCATGTTTTTAAAGTCAGAGCGAATCAGTGAGAGTTCTAGCGACAGTGCGCCAATACGGGAGTCAAGGGCCATGTGTACTTTATTCAAGGTAGATAGGATGTCCTGCAGTGTCACTTCTACCCCTTCCCGTGAGTCCACAGCTGGGGCCTGTGCCGTTGGGTGGGCCGCCACCTCCTGTTGGGTTTAAGTGCTAGCATATTTGTCTAGTTTGGTCTGATGCGTAACACTCTGACATCAGCCCCCCATCACTATTCGTTTGGATCGCAGCACGAACTGGCCCAGAAATTGGAGTTGTAGTACTCACCGCTGCCAGCCTGGGTGATGCTCTGTCACCCGCGGCCTTTCAGGTTTCCTACAACTTGTTGCAGTTGTTGTTTCCAGAGTGCATTGGTGGGGGTACAGAGTGGTGGTGCAGTCAGTGTCTCTGTGGCAGCATGTTGTATTAAAGTGTCTGGTGGAGTGCGTCCGTTAATGTCCCCTCATTGCCCCATAGGTTGCGTCCGCTCACGAGGCCCCCAGCACTGGTGTATACCCCTTTCTCAGGGTGAAGGGCACTGTCTTGCGGAGTACTTGTCTGGTGTTCACCTCTTCTCTGGTAAGTGACAAGCGCTGGCTTGGTAGATTGCAGGATTATGGTGCCTGGAATGGACGACACTCTGGTGTTATAGCAGCTAGGTTCGGGAGGGGGCGGGGAGAAAGTGGAGGGCCCCCGCTTGCCGTGCTCGTTGAATCCTATTCCAATGCGGGGGGATAGTCCAGTTAATGCCCTGAGCCTGGGAGGCCGTACTAGTTTGGGAGACGCATAACGTAGACTGGAGCTCCGGGTGCTGCTGCGAGTCTCTGTAATGCCCAGAGCCGCTCCTTCACGCGGCCTTATGGAGGTGTGTGTAGTGTCCTGCGAGACACGTTCTAGTGTCTTGCTAGGCACTGGGTTAATAACCACTCCTCCTATGGGAGTGGGCACACACACCCCACACCCATCCACCACCGGCGTCACAAGTGACGTGACCCGGCTAATAAAAGGGCCCGGGTGCACGTGTTTGTGGCCAGTTGAATAACGATAGTCACTGTGTCCGTGTCAGTCCTTTTAGAAGCATGTGGGCCTAGGGCCCACAACACGACATTGGCGACGAGGGGGCTGTGCCCGTGCGTGCAGCAGCCCGGCACATTTGGAAAAGGGGGAGAGTGTTGCCCTGTCTAGGGCACCCCCTGTGAGGAAGCGCCGGTTGTGCCCACGGGGGCATGTGAAGAGCCCGGGGGGGGGGGGAAGTGTCGATCGGGTGCCCACCCCGCACCTATGATGTCCGAGAACAGAAGGCGGCATCTGATCTGACCGCAGTGAGGAAGACAAGAGCGCCGTGGGGCGTGTAGAGGAGCCGGTGGCCTGCCCCTGCAATCAGCCTGCTAAGGCCCAACTGAAGCTGAGCTGTAGCCCATCCCACACCGAAGAGTCTGCTGCGGTGCCATCCGCACGAAGTTCACAAAAAAGGAGATAGGTCCTTGGCGGGGCTGAGGGAGGGCTGGACCCTATATAGTGAGAACAAACACAGAATGCCCCCTTACTCAATCACTTCAGTATTGGGGACCCAATAAACGTAAACGTTAAATTTGGTCCGGTATATTTATTTATACCTTTTTCTTTAGAAAAATGTTTCAAAAAGCAATTCTGTATGGCAGATAGATAATACAACATACACAATTATTGACAATAAACACTACCTACATTAACACAATGATACTAACAAACTGTGTGAACAAGACTGTGTGAAAAAAAGATTTCAAATATAACATCCCACAAATAATACAGTGCTGGACTATAAACATTACGATTGGACAATTTTATGCAAACAAATCAAATATATGAAAAAAGAGCCAATTCAATACAAGAGCAAACAAGCGTGAGGCAGCTGTATTTTTAGTACAAAAATACAGCTGCCTCACGCTTGTTTGCTCTTGTATTGAATTGGCTCTTTTTTCATATATTTGATTTGTTTGCATAAAATTGTCCAATCGTAATGTTTATAGTCCAGCACTGTATTATTTGTGGGATGTTATATTTGAAATCTTTTTTTCACACAGTCTTGTTCACACAGTTTGTTAGTATCATTGTGTTAATGTAGGTAGTGTTTATTGTCAATAATTGTGTATGTTGTATTATCTATCTGCCATACAGAATTGCTTTTTGAAACATTTTTCTAAAGAAAAAGGTATAAATAAACATACCGGACCAAATTTAACGTTTACGTTTATTGGGTCCCCAATACTGAAGTGATTGAGTAAGGGGGCATTCTGTGTTTGTTCTCATCCGCACGAAGTTAGCACCCTGTGACGGCAGAAGTGTAAGGTGAGCGGGGCCGAACTGCCAAGACGCTGGCCGCCGCTGTGAGCTACTCCGACTTGAGAGAAGCCGGAGCAGAGATTGGGCTTGAGGTAAACCCTCGGGGCAAGAGCAGCGCAGCCTGATACAGCACCCCTACCGGCGCCAACAAGAGCCCCTACAAGGCATGTGGTTAGCGTTAACCGCTCCCTGCCCCACAAGCCACGAGTGAAAAGTGAGGCTGCTGCGGTAAGGGGATCGAGAAATTAGACCGCGTCTGGCCAGCGGACAACTGGGGCGGTAAAAGTTGAATTGCACAGGAAAGCGGGACAAAGTAATGAACCAAAGCGAGTGCGGCTGCTGAAGACATGGTGAGTGGCTGCTGCCGCATTTACTCCATGAGACTGCGTAGGCCTGTGTGTTTCACCCTTCTCCCCCGCACCGCCTGAACTAAAAATAAAAGGCTTACCGGGTGACGGAAAGCGGTGCTGCTGTCCGGCGAGAGGGCCTCCAGCGATGTCCATCAGGAGCAGTTATCAATGGCAGTACCCCGCCCATGATGGGTGAAGAGAGGCCTGTAGTGCATGCAGAGCTCCTGCGACCGTACCAGGCTCTGGCAATGTGGATACATCACCGGCAGAAATAGTTGAGGTACATATGTGTCTGCAACTTGACGGCATCGGGTGCAAAGAAGGCAGCACCCCCCACGAGTCGCCCTCCGTTCCTCTGCCCCAACTACGCTTGCGAGACCAGGAGAAACGGCAGCACCACGGAACCGAGCGAAGTTCCAGACAGGAGGACACGTAGTTAGCCCCGCAGCGCCACCTAGTGGCCAAATAACGGTAACGCACCCGCTCAACAAATAAAGTGCAACGTAATCGGGATAGAATGACTGGGGAGCACAGCGGTTGCTCACAGAGAGGCAGTTCCAGGCTGCTGAAGAGAAGTAAAAGGGGGAGAAAGACTAGATACTGCAACAAGAAAGTCCATACTGCAGCAAGTAACTGAGGCAGAGAGCTTCAACAAGTTCAAAGTTGCCCAGCCAAGGAAGCTACCAAGGGTCCAGTAAAGAGAAAAGGACCGAAAGCAGCCAAGCCCCATAAAGGCGCAAGGAGAACGTCCACCGTGTTCGCAACTCCACAGTGGCCGCCTAGCACACAAAAGGGGGAGAGACCGTTGAATGTTAAAACCCACAGGAAAGCCACAGCTGCAAAGCTGCCAGGAATCTATGGACACCCTCACACGCAGCTAGTACACCACCAGGACCCCTGAGTACAGCATGCGCCAAACCCCAGGGACAGTCCAAAGACTGAGTCAGCGAGAAGCGCGCGCCACCCATCCCAGTGGTGAATGGCCACCACCGCACACAGGCCCACATGCATCATTGTGTCATTTTGCATTTCTTAATTTGCGAAAAATAAGGAATCGCAAATTAAGAAGTGCAAAATGCTATGCATCATTTTTTTCGGTATTTCTTTGTGATTCGGTAAAAATCGCAATTTTTACCGAATCCCAAAGAAATACCGAATTCTTAAGTTAATTTTCGCAATTCCCATTGATTCCTATGGGCCAAAAGGCCCATAGGAGTCAATGCAAATTGCGAGTGGCACTTAGAAAATTTCATGGGTGCAGGGGGGGGGTCCAAAGGACCCCCCCATGCACCCCTGAAATGTATTTTTCGCATCATGTTGCACACACACATGTCCTAAGGACATGTGTGTCCGTAACATGAATGTTGAAAAAAAAGCATTTTCAACATTTTAAACACTTTTTCCAAATTTACCGAGTGGTTCAACCACTCGGTAAATTTGGAACCCTAATTGCGAATTTCCACTTCTAAAAGTAATGATGCATTGCTTTTAAGAAGTCGCACATCTGCGACTTCTTAAAAGCACCCGCAATTTTAGAACTCGCAACAATGTTGCGAATTCTAAAATTGCTTCATGCATCCCAAAAAGCACTTTTGCATTCGCAAACGGCCGATTTTAAGGAATCGCACCGTTTGCGAATGAAAAAGTGCTTGATGCATGTGGGCCACAGAGAGCACTTTACAGAGCACTGCGCAGCCCAACCACAAGAAGAGGAAAGAGTGGGAGGCACTGAGCGCTGCTCAAGACGTCACAGCAATGGACTGATCAAGACAGTGCCACATGCACCCATGGCTGCCTGTCAGACTGCTCACTCCACAGAGAGCCTACACGAGGCCTGCACACACACGCTCACCATGCCAAGTCCAGCCTACACAGGGGGACCTAAGGCCCACAGTGGCAACGTCAACGACGGCTACTACTAACAAGGACTGAGACAAGTAAAAGACTGCCAGGCCTCTACACGACATTTGAGAATGAAGAAACAATGAGTAGGAAAGTGCCAGGAGTTCATGAATGCAGCACAGAGGCAGCTGCTGGAACACAAAACAGATGGTATGGACAGTGAGCAGGCTGTGGCTGAAGGGACAGGCAAACCTCTAAGACATTGTTATTACAGGGTGAGCAGTAAGGAAGCAAGTACCCACCCAACCAGAACAGCAACGTCTCAAGAGAGCTATCCCCACCGGCAGCGTAAGAAAGACTGAAACAAAGCACACCCCTAGTGGCTGCCCCACGCCACAGCAATTAGGAGAAGCGTGCCACAGGCACCCAGAAGCGCGCCAGCACAGGTGCACGCCTAAGGAGGAAAATAGATCTCTCCAAAAGGAAGAATCACTGCTGGAATCAGCAGGGAGATCCCTACATCTCCACCGCAGCAACAGCAATGGAGCCCAGAAGAGGCCAAACACAGCACAGTGTCCTCCCTCACTCTGCCACACACAGGAGTCGTCAGTGACCCAAGGCTGATGAGAGGAGAGTCGTACCCCACAAGTGGCCAGCCACAGCTCACCACTGCCCGTGGAAGTCATTCCCTGGAGAGGGAACACCCGGAGTAGAAGCGTTGAGAAGCTGTCAGAAAAGGAGCACCCGATATAAGTGGCTGCTTGCCATGCAGCCGAGAAGAGCGACTGAAGATTCGCCCATATGGTCCGGAGAACATTGAAGTTAATAGGCCTGTTGGCCTTGTTAGACCATGTGGCATTTCACTGCCCCAGAAGAAGAAGAAGAGTAGGAATCATGCCACCCAGAAGAGCAGGACACCCGCAGGTGCACCAAAGACAACGAGAGGAGAAGCCCAAGGACTCGTAGCACCATAACCCGAGAACACCTCCAAAGACACCAGACAGACACCAAGGCGGACCGACGGCCCTGGCGACAGCACCAGGGATAACCGCACGAAAGCGGCAGCAAGTGAGAACCGAGTCTCATCCCACCACTTCCCCAGGTGAGCGTCAATCGGCGTCCCTGGACACAGGCTCAAGGGAGAGCCGAACACAAGCCACAGCAAACGCAAACAGTGTATCATCCCAATGCCTGACTCTAAGATGGCGCCCTGGGGGACACGCTTTCTCTGACCGGCAGACACAGGCTCCGGGCACACTAACACGAACGCGGAGGATAGTGCCCTGGTGGACTCTGGAGGACTTCTCTCGCGGACCAGACCCTCCCTCCGTACCCTGCATCCTATCCACCCTTCATCTATGCTGGGAATGCTGTGGTTTGCTCGGACAGTTTGCGCTGGACTCTAGCCCTTCCCTCCGGACCCTTGCATCCCACCCACCCCTCCTCTATGCTGGTACTAGTGTAGTGTTTGCAGTGGTCCTTTGTACTCTCTACCACCCCTATATATTACCCTTAGAGTGCTTCCAGTCACATCCCTCCTGTTAGGATAGAAGACAACTCTAACGACTAGTATCCTATGTGATTATTAGATTGTATCCATGTGTATCCCCTCCCTGTCTTTATAACTATAGCCTTAACGACTAATCGACTGTGAAACTGCTGGAATATAGCCATGTGTTCCCCTCCCCCGTGTGAAGTGATAACCCTACTCACTAGAGCAAAAAGAAATGTGTTCCTGAAATGTGTAACGTAACTGACTCTATGTAAAGTGCCTTGTAAAGGGGCAGCTGACATTCCAGGAGCCTAGTCCCGACAGCTCGACGACTTCGGAGGGTTGGAAGTGGTCCCCCGCTACACGGCGGAGGAGGGCTCTGGACATCGAATGCTGTCTTTGTAAAGCGCGCTGATAACCTAATCGGTTCAAGATCCTGAAATGTGCAACGTAACTGATTCTATGTAAACTGCTGTGATAACATGTAACTGTTGCTATGTAAAGCGCTCTGATAACCTAATCGGTTCAAGTTCGCGCTATAGAAAACTCTAAAAAATAAATAAAATAAACGCGTCCCCAGACGATCGTCCACCCCAGAGTGTCAGCAGTCTAAGTCAAACGGCCTCCCTGCTCCTGACTGCAGATGCCATGGGTGAAGATCGGTATCAAGTGTCTTTTCCTCACACCGCCTCAAGACGGAGTGGGCAGTGGCCCCAAGCCAGGCAAGAGAGGGTCCACACACTACGTGTCACGCCGGCGCTGAAACTCAACCTCAGCAAGGCGGAGGCACAGGGCTACCAAGTCCCTCCTGACATCCAGCTCTCCCAGCACGTCACCACCATATGCGTCAAACACCACTACCAGAGTATCGGTGGACCGGAGTTACGCGCTGCTGCCACACCAGCCGAGAGAAGAGACCAGAGGCTACTTGTGAACCTGGCACACCCCTGAACCGTGGTAGTGAGAGCAAGCATCGGCCAAGACACCTCCACCCTAGAGGTTTGTGCATGCGACCAAGTAACGGCTCCTAGGTGGTCCTGCAGCCGCCCCAAGTTGGCACATAAGTGGCCCCAGCGTAGCCTTCCTGCAGTCCTGCAGCAACCCCGGCAACAGGCCTCTCCAGGCGGGAGAGTGAAAGCGACTTTGCCCCACCGACGGGTCATCGGTTGTAGCTAAAAGGGTCCACAGAGACAAGTGACCCGGCAACACCTCCACGAACCATTACCATGAACTCTGTCTATGCTCATGACGCATCCCCTTGAAAGAACTGTTTTGAATTCAACACAGACCATCACCAACGTCAACAAAAAGGAAGTCATGCAAGCCATGCCATTCCAAGTGAACTTTCGCCATGCAGTGGACGTCTCCAAGCCAGCGGTCGTGTCCTGAACTGTTCAGGTTAAATTACGAGTGCCAACGGGGGAAGGTCCTGCTGCAGGCAGAGTCATCAGGCCACGTCTGGCGTCTTCCTGCCACCTGTCTCGGAAGACTGATGGACTCTGTGGTGTTTTAGTTAATTGCGTTGTCCTCACAGGGTGGACTATCGTTTTGTTTGTTCTTTAATAAAGGTTGAAAGGAATGTAGTTGTCCTGCAAGACACGTTCTAGTGTCTCGCTAGGCACTGGGTTAATAACCACTCCCCCTATGGGAGTGGGCACACACACCCCACACCCCTCCACCACCGGCATCACGAGTGACGTGACCCGGCTAATAAAAGGGCCCGGGTGCACGTGCTCGTGGCCAGTTGAATAACGATAGACACTGTGTCCGTGTCAGTCCTTTTAGAAGCATGTGGGCCTAGGGCCCACAACACGACAGTGTGAACGGGTTTACACCAGATGCACAGGCAGGCAGACTCACCCTTTCTTTACCCGAGTGTAAGGCGAGAGACTTCTGCTGTTGCGCGCCGCAGCACGGAATATGAAGATCTGAGGACGGCACTCCCTCAGCTGCGGGTGGCCACGTACGTGAGGCTCCGGCTCCACTCACACTGTCAGGTCGTAGTTACTCTGCACCACACTGTTGCTGCTGCATTAGTCTGCTGCACTTCATGGGCCGTTCATCCTGTGCCCGGGTACTTCCGACATCGGTGGCGTCGCCTGGTATCGGGAAAGCAGGTTGGATTACTGAGCGGAGTGTTGAGATGACCGTGTGGGGCTCGGAGCGAGCTCAGGGGGCGGCCATTTTGATGAGCTGCTAGCCACACCCCCCACTGCTATATTTTTAAGATGTTCAAGTACATGTGAGCTGTATGCCTCAGACCTCTCCCTTGATTTATTTTCTTCACAGTTTACAAACATTTACTTATTCAGTGTGTCAACGAAAACTAGCTGCATGCACGTAAATATTACAGTTTGAAGTGGGCCTAAGTGACCATATTCAAAGACATAAAAACGCTGCGAAGAGTATTGAAGGAAGTTTGGATGACTTGTTAAGTGGAAATAGAAGGAGAAACTCTCTACCTTACAGACATCATCAACACTACCTACCTTATCAGTGATACGGAGCAAGGATTCATCACTGAAATGTTTGTTCTGTTTCATGACTCTCAAGACAAGACTGCAAAAGGACTGGACAGCGGAGAAGTGGACTGATTGCCTGTGCTCAGACTGCTTTAAATCAACAGAATACAATGTTTTAAGCTGAAATGCTTTTCATCTGACTTGTTTATAAACAAGCTAAGTGAAAAGCGTCTCAGATTAACTTGGCAGAGATCATGCAATAGGTTAAATGCTACCGTAGGACATTCCCAATTTGATGTCACATGATGGACACTCTTCCTTAGCCTCTCCTTTGATCTTTCATTGAAGAATCACCAATCCGAGAGTTTGTTAATCATCCCCACCCCGCTCTGTGGAGCCCAAACTCGCTTATCAAAGACACACATTAATGGAAAGGGTATTCCATTACCCGAAATAAAACTAAGAGTATTAATCTTAAAATACCATGGAGATTCAAACACAAGGTAAGCAGAAACCATTCTGTAACCACTGGTAAAATACAATCTCTGGAAATACGAGCATCAGAGATGTGTCAATACCTCTAGCTATCTGCTCAAGATCACATGCTCATTACTTTTATCATGCATGATACAGACTTGCTGGAAGTTACCAAAAAAAACGTTCAAAGACATCTACAGATGAGCATAAAGTACACACAAACAGATACAGTAATGGCTGCAAATGAGCCCATCTCTCTGTCAAGGGGGCAAGGAGCAGCTTGGTAGTATTGTGCTCCTTGCTAATGTTTTAACAATACAACAATAGTCTGGATAAAAAGAAAAGAAAAGGGCCCAGGCAGTGACACTCTGTAAGTACCTGGTGTCAGCAGTATCTCTTCGAGCTGATGCTTGAGTCAAACTGAAAGTATTTCTCATGTTTAGGACCACCTTCCAATCTTCTAACTACCTTCTGCCACACACAACTCCTCCAAGAAGAGTCATTGGTTGTGAAGTGGCCCTTCGTAGCCAGTGACGCCTGCTACCTGGAAGCAGCAGTGGGGCGGGGCGGGGGGAAGGTGCTGCGGGATTGGGTTAAAAAAAAATCCCTTGTCTCTGCCGCAGCCTCTCCTGCATCCTCTTCGTGACTTCTTGGGGGAAACAGGAAGCAGGAAGCACCAGGGCTTCCACACTCCCCACAGCCAATCACAACGTTGCAATGCAGCATCTTGATTGGTCTGAGTGCCTTGACATGGTGCTCAGAAAGGGTCTGGAGTGGTGGGCATGTTCACAACGCAGGCTGAAATGTGTGCATGATTGTTTGGCCGATCACTCCTGCTCACATAGGGAGTGCAAACCACTCCTTCTCTTGCTCTGAGAACAGCCCCGCCCAACAAAGACGCTGCAACTGGAAAAAATAAAATAATAACCTTGAGGTATTATAATTTATTTTCCCTTTTTTTACACTGCATAAAGCAGTGAGGCGAAGCTCCTCTGCCTTAGCGGTGGAGCCGCTAAGGCAGAGGAGGTGGAGCCGTCTTTTGCCTCCAGAAGGTACTGATTGTTGGTGATGTGACAAAATGTTGTCAATTGATTGGTGTGTCCATTCGTGTGCTGAGAAGAGTAAGAACCCCCGTATGCTAGAGCGAGCTGTTGTGAAGATATCCCTGCTATCACACCCATCGGCGTGTCCGGCGTCTGCTGACCAAAAATCAACAGCCCTGTATTCCAGGGGGGTCCGCGTGAAGATATTGGTGCTATTGCATTAATTAAGCTTCTTGCTCCGAATTGACCAAAGGTCAGTGACCAAGTATGCTAGAGAGGACCATCATGAAAAATAAGGGGTGCTAGCCTGGTGCACCGTATGCTGCGAGGGAGGACCATTGTCGTGTACAGAGTGTGACTATGAAGAGCAGCAGTGCTGACCCGTGAGCTGGGAACCCCGAATGAAGCATTGGAAGCTGAGTGACTGCCCTTGATCTGCCAGCAAGATCAAAGAAACATAATGCGTTATCCAAGGAGTGCCATGGACAACCTGAACGTTGCCCACAGCAACAAGACTATTGCTTATCAGCAGCTGTACTCCAGCCCACTATAACACTGGAGTGCTGAAAGACTTCATAGTCTTCTGTATCGAACATCAGCAGGAGTGGGTAAGACTGATTACCGGGCTGAAGAGCCCAGGGAACACTTGCACTGCTTTACAGGCCTACACCTGCAACACTTGAACACTTTGACTTCTAAAATGCCACAGTGGAACTTCTAAGACTCATACTTGTTAGTGTGGCCTAACCTTAATTTTAGTTCTCGTAAATGGAGAACAGCCACTGCCAGTAGACTGGGACATGGGACTCAGGAAACAACGATAGTGATGGCCTTATGAGGGCTGTGTATAAGGTTTGTGTTTGTTGCATTTCACTTTGAGTTTGAATACAAAATATTTTTTGTCATAAAAGCGAGTATAAGGCAGCACATTCATTTATTGGGATGCTGAACGTATTTGGGTATTGAGGCTGTGTTCATCTTGTACACCCTCACCCCAATCCCGAGAAGACTTGGACTGTTTGACCCTCACTGCCTGGTGTTGAAGGGGTAGTAGTTGGCCTAATTGCGAAGAACCCAAAGTAGGTTGGGCCTCGGACATCAGGAGTAAAAGGTATCGACATGCCCGTTTGGGCCAGTAACTCTGGATTGCTGTGTCCATCTGAATGTGGATCTAACAACAGCAATCATTAAAAATTTAAAATAGAATGAAATATGGAGTGGAGTAGAGTTGCCAATCTAAAATGAAACAGAGCCATTGTCACAGAAACACATGCATCTCTTCCACCTTTCAAATACTTTCACAATCAACAGGTGTAGGGAAATATTACAAAATGTAACAGGGAAGGATAGCATATGAGATAGAACAAATATATAAATACATATTACAATATTGTTTTAGTCATGTTATAAATGTATACCTTAAACGTCTTAAATAATTATCTATTATTAAATGTAATTTAAATTTCAATTGTTTACAATTAATGATGTTGATAGGTTAGTTGCTCAGCAGCTGGAAGTTCAACTGTAGATTTGTCTCTTTAGTGAGAAGCTTACTCCCAACGTGCAATATTAAGGCATTGGTAAGAAGACTGCTTATGCCAAGACGACCAAATGTCGTTCCATGGGTCCAACCCAAAACTGACTTCCATTTCTTCTCTGCCAGTAACCTACAAAAAGAGGATGTTAATCTGTTTTGACTGTAAGTAACTTTGCCTTCAAGAGTATCAACTTCATATTTTCTTTTTCTAATATCATCCAAAGTGTTTTTACACAATTTATCATTTGAATTTTAAAGCTGATAGTTCGTTTTGAATATATAAGTGTGTGTGAGTATGTGTGTGTATATATATATATATATATATATATATATATATATATATATATATATATATACAAACAGGATCCCAACCGCTCTGGATAGCGGTTCAAGCGGGCGCAGACCTCAAAAAGCCTCAACAAGAAAATGCGATGGTAAATCATCAGCCAGCACAAAGGTCCAGTGTCAGCAGTGCATTTTATTATGCAGAAAGTGCAAGAGCAAGTGCCCTCCTTGACGCGTTTCGCTCCGCGGACGGAGCTTGGTCACATGACGCGTCAGGAGTAGGCAGTGAGTTAAATCAGGATTAAAAGCCCAAGCGCCTAAAGAAACAGGCCGCATGGGTATTACAAAAGTGCAAACAAGCAATAAATTAAATGTGACGTCAAACAACAAAATACCACATGTCAAATACATGTGCCAGAAAATGAATCAGAGCATAGTGCTTAAACAGGCCAAGTGTAACACATTTCAAAATACAAAAGCGAGTTCATAGTAAATAACACAAACCCTCTCTGTGTATCTAATAGAAGAAGAAATGGTGATGTAATCAACCCGTCCACCCGTCACATAACAGAGGGACAAATATAGCAAACCCCAAAAGAAAATCTATTGCAACTGCAAAATGAGGTTCCTAAACATAACATAATGGCCTGATAAAAAGATGATCATCACGAGATTGCTTGTATATACAAATGCAGATCATTAGACCAAAGAATAGACTGTTCAATACATGGAATAAACATAGCAACAGAAGACTCTCTTAAAGGAAAACTACCAAAATTCTCTCAATACAGAAAATATATGCAAACTGAAAATACATCAAATGTGCATATAAAATTATCCATAATTTTAAAGACTACTTTTCATTTATAATTCATCAACAGCTATTTCATCTTAAGCTTCCAAATCAAAAAGTATGAATCACACAAACCATCAAAAATTTGAAGAAAAACATCAAATTATAAGGAGCAAAATTCATTTCAATAAAGACTCTGACAGAAAACCACAGATTTCACAGATAATGATGTAATTCATCAAAAGCATTTAAACCGTTGGGGGATCTGGTATCGAGCAAAAGAATAAAAAAGGCTTCTCTTTGACGGAGAAGTTTTTCTCGATCACCACCCCTACCAGGGTTAGCCACAGAGCACCACAAAGTGTATTTTAGATCTTTCAATTTTTTGTTGTGCACTGATTTGAAATGGCGCGCAACAGGGTAATTCATATCCGAATTAACTATGGCCCGTATGTGTTGCAGAATACGTTGGTAAGCTTGCAACTTAGTGCTCCCAATGTATGATAAAGAACATGTGCAGGTTAATTGGTAGACTACAAAGTCACTGCGAGATGTCAGATGTTCCCTGATCGGAATGACACGGTCACTGAAAGCAGATGTATAGTGAGTACCATTGACTGCAAAAGTGCAGGCACGGCACGAAGTACATCTATAAAAGCCAGGTTTGTTAAGCCAAGTGGTTTTAGATTGAAGCTCTGGCTGTGTACGATCTAGAGAATCTTTCATGGAGGGAGATCTCCTGAAAGTGATAGCCGGAGATTTGGGCAAAAATGGACCTAGAATTACATCTATCAGCACAATCGGCCATTCAGATCTAATGATTTGACTAAGCCTAGAACTTTGGGCGCAATATGTAGTGATAAATCTTGCTGTTGGTACACTGGTCACATTAGTGTCTAGTTTGACTTTGGGGGTCAATAATGTCTCACATGAGCGTGCTGATACTTTGTTTAAAGCCCGATCTAATACGGCTCTATTGTAACCCCTTTGAAGAAATCTATCTCTAGATTCTAATAGACACTGTTGAGTGACATCCTGGTTACTACATATGCGTTTGATTCTGATGAACTCCCCCAGTGGTATGCTATTGATAGTGTGAGGGGGGTGGGCACTGCGGGCATGCAAGATGGAATTGCCCGCAGTGCTTTTCCTGAAGAGTTTAGTCTGTATGGTGTTATTGTCAATGTAAACCAGGACATCCAAAAATTCAGCCGAGGTGGCTGAAATGTTCGCAGTAAACTTGAGGTTCCTATTGTTCACATTGATCTCATTAACAAAGTCAGCTGCCAGAGCTTGTGATCCCTTCCAGACGATAAAAATATTGTCAATGAATCTCCAGTAAGCTAGTAAGTGGGGGAGCCAACGGGCATGAGTGACGCCAAGAACATGCCTCTCCCACCAGCCAACATGCAATATAATATGTATTTACTGAAAAAACAAAGGTTAAAGTAATGTTATAGTTAGGTGAAATTCTCAGAGACAGCATTAATGTTTTGAACTATAAAACACAGAAATTCAGTTATAGTTAGCAGTACTAACTATAACTTGCCCCCTCGTCATGCACAGCTTATGACCTCACATATGACATGACACAAGACATGTTCTATGACATCATTTATGACATCACGGATGACATCATTTAGGACATCACAGATGACATAATTGATGACATCCATGATGACCTAATTGAAGCTTGGTTTCACCCATATTGCTGTATAACTATGGTAAGAGTTCATTCTATACCATACTCTTTCCAAACAGTGAAACGATTAGGAGAAATACACCACAGCTTACTGAAAAGAAACTACTGACAACAGTGTACATTCTTTAAGAAGTTTTCAAAGAAGACACTATTTCCTAATAATAATGAAGATCTGAATGTGCTTTAGGTTATACTACCGGCACCCTTCATACTATAGGGAAAACTTTACAGATAGCCCATCCTCTGAAGCAAAACAAATATAGGTTAGTACCTGGAACACATCCTCTTCCATGTAATGTAGACATTTTCATGCTAACATGATTCTATCTAATAACTCAAGGTTGGTTAGAAATTTTAGTATCTACTACGTAGAATCTTTCCTCATTTGGAAACTTTTTCTATGGAACCAAAAAACGTGCAGAGCATAATGAATACAAGTGAACTATCACTCACACAGAGTTACTCTTGAAAGCAAACATTTATAACATCTTCTATACTTCTACGAAGTTATGTACAAAATTACTTAAAACTTATATGGTAGTCACTCACCACTATGTACACTTTAAAACAAACTTGCACACTCATTAGATTGTCATCAGAGATGTAATCATTAATGTCATCAATTATGTCATTTGAGATGTCATGAATGATGGCATGAATGATGTACTAAAACATGTCAACTGATGAATTTCTGTATTTTTTTTAGTACAAAATGCTAAAGTTGTCACTGAGAAATTCCTCTAACTCTAACATTACTTTAAACCTTTGTTTTTTCAGTGAATATATATATATATATATCACACACACACCTATAAATATATATACATATATAAATATATATGTGTGTGTATGTATATATATATATATATATATATATATATATATATATATATATATATATATTACCTACTGGCGGTCGCCAGTAGGTATATATAGTTAGGATTTTTTCTCTATGGGATTTTTGAAAATTCTATGTCTAATAACTTTGACGTTTGTGGACGGAATTGGCTGAAATTCTCAGGAAAATGGAACATTTTGTTTCTGAGCAGCCCCTGACAATTTGGGGGGGTTTCATCAAGGGGGGGCCGAGAAAAAAGGGGGGTCCCAAACGCGTTTTTCCCATGTTAATTTCCATAGGGCGGTTGGCCTCACTTTTAGCTCGAACGGCTGAATGGATTTGCACGAAACTTGGCAAAATTGTAGGGACTGTTAGCCCGATGTGCCTTTGCTAGGTCTCAATATATGTGCTCCAGTGGATTTTGAGTAATTTAGGTTAAAAAAAAGATATATATCTGGGCGGAGCCTAACCACACATCTGATCTGATTGGCTGTCAGCACTTCATCCAAGAAGTGTTGGCAGCCATCTTGGGACCAATATACATGATAGCACCTCATTAAAAAGCATTGTAGTTAATAGAGGGTTTTAGGACTTTAGTTACATTATAAATCATTTGTTGATGGTACCATACTCGTTTTAGGAATTGTGGTGGGTTCTAAGGTGATTTTACCATGTGAAAAAACCTTCTGCTGTGATATCATGAATATTGTTTGAAAGAAAACTAATATCTCATGATTTTCCCACAGTGGTTTGGAAGGGGATCTATAAGCTAAACTGAAAGCATATTTTCTGTAAATTCACATTATCTTTCTCAGTCATGTGAAAATGAAGTCTGACATTCTCAGTAAAACATGTACATCCAACAAGGACAGAGACTGTCAGTTGATTCCTTTGTGTTCTACTGCAGCCTCCTAGAGTGTTCTAAAGAACAACTAGAGCGCTAACAGTCCTACTTATTACAAAGGTATGGCACACCTGAAGCCATCTTGATTGGAATAAAGTGGTAACTCTTAAAACATTTAATTTAAAAAGAAACAACATGAGGGGGTATATTTTGGCATAGAAAGTATGATTAGTGCTGCAGAATGAAAAATTAGGGCACATTTTGAGTGACTTCTCAAATCCTTTTCTATTTCATTAAAACATTCTGACATGCAGTCTCCCAAAATGGCCACCAGAGACAAAAGAGCCCAAATGTAGCCCAAATATCACCCAGATGTAGCCCAAGTATAGCCCAATGACAGAATGTCCCAGAGTGTTCTAAAGAACAACTAGAGCGCTAACAGTCCTACTTATTACAAAGGTATGGCACACCTGAAGCCATCTTGATTGGAATAAAGTGGTAACTCTTAAAACATTTAATTTAAAAAGAAACAACATGAGGGGGTATATTTTGCCATAGAAAGTATGATTAGTGCTGCAGAATGAAAAATTAGGGCACATTTTGAGTGACTTCTCAAATCCTTTTCTATTTCATTAAAACATTCTGACATGCAGTCTCCCAAAATGGCCACCAGAGACAAAAGAGCCCAAATGTAGCCCAAATATCACCCAGATGTAGCCCAAGTATAGCCCAATGACAGAATGTCCCAGAGTGTTCTAAAGAACAACTAGAGCGCTAACAGTCCTACTTATTACAAAGGCATAGCACACCTGGAGCCATCGTGATGGGAATAAAGTGGTAACTCTTAAAACATTTAATTTAAAAAGGAACAAAATGAGGGGGTATATTATGCAATAGAAGGTATTATTAGTGCTGCAGAAAGAAAAATTAGGGCACATTTTGAGTGACTTTTCAAATCCTCTTCTATTTCATTAAAAAATTCTGACATGCAGTCTCCCAAAATGGCCACCAGAGACAAAAGAGCCCAAATGTAGCCCAAATATCACCCAGATGTAGCCCAAGTATAGCCCAATGACAGAATGTCCCAGAGTGTTCTAAAGAACAACTAGAGCGCTAACAGTCCTACTTATTACAAAGGTATGGCACACCTGAAGCCATCTTGATTGGAATAAAGTGGTAACTCTTAAAACATTTAATTTAAAAAGGAACAAAATGAGGGGGTATATTTTGCCATATGAATTATGATTAGTGCTGCAGAAAGAAAAATTAGGGCACATTTTGAGTGACTTCTCAAACCCTCTTCAATTTCATTAAAAAATTCTGACATACAGTCTCCCAAGATGGCCACCAGAGACAAAAGAGCCTAAATGTAGCCCAAATATCACCCAGATGTACCCCAAGTATAGCCCAATGACAGAATGTCCCAGAGTGTTCTAAAGAACAACTAGAGCGCTAGCAGTCTTATTTATGACAAAAGTATGGCACACCAGAAGCCATCTTGATTGGAATGAAGTGGTAAGTCTGAAAACACTCAATTTAAAAAGGAACAACATGAGGGGGTTAATTTTGCCATAGAAACTATGATTAGTGCTTCAGAAAGAATAATTAGGGATCATTTTGAGTGACTTCTCAAATCCTCTTCTATTTCATTAAAAAAATTCTGACATGCAGACTGAAACATGCACTTTGAATACCAGCAGCAGACGTCCCTGGTGAGCAGTAGCTTTACTACAGTGATCTAATGTGCAACTAGAGTGCTAACATTCAGAATTTATGGCAAATGTGTGACACATCTGAATGCCTTCTTGATGGAACCAAAGTAAACAAGCATTGAAAATGCAATAGATCTCGCCCTCGTTTAAGTTAAAGCCATTCTGTTTGTAATGAGGTGGCTTTTTAGCTTTGCTTTTATTAGTGTTTTTTCAACTTTCATGTAAATAACATGCATCTGTATGCATATAAGTATATGTATGCATGCATTTATGTTTGTATTTATATAGATATACAGATGATATATGTTTATATATGTATGTATATATATATATATTCACTGAAAAAACCATAGGTTATAGACCATATATAGTTAGGAATTAGCATTTACAAAACCTTGAAAATTCACTGAAAAAACCATAGGTTATAGACCATATATAGTTAGGAATTAGCATTTACAAAACCTTGAAAATTCACTGAAAAAACCATAGGTTATAGACCATATATAGTTAGGAATTCGCATTTACAAAACCTTATTTTACTCACACAAAACCATTGAAATTCCATATATAGTTAGTTGCACTAACTATATATCGCGCACCCGCAATCCACTGCTGATGATGTCACATATTACATCATTCATGACATGGTCAGTGACATCACTGATGACATCACTGATGACATCTCAAATGACATCACTGATGACATCTCAAATGACATCACTGATGACATCACTGATGACATCTCATTTGACATTACTGATCACATCACTGATGATATAATTCATATGATAATACGATGAACCTCTTCAGACTCTAATATAACCTTAGATACAATCAGTGTAAACAGACACTCACAGACTGTCACTCATCCATGGAGTTACTCACACACCTAGTCAGTCATGCAAAGAATCAATCACACCTCCATTTCCTCAACTATACAGTTATACAAACTTTACTTATTCAAACATATACTAACACATATTTACTCTCTTATACAATCCCTGATACAAGTTCACAATGATCCATACAGCCACTCACACATTCACTGGCTCTTATGCACAGTCATTTATATATGTCAACTCTCACATGTACTGTGTTTTACATATGTACTTACTTTGACATGTAGCACTGAGATATCCATTCACTCACCAATACACTCATGCACACAGTCAACCGCCCATACAGCTGTTTCCACATGCACTTTTGAAACCATACATCTAGTGAATCAACTGCTCACACATCTATGCACAGAGTCATACACCTCCCAGCCACCCACACACACACTCAGTCTCCCATACAAATACTTGGGCAACCAATCAATAACCCATATAGTTACTCATATAGCTACTTATCAACACATGCAACAGTTTACAGAACAACAGACATAATGATGCACAAATTAAGACAGTTTAGTCACTAACCCATGCACTCAGTGAGACACATTTAATCACTCACTCATACAGTCAGTCATGCACCTACTAAATCCTTCATCCAGACACTTATACATCCACTCATTCTTCAATATGTAAAACATATTTTAACTTTACAGAAACATACAGTCACTGGATGTTGTCATCAGTGATGTCATCAGTGATGTCATTTGAGATGTCATCAGTGATGTCATCAGTGATGTCACTGACCATGTCATGAATGATGTAATATGTGACATCATCAGCAGTGGATTGCGGGTGCGCGATATATAGTTAGTGCAACTAACTATATATGGAATTTCAATGGTTTTGTGTGAGTAAAATAAGGTTTTGTAAATGCGAATTCCTAACTATATATGGTCTATAACCTATGGTTTTTTCAGTGAATATATATATATATATACATATATCTTTGTTTTTTCAGTGAAAATAAATATATGTTTTTTTCACTGAATAGAAACCAAAAAGCAAATGTTACATGGATGCTATAGTTAGGTTCAGATCTTACACACACAAAACAATAGAAATTCAGCAGTTATTGTTACACTTATCACAGGTAACAATGACCCATGCCCTGCCATGCACAGTTCGCTCATCAATTATTTAATTGCAAATGTTGCAGTGATATTATCAATGATGTCATGAGTGATGTAATATGTGTGGTAATTAGCAGTACATGGTGAGGTCACAAGTTATAGTTACTCGAGATAACTATAACTATAACTGCTGAATTTTTATGGTTTTGTGTGTATAAAAACGGAACCTAACTAGGACGGCCCTGTAACCATTGTTTTTTTCAGTAAATTTGTAAGGTATTTTTAATTATATTTTCTAACTGTAACGTCCCTTGAACCTTATTTTTCAGTGATTTTAAATTTTTTTAAATGCTATTTACTATAAGGTTACTGAGACCTTTGGTTTGTTAGTGACTGTCATCATTTAAAAAAGATATAAATTGTACTACAATTTGACCCATAAGTTCAACTTACTAATATACAGTTTCACAAATTCATAAATACATTTTATTCACACATTCATTCTTATTATAGATTTTAAAAATAACAAAAAAAAGTTAAGGTAACTTATGTCGTTTTTCTTTAAATGCTGTGCACCTAGTCTTTTTTTATGCATTTTATGGAACCATTAGGATCCTTGTACAAATATGAGGGCTGCTGGTTATATTGTACACATTCAACACTAACAACAACACATTTAATACAAACATATACAATTGCAATTTCTATGCATCATTGCCTTTGTGTGGGTGTGTGAGTGACTATATGAGTGTATAAGTGGGTGTGTGGGAGTGGGTGTGTGAGTGGGTGGGTCTGTGAGTCGGTGTGTGTGTGGCTGTATGAGTGAATGAGAGCTTGTGTGGGTCTGTGAGTGGGTGTGTGAGTGGCTGTATGGGTGAGTGAGCGGCTGTATGGGTATGCGAGTAGGTGTGTGAGTGGTTGTACAGGTGTGTAAGTGGGTGTGTGAGTGGCAGTGTTTGGTCTGTGAGTGGGTGTACGAATAGTTTTGTGGGGGTTTGAGTGGGTGTGTGAGTGGCTGCATAGGTCCTTCACAGACCCCTCCATCAGTCCCATAGGTCAGAGTACCTCTGCCCTGACACCTTCTATCACCTTAAAATGTTATTTTCCTCTGTGGGAACTGAGTCCTAATGCACAAAATGGCAGGCGCAACTTTCCTCATGGGTTGCACCAGCCAATAATGGCATTGTAGTTCGTGAGTGTATCCACGGTGCATCTGCATCTCTAGATATACATAAATATTTTTACTTTAATATCTCAAAAACGCCTGAACAGATTTACACCAAATTACAAATAGCACTCTGTTTGGACCAAGATCTAGCCTTCTGCTAAATCTGATGTAATTTTGTTATGCAGTTCAGGCAGCAGTTGCATCTAAAACCCTATAGGAAATTGCAGGGAAAAACACTTTTTGGGACCCTCCTTTTTCTGGGCCCCACTTGACGAATCACCCCAAAACTTTCCAGATTTACCAACCAATAGAATCTCAGGTACAAGCAGTTCTCCATGTTACACATGATAAATTCTAAGCACACATAGGGGCCGATTCCGATTCGGTAAAATCCAGTCCGAATCGCCGTACAGAGCGTTTTTCCCGTACCAATCGTATCCCGAACCGTCCCCGTACGTACAATGTAGTACGATGTATACCCAATGCAATCGTACCAAAGACCGTACGATTCAATAATCCGTACGATCGCACTCAGAACCCGCAGTACGCGATGGTCGTACGGATCGCAGCAACTTTGTACGACCCAGAAAGTAAGATTTGTGTCGACAACACTCCATACGACTCTTTTTTTACGGGACCTTAAAACGTCCGTAAAAGCCAATTTCGCCTTGAAATGCGTACGATACGGCCCCCCCCCGTGCGTACACCCCATGATCGTAGGTGTACGGAGCATAGGGGTACGGTCTGTACCCCCCCAAAGTCGTGGGTGTACGGTGCAAACACCCCATGCGTACACCCCTTATGTTTAGGGGTATGGTGCGTATGTGAATGTGTGGCTCTCCGTACGAATTGCCTATATGCAACGTGTTCCGTACGAATCGTGTATTCATTACCCGGTCTGAATCGTACTTGGCAGGTCGTACGACATGTTTATGAATCGTATGGTTCACTGTGAGAGTCTAAGTCGTACGGATTTAGCCTTGTTTTTCGTACTGTTCGCACGGATTCAGACGTATTTCTAACCTACGGATCGCACTACGCGATGCAGACGGATTTGTACGATTCATACAGTAATGGCTACGAATACGAATCATCGTACGGATTCATTTCCGGAATCGGAATCGACCCCATAAAGTGGGTCGCTGAGGCATTTTTCAAAGTAGGCTGGGGCTTCCAGCTAAAGCGTGTTACAAAAACACTGTGAACATTCTATTATAAAATAAAACATTCAACTATTTGAAAGTCTTCAAACTAAAATTTCCCACTCCAGTGAGTGCAACAGTAGGAAAATTGTTGGATAGCAGAGGGGTAGAAATTACCATTCCCACTCCAGTGACTGCAACAGTAGTGTACGTGTTGGATAGCGGGGGAGGGGGGTAAAAATTACTATTTCCACTCCAGTGAGTGCAACAGGGGGGAAAGTGTTGGATAGCGAAGGGGTAAAAACTATTATTCCCACTCCAGTAAGTGCAGCAGTAGGGAAACTGTTGGATAGTGGTGGGATACAATTTACTATTCCCACTGGATAATTGTAAAAGTACGGTAAGTGTTATATAGCGGAGGGGTAAAAATTACTATTTCCACTCTATTGAGTGCAATTGTAGGGAAAGTGTTGGATAACGGAGTGGTAAGAATTACCATTCCCACTCCAGTGAGTGCAACAGTAGGGAAAGTGTTGGATAGCGGAGGGGTACAAATTCTTATTCTCACTCCAGTGAGTGCAACAGCAGGGAAAGTGTTGCATTTCAGAGGAGTAACAATTATTACTCTCACTCCAGTCAGTTCAAAATTAAAAACAAACTAAATTTTAACAAAAAAATATAAAAAACAAGATACTTTAAAAAATATATCAATATGTTCAAAATGCAATACAAATATATTTAATATTAAAATAAAATATAATGTTAAATAAATATAAAAATACCTTCAAATATTATATTAAATAAAATAAAAAACAATTTCCAAAGAAATATTTTTAATTAAAAATTATTTAGAAACAAAAACATTAATCATTACATGAATTAACTTTTTTTTATTTCCCACCCTATAACACCACACAATTCACAACACACATCTAAATTGAAAAAAAAAACTCTTCCTCAACTACCATAATTAATTAGATATTATCACATTTTAAAAAAAACTCCTAAAAATTACTTAACTACCCACACTTTACGCCTATAATCCCCACAAACCAAAGTTAAAAATTAAACTGTAAAAAAGTATTACACAATTAAAACTTATTTTCAATTAAAAAATCAATAGTATTTAACAACTAATTATAAAGTAAGTAAAATTAATATACTCCCCACACTGTACCCTTATAACAATGAAAACCCGACACACAAAAATATAAACAAATATCCTAATTAAAAATACATTAATTACATAATAATAATGATCAACTAATTTTTAAATAATTAAACAAAAATTACTTCCCTCCCTTTACCCCTATAAACCCCACAACCCACACCTAAAATTAATTTCACAAATTTTACATTTCATTTTCAAATAATTAGTTAATATAAATTAACAACTAATTATTAATTCATTATACATAAATTACTTCCCATCCTTTACCCCTATAAACCCCACAACCCACCTAAAATTAATAACCCAATTTCCAGAATTCATTTTTTATCAATTAATTAATATTCTTTAAGAACGAAATATTAATAAATTACAATTAAATGACTTCCCACCATTTACCCCATGAACCCTCCCCCTGTACCGACTGCAAAATCTGTCTCCCTTTCAATTGTGTATCTCAACACTCGTTCCTTAATTCGCCACCAGCTTGAAATATTCCAATTATTACATCAGAGTACCATTGACATCCTCCTCCTAGCTGAAACGTGGATTACGGAGGACTCTGGCCCTGACATCCTAGCGGCAATCCCCACAGGCTATTACATTATGTCAGTCAATCGGCCTGCTGGCAAGACGGGCGGCGGAGTAGCGGCTATCATCCGCACTGAACACATTTTCTCACAGCTTACTGTGTCTCCCATCCCTAAAACTGATTGTCTTGTCTTGAAGTTTTCCTCTGCCATTTCATCCTTTGTATGTGTCCTCGCCTACAGGCCCCCTGATCACATGCCTCTCTTTCCCCAAATATTCAGTGATTCCATCTCTCATTTAGCGATCAATCATGCTAATATTTTGATTATCGGGGACTTCAATTACTGGCCGTCTGATGTTCACGAAAGTCATTCCTCGACGGAATTCACCGATCTCCTAACCAGTTTGAATCTTTCCCAGCATGTCCACTCCCCTACCCACCAAAAAGGCCACATTCTGGATCAGGTATGGACGGTCAATTTAGACATTTCCTCTCTTGACGTCCTCCCCTGCTCATGGTCTGACCATTTTTTTATTTCTTTTTCTCTACACCTTCACTCTCCCTGTCCTCCTCCCCTGGTAAAGAACCTCTCAGCTCGCAACTGGAAAAGGGCTAATCTGGCAGATTTCCATGCCATCTTGACCTCCACCCCTCCCACCCCTGCGACCTCGCTGGAGGACCAGGCTCATCACTTGGACGAATGGCTACGCCTCGCCAGCGATAAAGTGGCCCCTTTTAAAACAATCAAAGCCAAGCGCCCCCACGACGACCAACGTTGGTTCTCCGACCAACTCAAAACCGACAAACTTGCCCTTCGGCAAGCGGAACGTCGTTGGAGGCGCAACTATGACCCCTTGCTTAAACGTGTCTATGCTGACACCCTACAATCCTACAAACGTTCGATCCTGACAGCTAAAACTGCCTATTTTTCTCATAAGATAACTGCCTCTAATAACAAGTCCAAAGAGATCTTCTCTATTGTAAATGAGCTCTCCCTGCCAGACAGGGTTACTCCCCAACCCCAGCCAACTCAAACCCTTTGTGACTCTTTAAATTCTTATTTTTCTGAAAAAATTATAACCATAAAAAACAATATCCCCATTCCTCCCGTTCCTTTCTCTTTCCCCCCCACCCTCAGGAACACTAGCCTTTTGACAGAGTTTCCACCCATTTCTTTAACAGAATTTTCTTCATTGCTTCTCAAAGTCAGCTCAGGTTCACCCAATGACTGTTGCCCTCCTCTGATCCTGATGGAGGCCTTTCTGGCCTGTCCGGACCCCCCCTCTGACCTTGCTTAACCGCTCCCTGGCCACTGGAGAGGTCCCTTGTTCCTTTAAACAAGCAGCCGTCCTACCTATTTTGAAAAAACCTAATGCGGACCCTACCATCTTAAGCAATTACCGCCCCATATCCCTTCTTCCTTATTTAGGAAAGATTTTGGAGACGTATGTAACCCGCTGCTTGACCTCTTTTATAGAGAAATCCTCCTTCTTGGATGTCCAACAAGCTGGATTCCGACCCCTCCACTCAACCGAGGCGGTTATAGTAGCAGTCATGGATGCCCTCAGGACTGGCGCCGATAAAAACACCTTTCAGGCCCTTGTCCTTTTGGACCTTTCTGCAGCATTCGACACGGTCGATCATGCTATTCTGATCGACCGTGTCCACAATGCTGGCATCCAGGGAGTGGCCCTTGACTGGCTAAGCTCCTTTCTTGACCAGCGAACTCAAGCTGTCCACTTGTCCACTTTCTCAGCACCTTACACATCCTTAACCTGCGGGGTCCCCCAGGGCTCGGCATTATCCCCTCTTTAATTTAATCTGTATTTACAACCCCTTTTAGCTCTCCTCAGAAATTCCCCGGTCACAATCTTCAATTACGCAGATGATCTTCAGTTAATTTTTCCCATCGATTCCCAACCTTCTTCCAGTTTTCATTTTCAGTCCACTATGTTGACCATTTCAGATTGGATGTGCCACAGTCAACTAAAACTAAACCCCACAAAGACTGAGCTGGTACTCACGGGCGGTCCTGCTAACCCTTGGAATGACACCTACTGGCCACCTTCCCTGGGGACGGCTCCCACTCCGGTCAGTACAGTGAAGAGTCTAGGGGTGATGATTTCTGAAGATCTCTCGATGAGGCCACAAATAAACTCAGTGACTTCATCTTGTTTTTTCCAACTCAGGAGGATCCGTAAAATTAGTAGGTTCCTCACAAGAGACGCCCTGATTCTAGTGGTCATCGCCCTCATCACCTCTAGGCTTGACTACGCCAACCTGTTGTATGTGGGGACCCCGGCATGCCACCTCCATCGGCTGCAATTGGTGCAGAATCAGGCTGCCCGTCTGATCTTTCACCAACCCAAGTATCATCATGTCACCCCCCTCCTCCGTAGTCTCCACTGGCTTCCTGTTTCCACTCGGTGTCTGTTCAAGATGGCTTGTACTGTTTTTAAGGCATTTACCGAGGCGGCTCCCGCCTTTATATCATCACGCCTGGTTCGCTACACCCCCCCCCAGAGCTCTCCGCTCTTCTTCTCTCAACCTCCTTGTGGTCCCCAAATACAAACGGAAAAAACACGGCGGCTCGAGTTTCTCTGTTTTAGCTCCCTCCACCTGGAACTCCTTGCCTCTCAATCTCCGTCTTTGCCCCAGCTATGACTTCTTCCGTAGACAGTTGAAAACCCTCCTTTTCCAGTCAGCATTCGAGTAATCCCCTCTCCTTGACCCCTGCTGTTTGTCAAGAGCGCCAAGAAACCGTTGGTGTATGTGTGCGGTACAAATATTTTTAATGTAATGTAATGTAACCCCACAACCGACATCTAAAGCAAATCACACAATTATCATTATTAATTATCAATTAATTAGTTAATATAAATTAACAACTAATTATTAATTAAGCATAAATTACTTCCCACCCTTTACCCCACAACCCGCACCTAAAATGAATAACCCAATTTCCATAATTATTTTTCAATAGATTAATTCATACACATTTTTTTGATAATCAAGTTTATTGATTTTAAGAAACAAACCACAAATTACACTGGCAGCGAAATCAAGCACATTATATGTATAAGACACAGCTGTATGAGAGACGACAGAGACTTGCAAAACATCAGTTAGGGAAAAAACTTGCATATGGTGGTTTCTGTACTAGGAGCACACACCCCACTTAGGGCAGTAGGTTGAACCATTTACCCCATATCTTGCCAAAAAAGCTTGGGGTAGCCCCGGGCCTCAAAAAGGGGTTCCTCTTGAGTTCCACACCAATCCACCACGTCTCCCTTTCCGTATAGTAGGGGGTTTGGCCTGCGACCAGAGTGCCGCTATATCTCACTTTGCCACCGCTGTTCCAAGGAAGCGCTTATTAGCCCGAGATCCATCGAGGCCGTCAAACGCCCCCAGGACCAGACGTATTGGGTCATGGGGAACCGTCCACCCTAGGGTCTGTGTGAGTTCCAGCTCCACTCCCGACCAGAACGGTGCAAGGACAGGGCATTAAGTTTAAGTTTAAAAATTTGTATAGCTCACTACTCACCCAGAGGGTCTCCAGGCGCTTGAGGGAGGGGGTACTTTACTTATCGAATAACCAAGTTTTTAGTTGTTTTCTGAAGGAGAGGTGGTTCTGTGTAAGGCGGAGGTGGGTGGGGAGAGAGTTCCAGGTCTTGGCCGCTAAGTAGGAGAAGGATCTTCCCCCCATGGTGGATCTTTGGATGCGTGGAATTGCGGCGAGGGCTTGATTGGACGATCGTAGTTGGCGGGTGGGGGTGTAAAAGGACAGGCGCGTGTTGAGGAATTCAGGTCCTAGGTCGTAGAGGGCTTTGTGTGCGTGGGTGAGGAGGCGGAACATTATTCTCTTGTTGACGGGGAGCCAGTGGAGGTCTTTCAGGTGACCGGAAATGTGAGCTTGGCGGGGGATGTCTAGGATGAGTCTGGCCGAGGCGTTTTGGATGCGTTGGAGTTTTTTCTGTAGTTTGGCTGTGGTTCCGGCGTAAAGGGTGTTTCCGTAGTCCAGTCGGCTTGTGACCAGTGCATGGGTGACCGTCTTTCTTGTTTCGATGGGGATCCAACAGAAGATTTTTTTGAGCATACGTAGGATGTTGAAGCAAGATGATGAGACGGCGTTGACTTGTCTGGTCATTGAGAGGGAGGAGTCCAGGATGAAGCCCAGGTTACGAGGGTGGTCCGTCGGTATGGGTGCGGTTCCCAGGGCCGGTGGCCACCATGAGTCGTCCCAGGCGGAGGGGGATGATCCTAGGATGAGGACTTCCGTTTTGTCCGAGTTAATTTTTAAACGCAGGGGCATGGTTGCCGCGCATGCAAGTCGGGTAGGGCCGCAGACGGGCGCTATATAGGCGTGTAGGAGTGAGGTATACCATGTGTAGGTAGTAGAGTTGGACTAAACGCAACTTGGAAGAGGTCGTCAATTTCCCTATGTTGTCAAGGTCTTGGGGCCATGAGAGGGTCTCACCAATCCGCATCATCTAGGAGGCCCAACCAATCCTCCCATCGGGCATATAACAAGTCTAGAGATGCGGGCCATTGTTCACAAGGGAGTAGTAGATCCGCAACACCCCTCCTCTACCCAGGTTCCCCATCATCACTTGGGCCTCGAGGGGACTAAATTCAGGGAGGGAGGTGGGAGGCGGAACATGCACTTGGAGGGCATGCCTTAGCTGTAGGTATTTATGAAATTGGGAGGAATGGAGGGAATAGCGCTGCTGTAGATCAGCAAAGGTTCTGATGTGGTCCCCAACCCAGACGTCCCCAGGAAGTGAGATCCCAATTTGGTCCCACCGACAGAAGTCCTGGAGAGACGAGGCCTCCCGCAGTCAAACACTACACCACAAGGGCATCTGTCTGGTAAGTTTCCTGTCCCATTTCGTGTGTTGTAGGGCTATACGCCAAGCCAAGAGAACCGTCCAGGTGATGGAGGGGAGGTCCTGCGGTATGGGGCCCCGTACAAGTTGGCCTGGAGCTGCGGGAAGTCCAACGATCGGAGCTCCACCTGATACGCCGGGTGGGACCAGCCGCCTGCGAACCAGTCGTGAATCACGATGAGCCTCGTGGCCAGATAGTAAAGGTGAAGGCTGGTTACCCCCATGCCCCCGTCGTAAGGAGGTGTGCAGCAATGTGCCAGGACATTCGCGATCTTCTGTCCCCCCATAAAAATCGGGTGAGGATACTGTCAATCTCCCGAAACCAGCTCCCCGAGAGGTGGAGGGTGATATTTTGTAGGATATATAAAAAAACGGAGGAGAACCGACATTTTAAAAAGGGCACTTATGCCAAAGGAGTTAAGAGGGAGGGATTGCCATCTCATGAGGTCCGCCTTGGCCTTGGTAACCAGGGGCGTAATGTTCAGGGCCCATTGGAGCTTCGGAAGCAGGGAAACCCAAACCCCCAAATACTTGAATGACTGCTGATGCAGGGGAATGGCCGTTTGCCCATCGAAGCAAACATGGGATGGGTGGAGGGGAACCAGAGTGGACTTCGCCGGGTTGAGCCGGAGGCCCGAAACTCTTTCAAAGGCAGAGAGGGCGTCCAGGCATCGTGGGCCGGAGTTCTCAGGTTCCGCCAGGAAAAGGAGGATGTCCTCAGCGTAGAGGGCGACCTTTTCGACCTGAAAGGGGTACCAAGCCCAGCCCCGGATGTGGGGATCCTGGCGTATGACAGAGGCCAGGGGCTCCATCGCTAACGCAAATAAGAGCGGCGAGAGTGGACAGCCCTGGCGAGTGCCCCTCTGAATGGGCAACGTCTCCGAGAGCACCCCATTAACTGGAGGCCGAAACCCATCATCTCTAGCACGTCCTCAGATAGCTCCAGTCCACCGTATCAAATGCTTTTTGAAAGTCAACGAAAAGCAAGGCCAGATACGGGGTGAGATGGTGGCGGTGTGCAAGGGCGAGGTAGAGGCGGCATACGCAGTGCCGGTTACTTCAGGCAGGCATGAAGCTGCATTGGTCCGGGTGGACCAAATCGTGCCAATGGGGGCGGAGTCGTTGAACCACCGCAGTGGCAAAGATTTTGACCTCGGTGTTGATGAGGGAAATGGGGCGGTAATCTGCACAGGCAAGGGAGGCACTGTGTCTTTGGGAGGACCAAAATAGTGGCCACGTCCGTCTCTGGTGGAAAGGACCCCATGTCCACCACATATTTAAACAGTTCCAACAAATGTGGGACCAAAGTGTTGCGATAGGCCACGTAGTTTTCTTGAGGATAGCCATTGGACCTGGCCTCTTACCGGAATGCAGGAGGGAAATGGCCCAGTGTATCTCCTCTGGGGTGAGGAGGAGATCCAAAGTCTCCGAGATCATCTGGGAAAGGCGGGGCAGCTAGGTCCCTGTGTCTGACAGCAAAGCAGCCAGGGACGCTTCGAGAGGTCGTGCCGTGTAAAGGTTACCATATAGCCTGCAAAGGCTTGGGCGATAGCCCAAGAAGTGAAGTAGTGGGTGCCGGACACATCACCGACTTCGGGAATGATGCGGTTGGCTTTGGGGTATGAAACTAGGTAATGGAGCAATTTACCATTTTTATCACCCCAGCCGTAAACGCGCGCCACGGAGGAGCGCCATAGCATTTTAGCGGATTCCAGCGAGATCTGGCGGATCTCGTCACGGAGCAATGCAAGCTGCCGGGCGGAGTCAGCCCTTTCAGCATAAGCCTGGGTTGTCTCCAGCTGTGCAGCACAGGCCTCCAGCTGTACAAGTCGGGCGGCCTGCGGCGTGCGCTTCGCGTGGACCAAACCTTTAGCTGCCCCTCGTAAAGTGGCCTTGCCGGCCTCTCACAATGTATCCGCGGAGGAGACCGATCCCGTATTAATCGAAAAATATTGCCTCAGTTCCTGCCAGAGGGATTCTATGAAGTCCGCATCGTGCAGAAACCAAGCATTCATCCGCCAAGTGGTACGAACGCCATCAGGGGAATTCCCAAGGGGGAGGGAGACAGGAGAGTGGTCCGAGATGACTCGGGGTAGGATAGTAGCCCCAGAAATCAACTGTGGCGGAAATTGAAGACCCTCAAGATGATAGACCGGGGCGGGGCGGGGCGGGGCGGGGCCCCGGGTGGAGGTCGGGGAGCCAGGGAGCGATGGGCGTGCTCAACTGTGAACCAAGGAGAGAGGGCCTCCTTGGGCATCCAGGATCTCACCCAGGTCTCCATTAAAGTGTCAGCCCGACCCTGCTCGGCCCCCTCAGGAAATCCTATAAGGTGCAAATTGTTTCTTCGTGACCTATTTTCGGCATCTTTGGCACAGCAGTGAAGTTCCAAGGTCTGATTCTGAAGCCGGGCCACCTGGGTCTTAAGCATGCCTATGTCGTCTCTGCTGTGGAGATGCGCGACTCTGCCTCCGAGATCCGGGCAGTGGCATTGCGGAGATCCTGACGAATGAGGGCCACGTCCACCCTCACCTCACCAATCTTGTTTTCTACTGAAGTCTCCTACGCCGACGACACCCAGCTGATCCTCTCCCTGACCAACGACCCCACCGCCGCCAGAGCCAACCTTCACGAAGGGATGAAAGATGTAGCCGAGTGGATGACGACCAGCCGCCTGAAACTGAACTCAGACAAGACGGAAGTCCTCATCCTGGGCTCCTCGCCCTCCGCCTGGGACGACTCCTGGTGGCCCCCCGCCCTTGGCACCGCACCCAAACCGACAGACCACGCACGCAACCTGGGCTTCATCCTGGACTCCTCCCTCTCCATGACCAGACAAGTCAACGCCGTCTCCTCGTCGTGCTTCAACATCCTGCGCATGCTACGAAAGATCTTCCGGTGGATCCCCACCGAGACCAGGAAGACGGTCACCCAGGCCCTCGTCACCAGCCGACTGGACTACGGCAACGCCCTCTACGCCGGAACCACCGCCAAGCTCCAGAAGAGACTCCAGCGGATCCAGAACACCTCAGCCAGACTCATCCTCGACATCCCACGACACAGCCACATCTCCGGACATCTGAGAGACCTGCATTGGCTCCCTGTCAACAAAAGAATCACCTTCGGTCTCCTCACTCACGCACACAAAGCCCTACACGATCAAGGCCCGAGCTACCTCAACAACCGCATCAACTTCTACGCTCCCAAACGCCACCTCCGATCAGCCAGTCACGCCCTCGCCGCCGTCCCCCGCATCCAAAGAACGACAACAGGAGGAAGGTCCTTCTCCTACCTGGCCGCCAAGACCTGGAACTCCCTCCCGACCGACCTGCGCCTGACCCAAGACCACCTCTCCTTCAGGAAGAAGCTCAAGACCTGGCTGTTCGAGCAGTAGCAGCACCCCCTCCCCCCAAGCGCCTTGAGACCCTCCGGGTAAGTAGTGCGCTCTATAAATGTCTTTGATTGATTGATTGATTGTGAGGCTCCGATTGCCTGAAGGATGGTGGACAGGTCTCCTCCAGCGGGAGCGAGGGAAGCAGACGCCCCCCGGGGTCCCGATCGCTGGTGGTGTAACGGTCTATCTTGGTCTGGGTCGGCGAGGCGGCCGTCTGCGTAGTTCGGACCTTACCCATCCTCACTGTAGATGAGAGTTCCTACTATTGACCAGGAGGGGAGGACAGGTCGGTGTTTCAGCAGCAAGAGGAGGCCAGCACCCAGACCGTCGATACTCAGGTCCGGGTAACAAAACAAAACCAAGACCAGGACCCTAGGTCCCCCCACTCCTCGGGGGCAATCACAACGAATCCAAGGGCAGCCGACCCCCCCCCCTCCCGGTCCGATGCGACGGCCGACAGCAGGATGGCGTCACTCCCTACCCTCGCTGCGGAAAGCAGGGTAGAGGGCCCAGGAAGGCGAGACTCCACGTCACAGCACCTTCAGCCCAGAACCAAATGCGTTGAGGCCTCCGTACGCCGGGTCCGGTGCTGCTTGGCGGAGGCGGTGAAGGATAAGTAGCGGAGCACACGCACCAGGTCATTCGCAGATGCCCGGGCCCGCCGGATGAGCGCTGGTACTGGGAAGTCAATGACCGGGCCCCGCATCGCCCCCCGCAGAGGCCGGGATCAGCCCCCTATCCAGGAGTGTATTTCAGGGCAGATGGGGGAGTGAGGGGGGAGCCAAAGTGTGCAGCGGACTGTCTCAGGAATGGGTCAGCCCGGATGGGGGAGGTCTGGCAGATCCAACTCACCCCACGGGCCGGCAGTCACAGGGAGGCACCCCGGAAGGAAAACGAGGCGCGAGGAGGAGGGGGAGAAGACAGCAAGGGATGAGGGGGGACAGGCACGCCGGCATCACCGCACCACCAGCCACCCGACACAGTGGTCGATCCCCGACCCCACTCACCGGCAGTCTGATGTCAGAGGCCACCAATGAGGTCCAGGCGCCTACAGAGGCCGGCCACCAGGTGGCATAGATGAGGACGCTGCACTCATGCTGGTTTGCTGTAACAGGGGGCGGTGGCGTGACGCAGGCTCAGGGCGGCCAAGGTGTCCACACCAAGAGAAGGTCGCAACAAGGAGCCGCCCGGAAGAGAAGTCCACAGCCCTGGCAAACCTTAGGAGGACCCAAATGCGGCACCTCCCCACCTAGTCCAGCGGGCGGTAGCACCGGGGGCCATAGATGGCGGCCCGGGACGGCTCCCCCCACAGGCTCACCAGATGGAGGAACCGGTATCAGGCCAAGGGGATGCACGGAAGAAGATGGGGGAGAGCACTGCTCCCTGCGCCGCTGCCCGACAGTGGCAGCCGAGGCCCAGCAGTTCCCACCCCGCCGCGGATGCGTGCAGGATGGGCTCAGGCCGAGGCCCCCAGGGGCAGCGGGTTGGGCCAGGAGACCAAATGGCGACAGAGGCTCGAGCGGGTCACGGCCGCCCAAAGTCGGGCTACTCCACGCGGTTGCCCCCACCGCGTTCAGCACTGGTGCGTCCAAAAACCCCGCACAGAGGAGCAGCCACAGCGCGGGCCCCGGTGGCGGGAGTGAGCAGAAGGGTCCCAGGCACGGCCGCCACAACAGTGCAGACGGGGGAGTCAGACCATCCGGGGAAGTCTCCAGGCCTAAGGATGGAGGGACGCCATCTCGAGGACCCAAGACCAGTGAAGGAGAGAAAGCACCTCTCGGCGACTGGAACTCTGATCCGCCCACAAGAGGGATCGGAGCGGAGCTGATGATGCAGGGAAGCCCAACGGGCAGTCAGAGGAGGTAAGCGGCACTCTTAGAGTGCGACCGCCATCTTGGCGCCTCAGGCCACGCCCCAATTCATATAAATTAAAAACGAATTATTAATTAAATCAAAAATAAATAACTTCCCACACTTTACCCCTATAAACTCCACAACCCGCACCTAAAAAAATTACACAATTACTATAATTTATGATCAACTAATTAATATTAATTAAAAATAAATTAATTCCCACAATTAACGCTATACAATTTAAATAAAATAAAATAAAAGTAATCATTAATTTATTATAATTACATTATTTACCACCCTATTCCCCTATAAATGCACAACCCGCTACGGAACTAAAAAATGCAACAAAAAAAAGTTACAATAAAATTCATAACTACTAAAAATTTAACAAATATTGAAAAAAAACCAATACCCATACAAAAAACATACATCACATACATTTAAAATATAAACTAAAATACATAACACTAATTAAAAACTAGATCCTGTAAACATCTATATTTTTGCAAACAATATTAATGACTACTATATTTTTAAAAACAATATTTCTTATCTTAAATTCGATATTCTTGACCACGATATTCTTTCTGTTAATATTTCTGACTCACAATATTTCCAACTCGATATTTATGGAAGTCGACATCTCCAACTTGAAATTCTGTCTCAGCACCATGTGTTAGACTGGTGAATACCAGTTTAAAGAAGGTAACATCGACCAAATGTGGGTGAGTTGACAGATATATGCTACGTGTCCAGCTTGTGGACAAAGATTATGTTCATTATCGTTTGATTGGTGATACAACATTAGGCAAAGAAGTAGCTTGTTGAAATACTAAAAGTCCATAAAGCCTATAGGACAATTTCACGATGATTGTGTGATGTAATCAATGATGTAATTTGAGATGTCATTAGTGATTTAATCTATTACATCCTTTATCATGTCATGAGCTATGCTCCCCATAATCATCGAGCATATGCGCACCCAGCATACATTTTTCTTGCGCCCAAGATCTTTCTGGGAGCGCACAGGTCGCTCCTGGTTCTCAGACTTCACTGCGAGTATAAAATAAAACCAGGGGGGCAGCTGGAATATCTCCTTTAGAGGGCACGGTAAGCAATGCTGCAGGGATCGGGCACCCTATCTTAAGCAGAGACACAGAGGCAATTAGGCTAACTGCTCCTAAATTTTTGTCACACAAACAGGTCTCGACTGGTCCCTTACTCTGAGTCTCTATTATTGAGCTCTCATGCTACAGTGATTCCTGAAATGAAAAGACTGAATGGGTTCAGCATTCGCTATTTTACAGGTAATCTGTACTGCCTTTTGTGAGGAGATATTTTCTCCTAGTAGGTGTCCAGACGTCTGCACAGCAGGGCATGCTGCCACTTTTTTCGGAACTAAGCAAACCATCAGCGGAAACAAAAACAAGCATTTGCAATGCAATAGGTCTCGCATTTGCGAGAGTTTGAGCTATTTTTATTGTAAATGACATGGCCTTTTATTTATGTTTTGGATTTTGAAACATAAATAAAACCCACTGTCATTTACAATGCCAATAGGTCAAACTTGCGTAAATGATAGACCTATTGCATTGCAAATGCTTGTTTTATTACACAGGTGCCAGCCACTTCTTTTTCTAACTCTAAAAAGGCATTAGCCTTAAGCTCCATTCTCTGTGGTGTATTACATTGTGCTTTGTGTTTCATTTTTGAGTCTGGAGTAGATTGACTCTGTATTGCAGCTTTAGTACTGGCAGTTTGAGCTGGTTTCGCATACTATGATGGTCAACAACTTTATACCTGACCTCTTGACAAATTCTCATCATTCTCTGGACCAATTTGTAGTCTTAGCTTGTAGATGCCGCCGTCAAAACCCCACTGTTTTACTACGTCTGCCCCCTATAGGGGTGATTCTATTATCAAGTTCTCAAAGCTCAACATGCAAGATTCTTAAGCAACCCGCCAAAATTTCAGCTCGCCTCACTTTCTTTCTGCAGTACGCGCTCACCTTTACTTTCGGAGGAGTTGCATCTTCCCCCTGAATTCAGCCCATGACTCCAGCTTTCCTCCGGGGTATGCGACAGCCGGTCTATTGTCAACAGCTGAGGCCATCGACTTTCTATAACTTTCCAGTTCTTAATGCAGGCATTCAAAGAGGAACCTGGCCTCTCTGCAAACAGCTAAGGCTCAGATTCTTCAGTGTTTTCCAACAGTTTTTGCTCCACCATCACACGCCTTCAAGCTCAGCTTCTACATAGAGTGATTCCAGGAGCGGGGACAGGATCGGAAGTGTGCAGTAATGGCAGCGTGCATGGGCGCCGTCTGCCGTCAGCATCGTATCCTCGAGAATGCCAACGATGAGCATATTTAAACAAGCAGCACAGAAAGCGATGGCTTTCGTGATCGCTATAGTAAAAAAAACAACAAAAAAAACAGCCCCTGGTTCCTCCTTCTACCGAAGGAGGAGCTGAGGTAGGAGGAGCTCAGGTGGGAGGAGGAACCAGCCGGAGGTAGCGAGTGCCTACGTCTGTGTGTTGTGAAACCTACATGAATGAGCTTCGTCATAGAGCGCCTCTGTGCTCCACCCGACGCTAGAGGCTGGCCATGGGGAAACGGCGGATGCGCACCACAGGCTCCAGGCTGGTCTCGCACTACGCGTCCCGCTCGTGGATGCGGGGGAAGCTGGCCGGCAGGTTCCGGGTGGCCGCTTCCCAGATCTCCTCAAGGGAGCGTCCCAGGTACAGGTAGGTAGTGGGGGCCAGCGGGCTTATTAGGGGGCTGGTCTGGCCGCTGCTGCAGCTGCCGCCGCTGCTCATTTCGTGCTGCCCGCCCCGCGCCCGGCGCGATGCCGCTTTCTGGGCGCCCACTTACAGTACCCACATTTCCTCTTTGCGGGCAGGCGGGCGGGGGGGGGCTTGGTCGGGCCAGGGAGCCGGTGTTAGAGGCGCGAGTAAAATGCAATTGTGCTGGTGCGCAAGTAAAATGCAATTGTGCTGGAGTGCTGTGATAGTGGAAAGGAGCACTTCGGTGCGCGTTGACGGGCCGTGGAGGCGATGGCAGAGGGGAGAGGGAAAGTTAAAGTAACTGCATCAGGCTTGCAAGGGAGACAGGAGATGGGCACAGCGTGTGACTGTACATGGTGAACGCGCGCGTTCACATTTTCAGTCCGGCCGGCCTGCAGCCTGCGCGTGCCCATCTCCTGTCTCCCTTGAGAGCCCTTGAAAGCCAAGTTGCTGACAATAAGTCTCGCTGGCGACAGCACTTCGCGCTGCGTTGCCAGGTGCGAGACCTAAAAAGCAAGTGGCCCAGCTTTGCAAAAGAAAAGAAAGGTTTTTGGAAGCAAATTTATGTGACAATACAGCGACAGCAACCTGGATTTTTTTTAAAGATATCACTTTCCACGGACCTTGTATTCAGTGAAAGCAAAGAAAATATGTAAATTTTTGTTAGAACTGGCTATTTCTGGTGGGCTAAGGCTGACGCCAAAGCCAGGCAGAAACCACCATTCTAGTCAGGGCAAGGGAGTCACACGCCAAGATAACCCCTGCTCACCCCCTGGTAGCTTGGCACGAGCAGTAAGGCTAAACTCGGAGGCAATGTGTAAAGCATTTGCGCCAGCACACAACAGCAACAACATACTAGGCACACCACAAAAGGAACTCCACACAAGGTTATTATAAAATACCTTTTGTATTGTAAAAACACATCAGATCAAAAAAAATCACACATGTACATTGTGCCAACTGGCACGGGCAACATTCATAAGGGATTATTTACAAGACAGGGCCACATGGGCCACTGTCAGAATTAACACTTTTAGAAATAGAAATACTTGTCAGAAATTAGAATAAAAGGATATAAAATCACTGTAGCACAAAGTAACAGTTATAAATCACAACCAGTATCTACTGGTAACAGGTAAGTACCACCTACGCAACCCTAACCACCTTAGGAGAATGTCACGCTGGGGACCTGGACCTCACTAGGACCACCTGTACTGGAAAGAACAACCACCTAAGAATAAAATACTTTTAGGGGTATAAACAAGAACACATTACCCATGATGCCAAAACACATTCAGAGGAGTTATAAACGAAAACACATGATGCCTAAAACATTCAGAGGTGTAAGGACAACCACCTAAGTATCACACAGCGTTTAGGGGTCTAGGAAACAACACATTACCCATGATGCATAAATATACATTCAGAGGAGTAGTAAAGAGAAACACATGATGCATAAACCTACACATTCAGCGGTGTTAAGAACAAGGCACATGATGCATCACAAACACATTCAGAGGTGCAGCGCTAGGAGACACATGACGCCTAAAACATTCAGAGGTGCAGCGCAGGGAAAAGGAAGACACATGATGCCTAAAAACATTCAGAGGTGCCAGAACAATACAATAGCGCAAAGATCACAGGATGCCTAAAAACATTCAGAGGTGCAGGAATAACACATGATGCAAGAAAACACATTCAGAGGTGCAATAACCATACAATTGCGCAAAACTCACATTAGGCAAATACCATCACATAGATAAAAACATTGTGCCTAAATAAAATCACATACCAGCCCCCATCCAATAAAGGGACTAAAAGAGCCCTGTGTCCAGAATGTCAGGGCGCGCTGCCATGCAGCGCCAGTCAGGGGTGCGCCACTGGCGCAAAACCTAAATGTAGCAGGTGCCCACTACTTGCTGGGCACCTGGGAACCATCACAAGGGCCTAAACGTTGCAGCTGGCACTAAGTGCTGCGCAGCTGTAGCAGGCCGGGCACCACTGTGCCCCCTCTGTCCCACATAGGGACTCTCTCTCTCCAATTGCGCCTAAACAAGCAGCTGCCCACTAATTGCTGGCAGCTGGAGAACAAAACTGCGACAGGGCTCTCACTAGCTCTTAGGGAACAAAACTGCGCTCACTGTTGGAGCCCTCTGGCTCTGTAAATTAGCAGGTCCCCTCAAAGTCACATCTGCGCAGGCTGTAGCCACACGGGGCTCTGTAAAGCAACTTTGCCCCCTTAAGAGCCCTCTCTGGCTCACAAAACAACAATGTGGGCAGGGAGCCTCTCAGGGCTCAACAAATATGGCCCCACGAGCCTCTCTGGACTCACAACCAAATGGCCCCCACGAGCCTTCTCAGGGTTCTAACTAACGATGTGCCCCCTAGAGCCTCCGTGGCTCTAAACACAACTGCAGGCTGGGAGCCTCTTTGGCTCTCAAGAAATGCCCCCCTCGAGCCTCTCTGGGCTCGAACACAATGTCTCACTAAGAGCCTCTCATGGGCTCCTGACTCCAGGTAGGGTAGGCGGAGTCCCTCTCGGGGGACTCGGCATCACTGGGGGCCCCCGCGCTCGCTCTGGAGGGGGAGGGGCGGGCACCGGCAATGTGCCCCGACAGTCCCCTCCCCTTCGATGCACTCACCGGGTCTCTCAGCCAGCGCGGGGCTCCTCTTTGGTACCGGAGCCCCGCCGGTACCTCCAGCCGCCTCACATCATCGGACACCACGGGGTCAATTCCTCTTCTGCCGTAGGGCTCCCTCCGCTCATGGGAGCCCTGCAGAACCGCCAGGCTTCTTCTCTTCCTCCCCTCGCCTCGCGGCTCCCATTGCTCGGCACCCGGGCTGCGGGGCGGGACTTCCGGTGCTTGACTCGGGGCCGCGCTGCGATTGGCCGGCCGGCCCCAACACTTCCGGGTCGCCGCGGGCAGCGCAGCGGCCCGTATTTAGGCAGGCAGGCGGGGTGCCAACATCCGAGGGGTACAAAAGGGGTTGGTGATGGACGGAGCTTCTGAATCAATCAGACACTCACACCCAGTCAAGAGATCTGGGATTAATCCATCACCGTTCTTTAGCCCACTCTGCCACCCCAGTTCAGACATGGCTATATGCAAATCAGTCTGACCCTGTGCCTCATGGGAACAGTGCAGCCCGAACTGCTAAGCCATGTCTTCCCTGGACCAGAAACAAGCTTCCGAGGACCGGTTTCTGGCATTCCAGCCTTCTTCAGCCCGGCTTGCTTGAATCCAGTGGCAAAGTGAGCAAGGGACTCACGTTTGAGTATACCCTGCCACACTTATGGCGGCCAAAAGCGGTACAAAAGGGGTTGGTGATGGACGGAGCTTCTGAATCAATCAGACACTCAAACCCAGTCAAGAGATCTGGGATTAATCCATCACCGTTCTTTAGCCCACTCTGCCACCCCAGTTCAGACATGCCTATATGTAAATCAGTCTGACCCTGTGCCTCATGGGAACAGTGCAGCCCGAACTGCTAAGCCATGTCTTCCCTGGACCGGAAACAAGCTTCCGAGGACCGGTTTCTGGCATTCCAGCCTTCTTCAGCCCGGCTTGCTTGAATCCAGTGGCAAAGTGAGCAAGGGACTCACGTCTGAGTATACCCTGCCACACTTATGGCGGCCAAAAGCGGTACAAAAGGGGTTGGTGATGGACGGAGCTTCTGAATCAATCAGACACTCACACCCAGTCAAGAGATCTGGGATTAATCCATCACCGTTCTTTAGCCCACTCTGCCACCCCAGTTCAGACATGGCTATATGCATATCAGTCTGACCCTGTGCCTCATGGGAACAGTGCAGCCCGAACTGCTAAGCCATGTCTTCCCTGGACCGGAAACAAGCTTCCGAGGACCGGTTTCTGGCATTGCAGCCTTCTTCAGCCCGGCTTGCTTGAATCCAGTGGCAAAGTGAGCAAGGGACTCACGTCTGAGTATACCCTGCCACACTTATGGCGGCCAAAAGCGGTACAAAAGGGGTTGGTGATGGACGGAGCTTCTGAATCAATCAGACACTCACACCCAGTCAAGAGATCTTGGATTAATCCATCACCGTTCTTTAGCCCACTCTGCCACCCCAGTTCAGACATGGCTATATGCAAATCAGTCTGACCCTGTGCCTCATGGGAACAGTCCAGCCCGAACTGCCAAGTCATGTCTTCCCTGGACCGGAAACAAGCTTCAGAGGACCGGTTTCTGGCATTCCAGCGGTCTTCAGCCCGGCTTGCTGGGGTGGCAGAGTGGGCTAAAGAACGGTGATGGATTAAACCCAGATCTTTTGATTGGGTGTGAGTGTTTGATTGAGTGGGCACCCTCGAGATAAATAAATAAAAAGTAAATACGCGGCGTGAGCCGCCGCGGAAGGCCATAACAGCACTACCACGCGCTGAGGGGGGTAATTACAGCGCTCCCAGCGCTATAAATGAAATAAAGCGCTCCCAGCGCTTAACAGTGAAAATACAGCGCTCCCAGTGCTAAAGAAGCAAAAAGTCCAGGCACAAAGTCCTCCAAGGAATGCAGGACATCACAGGACAAGGCTTCCAGGTCCATCAAGTATCCAGGGGCTGGGCAGGGCCCAGGGATTCCCCTGGGCCCAAGCAGCAGCACGCCCCTGGCAGGATTCAAGTCCAAAAACAAGAACAAATTGGAAGGGGACACAGCCTCTTCTTATACAGGGAAAAGTCTTTGAAGTCTTTGTGCAGGCAGTGTGAGAACCAGCTAGAACTGGTTATAGGGAACTCTCTTCAGTGTCAGGGACATAGGTGACAGTCGCCCAGCGGGGAGGTGGAGCCAGCATTGTGGTCAGGCAGGCACAGCCCTTCACTATCAGGTGCCATCTCCTCCCACTTCCCTGGCAGCAGATGCTGCCTTTCATCCATGGGCTGACTCAGACAACCTCCTGGGCTCTCCAGCCCCTGTCACCCTCAAACCAGACAGTCAATTCACAAGCAGGCCCAGGCACTCCTGGACCAGGCTCACCAGCCAATCACACGCCAGACACAAATTACACAAATATGCCAACTTCTAAAAGTGGCACTTCTAGACTAGACACAATCATGCCGCATATACCATTAAGCAGCATTCAATCTCACGAGTTCTCTCATACCAAACTCGCCCCTGCACTCCCCACACATCAGGAACTACCATGGGCATACATATTCCCCATTCATTCCTATGGGAGGGCAGGTCACTCACCACACATACACAGAGAGCTCAAGCACTTTACACTGTACCACAGTGAAAAAGTGCGCAGAGGCCTAAAATCACCACCACCAGGTTCCAGAAACAGGCTAGGAAAAAGCAAAAAGTCTCGGGGTGAACCTGCCTAAAGGGCCGGGTCCAACAATTTTCAGCGCAATTCAACATGATTATTTAGTTCACATAATCTACCATATGCCTGCTGGTGACTGTGGATTCTCAATAATACGTGTAAATTACTACCAAATTGAAGGGCACATATTCTGTGAGCCTGAAAGATTTACACTTTGGTTAGACATGCAAGCCTTTAATCATATGCTTAGCTGGTAACATGTAAACGTTTGTAGCAGCATATAGTGCCCTGAAGTATGTATCCAAATAAGAAGCTGTGACCTGTAGGTTGCAAAAAGGCTCCTGAAAAAAATTATGGAACTCACTGAGGTATGTTTTTAGCTTTAAAACACATATCTTCCAGGTTTCATACAGTGCTCCGCTGCAGCCACGTTTACCCTCTAATACAGGGGTACTCATAGTACGGCCCGCGGGCCGCTGGCGGCCCGGCAAGCTTTCCCTGGCGGCCCGCGGACCATCCAAACATCGTACCCATGTTTTAATGAATGTATATTTTTTTAAGAGTGTCAGCAAAAACCCCCGCGGCAGCGCGAGTCAAGAGACTGCTGCTCTGTGGGGGCTAGGGTCGGGCGATTCCATGGAGCTGCAGGGGCCTACGAGGTGAACAAAGCCTCATTAACATGGGAATGGTCTTTTAAAGACCTGTCAATTGCTCGTGTGCGGCTGTGTGTGTGTGTGTGCCCGGAAGCTCTCAGCCCGGGCACACACAGGCAGGATGAGGTGAAGAGGGTGACAGAGGGAGTGGGAGGGAGGAAGATGGGGAGAGAGACAGAGGGAGAGCGAGGGAGGGAGACAGAGGCACTGAGCGAATAACATGTATTGCACAGATATGTGCATGCCATGTCACAGCATATGCATTATTGATACAAGATGTCCACAACTATCCTAATCCTACTGATCCTGATGTGTTCATACCTGTTTTCTTGTCTTTAATTAAAATCCAATAAATACATATATGTGTGAAAACACCTTTCCCTTCTGTCTCAACTTTCAATGCCCTGGAGCATCGCTCTCGTCATTCCCACATCCAATGCACTCTATCTATGGTTCTCCTTTCCCTTCTCCCTCACTCCTCCTCTCTTCAGAGTCCGGTGTCTGCTATTGTCAGCAATGCTGCTGAGCTTTGCTGCTCCCCTCAAAGCTGCTCTGAAAGGCTGGGGCTTAGGACAGATACACATCTCCTTTCCCCTGACATCCACTGGGGTGAGTGTTGGGGGGCTTAGGACAGACACACATCTCCCTCCCTGAGGGAGAGCGAGGGAGAGGCAGACAGAGGGAGAGCGAGGGAGAGGCAGACAGAGGGAGAGCGAGGGAGAGCCAGACAGAGGGAGAGGCAGCCAAAGGGAGAGCGAGGGAGGGAGACAGAGGCCGAGTGAGGGAGACAGAGGCAGACAGAGGGAGAGCGAGGGAGAGCCAGACAGAGGGAGAGCGAGGGAGAGGCAGACAGAGGGAGAGCGAGGGAGAGCGAGGGAGAGTGAGGGAGGGAGACAGAGGCCGAGGGAGGGAGACAGGCAGACAGAGGGAGAGCGAGGGAGGGAGACAGAGGCAGACAGAGGGAGAGCGAGGGAGGGAAGCAGAGCGAGGGAGGGAGACAGAGTGAGTGAGGGAGACCTCGGAGTGAGGGAGACCTCAGAGTGAGAGAAGGGGAAGGAGAGAGAGGGAGACAGAGGGAAGGAGGGAGAGGGAAGGAGACAGAGGGAGACAGAGGGAAGGAGAGAGAGGGAGACAGAGGGAAGGAGGGAGAGGGAAACAGAGTGAGGGAGGGGGAAACAGAGTGAGGGAGAGGGAAACAGAGAGAGGGAGAGGGTAACAGGGAGAGGGAAACAGAGAGAGAGAGGGAGACAGAGAGAGTGAGACAGTCAGAGTGAGTGAGACAGAGGGAGAGAGGGAGAGAGGGAGTGAGACAGTCAGAGTGAGTGAGACAGAGGGAGAGAGGGGGTGAGAGGGAGTGAGACAGTCAGAGTGCGTGAGACAGAGGGAGACAGAGAGTGAGAGAGAGAGAGAGGTAGAGAGAGGGAGGAAGAGGGAGAGAGAGAGGGAGGGACAGAGAGAGAGAGAGAGAGAGAGAGACTGAGAAAGAACGAGAGAGATAGAGAGATGTGTGTATGTCGAGTCTGGTGGCTCAGTGGACGAAGGCGTCGGCTGTAGGGACCAGTGATCAACCTCATGGTACCAGTTTTTTTTGTTGATCGCGCCCCGCCCCCTCCCCCACTGACCCCGCCCCCACCGGTGTGGCCCTCGGCCACAAACCACACTGTAAATTTGGCCCCCTAGAGAAAGTTTGTGAGTACCCATGCTCTAATATATATTTCATAATGAGTCTTAGCTAATGACCATCTTTTTCGAAATAGGTCTCTGTAGTACGCAAATTGATCATCTAAGCTTGCTTTACAGTATACCATCATCTTGTGTTAATATAACAGAAATAACCAGATGCGCTTAAGGTTGTGGTACAAAAGGGGGTGGTGATGGAGGGAGCATCTGAATCAATCAAACACTCACACCCAGTCAAAAGATCTGGGTTTAATCCATCACCGTTCTTTAGCCCACTCTGCCACCCCAGTTCAGACATGGCTATATGCAAATCAGTCTGACCCTGTGCCTCATGGGAACAGTCCAGCCCGAACTGCCAAGCCATGTCTTCCCTGGACCGGAAACAAGCTTCCGAGGACCGGTTTCTGGCATTCCAGCCGTCTTCAGCCCGGCTTCCTTGAATCCAGTGGCAAAGTGAGCAAGGGACTCACGTCTGAGCATACCCTGCCACACTTATGGCGGCCAAAAGCGGTACAAAAGGGGGTGGTGATGGAGGGAGCATCTGAATCAATCAAACACTCACACCCAGTCAAAAGATCTGGGTTTAATCCATCACCGTTCTTTAGCCCACTCTGCCACCCCAGTTCAGACATGGCTATATGCAAATCAGTCTGACCCTGTGCCTCATGGGAACAGTCCAGCCCGAACTGCCAAGCCATGTCTTCCCTGGACCGGAAACAAGCTTCCGAGGACCGGTTTCTGGCATTCCAGCCGTCTTCAGCCCGGCTTGCTTGAATCCAGTGGCAAAGTGAGCAAGGGACTCACGTCTGAGCATACCCTGCCACACTTATGGCGGCCAAAAGCGGTACAAAAGGGGGTGGTGATGGAGGGAGCATCTGAATCAATCAAACACTCACACCCAGTCAAAAGATCTGGGTTTAATCCATCACTGTTCTTTAGCCCACTCTGCCACCCCAGTTCAGACATGGCTATATGCAAATCAGTCTGACCCTGTGCCTCATGGGAACAGTCCAGCCCGAACTGCCAAGCCATGTCTTCCCTGGACCGGAAACAAGCTTCTGAGGACCGGTTTCTGGCATTCCAGCCGTCTTCAGCCCGGCTTGCTTGAATCCAGTGGCAAAGTGAGCAAGGGACTCACGTCTGAGCATACCCTGCCACACTTATGGCAGCCAAAAGCGGTACAAAAGGGGGTGGTGATGGAGGGAGCATCTGAATCAATCAAACACTCACACCCAGTCAAAAGATCTGGGTTTAATCCATCACCGTTCTTTAGCCCACTCTGCCACCCCAGTTCAGACATGGCTATATGCAAATCAGTCTGACCCTGTGCCTCATGGGAACAGTCCAGCCCGAACTGCCAAGCCATGTCTTCCCTGGACCGGAAACAAGCTTCCGAGGACCGGTTTCTGGCATTCCAGCCGTCTTCAGCCCGGCTTGCTTGAATCCAGTGGCAAAGTGAGCAAGGGACTCACGTCTGAGCATACCCTGCCACACTTATAGCGGCCAAAAGCGGTACAAAAGGGGGTGGTGATGGAGGGGGCATCTGAATCAATCAAACACTCACACCCAATCAAAAGATCGGGGTTTAATCCATCACCGTTCTTTAGCCCACTCTGCCACCCCAGCAAGCCGGGCTGAAGACGGCTGGAATGCCAGAAACCGGTCCTCTGAAGCTTGTTTCCGGTCCAGGGAAGACATGACTTGGCAGTTCATGTCTGAACTGGGGTGGCAGAGTGGGCTAAAGAACGGTGATGGATTAAACCCAGATCTTTTGACTGGGTGTGAGGGTTTGATTGATTCAGATGCTCTGTCCATCACCACCCCCTTTTGTAGGGCTTAAAGTTGTGGCAGAAATAAATTGTTTAGAAGGCAAAGAAGAATTTGATGACTGGAAAATCTACAGAAGAATCATCCAAATGCTGCACACTGTAGGGGACTTATACACCGATGGGCATGTTTTTGCTGTTTCGGTGGGGGCCAGGTTTAGTGACGCCTCCTTCATGGACAAATTTGTGCTTATTCGCATGTGGTCTGCATTAAGGGCAATTGTCCATGGATTCCCCTTGGAACCTGATCCGTTCACTCCTCTCTCAACTATTCTAGACAGTCCTGGAGGGGAACATCTCATCTATAAAATGTACAGGGCGTGCACATATATAATCCCTATAAATGACTCCAAACTAAGGGCTCCCTGGGAGGTAGATCTGGGGCCGGGAAAGAAAAGAACAACACACCCAGCCTCCCCCGAACAACTGGAAATCTTTCAACCCCATCTCCGAAGCAGCGATCATCGAAATGATTACCAGTTCCAAACCCTCGCCACACATTGCTGACCCCATACCGGCCCAACTGGCTAAAAAGCTCAAACTCAAACCTGCCCCGCTCTGGACCAAGATTATAAATAGCTCCCTGAGAACCAGAGTCATGCCAGACTGTCTCAAAATGGTATATTTGTGATTTTGGGTGAAATCGGCGAATAACTTAGATTTTCTGCTGTATAGGCACTGTCACATATAGCTGTACAAGGCACTTCAGACGTGATGTTATCTTTTAAAAAAAATATTTTTATTCATTTAACAAGAATGACAAACATTTCACTTATGTGCTGATTATCCCATTACATCACATATTATTGGTGACATACATAAATTCAGTTCAAGCAAAGGTATCTTTTACGTAGTTTGTGCTCCATTCCCCGTCCTCCTCAGTTCCAACTCTACCATTGGTGAGACACAAATATCTCCTTTGTACAGGTTCCATTTTGACCACTTCCTATCCCATTTCCTAGGGGACGCCCTAGCGATAAATACTTCCTTCCCGGCTATCATACATTTATCCATTTCCCTATTCCATACTGTTACTTCCGGTGGCTTGACTCCACCCCATCCCCAGGCTATTTCTTGTTTAAATAATGTGAAGCCCAACGTCACCAGTTGCTGTTCCGTTTCTGTGAGATCTGTCGCCTCCCAGATGTTGAGCAGGCCCAACCTCGGAGTCAGGGTAATTTCTTTTCCTAGGGCGGAGTGCATGTGTGTTGTGATCTGACCCCATCGGCTTTGTATCTCTGGGCAGTCCCATACCATGTGATAAAAGGTGGCAGGTTGCCCACAGCCCTTGAAGCAGTGATCATCAGTTTTGGTCCCTATCCTTACCAGAGTGATTCCGGTCATATATGATGGGTGAAAAACACAAAGTTGAACAAGGCGGTACCTAAGTGTGATGGCAGCCTCCCTGGAAGACATTAGCGCCTGCCTCCAGTCTTCATCCTCAATAACACCCAAATCACCCTCCCATTTCTCCTTCAGTTGCCCAAACAAGTCTGGTAAATTATTACTAAGCTTCCTGTAGGTGAGGGAGATCGCTCTGGTATGCAGTTGTCCATCTAACAGACGATCCTCTAGCGGAGAGGACTCTGGTATGTCGCTACAGTCAGGGAAAGCCGCTATCAAAGCATGTCTTATTTGCAGGTAGCGGAAGATTTCGGTTGGCGCTAAGTGGTAAATCTTCTGCAGCTCTTCAAAGCTAAGTATCTTACCCTTCGTGATCAGATCTCCTACCGTTGAAATACCAATCATGTCCCATTTGTCGAATCCCAAATGCTGACAGAGCTTACCCAGCCTCTCTGAGTACCACAATGGCGTCATTCTAGTCTCCATATCTGCAGTGTGTGTTTTGCGGGCCCTATGATCTGCGTTCTTCGTGAGACAGCATATAACGCCCCGAGGTTGCCAGCTCTTCCCATCTGATATCTATCTAGAGGACACGTCGGGTCATCCGGCGGGGCATACCTCCATCTATTTACAATTGCCACTTGCGAGGCCCAATAGTATAGTCGTATGTCGGGTAATGCGATACCTCCATTGTACCACCCCTTCATTAATTTTGGCAACGCTATCCTTGGGGCCTTACCATCCCATAACAGCGTGCGCACTTCACCCTCTACTGCTATAAAGTAGGAATCTGGGACTTTGTGTGGGCAATTTTGTAAAATATATAGAAACCGTGGCAAAGCAAGCATTTTAGAAAAAGGGCAGTACTGCCAATCAATGACAATGGGAGGGATCTCCAGTGTTGGACATCTGCTCGCAGTCTCATTAACACTGGCGCTAGGTTGTGATTATAAAAAAGGGTCGGATCAGGTGTTACAAAGATGCCCAAATATCGGAGGCCGTCCTCTACAACTCGCAAAGCACATTCTTTCGGAAGACGTGGGACATTTCCATGCAGGATATACAATACTGATTGAGTCCAATTGATAGCATAACCAGAGTATTTTCCAAAATTGGTAAAAATATCAAGGACCACGAGTATAGATCTATAGGGTTTTGTCAGATAGAGTACTATATCGTCTGCGTATAGTGATATTCAATCTTCACAATCGTGTGACCACCGCAGGCCCCTAGTCATGACATCTCTCCGTACCCATGCCGCCAGAGGTTCCAACATCATAGCAAATAACATTGGCGACAGAGGGCATCCCTGTCTGGTGCTTCTGCGGAGAGGAAATCGTCTAGATGTGTAGTTATTCACTCTAATTTGTCCCGATATATCAGTATACAGTAGTTGCACCCAGCGTCTAAATTTAGGGCCCAGTCACATTCTTTCCAGGACCTCAAACATATAGGACCATTCAATGGAGTCAAACGCCATTGACACGTCGAGGGAAAGTATGACTGCATCTTCCTCTAGGTAGCCCTTCCGAGACAGCACATTGTTAAGACGACGAATATTGAGGGACGTATTTCGCCCTGGCATGAAACCTGATTGATCTGGGTGCACCAGAGAGGATATCACCGCACCCAGTCTCGTAGCAAGTACCTTCGCCAGTATCTTTGCTTCTACATTAATTAAAGAAATCGGTCTATAGGAACGGCAATCCTCTACTGGTTTACCCGCCTTGTGTATAACAACAATACTAGCCAGTCTCTGATCCTGGGGTAAAATACCCTTTTCCCAACTTTCTTGGTACATGCCCCTCAAATGTGGGACCACATGGGAGGCTGTGGCCTTAAGGAATTCTATTGGAGTGCCATTTGGCCCCATTGCTTTACCTGATTTTATTTGGCCTATAGCCTTCAGGATTTCTTCATCAGTGAGGTCTGCCTCTAATAAATCTCTGTCCTCATCTGATAGAGCCAACACATCACTTTCAGCCAAAAGTTGCCGTGACTCCTCCGCCGTGTATACAGCAGATGGTGTGTACACCCCCTCAAAATAATCAGCAAATATCTCTGCTATTTCATCCGGGCAGGATACAGTCCCTCCGGCAGGTGTTTGTAATCTGGGCACCCATCTAGAGCATTGCTCCTTCCTCTCCAACCAGGCCAGCATCTTCCCCGCCCTGTCTCCCAACTCGTACAGTCTATGATGGGTTACCGTTTGCTTAGCTAACATGTGTTCGCGGGCCTTCAGTTTATATTCCTCCCTTTTAAGCATTAGGTCTTGCAGTATCTCAACTGAGGGCTGGATCGCATATTTCGCCTCAAGTTGTTTCAGTACGTCCTCTAGCTGTGTCAACATTTCTCGTCTTTTTGCTATGTATTTTGTTTTCAACAAGAGGGCGTATCCCTTTATGACTACCTTATAAGCCTCCCAGATTGTCTAGGCTGAGGCAACCGATCCCACATTTTCTTTGAAAAAATAACCAGTCTGCACACCGAGTTCCTCCCTGATATCGGGAATCTTAAGCAGCCATGGATTAATAACTATTGTTTGACTTGGCTGTCGAACACCATGAGTGAAATCTATTCCCACTGGGGAGTGAAGTAAAATTTTATTGTGTATAGTTAGTTAAAACCTTTACAAAAAGAGTAAATTTCAAAAGCGCTTATTCTATTCAATAATCTTTATTTCGTTGCAATTGCACCATAAAAGATGTACAAAATACATAATATACATACAGAATACATAATATACATGACCACATTATTATCAACAATATACAAAAATATATACAGTCAGAAAAAGTGCTAGTGCGTGACCAAATACTAACCATAACTCTTCTCAGCTAAATCATGAGGATGGGCTTGAAACACACATCAATAAATATAGTTAAAAGATTATTTAAAATATGTACAAGGTTAAAAAAACATTAAATTGGGTTATAACAGCCAGACACTTAAAATGGCAGAGACAATTTTTGTCTAATAAATTTTACTGCCAAGAGAAATCTACTGATGCCAAACACTATCGCTTGACTAGTGTCCGTAATTAATATTCTTCCGGCTTCCTTATGCGAAGTAGTTCCGATATTACGGCACAATGGCACTATCCATTTCCTTCTTGTTTCTACATAACTTGAACAGAAAAACAGAATGTGAAAAATGTCTTCTCTTACATTATTTGTGCATAAGGTACATTTGTCATTACTAATTTTCCCCCATTTTGACTCGGTTTCCCGGGTTCTTAATGTACCGTACCTATACTTTAAATACAGGGTTTTTGCCAATGGTGGCTGGATCTCATCAAGAAACATTTCAAACTGGGCTACATTTTTTACCATTAAAAATTTTTCAGTTATGGGGCCATGTGCTCCAACGTATACAGCTTCATGGCTTACAAAGGCCCAAAAAGAAAGTTTGACTATTTTCTTTGAGGACACAGTCAAAGATTCTGGCTGGCTCCAAAAATGGGATAAACCCAATTTTGTTAACCAGATTTTAACATGTTTAAACCAAGAAATCTTACTGTTAGTGTCCAGTTTCAAAACTTTAACCAATCCATTTTTGTATTCAGTTAGCTCAGGGGTGATCCACAACCTGACCCATAACAATAGTGGTCTTAATATTGCATTTAGATCGGTGCGTCGTATGTTCATATCGAGGAGTAGGGGTAATAGTGGAGTGTTATTAGGTACCTTTAATAATCCCCTTATGAACTTATTCTCCAAGATTTCAAAGTTCTTTCTACACACAGGTCCCCAAAGTTCTGCCCCATACAAAACTGCTGACTGGACCTTGCATTTAAAGAGTTCTAACGCTGGGGTAACTGCCTTGTTTGCACATTTATTATGTCTTTTCAGTATCGGAAGACAATTTTGTTTGAACACAATTTTAGATTTTTCTAATTGGGGTCTCCAATTTAAAGATGAGTCTAATAATACCCCCAAATAAGTAAAACTTAGTTCGTAATCAAGTTTTTCTCCATTCAGTGTTAGGTTTTTCCTGAAACTTTTATGGGGATTAAGAGCCATATATTTAGTCTTTTTTACATTAATTTCTAACCCTTTTGCGATACAATACTGCTGGAACCTATCTAATAAAATCTGTAGGCCCCGAGGGGTTTGAGAAATGAGAATCGTGTCATCCGCGAAGAGGAGGGACGGAACTCGTTCCCCCCCCCAAGCGAGGAGAGTCATTGTCACAATTCTCCATATAAACTGCAATATCGTTGACATAAAGGGAGAAAAGTGTAGGTGCCAGCACGCACCCTTGGCGTACTCCTCTCTTGATAGGGATTGGATCTGTGAGTTCACCATTTGGGCCCCATCTTACCCTAGCGTAGTTATTCTGGTGTAACCCAGTCACTAATTTCAATAGTTCACCTGGGAACCCCTGCTTTTTCAGTGATTTCCACAATAAATCACGAGGGATAAGGTCAAATGCTGCTCGTAGATCTACAAAGGTAACATATAGATTACCTCTGCGGATGATGACCATTTCCAGTACAAGCAGCAAAAGCGCTTATTCCATGAAATAAATAATTAAAAATGCATCTGCGGACTGATGTCCGTTTTGGAGAAGTAAAGTCTAACTTTCATTATCTAACTTCAAAGTCGTTTATTTCACTGAGACTTTGGGTTTTGTCCTATTGATCACCTCTTTTTCGTTTTTCAGCAGTAGGAGGCTCGATTTCTGAAAAAATCTGGTGGCCCTGCAGGCTGTCTGCAGCTGTTGGCTGTTCATTACTAACATAACTGCCGACCAACATGTTCTAATTTGGGAAAGGCGGAATATTTGAAGGAGATAATACCGTCTCAAGTTACTCAGAGAGGGACAGATGCACAGGACGTGAATCAATGTTTCTTCGGAGAGACCACAAAGTCTGCACAGTGCTGTTGGCCCTGTTTGCCGCCATGCCGGGATCTGATCTTTTGAGGTATAGGTTCCCAGCCGTAGTCGTAGTAGCATTTGTTGCGTGGATGGTGTTATGTAGTTAACTAGAAACGGTTACGGGTCGCATCTCTCATACGTGGCCAGTACCATCCAGCCGTGTTTTTTCTTAGCCAATGCTGCTTTGTCAGCAATCCAGGATTTGTGTTTTGCCGCACCATTGGCTGCTTTTTTGAAAGCCGCAAAGGTGTGTTTGGTGTTCCACGTCTCTTGCATATCTAAGTTTTTCAATGCTTCTTCCAGTGTTGTTTTCCATGCCTTTTTTCCTTTTGTTTGATTGTTAATTTCAGACCAACAGTGACCCATCAGTGTGTCCTCTTGAGCTGCTCTTAGTTTCCAGCACGTTTTTATTATGGCGGCTTGTCTGGCTTGGTGCTGGTTTAGTAACCCGAATTCAAGGCGTACCTGCGCCTGAGATGCAAACTGCGGGATTTGGTAAAGATGTTTAAACAACGCTGACTGTTGGAGGTTCAGGAAATTAGCGTCTTTGCCTCTGTATAGATCGGAGCCATACGTGAGGGAGGGTAAGAATTTGGCAGCAATCACTTTCAGCAGGTATTCATTGGATGGACATTTTAATTGGGTTTTTAGTATGTTTAAGGCGAACCGCAATTTATTTGCCTGGACTTTTCTGTGCAGGGTGTGTTCTCTTAATGACCATCTTGAGTCAACCAGTACTCCCAGATACTTATAGGTGGTACATTGCTCTATGTTGTTTCCAGCGATGTACCATCTGAATGTTTGCTGCCCTGGCTGAGACGCAAAGCAGACCACTTTCGTTTTTTTGTAGTTGAATTGCAGCCCATGCGTACAGATGTATTTGTGCAGCCTTGCTATGGCGCGTTGGAGACCCAGCGGGGTCTGGCTGCAAAGTACTATATCGTCGGCGTACTGCATACTCCTTATTCTGTGTTGGGCTAAATTTGGAGGGTCTGTTTGGGTCTCTGAGATGCTCTTGTCGAGGTCCGCAGTGAAGATGTTAAAGAGGGTGGGGGCCAATACACATCCCTGCTTGAGGCCGATGTGGGTGGGGATTTTTGGTGTTGTTCTGTCCCCAATGCCAAGTTTTATCTTAACCCAGGTGGATGAGTACAGATTTATAAAGGCCCGTAGCAACTTCGGAGGTGTGCCCCAGCTGGCCATCTTTTCCCATAAGATCTCCCTTGGTACTGTGTCGAATGCCGCTTTTAGATCGACAAAACAGGTGTACAGTTTTGTAGATTTGGCCATTGCTTTGTCGACAAGAAGATTCAGAGCTGTCAGGTTACATGACGTGTTGGTTCCAGGCCTGAACCCTGTCTGGGTGATTGGGAGGATGTTGTTGCGGCTAACCCAATCTTCCAATGCTTTCAGGAGATTTGATGCATATGCCTTGGCCTCTACGTCAATAAGTGCAATCAGTCTGTAATTCGCTGGATCTGTGCGCGCGCCTGCTTTGAAGATTGGGTGCAAAATGCTCCCTCTCCATGAAGGGGGAATACTTCCTGATTGAAATGCGTGACTGTACAATGGGGTGAGGTATTCTGCCCAAAATGATTGATCGTGTTTGAAAAGCCCATTAGGCAGGCCGTTCGGACCCGGCGCACCTTTTGACCTCAGTTTTTTCAAGACCATTTGGACTTGGCATTCCGTAATCCAGTTTGCACCAAAGATTTGATCTTCTTCATGCTTTTTATTCAGCGGGTGGATGAGGAGATGTTGGTTCCTTTCATGCGCATAGGTCATTTGAGTTTGCTCTAGATGGTGGATCCAGTCTTCCTGTAGTATATTTACATTAAAATCGAGGCCTGCTCCATTGGCTACTTTGTTGATTTCTGCCCAAAATTTCCTGTTGTTATTGGATTTGCTGGCTTCTAATAATTGTAGACAGATTTCTGTTCAGTGTTTTTTCTTTACGGTCCATACTTCTTTTTTGTATGTTTGCCTTAGAATATGTATTTGCCTCTTGATGTCGTCACCCCTCTTTGTGTCTTTCCCTTAAGTTTTCTGATTTCCTGATTGAAAATCCTTTTTTTACTCCCTATTGCTCCCAGGTGCGCTTGATGTATCTTAGAGGTTTTTCTTTTGTTAGTCTGATTTTGTTGACCAAATTTATCATTCAGGGTTGCGATCATTTTTTCCCAGTTATCCTGGTATGCTAGTGGGGTTTTTTCGTCGTCTTCTGCCGACGTGGTTTTCACATGAACCATGATTTCACCTACATTCTTTCCCTTCCAAGCTAACTGGTTAAGATTGTAAAGGGTCGGGGTGACGGTCAGATCTTTGATTGCTGGGGCCCTTGAATGTTGTGATCTGATCTCTATTACTTGTAGACTGTGATCGCTCTCCAGTTTATGGATTATTCTATAGGTGACTACTATTTGGAATACCTCAAAGTCCACCATGGTATAATCCAGAATTGATTGAGCCTTTTTGGCAATTCTGGTCGAGGATGCCGGCTGGTCCTGCGAAAATTGGCCGTTCAAAGTAATCTGTCCGATTTCGGCTAACATTTGGCCCCACATCTTGCCATATTTGTCTTTTTTACGATGGTCTGTTATTGTTTGGGGGATTGATTTCCCGTACAGTTTGGTTCGTTGGATGTCATAGGCGGGATCTGTTTGTAGTAGGAACATGTTCAGGTCACCAGAAACCACCAAACCAGCCTGTGGGTAAGTGGCTTGCAAGGATTTGAGAAGTGCTTTAAGGGTCAGAATTTTCTCTAATTTGCTCTTTGATGCCGGATGTATATAGATATTGCATATCACCAGTGACCGACACTCTTGCGTATCCTGTTGTCCTGAACTGGGGTCAGGAGGGAGAGTGATTTTAATACATTGGATCCATGTTTGACCTGACTCGATTGACTTAAGTGACCATGGGATATTGGTGTTCAAATAAATCGATAGACCTCCCACTGCCCTGCCCGTTGGACCTCTTTTGATGGCATATTGTTGAATTTCTTTGAAGCCATTTATGTGGTCCGGTGAGATTGACCAAGTCTCTTGGAATAGTATAATGTCAAATTGTTTGAGTAAAGCTATTAGTTCAAGATCATTTGTTTTTCCTCCCAGTCTATTTATATTCCAAGAGCATACCTTCAGGTTCGGTTTTCATGCTTCGTCCCTCTTGTTGTCCGCTGGGCTTGCCGTTGGGGGTAAGACTTTCTGCTTCTGGCTGGTAACTCCTGACCAGCCTTGATGGATGATCCGTAGGTTGGACCATCCTCCCTTGCTACTATCCGAGCAGCCGACTGCTCCCCGGAGTATTCCACTGTCGGACTTTGAGTTTGCATCTGCCAGCGTGGATAACGGGCCGGGGTATCTTTCGGTTTCGACCGGTCTTATCTCAATTCCCCATTTTGCAAACTCTTCCCTATGTTTCCAGAATTCTTTGGCCTTCAAGGAATCCTTCCATGTTACCACTGTCATCTATCTTCCATTTGCGTTTGAAATTGTTTTGAATTCAATACTTTCAATGTGTACAGTCTTCAGGTGTTTCACTGTTTCGATTGTGTTTGTAAGTTTTAAAATGGCGCTCCGGTTAAGAATGTTGTGGCTCCCCCTGGAGCTATAATGTCGGATAAGTTTGTGAGCAAGTACCTCGGCTGGATGAGGTGCCTCTAACTCTTCTTTTGACCCCACCTGCCTGATTTGGGTGGTTTTTGGGTTATTCGCTCGGTGACCCTGGTATAGAATATTTATCTGAGCTGCAAGCTCTTTCTCGAATACTGGTTGTGAGAGACTCTGATCCTTCTGTAGTAGGACTTTGTTGCGACACTTTGGCCAACGAGTTTTCTTTTTGTGACGTGACCGACTTTGTAAAGTAATGTGTGATGGTTTTTTGTTCTATTTGAGACTTTGGCGGAGGAAGACCGACCAACGATTTCATTTTTTTCTTTTCTTGCACTGGATGGGAAAGTGGTTTTGAAATCATTTTGAGTTACTAACTGTGGAGGGGTTGGTGTGGAAGGGTACAGACAGATTTCCCCTTCGTCTTCCTGTGCATTAGTGATTGACTCTTTAACCTTTTTTCCATTCTCTTTTAATTCTGTTGTTTGGTTTTGTTTTGAATGGCTGACCAATGAAGTCTCTTGGTGCAGGTGCATTTTGAGCAGTGTTGTTCCTTTTTTTCCTTGTTGCTTGTTTCGTCTAGCTTTCCTCAAGCATTTGCGTTCACGTTTTGTTAAGAGATTAGTTTGTTTTGGTTGCTCATTGGTTTGTGGCCATGGGTCTTGACTACCTTGGTTGACTGAGTCGTCAATGCCATTTAGTTGAATTTGGGTGTTTTTGGAGGTTACTGTCTCGATGTTTGCAATGGTAAGTGGGATGCTTTCTCCCGTTGGATTCTCAATTGTGTTCTCACTGGATGAAGAGTCCCCGCCGATGTTGGCGGTGGTTTTTTGGGGGCTTCCTCCCGTTAGTTCCTCAATTATGTCCTTGCTGGTTGGGGAGTCCCCGCTGGTAGTGCATGTCGGGGGATTAAGTGCATTTCCTGCGCATGTATCTTCAGCGGTGGTGTGGGACTTGTTTGTGTTTTTTCTTACCTCTGACAAAATGTCTGTTAATATGTTTGGCAGCTCTGCTAGATGGGTCGTTGTTTCAAGGCACTGGCGTTCGTGGAAGTTTATGTGCGGGTCTTTCTGCACCCGTTCGATGAGGGAGTTAAACTCAGTTATTTTTCTTTCCATTCCTACAACGTGAGAAGCCAGGATTTGCAGAAGGTCTATCTGTGATTCTAATTTTACTGAATGTTGAAGTAGCCCTGTCAAGATAGTTTCCATGATGCCTATAAATGGAGTCCATAATGGAGCCTGTTCTGGTGGAAAAAACTCTGATTGATTACCACTGGTTTGGGAACTGTGCCAAGCTGTTTCCTCTGGTTTGTTCTGGAAGGAATCTTGTGAAGAACTTTCCGGGCCTGATCCCGGAGATGGTGATTGATTGTACTCTGAGTTCTGGGACTCTGGAACTTTTGATGAAATTACTATGTTTGATGAAATGACAGTGAGATGGGGGTGAGCATCTCCTAATGGACTGTTTGATGGTTTAGCTGAGTCCTCGCTGCTAATTATTAAGCTGGTCTCACTGGAGCAGTCGGGTGTTAGTTGTAGTCCTAAACCTGCAGGAACTTTTGATGTTTTATCATTCTTAGGTAGCTCCTTGAAAATTGTTTGGCTTTCCTGTGCCCTACGACTTTCCGAGTTTGTATGTGCATTGCCAGCCAGCCGTTCTCCCTGTGACCTTTCTTTAAGTTCTGTAACTATGATGCCCCTGTTCCACATGTCACTAATGGTCGTTCCTGTGAATGTTGTTCCTGTGAATGTTGGGTGGGCGGCCCCTAGATCAGGCCCCGCGGTGCAACAGAGAAAACTCTGATTTATTATGCCCGGCTTTGCTGACAGGTTTGGGGTTTTTTCCTCTGGTGGGACCGATGTTTCTATGTAGGTTTCCTTTTGGGCATTCGGATTGTTTAGCGCTTCTCTTGAGTTTATTTGCGCTTTGGCTGTTACTTTGTCAGCCATTATTTTGGGGATTGGCCATGAGCTTTGGTTGATGTCTTTTGTAGAGTTGCTCTGTGGGTTTGGGGCTGTCGTTGTCGTGCCAACTGACTGGGACTTTCTTTTCTTACTGGTGATGGACTTGAGAGTCTGTGCTTGCTGCAGCGACGGGGTCATGGACGTCGGAGATGAGCTAGGTGAAGACGGTGATAAAGGTGTAGAAGGGACTAAGAATTCTGTTATCTTGGCGTTTTTGAGGCCTGGGGTTGTCTTTTGAGTCTTATTAGGGGGGGGAACTGACACTCGTGTCAAACCCGTCTGTTAGTTCTTCGTCGAATGGATCGCTTGATGCTTCACTCATGTTTCTGCGTTGCTGTTGGCATCTTTTGTGTTTGATTGGCTCTGTTCTAACTCTGCCCGATCTCATGATGTGGAGTTATTGCAAACTAGTGCAAGATTGGTACGAGTGCTGGGGATCTGAGGATTAGAGTGCCTGCGCCCCCTCTAGCTTCACCTTTCCACCTTACCGCCTCACCGCCTGACCGCCTGGGGGGTTAGGCTTTCCCCTAGGCTTACCCCTGGTGTTGACTTGTGTTCCACCCAATGCCACTGCTTGCTGTGGTCGGAGAGCTGCGTGCTGCGTGCTGCCGCCTGCGGGCTGCGAGCTCAGGCGGGCTCAGGCGTGTCAAGGCTTGCGTTTGGCAGTGGTAATGCGTATGGAAATCAGTTGCAATGAAAGGTAGTGTTTTTTTTAGTTTTTTTTTTACCTTTACTATGGTTGCTGGTCACTAACCTGACTCTGCCTGCAATCGGCGGTGCAGTCCTTTCCTCTGTGATGGAACCTCGCCGCTTCCCTCTCTTGCTCCACCTCTGCCACCGCTTCAGTATCTCTCTGTGTCAGTGTAGGCGTCAGTGCAAGCGCGCGAACCTGCGCGAGCCTGCGGGTCCCGCTCTTTCCACCGTGAAAGAGACTTCAACTCCCTACACGAGCGCCAATGCGGGCGCGGCCAAGAATCTGGTTTGCCCAAAGTGATCAGTCCTCTGGTTCCTCGAGGCCGAGCGAGGCGAGCGAGGCGAGCTCCTCTCCTCTCGAGCTCCTCCCGCCACCGACTCAGCCTCCTCGGCGGGATGTCTTTCAGCTGTTTCACTTTTGCACAGATATGTGCTCTGTGGTTGGCTGCTACAACTCGAAGCTTGCGTTCCTGATAGTATGTGGTTGTAGCTCGATAATTATTCGTTGGAGCAGGAGCTGGAGTGGTTGAAAAACAGGAGAAAAACGGGAGACTTCGGGAGACTTCGGGGGCTGCGGACTGCGGATCGGGTGTGGGATTCTTATCTTATGGTCTGCTTGTGAGCTTGTGGGCTTAGGTAGACCGCTTGCCATACATCACACTAACCGTTTCTCCGCTCCTCGCTCCTCGCCGCTAGGCTCCTCGTCGCTCCGCTCCTCTCTCCGCTCGCCGCTGCTCGTAACGTGACTCCTCCTCCTTGCTCTCCTGAACTGCCAAGTCACTGCGCCAAGTTCGTCTCAAATTCTGAAGCATTCCACAGCAATTTGGAAAGAAGGTTGACTTCAGCTTCAAAATACTGATTTAATCTTAGTTTTTCTTTTTAAAAAAATTCTGGGGAGTGATCGGAGAGGCCCCGAGGATACGTCTTAGGCCACCTAAAGTTGCCTACTGAGGCCGCATAGGTCAGGAAATAGTCGATCCGGGAGAGACTGATGTTATCTTTTTGAAACTGGTAAAATAAAGTTAAAAAAAAAAGAATTGTACACATTTCTTGAAGCAATACCTTTTAAACGATAGGACGTTTTCTTTTGTTAGGTGTGTTGAATACATTGCTGTCTACGGCTAGTGGGACAGCATGAATGCTTGTGTCTCAACCCTCTCTGTGCTACCTTAAGTGAAGATGATGTGAAATCTGGGTGAGAATTTCAAAAAGTAACAGTGTATAGTGGACTTTCCCTAGTTTGTAAGGATAACCAAACCCAAGGCATGAGTAGTTCTTCTACTTTTATCAAATGCATGACTGTGCCTTCACAAAGAAGGGAACAGGCTCCAGCCGCAGCGTGGGGTACAGGGCAGTGGATGGGGTGAACATATGTCCTTTGAAATCGGATAACAACACTTATGGAGCACATTACATGAAAAACATTTCTAAGTGTGTTCCTTCTCCCCACAGACACCCATTTGTTTAAAAGGCCGTGAAAAGCTGCCTCTATCCTCATTTTATGTTTTTTTGTCTTCGGACTGTGCTTTGGTTTACGGTTAGAGTCAAGAACCCACTGCCATAGACTGAACTCAATACATTTGGAAAAAATAGTAATGGACAGCAGAAAAGAGGGCTGACAAACCTCTATCCCCCACCAACAGTAGCAAAGATTGAAATTAAACTAAAATTCCTGTTTCAGCCAGTTCCTTGGATGGGTGGTGAGCCATAGGCTGCTAAGACTGCAGGCCACAAAGTATACATTTATCTTGTACTGTAAACTGCTCCATACATCAGGAGAGAGACTTCACTAGTTACTTCTTTTAAAAGAGGAGTTGCTCGAAAAACAGTCTTTCTGGTTGCCTGCTTCAAGATTTGTTTTAGTGCCTTTTCTTGTTGCTGGGGAAAGAGGAGCATTCACAACTGGGGGGGCAGGAAGTGTGATGATGGGAGCACCTAGGTAGATACCGCACTGCCTCTCCAAAGATTGTATAGAATGTTTAGTGCTGCTGTCTGGGGTACCCACACACCTGGCATGGAAGGTTTATGTTTCCGGCTGGATTGACAGTTGCATATTTTCAGTACATGTATGTGTCATAGCACTTACTATCCCTATGTGGAATGCTGTAACCCTTATCCACATGGGTAGCATGCCAGAGTGTGGGTATGTGGTTGTAAGTGTGTTATCTTTTCTTTGACTCTATGTTGATAATGTTTCCATTTTGTGCGTGATGACCACTGAGGTGTGGTTATTGTGTTGTGGGATGCATTGCTTGGCTGTGAAATAGATGCAGAAGTGTGAGATAGACACTGAAATGCCAGAAACCGGTCCCCAGTAGCTTGTTTCCTTCCCAGTATAAGAATTGGCTTGGTAGTTTGGTTTGCCCTGTTCCCATCATGCACTGGGACAGGAACAGACTAATTTGCATGTAGCCAGGTTCTGAGCTGGGATGGTGAAGTGAGCTAAAAAACGGTGATGGATCAAGCCCTGATCTTTGGACTGGGTAAGAGTGGTCTGCTTAATTCAGACACTCTGTTCATCACCACCCCCTTTTCTGAATCATTTTGTCCACCATAAGCGTGGAGGGGTATACTCAGATGTGAGTCCCTTGCTCATTGCACCATCAGGATTAAAGCAAGTCGGGCCGACGACGGCTGAAATGCCAGAAACCGGTCCCCGGTAGCTTGTTTCCTTCCCAGTATAAGAATTGGCTTGGTAGTTTGGTTTGCCCTGTTCCCATCATGCACTGGGACAGGAACAAACTAATTTGCATGTAGCCAGGTTCTGAGCTGGGATGGTGCAGTGAGCTAAAAAACTGTGATGGATCAAGCCCTGATCTTTGGACTGGGTAAGAGTGGTCTGCTTAATTCAGACACTCTGTTAATCACCACCCCCTTTTCTGAATCGTTTTTGTCCACCAACAGCGTGGAAGGGTATACTCAGATGTGAGTCCCTTGCTCATTGCACCATCAGGATTCAAGCAAGCCGGGCCGAAGACGGCTGAAATGCCAGAAACCGGTCCCCGGTAGCTTGTTTCCTTCCCAGTATAAGAATTGGCTTGGTAGTTTGGTCTGCCCTGTTCCCATGATGCACTGGGCCAGGGACAGACTAATTTGCATATAGCCAGGTTCTGAGCTGGGATGGTGCAGTGAGCTAAAAAACTGTGATGGATCAAGCCCTGATCTTTGGACTGGGTAAGAGTGGTCTGCTTAATTCAGACACTCTGTTCATCACCACCCCCTTTTCTGAATCGTTTTTGTCCACCATAAGCGTGGAAGGGTATACTCAGATGTGAGTCCCTTGCTCATTGCACCATCAGGATTCAAGCAAGCCGGGCCGAAGACGGAAGAAATGCCAGAAACCGGTCCCCGGTAGCTTGTTTCCTTCCCAGTATAAGAATTGGCTTGGTAGTTTGGTCTGCCCTGTTCCCATGATGCACTGGGCCAGGGACAGACTAATTTGCATATAGCCAGGTTCTGAGCTGGGATGGTGCAGTGAGCTAAAAAACGGTGATGGATCAAGCCCTGATCTTTGGACTGGGTAAGAGTGGTCTGCTTAATTCAGACACTCTGTTCATCACCACCCCCTTTTCTGAATCGTAGGGTCGAAGTGGCGTCGGGTTTCGTCACGCAGGTTGTTGGTGCTTGAAGCTGAAGATGCTGCAGGCGATGTGAAGGAGAAGTGTCCGGTGTGATCCAAGGGTGGATCAGAGTCGTAAAGTACCTGAAAGCAGAGGGGACAGAGTCTGGGTCACTCAGCAGTGACCAGGGTGGAACCAGGACGGAACCAGGCAATGTCGGGCGCAATGTCGGGAGCTTCTCTCCGCTGCCACGTGGGCTCTGGGGCATCTGCGACGTCCAGGAGCGGGTCACGAGCTGTCTCACAAAGGCTCTCACCGTCGGCACTGTCGGCTTCAAGATTGGAGCAAACAACACTTGGCAAGAGCAATCCACGCAGGACTGGAAGATTGCTTCTCACTCAGACCAGGAGGGTCAGAGAGGGTGCTCCTTTTCAGAAGAGCGGGTGCAAGTCTGGAGCAACCAGAATCACAAGTCGGTTTTCAAGTTTCGTCGGCACAGGGGCCACAAGCCAGCGGGCAAGTGACCGGGCCAACGCGTTGAGCCAAAAGAAGCAGAAGGGCCCCCTCGCAGCACTCGTCGAGTGTAGAGGGGTGAGCTTCGGTACAAAAGTGGCTCAGGGCTGGGGCTTCTCAAACCCCGTTGTACAGCTTCGAGGGTCACTCGTGGGCTGCACGGTCAGCGTCTCGTGGTCTTTTCAAAATGGCGGGCCCCACGCTTCCGGTCGCCTCCACGGGTCTCAGCTCTGCAGGGACTGTGGATCGGGCTGGTAGAAGGCAGGCAAGCTTGATCTTGTCGATCTCTGTCGCTCGAGTTCCGGCGGGAACTGCAACAAAGCAGACATCGAGGTGCTGGATGGTGCCTGTTTGCACAGGGTGGTCACTCCTTGACCACAAGGGAGATTCTTCAGTCCTCTACGTCGAGTAGGATGTCGAAGGGTCCAGAGTTTTGTTTCAAATGTTTCATCAGGATAATCTGAGTGCGTTGGCACTGCTCCCATTCTTATACCAATCTAGGGGGCTGGATTACCTGCTAGGTCCCCTCCTATGGGTGGGACCCAGGAAGGGGGTGGATACACCCCTTTCCCTTTGTCCAGGCCGCGCTGGGACTAGGGCTGGTCTGTCCCAGAACCGGTTTGGCCGGATTATGCAAGGGGAAGCCTTGTGCTCCCCAGGCAGTGTCTGGTTTCTTTCAAACCTCCCTGCCACAATCCACTATCTCCTGTCTGGGGTGGTGTGACACCTCCCTGTGACAGGAAATCCTTTGTCCAGGCCGCCTTGGCTGAGTTTCGGTCAGCTGCAGGAGGTCAGACTTGTGTCTGTGGCAGAAGCATCCATTTTGTGAATCTGAGGCTCTTTTTAAAATCAACCGCGTTTTAGCAAAGTAACATGTTGTCTCCCTCTAGAGGGGTGGAATGCTACCCCCGTCGCCAGGACTGGCGAGGGGGTAGTATTCCAAATCGTATGACACCTTACACGACATGTTTTGATAAAGCCAAACCAAAGTTGCTATATAACCGCGAGGATTATTATTATTATTTTTTTTTAGACCAACGGTCCCAGATTTCATTTAATTTCACAAGTAACAAGCCAATAGATCATACAATGTCATATAAACCACAATCATTACCCAGTCAGTAACATTTTCGACATTTCGGTCGTACATAGGTGAAAATAAACAGTAGCCAGGGAAGATGCATTAGTCCGCAATTCTCAGTTCCAGGAGAAATCTTGGGTTGCAGTGCCTGCAGCGTATGTCACTGCAGAAGGGCCAAAGTGGTCATGATAGTCAACAGCGGTTATCCTAGGCTGTGTTCCCTGGTTGGCACGGATGATGTTAAAGACAGGAATCACATCCCACATTACCATATGGGACACAGGGCTATAATCGTGTGATCATGGCAGTATTTAATAAACATGGAAGGGAGGGTAAATGGGGCGGGGGAGATCAACATCATCGTGAGCACAGCAGAAACAAGCCAACTGCCAATCAAGAGAAATAATAGGGAAATAACGGAAATAGGAGGGAAAACACATCAACAACAATCGGACTAGTGTTAGCGTGTACAGCAGTGTATCAGTGACACTAATGGTGTATGTGACGCTGTATAAGGACAGTGTGGGGGCGGGAATGGACGTGGATTGAGGATTACTGCGGCCTTGTGGCGATAGGAGGGAATAATAGCAAGCAGACTTTGTTGGGCGTTACCCCGGCGGCCGGGGGGGGGGGGGGGGGGGGGGGGGGGTGGGGGGTGGAGCGGCATGTCGGGGCGGGGGATGACGGGTCTATCTCCGCTCCGTAACGAAGCGGTCATGTGATACCAGCCTGGGTACAATCCTGAAGGTATGCAGTCAGGGTAGTGTCCCACTCTTGGGCAATCGGGTACTTTCGGAGTCCCGCCGTCTCTTCTCTGTGCAATGTCACGCTCTCTGCGCTGGCCCAGTTGGCAAATGAGCGACGCCAGTCCACAGGTCGCGGGGGGCATTATTCTTCCAGCGTTTCGTGATGAGCCGCTTGGCCGTAATGAGCCCCAGGTCCCAGAAACGTGCCTGCAGTTTGGTCTGCTTGGTCCTCTTGTAGAGTCCCAGTAGGCATACCTCCCACGTCTTGGGAAGGGCGTCGCCCGTGGCTGCCGCCAATGTGTCAGTGACCGCCGACCAGTACATGGTAAGGTGAGGGCAACTCCAGAGTGCGTGTAGCAGATCCGAGTTCAGGAGTCCGCACCTGGGACATGCTGAAGAGGCGAGGCCAAAGTAGCGATTCAGTTTGTCCGGGGACAAATACGCGCAGTGTATTATGTAATATTGGATGATCTTAAATCTCGCATTACGAGGAATGTTCCTTGCGCCAGCCAATACTGCGGCCCATTGTTTATCCGACCATTCTCTACCCCGGTCGGCCGTCCATTTCTCTCTCAGTCGTTGGGAGGAGAACTGAGTATGATAGTGCAGCGCCTGTGCCAGCCAGTGCACCAGATGGGAACCATCGCCCATCACATGTAGGTACTGTATGAGCATATGTGTGGTCGGCTCCTGAGTCAGATCTCCCCATGTCCCCGTCAGCACTCGGAGAAGCCTAGCGTGTGTCAGAAACTGTCCCGCTGGCAGATCTGTGTCGGCGGTCAGAGTCTCGAAGGACAGTAGCTCCCCGTCACTATACAAGTCACCTAGACTGTCCAGGTCCACCGCAGTCCAACTGCGTAGCACGGATGAGAACATCACGCCACTTCCCCAGGGGGTCCCCAGGGGGTCCCCAGCAGCGGCAGGTTCGGGGCATATGGCACCGTGCTTTTAGTAAGTCTGAGGCTTCGCACAAAGCACTGTCTTGCGACAGCTAAATGGATCTGGTCGGGAGGCCGGCCCCGCGTCAGGGGGTGGAAGAGCGTTAGCACCTGAGTTGGGGTCAGGGTAGAGTCTTCCTTGGCCGTGTCCATCAGGTTCCTGCCACTAAGCCAATAGGCAACCCACTGCAGCTGGGCCGCTAGGTAATATAGTTCCTGATTGGGAACCGCCAGGTCTCCAGATTCCGTAGCCGCATAGAGGGTCCTCAATGCCACCCGGGGGCGTCCTTTATTCCAGATCAGGCGTCTGGTGAGGGCTTCCAACCCCTTGAATATGCGCGTCGGTACATACACCCGAAGGTTAGCATAAAAGTAGAGGAGCCTGGGGAGCATTATCATCTTTGTCAGCGCCACTCGAGCCGGCACATTCAGTGGGAGGGAGTTCCAGAACGTGGCCTGGGCCGACAGCGAGGAGATGGCTCTCACAAGGTTGCCCTCTAGGAGATCAACGGGGTCTCGATATATGAGGATCCCCAAGTACCGGAATACCGTCGGGTGCCATCGAAGCTCCTCGCCCATCATTCGCACTTCACATTGTGGCATAGTGTCACTGAATGCATAGACCCCTGATTTTGACCAGTTGACGCGGAGCCCTGACATATCCCCGAACACCCGAAAGATGTCCGTGAGTGCCGCAGGTATGCGGGTGAGGTCCCTGACATATAACAGTAAGTCATCGGCATACAGAGACACCAAGTGTGTTCCATCTGCCAGCGGGATGCCCCAGGCGGCTCCGGAGGTCCGGATCAGTTCTGCCAACGGCTCCATCACGAGCGCGAATATCAGGGGCAAGAGGGGACATCCCTGTCTGGTGCCTCTCCCGATCCTTATTCTGTCAGAGAATAGCCGCCCAGACCGGACTCGTACCTCGAGCAGCTCCACCATCTGGATTTAGGCGTCGCCCAGCTCATACTTTTCGAGCACCTGGAGCAGAAAGGGCCACTCCACCGAGTCAAACGCCTTTTCTAGATCAAGTATTATACACCCTGAGCATGGCCAGTTGGAGATCGCATAGCGTTGCACTCTAAAGAAGCGACGTATGTTGTAAGACGTGCTGCGGGTGGGCACAAAGCCGTTCTGGTCAGAGTGCACCAGTGTGGGAACTAGGGGCGCTAGCCTCCGAGCTAATGTCGCCGCCAAGATCTTGTAGTCTGTGTTAAGGAGCGCTAACGGTCTGTACGATCCTAGCTCGCACGCTTCCCTGCCTGGTTTCAGCACGGAGATTACATTGGCCTCGTTCAGGGACGCCGGAAGTTCAGCATCTTCAAATGCCGCCTTGTTCACTCTTAACAGTTCCGGTATTAGTAACAAGGAAAAGGCCTTGTAAAATTCGGCTGGGAGCCCGTCCGGGCCCGGCGCCTTGCCATTAGAGAGGGAAAAAATCACCTCTCGTAGCTCCTCACTAGTAAGCTCCGCTCCCAGCTCCGCCTGTTGGGCGCGAGTGGCCGCTGGTAGCTGCAGTGTCGCTAGGTAATCTGCGATCTCCACCTCGGTGGCTCTCAGTCGTGAGCTGTACAAGGACCTGTAATGTGTTGTGAACGCCTCATGTATCAGTTTTTGGGTGAAGACTTCAGCGCCCTGAGTCGTGCGGATCGACAGCACCGACGCAGATTGAGTATCTTGACGTATCAGCCATGATAGAAGTCTGCCTGGCTTGTCACCTGTGTTGTGGGTGCGTGCAGAGTGTGCCGCAAAATTAAGGTTCTTCAGCCTCTCCATCAAAAGGGCGTGATCTGCCCTGGCTGTAATCAATTGGGAGTCATCGCCCTCTACCGCTTCACGCTCTTTGTCTAGCAAAGTCGCTTCCGCTTCCATCAGATCCCGCTCCACCTGCCCATAACCGCGAGGATTATAATGCACTTAATAGTATATGGTATGGCATTATCCCGGAACAGCTTAGGGAATTGGTCCCGACCACTGCAGACAGGCTCAGCTCATGCTAGAGCACCATCTCACATAAAACCAAGCACTCTGCCTCCAGGATTGTTAAGGCCTGCCATAGGAGTGGCTTATAGGTTTATATGTGTCCAGATAGGTTTAGATATAGGCATACTATATCTAAGCAAGGGGTGATTACACCACCTTGCCCCAGCTGAGTGATCAGCCAGTTGTGTCAATTTTGGACAGCCAGCCAGGGGTGGCAAAAGATATGCTGCAGCCCCTGGTAGGCCTTGGATGCACCTATGCCCTGGGCACCTATAGTGCTCTGTACAGGGGCTGATAAGGTGACCCAAGCCAATTCAGTTATGCACCTAGGGTACATGGAATCCATTTTACAGAGAGAGCAGATAGCCTGGGGCCATGATTAGCAGGGAACCAGGCCAACTAAGTCGAAAACCAGCTAAACACAAGGCAAAAAATCTGGGGTAACCATAGTCAGGTAGCCACCTTCCTACACTTGCCAACTTCTTCAATGAGAAAATCACCAAGATTGAGCTCTCAATGGACGACTACTGCCGACCTCCCAACGATAGCCCGCTCCCCGGAGAAGAAAAGAACAACCCACCCAGCCTCCCCTCAACAACTGGAAATCTTTCAACCCCATCTCCAATGCAGCAATCATCGAAATGATTACCAGTTCCAAACCCTCGTCACACATTGCTGACCCTATACCGGCCCAACTGGCTAAAAAGCGCAAACTCACTCTTGCCCCACTCTGGACCAGGATTATAAATAGCTCCCTGGGAACCCGGAGTCATGCCAGACTGCCTCAAAATCGGCAAAGTCATGCCACTACTATAAAAACGGGCTCTGACCCAAACGATCTCAATGACTTCAGACCTGTCTCCAATCTCCCGTTCCTAGCGAAAATACTGGAAAGATGTGTTCTCTTTCAACTCACCTAACACATAAATAGCAACAACCTGCTAGACCCTCATCAATCGGCCTTCAGAAAAGGTTGCAGTACAGAGACAGCGATCCTGTCATTGATGATGTCTACAAATCTCTAGATACAGACCGATGCAGTCTACTCATACTCCTAGATCCATTGGCAGCCTTCGACATGGTTGACAACAAACTACTCATCAAGGTACTTCAAGAAAGGGTCAGAGCTGAAGAGGTGGCCTTGCAATGGTTTACCTCCTTCCTGCAAAACCGCACCCAACGAATAAAAATCAAAAACTCCATGTCTGACCTCCTCCCCATTAATAGGGGGCGTCCCTCAAGGATCAGTCCTCTCCCCACAACTATTAAACATCTACATGGAGCCTCTCACCAACATACTCAAAAAAGCCAATGTTTCCTCCCACCTCTATGCGGTTGATACTCAGATCTATCTAGAAACTTCTTCCATCGGTGACATTCAGAGAGTAAACAACACCCTAAAAGAAGTTCAACACTGGCTATCCATCAACAACTTGAAACTCAACCAAGATAAGACTGAAATCCTTCTCAAATCAAAGAAAGAGCAGACTCTACAAATCACAGAATAGCTTAAATCTATTGATGCTCCAGCTCCAACTGCCAGCTCACCCCAGCCGACTCAGTTAAATCACTGGCAATCACTCTGGACCCAAACTTATACATGATCAAACATATCAAGAACACTGCAAAGAGCGCCTTCCTCAACCTAAAACTTCTCTACCAAATAAAACCCTTCAACCCTCCCAAAGACCTCAAACAGGCAACTCAATCCCTGGTGTTGTCCAGGTTGGACTACAGGAACGCAACCCTCGCAGGCACAGCAAAAGCCCACCTTGCTCCCCTCGGATCAACTCTTAATGCAGCAGCCAGGATGGTCACCGGAGTAAAGAAATATGAACACATCTCCCCTGCTTTCAGAGAGCTAAAATGGCTCCCAATTGAAATGCGTGCCAACTTCAGAACTGCCTGTCTCACACACAAAGCTCTGCACACTGGGAAACCTGCCTACCTGGCTGCCAAACTCAATAAGGCCGGCCAGACAAAAACCCTCAGGAGTACTAACACTCTACTTCTCATTCCCCCGAAAACTCGCAAGCATAAAACTCTATCACGCTCCTTCTCTGGAAACACTCCCAAAAACTGGATTTCCATTCTAGTCCATATCAGGACCATCCCCTTCTTCTTAAAATTCAAAAGTTAGCTCAAAGACCTCTTCCTCAACCGTTCTCTCCAGAATGGTTAACTGCCCCCTAACGGAGAATCACGCACACCGCAGCATTTAGCAACGTGGATAATGAAGGCTTCCACACTACCTACCTCTCGACGTGCTCCTCTTTCCTCCCTCCTTGAACTGGACTCGTTGAGACTCATTGTTTAATAATGTTTTACTGTGTGTACGACTGCCAAACTATGTGTTCAATTTCTCAACTATAAATGTTGTAAAGCGCTCCAAAACCTCTGGGTCTGGCAAGCGCTATATAGAACTCTTTTAAATAAATAAATACATTTACGTTATTCCTCTCTCTGTATGTGCATGCACTCCACCGTATAGAATTACATTTCTTCTTCTAATGGCAGACAAAAAAAGAGGCTACATAATAACAGACAAAAGGGTGTGACAATAGTTGAAGATAATAAAATGCTGGACGACATTGATTAAAATGAATATTTCGCATGAGCAGTAAAATATATCTTTTCCTTTCATCCGCATATAAATCACAAAAGAATAAGACACGGAGGGCATTCTGAGAGGATTGACCATCACATGGACAAAGTCGCAGTGCAATGATAGAATGTGTATTGGCAGGCTAATCTAGCATTAGATGGATATATTGCATCCAAAATCGTAACAGTGCATATCTGTGCTGGAGTTTAGAAACTAATGTTAGATATAAAGACACATTGTTATCTATACTCGGCATTAGAAGGTACTGCTTAACCATGCACTTGTTTCGATTCCTCTCCCATCTATCTCTACTCAATCTATCCAATAGTTTAACTTTCAGTTCTGCTCTTGAAAATGTCATGCATAATTTAGGATCTTTAAACAGTTTTCCGTAGGCAATAGCTTCTAAGTTGGACTCAGTATATTTTAACCAACATATTTTAGGTGCCCCATCAAATTTCAGGCAGTCTTTTACAATATCCCTAGTTAAATTGAACGTTTCTTTTTTCCAGATTGAGTGCCACAATAAAATTGGTGCAATACAGATCTGATCCATGATATAGGGAAGTTAAATTTGCAGTGGCAATTATGAGAGTAACAGGTTTGCGGAAGAGAACCTAGTCTCCTCAGAAAACTGTTCTCTAAAATGTGGATTTTCGATGTATTAGTCAAACTCCATATAGCTGCCCCGTATGTTGCGACTGACACAACCTTTGCCTGATAGATCTTTTTTATAGTATCAATTGGTTTCGAACCATGTTCTTTTACAAAGCTGAAGAGCCCTCCAATGGTCTTTTACATTTGCAGCCCCTATTGACAACCATGCTTTGCCAGATACTTTCCCTATCAAATATGACCCCAAGTGGTTAAAAGTGTCCACCGCCTCAAGCTTACGCCCTTCTAGATGCATTTTGGGATATTTCTTAAGCTTTTGACCTGTTACAAGAACAAAGGACTTTGATTCATTAACTTTAAGGGCTAGGTTCCCCGTAAAATTTGTGTACTCCCCTTTGAGTCTTTGGAGTGCATTCCCGTACGTGCTAGCAGCACTGCATCGTCTGCATAGAGCAGATGGAGAATAAGGGATGAATTAAGAGGCAACGTCCTTAGTAGATCTCTCCAAAGTCTTCTCTATAGCGTTAGTGTATAGAGCAAATAAAAAAGGGCGTGAATTCATCCCCGTCTCACTACACTGGTGATATTAAAATGGCTCGTACACTCGCCCTCTCTGCCATACCTGACGCAGGCTGTAGGATCAGCGTACATTCCACGGATAAAATTAATAATGGTAATGTCGGTTCCCATTCTTCAATATTTCTCCACGGCTTGGATTGGCCTACACAGTCGACGCGGCCGACCGGTCCATAAAAGCCATGTACAAGTGGCCAAACTTAGCCTTCGTGTATTTCGCAATAATCAAATTTAAATTTAAACACTCATCGATTGTTACCTTTCCTTTTCTAAAGCCATATTGCAAGAGTATTATAATATTCCTTTCGGGGCCTATCCCTCCAATCTATTCAAAAGTAGCCAGCCATTAATTTGGCTGGGCTATCTAATAAAGAGATTGGTCAGTTGTTTTTTGGGTAGCCTTGTCCCCTTTTTTAAAAATGAGTATGATGTATGTCTTTTTCCAAGAGGGTAATACACCCGTCTGTGCTAAATCGCTAAAAACGTTAGTAAGGAGCCCAAAATTCCTGATTATCCAAGAAAAAAATCCATAGGGACACCACCTGGTCCTGGTGCTTTGAATCTTCTGCACGGTTTCAGGGAATAATTAATTTTTTCCAGAGTGAATGGTGAGAGACCTCAAAAGGAAGACACCGGTAAGTCTATGGGCGGAGTGGGTGCCTCTCCAGATTTCCCAAATACTGCTTCGAAGTGGGCTACCCAGGCAACCTTTGGTGACATGGGTATCTAAGTTGTGTCTTCTTTTAGAAAGGGGGCTTTAACTTTACGCTAAAAACTCTTTACTATCATGCATTACTACTGCACTTAGTAATTCCTCCCATGCCTCCTCTCTCAGTGCCCTCAATCTTGCTAATCTCGCAGATTTATATGACTGGCGGAGAGACCTTACCAGAGTGGTGTCTAGTGGGATTGATTGTAAAGCCACGTGGAATGAACTTGGGGCTTTAGAGCAAGCATCATCAAACCACTTTACCTTCCTTTGCTTGTTATGCTTTTTTGGGCGAAACAAATTCTCTTTAATTTCAGCTAAAATATGAATAAAAGCTAATGGTATTGTTATATCAGTTGAATTTAAGTCTAGGAACTCATCTATTTCTTGGCTCATTTTGCGCAAAACACCCCCAGTACATTTTTGGGTATTAACTTTTCCCCATTTTAAAGTGACCCCGATTTTCCTTCCAATGGAAGGTCTAAGTAAAGGATTCTGAATGGGTTTCAGTCTTTGGCCGCACTGCATGTAGCTAGTAATTGCCGTATGGTCACTAAAGGCGTCAAAAGTTGTTTTTATATGGGAGAAGTGCGCTCTAATCGATTCAGGGACCAGTATATAATCGAGTACTGAGCAATAAGACCCGGAAGAAAACATAGGATCTAACTGGCCCGAGCTATCGTTCCAGGGGTTGATAATTTCAAGGTTAAGGGTTATTAGGAGACTATTCTGACTATCTCCATACTTTTTATGTTGGAAATTAGGTGGACACTCCCAATTATTATCAATCTTATCATAGACAGTGGTAGCCATCCACGTGCAGTTACGGGAATTAAAGACACCCATCCAGACAATATCGAGATATTTTTAATGAGAATTCATAAGCAAAGTAATTTCCCCTTTCAGGGATGTAGTACTGTCGCCATATTAGCTGCGAAATTATTATAATAAAAATTAATGATAATCCAGTCACACCTTTTATGCTCCTACTGCGCCTCACATAATAGTAAATGGCAATGGGGAGAGGTAGCTACAAACTTTTTTTATTTTAAGCCCCACTACTTTGGACACTGGTACAGGATCTCCTCTCCTTCAGAAAGAAACTAAAAACATGGGGCCATATTATCAAGAAAGGGCAATACATTATCGCCGCTTTTATCAGCAGGAAACTGCCGGTAAAGCGGCGATAATGGGCTTGATAATATGCCCTTGTGAATTCCCATAGAAGCCCAGGTTAACACCATCAGGTATCATCAGGTCTAACCAGACAGGATTAGCTCTTTCTGGTTATAGCCCGCTATGTTCCAAAACATAATTTTTAGGGAGTTTATATTGTCTTCTACATTTGCCTCAATAATGAGGATCTCTACATCAAGCTGGCTTTTTGGGTTGTTGTTGTTTAGTCAATCACACGCTTTCAGGCCTCGCAGTGGTGCAAATCTATTACTGAGAGGTAGCACAGGGTTAATTTGAGCAAAAGAGTGTTTTGGAAAAGTACTGATGTTGTTTACCCCTCCAATTATTTTCTTTGAGGGCCCACACATATTACTCTTCTTGCCATGATTAGATGTTGATAAATATTGATCCCACCAGTATAGAATCTAGAGATGCAATGTAGGACCGTATACATTAGTTGCTCTGTTGTTTCCGATTGGTTAAATTTCAAAGTCAGAATATTTGCTAGAATTACTACAAAGGGGCTTGCAGCCAGGGGAGGTCCAAAGTCTCTCCATGTTTGGGCGGGGGGATTCGCTGAGGGATTGTATGCCCATGTTCAGTGCTGGTACCTACATCTCCTGGTTCGTTATTTCGAATGAAGGCAACATCCATACCCACCCGTCCCTGTCTACTCTCTCGGCACCCCTCTTCTGTTACAGATGTATAGTTAAATGTTGATGGATTAAGTAAAGGGTAGGGAGTTAGTAGTATCTCTCCCCTCTGTCGCAAAGTCTGTTGATTGAGCACTCTGGTATTCAGCTCGGGGTACAGCCACATATGGAAATTGAATTGCTTGCGCAGTTGAGACGGGGGAAACAGAAGGTAGCGAGCGGGAGCTTGAAGTAACATGTATGCATTCGAATACCCTTCCCCTGGACCAGTACCAGTATCCCTCTTAGTGAGCAATTCAACTCTCTTCTATTTTGATTAGTCTAGCTTTGATTGGCTGAAAATAAATGGAGGCAATTTGTTGTAATTTTCTTTTTTAACAGGTTCACATTAGAATGGGGTAACGCAGGCCCAGAAGTGGTAGGTATGCTATGGGCCATGCGTTATCCGAATTATTGTAGCCATTAGAGTTCACTGGGTTAGTAATTTTAGCAGATTTGGCCAGGATTTGTATTTTAGCCCTTCCATGTTTAGTTTTGTTTGGCAGGTCTGACTCTAGCGACAAATCATTGGCACAGGTTCTGGCAGAGCATGGAGAGGCCAAAGTATGGAGGACAATTTTACCATTTGACAAAGGCGATAAAGCAGCTGGTTCATTTGTTATCAAGGTGGTTCTTACCTCTTCTAAAGAGAGGCGCCACTCAGTAAGCTCTGTCTCTTTTGAGAGCACGTCCGCTGCTCTTGGCAAGAAAGAGTCCAGGGATTTGGTTATCCCCTATGGTTTTTGTCTTCCTTCTTGGCATACCCCGTCTCAGTATACTCCTTGGGATTGATGAAACAATTCCTCTTATAAAAAGTGATATCCGCTTAGATTACAAGTCAAGGGGGTGGTCCAATCCAGTCTCTTCCGGGCTATTATGGGCTAAGACGGGCTGAGCCCGGGCATGCCCCGCACCTTTCCAGGGTTGCAGGATACCCGACTTGATTTTATAGCGCTCCAGTGCGTGTGCACGTCATCACGGCCCCCTCCTGCGGGCCGGCAATGGAAGAATCAGCTGCAGGCAAGTGAAAGAGGCTATACTTTGTGGTATGCTGACAGCTCTGATTAGCTCTGCAAATCCCTTCATTGGGTGGGTCGTTTGTTAGGTCTCGCCTAAGCAATCCCGTTAGGGATGCTGGCGAGATTATAGTAAGGCTTTCAAAAGTGTACCCAAACTGTGGATCGGGTACAGTGTATGTGAGTCGGGCGCATGCACATTGCACACCATCAGCATCAGACTTCAAAGGAAGCCGCTCCCCCGCCCCGCCACCCACTGCCGCTCCCCCGCCCCCACCACTCTGTCAAGGCTGCTGGCTCCTCGAGGTCGGAACGATGCTCAAAGGGGGTCCACCTCCTGACGTCCCTGCACTCTGACTATCTAAAACATCCAGAGCACAAAGGCAATATAGCGAGGGATAGGTAGGGGTAGGAGCAGCAGGGATAGGGAAACCTGTAACAAAAGAGGACATACGTTAATACACACTTCCTACTCTCTTGTACTGTTAATATGGGTTTAAACAGTACCTGATATTTGCTCAGGAGATGAACCCTTCCCTTTCTGAGATTCTTCTCTCATCTGCTGCCTGATTGATCAAATAACCACGCTTACAGGTTCCCAATAGAAAGAACGGGTACTACAATCTCTCAGTTCTCCGAGAATATAAACGTCTTCCTTTCTCAATCATCTCCAAAGGTTATGTACAATAATAGCCAGTCATCCGCTACCTCCCTGGTTGGCCTCGAGCGTAGCTCCGCCCTTAGACGTCTGGCAAACAAAATGGCAAGAATAAAGAAAACAAGATTGCCTTACCGGCAGGTCCGAGGCTACCGAGGATTGTATCTCTGCTTCTCCGCAATAGTTATTGCTGCAAGCTTCCAAACTCAGAGAACTATCCGAGAGTCCCAGAAGGGTGCAATCCTGATTCTCCCGACTCTCAGTTCCCTAGATCTAACAACAATTACAAGCAGACTGCCTGATGTGGTCTGGGAGGGGGCAATCCTGCGTCTCCCGACCGAATCTCAAGCCAACAAATATGAATCCCCAAAGCAAATACCCAGGGTAACACTCAGCCGAGTGTTAGATGCATTCTTCACTCGTGAGGACGCGAAGGGGGAAATCCAGCTTCTCCTAGCGACTCACAAGAAATGCAGTAGCTATACCAGCCGTTACAGCTTCAGGCCAAATGGCTCCTTTGAGCACTCCAGAAACTACACTTCGCAGCCGCGAAGCGTACACCATGAACACACGCGGCACAACAAGGAACTCCGCTGCGGCTCCGCAGGAACAGGGCGTCCGCTACCAGCGAACTCCATGGGACAAATCACGTGCAAGATCCACTGCCTCTCCACAAACCATATGTCTTCCAGTCCATTCCCTTATCGCTAGGCAGTATGGGAGATGTAGTCCTCCCTAAATTATACCTTCGGCAGGCACATTCGACGGTTCCTGACAGTATGCCCCCCTTTCCTGTGCCTCCTAGCGTCCAGCTTATGAGGGTTACGGGCGTATGCGGATCAATCTCGGGGCGTGGACTTCCTCACTCGGTTCCCACGAGTCATCCTCCGGCTGGTACCCTTTCCAGGAGATCAAGAAACACAGCTTTCCTTGGCGAAACCTGGAATGCTGTATGCGACGTACCTCTTATTCCTGTTGATCACCCCTCTGGATAGGCGGAGCGGCCTTGCGCCGCGCTGAACCGGCGGGCTTCAGTAAACTGCAGTGGAACACCGGATGTATTCTCATGGAGGCAGGCAACTTCAGCTTATACGCCACCGGATTGATTTTTCGAGGTATGACGTAGGGACCGATGAAACGCGGATGAAAGATGCTACGGTAACGTAAACGGATATTCTTCCTAGACAGCCAGACCTTGTCTCCCACTTCATACTCAGGGCCCTCCTGTCGGTGTTTATCGGCCCATTTTTTGTACGCAGTCTTGGCGTGGCCCAACGATTTACGGATACGCTTATGTGTTGTCAAAAGAGCCTTCATGTGTGCGGCCGCCGTAGGATGATTCTGCATTTCTCCTGGTACCGTCAATGGCAGAGTGTTCGCATGAAAACCTGCGTTTGCTTTAAACGGTGTTTCTCCTATCGAACTATGCCAAGCATTGTTATAGGACAGTTCCGCAAGCCATAGCATAGAGACCCAGGATTGACTAGCCTCCTCTGAATAACACCGCAGGTATTGCTTGAGCGTTTGGTTAAGACACTCGGTCTGATCGTCGATCTGTGGATGGAAGCTGGTGGATAGGGCGTCATCCACCCAAAGATCCTTGCACCACATGTGCCAAAACCGTGCCACAAACTGCAGCCCCCGATCCGAGATGATCACCCTTGGAATGCCGTGGATCCGTACCATAATAGCTGGGCTGTTTGACTGGCCGTTGGCAGATTCTTACAAGAGATGAAATGTCCCATTTTTGTTAAGCTATCCACCACTACCATAATGGCGTTGCACCCTTGATCTGTTGGAAGGCCAACGACGAAGTCCATGCTAATTGTATGCCAGGGACGAGATGGAGTGGGTAGAGGCATGAGTTTTCCTTGACTCTTAGAGTGATCCCCTTTTGCCCAGGCACAGGTGTCACATTGTTTTATCCAGCTCTCCACATCTTTAGTCATGGTCTCCCACCAGAAAAGACGCTTTGCTAGATGCAGCGTTTTTTTGTTTCCTGGGTGTCCCGCAAGTACGTCATTATGGCACCAATTAAAGGCCTTCAATCTCAGTTCTTGTGTGGGAAGATATAATTTCCTGTCATGCAATGGTATACCGTGTTTAATACTTCGGAGTCTGTTCCTGTCCGCCCACACCTGCCACTGAGCCTGACTCCGTTCTCCCTGGACATGTTCGATGAACCGTTCAGCGGTAAGCATGCACACCACTTTCTCCGGGGCAATAATGGCTCGTTGCACCTCCTGGGATTCAAGCGCTTCACCCCTTGCCGGGAGAGGGAATCAGCCTTCCTGTTCTCTGATCCTGGACGGAAAGTTACAAAGAAATTGTATTCCGCAAAGAATAACATCCACCTCATCTGACGGTGGGAGAGGTGTCGTGTGGTCTTCATAAACTGCAAGTTCCTGTGATCAGAATACACAGTGATTGGGTGTTGTGTTCCCTACAGGTAATGCCTCCACTCCTGGAACGCCCGTTTTATAGCTAGCAGTTCTTTTTCAGAGATAGTATGATTGGTCTCTGCGGAGTTTAGTTTTTTGGACAGAAATGCAACAGGATGCAATTGTCCCGTTTCCTTGTCTCTCTGTGATAAGCCGGCCCCCACCGCCGAATCGGACGCATCCGCTTCCAACACAAACGGTAGTTCCAAATGAGGGTGTTTCAGGATTGAGGCAGTAACAAACGCCCGTTTCAAACGCTCAAAAGCCTCCATGGCGTCAGGATTCCATCTGAAAGGCACCCCTTTCCTCAATAGTTTAGTTATAGGTGCAGCCAACAAGGGGAACTGAGAGATGAACCGTCTATAATAGTTAGCGAAACCAAGGAAACACAGCACCTCTTTCACGCTTGTAGGTACCAGCCACGATCGTACTGCTTCTATCTTTCTTTCAGCCATACAGAAACCCTTCGGAGTCAATATAACCCTGAGAAACTCTACTGTTTCTACGCTGAACTCTCACTTGCTGAGTTTACAATAGAGACTGTTCCCCAACAGTTTCTTCAGAATCAGGATGACATGGCTGACGTGTTGGGCCCAGGAGACAGAATAGACCAGGATGTCACCGATGTATACTATGACAAACTGGTCTATGTACTCTTTCAGCACGTCGTTGAGGAAATACTGGAATGACGCCGGGGCGTTATACAACCCGAACGGCATTACCAGATATTCGAAGAGACCGTATCGGGTTTTGAATGCAGTCTTCCACTCATCCCCCTCGCGGATTCTGACCAAGTGATAGGCGCCACGGAGGTCCAACCGTGTGTATATCACATCCTCCCTCACCTGATCCAACAATACGGGGATGAGTGGAAGTGGGTAACGATTCCGAATGGTCTGCTTGTTCAGTTGGCGATAGTCAATACACTTTCTCACCTCCCCATTGGCTTTTGACGTGAAAAACAGGGGCGAGGCCGCTGGGGATCTGGATGGTCAGATAAACCCGATAGGGCTAAAATGCGTCAGATATTCCTGTAGATATTTAGTTTCTGGGTCTGATAACGCATATACTCTACAGGCGGGGACTATAGCTCCATCGATCAGATCTATGCGACAGTCGTACTCCCGATGGGGAGGGAGTACTTCTGCCTTGATCTCGCTGAACACTTCTCGATACTTTTCGTAGGCCATGGGCAGGATTGTATCTTTTTCGACTGCAGTGGCAAGGTGCAAGACCCGAGCCAATGCTAGCGTGTGTGATGGAGGTGTGCTGTTGCAGGTATCCTGGCACTCGTCAGAAACAAAACTCACGGTTTTTGTCCTCCAATAAATTGAAGGGGTTGTGTCATTCTAACCAGGGTATCCCCAAGATGATCTCATATTGGGGAGCCTCTATTATGTTTAGCACAATACTTTCCACATGTTTTACCATGCTGCCTTCTAGGATCAACACCACTTCTTCCGTGCGTTTGGTTATGGGACCAGATTTCAGTGGGGTACCGTCCACCGCCAATACCGTCCCTGGATTTGTGTTTGGTACTCATCCCAAACTCAAACGACGCACCAATCCCTCGTCTACGAAATTCCCGGTAGCCCATGAATCTATCATGCTCCACACTGAATGCTGTTGCTGTTTAGTTTGCAACAAAGTGGATAATAAAATGTGAGTGACTGCTGGTTTAACTTCGGTAGTCGCTAAGGATGTTAGCCTCCATTCTTTGTCCTCCAACCCTTTACTGACTATTCCAGTCTCTTCAGTTTTGCCTAGCTCTCCGGAGGTAAGTGCTACCTTTTTTCCTGTAAAGAATGACTTAGGTTTTATCGGTTTCACAGGACACTCCTTGACGTAGTGCCCTCTCTTCCCGCAGTACATACAGAGCCCCTGTGTACGATGGTTCTCTCTTTCTGCCCTTGACAACGGTGCTCGTATCGCACCCACATCCATAGGTTCGGAGCGCTGTCTCTCGCTACTGTAGTCGGTTGAAGCATCTGCCCCATGCTCCCTGACTTTCTATCGTGTTTCCGATGATCATCTCCTCTCTCCGTTAAACGATGGTCGAGTCAGAGGGTGAGATTGATCAGATCGACACAAGTCGTAGGTTGGGGGTCGATCTGAGCAAGCACATCCTTCAAGTCGTCAGACAGCCCTTGATAGTACAAAGCCATCCTTTTTTCTTCCGGCCAGGCTGTTTCAGCCACCAATCGGTTGAAGGTGGTCATGTATGTAACCAGATCTTTTCTTCCTTGACGAAGCTGCAAGAGCGCCCGGTCTGCGCTGAGAGTGGTCGCTCTTCGGTCGAATACCCTCTCGAATTCCTTACGGAAAGCGGACCAGTCATTAAGGATAGGATCGTCGTTCCTGACGAACGGCACTGTCCAATTGGCAGCATCCCCTGAGAAATAAGAAATGGCAAATGCCACCCGAGACATATTCGTGGGGAATGAGGCAGGCCTGCATGAGAAATGGAGAGTGACCTGTGTCAGGAAAGCCTGTATTTTCTGTGGATCCCCCGAATATCTTTCTGGGCTGGCCAATGGTATAGGGGGAGGGACTGTCACCTGAATCTGACGAGCCCCTGCTGACGCATCAAACGGATTTCCCTATTGCTGGTCTAATCTTTCCCGTAATGCTGCGGTCTCTGTTTTTGACGTAGCCAGTTCCTGCTGTACTAGCATCAGGGCCAGGAGCACGTCATCCATCGTGGCCATGTTTGAGGATCCTTCCGACCGGGAGGAGAATAGTACGTGGGCACGTGATTCTGTCACGGCTGATGGCTCCTCGAGGTCGGAACGATGCTCAAAGGGGGTCCACCTCTTGACGTCCCTGCACTCTGACTATCTAAAACATCCAGAGCACAAAGGCAGTCAAGCGAGGGATAGGTAGGGGTAGGAGCAGCAGGGATAGGGAAACCTGTAAAAAAAGAGGACATACGTTAATACACACTCCTTCTCTTCCTACTCTCTTGTACTGTTAATCTGGGTTTAAACAGTACCTGATATTTGCTCAGGAGATGAACCCTTTCCTTTCTGAGATTCTTCTCTCATCTGCTGCCTGATTGATCAAATAACCACGCTTACAGGTTCCCAATAGAAAGAACGGGTACTACAATCTCTCAGTTCTCCGAGAATATAAACGTCTTCCTTTCTCAATCAGCTCCAAAGGTTATGTACAATAATAGCCAGTCATCCGCTACCTCCCTGGATGGCCTCGAGAGTAGCTCCCCCTTAGACGTCTGGCAAACAAAATGGCAAGAATACAGAAAGCAAGATTGCCTTACCGGTAGGTCCGAGGCTACCGAGGATTGTTTAGCTGCTTCTCCGCAATAGGTATTGCTGCAAGCATCCAAACTCAGAGAACTATCCGAGAGTCCCAGAAGGGTGCAATCCTGCGTCTCCTGACTCTCAGTTCCCTAGATCTAACAACAATTACAAGCAGACTGCCTGATGTGGTCTGGGAGGGGGCTATCCTGCGTCTCCCGACCGAATCTCAAGCCAACAAATATGAATCCCCAAAGCAAATACCCAGGGTAACACTCAGCCGAGTGTTAGATACATTCGTCACTCGTGAGGACGCAGAGGGGGAAATCCAGCGTCTCCTAGCGCCTCACAAGAAACACAGTAGCTATACCAGCCGGTACAGCTTCAGGTGAAATGGCTCCTTTGAGCACTCCTCCAGAAACTACACTTCGCAGCCACGAAGCGTACACCACGAACACACGCGGCACAACAAGGAACTCCGCTGCGGCTCCGCGGGAACAGGGCGTCGCTACCAGCGAACTCCATGGGACAAATCACCTGCAAGATCCACTGCCTCTCCACAAACCATATGTCTTCCCAGTCCGTCCCCTTACCGCTAGGCAGTATGGGAGATGTAGTCCTCCTTAAATTATACCTTCGGCAGGCACATTCGACGGTTCCTGACACACGCAATGCCGAGAGCTTGTTTCTTCTGCTCACACCATTTGGCAGCCTGTCATTGCTTTTTTGGACAAATAAACAATTATATTATTACTATATTAAGATTTATCTTAGCAATGTCACTCTGTCACCCACACTTTCTTGTTTGCACGGTTCTCTGCTAATTCGAGCCTTACTTCTGTTAATAATTATCCCAGCCACAGATCTTATGGCCACACATACGGTCCTCTTAAAGAAACAGAAAGACCTAGAGCAACAGACCTTACAAATATTCAAAATGAATTACTAATACTGGCCCCACTTAGGTAACACACAAAGCAAACGGATTTCAGTCCTGACATTTAAATTGAAGCTTTTATAACCAACGTCATTCGCACTCATGTTATTTGCTTTTCCAATCGAGGAAACAGAAATTCCCCCAATACTGCAGTTTGATTTTTGAAGGGCAACCAGAGTCGGTCAACTTTTCTACTAACAGATCATACCTGTTTATCGTTGTGCCAAGAAAGAATAAAAACCTGCTGCAGTAAACAGTGCATTACAAATAATATTAGTACCTTTCTTCCACAGTGCACGATTAAGCAAGCGTGTGCGAGTTCAGATCCAGCGTTTGTATGTTTTAGATGTAGATTTACTGCCTCACATCCAGCTCCTGACAATTGTATAGATCACATCACCCACAGGCATATTGGTGCCCCCACACAGTTACATCCCGTAGCATGCCTGGCGTGCACACAAAACCAATGATAAATACATCAATCCCATGAAAGGGAAGCCAAACAACAATTAATCGCGGCAACAATTGTTTAGTTTGAAACAATCGGGCTGAATTTAAGGGAAGCTGCAGTCCGGGTCATTAGGCAAAGCTGGGTAGATCATGCATGTTACGCAGCAGCTACAGAGATGGACAAAGATGAGAACACGGCGTCCTCTAGCGGGCGACGTGTTAACAATTTAGATGCGCACAACACTCACGTACATTTTATGAACAGAAAGAGACACTTGTAAAAGTGTGCCAGTGTGTTGCAAACCACGCAAAAGGTGTGATGGGCACAGTCATATTAACCGAACAATGCCACCCAGTACTTCTGTTGTAAATGAATGCTTCGAGGCGCTATATGAAACAATGGTACCAGACACTTTGTGCGCGCGGTCTGCCTCTGCTGCCACTTCAGCTCACCAGGCTGCACACCCCCTCACTCTCCATATGCTCGCTCGCCTTTCCTTTGATCTCTGCTGCGAGTTCTCACAGGCTCTGCTCCCCCGCATCAGACTTAAAAGGAATGCGCTCCCCCGCCCCCGCCACAGCAATGTAGAGAGCTTGTTTAGTTTCATTTTTTTCCGGTGCCGCTTGTTTACTTAGCTGGGAGCTTCGCTCGTGCCTTTGCAGAATCGAAACTTTCAAGGCAGTGGCCCGAGCTTGTCTTGTTTAACATGCATTCAGGTATCAGAATTATGCTGGAATTTCAACTGATTTCTTACATTGCTGCAGTTTTCTCACTTAAAGCAGTTTCAGTCCGCAGCACGTTTTAGTACAATTCGGGGGCTGACTTCTAAAACAGTGAAAACAACCCCCCCAAGATTTGCACTCCCCTATTTCAGCCCCATTCTCGTGGTGAATACTGCATAAATAAAGCTTGTAGGATTTATCGACGCTGCCCTGGGAACGTCCCAGAGAAGGCACATTGTCACTGTGCTGTTCGGCATCAGAACGCACAGCTCGCAAACCTCACAGCCCGGGAGGCTACCAAGCATGATGTAGCATTTAAATACAACGTGTGACGTAGTTAAAAGATGCATACTCGTTATAGTGATGCAACAGTACTGAATGCCAAAACCTATAATCATGCAAGGTTCTTGGATCCATAGGTATGCTATTTGTTTTTTTCAACTGTCTTTTTATAATGCTGATTCAAAATGCTACAGTGAATGAGTTACCTTACATCATGAGCATTCAGTGCTTATTAGAGGCATTCATTTCAACGAACATCGCCAGTGCCAGGTGGTGCTCATCTGGAAAGTAATGATAAAAAAAGTAGCCCAAAGTCAGCACACGGACTTGAGGGCTGTTCGGCAAACACACACAATCCTACGGTCCGAGAATCGATACTTGCGCGTATTCCATTTGGCATTCAAAAACATGACTTGCCCAACATGTTCGCTATCGATACAGTAATGAATGTTTCGCCTCATTAGTGCGTGAATCGAGGCTGGAGCTAGTATTTGTACCTTACATCTCCTAAAACATGATATTACCGACGTTCGTCAGTCGCCAGGCAGAATGGAGGGCTTTATGTGCTTGTGTGTGTGTGTTAGGGGAGGGTGGGGAAGGGACATAATTGCCCTGCGTGTGGTTAGTGTCTACTCTGGTCTGTTTTACTACGGGGGCCTTGTGCTGCATGGACACCCTCAGGGCAAGCTCGCCAGACACCTGGATTTGGGGTTGGGTCGGTGCTGCCAGACACCCCTGGCTCCTCTTAGTTGCACATATTTCACTTAACGCAGGATGATTCCTTGACACACACTTCCTTGTTAATCTTTTTTTTCCTCCGCCATTTTGTCCTCTCATTTTCATTTAACCTGATCTATATCTGTTCTCTGGCTTCAGCCACCCATCCTCTCTCTATAATCCTTTTCGGTCCAGGTCTCATGAACTCTCCTTTCATATTTTCTCCTCTGATATCTTTCTCTCCCCATGTTCCCCTCTTCGCCTCCCCTTTCACAGGCTCGCAGTCAAGAATCAAAATTATGTTTAGGGATGGTTCCACTGCTCAGCAGTGAGCATTTCATTTAACACACTGAGCCATCCTGCTACCAGAATCGTTTTGGAAGGCACGATATGGTTAGATGTCAAAGAACAGAACGCAACTTCCGTTTTTGTTTTACTGGTGAACGTTTGTACTCGAAGAAATATGTTGAAAAAAAACTAGTTTTTTTAAGATGGGGAAAATTAGGTTTTTATGCGCTCTTGTAATTTATGAGAATCTTGTTGCAAAAAGTACATTGTAAAACACAGATCCAGGCAGTTACATTTTTTTTTACAGAAATTCAGTTTGCAACATTCTTTGTGTACATCTCCTATTCATTTAATTATTTACCACCACCACAACCACATCCACCACCACTACGTCCACCACCACTACGTCCACCACCACCATGTGCAACACCACCACGTCCACCACCACCACGTCCACCACCACTACCACCACCATGTCCACCACAACCACCACCACCATGGCCACCACCACGTCCACCACCACCACCACGTCCACAACCACCACGTCCACAACCACCATGACCACCACCACACCCACCACCACCACCACGTCCACCACATCCACCACCACCACATCCACCACCACCATGTCCACCACCAACACCACCACCACATCCACCACCACTACCACCACCATGTCCACCACCACCATGTCCACCACCACCACATCAACCACCACCACGTCCACCACCACCACGTCCACAACCACAACCACCACGTCCACAACCACCACGTCCACAACCACCTCCTCCACCACCACCACCACGTCCACCACCACCACGTCCATCATCACCACGTCCACCACCACGTCCAGCACCACTACCACACCACGTCCACCATGTCCACCACCACCATGTCCATCACCACCACGTCCACTACCACCACGTCCATCACCACCATGTCCACAACCACCACGTCCACCACCACCATGTCCACCACCACACCCACCACCACTATGTCCACCACTACTACGTCCACCACCACTAGGTCCACCACCACCACCATGTCCACCACCATGTCCACCACCACCACCACGTCCACCACCACATCCACCATCACGTCCACCACCACTACCACCACGTCCACCACCACCATGTCCACCACCACATCCACCACCACCATGTCCACAACCACCACCTCCACCAAGTCCACCACCACCACATCTACCACCACTGCGTCCACCACCACCAGGTCCACCACCAACACCACCACATCCACCACCACACATGTCTGCTTATAACAAGCATTTGCAATGCAATAGGTCTCGCATTACTGAATGTTTGAGCTATTGGTGTTGCATTATTATTAGCAATGCCAATAGCTCACACTTTAATAATGTGAGACCTATTGCCTCTATCACCCTCATTCTATCTATCGCCCTCACTCTATCTATCTATCGCCCTCACTCTATCGCCCTCACTCTATCTATCACCCTCACTCTATCGCCCTCACTCCATCTATCGCCCTCACTACATCTATCGCCCTCACTCTATCTATTGGCCCTCACTCTATCTATCTGTTGCCCTCGCTCTATCTATCGCCCTCACTCTATCTATCTATCGCCCTCACTCTATCTATCTATCGCCCTCACTCTATATATCGCCCTCACTCTATCTATCTATCTATCTATCTATCTATCTATCTATCTATCTATCTATCTATCTATCTATCTATCTATCTATCTATCTATCTATCTATCGCCCTCACTCTATCTATCTATCTATCTATCTATCTATCTATCTATCTATCTATCTATCTATCTATCTATCTATCTATCTATCTATCTATCTATCTATCTAACTATCTATCTATCTATCTATCGCCCTCACTCTATCTATCTGTCTATCTATCGCCCTCACTCTATCTGTCTATCTATCTATCGCACTCACTCTATCTATCGCCCTCACTCTATCTATCTGTCTATCTATCGCCCTCACTCTATCTATCTGTCTATTTATCTATCGCACTCACTCTATCTATTGCCCTCACTCTATCTATCTATCTATCTATCTATCTATCTATCTATCTATCTATCTATCTATCTATCTATCTATCTATCTATCTATCTATCTATCTATCTATCGCCCTCACTCTATCTATCTGTCTATCTATCTATTGCCCTCACTCTATCTATCTGTCTATCTATCTATCGCACTCCCTCTATCTATCTATCGCATCACCACAGCATCACTCAGCACCACCACAGCATCACTCAGCACCACTCAGCACCACCACAGCATCACTCAGGGGCACCACAACATCACTATGCGCTACCACAGCATCACTGAACGCCACATCATCACTCGTCGCCACCACAACATCACTCAGAGCCGCCACAGCATCAATCTGTGCCACCATTCAACAACAACTGGTTCAAATATGTTCTTTCAATGTTTCAAGCTTTATTACAAATGTCACAAAAAGATGTTAATATTTTACTTCTGTTCTTGGATTTTCGTCACAATAAAATACACTGAACATAATCTTCACAAAAGTTATTTACAAAAGTTTAAGCTATTGCCATTATAAATTACAATTACTTTTATTTAGGTATTATTAAAAAAAATTAAAAGCCATTGTTATTTGTAATATCAATACATCTAAGTCACGTAAATACAACACATATTGCATTACAAATGCTATAGGTGTCACATTTGCGAAAGTTATAACTATTGGCATTGTAAATGACAAAGCTAATAATTTTGCTATTTTCAAAACCAACACATAAATAAAAAATGTGTCATTTACAATACCAATAGCTCAAACGTTCCTAATGCGAGACCTATTGCATTGCAAATGCTTGTCTTCAATGTTATTAATCTATGCTGATGGTGGCATGGGGATGTCCGCTCCGAAAAATAATGTACTTGGGAGAAGTCCACCAATGCGTGTGTAAAATGAATACTGGCAGACCTTGAATTTTCCTAAATTTAAGTAGGATAAAACGGAAGTGCTGTGCTACAAATAAGATCACTCGCATACTGCCGCTAGACTTCTGGCTGCCCAATGCCAATTTTCCACAGACAGGGGCAGTCGGGGACCTTGGTCTCTTTTTTTAAAATAGTGCTCTGTCCTTGCCAGCACACGTGAACAAGCTGGCATCTAACATGTCTCATTACTTAAAGTGTAACCAGAAGATATTACCCCTACTCCTGGTGGGAAATATAGACCTCTGACTGTTCAAGCAACCATACTTAGTTACACTCCGGTAACTCTTTGTTGTTGGGAGCCTCAGATTCACTGATAAAATGGCTTTCATGTATACAGAATGCAGCAGTCCATTTGGCTTTGTCACTTCCACAAAATTCATCAGCCTCTTCTGCACTAAAAATATTGAACTGGTTACTGGTAGCTAAGGGGATTCTTTTTAAACTTCTATGTATTGTTCACAGGGCTGTTCACGAAACAGGACATGTCTATCTGCGGAACAAGCTCAGAAAGTATCAACTTGGTCAACTGTTAAGTTTGGCAGAAGACAGTCTTATAATACAACAAAAAGACAGACTCTTGTGAATGGGGGGGTTAAAGTCTTTTCAATCCAAGCTTTGGGTGTGTGAAATAGTCTACCTGTCACTCTGAGTAAGACAGCCAACCTTGGTCATTTTAGAAAGTTGCCTAAAACTTGGGGCCTGATTATGAGCGCACTCACGCTGGTGGTGGTCCGTCTGCTGCATTACAACTTCAAAGATCGTTGCAGCGGAAGGCCACCGGCTGTGCCACTAAACAGCCATTTCCTGGCATTCGTGAAGCTGTGCCACAATGTAACACGTTGAACGGGACTTAGCATAATAAGCGTTCCGCCACCGCTAGCCATTTCATGGTGGGAACCCTGCCCTGGAAAGGATGGTGGTGTAGGAACAAAGGGGGCTCTAAAAGGTTCCAATGCCCCCGCCATGGGGGTACATTCAGGGAGGCACATGTTCCCCCTGTATGTATTCCCCCAAAGTTCCAGCATGGCATGCACGAAACTGTCCATGCTGTGCCAGAACTTTTTTACCGTACCCATTGCGGTGCCTGTTTTTCAGGGACCGCCATGGAAAAGCAAAGGAGCATCCGCCTTATATGAGTTCAACTCGTAATAAGGCGGGCGGTGCAACTGCGCCAATGTCATAATCAGGTTATTTACCCTGTAATTGCTGTACTAAATAGATGGCTTACTGTTTAGTTTCAGCGCCAGGACGCCTTTCACGCAATTGTGTGCTTTAGCCTGTTCCATGCCATGGACCTAACGGTTACGTCCATGGCTGCACGTGCCATAGACGTAACTGTTACGTACAAGGGACACCAACTCAGAATCCAGCTGCTGTTTTCAGCAGAGGGAGTTCCTTTTTTGGCCTCAGAGGCATTTTTTTTCCTGATATGTAAAGACGATCACGCGCATGGCATGCTGACGTCAAAACATATGAAACTGAAAAATTGGCTTGTTTCAGTTTCAGTGTTCCGGTGCTCGTGAGGCTATCTCAGCCCGAGCACCGAATCACACAGAAGATGTACCATCAGAAAGGGGAGAATCTCCCCTTTCCAATGGTACCCCTCCCTACTGGATCCCTGTTTGGGGATCGCCCCAAGAGGGCAATCTGCAAACAGAGATGTACCCACAAGTCTTTCTGCCCCTACGGGTGCAGCTGGGGGCAATAGCCCCCGACCGATCCCTCCCCCGGGGGGGGGGGGGTCAAAAAGCCAATGCCCCCACCCCCAACTCGAAATGGATAGTCTTTATGCCTCCCAGGGGGGCACATTGGGGTTATCACCCCAATGTGCCCCCAGTGGGTGCAAAAAGCACTCTACACTCCAGGTATTCTTCTTTTTTAATCTTAGGGGTCGGGCTGTTCTAACTGAGCATTATAATGCCCCAACCCCTCAAAAATTGGCACAGCCTTTCTGCCCCCCGGGGTGCAAATGGGGGAAATAGCCCCGGAACGGTCCCCGAGGGGGCAGAAAGCCCACTATCCACCAGGGATGATTGCTTTTTCTTTTTAAATAAAAGAGGGGTGAGGGCTGCTCACAATGGGCATGCCAATGCCTGCGTCCCGAACACAAAAGGTACAGTCATTCTGCCCCCCTGGGAGGCAGGTGGAGGTTATCACCCCCGGAGGGGGCAGAAAGCCCACCATACACTGTGAAAATGTAGGGCTGGGGGCTGCCCTAAATGGACCTAATAATGCCCCACCCATCCCAAAAATTAGCACACTCTTTCTGGATGGGGCAAAAGCCCCCGATCTGCCCCCCAGAGGATAGAAAGCCTACTAAGCCCCAGAGATATGTTTATGGCATTTCAGGGAGCAGCCCTTTAGGCAACGGTTGCTCCCCTTTTTTATGTGAACACAATTTGGCTGCCTCAGCCCCACTGGGGCAGATCAGCGATATTTTTAGGCACACCTGCTCCCAAGGCGGGCAGAAAACCACTAGACACTAGCAAAGGTTTCTGTGAGTGTGAACTGGAGTTCAGCTGACGGTCTGTGTTTACTGGTGTTTGGCTGGCTGTATGTGAACCTGTATTTTGCTGGCTGTGTGTGTGGCTTGTGCTTAGCTGACAGTGTGTGTGAACTAGGGCTTGGCCTGCAGTTTGCGTGGACTGTTGCTTTGCTAGTGGTCTGCATGGATGGCACATGTCTGGCGGTGTGTGTGGAAGGTCACTTTGCTGCCAATGTGTTTGGATGGTTCTTGGCTGATGGTGTGAATGGATGGCGTTTGGCTGGTGGTGTGCATGGATGGCGCTTGGCTGGTGTTGTGGCTTGTGTGGATCCTCCAGCATTTTATTACCCAGAATCCCCTGAAAATGTCAAATTTAGCTAACAATTCACACTTTCATCATATTTTGGTGTGGAAACTTTGTTGGATCACTGCTCCGGCACACCTTTCCCACCACCCAGCATTTGCCTCCGTATCCTAAAAAATTATACCTCTTTTGTGTGGGTGCCCGAAGCAGAGAACCTAAAAACTAAAACTAAAATAAAAAACTGAGGGAAAACCAAAGTAGATCCAGAGGGTTAGGTCTTTTTTCTTACATTTTTAGGCTGACACTGCTTTGGGCACCCACAATATTTATTCAGAGACTGAGGAAATGCTGGGTGGTGGGAAATGTGTGCCATTGTGGCGATCTCAAAATTTCCCATACAGAAATGTGAGGAAAATTTGACTTTTTAGTAACATTTGAGGGTTTGAAGGGAATTTGTAAGAAAATGTTGGGGGATGCACACAATTCATCCATCACTGGACTCCCCTGGTGTCTAGTTTTCAGAAATGTCTGGGTTTGGTAGCTTTCCCTAGTTGACCGCCTAGCCCAGGACCAAAAACGCAGGTGCCACCCCTTCCAAAACCAGGTGGTTTAGTGATAAATAATTTTGATGTCTCCACAGTAAGTTTTGGGCCCTTCCCTATCATGGGTATTTGGTCCACCCCCACATGTGAGGTACCATTTTCATCGAGAGACCTGGGAGAATGTTGGGTGGTAGGAAATTTGTGTCGGCCTGGTTATCCCACAACTTTACCACACAGAAGTGTGAGGAAAATGTGATTTTTTAAGCTAAATAATGGGTTGGCAGGGGATTCTGGGTAAGAAATGATTGGGGGATCCACACAAGCTATACCTCCCTTGACTCTCCTGGGTGTCTAGTTTTTAGAAATGTCTGGGTTTGGTAGGTTTCCCTAGATGGCCGTTGAGCCCGGGACCAAAAATGTTGACGTCTTCACAATCGGTTTTGGGCCATTTCCTGTTGTAGGCACCCGGCCTACCCACACAAGTGAGGTACCATTTTCATCAGCAGACTTGGGGAAATGTTGGGTGGGTGGAAGTTTGTGGCTCCCCGCAGATTCCAGAACTTGCCATCACAGAAATTTAAGGAAAATGTGGGTTTTTCTTTTTTTTTTACAAAGTTTAAGGTTTGCGAGGGATTCTGGGTAACAGAGCTACACAAGTCACTCCACCCTGTATTCCTCTGGGTGTCTAGTTTTCAGATATGTACTGGTTTGCTAGGTTTCCCTAGGTGCAGGCTGTACTAGGCCTCAAAATTCCCAGCTAGACACATTGCAAAAAAAGAGTCCGTTTTCACTGGAAAAATGTGATGTGCCCACATTGCAATCTGGGCAGTTTCCTGTTGCTGGAACTAGGCCTACCCACACAAGTGAGGTACCATTTTTATCAGCAGACTTTATGGGAATGCTGGGTGGGTAGAAGTTTGTGGCTCCCCGCATATTCCAGTACTTTCCATCACAGAAATGTGAGGAGAACTGTTTTTATTTTAACAAAGTTTGAGGTTTGCAAGGGATTGTGGGTAACAGAACCTGGTGAGAGCCACACAAGTCAGCTCATCCTGGATTCTCCTGGGTGTCTAGTTTAAAATATTTTACAAGTTAGCTAGGTTTACCAAGATGCTGGCTGAGCTAGGGAACAAAATCCACAGTTAGGCACATTGCGAAAAAAGGGTCTGTTTTCACTGGAAAAAAGTGATGTGCCCACGTTGCATTTTGGGCTGTTTCCTGTTGCGGGCGTTAGGCCTGCCCACACAAGTGAGGGACCATTTTTATCGTCAGACTTGTGGAAATGCTGGGTGGGTAGAAGTTTGTAGCTTCTCCCAGATTCTAGAACTTTCCATCACAGAAAGGTGAGGAAAATGTTTTTTAATTTCTTTTACAAAGTTTGAGGTTTGCAAGGGATTCTGGGTAACAGAACCTGGTGAGAACCACACAAGTCATCCCACCCAGGATTCCCCAGGGTGTCTAGTCTTAAAAAATGTGCAGGTTTGCTATATATCCCTAACTACCGGCTGAGCTAGGGAACAAAATCCACAGCTAGGCACATTGCAAACAAGGGTCAGTTTTCAATAGAAATATTTGATGTGTCCACGCCACGTTTTGGGCCGTCCCTGTCGCGGACACTAGGCCTACCCACACAAGTGAGGTACCATTTTTATTAGCAGACTTAGGGGAATGCTGGCTGGGTGAAAGTTTGTGGCTCCCTACAGATTCCAGAACTTTCCATCACAGAAATGTGTAGAAAACTTGTTTTTTTGGGACAAAGTTTGAGGTTTGCAAGGAATTCTGGGTAACAGAACCTGGTGAGAGCAACGCAAATTACCCCATCCTGGATTCCCCTGGGTGACTAGTTTAAAAACATTTACATGTTAGCTAGGTTTACCAAGGTGCCGGCTGAGCTATGGAACAAATTCCACAGTTAGGCCCATTGCGAAAAAAGGGTCAGTTTGCACTGGAAAAATTTGATGTGTCCACATACTGTTTAGGGACATTTCCTGTCACGGCCACTAAGCCTACCCACACAAATGAGATACCATTTTTATCAGGAGACTTGGGGGAAAGCTAGGTGAGTGGAAGTTTGTGTCTCACCACAGAGGCCAGCACTTTCCATCACAGAAATGTGAGGAAAATATTTTTATTATGGACAAAGTTTGAGGTTTGGTAGGGATTCTTAGTAACAGAACCTGGTGAGAGCCACACATGCACCCCATCCTGGATTCCCCTGGGTGTCTAGTTTTAAAAATGTTACAGGTTTGCTAGGTTTCTCTAGGTGCCGGCTGAGCTAGGGCCCAAAATCCACAGCTATGCACATTGCAAAAAAGGAGCAGTTTTCACTGGAAAAATGTGATGTGTCCCTATTGCGTTTTGGGCTGTTTCCTGTCACAGGCACTAAGCCTATGCATACAAGTGCGGTACCATTTTTATCGGGAGTCTTAGGGAAACAGGAATAGATGTTATTATTATTTGTCTACCTATGCATTTCTGTCTTCCAAATGTAAGACAGTGTGTAAAAAAGACGTTAATTTGAACAATACCCTCTAATTCACATGCTAATATGGGTACCCACAAATTCAGAGGTGCACAAAAAAACACTGCTTCTAAACTCCACATCATGTTCCAATTTCAGGAACACATAGGTTTACTTGATACCCATTTTCACTCTTTATATTTTACCAAATGAATTACTGTATACCTGGTACACAATGAAAAAACTCTGGAAGGTGCAACTCAGTTATTGGCTCTGGGTACCTCAGGTTCTAAGTGAACCTACAATAATCATATAACCCCGCAACCAGAAGGGTCCCACAGATGTAATGATATAAAGCTTTAAAAAATCTATCACAGTTAGAGGAAGTTATAGTTGAAAATGTAGGCACAAATGGATGTTTCTTTCAACCAAATTTCAATATTCTTTTATTTCAACTATTACCTTCCATAGAGAAACCTTAAAGGATCTACACAAATGATCCTGTGTTGAATCGAGAATTCTGTCTACTTTTCAGAAATGTATAGCATTCTGGGATCCATTATTGATTTCACACCCATTTCTACCATTAACTGGAAGAAGATAGAAAGCACATACAATTAGGAAAATAGGCTATATCTCAGTAAAATGGCAAAACTGTGTAAAGATATCTGGTTTTCTGCCTGATCTGGAAAGCTGGGAAGATGGTGATTTTAGCACCATAAACCCTCTGTTGATACCATTTGCAGGGAAGAAACCAGATGCTTTATTCTGCAGCACTTTTATCCCATTTCCCCCCCAAAAAACAGCTTTTGCTCTATTGTGCCTATTTCTCAGTCCACACCAAGGGAATCCAATGGAATCCACAAACCGCTGGTACATGTAGAATCCTCAGGATGTTGTGAGAGAAAGCTGCAAATTTGTTGTGGATACCTTATGTGGAAAAAAAGTTATGGGGGCCTAAGTGCAAAGTACCCCAAAAAGTAAAAAAAAGGGGGGCGTGGCACGGGGGAGGCCTGGCCGCGAAGGGGTTATAAATGAAATAATAATTATAATTATAAGGTATTTTATCATGGGAGTTATTTACCATTAAAAACGTACTCAAATCTCCAGCAGCTGATACTCACATTGTTATCCCAAGACAAAAGATCTGTCAAAATCTGAGACTCTTTAACAGTGGTAGTCATTTGCTACTCTTTGAAATAAAGTGTCTCTTCTAAAGCCGGGTGGAGAGCCTGTTAATGGTAGAAAAGGTCCCAGACCAATTTAGAATCCTGCAAGCTATGCCTCAGACAAAGCCACTATCTGCCCTCTTGACTGCCCTCCTTACTGGTCAGTGGTATATTTGGTAACCTGTGGGGTTACTCTCAGCTATTCGTTGTTGGATGGCTGATCATTTTCTGAAGAGGAATATGGAGAGGACTTGAATGTTGAAGGCTTGTGCCCTGTGAGGATTACAAACTCTGACCTCTCTGACCACACAACTTGGTCCCCTGCCAACATCTGCTCGCCAGAAGGAAAATCTTTTTTTAATTTTTTTTTTTTACAGTGAATTTACTTTTGAGAACCACATTTAAAAGACCTATTTGTTCTGCTTTCTGCAACTCCGGTTCAGGCATTAAATCATATAGTTTGTCCATATATAGCAAAATGTAGAATTGATTGGGGTCTTTGTGCTTTTGCATCTTGGTTTGGGATTATTCTGCACTTAGGTCTACTGTAAAACTAGAATTAAAAGCTGTAACATCAACATAATATGCTTGCCAGGCTGGGATGTGGCCACCTGAAATTTGATCATGTGTGAGACAACAGGCACTCTGCACTGGCTTGCAGTCAAGCAAGATTAGTTTTAAAACTGTCTTTCTGGTGTATATGGTATACTATAAAGCTGGACCCACCCTTCTAACCAACTTGGTGGTCGCCAATGTGACACCTACACTCCTGCTGCCCGGCTCAAACTTGTTCCTACTTTTATGCTTTAGATGCAATAATAATATTAATAATAATAAATATTTATTTGTGTGATTACTTGAAACCATTGCATCAGTAAAAACAACAGTATCAGATTTCTCCATGTTGAAAGACCATGATTATGATTAGAGTTAAAACCTTTACATCAGTAAAACAGTAATAGCCAAATTTTCTGAGTTAAAATGCCTTGGTTGTGTGCCATGGTTTGTAGTTTATTTTTTCTGAAACAACGTTCTGACGTTTTTAAAAGGGTTAGTTGAGATTATAGGATCAAAGACTACAGTACTACAGAAAACCAAGATTGTTGGCAATGTCTGAAGCCTGCAATCTACAGGTTTATCCTCCTAAGCAGCACGTTCGGGACTGCAGGGTGTTGCGTGGGGCTCCCAACAGCCAAAGCGGGCAAAGTGCAAAATCAGCAGCGGATGAGGTGACTCTCTTGGGTACTGAAACAGTAATGGCTGGCACTTAGGTGCCTATTGTAAGAGCCCAATTGGACAGCTAAGTACTGGTGTTTAACACCTTGGCTGCGGCGCGAATTCCGCTGCGTGCTGGACATTCCAATCGCGGGCATGGCTCGGACGGCCCCGGCCATCGTGCGCACACGTCCACTGTGACTCATGACGGCCGAGGGCCGTCATGAGCACAGAAGGGGTTAATATTTTTTCCGCTATGCCCCTAAATTGAACTAGATGGCAGGCCAGCTGGACATCCCCGCCTTCAAAGCATGCTTTCACTACCTCCCTACATGTTCTTATCCCCTTGATCTTTAGGGCAGGTTTTAATATAAGTCTGTGTTCCTTGTTTAGTCTCCGGCATATGAACAGTAAATGCAGCACATCCTCTTTTGATTCTCCGCATAATCGGCAGTTGGTTATTATCTGTGGTCGTTTTCATGGAGGCAAATGAAGCAATGATGGTAGAATGCACGGCCACAAGTGAAGATATTTTTCTTTTATTGCTTTCGTAAAACCTGCACCTTTAGATGAATTAGGTCTGGCATCAGCTCTGGAAGGAGCTAGCACTGTGTTTTGGTCAATCTCTAATTATGGACTGCTCAAAATGAGTTGTTTTGTAGCACTGTCTGTGGCTCCTGAATCTTGAGTCTGGTACAATGCCCCACCAGGTTTTGTGCTTGAAGAGTAGATAACCTGGTAATAGTATGTTTTAAAAATATATTAATATGGCCATGTGTGGCTTAACCTCTGGTGGGGTCTACCCCAAATGGCTGATTAGCAGAGAAGTGGCCCTAAAAGAATGACCCTAGCAAGAACACCTGTTGTTAAGGTCCACTGGCAGAGAGCAGATGCTCATCCTCTGTGAGGAGAGCAGGATTGGCGCAGTCCTGGCGTTGCTGAGTCCCACCACTGTTTCATACAGGACGGCTCTGCCATCCTCTAAGTGAGAGGCTGGCTAATGAGGCCTAAGACAATGTGCGGAAGACTAGAGGAGGGTCAGCTTGCCTTTGAGTGGTGGAGGGGGTTGCAGCACCTCTGGAGGCAGTGCAGAGGTTGGACTTGAGACAGAATGCCCGGGGAACAGAAACAAGCTGACTCAGCCATGAAGATAGGAGCCAGGATAGGTAGAGTGATTATGTCAGGCAATACAGCTGGTTGATCCAAAGTTGGTGTGGCGCAGCAGAAGGGAGGTGTAACCTTATTTTAAGAGAATTAGAGGTGCTCCTTTCCTACACTGAAATTTGAGCAATAAAACCACTGAAGTAGTAGCAGTCAACTTAAGTGTGAACAGTGGGACAAAGGAATAAATGGACATCATGAACTAGACACCAAAGCAGCAATATCTAGTTATGCTGCTAAGCCGAAGATGGTAACGTGGAAAAGAAGAACGGTTTGATAGCTACCCACCTGGTAACTCTATCTCGAAATGCTGTTGTAGTTTCGACCTGTCAAATCATGCCCCCCTCCTTGCCTCTAATTGACCTTGGCCTTAGATGCAGTTAAGAACAGCTCCTACCATAATAATGCTGTCAAATTCAATGTGATATCAACCTAACCGCCTACAGGGTGAGTACTAACTAACACCGCAGATAAATGTACACACAATATGGTATTATTATTTTTTTAGGCCTTTAGAAAGAGGGACAAATCACTTCCTTCACGGTACCAAACACTGCACGCCAAGAAAAAGACTAAAACAGGCGACATGGCATTAACAAAATCAGATCTAATAGCTAACTTGCAAACCTTCAAATCTGAACTATAAGAAGAAATTCCATCAGACTTGGAAATAAACCTGGCAGATTTACATTTAGATTTGAGTGAAAGAATTGCCATGCTACGATGTGATGTAGATGTCGTAGGATTTAGAGTTGTTAAGGCTGAAAGTAAAATTCAACAAGTGGGAAAGAGCACCCGAAATTTCACAGAGCAGCTAAACACACTGCAAGCACAAGCAACCCTAAATTTGAAAATTTGGAGAAGTGCACCCAATGGGAAAATGTTTGGATAAAAGACGTCCAGGAAGATGCCGACGGATGGGCTTTGGAGACTTTTGTGAAGCTTTTCTTTATTACCCTACTACAGAATGATCAAGTACATATAAAATAGGATAGCGTCCTTAGGGTGGGCCAGTGGCATCCTCGTGAGGTCTGGAGATTAAGAGATATTTTGACAAGGTTTTATGATTTCCAAACCAAAATGAATGTACTGAAGGCAGCACACAGCAGATACCACATCAGCTACAAAGATGACAAGTGCTCCCTTTTCCAGAATGTCACCCTGATGACAACAATGTAGGTATGTCACTGATAGACTTCAGCAAGAAAGCACACAATGCCACTGGCTGTTCTAGTTTAGCATTGGTTTTGATTTAAAAAACAATTAAAATCAGATAGTGAAATCTGTACACCTCCAGAGGTTAGAGCAGTGGAAGTAGCGTCAGAGTCCCAGTGATCCCTAAATGCTATCATGTAAACCATCTTGACATATGAAAATGTATAATCGATTAATGTGAAAGCAATGTATGTCACCTGATGCTTTTTCTTTTCTTTTTTGGAATATGTTAATAAAAAGATTTATATTAAAAAAAACAGATAGTGAAGTTGGCAGAAGCAGCACAGATATTGGGAGTGCAACTGGATAACCTGTCTATAATGGGTACCACCAGCGTTGTTTGGAACAAGGAACCCCCCCCCAATCCCCTGAATAAAATAGAATTTGCTCTGGCAGCCCAGCTACAGGAATCACACAGAGCCAAATAAAAGTGCTCATAGGCAAGGTACGAAAGTACACATCAAAGGAGTCTGTTTCAGGATCAAACAGCAAGAGCTGCTCAGAGAAACCGGATTATCCCTTCACACAACGGTTACCCCCTGTATTTCCTCCCTTCCTATTGTTTGTCTTCATAACGGCCCTCTCCTTCTGGACTTTCTGCAGGGCCAGGCATACTTCTCCACGCTCTCAGCAGACAGGTAGGCCTCTAAGCTCTAGGGAGTCCCTCTGCTCCTCCAGCAGAAAGTGCAGACTTTAGGTGATGTTACTTCACCTCTAGAAGACTGGCTGTCTAGCAAAAACCCGCCCTGGCCACACAGCAATCCTTTGATTACTCTGAAGAGCACTCCCATCTTGTTATAAGCAATTAGAATTGGAAAAAAAGTGGGGGATTCCCACTTTTATATGCATTTCCAGATAGAGTATGTGGATCTCTTTCAATGTAATTTTCTGGTTGTTCTTCAGACAGAGCCTTTGTGCACGGGGTGGCTCTTATAGCAAGTAGCAAGCAGGATAATCCAAAACAAGGATGTAAGAAGTGTGTGATCTCAGCACCAGGCTGTTATCGTCCTTCCTGAAGCAGTAATCAGGCACAGACAGAAAGGCAGGCCCTGTCTAGATATGTCCTCACCTTTAAAACTGATACTGCAGTTCCAATGCTTATCTCTACCAACTAACACATTGCAGTGCTCATGGAGAACTCACATGCAGCCCTTTGCTGACAAGACTCTCATTGACTTTCTAAGAGTAGTGCTGTCCCATTCTGCCCTCACTACAGGAGTTGGGTCTCCAAACTCCAGACACTAGAATATAGTCAGTACAATCACACCACCTGGGGAACCAGCATCTGTTCTTTGTCTTGGGCCATGCTAGACCAGAAGCTATCTGAAATGTATCCTAATAGTCCCAGTGCTCAGACTCTCACTACCAACAGAAACTACTGCCATACAAATGCCACAAATCCACTGCACATACATCTACTCAATACACACATTGAATGACAGAGCAAGGGTCTGTGGCTCACGGGCGTGGTTTGGCGCGCAATGGAGGCAGACGTGGTAGGGTAGAGCTCCGATCCGAGCTCCCCTTCCCCGGGCCGATTCTCCGACCCAGACATCCTAACAAGGCTGAAACTGCAGGCGGAACCGGAGGTGAAGCTCCCCCACCTGACACCTAATTTTGGGGCTGATCGCCTGTTGGGCTCCGCACCGGCACTGCCGAGGAGATCGCTGCCACCCGGACGCTGCTGTCCCGGCGAGCATACGCGAGAACGCTGCTTCAACCGGACAACTAGGCCTGAAATGGCGGCCTGCACGGCACCTTGCTGAAACCACCAGCGGCTGAGGAGGAAAATCGGGAGGCTCCCCCCCACCCGCAGATTGTACTACTGAGGCAGCCCCCTACACAACTGCACCCCAGCTGGACTGCGTCCCTGTGAGGCCCTGCCGGAGGATTGGCGAGACGAGGCGGACCCGAGTAACGGATGGCGCCGGACCCTGTGGTGGCCCTGGCCACGGAGAGAGAAGGTGAGCCGCGCTCAAACGCTACACCGCCGGCTGCGCAGTGAAAGTGCCCAGACGCGCCGGAGAGCAAATCGCCGACACTGACACCCCGACAGACTTTGTGTCAAGGGGGAAACACACCACATTGAAGGCTACAACCACTCCGCCCACCGCCGCCCCGGAGTAACCGGCTGCGCGAGACCGCGGCTTCTACCTGCATACTAGGCCTCAAGTTACGGCCTGTAAAACACACCGCCGGGACCCACGCCGTCCGTGGAGACGGACAAGGTGACTCCCCCTGCCCCCCCAGAGCAGTGCCCTTGCATCGGAAGTCATAAGACACTGAGCAGCTGATGTGCCTTGGCGTCGTGAAAGACTGCCGCAGCGCTGTTGCGACGAGACGATACGAGTCCGACCGCCAGACAGAGGCAACGAGAGGCCGCGCTCAGAGGGAACTGCAGGAGCGAAGGGCACGGTGCGCCGCATTGGACTCTTGCAACGAAGGCTGGGCTACACATGAGGCCGGGCGCGCCGTTATACTACCAACACCGCTTCCCACATATCAGCAGAGCCAGCAACGGAGAGGGGGCACCTGCTAGCTCCAGAGTCGTGCAGAATCACTACTGGCCCCTGGAAGCGGCGGCACCGCGCATCTGGAGTGACACCTTGCTGAGCGACGGCTTGCGGGAGCGGGCCCCTCAACACTAACGGCATCGGGGTCCTGGATGATAGACTGTTGGGGGGACGACGACCCCTGTGACACACCAGGGTATACCTAGTCCTAAACCATAATCTGATTTGGAGAGAGGAACTCCACGTGCTTGACGATTGGTGAGGCCCCGTCCCAGTGGTTGATGCTCCCCTGCAATCATTACACTCCGACAGTGGCCGAGGATCTCGGGGAGAACTGGCGCGGTGAGACGAGCCCCCGTGAGAGATAAGCGCAACATACCTCCGACCGGGCACTCGCTCCCCTGAGCGCGTTACACCGGTGGAGAGGGACGGTGAGCACCAGGCGGAGGGTACACGTATTGGAGCGTCTACATCCCGGCCGGCCCAACGGACAAAGGACCACACAGGCAGAGTGCTGCCACGGATGTTGAAACCTCTTTAAGGCCCGGGCTGTGCTCGTGAACACAAGGCTTTCAGAAGACCACATAATCGCCCCCTGGTGCCGAGTTTGGAGCTGCCCCTCTTGTGCACAGGACCTGTATAATTGCCACAATTGGCCCATGTCTGGAGGAGTGAAAACACGGACCGGAACCGGAGGCGCGTCGACAAAGGGGAAACTGCCCAAATCAACGACCAGGATGGATGCGGAGCAGGTGACATCAAAACTGGACAATTTACTGGCCGTCATGGAACGGCTGGAAGAATCTCTTCAACAGACTCGCACCTCCCTGGAAACCAAGATCGACAGCGTGGCGATTGACTTGACTCATCTCAAGGCCGATCACAAAAAGTTGCAAGATCGCACGGCGACCTTGGAGGGAGCGGTGGCAACGCTGGAGCCCACAGTGAACCAAGCAGACAAACACATCCGAGACCTGCTTAACCGGGTGGAGTTTTTGGAGGAACGTGCTGAGGATGCGGAAGGACGGGCACGAAGAAACAACATCCGTTTGGTAGTCATCCCGGAAAAATGGGAAGGGACGGACCCCACTCGACGAGTAGAAGACTGGCTACGAGACCTGCTTCCGGAGGGCGCGTTGTCACCTCACTTCGTAGTGGAACGTGCACACAGGGTGCCCACGAGACCCCTCCCTCCTGGCTCCAACCCCAGACCTCTAATTCTACGTGTCCTCAACTACAGAGATCGCGACACGATTCTACGGGAATCCAGGAAACTTGGCGACATCCAGATAGACAATGTAATGTAAATGTAAATGTGCTGGACTTGTAAAGCGCACAGCTGCCCGTAAGCGTCCCGGCGCTTGCTTAGGGAACCCGTCCTGGTATTCCCCTGTGAGAAACCACGGCAGGGTGTCCACATGGTGAAAGCCAGGCATCCCGCCGCGAGGGGCCGTAGTGGAGATTAAGCAAGCTATTGCCCAGAGTCGCAGAGTGTGACCCAGTGAGTTGAGTAGGCACCAGAGCGAGAATTGTCGAGTCCGTGGAATTTAGAGCCCGAGACCCACCGAGGCGGGGAATCGAACCCTGGTCCACGGTAGATCTCAGCTTCCGGGTCTGCCGCCTCTAACCACTGAGCCACGCTTCTCCGACCACTGAGCCACGCTTCTCATGGTGAAAGCCAGGCATCCCGCCGCGAGGGGCCGTAGTGGAGATTAAGCAAGCTATTGCCCAGAGTCGCAGAGTGTGACCCAGTGAGTTGAGTAGGCACCAGATTGCAGACCCTACTCTCCTCAACAGTGATGTTTTTCCCCGATTATACAGTACAGGTGCAAAGACAACAGCACTCCTTCCTGGAGGTGAAGAGGCGACTACGACAGTACTCAAGTACTCAAGACCTCAAGTACTCGCTACTTTTCCCTACCAAACTTAGAGTAATAGCGCAGGATAAGACGCACTTCTTCACTAACCCCGAGGAAGTTGAGACCTGGCTGGATGGAGGAATGGCTGGGACACCTGGAAGACCACAGGGATCCACCACAACATCACGCACAAGAGGGTCGAGGCGGCGCCGCAGGCGCAGGATGCCCACACCTCCCCGCACGCAGGAGACGCCGACTCACTCTCCACCGGCAGACCTGATCCTACAGGAGCAACGGGACGCGCTGCGCAAAGTCACCGAAATCAGCAACTCCCCGACTCCATCCTTTGCCCCCAACGCCAGCCCGGCCGCATTCCCGAGTGATGACGAGGCAATCTATGGGATACCAGACTCCCAACAGTCTACAGACCCCCTGAGTGTCACGCCGCAAACAGTGGACCTTCTCAGCTGAGAGGTTCCCGGGGGCTCTCCCCCTCATGACACAGAATCGGTGCGGCCATGGGGATAGGACTCTGACTCGCCGTGAGGTGAGCGATTTGCAGACCTGACTGTTGTGCAGATTCCCCTACCCCGAGGACTCGAGTGGCGACGAGACGCAGTGAGTAACATTTTGCTATGTATACACAACCCTAACATCTGCACTGGTGGGGCCCCATGCCCTTGAACCCCGAAGCACGCTGATGATCCAAGTACTGGTCCCGCTATAAGCAGGACCCCCTTGCGAACTATCTCCTCACCATCTAGCAATGGACAGACCTTTTTCCGCTGTTTTGGGCGGGCAGCCGCCTAGACACGCCTGTCAGCCACAGCTTCTCCTCCTGGCCCGGGGGAGGAGACACTCACTCCATGAACAATATTGTCAACCTGAATTTAGCAGCACCAAATAATTAACACCCCCTAAAACTGTATAGTTCACTTTAGCTCACTTGAGTGTTTGGACGGAGGCATGTTGCGCAACCGACCTTTTGGTATTTACTACTATGTTGCCTTCTCTTGGCTTTATGTACCCCCTTTCTTTCCTACCCATGTACACACAGAGAGGTCAATGTATGTTATGTTAGCAGCTGGAGATGGTCCGGAGGTGGGGATGGGATCGGAGTGCCAGGGGAGAATTCCACCTGCTGGACTGGACACGGCTGTCAAGAGTGGGTTGTACACAAACAATGATCATGGCTGAAATCCAGATCTGTACTTGGAATGTCAGGAGCATGCACACACCGGCAAGACAATACCAGATTTACTCCTCCCTGAAACGTCACAAGATACATATAGCACTACTCCAGGAAACACACCTGAACAAGGCAGAGGTGCGAGCGTTACATCGCAAATGGCACGGGCAGCTATACGCCACAGAATACTCTTCCTTTGCGCGCGGTGCTCTCCTGTGGGTCCGACCTGGGACCCCCTGGGCGGTCACGGACGCACATATAGACCCTGAAGGCAGGTATGTGGTGGCTCAGGGTAGACTAGATGGACAACAAGTGGTATTGGCTTCCATATATTCCCCAAACAATGGCGACTTGGCATGCAATCCCGTGGATAATGGGGGGGTGATTATAATTGCATACTGGATGCGACATCAGACCGCTCCTCCCCACCCCAGGATGGCACATCGACGCACAGTGCCATGAAGGCGTTACTCAGCTGGGCTGCGCAGTGGCATCTACATGATGCTTGGCGGACTCACAACCCCACAACAAAGGAATATTCCTATTACTCAGGCGCGCATGACCTGCAAGTGCGGCTGGACAGATTCATGGTGACCACTGAACTCCTCCCGCTTGTCACAGACACACGATACATGGGCCGCACACATTCAGACCATGACCCACATTTCCTGACCATTGCTTGGGAGCGACCACACCCCCCCATCCCCACCTGGCGGCTCCAACCAGCGCTGTTGCTAGACGCGGCTTTCCGAGACTCACTTCTCAGGCAAATAGCCCAATACTTTGAGGAAAACTCTGATACAGCATCCTCCCCCCAGATAGAATGGGACGCCTTTAAGGCCGTGATTTGCGGACATTGCCTGGGCACAGAGGGACACATGCGGAAACAATTAGAGAGTGACCTAACACGACTAGAGACCGGCCTACTCAGTCGGGAACAGGACGCGATTAATGGTGCTGGTAGCCCACTGGCGGAAGCTCAGGCAGAACACACGCGCCTCCTAGAGCGGTTGCGCAGTATCAATTATGCCGCCCATTCAGCACGCACACACCACCAAAGCGATAGGCCTGGCAAATTATTGGCCTGGCTGATTTTGCGAGAAGACCGCGCAGCCCTAGTGGCGGCAAAACAGGTAGACGAGAGGGGACTGCTGTACTCGCAACGTCACATCCATGAAGCGTTCGCGGCCCTGGTTAGAGGCGGCAGACCTGAGAGCAGAGGACGGCCCGGGACCAGGGTTCGATTCCCGGCGCGGCAGGTTTCCGTGGCCAGGGTCAGCGGACTCGATAATTCTCTCGCCTCGGTGCCCACTCTGATCAGCGATCACACTCGGCAACTCTGGGCATTAGCTTGCCTCATCTTCACTTACGGCCCCACCAGACCGCCGGGGATGCCTGGTCTCACCCTGGAGATACCCATTAAGGGACCATCTCTCAGGGAAGCCAGGAAGGGTTTCGCAGCGGTCGAAGCGCCTTGGGACCCTCCGGGTAAGTAGTGCGCTATATAAATGCCTATACATTACATTTTACATTACACTATATCGCTCGTGACTCCGCAAACCACTCCCTGACATAGCGGGATATCTTTCCCCCCTCCCGATGCCGCATCTGACCACTGCACAACAAGACGAGCTTGGAGCCCCGCTTATACCGGAAGAGCTCCGCGAGGCCATCTTTCAGCTGTCCAATGGCAAGGCCCCTGGCCCTGATGGGTTACCGGCCGAATTTTATAAGGCTGGCTCGGACATTCTTATTCCAGAGTTCCTGAAGATGTACACCGCGGCTACGGAAGACTCCTCCCTCCCTCCCACGCTTAATGAAGCCAACTTAATATCTATACCTAAACCTGGCAGGGATGGCACGCGAGTAGGCTCTTATCGCCCCTTGGCCCTCCTGAACACGGACTACAAAATACTTGCCTCCACACTGGCCCGGCGACTGGCCCCTCTGGCCCCACACCTAGCACATCACGATCATTCGTCCCAGCACCGCACACCTCTTATAACATCCGTCGCCTGTTCCGTTTGCAGGAATATGCCGTCCAACGCTGGCCACGTGCGGGGTGTTTAGTGTTGGACCTCGAGAAAGCATTTGATTCTGTGGAGTGGCCGTACCTGAGGGCGGTGATGGAAAAATTCGAGTTGGGAGGCGATTATGAGAGCATGGTGGACCTACTCTATCAAAGGCCTACGGTACTTGTCCGCACCGGTAAACTGCTCTCTGACACTATCCGTGTACGGAGGGGCACCAGACTAGGCTGCCCCCTATCCCCCCTGCTGTTCTCCTTGGCCATGGAGCCCCTGGCCACAATTCTTCGGACACGAGGAGATGAGTGGGGAATCCCAATGGCCGATGGCATTCATACGATCTCACTGTATGCAGATGACCTGCTACTGTATGTCAAGGATTTGACCAACATCCCTGGATCTATAGCTGACATTTTCCAAACCTTCGAGAGCATGTCGGGACTGCGAGTCAACTGGTCCAAGTCGGGAGCCTACTCCTTCCACCCGGACACGCCTGAAGGCGATATACGACTTGGCGGTGAGAGGCTGCAATGGTACTCCACCACATTCCGCTATTTGGGAATCCACATCTACCGGAACCCAATTGATGTCCTGGAGGGGAATCTAATGCGGGCGATAGCCTCTATTCGTGCCCAGATCGGCTTCTGGAAGACTCTACCCCTGAATATCCCTAGCCGAGTGGCACTAGCCAAGATGATAGTACTACCAAGGCTATTGTACTATTTCGCTAACATTCCGGTATATGCCCCCAACAAAGTGTTTCGGGACCTGGAGGCCCTACTTCGCAGCCTCGTCTGGAACGCGGGCCGACCTCGCGTGGCATTGACAAAACTATACTTGACCACTGAATCGGGCGGCCTGGCAGTCCCTAACATGGAATTATATTACCTAGCGGCGCAGATGCAATGGGTATCAGGATGGCTTTGCGGCAAAAACCTTCATATGCTTTGGCAATGTCCTAGTATCCAATCATACTAGGATGAGGTCACATCACTACTCACACAAAGTACTGACGAACATGTGCCGCGAACATGGGAGGCCTGCATCCTGGGACTCTACAAACGTACGAAGCTGTATAAAGTACCAACACGGTTCTGGGATATGGGCCTGATCACAGCTAAACGCTTACTCACCAAACACTGGAAAGCCAGCGCCCCCCCACATATCAGACACTGGTATACGTCCTTCACTAATTGGGCGCGGGCAGAGAGCACAGTGCTCCTCCGAGAGGAAACAGCGGGCCTCCGGAAATTTCCCATTGTACAACTTTGGGACGACCTCCTTAAATCCTTCCAACAAACCTGTCTGGAGCAGGGGATAACCTGAGCTGACTCACCCCAAACCTCCGCATTGACACAGGACACTGAGAGACACCACCACACTAACTATCCCCTCCACAACCCCCCCACCTTCTACTGGACAACGCCATACCCAAGCCACCACTGGAGCTCCTACCGTCCCGTGATGCTACACATGCTGGAATCACACTGCCCCCGCACACACACTATTAGCCCTATAGCCCACACCACACCACACACATAGTTGCCAAGGGCAGACCGATTTCCCTCTCTCGGGCCTGCTACGCTTTCCAAGCGCAGAGCCCGGGATGCACGGCCGGATTACGGTCATAGACCTGGATGCGCCCTGGAGAGGCTAGCCATAGACCCCGGCTAAGACCCCCACACACTCAAGCCGCTGTCCTGCCACATTCCAACTAGGACCCGCTGATCCCCCCGCCACAGCTGCGACACCCCTCCCCCCTAACCCACTGACTGACACTTATGCTTTCCCTCTCTTTCCCTGCTGCAGTCCCCCCACTGTTCTGGTTCATATATTTGTTACCCTACTGGTCGAGTTCCCGGACCAGGCCTTCTATTGCTATAGACTACAACAGTCCACACGCTATCATTACACTGCAGGACACTAAGTCCCAGCTGCCATTACACAATCTAGCTGTAGCGACGTAATGCAACCCCCACCAGGCACGGTCTGCGGGGCATGACTAGGATAAGCACCCTTTCGGACTTAAATGCCCGAACCGAGGCGATGCTTCTTGCCATCAATACCCATACCTATACAGCTGTTACTGGGGGACTCCACACACGGCAGATCACTAGACACACCGACCCAAGACAAGGCAGTCCCCACTAGACACCGCCGACCCCATATGATCATTTTCTTGCCATAGTGAGCTATACCATCAAATGCCTGTAACCACTATAACGATATCCCGGATGTACAATTGTCAGTTCCCCTAACACCAGTTCACGCAGTGACTGACAGAGGTAGCTCTTAACTGACCCAAGCGATGGACATGGACTCCTACTCATATGGCACAGGTACCGGAGACACAACAAAACATCTACAGCAGCACAAGCAGATTAAAAAATAAAAAACCTACAGGCCTGCTTACTAGCCATACTATTTACCACGAGCTGTCTGCATGCATATATTATACTATGCTGCCGGACCCCAGGGTGGCTGGCCGAAGGGCTGTGTTATCTTAATCACATTTCATCTGATTGCCACCCTATGCTGCCGGCCCTCGTGGGCTGTAGGCTATAAAAGCTGTGTAACTGAAATCTTGTGCAATAAAGGTCTTTAAATATAAAAAAAGGGTCTGTGGCTCACATAACAGCTCAACTTTACCAGAGAAAAGGTCTGTAGACTGCACTGTCTTGAGAGAAAGAATAAGGTCCGGTCACACATTCATAAAAACTACTGGTAAGTAGCACCACCACGTTATATGACTTACCCAGGACGTCTAGAGTTGTCCAACAGCCACTATGACTGCGTCCTTTGAGGTTCTGAGCCTCATGTTACCAGAGACAGGTCTAGGCCTCTGTGCACCCACTAGAGTAGTATTGTGCCAGGCTTGAACAAAAGTCAGTCTTGCACACAGTAAGGGTACTAGAGGCAGGGATAGAAGCCCGTTTATCATTGAGGAGACATTGTGATAACAAAAACCCTGTTAGAAGGATATATGTATATATGTGGGATGTACATGTATAAAGTGTAAACCTAACCATAAAGCAACAGACCACTACACAAGCTGAGGGTTTACAATAGAGAATTTTGGAAGATCTGGATGGTAGAAGAAGAGAGGGGGGAAACAAGAGAACTATGCTGAGATGGTGAGGTAAATATTACAGTGGTGAGTGGTCAGCAACAGAGAAAAAGGGATGGTGGATGGATGAGGACAAGAGTTCTTTGATGATTCTCATTTAATGTTCCTGCTTCCCCTCACCTTTCTCTGCCTCCTTCTCCTCAATTATTTCCTGGATACAAGTGTATCACTCAGCTAGAAGCATAGAAGATGTTTTCATCTGTGTTGACTGTCTAAAATGGTTCACAGGTATAATGGTATAATATCGGTGAAAAACTTACACTCTAGCAAATCAATTTTAGCACCTGTTTTGTGTTGTTAATAATTTAGATGTTAGTGGTAAGGCAAGAATCATCCAACTTGTGGAGGAAGTATTAAATATTGATTTTTCTACTCATCTATGACAGAGGAAATTGCAACAACGGATTCCTCCCCAGCCTTCACATTTCCTCCATGAATATGATTTTTTTCCATTACAACTAAACTCTAAACCAGTCCCCAAATCATGTCCTTAGTATTAGCCAATAGCCCTGAGATAGAAAATGAAGAGTGGGGGACTGGTGTTCCTTTAACCTTTTACAGCCCTTTTTAGGTTTCGCCTCGCCGAAGATGCGCTCTGCGCATCTTTTCGGCGCAGGCGAAATCCTGTTGAGAACCGTAGGGTGGCTTGGTTCGGCCCTCGTCCTTGATTGGCTGGCTCCGTAAACGGAGCCTTGCCATTGGACGAGGGGCCTGTCCGTCAATGCCGGACCAGACACGGGGGCGTTCCCGACATTCTTTGGCTTTTGCCGACGTCACGGGACGCCGGGAACGCCCCCGTGTCTGTTCCGGCATTGCCGGCACCTCCCTTGCTGCTCGGGTCTCCTTATTTGTTCCTAGTTGCCCCTCTCCCGCCTCCCTCGTCCTCTCCCGCCCCCCTCCCGACGTCCGTGACATTTCCCGCCCCCCTCGTCCTCTCCCGCCCGCCTCCACCGCCCCCCCCAGAGCGGAGGAGTCTCCCGCCTCTCCCGCCCCCCTCCCGACGTCCGTGACCTTTCCCGCCCCCCCTCGTCCTCTCCCGCCCGCCCCCCCCCCCCAGCGGCCTCGCTCAGAGGAGGCTCGTGCTCCGTGGGGCTGCTGTTCCTAGCTCCTCGCTCCTTGGGTACGTTCAGGAGGGACCCTGTATGTGCGGTGCTGCCGGTGCTGCTCGTCGCCCCGGCCCCAGCGGCCTCGCTCAGAGGGGGCTCGGACCCGGCGCTGCTGTGCGTTGCCCCGTGCGCTGCCGCCTCTCTGAGCTCCATACTCATATGAGGCCTCGCCGAGCCCTGCGCCCGCTGCCGCTCCGGGGAGGGGGTGTCAGGTTCCAGCCTGGCCCAGTCACCTGATCGCTGCTCTTCTCACCCGGGGCGGGGGTATCCGGGGCGGAGGTGGGGGCTGGGAGGGGGCAAGAGCTGCCCGGACCTCTACAGACCCACCCCCTCCCCTGCTGCTCTGCGCCGGTCTATAACCTGCACACAGAGTGGATGGAGGTTCGGGGTCTCCGTCACCAACTGCCTCCTTATGCACCGGTCCATAACGTGGACCACCCGCCGCAGTTCCTGGGGGTTTAGGGGGGAGCGGTGGGTTGGGGTGGGGGAACAGGTAAGCGCTGCGATGGAGACCACACCCACCGAGGCGCTCACTGCCACCCTGTCCAACTCAACGACGATGTTTTAGGCCGGGAAAGAGGTGAGGGGGCACCAGCCGTCTGCGTCGGCCGATGATCTTCCGTGTAGCTTGGAGTCCAGTGAAGGGGGCGAGTGCAAACTAATATCAAACCGCCCCACCCCTCCCACCCTGCCCTGCAGGTAGAGAGGAGAAGAGGGGCAGACAAATAACAGCAGGGGGAGGCAGCGGCCCCACTGACCCGGGAGAACCCCGCTTCTACACAGCAGGGGAAGGGGGAACGGGTCAAGCCCACCCTGCACACCCCACGCATATCACAAGTCCACCTCACCCCAAATATATCAAAATCCAGACAAGAAGGAACTCTAAAGGTATGAACCGCTCCTCGTGCACCGAGCTGCCTGTGCACGAAGGAATCTCAAGAGAGTGAGCAGAGAGTGACCTCCCCTTGTGCACAAAGCTGCTTCTGCCTGTGCGTGGTGCTGTGCACGAAGGACTCACAAGAGTGAACAGAGAGTCTGATCTCCCCTTGTACACAAAGCTGCTGTTGCCTGTGCGTGGTGCTGTGCACAAAGGCTCACAAGAGAGTGAGCAGAGAGCATGCCCGTCCCTTGTGCACCGAGCTGCTGCCTGTGCATGGTGATGTGCACGAAGGGCTCACATAAGAATGAGTAGACAGTGACCTCCCCTTGTGCACAAAGCTGCTGCTGCCTGTGCGTGGTGCTGTGCACAAGGGCTCACAAGAGAGTGAACAGAGAGTCTGATCTCCCCTTGTACACAAAGCTGCTGCTGCCTGTGCGTGGTGCTGTGCACAAAGGCTCACAAGAGAGTGAGCAGAGAGCATGCCCGTCCCTTGTGCACCGAGCTGCCTGTGCACGAAGGGCTCACAAGAGAGTGAGCAGAGAGTGGCCACCCCTTGTGCACCGAGCTGCCTGTGCTGTGCATGATGTAATCACTAGAGAGTGAGCAGAGACTGACCTTCCCTTGTGCACAAAGCTGCTGCGGCCTGTGCGTGGTGTTGTATATGAATGACTCACAAGAGAGTGATCAGAGAGTGACCTCCCTTGTAAACCAAGCTGCTATTGCCTGTGCGTGGTGCTGTGCACGAAGGGCTCACAAGAGAGTGAGCAGATAGTATGACTCACCCTTGTGCACAAAGCTGCTGTTGCCTGTCTTGATGCTGTGCACGAAGGGCTCACAAGAGAGTGAGCAGATAGTATGACCCCCCCTTGTGCACAAAGCTGGTGCTGCCTGTGTGTGGTGATGTGCACGAGGGGCTCCCAATAGAGTGAGCAGAGAGTTGCCTTCCCTTGTGCACCCAGCTGCCTTTGCTGAGAATGATGGAATCACAAAAGAGTGAGCAGATAGTATGACCCCCCCTTTGTGCACAAAGCTGCTGCTGCTGCCTGTGCGCGGTGATGTGCATAAGGGGCTCCCGAGAGAGTGAGCAGAGAGAGAACTTCCCTTGTGCACCCAGCTGCCTGTGCTGTGCATGATGGAATCACAAGAAAGTGAGCAGAGAGTAACGTCCCCTTGTGCACAAAGCTGCTGCCTGTGCGCGGTGATGTGCATAAGGGGCTCCCAAGAGAGTGAGCAGAGAGTGGCCTTCCCTTGTGCACCCAGCTGCCTGTGCTGTGCATGATGGAATCACAAGAGAGTGAGCAGAGAGTGACCTCCCCTTGTGCACAAAGCTGCTGTTGCCTGTGCGTGGTACTGTGCACGAAGGAGCTGTCGGTATGCCGGTACTCCTCACCATGGCCAGGACAGCGGTGGCAGCAGCGATACTCCTCTTCCTCACGCTGGCATTTGCAGTAAGTCCCGCGGGGCGCACTCATCTTCGTGGTGTGTCGAGCCACGCTGGGGGGGACGGGAGCAGTGCTTAATTTGTGCCGGTGCTTAGCACCGGCACTTAATTATCAGGGCCGGGGCTATAAGCATTTAGTGCACGTCAGTAGAGGATGTGGGTGACAAATCCGGGAATATATGTGTTATCAAAAGACTTTGCCCTCTTACCCCACCCAACCCTGTGTCTCATGTCTTAAGCTCCACAAGACGGCCGCAGTGCAACTCATTACATCACACCGTTTTTCCATGGCGCCTCCCTTTAACCTGAATTTCACATCCTTGTTTTACAGTACAGAACATATTGTCACCTCACCAAAACAGCACCGACCATGTTTTTTATTCATATTTTTGGTAGTTTTATATAGCGCTAATTCGGCCCAAGGGCATCGGGGTCCATTACATGGGAGATGAAGTGATTTGTCCGGAATCACAGGTTGTTGAGCCGACGCCGAGACTGGAGCCGCATTCCTAGGTTCTGAAGTGCGCAGCTCTCGTCGTAATGCCACATGCACTTTTACCCACAACGTCAGCAGAGAGCGTCTGCATAAATAGTATAAAAGTATAATTATACATATTTATACTGCATTAACACCTGCGCTACTTCAACAGATACGGATACGGACAGATACGGCTAGCAATCCTTACAATAATTCGACGGATCTCTTCAAGGCGCTATCGGAGGTGCTTTAACAGTCGTGGATAAACAAGTTGCAGCCATCGCTGTACGCTTGTTCATAGACTAAAGGCATAAAATGCGTGTCTCAGTGGGTGACGTAAGGGCGGTAGTCTTTACCTCACCAATGCTCGTCCGCGCCAATCATGGCCTTACTTTCTGTCTCTGGCAGGCTGATTATTCATTCGTCATCATCAGAGTCCATTTGTTTGCCGTTGCAGACTACAGTGGTCAGCCGAGACTACCATTTCTTTTTTTATCATCGTGTAGTCAAACTATTTGAGAGGATTAATCAGGGGATATATATAACCCGATACTAAGACCAGCACTCTGAGGGAAACTGAGTGCCATGCTAGCAGGGCCCATGCTGAAGCCATTCCTGCTGCCTGGGCAGAAAGGGGAAGATATATATTTATTTATTGGAAGACAGAGCTTACTGTGGTATAGCTATTGCCCGAACATGAAAGTTCAGCACTCCTACATTTATTCATAAAACGCTGTCTGCTTCGCCTGAGCCAGACCAAGCCTTTTCTGTTTTTTAAAAACATTTTTTATCAAAGAATAGGAAATATCTTTACTTGCTCTGAATTTGAAGACCGCACTGAGAACCAAATATTTCTGACTGGCTTGGCATCTCCTTTTGGCACGTGGAGCAAAAGACAATCCTCGCAGAAGCCCGGTTTCCATAGCGCTCCACCTGGTACCGTGTTCTGCTGTGTAATATCAAATGAGTCGGAGAGAGCACTTACATTTAATTCATAAGGAGAACAAGCATTGGCAAAGCCAGTAGTACTCAAGGACTATTGTCTTTGGTGTCTAGATTGGCAAACGTGAATTATCCATTCTATTTCTGGAGTTCGTCTGCTACAACTACAGATCTCCCTACACTGTCAGTCTGTAAAAGCTTGGCAGTCCTGTTTTCATTGTGGCAGTTTCCTAACAGCAATCCTTCATTCCAGTTAAATAAGTGAGCTCTAACTTGCCCACAAGGGCTCGTGACAAAAACCTTCAAGGATGTAGACTTTGGGGGTTTCGTTTTTCATAAGACCCTGGATCGTGATTGCCATTCATGTCCTGTATCCTGGCTCTAGTGTATTTATATTTTACCTCTGGTGAAAATATTAAATTGATAGTGCCTGCAGTGTCCGTCTGTCTGTCTGTGTGTGTGCCTGCAGTGTCCGTCTGTCTGTGTGCGTGCAGTGTCCGAGGTCCGTCTGTCTGTGTGCCTGCAGTCTCTGTCTGTCTGTGTGCCTGCAGTGTCTAACGTCCGTCTTTCTATGTGTGTGCTGCAATGTCAGCCTGTCTGTTCGTTCCCCCAGCAAAAAAAAAGTGAGCACCTACTGTCAAGGCAACCACAGTGTCATGGAGCAGCCCCTCTCCTATCTGTTCCTTCCTTCAACAAATCTCGCACCGGGTGAAACGCCGAAGATGCGCCACTCCGTGCCAGCAGGAATAAGAAACAACCCTTGTGTCTAGGTTTACAATGTCAACCGGCCAGGATACGGTGCCTGTCTGTGTGCCTGTAGTGTCCATCTGTCTGTGTGCCTGTAGTGTCCATCTGTCTGTGTGCCTGTAGTGTCCATCTGTCTGTGTGCCTGAAGTGTCCGTCTGTCTGTGTGCCTGTAGTGTCCGTCTGTCTGTGTGCCTGTAGTGTCCGTCTGTCTGTGTGCCTGTAGTGTCCGTCTGTCTGTGTGCCTGTAGTGTCCGTCTGTCTGTGTGCCTGTAGTGTCCGTCTGTCTGTGTGCCTGTAGTGTCCCGCTGTCTGTGCGCCTGCAGTGTCCATCTGTCTGATTGCAATGTCCGTCTATCTGTGTGCCTGCGGTGATCGGCTGTCTGCCTGCCTGCAGTGTCCGTGGTCCGTCTGTCTGTGTGTGTGCCTGCAGTGTCCGTCTGTCTGTGTGCGTGCAATGTCAGCCTGTCTGTGTGTCTGCAGTGTCCGAGGTCCGTCTGTCTGTCTGTGTGCCTCCAGTGTCCGTCTATCTGTGTGCCTGCAGTCTCTGTCTGTCTGTGTGCCTGCAGTGTCTAAGGTCCGTCTTTCTGTGTGCGTGCTGCAATGTCAGCCTGTCTGTTCGTTCCCCCAGCAAAAAAAAGTGAGCAACCACTGTCAAGGAAACCACAGTGTCATGGAGCAGCCCCTCTCCTATCTGTTCCTTCCTTCAACAAATCTCGCACAGGGTGAAACGCCGAAGATGCACCACTCCGTGCCAGCAGGAATAAGAGGACTTTGCAAACAGCAAAAAAAAAATGGAGCACATTAAAACTTTGCTGCGCAGCCATGTAAGAGGCAGGGCATGTCTGCGCTTGTGCAAAGTAGTATATTATAACCAGCCACGTAAAAGGGCCGATCTGCGCTTGCGCAGAGTCCCCATCTCCAGACCTCACACGCGTCACCCAGCATCACAGGCACTGGTCACGCTCGAACCCGCGCCATCTTAAACCTTTGCACCTAGGATCTCCGTGCAAACCAGAGCGCTCCACAGCCCGGGGATGAAGTGCTGTGTAAATGTCACAGTGCAGTACATGGTATAGGCCAATTCTACTACAGTACCTGCTTCAGTGCACACTTGCACTGAGAGCAACTGCTGTGCTGTGACAGCTGTGTGGGCGGATGGCTGTGAGAGCTGTGTGGGCTGTGAGAGCTGTGTGGGCTGTGAGAGCTGTGTGGGCTGTGAGAGCTGTGTGGGCTGTGAGAGCTGTGTGGGCTGTGAGCTGTGTGGGCTGTGAGAGCTGTGTGGACTGTGAGAGCTGTGTGGGCTGTGAGAGCTGTGTGGGCTGTGAGAGCTGTGTGGGCTGTGAGAGCTGTGTGGGCTGTGAGAGCTGTGTGGGCTGTGAGAGCTGTGTGGGCTGTGAGAGCTGTGTGGGCTGTGAGAGCTGTGTGGGCTGTGAGAGCTGTGTGGGCTGTGAGAGCTGTGTGGGCTGTGAGAGCTGTGTGGGCTGTGAGAGCTGTGTGGGCTGTGTGGGCTGTGAGGGCTGTGTGGGCTGTGAGGGCTGTGAGGGCTGTGAGCGCTGTGAGCGCTGAGAGCTGTGTTGGGCTGAGAGGGCTGTGTGGGCTGTGAGGGCTGAGAGAGCTGTGTGGGCTGAGAGAGCTGAGAGCTGTGTTGGGCTGAGAGCTGTGTGGGCTGTGTTGGGCTGAGAGCTGTATGGGCTGTGTTGGGCTGAGAGCTGTGTGGGCTGTGTCGGCTGTGGGCTGTGTGGGCTGAGAGAGCTGTGTGGGCTGTGAGAGCTGTTGGCAATATAAATAACAATGCCATTTATTTATAAGTAAAAAAAAAAGAAATGTCATGAGCAATGCCAATAACTCTAACTTTTCCAAAGGCGAAACCATTGCATTGTAAATGCTTGTTTTCCTAGAAGTGAAGTTTGAGGTCCCCTAGTAAAAAGCGAATGAAATTAGTGGCTTTCACAACCTCATCAAGCAGTGACTTTGTAGCACCATAAAACATTAGCACAGAAATTGAGACCAGAAATCTGAAAGAAATTCAGGTGTCACTGGAATAAACATTATTTATCATAGACTTGTGCAAAACAATGATCAGGAACAGTACGAAATATGTCTGAATCATAATTCCCGAGTTGCAAAATCTAATTACTTAAATAGAGAACCTTCATCATGATTTATCTATGCAAGAAAATAAAATCTCCAAGCAAAATAGCTTTTGTTACCTAAAGCGCTCGAAAAACTGGGAAAGGCACTGCTTTTCTTCCCCACAGGGATAGTGGAATGATTTATTGCATTTCTTTACGTCACAGTTGATGGAAGCTCCCAATTTCTTGCAAATACAGCATTTCTGTTGAAAAGAATATAAAATAATATGACTTAAACATTTTGAGAGACACCCTGTTTCTGGCACTTAATTGATTCACAAAAACAATGAAAAGAATCAAATTAATAAACATATTCAAACTCACAGTGGTTGCTATTAATGTCTTAATATTTAGAGAACATTTCAGAGGAAATAATATACAAATAAATGGCCTCTAGCCCTTCTCTTATTTCATTCCAAATAAAACAATTCTTCAACCTAAAAAGAAAGCAGCATTACTTTCATCGTAAGAGCTAATTGAATCCCTAAGTAATCACCTCTGACATCCAGCCAAGAAGTTCCTATCTGTTCATGCTAAGTTCCACTTCTTTGTGCATATTCTAGTTCAGTACCCCTCATTTTTTTCTTTCTTTTCCTGAAGGTGGTAGACTGTTGGCCTTGTGGTGGGGCCGAGAGAGGTGAGTTGTAACTCAGGCCTACTGAGGCCCAACACAAGGATTTGGGGAGCGACCTGAGTGGCGACTCCTCCCTGTACTGGCTACCCTTGCCTAGAACTCTGTGGTGGAGGCTCACTCGCATCATCCAAGGAGGCTGCATTTAATGGGGAAACAGTGACATACTAGACAATCCCTCCAATTTAGGGACAATGCAAGACTCGATTTTTTAGGCCTCGGTCCTTCTTCCACGCTGGATAATACTGGTCTTGAGGCTCAATGATTGGAGGTGAATGCAGCTAGCAAGGCAACCACATCTATGTGCCCGATGATGCAGACATACCCCTTGCTATTACCCAGCAAAAGATCCACTGATAGAGCTTAAAAGTGGACACGATCTGTGACAGAGGGCAGGCTGCTGCATGGTGCCATGGTCCTCCGGGCCTCTACTTAGGGAAGACATTTGAAGACCTTTGTACGGTAGATGACTACATGATGCATACATGGTCAAGATAAAAAAAAAAAAAAAACGAGGAACTTAATAACTGATTACAGTTGCAGTGAAACGCCGGAGTCAAGGAGGATTTCAAGCTGTTCCTTGTCTCGGGACGGCTTGTCTCCCGGTGCGTTTCTGTGGCTTTGCAGTTGAGGTGGGGCGGTCATCTGCTCCTGAGGCGGCAGCGGCCATGGACGAGCAGCTCAGTGAGAAACAGGAGGCACAGGTAGCGCTGTGGTCACCCTTGAGGCATTTCGCGGCCGGAGAGCAGCAGCAAGCAAGATTCCCCCTGCATAGCGGCAGGGGCAACGGCAGCACAAGTGACAAACTCAAACTCAAGCTCCCACAATTCAGTAGAATTGTACGGGGAAGCGGAGGGCAAGCAGAGTTACTGGAAGAAACGGAGCAAGAGCTGCAACAAACAGTAAGCGCTGCTCGGACGCATTTGGGAGGGAAGGGCTTATCAGAAGGGGGCTCTGCAATTAAAACTTGTGGGGTCCCGATTTTGCTCCACTTCCGCTGCTGAAGGTCCGGAGGTCCAGGGGGACTTCCTTACCCAGCCTGCCTTGCCGGATTGCAACGAGGACAGAAAGGCGCTTAAAAACAGGTTGCAGGGCTCCAGCAGCGCGTCTGCGCCCGTCCAAGCCAGGAAGAGGCAGGGCAGGGCCTCACCTCTTTCGTTTTGTCTCTGGGACAATACTCTGAAGACTCACAAGGTAATGTGCTGCTTAAGGGATACAAACCACCTTTGCCCTACCGTTAGTCTTCTCCCTCCAGGACTATTGAAGCCATATAAAGATATCGCAAGTGTATAAAGGTTTTAAAGTCTTCCATCTCCTACTTCCTATAAGTACACCAACTTGTGATTTTGTTGTATTTTCAAAACATCCAGTAGGCTATATTGGGCAAAAGGAAAACTATGGAGGGCACAGGGGGGCAAGTGGTGGAGCAGGTAAAGGGAAAAAAGTGAGGAAAATAACAAAGATAGCAAACAAGACTAACAATTGTGTTATGAATAGAATTGACAACCTAATCACAGAATGCGAAGGTTTATTGGGAGCTGACTTCCCAGTTCCCCTTGACCCTGAACCTGCTAACTCCTTACCTCCAAGAAAAACAACTCTCTTGCGTCCAACCACTGTCCCGCCAATGTTTCAGAAAACTCATCGCAAGGCTATAGCGGCTAATTTGGAGACCGTACAATCGGGCTCTGACCGCCGCTAACGATTGATTCTTCACCCTATCTGCCCATTTCTCTAGTCCGGAATTCTATATCCCATATTGAGCCTTCAATTATTTGTACAAATCGATTTGCAGTTTTGGCTGGGGAGTCTGATTTGTGTGAGGATGTCCAATCTTCATGTTCCATCATAGCCACAGAGAAGAACTTAACTGAGTTTGATGCCGCCAGCCCCTCTTCAACGCAGGCCATTATCTAGACCGTAAATTCACTTAGGGAGGAGGTTGGGTCTTTGAAGGCAATGATTGAGGAGCTTGTGGCCACTGTTAAATTGCTAGTTCCTAACAATATATCACACACATCAGCCCCTTCTGTACCACCAAGCTCACATCATGTAGCAACACCAGGAAATAAGATAAATAGCGCCCAGTTATCAGCTTCCAGAGTTCCATCTGGACGAGTCTGTATTCTAAAGTTACTGCGAATCATAGAAGGACAAATTATCTCTTTCCTGTTTCACTTTCGAGCAAAAATGCACCCTTACAACAGAGTAAACAACTTCCCTGTACCCCAGCGCAAGCACAGAAAGTTGTTATGGGCAATGTACCCAAGATCAGTTCAAGAGGTAGTTATGAGAACGAGGACTCCCTGATAAATAAGTCTATACATTGGCTACGCCACGTTAGGGGTTGCCGCTCGTTGATCAGGTAAGATATAGTCAGAGCACGGAGATGTACAACCACCAGTCAACTCACGGACAGCATAGAACTCACTCTGATTAACCCTGACTTGGCGGAAAACCTTTTGGCTCTAGAATATAGGACCTGCTCTCCTGAATCTTCATCTATACAGGTTAGGCGTTTCCCTATTAATAATGTTGCTAGGGTTTGCAACAGTGCAAAGTTACTAACCCCATTAAGAGGGTCCCCGCTTGAGGCCGTGGACTGACTATATCGGTTGTATGATGTTACAACACGATCTTTTAGATCGCGGTACATCACAACGCAGGTTTTACAAAGCAAGTCGTTACCACGACTTGCGCTGTAGGGTGCTAGACTTAGGAATAGTTTAATTTACTATTCAACACCAGCCTACGTACAGTAGGGAAGGTGTTGAGAATAGTAAATCTACTATTCCTTAGTCTAGAGCGCCCTCCAGCGCAAGTCGTGGTAACAACTTGCGTTGTAAAAGACGCGTGGTAATGGCAGCACAGTGTTTTGACAGCGTTGTCATGGATGTTCCCCAACTATATCAGGTCGGCCGGCCCCAGAAGGAACCACATGTTTCCCAACCCACAAATATCCAATGTGGTCTCAGTAATATCCGATCAGTTACCACCTCTGATGAATTTCCACCCCTGCTAAGGTAAACAGTCATAATATTGATTCCAAAATATAGAATGGACATAATATCGAAGTAAAAATATAGAATGGAAAAAATATCGAATGGACACAATATAGTGGTTAAAAATATCGAATTTAAGGTAAGTAATATCGATTTTCAAAATATAGAAGTCAAAATATTGAAGTATACAATATAGGCATTAAATATATCGATTTTTTAATAATATCAAATTTTTTATAGTGTTTTGTATGTTAGTATATGTGTGAAAAGTGTATATTAATTTTTGTAATGTATGTTTAATGTATTTTAAGTAATGAATTTTATGTTATTTAATTTTTGCGTAATTTAATTCTGTAGCGGGTTGTGGGTTTATAGGGGAATAGGGTGGGAAGTAATTTAATTGTAATTAATTAAATATTTTTATTTATTTATTGGTATTCATTTTGAATTTATTGTTATTTTTTAATTGGTAATTAATTTTTATTAATTGCCAATTAATTTGTATTAATTGATTAATTGTTAATTATGTTGATTTTCTAAATTTATTTTCTGTAGCGGGTTGTGGGTTTATAGGGGAATAGGGTGGGAAGTAATTTAATTGTAATTAAGTAAATATTTTTTTTCATTTATCGGTATTGATTTTAAATTTATTGTTAATTAATTTTTAATTGGTAATTAATTTCTATTAATTGGTAATTAATTTTTATTAATTGGTAATTATTTTGTATTCATTAAATATTTGATAATTATGATAATTGTATTAATGTATTTTCTGTAGTGGGATGTGGGTTTATAGGGGAACAGGGTGGGAAGTAATGTAATTGTAATTAATTACATATTAAAAATACTTTTTGTGTTTTGATAATTAATTTACTGTTAATTTTTAATTGGTATTAATTTTTATTATTAATAAGTTTTTGTTATTGAAAATTAATTAGTTGTTAAATAATTATGAATAGGTTATTAATTTTTAATAACTAATATGTAGTTGTATTTCTCATGAATTATTACATAATATTACATTGGTTATTAATTTCAATTAATGTTTTATTGGTATTGATATTTAATTTATTTTTAATAATATAACAAATCATTACTTCCCCTACTGTTAAACTCAGTGGAGTGGGAATAGTAATTTTCACCCTCCCGCTATCCAACGCTTTCCCTACTGTTGCACTCTCTGGAGTGGGAATAGTATTTTTTTACCCCTACGCTATCCAACGCTTTCCCTACTGTTGCACTCTCCGGAGTGGGAATAGTAATTTTTAACCCTACGCTATCCAAAGCTTTCCCTACTGTTGCACTATCTGGAGTGGGAATAGTAATTTTCACACTCCCGCTATCCAACGCTTTCCCTACTGTTGCACTCTCTGGAGTGGGAATAGTATTTTTTACCCCTACGCTATTCAACACTTTCCCTACTGTTGCACTCTCTGGAGTGGGAATAGTAATTTTTACCCCTACGCTATCCAATGCTTTCCCTACTGTTGTACTCTCTGGAGTGGAAATAGTAATTTTTACCCTTCCAATATCCAACGCTTTCCCTACTGTTGCACTCTCTGGAGTGGGAATAGTAATTCTTACCCCTACGCTATCCAACGCTTTCCCTACTGTTGCACTCTCTGGAGTTGGAATAGTAATTTTTACCCTCCCGCTATCCAACGCTTTCCCTACTGTTGCACTCTCTGGAGTGGGAATAGTAATTTTTGCCCTTATGCTATCCAACGCTTTCCCTACTGCTGCACTCTCTGGAGTGGGAATAGTAATTCTTACCCCTATGCTATCCAACGCTTTCCCTACTGTTGCACTCTCTGGAGTGGGAATAGTATTTTTTACCCCTACGCTATCCAACGCTTTCCCTACTGTTGCACTCACTGGAGTGGGAATAGTATTTTTTACCCTCCCACTATCCAACGCTTTCCCTACTGTTGCACTCTCTGGAGTGGGAATAGTAATTTTTACCCTTACGCTATCCAACGCTTTCCCTACTGTTGCACTCACTGGAGTGGGAATAGTATTTTTTACCCCTACGCTATCCAACGCTTTCCCTACTGTTGCACTCTCTGGAGTGGGAATAGTAATTTTTACCCCTACGCTATCCAACGCTTTCCCTACTGTTGCACTCTGGAGTGGGAATAGTATTTTTTACCCCTATGCTAGCCAACGCTTTCCCTACTGTTGCACTCACTGGAGTGGTAATATTAAATGTTACCCTCCTGCTATCCTACGGTAAAATATTGTACATTTTTTATTAATAACTTAAATTAATTATATCTTAATTTTAAGGTTATTTGAGTATTTTTAAGTATGTTTTATTTAATTATATTTATTATTTCATTAATTTTAAATTACTTTTAAGACATTTAAAAAAATTCGATATTTTGACTCACTATATTTTTTACAGTCTATATTTTGGATTCGATATTTTTGTACTTACCTGTTTGTAGATAGGAATTCGATATTTTGGCATTCTATATTTTGGTGACTATATTTTGGTAAGTCTATATTTTGTCGTTCTATATTATGTCAGTGATCCCCCCTGCTAAATCTCAATAGCCAAAGCACTGATCTAGAATACATTCTGAGCGACCAGGGTATCACAGTGGCCACTGAAACCCCTGCTTCACTTCCCATCCCACTTTACTTGTCACAACAAACTCCTTCGAACTATGGAATTCTAACATCCCAGCTAAAAATTATTTCATGGAATATTGCAGTCCTCCATAGCAAAATGTCGTTGCCTGATTGGAATGACTTGATTGAGAACCATCACATTTGCATATTCCAACAAAAACTTGGAGTGTTGCTCCATTATATAAATCTGGCTACATTTGTTTCTTTAAACCTGCCACCTCTATGGGGAGGGGGCAGCCATCTGGAAGTCTTGTTGTTTGGGTTAAGATAGACATAGGTTGTCATATCATCGAACATCACTGTGATAGCTTAGATATTATGTGGCTCTCGATTAAGGGAAGCAGATGTGGAAAGACCCTAGAATTGTTTAATGTTTATATAAGGGGAACACCAGGGGGCAAACGCTCAAACGTTGTTTTATCTTTAGAACAGGAATTATCCAACTGCCCAATAAATTCTTATATAATGGTTGCAGGAGACTTTAACTGCACTTTCGAGCCACTGGGTTCTGACGACTTGTTAGGGACAGAGAAAGATGATACCAGGTGCGGTGTTCCTTTGTTTGATATCCCTCCCATTAGGAAATGGTCTCAAGTAGTAATACAGATCAGTGCACTTGTCCTAGAAACTGGTTTAAGGGCTGTGAATGGCAGAACTCCTTCTGATCTCACAGGAGCTAATACATATAACAGAGTTAATTGCCCCTCACAAATCGATTATATATTAGCAGATGTGAGACTCTGGAATACGATAATAGACATGAAAGTGATTCCTTCTTCTGATAGCAACCATAACACACTAAGTTTGAGTATGAAAACCCCCAGGGCTCTTTGTTCTTTCTCAATCCAGGTCTCGGGGGCCTGTATGTCAACAAAAGAATTGATCCCTTCAAACTGCAGACGGTTCCTTAAATGGCCTAGAGTCGCTGCTCAAGAATCTCAAATAGCTGGCATCAGACACGCCTTGAGCGAAAATACAGTTGCACTAAGAGAGGCTTGCGATCAATTAGACGACCAAGTAAAGATACCAGAACTGTATGAGCGAATGACACCTCACATTGGGGCGTTCTTCATAGTGGACAGTGCTAGAAAACCAAGTAGTGGTGTTAAAAATTGCCGCACCTGGTTCAGCAGGGATTGCAGGCAGAAAAAGAGGGCTTTGGTTTTAGCATTAAAAAGCAAAAACTGTCCATTAATAAGAGATTCAAGAAAGAACTATAAAGTTGCTGTCCATCATGCTAAGCTTGAGTGGGAAGAGTCCCACTGGCTGAAGTTTAAAAAAATGCAAGTATATCTAAAGACACAAACCTCTTCTGGAATTTGGTCAGGAGATCTGGCAACAAAGACCCAGACCTAATTCCTAACCACATCACCAACCAGGATTGGTATGATCATTTTGGGAGCCTATATTCACGAACTAATCTAACCCTCGAAGTAGGATTCTATGATCAATTAAGCGCTAATTCCATTCTGAGCACCATCGATCTCTTTACATTAGAAGAAGTGGAGGCAGCCATAAGAGAAGAAGTGGAGGCAGCCATAAGGAAAGTAGTTCCAGCAAAAGCCCTGGGACCCGATGGCCTTCCAGGAGATCTTTTCCTTGCAGACTCCCGCAATTGGGCAACTTACATTATGCGTCTAGTTAACTCCATCGTAAAGGGTAGTGCAGTACCAGAGTCATGGAAGGGAGCCGAGGTGGTACCCATTTTTAAAAAAGGTGCTAGGGAAGACCCTGCCAACTACCGCCCAATAAGCCTGAATGATGCCATGCAGAAAGTAGTTGGCAGGGTGGTATTGCAGAGAATTTACCACAGGGTGGATGAAGAAAATATTCTTTCCCAATATCAAGCAGGATCAGGGCCTGCACAGGGACAGTAGATCAAGCATTTAGGCTACTTTTGATTTACTGGTAGGTGGTCCTAATTGGCAAAGGCAGTCTCTAGTTGGCATTTATAGATCTAAGGACTGCCTTTGATCTGGTCCCTCGTGAACAGTTGTGGCACCTGCTGAGAGAAATGGGAATTCCACCTCTGTTGTTAAATCTGTTAATTCGTCTGCATGATGCCCAAGTAAGGTGGGGGTCCCAGGGTCAGAAAACAGATAGGATCCCAGTTAATAGAGGAGTACGCCAGGGCCGTGTTTTGGCGCCCACCCTGTTCTCTTTATGATGATACTTGTAAAGCGCACTGTTACCCCATCTCGGGGTGTCCTGGCGCTGAAGACCGCTGGGGAACCCGTCCTGGCTTTCCCTGTGAGATGGTCCCTTCTGGGTATCTCCAAGGTGAAACCAGGCATCCCCGGCGTCTGTGGGGGGCCGTTGTAGAGATGAGGTAAGCTTAATGCCCAGAGTTGCCGAGTGTGATCCCTGGTTAGAGTAGGCACTGAGGCGAGAATTATCAAGTCCGTTGACCCTGGTCCACGACCCTGCCGCGTCGGGAATTGAACCCTGGTCCCGGGCCGTTCTCTGCTTCCGGGTCTGCCGCCTCTAACCAGTGAGCCACACCACTCTTGATATGAAAGGGGTGGTTAGCTTTCTTAATGAATTTCCATCAGACGCCCTAGCCCTGGCGGGAGAGAGGGTCCCCACCCTTCTCTTTGCAGACGACACGATTCTTATATCTAAGACACCGGCGGGGCTACAAAAACTTCTAGACCGATTCCATCTATTTTGTGAGACTGGGAGGCGGATTATCAACACCTCGAAGACTAAATTTATGGTGTTTAACCCTCACAGATCATATAGAGGCAACCTCACCCTAGATGGAATCGCTTGGAAAAAGTTGCAACTTTCGACTACCTGGGAATAAGGCTAGCTGAAAAAATGCAGTGGAGTCACCACATAGACAAAATGCTCCTAATTCATAAACGTATTGCAGGCGCATTAGCCAGAGAACACCGCTCCTCGCAGAGTAGACCTGTGGCCCCGGCGCTTACAATCTATGCAGCAAAAGTGGTTAGCTCAGCACTTTATGGTGCTGAGTTATGGGGGTTTGAGAATGTGGACAGTATCACTAGATCAGAACACAAGTTTTTAAGAGAACTAGTGATGCTTCCCCGTAATGTGCCACTTAAGCCACTGATAAGCGACATGGGTAGGCGCTGTTTTAAAGATGTAGCTAGGCTACGGCCTCTGTTATTTTGGGGCCGTTTGTGTCGGACTCCTGAGCTTACCAACTATGCTGCTGCACTTACAGAGGTTATGGCCCTTGATGGTAGTCAAATGATTAGATGGGTGACTTATTTTAAAAAAATGCTCTTTGCATTAGGCCTTAAGGAATCGTGGGATACGCAAACCCCACCCAGTAAAGCTGAGCTCAAAAGACACTACTGGACCTGGGTTGATGCTCAGGAGCACAGCAAATCAAGAGTAGGAAGGCTCACGGAAGAATTGTATTCCCATAAGCACCATATCCTTTTAGAGCCATACCTAGAATTTATCCAGACACCACGAGACAGAGCAATGTACATACAGGGTGGGCTCACTCCCAGTCTGCAAGTTTACTGCAAAATGGAGTGCCCCACAGCAACCATCAGCGGGGTGTCCTTGTTGCAAAGCGCCGACTGAGATTATGGCCCACCTAATGTTCGCTTGCCCAGCCTATAAAAACCCTAGAATGAGATGGCTAAAGCCCATCTGTAGACAACTGGGCACATATGAACATGACACTGCTCTACGCATTTTAAAGTCAGACGCACTGACTCTTTTTGCCTGTGTAGTGGCCAAGTACATCGGCTGTGTTTGGATAATAAGATCTAAAATCTTGCGAGGGATTTCCCAATTAACTATAATGTAATTACCATGTTTTTATCTTATTTTTTAGCTTATGTTCTTTGCTGCTCATACTGGATTGCTATTTTTATATCCCGACTCTCGCTTACAAGGCAAAATGGAAAAAATAGAAATTGCTTGCATCATGTGGGAAGGGATGGAATCGATTTTAATTGTTTTTAATTCTAGGAGTGACACAAGTGTTATTTGTCACAGCCTGTCTTTATTGTGTATGGGTAATGAGATTTTAATGAACCTATTGAATTGAAGAATTGTTTATATTTTTAAATTGATGATTTCTGATAACTGGTACCGTCTTTTTTATATATATTGATGAATGTAAGATTAATAATGCTTTTAAGATACCTGTTATCGAATAAAGCTACTTTGACTTGGACCTGACTTGGATTACTTTGACTCAAATGCTCCCTTAGTTAGCTCGCTAGGTATTCTGTGTGAAGCCTTTAAAGGTGCGCTCTGGGCCAGGCTTTCTCATATATAGAGACAGGGAAAGAGTCATTGAGTTGGAGACTGTAGATCTACAAAGAGAAATATTGTCTAATGAGCAAGGACTCTTGACAAACTGATCCGACAGTGAAGATAGTCGCCTCGAAGCAGTTATACCAGAACCTAAAAAACAAATTATTAGATGCAGCAAAATTAGCCAGGATGATGTATCAATATAAGGTGTAAAGAGTTTGTAACAAGATGAGCAAGTTACTCCATTGATTACCCAGAAGGAAGAGGAGAGGAGACTAGAATTGTCCCAGAAATCAATTTTATTACAGGTCCGATGATCACTGGTTGGATCGGGATAAAAGAGGTGTTTTCTGGCTAGTATGGTGCATTGTATCAGGCGAGATCCCCTTCGAAAATGGAACTTACACACCCATGGTGAAAGAACTTATCATAAAGGCTCTCTCAGACAATGACTGAACAGAGCTTGACCAACCAACTTACACTGGTGGAGGTATAGGTGGCTATAGCTGAGATACTGTCCAGCAAAGTGCTCAGCCCAAACGGCCTTCGTGTGGAACTCTATTAGATGGTCTCTTTCCTCTTATCATCACATTTTCTAAGTGTATTCAATGAGATAGAGCTGACGGTCCCTCTCCCACTGGACCTCAGGAAGGCTATAATCACCACTATCCTTTAACTGAGTAAACCGCAATACCCATTTCGTTATTCAATATAAAGGTGAAGTTGCTTGCCAAATATGCGTCCCTCGACTGAATAAGGAAATATAGTCTCTTATACACAATGACCTAAACAGTTTTATGCCCAGAAGGAGCACCACACACTCTCTGAGATGTGTCTATGTCGCACTTGCTAGGGCTTCTAATTTAGGGGGTGTGCAGCGTTGGTGTCAATCAATTAAGAAAAAGCATTTAGCATTAGCTCTTTCTTTTCAAGACTCTAGAGCAGTGTTTCCCAAACTGGGGTCCGCGGACCCCCAGGGGTCCGTGACATATTCCCAGGGGGTCCGTAGGCAACAGTTTTGAAAGCACAGAAACGTTTCTTGTATAATTAGCAGCTTTCCAGCAACAATAAAAGTGTCAAGAGAATGCCAGTGATTAATGTTCCTGTTGGAGCGTGAGGAGAGTTTTGTTCAGTGGCAGCTTTGATTTAACTAATGTAGCACAGAGGGTTAATGTGTCTACTGCAAAGAATGTGTAACATGCATCTTAAAAAGCAGTATTTTATGTTCATAGGTTCGTGGTTACTGCTTTTGTCACATAGATTATTTTGTTACTGTGCACTTCATAAGTGACAATCGTAATCTAGCAGAGGGACCTATAAACTGTCAAAGAGCTGCTTGCAAACTGCATGGTACCAGTTAGTAACTTACATTTTTTCCCAGGTATTCATTATCCTGATGCTGCTAAAAAGATTTATTTGGGTGGAAATACAGTTTTAATGGTTAAGTCAGTGCTAGCCACTGTGTTATGTTCTGAATCCTGAGTTTGTGCTTTTTTAGACCAAGCACTCTTTAAACATTTTATATACACACTGATTTACATGTATGATTCAATGTCTCTTTATGTGTGTGATGTAAAGTGCTCTGACATCCTACAATGGTATGAGAGATGCTATAAAACAAATGAAATACATGTGACAGAGGGGCTATTACTTCAATATAAAATACTAAGGGCCAGATGTACGATCTGTGTTTATATGCGGGAACGGGTTCACGAACCAGTTTGCGCATGCAAAAACCAATTGGGCCATGTACATAGCCTATTTCGCGAGTCGCAATTTGTTTGCGATTCGCTAAATAGGTTTTGCAACTTGCTATTTGGAAGGGGCATTCCCTTCCAAATAGCGAGTCTCAAAACCATGTACAAATGTTTAGCAGTCGCAAAACAGTCGCAATTACCAAATACTTCAAGTAGATGGTAATGCATTCGCAAATGGGAAGGGGTCTCCGGGGGACCCCTTCCCCTTTGCAAATGCATGCAAAATTATTTTTTAAGGGCAGGAAGTGGTCCCAGGGACCTCTGCCTGCCCATAGAAAATGAAACAAAAACATTTCATTTTTTTTTTTTTTTTTTAAATGCATGGTAAATAGGCTGCATTTTTTTTTTAACTGCTTTATTTAAAATCAGTCCGAGACATGGTGGCCTGCAGAGCCCAGAAGGCCACCATCCCTGGGAGGGCTGGCATTCCCAATGGGCTTGCAAATTGCGAGAGGCTCATTAATATTAATGAACAACGCAATTTGCGACCCCATTGGGAATCCCAAACAGTGTTAAACACACTGTTGTACATTTCATTTAGCGACTTGCAATTTGCCACTCGCAATGTGTCGCCAATTACGAGGCGCTAAATGAAATGGTCGTACATCTGGCCCCAAAATCCTTAGTACTTTGAGTATTTTTTTTGTGTGAATACAAATTGCTTGGGGGTCCCCGGTTTCCAGTGATGACTCAATGGGGGTCCTCAGGAGTCAAAAGTTTGGGAACCACTGCTCTAGAGAAAATGAACATAGTTCCACACTTTATCACCTTAGTAAAGGCTTTATACAATGCTCCAGAGGCACAAGTCAGAGTGAACGGTATACTATCCACCCTATTCTCCACAGAACGCAGTACCCAGGAAGGGTGTCCATTATCTCCGCTCCTTTTTGCATTAACTATAGAAGTCTTAACAGAATGGATCCAACGAGATGAACAACTGGCATTGTTTTGCATATCTAATTGTGAGGAAGATAGAATAGCATTATATGAGGATGATTTGCTTATCTTTCTTCAGTGTCTGCAGATCTCCTTCTGAAGATTAATGGGGATGTTCCAGGTTTGTGGAGATGCCTCGGAGCTAGAGGTTAATTGACCCATATCTACATACATGCCTTTCAGTGGTTCGCTCCTGAAACCAGTCTCCAGCTCCTGTTTATATGTGGCCATGACACATTTTCAGTATCTGGGGTTTCATGTAACCTATGACCAAGGTGAGTTCTGGGGTTTAAATATTACCTCTTTGATGCACTGTATGCAGAAAAGTCTGGACACTTGGGCCTTATTCCTGCTTTCCTTAATGGCCGGAGCAGTACTTCACAAGATGATCGTACTTCGTAGATTCTTGTATACCCTAAAAACTTTTCTCTTGTCCTTCGACCTACCTTCTGTGCTGAAGTGCAGGTCATACTTACAAGATACTTATGGGCCAAGAAGTTCCCCTGCCTTTCTTACAAAAGTGTACTCAACACATGTAGCAGGGTGGACTAAAGGTCCTGGACTTTTGATCATACTACTGTGCAACCCAATGAATTCCTATTTGTGATTGGTTATTTGGGGATCAAGATGATTTGGCTACTTGGCTGGAATTGGAAAGCCTTGTAAAACCAGAAAATCTGCAATTATCACACAGGGTTGCTGCCCCCCATGTGCTTCACCAGGTCACTAGAGCACAAATATTGTGTTGGCCAGACACACTGTAGCATATTAACTGGCTGAATAATCTCATCAACCAAACCGCCTTATGCTTTGGTAGTAAGCTAAAGAAGGTTGTTCAGTGGCTGGGTTCTGGACTTCGCATCTTATAGGTATTGCATACTTGGGGGATGTCTGGGCCACAGATTATATTAACCCCTTCGATGCTGGTGACGGAACCATTCCGTCATCAGTCACGGTTGAGCTGTGCTGATGACGGAATGGTTCCGTCACGACCGCACCCTGTTCTGGAATGTCCAGCACCGGGGAAGAATCTGCGCCGCACGGAAGCGGTTAAATCCTTCTGACAGTTAGTGGAGGACTTTCAGCTACACCATTCCCAGTTCTATAGATAATTTCAACTCTGCCATACTTTTGCCAACTATGCCTGTGTCATATAGATGCTGCTTTTCTATATACTGTGTTAAGTTAGCATGAGTTTATTAAGTGTTTAAACGACATATTTTCCTTTGGCTTTAGTTTGCACACGACACATAATTGTTATTGTAGCTTTCAACCTAGACGAAAGATGTGATTTATTTGAGAATAATATGTTATTACTCTGATATCAGTCGTGCTTGGTACACTGTCTGAACAGTGAGTGCTGAACCCTCTAAGAATAGCTTAACACAAGGTTGCTGGGAGGTCTGATCCTCGCACCACTAAACATAACACAAATACAGTTGCTGCCAACATTGGACTCTAAGCGGGTTTAAGATAGAGTTATTGAGAATGCAAAAACACACTTGATGTTGCTTCGCATGCAGAGAGCTGGGGGCAGATGATGTGATCTTCTCCTCCTGAGATTCAGAGGTATGGGCCCGCCCTGCTAAAACCCAAACAGACCTTCTTAGATATAATATAGTATGCTAAATAGGGAGTGCGAGAAATAGGTGATATTAATTTCTATTGATTATAGCACTATAATATGCTATCACCGTTTGCTTACTGTGGACTAGTAACTATGCTGATAACTCTGATTCTTATAATATGTCTTCTTGTATTATATAAGATACTGCGTTTGAGAACCTTGCATTGAATAATAAATATTTCAAATGTGCACGTGTCCTCTTTTACTCCACGTTCTGGTTTGAAATGATTATAGAACGAAAGAGTGTTCATGTGTTCCACGATACCTGAGGTAACCTAAGTTCATGTTCTGGTTTGTCTAAGTAATTTGGAGTTTGTTATGACCAATGAGACACTGTAGCTAGCTCGGTAAGGGGATTTTGGATACTGAGGTGAGTTTTGGGTCACCCTAATTCACTGAGGTTCCGGGTCTCTATGCACAGTTCTGTAAGAGAACGGAATCCCTGCTACATGGCGCCCATACGTTGGTGGTCTTATATCATGACACTCGAGTAGTATATCATTCAAACCTTAACCCCTTCATTCCCGTTTCCGGAAAACGGTGGTGTCGTAAAAACCTATCTATTTTTGAAATAGGTCTTTTCAGGCTTGAATCTATCTGAAACGGTTTCCTTGAATTACTACCCAGTTGTGCTACAAAGTATTCTTTGTTTTTTCACGTTCCTGTGCAGTCATGGCACAAGCCGTGGACATTCCCCAGCATAGTCGCATTGCAGTGCGTGATCATTTGCGGGCGTGTAATGTTCCTTTGAAAGGTTTGGCTGTGATAATGGTGGTTAGTGCGGAACATGCTTATCCATACGAATTGTTTTATACATGGGTGACGTTTCTGGCGGTGGACGCTAATTCTGGTGTGTTCCACACATACACTGCCACTGCTGTACCTAATGTGTATACTCCGTACAGAGCGCAGGAACTACCTATTGATGTTTGGCAGCATGGAGTTTGGTTTGGTGGCGCCCTACCCCATTCTTTAACCGCTCCGAGGTTAGGTCCTTTGTCCATTCCAGGCCCAAATTGGCCTGTTTTGGCTGGATTTACTCCTCACCCTCTGCACTGCAATTGTACCCTAGCTGAACTTCGGCGACTTCATGTTGTCGCTATTGCCGTGATTAGAGCACTAGTGCACTACACAAGCCGTAATCTTCAGGGTGGAGCCCCGGGAGGTGCGGCGCTTCCGACAGGGCAGACTGGTTTGAAAATCAGTCCTGTGATGGTCAATTCCGTAATGGGCAAGAAGCCCCAGGATAAGGACTACGAAGCAGTCCCAGACTACAACACCCTTGAAGTAAAGCTAAATATGGAACCACTGGGCCGTAAAGGAATCTCTAGGCGCTATAGATCCCTAATATTGAACATCCTGGACCCACTTATCCATCTAAGAGAAGCCCGGCACAAAGACCTAGAGGAGGTTGTTGATGATGATTGGTGAGAGGCAAACAATTGGAGCATGTGCGCCGACTATCCCCTCTAAAGTCAGACTGTTACAGTTTAATTACTCTCACATGGTGTAATACAGCCCCATTAGGCTGTGGAGGATGGGTAGAACCTGTAACTCAGAATGTAAGTGCTGTGGAACGACCGAAGGTACCTTCTACCACATGATTTGGGACTGCCAACTCATAGGTAAATATAGGCAAATGATACACAACGTTCTAGCAGACTTCCTAGGCACCCCATAAAGTTGGACCCCAAGGTAGCACTGCTGGAAACAATTTATTTATTTATTCAAGACACCAGAGATCCCTGGTTGTCCTTGCTTTCCTGATTTCTCAAAGAGATATACCCTGTTGCTGGCTGTCCGTGTGAACTGGTACAAGGGCATACATTACTTACTGTGCAGCCACTGAGAAAATGGTGTATATATGGAGGGGCTGCAAGATTAATCATGCTAAAATCTGAGGTCCTTGGACAGCTAGTCAAACTGGCTATTGAGGCTGAATTGAGTTACTTGTGCACTATCAATCTAGAGATGGTAATGCATCAAAATGGCTGTGTTGAGCCACACATTTCTGTATTAGATTCCCTCTGATGTCTCTGTCTATTGCTTTGTCATATATGTTTTTTCAAAAGCAATTAAAAAAAAGGGAGAAACAAAAAAGAAACTTTAGAATGTTGGGGCAGAAGGCTTATGCCAGCCTTTATTAGCCCGGAGCCACTTCATTAACCTCAATGGAGCCCCTCGGATTGGGCCTTTAACAAAGGGAGCAGGCCTTTAACGGCCGATATAGCCCGCTACAGAGGGCTATGAGGCTATTAGACCATTCTGCGTCTAGAGGGAAAAATGTTCTAATTAGTAAAACAAATGCCGCACTGAGCCCTGAGGGGGCTGAAATCCCAACAGGCTCTGTCATGCCTTCCCTCACAGTAACAGCTGTGAAAGGAAAACATTGGAATGTTGATGCTCCAGGCTTCTACCAGTCGTTAAAAGCCCGGAGCACTCCATTGTCTTCAATGGAGCCATCAACATTCCAGTGTTCTAATTTTTCTTAAACACTTCAACTTTATACCGGTTGTCTTGTATCACCTGTCCGCTCTGCCTCTGGAGGCAGAGTACTAATAATTTGACCTGTTGTGTTATCGGTTTACTGTCCAGGAATCTCACTGCCTTGTACAGACTCTTGGAGTACTTCTACCCTATTTTTAGTAGCACATATTTAGCCTGGTCTAGATCCCCATTGCGGAGGTAGGATATGTTTGTGGGTCGAAATTAACAGCAGTAAAGTATTTTCTTATACAGTTTTCTATGTCTTTTAATATGTTTTTTAATTTTCAACACAACATTAAAAAACATAAAGTCTGTTAGTCCCCATTTTTTTCTTTATGTTTTCAATGGAGCATTCACTATGACTTCCTCTCTACCCTAGAGCTGGTCCCTCAAAATGAAATAAAATAAAGGAACTCAAACCAAGACAGTCTCGGCTAGTCCTTTCTTTTCTTTTACTGTTCTGTCTTTCTATTATTTTCTAGATGATTCTTTTGGTCTACTTCACATTTCACATTGTTAATACTTTTGAATGTATGCAACATCCCCAGCTAATAAGATTTATATAAGACCTTGTTCTCTCCCAAAATGACTCCTGGCCAAATGTGTGTGTGACAGCTTAAATACTGTCTTACCTCACTATCAAAATACCACCCCACACAATGGCCTAAAAACGACTATGTAGGAGAAATAAAACACAACACCACCTAGAAAGGGGCTTCACTTTACAAAATGCAAAGACTCTCTTTTTAGAATAAGGCTTGGGGTTTTATTTATGCAATGCTCTCTAACATAAAGGCTTTCCCAGATGCCAAATTAACAACATTCAAATGTGTGTGTGTGTGTATATATATATATATATATTTATATATATATATATATATAACCTACTGGCGGTCGCCAATAGGTAGTTATAGTTAGGACCTAGTTTCCATAGGAAATCCGCAACATTCTATTGGGAATAACTTTGGCGCCGGTTGTTGAATCTTCACGAATTTCTAAAAGAAGATGGCCAGCTCCGCTCCGCTCCGCTCTGCTCCTTCCCTGAAAGTCTCGGGAAGATTCGTCAAGCGGGGGGCCGAGAAAAAAGGGGGGTCCCAAAACGTGTTTTTCTCATGTTCATTTCCATAGGACGATTAGACACGGCTACAGCCCGAACCGCTCACTGGAGGAGTGGGTTCCCTTGCTCGCTGTGGTGATTTGCGGTCGGAAGCAAGGAGGTAGAGGCGGTCCGTGCCACTACAAGATCCAGGATTCAGTGGGGTTCCTGCAGTCACCGCCCACTTGGGCATGCACTTACAAAGGTTTGCTGCAGGTGAGGAGGTTCGGACGTCTCTGAATCTCCGCCCCCTAATCATGTGGGAGTGTCGTTATCAAATTTTAAAAGGCGCTTCCAAAGTGGACAAGTGAATTCTCTTTCAAGCAAGACGGCATCTGAGGAAGGCGAATCATGCCGAAATGCATCATGCCGCTTGAAGGTCTGCACTGAAAATAAAGGACGCTGTTTCATCCTACCTGTGGTGGCTGTCATCCTTTCTGGGACAAGGGAAAGGTCGTTGTTTTCATGTTCAGAGCTGGCCACGAGCTCAATACAGCCCCCTTCCAGCAAGTTTTCGGCGTTTGTGTGGCAAACGTGAGGACTACTCAAGGCGCTTGGGACACGCCGAAACGCCACACTCCACAGCGATTTATTGGCAAGCAATATGCGAGACCGTGACTACACGGGGTGCTCACGTTCACTGGAGGAGTGGGTTCCCTTGCTCGCTGTGGTGATTTGCGGTTGGAAGCAAGGAGGTGGAGGCGGTCTGTGCCACTTCAAGATCCAGGATTCAGTGGGGTCCCTGCAGTCACCGCCCACTTGGGCATGTACTTACAAAGGTTTGCTGCAGGTGAGGAGGTTCGGACGTCTCTGAATCTCCGCCCCCTAATCATGTGGGAGTGTCGTTATCAAATTTTAAAAGGCGCTTCCAAAGTGGACAAGTGAATTCTCTTTCAAGCAAGACGGCATCTGAGGAAGGCGAATCATGCCGAAATGCATCATGCCGCTTGAAGTTGTGCACTGAAAATAAAGGACGCTGTTTCATCCTACCTGTGGTGGCTGTCATCCTTTCTGGGACAAGGGAAAGGTCGTTGTTTTCATGTTCAGAGCTGGCCACCAGCTCAATACAGCCCCCTTCCAGCAAGTTTTCGGCGTTTGTGTGGCAAACGTGAGGACTACTCAAGGCGCTTGGGACACGCCGAAACGCCACACTCCACAGCGATTTATTGGCAAGCAATATGCGAGACCGTGACTACACGGGGTGCTCACGTTCACTGGAGGAGTGGGTTCCCTTGCTCGCTGTGGTGATTTGCGGTCGGAAGCAAGGAGGTGGAGGCGGTCTGTGCCACTTCAAGATCCAGGATTCAGTGGGGTCCCTGCAGTCACCGCCCACTTGGGCATGTACTTACAAAGGTTTGCTGCAGGTGAGGAGGTTCGGACGTCTCTGAATCTCCGCCCCCTAATCATGTGGGAGTGTCGTTATCAAATTTTAAAAGGCGCTTCCAAAGTGGACAAGTGAATTCTCTTTCAAGCAAGACGGCATCTGAGGAAGGCGAATCATGCCGAAATGCATCATGCCGCTTGAAGTTGTGCACTGAAAATAAAGGACGCTGTTTCATCCTACCTGTGGTGGCTGTCATCCTTTCTGGGACAAGGGAAAGGTCGTTGTTTTCGTGTTCAGAGCTGGCCACGAGCTCAATACAGCCCCCTTCCAGCAAGTTTTCGGCGTTTGTGTGGCAAACGTGAGGACTACTCAAGGCGCTTGGGACACGCCGAAACGCCACACTCCACAGCGATTTATTGGCAAGCAATATGCGAGACCGTGACTACACGGGGTGCTCACGCTCACTGGAGGAGTGGGTTCCCTTGCTCGCTGTGGTGATTTGCGGTCGGAAGCAAGGAGGTGGAGGCGGTCCGTGCCACTACAAGATCCAGGATTCAGTGGGGTCCCTGCAGTCACCGCCCACTTGGGCATGTACTTACAAAGGTTTGCTGCTGGTGAGGAGGTTCGGACGTCTCTGAATCTCCGCCCCCTAATCATGTGGGAGTGTCGTTATCAAATTTTAAAAGGCGCTTCCAAAGTGGACAAGTGAATTCTCTTTCAAGCAAGACGGCATCTGAGGAAGGCGAATCATGCCGAAATGCATCATGCCGCTTGAAGGTCTGCACTGAAAATAAAGGACGCTGTTTCATCCTACCTGTGGTGGCTGTCATCCTTTCTGGGACAAGGGAAAGGTCGTTGTTTTCATGTTCAGAGCTGGCCACGAGCTCAATACAGCCCCCTTCCAGCAAGTTTTCGGCGTTTGTGTGGCAAACGTGAGGACTACTCAAGGCGCTTGGGACACGCCAAAACGCCACACTCCACAGCGATTTATTGGCAAGCAATATGCGAGACCGTGACTACACGGGGTGCTCACGTTCACTGGAGGAGTGGGTTCCCTTGCTCGCTGTGGTGATTTGCGGTTGGAAGCAAGGAGGTGGAGGCGGTCCGTGCCACTACAAGATCCAGGATTCAGTGGGGTCCCTGCAGTCACCGCCCACTTGGGCATGTACTTACAAAGGTTTGCTGCAGGTGAGGAGGTTCGGACGTCTCTGAATCTCCGCCCCCTAATCATGTGGGAGTGTTGTTATCAAATTTTAAAAGGCGCTTCCAAAGTGGACAAGTGAATTCTCTTTCAAGCAAGACGGCATCTGAGGAAGGCGAATCATGCCGAAATGCATCATGCTGCTTGAAGTTGTGCACTGAAAATAAAGGACGCTGTTTCATCCTACCTGTGGTGGCTGTCATTCTTTCTGGGACAAGGGAAAGGTCGTTGTTTTCGTGTTCAGAGCTGGCCACGAGCTCAATACAGCCCCCTTCCAGCAAGTTTTCGGCGTTTGTGTGGCAAACGTGAGGACTACTCAAGGCGCTTGGGACACGCCGAAATGCCACACTCCACAGCGATTTATTGGCAAGCAATATGCGAGACCGTGACTACACGGGGTGCTCACGCTCACTGGAGGAGTGGGTTCCCTTGCTCGCTGTGGTGATTTGCGGTCGGAAGCAAGGAGGTGGAGGCGGTCCGTGCCACTACAAGATCCAGGATTCAGTGGGGTCCCTGCAGTCACCGCCCACTTGGGCATGTACTTACAAAGGTTTGCTGCTGGTGAGGAGGTTCGGACGTCTCTGAATCTCCGCCCCCTAATCATGTGGGAGTGTCGTTATCAAATTTTAAAAGGCGCTTCCAAAGTGGACAAGTGAATTCTCTTTCAAGCAAGACGGCATCTGAGGAAGGCGAATCATGCCGAAATGCATCATGCCGCTTGAAGTTGTGCACTGAAAATAAAGGACGCTGTTTCATCCTACCTGTGGTGGCTGTCATCCTTTCTGGGACAAGGGAAAGGTCGTTGTTTTTATATCTATATATATATCTATATATATATATATATATATATATATATATATATATATATATATATATATATATATTACCTACTGGCGGTCGCCAGTAGGTATATATAGTTAGGATTTTTTCTCTATGGAACTTTTGAAAATTCTATGCCTAATAACTTTGGCGTTTGTGGACGGAATCGGCTGAAATTTTCAGGAAAATGGCACATTTTGTTTCTGAGCAGCCCCTGAAAATTTGGGGGGGTTTCAAGGGGGGGCCGAGAAAAAAGGGGGGTCCCAAAACGCGTTTTTCCCATTCATTTTTCCATAGGGCGTTTGGCCTCACTTTTAGCTCGAACGGCTGAATGGATTTGCAAAAAACTTGGCAAAATTGTAGGGACTGTTAGCCCGATGTGCCTTTGCTGGGTCTCAATATATGTGCTCCAGTGGATTTTGAGAAATTAACGTTTTAAAAAACAGATATATCTGTGACAGCGGCCCGTATAGCGCTCCAGTTCGCGTACTTTTCGCGTAACGGAGCTTTGCGAAGCGAAGCTGATTGGCTCTCCGGCGTCTGTCAACATTCTAAACAGTCCGGTGCGGCCGCCATCTTGTCTCTCGGTAGGATCGAGAGACAAGAAGAGGAGAAAAACGAAGGGCGAATTTAATGATAGGGGGCAAGGTAGACCCTTCTTGACCCCCTAGGAATGATGTTGGTGTTATTAAAGGGTCCCGTGGGGCAAATAAAAAAAATTTGATTTTTTGCGGAAGAAGCGCTTTCCGGTTCGCGAACCGGGTAGCGAAACGGGAATTCGCCATTTTGTGTTTCGTTTTAATTAAATTACAAGATGGAGGAAAAACAATGTGAGAAATGGGTATAAGGGGGTACGGGAGACGTATCCTGACCCCCTATGTTTTCTGAGGGTGGCTGAGGATGCTCATATATGTTGATACTTGTCTTCCAGCGGCTGCGCGTGAGCGTTTTTTTTTTTTTTTTTTTGCTGCGTGACGTCTGTTAACGTTTGATTCGAAGGAAATCAGGAAGTGTTGACCGCCATTTTGACACTGCGAGTAAATATATTGTTAAAAATAATTGTTATAAATTAATCCGTATTGATAAACATTGTCTGCGCCATCTTGCTTTTTTTCCAATGCCACACTTTTGTCGTGCACGGCAGCCATTTTAGATGCCTTGACCAGACCCACTCTCTGCACGACGCCGATCGTGACGTCTGTTAACGTTCGATTCGAAGGAAATCAGGAAGTGTTGACCGCCATTTTGACACTGCGAGTAAATATATTGTTAAAAATAATTGTAATAAATTAATTCGTATTGATAAACATTGTCTGCGCCATCTTGCTTTTTTTCCAATGCCACACTTTTGTCGTGCACGGCAGCCATTTTAGATGCCTTGACCAGACCCACTCTCTGAACGCCCCCGATCCTCAGCATTGCTCCCCACCCTCGCAAGCATCTCCCCCACGCACTGGTCACCCCCGCTCTCTGTCTTATGCATGGGCCATAAACCTCCCCCCATCTGCGCTGCTCTTCCCTGAGAATCACACCCTGTGCCCGCCCGACACCACCCTTTCACCCTATTCACTACCGCACCCTCTGACACTCTTCTTCCTCTGTGTCCGATTGTCCAGGCCGGTCCCAGGCTATCACCTAGCCCTGCGGATGTAGTTTATAGCCCCAACTGTAAAGAATCACCCCTCTTCAAAGGAGTTACAGTAGATCAAGGCCCCCACCCCATGAGATCCGTCACACCACACGCGTTCCTACTATCTGATAACGATCCTGTATTGTGATTGGGGAGGGGATTCTCACTGTAAGGGTGTGTGGGACCGAGCCTGAAGCGGAAGATTCCAGGGATGCCATTTTGTACATCAAAGTCTTCACAATTATGTGTCACATTAAAAATATATAGAACTCCAACAAAGTAGTAGGATTATAACACTTTAATAACTTATAAATATATACATCGCAACAAAAACAGTAAACACCTTAAATTTTTTTTATTAAAACAGAAGCAACAATGGTCAGTAGCGGTCTGTTGTGCGAATAGTTCCAAGGCAGCACAACGTGCTGAGTTCTGGACGGCACCCAGGTGAAGAACCATCCCTTCTTTAAACCCCATGGTGACCAACTATAGTTTATTCTCTATTTCGTTCCCTTGCCATAACAAAATAAAAGTCTTGGGTTATTTATGGAAGGGAAGACTTTTTGTTTCTTCCAATTTTTTTTTAAAAACAAAGGTTTAAGGAAAGGCAACCCTTAATGTGCATGTTTTCCACAGAAATTTGCCTTTGAAAACTAGAGGCAATAAATAAGGCCGAAATCTGTATTTTGTTTTTGGATACACATGTTATTTGTGTCTGTGTATTCATTTTTATGCATGACTTTATATGGAATGGTTAAAATAACTTATGATGCAACTTAACAGGAAAGATCGCAAACATTCCAATGAGTGCTATGTCCCAAGTTTTACATAAAGTAGTGTTTACCTAGAGTGGTGCTGTGTAGGACACTCTGAATGGAAATTAACCAGAACTATAACCATCTACTTCCAATAATATAACTTTTATGCCCAAATTACGCAAAGATTTAGCTAATCTGCTAAAGGGGGGAGTCGCCATTTCTTTTGATAATTTATTCACCCATCCGTAGCCTCTCTAATCTCCATTATAATGTGTTTGTTGCTGTCGCTAGCTGATGAAAAAACTAAAGTGACAACTTCCTCATCCTTAATTTGTCTTTCTTTGTTCCTTAAGATGTCATCTGTGTCAACCTCTTCCGAGAATGCTGATGCGTTAGGGATTTCCTTGTGTTTCTTAATAGCATTGGTGTCTGCACACTTCTTTGTCAATTCTGTGAACATGACAGCTGCTTCATAGACAGACGATATCTTTGTTAAGTCATTAGTGTTAAGTGTGTCTGAAACTACAGTGCCCTTCTGTTTTACTTTCCTCAGACACTACAGAGTTTTGTGTGTTGTTCTTCTGAGCGACAATTATTCCAGAGGTTTCAGGTTCACTTGTTTTGTCCTGCAGTGAGTTAACAGCTTCAGAGACTTCATGTTTATTTGCTATGTCCTGCTGTGCGTCAACTGCTTCAGAGACGTCAGCCTCATTTGTTATGTTTGACTATATCCTGGACCTGCCCGGCCGCGCCCAAAATGGCGCCGGTATAAATGGGACTCGTAACTCCTTGTTGTGTACTGGTTGCCCAACCTTGATATCACGAGATACGTATGCACCGTATGCGCCCCTGGGTGCCGCACTGGTTTTGGTATCCTACAATGCTGCTCCGAAAAACGGCGTGGGGCGCCCCGGGAGGGGCGGGGGGGGGAGGCGGCGTGAATGGGCCTCCCCAGGTGGAGGCTCGTCTGCTGTAGTGGGGCGCCCCTTTACCGTTTCAGTTGCCATTCCGCCCGCTTTTGCTACACTGTGCCTCTTCCGCCATTCAGCTGTTTACCGCCCGTTCTTGCGGCTACAGCGTCTCGCTCACCATGTAGTTGAGTTGCTCCCACTCTTGCGGTGCAGCGATAGACGGCTGCCACAGGACTCTTAAAATGGCGGCCGGCTCTTCGGATTTGGGCCTGGTCCACTAAAATGGCCCTGGGACACCTTGGAACTCGGACGCTTGTCTGCTAGGGCTTGGGCTCCATTCTCGAAAGCGTCCCCTCAGCCTTGAAGATTCTACAAAAGTCTTGGGGGCCTCCGACTCCCGCAGGCTTCCGGTGGGGAGCGGCTGCCATGATTGCTTGCGGAATGGCCACGACGGAGCTACGAGATGGTGGTGCTCTCATGCTGACGCCAGTTTTAGTCTGAAACATCCAGAAACACTGTAGACTATCAATTCGATGAGTTCCGGTGGAGCCCCAACGTGACCCGGTAGGGAAGAACTTGCCCTCCCCTTTTTTGAGTGATGGTTCTTGTTGCCTGTCCCCTCTGTTGTCATCTAACGGAACCTTTTTTGATTGCTGAGTGAGAAAAAAAAAGGTGGGTCTTTCATCGTTTGGGAAAAAAAATGTTTTAATCCAATGAAAAGCGTTATTTTTAGGTCATATGACCAAGCCTTTCATCATTAGAATAACAAAAGTAAAATGAACCAATGAAAAGTTTTATTAACAAGTCACATGACCTGTTATGCTTACGTTATGCGCTGCACGCCGCGCTCTGGATCGTTTCCGGGAAGCTGCGCCTTGCGCACCGGAGCACTTCCGGGTGCGCTAACGCGGCGCGTCATATGACGCATTTCGCGACAACGTAGGTCCAGAATATAGTCAAAATGTCTCCACCAACCAGCGGTCGGAATACAACCCCTTTCAGCAATCCAAAAAGTTCTGTTAAATGACAAGAGAAGGGACAGGCAACAAGAACAATCAGTCAAAGAGGGGAGGGCAAGTTCTTCTCTACCGGGTCACGTTGGGGCTCCACCGGAACTGATTGAATTGGTAGTCTACAGTGTTTCTGGATGTTTCAGATTGAAGCTGGCGTCCGCATGAGAGCACCCAATTCTAAAACAGTAAATGCTTGGATAACAATCAATCAAATGTAGAGGGAAGCAGGCACGACGGGTTACAATGGGGGCAAAGGCTTACGTTATCTACCCTTCACTATCTGCAAAGAGAGAATACTCCTAAAAGAAAAGAGGAGGGGGGGGGACAGCGTTCAAAGCACATCAGCGTGCATAAATACGAAAATGTTTTTACCTACCACGTACTTGACATTTTACAGCTTTTGATATTTGCTATTAAAAAACCATTGAAATTCACTGAAAAAACCATAGGTTATAGACCATATATAGTTAGGAATTAGCATTTACAAAACCTTAATTTACTCGCACAAAACCATAGAAATTCGCATATATAGTTAGTTGCAATAACTATATATCGCGCACCCGCAATCCACTGCTGATGATGTCACATATTACATCATTCATGACATGGTCAGTGACATCACTGATGACATCACTGATGACATCATCCAGTGTTTGTATGTTTCTGTAAAGTTAAAATATGTCTTACATATTGAAGAATGAGTGGATGTATAAGTGTCTGGATGAAGGATTTAGTAGGTGCATGACTGACTGTATGAGAGAGTGATTAAATGTGTTTCACTGAGTGCATGGGTTAGTGACTAAACTGTCTTAATTTGTGCATCATTATGTCTGTTGTTCTGTAAACTGCTGCATGTGTTAATCAGTAGCTATATGAGTAACTATATGGGTTATTGATTGGTTGCCCAAGTATTTGTATGGGAGACTGAGTATGTGTGTGGGTGCTTGGAGGTGTATGACTCTGTGCATAGATGTGTGAGCAGTTGATTTACTAGATGTATGGGTTCAAACGTGCATGTGGAAACAGTTGTATGGGCAGTTGACTGTGTGCATGAGTGTATTGGTGAGTGAATGGATATCTCAGTGCTACATGTCAAAGTAAGTACATATGTAAAACACAGTACATGTGAGAGTTGACATATATAAATAACTGAGCATAAGAGCCAGTGAATGTGAGAGTGGCTTTATGAATCATTGTGAACTTGTATCAGAGATTGTATAAGAGAGTAAATATGTGTTAGAATATGTTTGAATTAGTAAGGTGTGTATAACTGTGTAGTTGAGGAAATGAAGGAGTCATTGATTCTTTTCATGACTGACTAGATGTGTGAGTAACTCCATGGATGAGTGACAATCTGTGAGTGTCTGTTTACACTGATTGTATCTAAGGTTATATTAGAGTCTGAAGAGGTTCATCGTATTATCACATGAATGATATTATCAGTGATGTGATCAGTAATGTCAAATGAGATGTCATCAGTGATGTCATCAGTGATGTCATCAGTGATGTCATCAGTGATGTCACTGACCATGTCATGAATGATGTAATATGTGACATCATCAGCAGTGCATTGCGGGTGCGCGATATATAGTTATTGCAACTAACTATATATGCGAATTTCTATGGTTTTGTGCGAGTAAATTAAGGTTTTGTAAATGCTAATTCCTAACTATATATGGTCTATAACCTATGGTTTTTTCAGTGATATATATATATATATATATATATATATATATATATTCACTGAAAAAACCATGGGTTATAGACCATATATAGTTAGGAATTAGCATTTACAAAACCTTATTTTACTCACACAAAACCATTGAAATTCGCATATATAGTTAGTTGCACTAACTATATATCGCGCACCCGCAATCCACTGCTGATCATGTCACATATTACATCATTCATGACATGGTCAGTGATATCACTGATGACATCTCAAATGACATCACTGATGACATCACTGATGACAACATCCAGTGACTGTATGTTTCTGTAAAGTTAAAATATGTCTTACATATTGAAGAATGAGTGGATGTATAAGTGTCTGGATGAAGGATTTAGTAGGTGCATGACTGACTGTATGAGTGAGTGATTAAATGTGTCTCACTGAGTGCATGGGTTAGTGACTAAACTGTCTTAATTTGTGCATCATTATGTCTGTTGTTCTGTAAACTGCTGCATGTGTTGATCAGTAGCTATATGAGTAACTATATGGGTTATTGATTGGTTGCCCAAGTATTTGTATGGGAGACTGAGTGTGTGTGTGGGTGGCTGGGAGGTGTATGACTCTGTGCATAGATGTGTGAGCAGTTGATTCACTAGATGTATAGGTTCAAAAGTGCATGTGGAAACAGCTGTATGGGCGGTTGACTGTGTGCATGAGTGTATTGGTGAGTGAATGGATATCTCAGTGCTACATGTCAAAGTAAGTACATATGTAAAACACAGTACATGTGAGAGTTGACATATATAAATAACTGTGCATAAGAGCCAGTGAATGTGTGAGTGGCTGTATGGATCATTGTGAACTTGTATCAGGGATTGTATAAGAGAGTAAATATGTGTTAGTATATGTTTGAATAAGTAAGGTTTGTATACCTGTATAGTTGAGGAAATGAAGGTGTGATTGATTCTTTGCATGACTGACTAGGTGTGTGAGTAACTCCATGGATTAGTGACAGTCTGTGAGTGTCTGTTTACACTGAGTGTATCTAAGGTTATATTAGAGTCTGAAGAGGTTCATCGTATAATCACATGAATGATGTCATCAATGATGTGATCAGTAATGTCAAATGAGATCTCATCAGTGATATCATCAGTGATGTCATTTGAGATGTAATCAGTGATGTCATCAGTGATGTCATTTGAGATGTCATCAGTGATGTCATCAGTGATTTCATTTGAGATGTCATCAGTGATGTCATTTGAGATGTCATCAGTGATGTCATTTGAGATGTCATCAGTGATGTCATCAGTGATGTCACTGACCATGTCATGAATGATGTAATATGTGACATGATCAGCAGTGGATTGCGGGTGCGCGATATATAGTTAGTGCAACTAACTATATATGCGAATTTCAATGGTTTTGTGTGAGTAAAATAAGGTTTTGTAAATGCTAATTCCTAACTATATATGGTCTATAACCCATGGTTTTTTCAGTGAATTTTCAAGGTTTTGTAAATGCTAATTCCTAACTATATATGGTCTATAACCTATGGTTTTTTCAGTGAATATATATATATATATATATATATATATATATATATATATATATATATATATATATATATATATATATATTACCTACTGGCGGTCGCCAATAGGTAGATATAGTTAGGACCTAGTTTCCATAGGAAATCCGCAACATTCTATTGGGAATAACTTTGGCGCCGGTTGTTGAATCTTCGCAAATTTCTAAAAGAAGATGGCCAGCTCCGCTCCGCTCCGCTCTGCTCCTTCCCTGAAAGTCTCAGGAAGATTCGTCAAGCGGGGGGCCGAGAAAAAAGGGGGGTCCCAAAACGTGTTTTTCTCATGTTCATTTCCATAGGACGATTAGACACGGCTACAGCCCGAACCGCTGAACGGAATTACACCAAATTTGGCAAAATGGTGGAGTCTGATTCGCAAATCACGCTTTTGGTTAAATGGTGTAAATCCTTCCAGTAGTTTCTGAGAAAATTGAAAGAAAAACATATATATATATCTATAAGCGCGCACCGTGCGCGCACCCGTGCTCGCATGGTGCATGAATCGGGTGTGCGCGAGCTGAATTCTGATTTGTTGTTAGACGTCTGTCAACATTCTAATCGGTGGAAACCAGAAAGTGTTGGACGACATTTTGTGTCCGAGATAGAAGAGAGCCAAAAACAAAAGTGGAAAACCTGAAAAGGGGGCAGGGTAGAGCCTTCCTGACCCCCTAGGCCTTCTCAGGGGGTCCCTGAAGGACCCCAAAGGCCCAAATTTGTTTATTTTTTTAATCGCGAGGTGCGCGCATGGTGCACGCACCCTCGAGGCAGAAGAGAGCTTAAAACAAAAGTGGAGAATGTGAAAAGGAGGCAGGGTAGAGACTCCCTGACCCCCTAGGCCTTCTCAGGGGGTCCCAGAAGGGCCCAGAAGGGCAAAAAAAAAAAAATAGCAAGGTGCGCGCATGTTAGGAAAAAAAAAAAAGTTAAATAACAAATTTGAGTGCTTATATGTTGATTGAAGATGTAGACTATACTGTTCAACTTTATCCAAATCATAAAAAGTAGCTGTGTCGTTGCATATTACAGGATACAGTCAATGTATTGCAACATATAAAGGCAATTTGTGGAAAAATAAATATATAAAAATTGATACATAAATTAGCATTTTAAAAACCTTTGAAATTCACTTAAAAACCATAGGTTTCACACACGTCATAGTTAGGAATTAACATTTAAAAAACCTTGCAAATTCATTGAAAAAACCATAGGTTTTACACTCGTTATAGTTAGGAATTAGTATTTAAAAAACTTTGTAAAATCACTGAAAAAACCATACATTTCACACATGTTATAGTTAGGAATTAGCAATGAAAAAACCTTAGAAATTCACTGAAAAAACCATAGGTTTGACACACGTCATAGTTAGGAATTAGCATTTAAAAAACCTTGCAAATTCACTGAAAAAACCATAGGTTTCACACACGTTATAGTTAGGAATTAGCATTTAAAAAACCTTGCAAATTCACTGAAAAAACCATAGGTTTCACACACGTTATAGTTAGGAATTAGCATTTAAAAAACTTTGCAAAGTCACTGAAAAAAACATAGGTTTCACACATGTTATAGTTAGCTGGACATTTCACTCATACAAAACCTTTGAAATTCCCCCGTTATAGTTAGTTCAGCTAACTATAACTCGCGGGACCGCAATACACTGCTGATGATGTCACATATTACATCACTCATGATATGGTCAGTGACATCACTCATGACATCACTGATGACATGTCAAATGACATCACTGATGACATCACTGATGACATCATCCTTGTGACAAAGTGGCAGACCTCCTCTCAGCGTAAAATAACCTTTGACACACACATTCAAAAATAGAAACTAACATTTTCTTAAAAATGGAGATACCAATACGAATTACAAAAACCTATTAGGTAATTCCAATATCTACATACACATCCACTCATTCACCAACAGTTCTATATACTCACTCATACATGTACTTACTCATCATATGTACTCAAACACCTATACATCCTGTTACACACTAATACTCATCCATATAGTTACTCACACACATATTCACACATGCAAAAAAATATCAAAAATCCATTTACTTAATTATACTGCAAAATACACACCACTACACGTACTTCTACAGAAACGTACACATACTTACTCTCTTAAACAATCAATTATAAAAGCATATACTTATTTATATAGGTACTCTTCCAAACTGTCACTCTCACATATACTCAAATCAAATCAAAATAAGCTTTATTCGTTTTTTTTTTGTTTAAAACCATAAAAGCAGCAAGAAAAAATACATACATGTATAAATGACTCAGCATATAATTTACAAAGTAAAAAGGAACCAACTATTAAAAACAAACTAAAATCAATTTGGCAATTCAGCTGTAAGAAAAAGGTACGGGCAAAATCGAAAGGGTAGAGGGTTAGTAGCACAAGGTTCATGGAATCCCCTTTCACCAAGAATTGTCGTTCAATGACATTTACCTTAGGGACGGATGGGGTCGGGGGCCGGGATAGAAATCATACAAGTCCCAGATGCAAATGGGGCCATCTCCCTCTTTGGGCTGGGAAGATCGCAGATAGGGGACAATGTTCGTACTCTTGAATTTAATTAAAATCAGGTCGCCCGGGATGTCTTTGGGCGACGTACCTAGCCACCCCACCCTCCTGACACTCAGAATTCCACCATCTAAGGCAGATGGCAATGGTCTGTTTTGTTTTAGCCAGGAAATGGCTTTGTTTAGCAGGTCCTGGTGAGTTTCAAATTTGCCCTGACTAGGTGCAGGGACCCCAGAGAGAACAGTCACGTAAGGGGCGGCTTCTGGAGGTAAGTTAATCCGATTCCTTCTTTCAAGTGCGGTCCTGGGAACTTTATGGGGTACAGGTATGAAGTTAAAAGTAATGTTCCGGCCTCTTGGATTAGGTATAGACATGAGGGGTTCAAGAGTTTGAACTTTCGAGCGTGTCGTGGGCTTGAACCTTTCATTGTTGCTGGGGGGAATGGGGTGAATGGGTGTAGCAGTTTTTTCAGTTGGAGTATAGTTCCTTAGTATTGTTTTTTCGATACTGGTCAACCTGTCTCCCAGATCGTTGATTTTTGTGACAGGGGTAATAGTGCAGATATTAACAGTTGCTCGATCTGGGCCAGTAAGGTCAGTTGGAGTGGTGATGCGGGGTCAGGTATTCTGCTCACAGCCTCAATCGGCAATAATATAGGTGGGTTGGAGGGAGATAATGAGGGGCTAGTGCACATTTTGTCAGCATTAGAAGAATTCTCAGTGTCATTATCTTTTTCCTGATCAGCATCTCTACCCACTATAGGGGGGGTAGATACGTGTTGGACGTAATTCGTACCACACAAGACATTCAGCTCCTCCCAGATGGACATGATGAGAGGAAATCAGAGCTGGAACATCAACAATAAACAGAACAGTGTGGGATCAATAAGAAGATAAATTAGAACAACTCGGTACCCCCTCCTTCGTGGATGCCAAGAGGGGTGGCCCGTCCCGGCCTCCTTGTGCCTCTGAGGGCCGTAGAGGGCCCGCCCTTTGCCCGGGCTTAGCCCGGCGCGGTCCCGCGCCCGTCCCGCGACGCAGAGGGAGTCTCCGCTTTTTCTGCGCCTCCGGGCGCGCTGGGCCAGGAAGTGACCCACTCGGCCTGCTGGGAGCTGTAGTTCCCCGGCGGCCGTGTAGTTGGAAATCACCGGCGGCGGGGGGGAACAGACAGCGTATGGGCCCCATCAGCGCGTGTGGCATGTGGCGTGTCCCAGGTGTCCCAGGTATGGCCAGAATGATTGATTTTTGCCCCCGCTCCTCAGTGGGAGCCTCCGCTTTTTCTGCGCTTTTCTGCGCCTCCGGGCGCGCTGGGCCAGGAAGTAACCCGCTCGGCCTGCTGGGAGCTGTAGTTCCCCGGCGGCCGTGTAGTTGGAAATCACCGGCGGCGGGGGGGAACAGACAGCATATGGGTCCCAGCAGCGGCGTGTGGCGTGTGGCGTGTCCCAGGTGTCCCAGGTATGGCCAGAATGATTGATTTTTGCCCCAATTAACTCAATTATATACATCAATACTCGCATATACTAGTTTAAAACATATGTAGTTACTCATGAATACACTATTGAGACAGTCATTCACTCACTAACCCACCCATACACACAATCATCCACCCATACAATCTTGCACACATGCTGTCTTCAAAATACATATAAATAATTAGTCACTCATTCATGCATCTGTGCGCTAAGTAATATCCCCCACCGAACCATACAGACACTCATACTGATACTCCCAAAAAAATAAATACCCCCTATACACACTCATGTAGCTACTCACTAACCCATGCAGCCACTTATACACAAAGTGAGACACTGATACATATATTTAAATATTTAAACATTACTCGCTAATACATGTATTCACTAAGATACACTTAATAAGTCGGTTAACCAATCATTTTTACAAAAAAAACATCCATTTAGACACTTATTCGCCCATTTATTCTTCCATCGACCTTTAAATATACAAATATAAAAAATATTTATTTTTCAGAAAGACACACATTCATTGGATGATGTCATCAGTGATGTCATGAGTGATGTCATTTGACATGTCATCAGTGATGTCATGAGTGGTGTCACTGACCATGTCATGAGTGATGTAATATGTGACATCATCAGCAGTGCATTGCGGTCGTGCGAGTTATAGTTTGCTGAACTAACTATAACGGGGGAACTTCAAAGGTTTTGTATGAGTGAAATGTCCAGCTAACTATAACATATGTAAAACCTATGGTTTTTTCAGTGAATTTGCAAGGTTTTTTAAATGCTAATTTTTAACTATAACGTGTGTGAAACCTATGGTTTTTTCAGTGAATATATATTACCTACTGGCGGTCGTCAGTAGGTAGTTATAGTTAGGATTGGCTACCATAGGAAATCCGCAACATTCTATTGGGAATAACTCTGGCACTGGTTGAGGAATTTGTGTGTAATTTTCCAAAGTTTTGGCCAGCTCCGATGCGCTCCTTCCCTGAAAGTTTTGGGGGGATTCGTGAAGTGGAGGCTGAGAAAAAAGGGGGGTCCCAAAACGTGTTTTCCCCATGTTAATTTCCATAGGACGGTCTGACAAGTCTACAGCCCGAACCGCTGAATGGAATTACGCCAAACTTGCCAAATTGTAGGGACTGGTACGCAGATGTGCCTTTTGCTATGTTTGGGGAAAATTGCTTCAGTGGTTTTTACGAAAATTAACTTCAAAAACACATATATATCTATAGGCGCTCTCCGAGCGCTCACAGGTGCGCGTACCGGGGAGCGCACCCGGCGCGCTACGGGAGTGCGCGAGCGGAAAGCTGATTGGCTGTCGGGTGTCTGTCAACATTCTAAACAGTCCGGAGAGTCCGCCATCTTGTGTCTCGGTAGAATCGAGACACAAGAGGTGAAAAAGAAAGGGGGAAATAATTAAAAGGGGGCAGAGTAGACACCCCCTGACCCCCTAGGTTTTCTGAGGGGGGCCTAGAAGGACCTTGAAGGGCAAAAAACCTTTTTTTTAAAAATTTTCGCGGGGTAAGCGCTGGCGGCGCTCCCCGGTACGCTTTCCGGTACGCGCACCATGGGGAAAAACAGTGTAAAAAAATAGAGTAAAAAAATAAAGTAGAGTGTTTAGAGGAAAGTGATGCATTGCTGGAGTGTGTCACAAAAATGATGCAACTCCAGCAATGCATCCTTTCACATGGGGCTAGTCCCATGTGAAAGGGCCTGCGTCAGTCTTACACCTGCTGTGAGGCAGGTGCAAGATTAAGACGCAACAGCATCGTAAAAGTGACGCAGTGAAATCTCATAGATTTCACTGCGTCACTTCTACGACCCTTTCTTGCGTCAATACACCCCCTTTGCATACATTACACCTGGCGCAGGTATAATGTGGCGCAGGGGTTTACAAAGTGACGCATCTACCTAGATGCGTCACTTTGTAAATATGACTCAACAAGGTGGATTTTTTACACCACTGGTGCGTCACAAAAAGTGACGCACCGGTGGCGTAAAAGTGACGCATGGCCTCATAAATGAGGCCTTCAGTCTTCTACTCATGCGTCATATTTAATGTATGACGCATTATGTCGCAAGGAGTTACAGATACGTCAGTATTTCTGACGTATCTGTAAGCGCAAAAGTGATGCATTGCTGGAGTGTGTCACCAAAGTGACGCAACTCCAGCAATGCATCCTTTCACATGGGGCCAGCCCCATGTGAAAGGGCTTGCGTCAGTCTTACGCCTGCTGTGAGGCAGGCGCAAGATTTTGACGCAACGGTGTCGTAAAAGTGACGCAGTGAAATCTCATAGATTTCACTGTGTCACTTCTACGACCCTTTCTTGCGTCAATACGCCCCCTTTGCATACATTACACCTGGCGCCGGTATAATGTGGCGCAGGGGTTTACAAAGTGACGCATCTACCTAGATGCGTCACTTTGTAAATATGACTCAACAAGGTGCATTTTTTACACCACTGATGCGTCACAAAAAGTGACGCACCAGCGGCGTAAAAGTGATGCATAGCCTCATAAATGAGGCCTTCAGTCTTCTACTCATGCGTCATATTTAATGTGTGACGCATTATGTTGCAAGGAGTTACAGATACGTCAGTATTTCTGACGTATCTGTAAGCGCAAAAGTGACGCATTGCTGGAGTGTGTAACAAAAGTGACGCAACTCCAGCAATGCATCCATTCATATGGGGCCAGCCCTATGTGAAAGGGCTTGCGTCAGTCTTACGGCTGCTGTGAGGCAGGCGCAAGATTTTGACGCAACGGTGTCGTAAAAGTGACGCAGTGAAATCTCATAGATTTCACTGCGTCACTTCTACGACCCTTTCTTGCATCAATATGCCCCCTTTGCATACATTACACCTGGCACAGGTATAATGTGGCGCAGGGGTTTACAAAGTGACACATCTACCTAGATGCGTCACTTTGTAAATATGACTCAACAAGGTGCATTTTATACACCACTGGTGCATCACAAAAAGTGACGCACCGGCGGCATAAAAGTGACGCATGGCCTCATAAATGAGGCCTTCAGTCTTCTACTCTTACTTTTTCTTTCACTTTCTCTGTTTCTTCACTGCCTTACTCACCTTGTCTCATACTCAATTGTCTTTATCCAGTCTGTATCTCCACTCTTTCCTAAGTATCACTGCTCTTTTCTTACCCTTCCACACCACCGTTCTTTTACTACATTTTCATCACTTATCCACATTCCCCATGTTCACTCTCCTTCTCCTCACTCTCGTTCCCCACACTCACCTTCTTTTAGTCCCCCTACTTCACTTCCCTTCCCCTCTCGTCCCTTTCCTTGCTTTCTCAGTCATTTTCCTCTCTTCTCTCACTGCACTCCACTTCAGTTACTCTTTTTCATTTTTTTAAGAATACAACTCTTTGATGAGAATTGGAGGTAGTTCTGAAAAGAACTTTTTTTTTTCTTCTTTTTTCTTTTTTTTGAACAAAAACAGGGAATGGGAAACTGCTCAACAGGAGCAAAAAAAATAATCAAAATTAGAAGTGGGGTTGGCAGCGGTGGTTGTCTAATGCTCGAACCATGAGCATGCAAAAAGAAACAATTCCCAACTGGTCTTAATGAAAGTCAATTAAATGCAGTATGCAATTAGCATTACAAAGAACAGGACAGAACCAAGGAGTCTCAAAAACGTTTTTTTAGGAAAAGCTTATTATTTAGCAGGTTTTTGGGGGTCTTTCACATGGCTAAATACAGTTAAACAGCACTGTGTCGAGCAAATCATGTGACAACCGAAAAGGCACTTGGTGAATGGTGATATTTACAATAAGTGAAAGTGCAAGTGCTAGAGTGAGCAGCGTGAACGGCGCATAGTGACAAGAATTATATACAGTGATGGCTCCACAGTTTCAAGTTGCAGTTACTTTGAAGCAAAATTCAATAAGTTTTTTGGAGCACAAAACGTAAAATGCGTCAACAAATAATGCTGCAATGTCGACGGCGTTTCGATCCCCGTCAGTCGGGATCGTCTTCAGGACAAGGTTGTCGATGAGGGCAGTGCCGCGCACGCGTACATAGATTGCGTGAGGTAGGTCCTTCGGTCTGGGTCTGCGAAGGGGCGGGCTGATCGTTGCTTCTAGGAGTCAACGGCGGGGAAGCCTGTGTTATTTCAGGGCTGGAGCAGGCGGTGAGTGCTCTCCTGGCGTGGTGGGCTCGCAATAGATGCAGGAGCGACCTATGAGCATAACACTTTGTTCCCCTTAACAAAGTAGCTGATCACACTTTCTGGATTTAATTATGGCTTCATTAAAAGCAGGCTGAATATTGGGGATCAGCTCTTCTGGTCGCCCCCTCCACGATGTAGTTGGTCCTCCGGTTGAAGTAGAGGCACCATCCCTGGGAGCCTCTTGTGCCAGAGCTCTGACACTCTCCCGGGCATAGTTCTGGGGGTGCCTCCTCTTGACGTGGCGAATCATGGTGGAGTTACCAAATAAATATTTTTTGGTGGGGTCACCCCGTGAGAGGACAGTGTGACATATTCGGCACTCCATCTTTGGAGCATTTACTTTTTTTTTATCATCTGGAATGGAAAAAAACTTCCATATGAAGTGTTCTTTTACCCGGGGCTGAGGAACCTCTTCATCAATAAATCTCTCGGTGTCATCTTCGCTACTGGATGTTCTGGCAGCCATGGTAATCCAACAATGATGCAAGAGCAAAAAGACAAGTCTTGCAGTCACAAAACTGAAAGAAGAAGTGAAGGAAATGGGTGTGGATTTCATTCTTTGTAAAAAAAACTGTTAGCAACCAATAAAAATTATGACACAAAAAAAAGAGTTATTTTAAGGTCACATGACTTGACGCGCTTACGCTAGGCGCATCGGAGCGTTTCCGGGCGCGCTTACCTGGTGCGAACGTAGGCGCTTCCGGGGGTGCTTACGCGGCGCGCTTGAGTGACGTTTTGATAGCTTTACGGAAATGTAAAATCATTTTCATTTCATAAATCAAAAATACTGCTTTAATAAGTATGGTTCTAAATGTCTTGCATTATTATTTACATTTCATACATATTTTTTCTTACGAACGCAGAAATAGCGCTCTCGGGAGAGCTTACCAGTGCGCGCACCCGGAGCGCTACAAGACAAAATGATACGGGTAAGCTCACCGGTGCGCGCACCCTGAGCGCACCAGGAAAAATTGTAAAAAAAAATATATACATTGAACAAATAATTTTTTTTAAACAAAAAATATTATAAATTGTTGTAAAAAACAGCTAATAAAAAAAAATCGTAGGTTACAAAGTCGATATACAAAGGAATTAGCTTTTAAAAAAACTATGAAATTCACTGAAAAAAACATAGGTTTCAGAAACGTTATAGTTAGGAATTCGTTTTTAAAAAACCTTTGAAATTCACTAAAAAAACCATAGGTTTCACAATTGTTATAGTTAGGAATTAGCATTTAAAAAACCTTTGAAATTCACTGAAAAAATGATAGGTTTCACACTCGTTATAGTTAGGAATTAGCATTTAAAAAACCTTTGAAATTCACTGAAAAAAACATAGGTTTCACACCAGTTATAGTTAGCTGAACATTTTACTCATACAAAACCATTGAAATTCCCACGTTATAGTTAGTTGGACTCACTATAACTCGCGCGCCCGCAATCCACTGCTGATGATGTCACATATTACATCATTCATGACATGGTCAGTGACATCACTGATGACATCACTGATGACATCTCAAATGACATCACTGATGACATCTCAAATGACATCACTGGTGACATCACTGATGACATCATCCATGTGATAATACGATGCACCTCCTCACACTCTAATCTAACCTTTGATACACCCAGTGTTAAATACAAACTACCATTCCTGAAATTATTGACACACCAATACCAGTAACTACATACGCACTCACTGATTTCTAGGTCTACACACACATCCACTCATTCACCCATACAATCACTCATACATACGGTCACTCATCAATACATATACTAACACATACTTACTCTCTTTTACAATCAGTGATACAAGTACACATTGAACCATACAGTCACTTACGTAATCACAGGATCTCATGTATAGTCATTTATATATGGCAACTCTCACATGCACTGTGTTTAACATATGTACCTACTTGGACATGGAGCACTGAGATGGCCATTCACTCACCAACACATCCATGCAGACAGTCAACCCCCCATACAGCTCTTTCCACATGCACTCTTGAACCCATATACCAAGTGAATCAACTGCTCATATATATATGCACAGAGTCACACACCTCCCAGCCACCCACACACACACTCACCCTCACATACAAATACTTGAACAACCAATCAATAACCCATATAGCCACTCATATAGCTACTGATCAACACATGCAGCAGCTTACACAACAACAGACATACTGATGCACATATTCAGACAGTTTAGTCACTAACCAATGCATTCAGTAAGACACATTTAATCACTCACTCATACAGTCAGTCATGCACCTACTAAATCCTCCATCCAGACACTCATACATCCACTCATTCTTCAATATGTAAATTTTTAACTTAATTGTATTTTAACTTTTCAGAAACACACAGACACTGGATGATGTCATCAGTGATGTCATTTGAGATGTCATCAGTGATGTCACTGACCATGTCATGAATGATGTAATATGTGACATCATCAGCAGTGGATTGCGGGCGCGCGAGTTATAGTGAGTCCAACTAACTATAACGTGGGAATTTCAATGGTTTTGTATGAGTAAAATGTTCAGCTAACTATAACTGGTGTGAAACCTATGTTTTTTTCAGTGAATTTCAAAGGTTTTTTAAATGCTAATTCCTAACTATAACGAGTGTGAAACCTATGTTTTTTTCAGTGAATTTCAAAGGTTTTTTAAATGCTAATTCCTAACTATAACGATTGTGAAACGTATGTTTTTTTAGTGAATATATATATATATATATATATATATATATATATATATATATATATATATATATATATATATATATATATATATGTGCAAGCAATAATAATACAGATGGTAAATGCAACAGTTAAATGCAGGAATAATAACAATGAATAAACAAGCAGCAACTAATACTGGACGTCCTGCAAGATATCCGAAAGATATATATACTAAATACATTAATTGATTACTTTGGATGTGCACTCTGACTCACTCACACATCACAAAGAAAACACGTCAAATGACCACAGCCACTGGAACCACGCATCACAATGGCACTAATCAGAAACAAATCACCTCACCCGATTCTTCACTCAAGCCAACTCAAGCTGGAGGAGCCCGTTAACAGCCAGGCAATGGACTCTCGACTGGGACTCAAGTTCCGTTCGTCTTATGACAGTACGTCTACTCCACAAGTGAGCTCCTAAGCTGGCTGTCAACATTCTCCGGCTTTATAGCCTTAAAACACACTAGAAGGCTTTGAAAGTCTTTCCCTCTGCACCAAGGAAACTTACTGGAATTGGCAACCTTCCATGCAAGCATTCCAGGGGAAAAGGAGTTCCCACGTTCCCTCTACATTCTCACATGTTTCTTAACAAAGCTTACAAATGCCTTCGGTACATTAAACAATCTGTTCCAAAACAACCTTGAACGTGATTAACACAACAACTTGCAAACACTCTTGGGGCCAGTCTGTGCGTGCAGAAAAGCTCAAGCAAGGCAGAGTCAGAATTCAAGATGACATGAGGCCATGTCAAAGACAATAGTAAGAACTTCATAATACTCTCCAATGTACAACACAAGGCACATGTGTGCACCACTACCTAGATCATCACATACTTCATCTCTCAATGTACAACACAAAGCGCATTTGTGCACCACTGCTCATAACACTGCACTTCGAGACCAAAAAGTACATTCCACACCTCTCTCTCTCTCTCTCTCTCTCTCTCATGCTTTCAAATGCACATCCCACACATTCTGTTCTTGACAAGGCTGTTCTACTCTGTGATAGCTCCAACTGTAAGACTACAGGATTACAAGAAAGAAACCTTCAAGAGAAACAAGGCATATGCAGGACGTCGTACATTCAGGCTAGGTTAAAATAACACACCAAAGTCAATTAAAATGATGGTAGTCAAAAGTCATCACGCAGTGTCAAACTATAAGAGTGCATCTAGCACTACAAATGTTGTTCTTAAAATGGTCTAGGGATCAAGAACTGCTTCTGGTATGGTGAATTCCATGTTCTGTACTGCACCCTTTTCTTGAGAAAAAAACCATAAGGTCCTAAGTTAACTGCCACAGGGTTATTTACTATAGGGGTGTTCATATTCTTATCTTCTCTAGTTCCTTTTGTGATTTTCTGGGCTTAGCCTGGGGGGATAGGATATTCCTCTGTGGAAAAAAGGAGATTCCTCCAGCCAGGATCATTCTACCCTCACTTTTAAGGTTTGATCAAACTGATGAATATCAATACCTTTAATGATATCTTCTGGGAGGTTCAGACCTATATCCACTCTAGCTTATGACCTATTAACCAAAGCCTGTGCTGCTATTTTTGCAGTAGGATATTTTCTGTGGCGAGGCTGAGGGTAAGTGCTAGGAGGCACTGATGTACCAGCTTTCAGTCTTCAGCACCTTACCATCCTGACAGGCTGATCTGCCCTAATTTACAGGAGGGTAATCCGGAACTGAGCGGTTTATTAGCATAGTGCCCGACCATGGCAGTAAGATGTCAATTGGTACCTTATCATCCACACAGAGTGAAGATATAAATGATAGAGCTCCTCACTCTATAGAGATGATTAGGTCACATAATATATTATTGGTCCTGATGAAATGCCAATAGACCGCTCAACTGGTAATTGAGGCATGAAACATGATGACCCGTTACATAGACCATAGCTTAATAGCTGGCCTATGAGTGGCCAATGACCTTTGACTACCATCATCACTGAGGATAGTACCATTGTATCCTCAGTTTCTCTGCCTTTCTTTTAAGCTCAACATTAATCAATGATTTCTCACTAAATAGTTTGGCAGCATCTGACTGATAGTTGATTTTATTCTAACTCACTTTCACAAATCTTCTCATTTTGTAGGACATACCACTGTATCCTACGGTACTCAATAGGTGTATCATTGTAAAGATCTCCAAGAAAGAGCCCTCTCACAGGGCCTGCCAGGCACTGCAGTGCCAGCCTGACGAGGGGCACCACCCAATGATGTTGCCTGTCACCTTTGGGTGAGTGAGGGCAACCGTTCTCATAAACCCATGCTTCCCTAGGGATCTGAACACAGCTAGGGATAATTTCTTTGGGGCTGTTACACTTCGGAACAGTATACTGATATTTTATTATTTTCTGTGTTTTCCATAAATGAACCTGATGTTTTCTTGATTTTGAAAACCCAACTATCTCACTTCATTTAACCAACAGTTTGCAACCCGTAGCTGGTAGGGCTTGAATTGGCATTCCATTGGTCTGAAAGAGATAAAATGGAGTAGACGTCATCCTGGTATAGACTACTGGTCTCTCCAGTAGATCAATGTCAATAGGTTCTTCCCTATTATTGACGGGTCAATGTCTACATATGGACCTCAAATCCCCATAGTCGAAGTATAGGGCCATTGAAGTTGCTAGGATAACTATTTCCTCCTCATGTTTCCTTATTTCTTCCAGTTAGAGTTTTTAGAAGTTTTTTTAAATTCTGCCTTTTTTATGAACATTTTCTTCCGAAGGCATCTATTTTTATTCCAGTGCCTTGTAAAATGCATATAATCAATATCAATGAATTTCAATAGTGACATGGTTTTACAGTATCAATTTTTTTTAATATTCAAGGGCAATAAGTTTAAAAACTGCTCTAGACATCGTTTATGTAATATGTATTCTTTAGTAGAAAAATCTAGATTTTTCCCGTTATCTTCTAAATCTTTGAGTTGGTAGGAAAGAGCACATTATGTTTCCCTGGTTATTTACCCTTCTTTTCTAAATCGAATTAAAGTTTTCAGCATCCACACCAAATTGTTCTAGAATGTTTAAAAAAAATCCTGATGAGGGGCATTCTCCCCAAGATTAGCAGCTTGAGAGGCTGACTGGGAAACATCTTAGAGTAACAGATCAATGTACTGGTTCCACCTCCCTTCAAGCAAAACATTAATAATTAGTGTCCTCCCCTGGGGTATACTTTTGAAGAGCTACAGAGGAAACACTCAGATGCCTCATCACCTAAGCAATTCCCTACTTCTTTATTGTGTTATCTTATGCAACAGCGTTCTGTCTTGATTGTTGATGTGGATACAAATAGTTATAGGGCCCAATGCAAGTTCTTCTCTCCCTCGGCTAAATATATTGGTGCTTCTATGGTAGAAGAGCAATATTCCACTTCTGAAAGGGTTTTGATTTAAGATTTGGTCGTCGGAACTTTCACTGAGTCCGCAGTTGTTTTCAGTATACCGCGGTAAGCCTGCATTTTTGCTGAACTTTATTCCAGATATGCAGCACGCTGTGTGAGGAGCCTACGACCACCACCTCACAGAGCATTTACCACGTTGGAGAAATGCTTTGCTTTTTGTAACACTTCAGTTTTTACGAAAAGGGCACCTTTATTTGAGCACAGCTGAGCTGCCGAAAACCGAAGCGCTGCACTCTGGGGACGGAGCAGGAGCCAGGGCTGCTGCAGGAGCTGAAGAGCTGTTGAGCAGTTACAGCGGCGCTGGAGCGGTGGGGGTCCCCCAGAAGCTCGGAGTCGCTACACACCTCGCTACACCCCCCCCTCCACGAGGGCCCGCAGGCGGCTTCCTTCTGCAACTGAAGCTCCCTCTCTACCTCTCGGAGCTGGTGCTTCTCTCGCGGCCGGAGCCGCTGGGTGACTCTTTCGCGGCCGGAGCTGCTGGGTGACTCTTTCGCGGCCGGAGCCGCTGGTGCTTCTTTCGCGGCCGGAGCCGCTGGTGCTCTTTCGCGGCCGGAGCCGCTGGGTGACTCTTTCGCGGCCGGAGCCGCTGGTGCTTCTTTCGCGGCCAGAGCCGCTGGTGCTTCTTTCGCGGCTGGAGCCGCTGGTGCTCTTTCGCGGCCGGAGCCGCTGGGTGACTCTTTCGCGGCCGGAGCCGCTGGTGCTTCTTTTCGCGGCCGGAGCCGCTGGGTGCCTCTTCTACGGCCGGAGCCGCTGGCGTTTCTTTTGCGGCCGGAGCCGCTGGGTGCCTCTTTCACGGCCGGAACCGCTGCCGCCTCTTTTGCGGCCGGAGCCGCTGGACGCTTTCCCTTGCGGCTAGACTCTGTGGGCGCCTTCTCTCGCGGGCGCCATTTCGCAAAAAAAAAAACTGTGAACTTATGAACGCGGCTGAGGGTTGACAAGCACCTTGAGGCACGGCGGGGGACCCCCTGGGCGCTCCCGTTGCGGCCGTAGCCGCTGGCCTTCAAACGCCGCCGCCGGTCAACTCTCGAGCGCACCATTCACGCACCTTCCACGCGGCAAAGAGATGTGGAGCATAGCCGGAGCTGCCAGGCACCGCCTCGAGCATTGAGGGGCTCTGAGAGCCGCTGCTTGTTGACTCGGGCAAATCTTGGATCTTCTGCTTTACTAGCCTGCCAGTGGGGGGACAGGCAGGATCAAGACCCCCCCTAAGGTGCAGCCAGGGTGGAGTTCAGAATTCGGATTATCTCTTGGAGTTACTAGGCTGTTGGACTGCACTGGGCAGCTAAAAAAAAAATGAGAACAAGAAACTCAACTCTACTCCTAAACCAAGAAAAACCCCGCCCCCACAAGTCAGCTGGACGACACAAGGAAAAAATGCTCTACCCCTCTGGCAGAGGGGTTTTAAAACCGGGTTTAAGCGTAAGGGATAGTTTCGTGGAGGCGGAGGCAGTTCAAATAGGAGACTCGCCTTCAACCCCCCCAGTAGCGCCTAACCTGCATCTAAGACAGGGCGTAATCCCACAGGAGCCTACACCCAACAAGAGCTCCCTTAATCCGAGTACCAGGAAAATCCTACCTAGTACTGATAGCAGCAGGGGTATAAGGGAATATTTGATTCACAGAACGCCAAACTCGGTGAGCACAGCACACATTAACATCACTACTTGCCCAACTACAGTTGGCTCTACTATAGAGTCAGACCCCCTCTTATCCAGGAGCCTGCCAATCCCTCTAACGCCAGAAATAATCATGGCGCCGAGGGGCTTAATAGCCCAACCAATCACGGGGCCACCTTTGCTCAGCAACAATAGTAACAACAATAGCAATATCAATTGTAAAGACAGCATGGCCTCCCCAGTAACTACACAACCAGGGGCCAACCAAACGGACAAGCAAACGGATGGCCTGGTCAACGGAGAGAAGGGAGAGATAGGGACAAATAGGATACTTGGGCCCAACTCAACTAAAGCATTCAGTGCAACTGCCGAACCATTTGTGGCCACAGTGACTTACTTTCCCACCCAAAATAGCATTCAAAATAGCAGCGTTTACGATAAAGCTTCTGCGATTCCTTCATCTCCTGTAACCACCAGGTCGCCAGGATGGGGACAGGAAACGGACACGGAGCCGAAGCCGTCCAAACTAGATCACCAACTTGTACTAATCAATGACGTTTTGGCTTCAATGGTAAATGCCGCAATAATGCATGCAGACAAACTGGATCTTCAAATATCTATTCTACAAACCGTGGCTGGCCTGATTTCGGGAATAGACTCCAAATTAGATCATCTGAATTCCCTGATCCATCGAGCTCAAGCAAATACAACTGCAACACTAAAACAGCCGGACTGTGGTTGCAGTCCGATATTACTTAACTTGGAAAAGCTCCCAGAGATAATGAATACTCTAATTGAGGATCTTAAATCAGAAACCAGCAGACACCGGAGCACCACACCCACCCAGCAGAACAACAAGGATCACGCTCTGACTAAAAAACTGCTGCATCCCAACACCAACGTCACAGACCTTCAGCAAAAAATCACAAGGACAGAGGAAGAGCAACCTGGCAGTCCCACAGAAAAGGCAATAAATCTCAGCTCCGCTAACGCCAAAGAACAAGATAACTCAAATACCGCGCACCTGACAACTTCGGAGACGGCCCACCTTTCACGGAAAAATAAGAAAAAACTAAGAAAGTTGAATAAACAAAGAAAAAATTACCCGACCTCCAACGGCTCTATCAGGCAGTGGTTGCTGCAGGAAAATAAAAAGGCTGGGAACCACACGACTAATGACTCTAAGACCATTAGACCCCCAAAGATCCTCATTTCAAACAAAAATCCTAAAAGTCCAACTATCTTGGACAAAACTGACCTCAAAATAACTCTTGGGGACTATTTGGATGTGCACACAGAGCAAAGTTTTAAAACCGCGGAAATAAGTGAAGTGAAAATCAACGGGGGCCCTAACCGTCCACATGGACTGGCTCCGTGGGATGGCAAGCACGTCTCGCAAAGACCTAAGGCATCTAACTTAAGGAGTCCCTTGCTGTGCACTGCAGTGGATAAAAGCACGAGCGACACGACCAGAGACACAATAAAAATTGACACACAATCCCCGCACCAAAGAGGATTTAAAGGCTCAACCAAGTCTACAACATGCAGAGTAAGAGAAGTACCATCTACCTCAAGTAAGTCCGGGGGGATAGACCAGTCGACGGCCGGTAATACAAACCATGAAGAGGCCAAAGTCGAGGGATCGGCCCAGAACACTCCAAATGACACAACTTGCGAGATATCACAGGAAGTCATGACACACCATTAGCTGTCTTCTGCCAAACATGAAGACCTGAAAATATTTCTCCACCCCGAATATGTCTCACAGGGCAAGTGGGACATCCTTAATCGATGCAACCTTTTGAAACTCTGCGCCAGTATCCCAGGTCTAGAAACCATAAATACAACAGATATTGAAAGCATCTCCTTTTTGTCCCCAGGCCCAGGCGAGAGCAACGAAATTACTGAGGTGCGTTTCTTTAACCTAGACATGGCTCAGGCATTAAAAAGAAGCAAAGAACAACTGGAAAATTGGGGCATAAAGATCACGAGCAGGCCTGTTCCTAAATATCCAATGTTCCTGAAACACAGCTATTCGAAGCAACAAACCACCGCGCAGGATTTGGTCGCCCAAAAAAAATCTTCATTGAATGACCTATTTCACCCTCGGCCACCTGCAGTGTCTATTCTTCATGGAACAATCAGTGGAACAAAAACAAATCCAGCAAGTGACGGCACAATCAAAGTAACTACAACCCTGGGCCAAGGACCTCGGTCTTGCTCATTTGAGAACAATATCAGCCAAGACTGATCATGGGTGCCAAGGGCCTTAAATCCTAACTCCTAATGCCAACTGTATCAGAAGTAAGAAAATCTTACAGTTCCCGCAAACAGCCCCTTCTAATGTTCAAAGTGTAACAATCATGTCTTGGAACGTAGCAGGGATTTCAAAGCTACTACAAAACCAAGCGATACTGTCGTTCCTAGCTGGAGTGGAGATAATCTGCGTCCAAGAGACGTGAGCTACCAAACCAACATCAATAAGAGGATTTGCGGAACACTGTAAACCAGCAACTAAGGAGAACATATTTGGTAGACCATCTGGAGGTATCTCGATATACACCAGGATTTCACGGAAAATACAATTTATAGAAATAAAAACATCATCAAACAGTCTTATGGCAGGAATCCTGAAAGGCTTATCGACAAACAAGGGCCCTTTAACGATACTCCTAATTAATGTTTATTACAATCCTCACGGGCCGGGAGTCAAGGACAAGTTGACTGAGTTAGTAAGTCATATAGAAAACCTTCTTCTGCAGTACGCACATATAGAACCAATAATACTTGGGGATTTTAACACACATAACATTGGGGTTAAGGTAGCACTAGGTCCTCGCTCCATGGCCACCGAAGCCTATAATGCCCTTATTTCCTCCTACCAGCTGTCTACAGCTCACTCTCTCTTCTTAAGGGACACCCCAGGAGCCCTCTTCCCACCAACATACAATAACCAAACTACTATAGATTATATTCTATTGAGCAGCTGGCTACAAAACTTTATGACAGACTACAAAGTTGACCAACGCAACGAAAGCGACCACGCTGCACTAACAATCACGTTAAAACTTACAGTAGACAACTGTTACACTTTACAATGCGCTGGGTCATCAAATGGAGATGAACTGTTCACACTGCCGCGAAGGATCAAATGGGGCCCAGTGTCAATTAATAAGTTTGAGATATGGAAAAAAGAATGGGCAGACGAGCCACAAAGCGACAACCATGGGGGCGCAATGGAAGAATGGGTTTATTTTGCACGCAAATTGCTAGTGCTACTTCAAGGAGGTTTAACAACTAAAACCCCTCCATATCCTTGGCACAACTTCGGACACACTCCTGCAATTAAAGAGAGTGCAAAACAATTAAGACTCAAACGAAGGTCCTACCAGCAAACTGGCACAACAACTGCTAAAAGGCTATACCAAGAGGCAGCAAAAATCCACTCGAAGAAAGTTTGGGCAGCAAAACGGTCCTGTATTGAAGCTAAATGGCTAAAGATCTTTGAGCTATTGAGACCCGGCAAGTCCCAAGAGTTTTGGCAATACTTAAACTCCTTAAACCAAGGAGTCAACCACAGAGAGAATGTTCTTGATGCTGACACCTGGGCAGTTCACGTGAAAAACTTGTATCAGGAAGAAGGAAGTACAACTCCTCGGAATAAAGACCTGGACGAGGTTGGACGCCCTGTTGTCTGCACCCATTCTTCAATAACTGTGAACCACTCGGATTTTTTAGAAAAAAAGGTGGTTAGCACAATTTTAAAAAAAATTAGGCTTAATGGGGCACCAGGACTAAACGGGCTGCCGGGCTCCCTGTTCAAGGAAGATAGAGACTTTTGGACAGAAAAACTAACCACGCTATACGCTGAATGCCGATTCCTCGGGGACGTACCTGACTCTTGGAGAGGGTCGCTATTGCACCCAATATACAAGAAAGGACCAAAATCAAACCCTCAAAATTATCGCATGATTGCTCTGCTTGACATCGAGGGCAAGGCTTATGCAAGCACCCTGTTGGTGGAACTTTCAAAATGGGTCAGCATCGAGGGCCTCTTGCCATTTTATCAAACAGGGTTTAGATCTGGAGCATCAACACTGGATAACATCATAGCACTCTCATACCTCGCATAGAAGGCTGCATCACGAAAAAGTCGACCGCTATTCGCATGTTTCATTGATTACACGGCAGCCTTCGACGGGGTTGATCGTTTGATTCTCTGGCAGAAGCTTGCAAGCTGGAATATTGAGCCTTGTTTACTACAAGCTATTGGATCACTATATTCAAGAACTTGGGTCAGAATCAAACTTTCGACAGCCTCGGCCACAGAGAAAATTGATACAGACCGTGGCCTGAAACAAGGATGTGTATTAGCTCCGATGCTGTTTAATTTATACACTGCCGACATGGGCCAAGCCCTGACTGGAGCATCACTAGCAACACCGAGGATCGGTCACACTAAGATCCAACTACTCCAATATGCCGATGATTTGGTTCTCCTTGACCACACCAAAATTGGCTTACAAAAAGCTCTCTCAGCCCTTGCAATTTACAATGAAAAAAACAAACTGACTGCCAACCAATCTAAATCAAAAATAATAATCTTTGGGCACTATCCCCCCAAAAAACTGGCAAAATGTAGGCTAGGACAGCTGACTCTGGACTATATCGCACACTACAACTACTTGGGAGTTTGGCTCACTGAAACAGGGCGCCCTGGAGTTAATCTTAACAAAATACGCACAAAAGGAAAAAGCATCACCTACGCCCTCGGCAGGCTTTACGCTACGCTACATAGCCCCACTACAACTGCAATTCAAAGAGTCTTGAGGGCGAAGTTAATACCATCACTTAACTATGCACAACTGGCCTTCCCAGGGAAATTAACAAGTGCTCTAGAAAAAATCTATTGCTCGGCATACAAAAAGATATTCCATCTACCCGCATGCACCAGAAACAATCTAGTGCGGTTAGAATTTAATCTAAACCAACAAAAACTGGAAGAGATGGCTGCCCTGAGCAAATACTTTTTTCTCATCACGATGGCAACTGAGAACACAATGAAGTTTATCTTAAAAAGTATCTTTCTGGAGCCAGACAACCCCTGGGCAACTAATCTATCTATCGCCAAAGAAGATTTGAGTCTCGCAGTGGAAAACTGGGACCCCAAGATAACCAAATATACTGCCATCAAAAGAGCGATAAAAAAACAGGTTCGCCTGTGCTCTCGTACCTCAGACCTGAAGTCACTGGAAGTCAGAGGATTCCATGAAACCCAAAGCCTTCCACATACAGACCACAAGTCTAAATTACATCTTACACAATCAGTGGGAAGACAAGCGCTACAAAGGATCATAGCGTTCAGGTTACATCCTCTCCCCCTTAAAGAACTTTATCCTACAAAGTCGATAAGGACGGGGCACCTGGAGTGTCGGCTATGCAAATATAAACAGGAGAGTTTGGCCCACATTTTACTTTGTTGCCCGGCCTTGGGCTTGGAGCGCAGACTGTACCTTAAGCCAATTTTATTACAACAAGGGATCAGAACAGTAAAGGAGGCTGTGCAACATCTGCATACACTGGAAACAGTGAAACACATGGCCACGTTTGGCAAATTTATTCAACAGACTCGACGGAAATTGATGGACTCTTCCAGCTAAATAATCAGGCCAGTTCTTGGACTGAGGTAATAGCCTGTCGAGACTGCACAGCTCACCCTACTAAGAGCGGGGAAGAGTGCGGGCTGAGAACAAACAGACTAATGATTTCTAGATTTTAACGACTCTTCTGTGAACACAGTCTATGGCTTTAACTATTTAATCTTTTTTAATAATGGACTGTGTTTTCTTGTCCTATTTTAATGGTTTTGAGTAACCAGAAATAAAATTATTCATTAATTCATTCATTCATTCATTCACTTCTGAAACCTTTATGTGGCAGGATACATTTGTGGGTCGAATTTACAGTACTAAAACCTTTACTTCTAGAGATTTCTATGTCTTTAATTTTAATGTTTCTTTATTTTCAATATATCAAGAGACCCTTCCCGACAGTACATAGTTTCTTTCTTTTTAAGATTTCTGATGGCGCATCCAATGTTATGTATTCTCCCACCAACTTCTGGTCCGTCAAAGAGAACCCAAGTAAGCAGCATAGAGAAACAGCAACCAAAACAAAATTAAGGATATCACACTCAACCCGTTTTGGCAATGCCTTTCTTTTCTTTCGCTTTTTTCTTTTTCTCTCCTTTGTTTTGCCTTGTTCTTGGTATGTCTACTTTTATTTTTCTTGATTGTTTCTTTCTCTTGTGGCCGACCTGATCAGTAGGATACATATATATATTAATATATGTATATATATATATATATATATATATATATATATATATATATATATATATATATATATATATATATATATATATATATATATATATATATATATATATATATATATATATAATTCATTTACAAACATAGACATTCAGCAGTTTTAGTTACCTGAGCTAACTATAACTTACTCCCCCTGCAATGCACTGCTTATGATCTCACATATAACATCATTCATGACATGGTCAGTGACATCACTGATGACATCTGAAATGACATCACTCATTCCATCATCCAGTTCCAGTGAGTGTGTTTCATAAAAGTTTCTGAGACTTAAAGATATATACTAAGCTACTGCATAAGTTAAATTACTATTCTTTCTGGACAACTAATGAGTGATACTGTTTCTAATGTATGTCGTCTGAACGGCTGTGCGACTGTCTGTATCAGTGTGTGAGTAGGTGTGTGTGTTGCTGTATGGGTCTTTGAGTGGGTGTATGGATCTGTCAGTGGGTGTATGAGTGGCGGTATATGTCTGTCAGTAGGTATGTGACTGGCTGTATGAATCTGTGAATGGGGTTGCGAGTGATTTTCTGGGTGTATAAGTGGCTGTGTGTGTAGGTGTATGGGTGTTTCAGTGGTTGTAGGTATATGTGAGTGGTTGTATGGATGTGTGAGTTGCTGTGTGAGTGGCTGTTTGGTTAAGTTAGTTGTGGTGGCTGTATTGGAGAGTGAGTGGCTGTATGGGTGAGTGAGCAGGAGTTTGAGTGGTTGTATGGATGTGTGAATGAGTATATAAGAGGTTGTGTGGGTGTGTGAATTGGTATGTGAGTGGTTGTATTACTAAGTGAGTGGCTATATTGAGATGTTATAAGCGTGAGTGAGTAGGTGTGTTTAGTGGCTGTATGGGTGAATAAGTGAGTGTGTGAGAAGCTGGCTGGGTAAGTGTGTGGTTGTGTGAGTTTTATAAAACCTTGTGTCCGTCTTGTCTGCGTTCAGTTTGAGGCGGCTATGCTCCATCCATTCGGCGATGGCCTTCATTCGCTGGTGGAGGTTGGATTTGGCGGTGAGTGGGTCCTTGGTGAGGGAGAGGATCAGTTGCGCGTCGTCGGCGTAGGAGATTATGTTGAGGTTGTGCTGTAGGGCGATGCGTGCGACAGGCGCCATGTAGACATTGAACAGCATCAGGCTGAGGGAGGATCCCTGAAGGGCGCCGCAGATGATCTCGAAGGCTTCGGATCGGAACGGGGGGAGGCGGACTCTCTGGGTTCTGCTCGAGAGGAAGGAGGAGGTCCAGTCCAGGGCCTTGTCTCGGATCCCTGCGTCGTGGAGTCGTGCGCGTAGTGTGCTGTGGCAGACGGTGTCGAAGGCGGCGGAGAGGTCCAGAAGGATGAGGGCCGCCGTCTCGCCGTTGTCCAACAGGGCCCTGATGTCGTCTGTGGCGGTGATGAGGGCGGTCTGGGTGCTGTGGTTGCTGCGGAAACCTGACTGGGAGGGGTCCAGAATGCTGTTGTCTTCGAGGTAGCGGGTGTGCTAGATGTTGACTATCTTTTTGATGACCTTAGCTGGGAACGGAAGCAGGGAGATGGGCCGGAGGTTTTTCAGTTCGCTCGGGTCCGCCTTGGGTTTCTTCAGTAGGGCGTTTATCTCGGCGTGTTTGCAGCTCTCAGGGAAGGTCGCGGTCTTGAAGGAGAGGTTGATGATGTTGCGTAGGTGGGGTGCGATGGAGCTGCCGGCTTTGTTGAAGATGTGGTGTGGAAAAGGGTCAGACGGTGAGCCGGAGTGGATTGTGCCCATAGTCTTGATTGTGTCTTCGATGCTCCCGTTGACCCAGGTTGTCAGGGGGTCGTAGTCAGTGGGGTGTGGTGGTTCCTGGGTGTTGGGGCCTGTAGGGGTCGTCCGGGGGTTGAAGCTGTTGTGGATGTCAGCGATCCTGCGGTGGAAGAAGGTGGCGAGGGAGTTGCACAAGGCTTGCGACGACGGGATGTCGTTGGCGTTGAAGCTGGGGTTGGAGAGTTCCTTCATGACGTTGAAGAGCTCCTTGCTGTTGTGTGCGTTGTTGTTGAGGCGGTCTTTGAAGGAGGTCCTCTTGGCGGTCCTGATGAGGTGGTGGTGGTTGCGGATGGGTTCTTTGTGGGCTGCACGGCTGCCAAGTGACTTCTCGCTATGCCATATGTTCTCCAACTTCCGCCAGGTGCGCTTAGATGCTAGGAGTTCCGGGTGAACCAGTTGGCTCTCTTGCTGGTGTCTTTGAGGGTTTGTTTTTTCAGCGGGGCTAAGATGTTGGCGCAGTCGTCCATCTTAGGGTGGTCTTGGGGTCCGTGTGGATCTGGAAGTGTATGTGTTCGGCGGTGCTGAGAGTGTCGTCGGTATTTGTTGAGACCCTGATGGTCTTCTTGTAGACAATGGCGATTCCTCCTCCGACTACGTTGGTGCGGTCTCTGCGGGCGATCTTGTATCCGCCGGGGATGGCTATTGCGATGTCTGGGGAGGAGGCTTCGTTCATCCAGGTCTCGGTCAGGAAGGCCACGTCTGGAGATGCGGTGTCGAGTAGGTCCCAGAGCTCGATGGTGTGTTTGTGTGTGGAGCGGGTGTTAATCAGGATGCAACGGAGCTGGTTCTGTTTTGTCGTGGCGGGTAAATAACATAAACAGCTTTACTGGCACCCAACATATTAACATCATAAAACAGGCAAAGTCACATCAGGATTAATGTTTATAAGCAGAGGTAAACTCGTCACTGGGTAAATAACAGTAATACTGTAGTTTAGTTCCTATATTCCCAATAGGCTCTGCACATTGGAATAGTATATCCTATAGATTAGACGTAGAACTGAGGTCGACTAGAAACTTTCCTGAATTCACAAGAAGGGATTAGTCTCTGACAACCGCATAAACATGACAGCTTTGTTTCCCCAAGATAAAACATATCTTCAGAGTCGTGGAAACAATAGATAGATATTTCACTCAGTCAATCGTGCATGCTTCGTTTCACTAGAGGTGCAGAGAAAGTAGAAAGACGGGCGCTTTTAATAAAAAGTTTTATTGAACAGTCTTCTTTCTCAAGCATAAGATATAAACTGCTACAATTGTAACAATGTTTGTAAAATATAATGCGTACAGTATAAATCGTAGAATAAAATAATACTGTAAGAGCATTGTATGGTTCCTAAACCATAAATAAATACATACATAAATAACAGAGGCTAAAAGTACTTAACTGGTGCTTCTAAAATACGCCTACCCCGGTGTACCTAACCTAAGCTTAGTACGAGGGAAGAAGTAAGTGAGGTGTAGCATAAAGGTAGTATTCTTTTTTTGCCAAGAATCTGCCCAAGATTTCTCTAAGGGTCTAATCAGCTCTGTACCTTAGGTTAGAATGGAGAAGGTCGGTCTCGGGACTCGATTTCCCAACAACCAGCAAGGGTAGCTTGGAAACACCGGAGCTGGATTTCTCGGCAGGAGAAAAGACAGCGTCTCTCTTAGTGTGTCTGCTGGAGGGTCGGCTTCCTTCGGCACTGGCTGTAGCAGGGCGCGTCAGGCAAGTAGATAGTCAAACTGCTCCAAACCACTGTGCGTTTGCTTGGGCGAGTGTGGTTATATTTATACCTTGAAGGTGCCAACTTTGACGTACAGTTGGACATAATAACGTCATCAAAGAGTCTCAGTTCTTTGAAAACTCCATGAGTTCTTGGACAAATCAATATTCAAGCAAGGGGAAGTCCCCGGCTGCTGAAGCTGAGTTTCCCAAGAAATCATTGTGGATTTTCTGAACTAGTGGAAGTAGCCCTGCCGTATTTGGAATGAGCTATGCCTAAATATGGTTATGATTTCTATGCCTATATAAGGATATGGATATAAGGATATGGTGATTTATACCTATATAAGGGCATGAATCGGGAAACTTACAATAGGGTCCTAAAATTATACATAACAATACCTTCCAGCGATAAGAAACCCCCTCATTGCTGGAAAGCCATTCCAAGATCAAACATATCAGAATAAACTGCCAAAAACAAAAGTGTCAGAAGAGGAGTGCAGATTAAGGACTTGGCTTCCGATGGCAGGTTTCGCTCCTGTCAAGAAACGCCGCCCGGAGCCTTTAAAGAGAAGAGAAGAGCTGCGGGATCGCTCTGGGAAAGGTTTCAATGAGAAACAGTGTGGGTGTTGCTAGGGCGGGGTTTAAATAACCATAGTTTGAGCCCCAGCTGCATCGGGCCGTCATCTGATGTAGGCAGAGGCGCGCCGGTCTAGCCACTAAGGGCCTGCCATATTCACCGGAGAGTGTGCAGCTCCAGCTGCACTGGGCCGGCAATGTTCGTCCGGAGTTGGTGCAGGCTGAAAGGAGACACAGCTAAGGAAAAAAAACACCATATGGGCAGAGACAAGACCACCTATCCACACATGCTACAGGTGAGTAATTTCCCAGGGGGGAGACATGTACAGAGGGAAACTGTATGCTGAGGGTGAGCTAATTGGGGAACGGGACATTTTAGCAGGAGCCCAAGCAGTCTTTTTGGGCAACCTGTATGAGGTATGCTGAGGGCCCCCCTTCCTGATGACTCCAACCCTACTTGAGGGAAGATTTCGGCATGCAGCCCGGGGAATACTAAAATAGCCTTTGTTTTTTTACAGTGAATTTCCAAGTTAAAACAAATATATATTTCCTAACTATATTGTCCCTGTAACCTTTGTTTTTTTCAGTGAATTTCTAAGGTTTTCGGAATTCCATTTCTAAAATATGATGTTCTTCTGTTGACTTTTTTAGTTAATTTGTAGGGTTTATTACAATTTTTTTTATTAATTACGTTTTTTGTAATACTGTAAATATTTTTTTACAAATCAAACTTATACATCTTAAAATATAAAAAAATACAGTAGTTAATGTAAAGTAAATGAAGTTTCTTTTAATGGAATTAAACATATTTTATTTAAAAAAATATATTTTGGGGTACCTCAGTGCCTTCGCTGATTCGTAATATAGATGGACTACATGAATCTGCGGACCTGGTGAAAAGTTTACAAAACAATGTGCATATGTCCACCCCTCCATTGCCATTAATACCATCAGTGTGAATATATTTACAAGTATATATAAACCACCTTTTATCTGCTTTTCAAAAAATGTACCCATTTTACCAGTTTCATGAATCTGTGAATTTACAGTCCGGATTCACAAATTCACTCGAAAACACACCCAAACCGTACCTTTTAATTTGATACCCTAAGACCCTACCCTTCCACATGGAAAACCACACCCAGAATCAGTTACTTCTCCAGTGAAGTATCTAGCAGGAGGATTGAGAACCACTAGTGCCATTCTTTTGCACAATGGCTGAAACTACATTGTCCGTCCAAGATGAGCATCCACAACCTGTTGAAGATTAGGAGGAAGACACACCACCTCGGAGACACAAAAGTGATGTTTGGAAGCATTTTACTATATTTTCCCGGGAAAGGAATGTAACATCAAAATATGTCAAAAGCACAATTTGGCATTCAATTATCCAGAGGCACTGCAAAGAAATATTTGTAAGGGACAAGTTCTATGTAGAAGCGCCTAAAAACAATTCATGAGGAGGTCTACAACCAGATAATGAGAGAGAAAGCAGTTGCAACAGGACTGCCGACCTCCACAGCAGCCTTGTGAGAATCATCTTCAGCTGCAGTCATTATAATAGCAGCTGCCAGTGAGAATCGAGTGACATGGTTATTCACTGCGCGAAATGCCACATGCTTGTCACTGTAAAAATTTCTTCTGTGGGTGCATTCTTGGATACAGTGAAGAGGCATCACTGTTAGTTTTTTTTTTTTTTGCTTCGAGAGAATTAATAATGTTTGTTGAAGAGTGAAGCCAGTTGCTTCTTTGCATTTGCCCACCCTCACCCTTTTTACTACCCTGTTCACTTTTTGTTTAAAAAAAATATTATTTAAAACTGATATAAAACCATTCTAGAAAAAATGGTTCTTGTTAGAACCAACATCTGCCCAAACAAATAGCTAACTCTGGTTTTTTAATGTGTCAGTGGCTGTATCAGTGTGAGAGAGGGTGTGTCAGGGTGTGCATGAGTGTATGCCTGGGTGTGTTAGTGTATGCATTTATGAGTGCCATGGTGTGTTAGAGTATGCATCAGTTTGTGCCTGGGTATTTTAGAATATGCATCAGTGTGAGCCTGGGTATTTCAGTGTATGCATCAGTGTGTGTCTGAGTGTGGTATTGGATGCATTACTATTTGGCTGGATGGGTCAGTGTCCGCATTGTTGTATGCATGGGCGTGTCAGTGTCTGCAAAAGTAAGTTCTTGTGGGTGTCAGTGTGTGCATCATTGGGTGCCTGGGTGTGTTATTGGATGCATTAGTGTTTGGCTGGCTGTGTCAGTGTCTGCATTACTGTATGCCTGAGTGTGCAACTGTCTGCATTTGTAAGTCCCAGGGTGTGTCAGTGTGTGCCTGTGTGTGTTATTGTATGCATTAGTGTTTGGCTGGATGTGTTAGCCTTAATCGGGGTGCACTTGGGTGTGTCAATGTGTGCATTGTAAATCCCTGGGTATGTCAGTGTGTGCATCAGTGCGTGCCTAGCTGTGTTATTGGGTGCACTGGTGTTTAGCTGGGTGTGCCAGTTTCTGCAGTGAAGTATGTCTGGGTGTATCAGCTTCTGCATTGGTAATTCCCTGGGTGTGTCAGTGTGTGCCTGGGTGTGCTATTGGATGCTTTAGTGTTCATCTGGGTGGCTCAGTGTCTTCATTGCTGTATGCCTGGGTCTGCCAGTGTATGCATAGGTAAGTGCCTGGGAGTATCAGTGTGTGCGTCAGTCTGTGGCTTGGTGTGTTATTGGATGCATTAGTGTTTGGCTGGCTATGTCAGTCTCTGCATTGCTGTATGGCTGGGTGTGTCAGTGTGTGCATTAGTAAGTCTCTGGGTGTCTCAGTTTGCGCATCAGTGTGTGCCTGGGTGTCTTAATGGATGCATTGGCGTTAAGATGGCAGTGTCAGTGTCTGCATTGCTGTATGCCTGGGTGTGTCAGTGTCTGCATAGGTTTGGCTGGGTGTGTCAATGTCTGCACTGGTGCATGTCTAGGTTTGTCAGTGTCTGCAGTGGTAAGTCCCTGGGCATGCCTCTGTGTGCATCAGTGTGTGCATGGGTGTGTTTTTGGATGCATTTGTGTTTGGCTTGGTGGCTCAGTGTCTGCATTGCTGTATGTTTGGGTGTGCCGGTGTCTGCACTGGTAAGTCTCTGGGTGTGTCAGTGTGTGTCTGGGTGGGTAATTGGATGCATTGGCGTTTAGCGAATATGCTACTTACCAGTATGCATCTGTTCTTGGCATGTAGGGCTGCTGACATTCATATCTGTGCATAGATCGCCGCCTAGTGTTGGGTCCGGATGACTGCACATTGTTGTCCTGGAAGAGTCTTCGAAGTATCACGAGATAGGTGGCTCCTCCCCTAGACTACAGTGCGCATGGGCATCGACTCCATCCTCAGATTGTTTTTAGCCATTGTGGCCAAGATGGAGTGAAACTCAGTGAATGATGACCATGCTAGAAGTATATGTGAATTCTGCAGCTGCTACAGGCGCCGGGGAGGAGGGCGAGCGATATGAATGTCAGCAGCCCTACATGCTAAGAACAGATGCATACTGGTAAGTAGCATATTCGGTTCGAGGCATGTGGGCTGCTGAATTCATATCTGTGCATAGAATACATAGCAGTCCCTCCATTAGCGGCGGCCGCCCGTGCCAGCTGCAGCAGTCTGGAAAAGTGTTTTGAGAACAGCCTGCCCTACAGCTGCCTGCTGTTTGGAGTGCACATCAACACAATAATGCTTTGTAAATGTGTGTGTGGTAGACCATGTGGTTGCTCTACATATGTCTTCCAAAGGAATGTTTCCAAGGAATGCCATAGAGGCCCCCAACTTTCTGGTGGAGTGGGCCCTTGGTGGAATGGTGAGAGTACGTTTGGCTTTGAGATAGCAGATCTGGATACATTTAACGATCCACCTAGCAATACCAGCCTTGGAAATAGGGTTACCTTTGTGGTGTGGTGCAAAGGCGACAAAGAGTTGCTTAGTCTTCCTAAAATCCTTGGTCCTATCGATGTAATACATCAGGGCCCTTTTGACGTCAAGGGTGTGGAGCATTCTCTCCGCCAATGACTCAGGATTTTGGAAGAAAACAGGCAATTCGATAGTCTGGTTGATATGGAATTGAGACACAACCTTAGGAAGGAATTTTGGGTTAGTGCGAAGCACCACCCTGTTAGAATGAATTTGAATAAATGGCCCTTGGGCTTGCAGTTCACTAACTCGCCGTAGCAATGTAATTGCTATGAGGAAAGCCACTTTCCACGTCAAGAACTGAATCTCGCAGGAATGCAGTGGTTCAAAAGGAGGACCCATCAGCCGGGTGAGGACCACATTGAGGTTCCACTCCGGAGCTGGTGGAGTCCGCCGAGGAATGACTCGTTTGAGTTTTTCTAGAAAAGCCTTAATGGCAGGCACCCTAAAGAGGGAGAGGTGCTGCCTATTCTGGAGATAAGTGGCCATCGCAGATAGATGTATGCGAATGGAAGCATAGGCCAGATTACATTTGTACAGATGGAAAAGGTAACAGATGATATTCTGAATAGAAGCATCTAGCGGGTTAATGTTGTGGTCTGCACAATAAATGACAAACCGCTTCCATTTTGCCGCATAGCATGCTCTGGTGGTGGGCTTCCTTGCCTCCCGAATGATGTCCATGCAGTCAGAAGGCAAGTGCAGGTAGCCAAACTCTAGGACTTCAGGAGCCAGATCGCCAGGTTGAGCTGTTGCGGATCTGGATGCAGAATGTCGCCATGGCTCTGCGTCAGAAGGCTGGGTGTGAGACGTAGCCTCTGATGCGGTACCACGGACAGTTCTAGAAACGTGGTGTACCATGGTTGGCGAGCCCACGTTGGAACAACCAGGATGAAAGTCATCGAGTGCTGCCTGAGCTTGCGTGCCACCAGCGGCATCAGAGGTGCTGGGGGAAAAGCGTACGCAAATTTGCCTGACCAGTTCATCCATATCGCATTGCCCTGCGACTGTGGGTGTGGGAACCTGGCGGCGAAGCTTTGGCATTTTGCGTTCTCACTTGTGGCGAACAGGTCTATCTCTGGATGACCCCACCTTCGGAAGTACGGTTGGAGTACTGATGGATGTATCTCCCACTCGTGCATTTGGTGGCTGTGCCTGCTGAGCAGGTCCGCCATCTGATTGTCCTTGCCGGAGGTATTCTGCCATGAGGAAGATGTTCCTCTGAATGGCCCACTTCCACATGCTCTGAGCCAGATGAGACAGCTGCGGAGAGTGTGTTCCTCCCTGCTTCTGAATGTAGTACATGGCCGTCATGTTGTCCGTCCGGATCAACACGACCTTGTTGCACAGATGTACTTTGAAGGCTTTCAGTGCCATGAAGATCGCCATCAGTTCCAGAACATTGATGTGCATCTTCCTCTGCTGTTGCGTCCATAGTCCCTGCACAGTGTAATGGAGTACATGAGCTCCCCATCCCTGGAGAGAAGCGTCCGTCGTCAGGATGATCTGTGGCACAGGCTCTTGGAACGGTCGGCCCTTGCAAAGGTTTCGTGGATTCCACCAATGCAGAGAGTTGTATGCCCGACCGCTCACCAACACTAGGTCTTTCAACTGCCCGTGAGCCTGAGTCCACTGACGTGCTAAGCACTTCTGAAGCGGACGCATATGTAGCCTCGCGTGCGGGACTATGGAAATGCAGGAGGCCATCATGCCTATCAACTGCATGAACACTCTTGCTGGAAGCGAGTGTTGAGGTCTGAATTTTTGTATCAGCGATTGAATGCTGCTGACCCTCACTGAATTTGGCTGTGCTGTGGCCGCCAGAGTGTTTATGGTCGCACCCAGATACTGCCGTACGTGGGCGGGCTGGAGGTGGGATTTTGGGTAATTCAGTGAGAATCCCAGATCGTGCAGGAGGTGAATGGTGTGGGACATGTGGGCGGCACACTGCTGGGCTGACTTCGCTTGGATGAGCCAGTCGTCCAGATAAGGGTAGACGTGGATGTTCCGTCTCCTGAGATGCGCCGCCACTGTCGCCAGGCACTTTGTGAACACCCTGGGTGCCATGGTGACACCGAAAGGCAAAATCTTGAACTGGTAGTGCTGGTTTTGGATGGTGAACCTGAGGTATTTCCTGTGTGATGGGTGCGTTGGAATGTGAAAGTACGCATCCTTTAGGTCTAAAGTTGCGAGAAAATCCCCCTGCCTGAGCAACGGGAGCACTTGCTGCAGGGTCAGCATATGGAAGTGCTCCGACAGGATGTAGTAGTTGAGTGGCCTGAGGTCCAGGATGGGCCTGAGGGACCCGTCCTTCTTTGGTATTAAGAAGTACAGGGAGTAGACCCCTGTGCCTCTTTCTTGCATAGGCACGAGCTCTATTGCTCCTTTTTGCAGCATGACGGTGACCTCCTGCTGCAATAAGTGCAAGTGCTCGTCCGACATAGGACGGTGCCTTGGGGGCATGTTGGGTGGAGTGGATGTTAACTCCAGACAATAACCGTATTGGATAAGCTTTCTGACCCACCTGTCCGTGGTGATGGACTTCCAGACGGGCAGGAACTGCTGGAGTCTCCCCCCGACCGGTGTTGTGTGGTCGGGGGGCAGTGACAAGGCGTCACTGTTTGCTGGTGGTAGAGGATCTGGAGCTGTTGTTGCCACGTCCTCTGCCCTTGGCGCTGTCGCCACGATATCCACCTCGACTCTTGTTGGTGTAAGTAGTCTGAGTGTTGCCCTTGTAGTATTGCGTGGACTGGGAGAGCTGACCCCTGGAAACGCCTCTAGTGCTGGAGCGACGAAAGGACCCACCCCGAAACTGCTGGGACTGTAAGGCACCCATGGATTTTGCAGTATCAGTGTCCTTTTTTATTTTTTCTAGGGTGGTGTCGACCTCTGGGCCAAACAGGTGATCTGGATTAACCGTTTGGTTCAGGATGGTGGTTTGGATTTCTGGCTTAAATCCAGAGATTCTCAGCCAGGCATGTCTCCGCAGCATAACACTGGTGTTTATAGCTTTGGCAGCGGTATCAGCTGCGTCCAGAGCGCACTTAATGGAAGCGTTAGAGATTAGCTTCCCTTCTTGAATCAGCATCTCAGCCCCTTCTTTGTATTGATCAGGCAGGTGTTGTAACAGGGTCTCTAGTGTATCGTAGTGTGCCCTGTCATAGCTCGCTAGAAGCGCCTGTGTGTTAGAGATGCGCCAGATGTTGGCTGCCTGTGCTGCCACCCTCTTCCCCGAAGCCTCAAAGACCTTGGATTCTTTGTCTGGGGGAGGAGCATCACCCGTAGTCTGAGAATTAGCTCTCTTCCGGGCATTCGAGACGGCAAGGGAGTCCAAAGGCAACTGTCCTTTAATGTATGTAGGATCAGTAGGCGCCGACTTGTATTTTTTGTCAATCCTAGGGTTTATCACCCTTGCCCTGGTAGGTTCTTTAAAGATCTCAGCAGCATGCTTTAAAACACCTTTCAGCATAGGCAGAGTTTTAACAGTTTTTTCTGATACTGAAAAAGTGTCAAAGAGGAAATCCACATCCACAGGGTCAGCATGCAGCTGGAAATTGTGATTGTTAGCAGCCCGTTCAATGAGGGCATTGAAAGCAGCAGAGTCTTCTGTAGGTGAAGTCTTTGCAGAAAAAAGTTGAGGGTCTTGTCCTGAATGAGGATCCCCAGGGTCACCACCAGCTGCCCAGGGTTCATTTGTATCCTCAGGCTCTGTATAGACTGGATAACTGTATTCATCCTCATCATCTCCCTCACCAGCGTCCGCATCCGAGTAAGTGGGCGACACATCATGAGTCTGTGGGGAAAGGGGTTCCACCATGACAGGAGAGCAAGCAGAGTCCTTCTTTTTCTTGAGCGGGATCTTGTAAGACTCCATTTGGGGTTCTGGGGTGATTTTCCGCTTCAGGAGGGAAAGCCTGCCCGTTTCGGCGTCGATGAAGTGTTCCTGACGCTCATCCCCCGAAGGTCGTCGAGGTCGTGGGCCGGGAACCACCGCTGACACCTTCGGCGCCGAGGAGACCTTTTCGGGCACGCCGGCCACTGCCTTAGGAGCGAAGGCCTTCGGCGCCGTCTCCGGCGGTAACGTGAAGGGGAGCGGCGTGGACGCCTTAACTGGTTTCTCCACAGGTTTCGCAGGCAGAGGGTCCTTCGGCTCGACCGACGCGGTTCCCTCACGGATGCGCTGCAGGGAGTCCATCACCTTCTTGGTGAACGCGGCGGATGGGCGCGCCGGTTCAACGGAATCTTTCGAGGCCACTTTCGGAGTCGACTCTCGGGGCGCAGCGCCCTTGGCCTTGTCGTGCGGACGCGGGGCAGTGAGGACCTTCGGGTCATCGAGTCGCTTCTTCGGGTCACCAAGAGTTTTCTTCGGCTCGCCGACAGCCTTCTTCGGGTCGACAAGGCCCTTGCCGGCGTCGACCGACCTCGGCGCTGACGCGCCAGTATCGACCACCTTCACTTTAGCCTTTGGCGCGGCAGACTTCGTCTCGACGCCCTTGACTTGACATTTAGGCTCGACAGCCACCTTCGGCTTCTTCGGCGCCGAAGCCTCCGAAGTTTTTGAGCCGACCAAAGCGATGCGCACTTTCAGATTCGATCCTGGCACCTGCGCAGTATCTGGCGTCGAGACCGTAGGTTTCACTTTCGGTTTCGTTTTGCCAGGGAGTGGCTCGGTAACAATGTCCGTGGCCGGGCCCGAAGGCGGGGCCGTGGAACCCATATCGAGATCTTGTGTAAGGCCCGAAGGCGATCCCTCGACCTGGGCCTTATAAATAGGCACGGCCCCAGAGTCAGTTTGAGGAAGCTCCTCATCCGAGCTATCCTCCATGGCCCCGAGGGCTCCATCGTTGTCTCCTACCTCCTCGACGACTTCTTCGCCCTCGAACACCTCAGCATCTGCGTCGTAGTTTTCTTCGACGTCCGACGCAGGGTTTGATTCAGAAACGTCCTGGATAGATTCGTCCTCGACATCCCCAGCATCGAAGATGTCCACAGGCGCCGGAGCAGATTGCTGGGCCTCCAGGCGCGCAGCTCGTCGAAGCTTAAGCGTCTTCTTGGACCTGAAGCGTGAACAAGCCATACACTTGTCCTCATCGTGGTCCGGCGACAGACACTTGTTGCACACCGGGTGGACGTCGATGTGTGGGTACTTTGAGTTACAGACCGGACATCTCTTGAATGGACTTCGTTCCATGATGGACGGTCGATAGGTCAGGAGCGTCGACTGGGCCTTCCGCGCCGAGAGCACGCGGAAGTACAGAATCCGGCTCGGAGCCGAGATAGAAGAAGTAAAGCCGAACGCAAGCCAATACCGACGTATAGACTAAAGACCTTTTGGTCTTAAGAAAGTTTTTTTATCGATTCCGACAAGAGGGAATTAAAGACATCCGAACCCAATGGCGGAAAAAAACAATCTGAGGATGGAGTCGATGCCCATGCGCACTGTAGTCCAGGGGAGGAGCCACCTATCTCGTGATACTTCGAAGACTCTTCCAGGACAACAATGTGCAATCATCCGGACCCAACACTAGGCGGCGATCTATGCACAGATATGAATTCAGCAGCCCACATGCCTCGAACATGCCTGTGTCAGTGTCTGCATTGCTGTATGCCTGGGTGTGTCAGTGTCTGCATAGGTTTGGCTGGGTGTGTCAATGTCTACACTGGTGCATGCCTGTGTCTACATTGGTAAGTCCTTGGGCATGTCAGTGTGTGCATCAGTGTGTGCCAGGGTGTGTTTTTGGATGTATGTGTGTTTGGCTTGGTGGCTCAGTGTCTGCATTGCTGTATACTTGGGTGGGCCAGTGTCTGGTAAGTCCCTGGGTGTGTCACTGTGTGTGTTATTGGAAGCATTAGTGTTTGGCTGTGCGTGCCAGTGTCTGCATTTGTATATGTCTGGATGTGTCATTGTCTGCATTGTAAGTCTCCGGGTGTGTCAGTGTATGCATCAGTGTGTGCCTGGGTAGGTGGGTGTTTGCCTCAGTGTGTGGGTGTATGCATCAGTATGTGCCTGTGTGTGTTAACATACATCAGTGTGAGCCTGAGTATGTCAGTGTATGTATCAGTGTGTGTCTGGATGTGTTGTTGGATGAATTAGTGTTAGGCTGGGTGTGTGTCTGTGTCTACATTATTGTGTGCCTGGATGTGTCAGTGTCTGTATTGGTATGTTCCTGGGTGTGTCAGTGTATGCATTAGTTTGTTCATGGGAGTGACAGTCTATACATCAGTGTATGTCTGGATGTGCTAGTGTATGCATTAGAGTGTGTCTGGGTGTAACTGTTTACACATAAGTGAGTGTCTGGATGTGCTACTGTATGCATTAGCGTTTGCCTGGGTGTTTCAGTGTGTGCAAGAACGTGCACCTGAGTGTGTTAGTGTATACATGAGTGTATGCCGGGTTGTGTTAGTGTATGCATCAGTGTGTACCTAGGTGTGTTCACAAATGCATCAGTGTGTGCCTGAGTGTGTTATTCAATGCATTACTGTTTGGCTGGGTGTGTCTGTGTCTGCATTGCTGTATGCCTGGGTGTGTCACTGTCTGCATTGGTAAGTCCCTGGGTGTGTCAGTGTGTGCATCAGTGTGTGCTTGGGTGTGTTATTGGATGCATTTTTGTTTGGCTGGGTGGCTCAATGTCCGCATTGCTGTATGTGTGGATGTGCCAGTGCCTGCACTGGTAAGTCTCTGGGTGTGTTAGTGTGTGTCTGGGTGTGTTATGGGATGCATTGGTGTTTGGCTCTGTGTGTCAGTGTCTGCATTTCTATGTCTGGGAGTGTCAGTGTCTGTATTGTAAGTCTCTGGGTGTGTCAGTGTATGAATCAGTGTGTGCCTGGGTATGTCAGTGTTTGTGTCAGTGTGTGCCTGGGTGTGTTAGTGTATGCATCAATATGTGCCCGTGTGTGTTAACATACATCAATGTAAGTTTGGGTATGTCAGTGTATGTATCAGTGTGTGTCTCGGTGTGTCATTGGATGGATATGTGTTTTGGATGGGTGTGTCTGTATTTACATTACAGTGTGCCTGGGTGTGTCAGTGTCTGTATTGGTATATCCCTGGGTGTGTCAGTGTATGCATCAGTGTGTGCCTGGGTGTAACTGTCAATACATTAGTGAGTGTCTGGGTGTGCTACTGTATGCATTAGTGTTTGCCTGGGAGTTTCAGTGTATGCAAGAATGTGCGCCTGAATGTGTTAGTGTATACGTGAGTGTATGCCTAGTTGTGTTAGTGTATGCATAAATATGTGCCTAGGTGTGTTCGCAAATGTATCAGTGTGTGCCTGAGTGTGTTATTCAATGAAATACTGTTTGGCTGGATGTGTCTGTGTCTGCATTGCTGTATGCCTGTTTCAATTGGAAGCACTTACAAACAATTCATGGCGGGGTGTACAAATGAATGATGCACAAGAAACTAGATGCAGCAAAATATTCCACCTTACAGCACCCTTGGGAGAACATTCATCAGCTGCAGTCATAGCAATACCAGCAGCCTGTGAAGATTTCAGTGAGATGGTTACTAACTGTGCGAAATGCCACATTTGCGCTGTAAAAATGTGTTTTGTGGGTCCATCTCCCCTTCTACTGTACATGTGTAAAAGACTGTATAGGTGTGCAAGTACATGTATGAGTGACTGTATGGGTGTGTTTGTGACCCTTAACTTGAGCAAATATTAAAAGTATTTATACCTTTACAAGTATATATTTTTTAACATATTACAATACAATTTAAACCAAACAATTAACAAATAAACATAATATAATTTATTTAACTATTTACAAATACAAAAACACACTGAAAATTTAACTTTTACAACAAAAGGTCGTAACATTGGAAACAAAGAGATGATTCCTAGAAATATAGAGGAAGAAATAAGCGAAGAGGTACAAGGGAGGTTTAGACATGAGACTGTGTATAAATGGGAGTGCAGTAGTGTTTGTATAATTTGCCAAGAATGCTTTGATAGAGTAGGACTCCACTCATGTACTTGGAGTGCTGCTGTCTATTTACTTGACCTCTGCAAATTAATGGGATGAATGAGTACCAGTATCATCCTCAAGTTGAGCTTAAGTACATGTGAAATTTAGGAACACTAACTTTGTTTCTAACCCTGAGTTGTGCAGAATATCCATGGGATCATTTACATTACTTTCCAGTGGTTCCCAAAGTGTGCGCCGCGGCACCTCGGTGCACTATCAAAGCTAGCCTGGGGCACAGTGAACAGATACACTTTATGAAACAATTATGTGTTGATGATGCCAATTATTCTCATGACCTAACAGGGAAATCAAGATTTAAAACTGTAAATTGATATGGCAATTGTTCTTTTTGTTCAGTCCTCTGTTACTGGATCTGGGATTTTCATTGAGGACTACGCTAGCCACAGACAGTATTTCACAGGCTCTGACACCACCTACTGGAAAGGGATTAAATAATTTTTAAGTAAAACCACTCGATTTATTTCTGTACGATCTACATAACATGGTTATTTATTACCTTATGATTTCCTCAGTTTTTCCAATGCTCAACATGTGGGGCACCAGCTGGTTGGAGGGGAAAACTGCTTACATAGATTAGATAGAAAGTGTTGCCCACTGGTATTGTGTTAGCATCTTTATGTTTTTTATTGCTGAAGCCCATTCCTGCATGCACGTTGCTGGTTGCCATTTTTCAGCACATAGGTGGGGATCTGCTTTTCTCACCTTAATAAATGTGTCTGTCATGGTCTAGTCACTATTCTTAGGCCCCGCTAGGGTCTATTGTTTTGCAGATTTTCCCCTCTATTTTTCCTTCAGATTGGCCAATTTATTCCACAGCACTCTGGGTCCAAGCAGTGTATGACACGCTACAGCCTGCTTACAGCTGCTTACGCTTATAATCTCGGATATTTGAATTTGGAGAGAGCATATCCCGTGCACATCTGCATTCTGGGTGCCACCAACAGTGTGAAGATTCTGGAACAGCCTGGCTTGCCTAAAGAGTTGCACCAATCCAGAACAAGGGTTAGTTTGCTTCACTAATGGTGGGCATAAGGTTTACTATGCAAATATAATCTCACTTCGATCCATATTAAATCTGTACACCCAAGTGCTGAAGACTATTGTTTATGACTTTACCAATTAAAGTTTTTTTATTAAATAATGTCATCATTTTTATGCTGTTAAATCTATGATTATATCTTCATCGGCTTCATCCCAATTATTTTCAAGGAGAAAAATGGAAGTACTCCTGAGACCAGGCTTACATCCCCTCACCCGACAAAAAAAGTAACATAATGAAGAGTCATGGCCAACGGCCAAGGGGTCAAGGGAGCTGCAGGTCAAAAAAGTTTGGGAACCACTGCATTAAAGGTATCATCTGCTGAGCTTCAGAAAGGGCTTAAAGGTACAATTGTGTACTTTCCTGTAGATATCAAACACAATATTGAAACTGTGGGTATAGAGAGATGTGGAAGAACCATTAGTTATTCTAGTAAATGGTGTGCCCACGAAAAGCAACAAAATCTGGCAGGAACTTGTGGATGTAAATAAGGTGAAGAAGTCTACATTATATCTTAAACATAATAATGAGTACTATAAAGATGTCAATGTTCTCTAACATGGAAGTTGCATAGAGAAACAAATGTTGCCGTCAAGTGGACAATTTGAACAAGCATTGGAAATGCAATAGGTCTCGCATTAGGAAAGTTTGAGCTATTGGTATTGTAAATGACACTTTTTTTATTTATGTGTTGGTTTTGAAAGTAGCAAAATTAATAGCTTTGTCAGTTACAATGTCAATAGTTTTAACTTTTGCAAATGTGACACCTATGGCATTTGTAATGCAATGTGTGTTGTATTTACGTGACTTAGATGTATTGATATTACAAATAACAATGGCTTTTAATTTTGTGAATAATTAATACTTAAATAAAAGTTATTGTAATTTATAATGGCAATAGCTTAAACGTTTGTAAATAACTTTTGTGAAGATTATGTTCAGTGTATTTTATTGTGACGACAATCCAAGAACATTGCATTTGCACCTACACACACAGAGCCACACACATGTAGATGTGGTGGTGGTGGATCTGGGGGATATGGTGGTGGTGGATGTGGTGGTGGATGTGGTGGTGGTGGTGGATGTGGTGGTGATGGTGGTGGATGTGGGGGTGGATGTGGTGGTGGATGTGGGGGTGGTGGTGGATGTGGTGGTGGTGGTGGAGGTGGTGGTGGTGGTGGAGGTGGTGGTGGTGGTGGATGTGGTGGTGGTGGTGGAGGTGGTCGATGTGGTGTATGTGGTGGTGGTGGATGTGGTGGTTGTGGATGTGGTGAAAGTGGTGGTGGATGTGGTGGTGGAAGTGATGGTGGTGGGTGTGGTGGATGCGGTGGTGGATGCGGTGGTGGATGTGGTGGTGGTGGATGCGGTGGTGGATGAGGTGGTGGTGGATGCGGTGATGGATGTGGTGGTGGTGGTGGATGTGGTGGTGGTGGATGTGGTGGTGGTGGTGGATGTGGTGGTGGTGGTGGATGTGGTGGTGGTGGTGGATGCGGTGGTGGTGGATGCGGTGGAAGTGGTGGATGTGGTGGTGGATGTGATGGTGGATGTGGTGGATGTGGTGGTGGATGTGGTGGTGATGGTGGATGTGGTGGTGTTGTGGTGGATGTGGTGGTGTTGTGGTGGATGTGGTGGTTGTGGATGTGGTGGTTGTGGTGGATGCGTTGGTGGATGAGGTGGTGGATGAGGTGGTGGATGAGGTGGTGGATGAGGTGGTGGATGCGGTGGTGGTGGATGCGGTGGTGGTGGATGCGGTGGTGGTGGATGCAGTGGTGGATGTGGTGGTGGTGGATGTGGTGGTGGTGGATGTGGTGGTGGTGGATGTGGTGGTGGTGGATGCAGTGGTGGTGGATGCAGTGGTGGTGGATGCAGTGGAAGTGGTGGATGTGGTGGTGGATGTGGTGGTGGATGCGGTGGATGTGGTGGTGGTGGTGGATGTGGTGGTGGTGGATACGGTGGTGAAGTGGTGGTGGATGTGGTGGTGGTGGATGTGGTGGTGGATGTGGCGGTGGATGTCATGGTGGATGTCATGGTGGATGTGGTGGTGGATGTGGTGGTGGTGGTGGATTTGATGGTGGATGTGGTGGTGATGGTGGTGGTGGTGGATGTGGTGGTGGTGGTGGATGTGGTGGATGCGGCGGTGGTGGTGGATGCGTTGGTAGTGGTAGTGGTGGATGGGTTGGTGGTTGTAGTGGATGTGGTGGTGGGTGTCGTGGTGGTGGGTGTGGTGGTGGTGGATGCGGTGGTGGTGGATGTGTTGGTGGTGGGTGTGGTGGTGGCTGTGGCGGTGGATGTCATGGTGGATGTGGAGGTGATGGTGGATGTGTTGGTGGATGTGTTGGTGGATGTGGTGGTGGTGGTGGTGGATGTGATGGTGGATGTGGTGTTGATGGTGGAGGTGGTGGTGGATGCGGTGGTGGTGGATGTGGTGGATGGGGTGGTGGTTGTAGTGGATGTGGTGGTGGATGTAGTGGTGGTGGTGGATGTGGTGGTGGTGGATGCGGTGGTGGTGGATGCGGTGGTGGTGGATGCGATGGTGGTGGATGCGGTGGTGGTGGATGCGGTGGTGGTGGATGCGGTGGCGGTGGATGTCATGGTGGATGTGGAGGTGATGGTGGATGTGTTGGTGGATGTGGTGGTGGTGGTGGATGTGGTGGTGGTGGATGTGGTGGTGGTGGTGGATGTGATGGTGGATGTGGTGTTGATGGTGGATGTGGTGGTGGATGCGGTGGTGGTGGTAGTGGTGGATGGGGTGGTGGTTGTAGTGGATGTGGTGGTGGATGTAGTGGTGGTGGGTGTGGTGGTGGTGGATGTGGTGGTGGTGGATGCGGTGGTGGTGGATGCGGTGGTGGTGGATGCGTTGGTGGATGAGGTGGTGGATGAGGTGGTGGATGAGGTGGTGGATGTGGTGGTGGATGTGGTGGTGGTGGATGCAGTGGTGGATGTGGTGGTGGTGGATGTGGTGGTGGTGGATGTGGTAGTGGTGGATGGGGTGTTGGTTGTAGTGGATGTGGTGGTGGGTGTCGTGGTGGTGGGTGTGGTGGTGGTGGTGGTGGATGCGGTGGTGGTGGATGTGTTGGTGGTGGATGTGGTGGTGGCTGTGGCGGTGGATGTCATGGTGGATGTGGAGGTGATGGTGGATGTGTTGGTGGATGTGTTGGTGGATGTGGTGGTGGTGGTGGTGGATGTGATGGTGGATGTGGTGTTGATGGTGGATGTGGTGGTGGATGCGGTGGTGGTGGATGTGGTGGATGGGGTGGTGGTTGTAGTGGATGTGGTGGTGGATGTAGTGGTGGTGGTGGATGTGGTGGTGGATGCGGTGGTGGTGGATGCGGTGGTGGTGGATGCGGTGGCGGTGGATGTCATGGTGGATGTGGAGGTGATGGTGGATGTTTTGGTGGATGTGGTGGTGGTGGTGGATGTGGTGGTGGTGGTGGATGTGATGGTGGATGTGGTGTTGATGGTGGATGTGGTGGTGGATGCGGTGGTGGTGGTAGTGGTGGATGGGGTGGTGGTTGTAGTGGATGTGGTGGTGGATGTAGTGGTGGTGGGTGTGGTGGTGGTGGTGGATGCGGTGGTGGTGGATGCGGTGGTGGTGGATGCGGTGGTGGATGCGTTGGTGGATGCGTTGGTGGATGAGGTGGTGGATGAGGTGGTGGATGTGGTGGTGGATGTGGTGGTGGTGGATGCAGTGGTGGATGTGGTGGTGGTGGATGTGGTGGTGGTGGATGTGGTGGTGGTGGTGGAAGTGGTGGATGTGGTGGTGGATGTGGTGGACGTGGTGGTGGATGCGGTGGATGTGGTGGTGGATGCGGTGGATGTGGTGGTGGTGGTGGTGGATGTGGTGGTGGATGCGGTGGTGAAGTGGTGGTGGATGTGGTGGTGGATGTGGTGGTGGTGGATGTGGCGGTGGATGTGATGGTGGATGTGATGGTGGATGTGGTGGTGGTGGTGGATTTGATGGTGGATGTGATGGTGGATGTGGTGGTGATGGTGGATGTGGTGGTGGATGTGGTGGTGGTGGATGTGGTGGATGCGGCGGTGGTGGTGGATGCGGTGGTGGTGGTAGTGGTGGATGGGGTGGTGGTTGTAGTGGATGTGGTGGTGGGTGTGGTGGTGGTGGATGTGATGGTGGTGGGTGTGGTGGTGGTGGTGGTGGATGCGGTGGTGGTGGATGCGGTGGTGGTGGATGTGGTGGTGGCTGTGGCGGTGGATGTCATGGTGGATGTGGAGGTGATGGTGGATGTGTTGGTGGATGTGGTGGTGGTGATGGTGGTGGTGGATGTGATGGTGGATGTGGTGCTGATGGTGGATGTGGTGGTGGATGCGGTGGTGGTGGATGTGGTGGATGGGGTGGTGGTTGTAGTGGTGGATGTAGTGGTGGTGGTGGTGGATGTGGTGGTGGTGGATGCGGTGGTGGTGGATGCGGTGGTGGTGGATGAGAAGCAGCAAGGGAGGAGTGCTGCTGGCGATTGACTGACGATTTGATGCGCACAGCAGGCGAGCCCTAAAAAGGCAGGCCAATGACACAGGCTCCTGAGGACATGGACTACTGGCTGAGTCCCGGCAAAAAGCGCCGTGGACGAAACTGTGTGTATATCTCGAGAAGCCAACGAGGCAGCGGAGTGCGTTAATGCACCGGATACAGAAATGAAGGCGCACATAAAAAGGTCACGGTTCTGGTGGTTTTTATGTCACCGCAGTTGTCGTATGCAACCAGCAAGTTTCATATTTATTTTAACCATTACCATGTTGTTCCTTTACCGAGACTTGCTTCGGAGTTAGCAATGCATATTTTATGTTGTAAATGGACCCAAACTGTGTTTTGAACTGATTGCAATAATGCTGATGTTGAGTTTGTATACCCGAAAAAATAAACAGAAATTAAAAAATATTTTTTTTTCATATTTAGAATACGATTTCACGAATGAAAACACAATTCCTTCAACAAGCCTGCCTGCTCTTTCTTCAGTAAGAAAGCGCCTAGAGGCGCAGGTGTCCTGGTTTGTTCATGCATGCATTATGCACGTCTCCCAGAAGATTTACACGTTCAGAATACCTTTCATCCGTCCCAGGTGAATAAAATGAGAAGCCAGGGCTCGAATAACAGAAACACCTATTATTGACAGCGGCTAAAAGCCGATAGACCGGACAGCAACCGCTATGTTAACAACAAACATTGTAGCCGAAAGCGGAACTCTTTCTGGCAACCAGTATAGAAACAAGCAAGCTTCATAAACACACCAGGAAATACATGGAAGAGTGCCCGGGGGGTCATCGCTGAGCGCAAGAGGGGGGTCATCGCTGAGCGCACACCGGCTCCAGGAGGGGTCACAGCGCCTTACCGCTTGCTGCACGCTGCACTGACCTGACAGGCAAAACCACGCAGCGCCGCTGGGTTCCTGACGCTGTGATTGGACTACAGCTCCCAGCCTGCTCTGCAACCACACCGCTTCCTCTTCCTGTGGAAAGCGCCAGGAGGCGCACAAAAGGGAACAGCTCCCACAGAGGAGCGGGGGTTATCGCTGAGCGCACACCGGCCCCAGGAGGGGTCACAGCGCCTTACCGCTTGCTGCACGCTGCACTGACCTGACAGGCAAAACCACGCAGCGCCGCTGGGTTCCTGACGCTGTGATTGGACTACAGCTACCAGCCTGCTCTGCAACCACACCGCTTCCTCTTCCTGTGGAAAGCGCCAGGAGGCGCACAAAAGGGAACAGCTCCCACAGAGGAGCGGGGGTCATCGCTGAGCGCACACCGGCTCCAGGAGGGGTCACAGCGCCTTACCGCTTGCTGCACGCTGCACTGACCTGACAGGCAAAACCACGCAGCGCCGCTGGGTTCCTGACGCTGTGATTGGACTACAGCTCCCAGCCTGCTCTGCAACCACACCGCTTCCTCTTCCTGTGGAAAGCGCCAGGAGGCGCACAAAAGGGAACAGCTTCCTCCGCGTCGCGGACGCGCGCGGACGGCTCCGGGCGGAGCCCGGGCAGAGGGCGGGCCGTCTGTGGCCGTCAGGGGACGACAGAGGACAGGACAGGCCATATCCCTTGGCTGCCGCCATGGGGAAACGTAAGCTAATGAGACAGGATAACGACAAGGACGGTAAGAAACCTAAGGTGGCTAAGAAACAAGACACCATAATCTCTTATCTTACTTCTGCTGTGGGAGCCTTAAATGAGGAAATTGCCATCGCTGAAAAGGAGCTTGGCCTTGATTCCAGGGATTCTTCCGTTACTGTCTCACAACACGCCCCACTTCTAATCAGTGTGCCCCCTGTCCCCCTTGAGCCTGTTATTGCTATTGTACAACCACCTCAGGCCCCCATACCATCAGAAGTATCATCCCTTACGGCACAAGAACATGACTGTGGACCGGTACCCCCACAAGAACATAAACGTACGGGGGTAAAGGGAAAACGCAGGCTTGCAAAGAAAGGTCACATTAATAACAACAAGTCTACTTTGGACCCGGACCTGGCCGATACAGTTGTTCCATTTGATGCAAGGGCCATGAACTACATGGCAGACTTAGTGGAGGGGATGTTTGAGTCCCGCCTAGAGCCGGCCCTTGTTGCTATTGCTAAAGATATTGTGGATACCCTTAACTCCTGTGTACACAGACTTCTGGACAAATGTAAAAACCTTGATAATTTCGTTAAAGAGCATAAAGCACAAACCAATAGGACAATGGTCCAGAAGGATGTGGGGACCAGACCCAACATTCTTTCTGGCACGTGTGTAGCTAATGAAACAGCTGTGAGTCAGATTTGTGATGACGCTGTGGGGCCTAGAGAGTCTCAGACAATCCCTGGGGGGCAGCAGGGTATGCCCGACAAAGTACTACCTCAAGTAGGTGACATGAAGACAAGCTCACCACCGTTTCCCCCTAGCAAACCTCCCCGGAATAGGAACCGCTTTTTGCACCTTCCTCCAGATGCGGCCCCTCTAGTAGCTGTCTTAACTGGAATTCCACCTTTGAGACCTGGTATGATAGAAACTGATCACGATCTATTGGCCAGGACTCAAAACTGGTGCTCTCAATTCTGTAGTGGCGGAAATGATATTTCTAAGAACATCATTTCTGCAAGGCGGGCAGAATGGGTAGGTAGACGGCGTAAATGCCTATCTGGGGATTGTGTGGTTATCAACTTTAACCTACCTAATGTTGCAAACAGACTGTTTTGGGACGGTTCTGAACTTAAAGGTACTTGTATTAGACCCTTACCACTGGGTTATTTCTATCCACCTGACACCTATCCAGTTAATCACTTGAATAGGCTGACCCTACCACTTACGTGTTCTACAGGGAAGCCATACACATCCAACTATTCCTATCAGGCAAGACAGACTGAGCTTAGACAGGGTGGTTGGAATACAGTGCAACATAGTAAAAACCCGCCCCCAGTCAATGATTCTCTTACACCTACCACTACAGAAAATAGATTTTCACCACTGACCGATATGGAATCAAATGACTGACTAAATAATCACGCTTCAAGTAACGGGGATAATAGACAATTACTAGATAATAAAACTTCACGAAAATTTTTAAGTTGGAATATTGCAGGTTTGCATAATAAACGAAATGACCCATCATGGATTAATTATATTCAATGCCATGATATAATAGCCTTCCAGGAAACATAGGACCTAGATAATGACTTCTGTTTAGATGGCTTCTCTCCCTTCTGTGTGAAGGCAGTTCCAGGCCGGAGAGGCCGACCAAGGGGAGGCTTGTTACTCCTGGTCTCTTTGGACCTGGTAGGATCTTTTAATAGACTGGAGTTTGCATCTGATAATATATTGATTGTAGAATGGGGGGGTCTAACCCACACCACCATCCTGCTGATCAACTTTTATAATGTCATAGAGAAAGAAGTATGCAACTCTAATTTTATGGCCTTAGAACGTTTTTTAAATGAATATAAAAGTTCACATAGCACTTCTATCGAAATTGTGGTGATGGGAGATTTTAATATTCACCCATGTAGATGGGATTGCCTGGCGGACCAGCAGATGGGCCCTGCTGGATCCCTCGCTGTACATTTTGAACATACCCCACAGGGGGAAGCCCTAGAGGCTCTATTAGCGAGTCTTAACCTCTTTGAGGTAGATGGGTTTAGGGGCGAAGAGAGAATAGTAACATTTAAAACGAGGGAATCCGGCACAGTCATAGACTATATATTTGTCTCAGCTGGTCTGATCCCTGTAGCTACCTCATATACAGTTGAGGATTCTGTATACAGTGATCATAACCCCCTTGTCATGGCGATAGATCTAGGAGATATAACTATTAGACGCAATGCCGGTGGCATAACTAAAGACACCCTGAAACTCAAAGATCAATCCAGAAGACTTAACTGGGCGAAAGTAGTCCCTGACTCATTTATGCTGGATTTACTTTCCAAAGCAGAGACAGACTTTACAGTCTGCCTTGATGAAGCGGCCGATGGTACCAACATTATTGATTCTTTCGTATCTATTTGTAATAAGATCAATGAGGGCCTAAAAACTAAAACTAAATCCTTAGCATCCAACCACCCACGATGGTTTGATGGTAATTGCTCTAAAGCTCATAAGGCTTTACTGCATGCCCTGAAACAGAAACCAAGGAACAGGGAGGCAGTAGTTAGTCTGAGGAGCGCCTATAAGCAAGCCATAGCTTCTAGAAAGAAGGACATTAAAACCACAGCTTGGCATGACCTTAGTTCAACAGATACACTGAAGGATAGTAGTAAATTCTGGGGCATAATTAACCACCCGTATTTTTCCTGTACAGAGAATGCTGTATTAGACTGTGTGATTGCAGATGATTTGTGGGTTGCACACTTCAGTAAGATCTATGACAATGAGGCCACGGATACACTCTCGCCCACTGAATTTACATCTATTAATAGTCCCCGAATGTTACACTTTGAAGTGGCTGATGTTGAAAAGGCAATTGTGGATACATCCAAAAACAAAGCCCCAGGCCCAGATGGGGTGCCAGCTGACCTTTACAGGACAGAACCAACCTTATGGGCTAAGGTGCTCACTAATGTTTTTAACTCAGCTAGTACCAACGGTTTTCCCCCTTCATGGTCTACATCAACCATAATACCGGTGTTTAAAAAAGGCTCGAGATGTGACCCCTCCTGCTACAGACCAATCTCCTTAATCGACTCTGCCGTCAAAATCTTGGGCAGAGTGATTCTTTCAAAACTGGAGGATTGTCTGAAAGACGGAGGGGTTCTCTCTAACCTTCAATATGGTTTCCGTGCTAAAAGAGGTACATTAGATCAATGCCTCAACTTGCAAATGCTCATTAGCAAGTATACCCAGGCGAAAGAAGGCATGCTCTACATGGGGTTTATGGACTTATCATCAGCCTTCGATCTGGTTAATAGGGGGAAACTGTGGGAAATTCTGAAAAACTTGGGAATTGACCCTTGTTTAGTGAATTTTTTGGATACTCTCCACCAAGGACTGAAGGCCAACATTCGTGTTAACAGGGAAGGAGGATGCACCCGCTATTTTGACTCAAAGCGGGGTGTAAGGCAAGGGTGCATCTTGGCCCCTCTACTTTTCACACTTTATATAAATTCCATTGACAAACATTTGATAAAAGCCACTCAGGACATTCCGCTTGTGGGAAACTCTGCAGTCCCGGTCCTGCTCTATGCCGATGACGCGGTATTGTTGGCACGTACAGGACTGGGGCTGCAGAGACTTTTAGACTCCTTTGGTGGCTTCATGGAATCGTTAGATCTGAGTGTGAACAGTAAAAAGTCCCACGTCATGGTGGTAGGAAAGCGCCCAAAAACATATAGAATACAGTCTTTCTCTTGTAATGGTGTTGCCTTGTCAATTGTCCCCGTATTTACGTACCTTGGTGTAATCTTTGATCTAAAGGGAAGCTGGGCCCCTCAAATTAATGCTAAATGCCTTGCGGTTGCCAGATCGTCATCTGCTTTAATGGACTTTGTTAAGCGGTTAGGATCCAGGCCTATGGAGGCACTCTTATCCATCTATAAATCAAAATGTATATCTATTGCACTGTATGGGGCTTCATTATGGGGATATTTGCAACAGGAAAAACTGCAAAAAATAGAGAATAAGTGTTTAAGGAATCTCTTAGCAGTTCCCCAATCAACGCCTGTCTATACTATTCATACCGAGTTGGGACTGAGCTTCATTTCCGACCTTATTCACTTAGCCCCTATAGCGTGTTGGGTTAAAACTTGGACCAACAAGGAGATCTCACTGAACCATGCCATCCTAAAAGACGTAATGGCACTTGATAAAGCAAATAAAATACCCTGGCTATGCTATATAAGAGATGTCTTTGCCAAACTGGGACGACCAGAGCTTTTTCATTCCCCGCACTTGTTGCATAAAAATGATTTGAAGTGGGTGAAGACAAACTTTATGAGGATGGTAGAGCAAGAACGAGAACAGCTGGAAATGTGTAAACCCCTTGTGAGAGCAAATTATGTTCTGAAAACTACTTCACAAATAGAACCATACCTCAGAATTGTTTCCATCCCACAGCATAGACATCTCCTGATCAGATTTAGACTGAGCATTGTTCAATATACTTTGGGTATCTCATGTGTGTGGGGGAAACCAGACCTTACACCTCCTTGTAGCTGTGATAGTGTCTCACCCCAAAGCCTCTTGCACTTTATCATGTTTTGCCAGCACTTTTCGGATATCAGGAAGCGACATCTACTGCCTATACTTAGAGAAGCGGGATTCACCCAGGTTAAACCAGCACTGATGTTCTTACAAATGTTAAGTACACCGAGGGTGATGTTTGGGGTTGCCAGCTTCCTGGTGGCTGCTGTTCGTAATAAGAATAGGAGGTATGCCCTTATGCAATTGGAGATCTGATTACACCCCTTTTTCAATGTACAGATTATATCCCTCTGCTAATGAATTGTGAGATTTTTTACCTGTGGATGACCGCATCACCAACACTTGATTTTATGTCTTTTATCATGTATAATACTGTATACTATGTATGATTACATCTTTTTATGTATTTTTTATCATTACTGTGTGTAATATAATTGTGTGATCGCTTTTATGATTTTTATTAATCGAAATAAAGTGCTATTGACTTGACTTGACTTGAGTGCCCACTGACGTCACTGGACCAAGATCAGACAGGCAGCTCAAGGGAGCTCCAATGCTCTTCGGGGCAGATGACCTCACAGGAAATTATCCCGCCTGACGTTTGACCCACAAAATGTAACCCAGATCAAAAACCATGGCAGATCTATTTTTATAAACAATCTTTATTTCAGGTTCTAAGAAGAGCAACATGTTTAATTGAAAAAAAACACCTCACTACAGTCCAGACACAAACGAGCAGCTACAAAGGCATGCAAACACAGCAGGCAAACAATCTCGAAAACAATTGTAATCAGCCTGGAGGCAGCACACACAGCCTGGTGACACGAGAGACAAGGAGAAACACGGCCGTCAAAGTGAAAGTACGGCCGGCTGAGGGCATTGCTGTGGGGAGGGGGGATGAGAAATGCGACACGGCGGGCAGGGGAGGGGGCGGAGCGGGGAGAGCGACATGAGGGTGTGAAGCAGCAGGGGAGGAGTGCTGCTGGCGATTGACTGGCGATTTGATGATGTGCACGCGCATTTTAGGTCAATGCGCTTGCGCATTGACCTAAAAGCGCACGGGCACAGCATCAAATCGCCAGTCAATCGCCAGTCTAGGTAAAGCTTATTTAAGCCCCTATAGAGCTTCGCCAGCTATGCGCATGCGCACAGCAGGCGAGCCCTAAAAAGTGGATAAACGTAGATCTGAAGAAATATATGATTATTGCAGTTTCCATTTACTACTTTCAAAAGAGATTATGGGGGATGCCATTGAACTGTATCAGATGTATCAAGCTAAAAGAACTCTAATGAGTGTCTGGAAAAAAGGTTCCTCAAGTTGCTTCTTCTCAGTTCTCTTTGAAAGAAAAAAAGAAAAAGTATGAAACTGTTACAACCACCTTCTTAAAAAACAATGGTACTTTGGCATACATTTCAAAACTACCCAACAAAATCCTCCCAGCAGTAGGGCACTCCTCTGGGGTTACTTCATACTTCCTGACAAGGAACTCCTTTATAGTGGGATACCTCTTCCCTTTCTCTAGAGCCAGTATGTTGTCCCTCCCATCACTATGAGTAAGACTCCAAGGTCATCTCTAGAAACCTCCTAGGAGATCCTCTGTACCTCTATTGCTACTTCTTATGTCAGAAATATCCTGTCTATATCCCACCCCCTTAAGGTCAGGCAGCAAGTATCTGAATAAATGAACCCTTTCGCCTGTACTGATACAGTAGTGGTGCTAACACATTTTTTCCTAGACACTAAGAGCTATTTAGCCTCCAAGTGCAACGTCTTGACACTCCAGCCATCAAGACCTTTTCTCCTTCAAGGCTCTAATCCTCATCTTTTCTCTCCTCTGCACCCAGCTGGCTCCAGGTGCCACTCAGTGTGTCTGTCCTCGAGGTCCTTAGGGGACTGGGTTTGGGAAGAGAAAGTACTTCCTGCACCGTACCCAATAGAGAAGTCTCTCTCTGGGGATTCCCTCTCGCCTCGGGAGACTTTACCCACTCATTTCTGCACTTCTCTCCCTCTTTTTGAAACCAACTACACTTTGGCGCCCAGATTCGGAGGTCCACTCCAATCAGGGTTTTCCCTTTTCACAAGTGCTGAAGAAGCCCTCTTCAAACTCTTGTTATGGTGCAGATTGCATTCTGCGCATGTCCTCCCAGGCTCTAAGTGTCAACTAGTCTCAAACTTGGATGTATCGGTGAGCAAATGGGTGTGTAAATGGTTTTATGGGTTCGTGACTGAGTGTCTGGCTACATGAGTGATGGGTACATAAGTGCTTTTGTGGGAGTGTAACTGTACATGTAAGTGCCTGCCTGACTGTTTGAGTGTGTGCAAATACTATCAAAATACATACTATAAGCAAACACCCAAATCTAATTTCAAACACATTCATTCATACTATACTTAATAAAATTACTATACTTTCAGAATACCAATTTTTCCTCCTTTTTTCCTGCTTACTATGTTTTTAGTTAATGTTCTCATTTAAGATCTCTTCTTTTTTCCCTTCTAGTAGAGTGTCTAGAAGGTAACCATTTTCATTCAGCTTACATACACTCCCAATTTTGTATTTAAATATATACAAGCTTCAAGATTTATTTCAATGTCTGATAACATCTGTTTTCAATCCAAATCTCCTCAAACCACCTCCTCTCTCAGTAGAAAAGCAGGTTAAATGGCTACCCATTATCTTGTGTTTTTCCTTAATTTGCTCTAGGTAGCAAATCACAGGCTTTCTTTTTTGTTATACCACTTCTAAATGGTCAGTATTTCTTTAGCCCTTTCCATGTTTTCTGTGAAGAAGCCACATTTAAAAAAAGTTTCCCCCATGAATCAGCCAATCCTTTGCGACGCTCATCATGGCCCCCATGTAATCCGGCGTCGAGGTTCGCAACTTTACACAGGGGCCGCACTGAGCCCCATGACAACTCAGTGGATCTCATGTGACAAAAAACATTTTGGGGCATTTTACTGCCCATTAAACACACTTTTACCACCATTTTTGCATACACAAGGGGTCAGAAAAGCTTTCACTGACCCCTGAATTCACTATACAAGTAACTTTTGAGCCCTGGGGACCATTTACTGATACATAAAATTGCAGCCACAACTTTTCTGTGAAGGTGCTGCCAGCCAATCAGAATCTTACTTTGGAACGTGGGTTCGCAGATTCTCAGCAAGTAAACTCGCTGAGGGTCCACGTCCTGAGATATACAAATTCGGATTTTGGGAAATATCTCTAAAACTACTGAACGTATTTACACCAAATAACAAAAAGTGCGCTTTCTGAACCAGGAGCTAGCTTTCTGCCAAATTTGCTGTAATTCCGTTCAGCGGTTCAGGCTGCAGTCGTGTTCAAAATCCCTGCAAGAATTAAAAAACAAAAGCGTTCTGTCTATGGAGACTGGGTCCTAACTGTAACTACCTACTGGCTGACCAGTGGGAGGTAAAAAATAAAATTATATATATATATATATATATATATATATATATATATATATATATATATATATATATATATATATATATATATATATATATATATATATTCACTGAAAAAACCATAGGTTATAGACCATATATAGTTAGGAATTAGCATTTACAAAACCTTGAAAATTCACTGAAAAAACCATAGGTTATAGACCATATATAGTTAGGAATTCGCATTTACAAAACCTTATTTTACTCACACAAAACCATTGAAATTCCATATATAGTTAGTTGCACTAACTATATATCGCGCACCCGCAATCCACTGCTGATGATGTCACATATTACATCATTCATGACATGGTCAGTGACATCACTGATGACATCACTGATGACATCTCAAATGACATCACTGATGACATCTCAAATGACATCACTGATGACATCACTGATGACATCTCATTTGACATTACTGATCACATCACTGATGATATCATTCATGTGATAATACGATGAACCTCTTCAGACTCTAATATAACCTTAGATACAATCAGTGTAAACAGACACTCACAGACTGTCACTCATCCATGGAGTTACTCACACACCTAGTCAGTCATGCAAAGAATCAATCACACCTCCATTTCCTCAACTATACAGTTATACAAACTTTACTTATTCAAACATATACTAACACATATTTACTCTCTTATACAATCCCTGATACAAGTTCACAACGATCCATACAGCCACTCACACATTCACTGGCTCTTATGCACAGTTATTTATATATGTCAACTCTCACATGTACTGTGTTTTACATATGTACTTACTTTGACATGTAGCACTGAGATATCCATTCACTCACCAATACACTCATGCACACAGTCAACCGCCCATACAGCTGTTTCCACATGCACTTTTGAAACCATACATCTAGTGAATCAACTGCTCACACATCTATGCACAGAGTCATACACCTCCCAGCCACCCACACACACACTCAGTCTCCCATACAAATACTTGGGCAACCAATCAATAACCCATATAGTTACTCATATAGCTACTTATCAACACATGCAACAGTTTACAGAACAACAGACATAATGATGCACAAATTAAGACAGTTTAGTCACTAACCCATGCACTCAGTGAGACACATTTAATCACTCACTCATACAGTCAGTCATGCACCTACTAAATCCTTCATCCAGACACTTATACATCCACTCATTCTTCAATATGTAAGACATATTTTAACTTTACAGAAACATACAGTCACTGGATGTTGTCATCAGTGATGTCATCAGTGATGTCATTTGAGATGTCATCAGTGATGTCATCAGTGATGTCACTGACCATGTCATGAATGATGTAATATGTGACATCATCAGCAGTGGATTGCGGGTGCGCGATATATAGCTAGTGCAACTAACTATATATGGAATTTCAATGGTTTTGTGTGAGTAAAATAAGGTTTTGTAAATGCGAATTCCTAACTATATATGGTCTATAACCTATGGTTTTTTCAGTGAATTTACAAGGTTTTGTAAATGCTAATTCCTAACTATATATGGTCTATAACCTATGGTTTTTTCAGTGAATTTTCAAGGTTTTGTAAATGCTAATTCCTAACTATATATGGTCTATAACCTATGGTTTTTTCAGTGAATATATATATATACATACATATATAAACATATATCATCTGTATATCTATATAAATACAAACATAAATGCATGCATACATATACTTATATGCATACAGATGCATGTTATTTACATGAAAGTTGAAAAAACACTAATAAAAGCAAAGCTAAAAAGCCACCTCACTACAAACAGAATGGCTTTAACTTAAACAGCACTTTTGAAACCATACATCTAGTGAATCAACTGCTCACACATCTATGCACAGAGTCATACACCTCCCAGCCACCCACACACACACTCAGTCTCCCATACAAATACTTGGGCAACCAATCAATAACCCATATAGTTACTCATATAGCTACTTATCAACACATGCAACAGTTTACAGAACAACAGACATAATGATGCACAAATTAAGACAGTTTAGTCACTAACCCATGCACTCAGTGAGACACATTTAATCACTCACTCATACAGTCAGTCATGCACCTACTAAATCCTTCATCCAGACACTTATACATCCACTCATTCTTCAATATGTAAGACATATTTTAACTTTACAGAAACATACAGTCACTGGATGTTGTCATCAGTGATGTCATCAGTGATGTCATTTGAGATGTCATCAGTGATGTCATCAGTGATGTCACTGACCATGTCATGAATGATGTAATATGTGACATCATCAGCAGTGGATTGCGGGTGCGCGATATATAGTTAGTGCAACTAACTATATATGGAATTTCAATGGTTTTGTGTGAGTAAAATAAGGTTTTGTAAATGCGAATTCCTAACTATATATGGTCTATAACCTATGGTTTTTTCAGTGAATTTTCAAGGTTTTGTAAATGCTAATTCCTAACTATATATGGTCTATAACCTATGGTTTTTTCAGTGAATTTTCAAGGTTTTGTAAATGCTAATTCCTAACTATATATGGTCTATAACCTATGGTTTTTTCAGTGAATATATATATATACATACATATATAAACATATATCATCTGTATATCTATATAAATACAAACATAAATGCATGCATACATATACTTATATGCATACAGATGCATGTTATTTACATGAAAGTTGAAAAAACACTAATAAAAGCAAAGCTAAAAAGCCACCTCACTACAAACAGAATGGCTTTAACTTAAACGAGGGCGAGATCTATTGCATTTTCAATGCTTGTTTACTTTGGTTCCATCAAGAAGGCATTCAGATGTGTCACACATTTGCCATAAATTCTGAATGTTAGCACTCTAGTTGCACATTAGATCACTGTAGTAAAGCTACTGCTCACCAGGGACGTCTGCTGCTGGTATTCAAAGTGCATGTTTCAGTCTGCATGTCAGAATTTTTTTAATGAAATAGAAGAGGATTTGAGAAGTCACTCAAAATGATCCCTAATTTTTCTTTCTGAAGCACTAATCATACTTTCTATGGCAAAATTAACCCCCTCATGTTGTTCCTTTTTAAATTGAGTGTTTTCAGACTTACTACTTCATTCCAATCAAGATGGCTTCTGGTGTGCCATACTTTTGTCATAAGTAAGACTGTTAGCGCTCTAGTTGTTCTTTAGAACACTCTGGGACATTCTGTCATTGGGCTATACTTGGGGTACATCTGGGTGATATTTGGGCTACATTTAGGCTCTTTTGTCTCTGGTGGCCATTTTGGGAGACTGCATGTCAGAATTCTTTAATGAAATAGAAGAGGATTTGAAAAGTCACTCAAAATGTGCCCTAATTTTTCTTTCTGCAGCACTAATAATACCTTCTATTGCATAATATACCCCCTCATTTTGTTCCTTTTTAAATTAAATGTTTTAAGAGTTACCACTTTATTCCCATCACGATGGCTCCAGGTGTGCTATACCTTTGTAATAAGTAGGACTGTTAGCGCTCTAGTTGTTCTTTAGAACACTCTGGGACATTCTGTCATTGGGCTATACTTGGGCTACATCTGGGTGATATTTGGGCTACATTCGGGCTCTTTTATCTCTGGTGGCCATTTTGGGAGACTGCATGTCAGAATGTTTTAATGAAATAGAAAAGGATTTGAGAAGTCACTCAAAATGTGCCCTAATTTTTCATTCTGCAGCACTAATCATACTTTCTATGGCAAAATATACCCCCTCATGTTGTTTCTTTTTAAATTAAATGTTTTAAGAGTTACCACTTTATTCCAAGCAAGATGGCTTCAGGTGTGCCATACCTTTGTAATAAGTAGGACTGTTAGCGCTCTAGTTGTTCTTTAGAACACTCTAGGAGGCTGCAGTAGAACACAAAGGAATCAACTGACAGTCTCTGTCCTTGTTGGATGTACATGTTTTACTGAGAATGTCAGACTTCATTTTCACATGACTGAGAAAGATAATGTGAATTTACAGAAAATATGCTTTCAGTTTAGCTTATAGATCCCCTTCCAAACCACTGTGGGAAAATCATGAGATATTAGTTTTCTTTCAAACAATATTCATGATATCACAGCAGAAGGTTTTTTCACATGGTAAAATCATCTTAGAACCCACCACAATTCCTAAAATGAGTATGGTACCATCAACAAATGATTTATAATGTAACTAAAGTCCTAAAACCCTCTATTAACTACAATGCTTTTTAATGAGGTGCTATCATGTATATTGGTCCCAAGATGGCTGCCAACACTTCTTGGATGAAGTGCTGACAGCCAATCAGATCAGATGTGTGGTTAGGCTCCGCCCAGATATATATCTTTTTTTGAACCTAAATTACTCAAAATCCACTGGAGCACATATATTGAGACCTAGCAAAGGCACATCGGGCTAACAGTCCCTACAATTTTGCCAAGTTTCGTGCAAATCCATTCAGCCGTTCGAGCTAAAAGTGAGGCCAACCGCCCTATGGAAATTAACATGGGAAAAACGCGTTTTGGGACCCCCCTTTTTTCTCGGCCCCCCCTTGATGAAACCCCCCCAAATTGTCAGGGGCTGCTCAGAAACAAAATGTTCCATTTTCCTGAAAATTTCAGCCAATTCCGTCCTCAAACGCCAAAGTTATTAGACATAGAATTTTCAAAAATCCCATAGAGAAAAAATCCTAACTATATATACCTACTGGCGACCGCCAGTAGGTAATATATATATATATATATATATATATATATATATATATATATAATATACAGATATATTGTTACCGAAGGTTAGTAAATTTATATATATATATTTATATATCAATTACCAGATCCTCGAACCACCTCCGGCCAGAAAAGCCGGCGTAGCAGAAGAACAGACCACAAATAATTGGCAAGATGTTCCGTTTTATTTCTTTAGCCAAATTTGTCAAAGATGACGCGTTTCGGGCGTGAAAAGCCCTTGATCACACAACGGCCACAGCAAACAATTTTCTTTTTAAATGCTTAGTTTGTGTACTCCGCCCAACACCATGTGACTGCATCATGTGATCATCAACAGTGAGGAAATACTACACTTAGAACGACATATACAACCAATTTTAAAAGGCATTTGGAGGTACGTGAAATTGGTTACACTTACACATTGTATGTATCTCTCAATTATTGCTGTATAAATACAGACATTTGATACAATATATTTGTAAATATATTAATGGGGGGCAACAAAATTTGCAATCTCTGGAATTACTGTATACATACATATAATAACTTTAGGCATTACAAAACAACCAGACATATAATTAAAATGTATAAATCCAAATATAAATATTAATATAACCATACACAATATCCATGTCTTCTGTATAAATACAGTGTTCACTTCACTACCTCATGCTATCTTCATACCAAAGATCCAATAACACGTTTTAGTTTACCAAGTTTAACACATTTATGTATTTGTCATATCAAGTGCAATTTTCAACTAGACATTGATTTACTGTGCAAAGAACTGTGCAAAATAATTATTATAAAGTGCAAACCGTCTGATAAATAACATCTATTAATCATATATTCAACAACAATGAATCCTAATATCCAGGATAAAACATTGTTAAAAATATAAATAGTGTTTTAAAACTTTATCATTTGCGGTAAAATGGTACAAAAAGAGGAGATAAAATATGTAGTAAAAAAAAGATTCTAATTTGATAATTTACATAATTTATATTTTTAAAACTATATAGAAAGAAATTTGTCAAAACGAAGTTCATTAATGTGTATTTTCCATATCATGATTAATCTTTTAGCATGAAATTAGGGAACATATGTTTCATGAGGGGAATTACACCCAATCCATCAGCACCAGTAATTCAGTAAACAGCATTACTTATATTAATCGAAAAACATTTGTTATTAGAAAATCTCAAACTGACTAAGAGTCTGTGAGCTAACACAATAAAATGAAATTACAGAAAATTGTGCAACTCTTCCGTGTTGTTTAACCCGTTTGGCCACTTGCTATCAAACTCTAATATCATTTTAGTTTCAAGTTGGCGCATTTGTCGCTCACAGTTGCCTCCCCTACGGGGTTTGGGGATAGCCCCCACCACAAAATATTTGAGGCACGCCACATCGTTATTATGACATCTTTTAAAGCGGCGTGCAACGGGGTAGGCTGGGTCAGAATGAAGAATTGCCCGGAGATGCTGCAAAATCCGGACGTGCACCTGTAGCTTGGTGCTACCAATGTAGTTCAATCCACAGGTGCACGTCAGGACATACACAGCACACTCCGTTTTACAATCGTAGCTCCCAGAGATTGCCACATTCTGTAGACTGAACGGGGTTCGAAAATGAGTGGTATTAATTCCAAACTTGCAGGCTCTGCAACTGGAACATTTACGGAACCCTTTAGCAGGCATTAACCACATATTATTAGAGATCGTTTCTGGGCTGCTTTTATCTAGTATCCTCCCCATGTTGTTAGCTTTTCTAAAAGTTACAATAGGGCTACTAGATAATCTAGATCCAAGTACACTGTCAGTTAAGAGAATCGGCCAATTTTTCTTGACAATGGCTCGAATCTTCTTATCCTCATTACTAAAAGATGTTATTAATCTAGGGCAGTTTTTTTTAACCAACTCTTCTCTCGTGGCATTTTCTATTTCAGGGGTCACATTGATAGGATCTATGATATCAAAAAGGCTTTCTCTGGATCTTAATTCTGCCTTCTTGATTGCTTCTTGCAATAATCCCTCAGAATTCCCCAGTGCTCTTAGTCGTGCCATCATTTCATTGATTCAGAAAAGGGGGTGGTGATGGACAGAGTATCTGAATTAAACAGAACACTCATACCCAGTCAACAGATCAGGGCTTGATCCATCACCGTTTTTTAGCTCACTGCACCATCCCAGCTCAGAACCTGGCTATATGCAAATTAGTCTGTCCCTGGCCCAGTGCATCATGGGAACAGGGCAGACCAAACTACCAAGCCAATTCTTGTACTGGGAAGGAAACAAGCTTCCGGGGACCGGTTTCTGGCATTACAGCTGTCTTCGGCCAGGCTTGCTTGAATCCTGATGGTGCAATGAGCAAGGGACTCACATCTGAGTATACCCTTCCACGCTTATGGTGGACAAAACGATTCAGAAAAGGGGGTGGTGATGGACAGAGTATCTGAATTAAACAGAACACTCATACCCAGTCAACAGATCAGGGCTTGATCCATCACCGTTTTTTAGCTCACTGCACCATCCCAGCTCAGAACCTGGCTATATGCTATATGAATCATTTTGTCCACCATAAGCGTGGAAGGGTATACTCAGACATGAGTCCCTTGCTCACTGCACCATCAGGATTCAAGCAAGCCGGGCCGAAGACGGCTAAAATGCCAGAAACCGGTCCCCGGAAGCTTGTTTCCTTCCCAGTGTAAGAATTGGCTTGGTAGTTTGGTCTGCCCTGTTCCCATGATGCACTGGGCCAGGGACAGACTAATTTGCATGTAGCCAGGTTCTGAGCTGGGATGGTGCAGTGAGCTAAAAAACGGTGATGGATCAAGCCCTGATCTTTGGACTGGGTAAGAGTGGTCTGCTTAATTCAGACACTCTGTTCATCACCACCCCCTTTTCTGAATCATCATTTAATTGAGGCAACCTTCAAAGTCTCTCTCAGTACTACATATACGCTTCAGTCTTAAAATCTCTCCGTAAGGGATACTGGCAATTAGATGCTTAGGGTGTAGACTTGTGGCATGGAGAGTGGCATTTCCAGCTGTGGATTTCCTATGTAATGTAGTCTCAATCTTTTCATTTTTGATATAGACTTTCACATCAAGAAATTCCGCACAGGTTTTATCAATGTGGGAAGTGAATTTAAGATTGAGATCATTTTTATTTATGTCCTCCACAAAAACATGGGATTCTAATTCATCTCCCTGCCATAAAATAAAAATATCATCAATATAGCGGAGATAACAGATAATTTTTTTTTTTATACCATGTCCTATGCTGTTTTTTTAGGACTTGTTCCTCCCATCAGCCAACGTGAAGACACGCATAGCTGGGGGAGAAACAAGAACCCATTGCCACACCTCTCAATTGTTTATACAACTCCTTTCCAAAAAGGAAGAAGTTGTTATGTAGGCACCACTCAATACGTTTGATTATTGATTTGTTATGTTCATAGAATTCAACTGATCTTTTTGCCAAAAAGTATTCAATAGCCATCATTCCCTGTGTGTGATTGATACTAGTATAAAGTGATTCAACATTGAGTGTTATCAATAACATGTCATCACTCCAGCATAGATCATCAATTTTAGTTAAAAAATCACTTGTGTTCTTTACATAACTTGGTAAATTTTTAACAAGATCTTGCAAGAAAAAGTCTATATACAGACTCACTTGTTCCCCGGCACTCTTAATGGCAGATATAATAGGCCTCCCGGGAACTGGTGTAATTTTCTTGTGAATCTTCGGTATTAGGTATAGCACAGGGAGGACCGGAAACTCATTATTCATGAACTTTAATTCATCATTAGAAATTAAACCTTCCCCGCGCCACAGTGATAGTTGTTTAAACAGGACTTCCTTCGCTTTAGAATACTCTTTGTGGGTCGTTTCTCGTAACATTCTTTGTCACCCAATTGTCTATTGGCCTCTTTAATGTAATCCTTCTTAAGCCAAATCACCAAATTTCCTCCCTTATCAGAGTTTTTTATTACAATCTCATTGTTGTTGCAAAGTTTGTTCCTCAGGTTTGCATATTCCAATTTTTTTAAATGAATTTTCTTAATCTTTTTGAGTTTAGTATGTTGATATAGATGTTTAATATCATTGATCACACAGTCATGAAATATATCAACTGCGTCCTTAGGCATCAATGGAAAAAAACTAGATTTCATTTTGTACGGACTCAATCCTGTTCTTTTTTGAGTCATGTTAATTGTTTGAAGGCGCACTTGTGTAGCCAGATCAGCATCCGGTCCGAATGGTTGAGACACTGTTGCGGCATTTAGATCATGCATCGTTAAGAGATTAGGTACATCAGCAGATTCCAGAAATTGTGCACTTATATAGGTATCATTTATGTTTGTTGTATCCAAGCGTTCTTTTACTATTTTAAGGGTAAAGAATTTTTGTAGTTTCAATTTCCTAATAAAACAGAAAACATCAATACGCGTATTGGCATAATTGAAACTCTGACCCGGACAGTAACTTAATCCTAAAGATAATAACTGTTCTTCAGCCTTGGATAGCTCTATTGTAGATAGATTTATGATACTGTTATCAATTGATTTCACCTCCTCTTCCAAGTGCTTTTTTTCTTTTTCTTTTGCTGATTTTTGTCTGCATTTGCGTTTCCTTTCTCTTCTCCACTTGTTTTTTCTTTTTCTTCTTGCTTCATTTGCCTCGGTCTCAAAGTCTGCAACCTCTCCTCCACTAAAAAACAATTTCTTGCTCTAAATTAAGTGGTATCGGAGCTGGTTGTCTATTGCCGTCAAATTCACAACTGGAGTCACTAGTCAAAGAGACAGTATCAGCGCTTGCACTATCTTCATTTTCATTTTCAATTGATCTCACATGTGCTGCCTTTGATTGATGCGGAACACCACTTGATACCTTTTTACTGAATTAATGTCTCTTGCTAGTGCTATACTTATGGGCAAAAGTAAAAATGTGTCCATTCAGATAATCCGCTTGGTCTCTGGCAAATTTATGTGCCTTCCTATTTTTTATTTTTTATTCATGTTTATTGAGGCGATCATTCATTGCGTCCAACAATTTTTTGGTTTCAGGGGAACCAGCATCATCTTTGCTCTCTATATCCGCATTGATTTGATCAATTAACTCCAAAATTGCAGTGCAGTCAATTGCTGCGTACTTTATTAGAATGTGCACAAGGTTCATTGAGGCGGTTAAATTACTCTCTCCCCACTCCTTCAACATCGCCGGATTTGGTCTGTCAAAGCTCGGAGCTAAGAGAATGCGTAATCCGCGAGGGACCCTGCCCCCTTCTGCATATTTACTTAAAGAGCGGAGTTCCCACCATTTTGTAATTTCAAGTTTTTTGTTTTTCTCTAATTCTTTGATTAAACCGTTCATACTAGGATTGATGTTACTTGTAACTGAATTAACACTCTGTGTGGCTGAATTGTTTGGCAGGTTTCCAAATAATTGATCAGCTGCCTTCTCGCGTTTGCGGACAGTTTCCGCTGACATATTGACACTTGAGCTTATGTTTTTAGTAGCGCTCGGTAGTCTCTGCTACAATTTAATGGCTGCCATTTATAGCCTTCCCACTTGAGATTACGCACATTCCACTCACTGCTCCAACAAGCTAGCACCGCCCGGCAAGTCGTCCGACGCCTCGGGTTTCCAGCGCCCTGCTTGCTTCAGTGAGAAAAATCTTGCGGCAGTCGTCGCAAATTCCACCACAGAGTCAACAAAGCACGAGGTTTGAAGACGGCTGACGTCAGTTCTGTACACGACTTTCCGCACCAGAAACACAGAGCCATGCAAGACACTGACCACTGGTGTACAAAACTAGAGCCCTGAAAGGCTATCCTTAACCCTAGAATGGGGAGGATGGGTGGGCGGTAATGAATCTATAACTAACTAATATTTCTTACAGATATATCGTTACCAAAGGTAAGTAACTTGTTCATCTGAAAAAACACATTAGTTATAGATTCCTTACCTTAGAATAGATACCCTAGCAATGCCAACCCCTGAGGTGGGTCTGCTAACCAAGATCATACCAGAAAGTCCTGGACAACAGAACGGCCAAAGAAGCTGTCTCTCAGGACTTGACTGTCAAGGCAGTAGTGTTTGGTAAATGTGTGCAATGAAGCCCAAGTAGCTGCATGACAGATGTCATTGAGAGGCACTCCTCGCCCCTAAGCAGTAGTTACTGCTGTCGCCCTGGTGGAATGGGCGCGCACCCCCACTGGAGGGAGCGCAAATTAAATAAGTCAAGACTAGATTCAAGTCCCACTGAGGCATAACGAAAGGAATCGGAGGAAAGAGATGAGTTATGCCTTTAAAGAAACGATTTACAACTGGGATCTTGAAAAGAGAAGGCTGATCTGGAAGCTGAAGGAAGGCAGTGATGGCAGAGTGGTAGTCCGTGATAGTGCCCAGAGCAGAGCCCTGCTGGGCCAAAGAAAGGAGGAACAAGAGAACCTCTGAAAGAGGGGCAGAGAGGGGATCCACAGCCTTTACTGTGCACCATGACACAAATTTGGCAGTCAGACAGGCGAATACTGTCTTAGTGGAGGGATACCTGGCTGCTAAGATTACATTGCAGACTTCGGGAGGCAGGTCAAACAATGTCAACTGCCGCTGCTCAATCGCCAAGCAAGGAGGTGGAGGCTTGTAGGAAGGTGGCTACCTGACTATGGTTACCCCAGATTTTTTGTATTGTGTTTAGCTGGTTTTCAACTTAGTTGGCCTGGTTCCCTGCTAATCAGGGCCCCAGGCTATCTGTTCTCTCTGTAAAATGGATTCCATGTACCCTAGGTGCATAACTAAACTGGCTTGGGTCACCTTATCAGCCCCTGTACAGTGCACTATAGGTGCCCAGGGCATAGGTGCATCCAAGGCCTACCAGGGGCTGCAGCATATCTTTTGCCACCCCTGGCTGGCTATCCAAAATTGACACAACTGGCTGATCACTCAGCTGGGGCAAGGTGGTGTAATCACCCCTTGCTTAGATATAGTATGGCTATATCTAAACCTAACTGGACACATATATACCTATAAGTCACTCCTATGGCAGGCCTTAACAATCCTGGAGGCAGAGTGCTTGGTTTTATGTGAGATGGTGCTCTAGCATGAGCTGAGCCTGTCTGCAGCTGTCGGGACCAATTCCCTTAGCTGTTCCGGGATAATGCCATACCATATACTATTAAGTGCAATATAATCCTTGCGGTTATATGTTAACTTTGGTTTGGCTTTATCAAAACATGTCGTGTAAGGTGTCATACGATTTGGAATACTATCCCCTCGACAGTCCTGTCGACGGGAATAGCCTTCCACCCCTCTAGAGGGAGAAGACATGTTACTTTACTGAAACGCGGTTGATTTTTAAAAGAGCCTCAGATCCACAAAATAGATGCTTCTGCCACAGACACGAGTCTGACCTCCTGCTGCTAACCGAAACTCAGCCGAAGAGGCCTGGACAAAGGCTTTCCTGTCGCGGGGAGGTGTCACACCACCCCAGACAGGAGATAGTGGATTGTAGCAGGAATGTTTGAAACAAACCAGACACTGCCTGGGGAGCACAAGGCTTCCCCTTGCATAATCCGGTCAAACCGGTTGTGGGGCACACCAGCCCCAGTCCCAGCGCGACCTGGACAAAGGGAAAGGGGTGTAACCACCCCCTTCCTGGGTCCCACCCATAGGAGGGGACCTAGCAGGTAATCCAGCCCCCTAGATTGGTATAAGAATGGGAGCAGTGCCAACGCACTCAGATTATCCTGATGAAACATAAGAAACGAAACTCTGGACCCTTCGACATCCTACTCGACGTAGAAGACTGAAGAATCTCCCTTGTGGTCAAGGAGTGACCACCCTGTGCAAACAGGCACCATCCAGCACCTCAACGTTTGCTTTGTTGCAGTTCCCGCCGGAACTCGAGTGACAGAGACCGACAAGACCAAGCGAGCCTGCCTTCTAACAGCCCGATCCACAGTCCCTGCAGAGCTGAGACCCGTGGAGGCGACCGGAAGCTTGGGGCCCGCCATCTTGGAAAGACCACGAGACGCTGACCGTGCAGCCCACGAGTGACCCTCGAAGCTGTACATCGGGGTTTGAGAAGCCCCAGCCCTGAGCCGCTCTTGCACCGAAGCTCACCCCTCTACACTCACCGAGTGCTGCGTGGGGCCCTTCTGCATCTTTTGGCTCAACGCGTTGGCCCGGTCACTTGCCCGTTGGCTTGTGGCCCCTGTGCCGACGAACTAAGAAATATAACTTGTGATTCTGGTTGCTCCAGACTTGCACTCGCTCCTCTGAAAAGGAGCACCCGCTCTGACCCTCATGGTCCGAGTGAGAAGCAATCTTCCAGTCCTGCGTGGATTGCTCTTGCCAAGTGTTGTTTGCTCCAATCCTGAAGCCGACACCGCCGACGGCGAGAGCCTTCATGGGACAGCTCGTGATCCACTCCTGGACGTCGCAGATGCCCTAGAGTCCACGTGGCAGCGGAGAGAAGCTCCTCAAAAACCACCTGATTGCGCCCGACATTGCCTTGTTCCGTCCTGGTTCCACCCTGGTCACTGCTGCGTGACCCAGACTCTGTCCCCTCTGCTTTCAGGTACTCTACAACTCCGATCCACCCCTGGATCACACCGGACACTTCTCCTTCACAACGCCTGCAGCATCTTCAGCTTCAAGCACCAACAACCTGCGTGACGAAACAAAACACAACTTCGACCCTATGCACCCGCTTCCTGTGGGTGAGGTAACTCAGCAACGCAGGTGTTCCCACACTGGTACACACCTCTAGTGTATGTGTCTTAAGTTTCATCCTTCTAGGTTAAGCGGAAGTCTCCTTAAACAGTAACTTTATAACTTTCACGCACCATTGACTTTGCATTGGTGAATGCGTGTGCTTTAAGCGCTGGACCCGAATCCCGCGGGCTTTTCCCGACTTCAGCATTGCTAGTCCCAACTGCTCCCAGCGATTCCCTAGGCCCTAGGCCTAACCACTGTTTGATTGGTATCTCTTATACCACTTTCTTAATATATGGTTTGAGTGGCCACCCGCCCTCATCCATAATTGTGCAACTTTCATATGTTATACTGTGCATTTGTTTAAACGCTTGTGCCCCTTTACTCATAAAGAGTACTGGGGATTATTCTAGTAATAAATACATATATTTTTATAATATATACTTGTGTGGTGTCCTTTCATTTGATCTTACAGGATTGTGATTGGTAAAACAGCTCGCTTAACACGACCTCTTGAGTTAAGCCTTTAAGGCTGCTTAGTCCATGCTACCCCAAGGATAGCTTGTCTAATAAGGTTGACTTACAACCAGACACCATAAGGTATTGTTTGGACTGATACAAGGTGGTTCCAGATTTGGAAACATCATATATCAGGCCAACTTCTCACACTGGGGTGCAGCGGTGCGGATTTGAGCTTGCTGTTGTTTTACCATTGCAATCTTTTTATCAAATTGAAAGATCACATCAAGTACCTTAGGTACATATAAACAAAAGCTTAGCATATTTAAGTTCTACTGAACTTAGTAGTTGTAGATTAAAGGGATTAGAACACCCTGCCTACAACTCACTAGCAAGGTACAGTAGGAAAACACTTAGTGTAGGTAAGTGCACCACTTGCACCTCACTAGCAGTCATGTCTGGCACAGGAGGAGCTACAGGCTCTGCACCTGTGACAGTTGACCTTACCAAGGCAACTCCCAGTTATGATAAACTTAGCCATAAAGACTTGAGTGCCTTATGCATTGCAAGAGGGCTAAAAAGGGGTCACAACCCCACCATTCCTTTCCTGATAGCCATCCTGGAAAAGGATGACTTAGATAAGGAGAGTTCAGTTCCCTTAGGTGCAGGAGATGGAGTGAACCCCCCTGAGACTGAGGCCACCCCAGAGGTGGATGAGGAGGAAGAAGAAGAAGAAGACTCAGAGGTAGATGAGTCTGATCAGAATCAGAGGGGTAACCAGGTCGTAGTTGGCAGGCTTAACCAGACCAACTTAGACCTACATGGGAATGGAGAGGGCCAGCGCCTACCCAGATCCTATAACATAGTTCCCTCAGGTAATATAAGGTTGAGATCTCCCTCAGGGGACTCTCATATTTCTAGTGTCTCAAGGGAATCTCAGAGGGGAATGACTTCCCCCCCCAGAGAAAAGAGCATAGGGCCAGAATGAGGGCTGTCCAACTTCAGATAGAGAGGGAAGAGATAGCCTTGGCTCAAGCTAAACTTGCTTTAGCAAGAGAACAAAAGTTGTGTGGATTAGATTTCACTGGTGGCAGCAATATTCCTAGAGATAAAGACAGGGCTATGATAATAGAAACCTGACAAAGATTGTGCCCCCCTACAAGGAAGGGGATGACATCCACAAGTGGATAACTGCTCTTGAGAGAGCCTGCATGGTACAGCAGGTTCCTGAAGAACAGTGTGCAACAATCTTATGGTACTCCTTTTCTGAGAAAGGGAGAGATAAGCTCCTCACTGTCAGACATGAGGATGCTAAAAACTATAAAGTCCTGAAGAGTGCTCTAATAGATGGGTTTGGCTTAACCACTGAACAATACAGGTTACGGTTCAGAGATACCCAGAAGACACAGACACAGGACTGGACTGATTTTGTAGATTGTGCTACTAAGGCTCTGGAGGGTTGGCTACATGGCAGCAAAGTACATGACTTTACAGGATTGTATAATTTGATTATGAGGGAGCAGATCCTAAGTAATTGTCAGAACCAGCTCTTACACCAGCACCTGGTGGACTCAGATTTGACCTCTCCCCAAGAATTGGGAAAGAGGGCAGATAATGGGTCAGAACCAGGATTAGGCCTAAGAATCAGGGCAATGACCAGAAGAAGGAGTCTACCAAGCCTCAATATAAGGGTGGGGATAAAAATAAAGAAATGACTTCCCCAGGGCCCCAAAACTCCAAGGATGGGGGTGGGTCCCAAGACACTTCATCTGTTCAGAAGAAGCCATACTGCCATGTCTGTAAACAAATTGGCCATTGGAAATCGGACAGCTGATGTCCAAAGAATGGCAATAATGAGAATATACCTCCAAAAACAGCTCCAACACCTCCTGTTACTGTCAGCAGTAATACCCCAGAAAGCGGGAGCACCCCCAGGAATCTGGGTGGGTTTACTTTTGGAGCCCAGGTGGACCCTGGCTTACCCAGGTCCCCAACCACTTCTGTCTGTGACAATGGCATGGGGTTTGCCAACTTCATTGATTGCCCAAATACATTGAGCAAGTACAGACAGGAGCCCCTCATCAATGGTATGAAAGTTGAGGCCTTTAGAGACACAGGGGCTAGCATCACCATGGTGGCTGACTGTATAGTCCCCTCTAAGCAACTTTTACCTGGTGCCACATACCGGTTACAAACATTGATGGAATACAAACCAATCATCCCATGGCAGTAGTAAGTCTCAGCTGGGGAGGTGTCACTGGCCCAAAGAGAGTGGCAGTGTCAGCAAACTTGCCTGTAGACTGCCTACTAGGAAATGATTTGGAAATCTCAGCCTGGGCTGGGGTTGAACAGAAAATCTATTCTAGAATGGTAAATGCCAATGGAAAGGTTAGTGGGGCTGTAATGGCTACAGCCCCAATTCAAGATGTCCTTCCTGAAAAGGTTGGTAGGGCTGTGCAAGACTCAGCTCCATCTTTAGCTAACTCCCTTCCTGAAAAGATTAGCAGAGCTGTTATGATAACAGCACATACCCAAACTGAGTCTCCTCCTGAAAAGGTTGGTGGGGCTGTGATGGCCACAGCCCAAACTCAAACAGATATGTGTGTTGTGAAGCCGGAAATGATGGATCACTCCACCCAAATTGAGAGCATGGAGGAGGAAGAGAAATCTCCCCCTCACCAGACATTAGGACAGGATCAGCCTCCTCAGGGAACTGATCTTACCCCTGATGAAGGTACTGCCCCAGAGGTTGTTAGGCCTGGCCTGACAAAGCCTCTGATGGCAGTGGACCCTTCTCAGGTGGGAACCAGTCTGGAGCAGGTAACCTGCCCCTCTATGCCTTGCCTTAGTCAGCCCAGGGCTGCAGAGGACAAGAAGGACAGTGAGCCCCAAAGGGCCCCCTGTCAAAAAAAGCACCCCTATCAACAGATTAGGGGCACCAAAACTAGTAGCCCTAGTGAGGTGAAAAATTTAAAAACTCCTGAGGGAGTCCCCTTAAAAGTAGTTAGGGACCTCCCACAGATGGATTCTGTTGGGCACAGCCAAACCTGGGACCCAAAGGGCCCAAACCTAAACTGCCCCTCCAGTAAGCCAAAACAAGGGACCTAGCCTCCAGCTTTAGGCAGCCAGAGGTTGACCCTGAGAGCACAGTGCAACTCAGTGGAAGAAAGAAAGGCACACATGGTAGAAGATAATTGGAGGAAGCTGAGCCCCAAATTAGTGGAGCCTCACTTCAATACTCCATATCAAAACTAGCCTTTTACTTTGCATAAACACACCCAAGGTAGTGATTCCCTATGGTGGAGACCCTCTAATACCCCAAGGGTGAGGGACTGCTTAGTGGACCATAAGACAGGGGGTACCCATGCTAGTGCAGGTACTTCCTTATATGGCCACTCAGGCAATATAGGCTTACCTGGCCAAGGATAGCCTTATCTCCTTTCGTTTAGGGGGGGAGGGGGGGGGGGGGGGGGGGTTATGTAGGAAGGTGGCTACCTGACTATGGTTACCCCAGATTTTTTGCCTTGTGTTTAGCTGGTTTTCGACTTAGTTGGCCTGGTTCCCTGCTAATCAGGGCCCCAGGCTATCTGCTCTCTCTGTAAAATGGATTCCATGTACCCTAGGTGCATAACTAAATTGGCTTGGGTCACCTTATCAGCCCCTGTACAGTGCACTATAGGTGCCCAGGGCATAGGTGCATCCAAGGCCTACCGGGGCTGCAGCATATCTTTTGCCACCCCTGGCTGGCTATCCAAAATTGACACAACTGGCTGATCACTCAGCTGGGGCAAGGTGGTGTAATCACCCCTTGCTTAGATATAGTATGGCTATATCTAAACCTAACTGGACACATATATCCCTATAAGTCACTCCTATGGCAGGCCTTAACAATCCTGGAGGCAGAGTGCTTGGTTTTATGTGAGATGGTGCTCTAGCATGAGCTGAGCCGGTCTGCAGCTGTCGGGACCAATTCCCTTAGCTGTTCCGGGATAATGCCATACCATATACTATTAAGTGCATTATAATCCTCGCGGTTATATGTTAACTTTGGTTTGGCTTTATCAAAACATGTCGTGTAAGGTGTCATACGATTTGGAATACTATCCCCTCGACAGTCCTGTCGACGGGGATAGCCTTCCACCCCTCTAGAGGGAGAAGACATGTTACTTTACTGAAACGCGGTTGATTTTTAAAAGAGCCTCAGATCCACAAAATGGATGCTTCTGCCATAGACACGAGTCTGACCTCCTGCTGCTGACCGAAACTCAGCCAAAGAGGCCTGGACAAAGGCTTACCTTTCGCGGGGAGGTGTCACACCACCCCAGACAGGAGATAGTGGATTGTAGCAGGGAGGGTTCAAACAAACCAGACACTGGCTGGGGAGCACAAGGCTTCCCCTTGCATAATCCGGTCAAACCGGTTGTGGGGCACACCAGCCCCAGTCCCAGCGCGACCTGGACAAAGGGAAAGGGCTGTAACCACCCCCTTCCTGGTTCCCACCCATAGGAGGGGCCTAGCAGGTAATCCAGCCCCCTAGATTGGTATAAGAATGGGAGCAGTGCCAACGCACTCAGATTATCCTGATGAAACATAAGAAACGAAACTCTGGACCCTTCGACATCCTACTCGACGTAGAAGACTGAAGAATCTCCCTTGTGGTCAAGGAGTGACCACCCTGTGCAAACAGGCACCATCCAGCACCTCGACGTTTGCTTTGTTGCAGTTCCAGCCGGAACTCGAGCGACAGAGACCGACAAGACCAAGCAAGCCTGCCTTCTAACAGCCCGATCCACAGTCCCTGCAGAGCTGAGACCCGTGGAGGCGACCGGAAGCGTGGGGCCCGCCATCTTGGAAAGACCACGAGACGCTGACCGTGCAGCCCACGAGTGACCCTCGAAGCTGTACATCGGGGTTTGAGAAGCCCCAGCCCTGAGCCGCTCTTGCACCGAAGCTCACCCCTCTACACTCACCGAGTGCTGCGTGGGGCCCTTCTGCATCTTTTGGCTCAACGCGTTGGCCCGGTCACTTGCCCGTTGGTTTGTGGCCCCTGTGCCGACGAACTACGAAATCTAACTTGTGATTCTGGTTGCTCCAGACTTGCACTCGCTCCTCTGAAAAGGAGCACCCGCTCAGACCCTCCTGGTCCGAGTGAGAAGCAATCTTCCAGTCCTGCGTGGATTGCTCTTGCCAAGTGTTGTTTGCTCCAATCCTGAAGCCGACACCGCCGACGGCGAGAGCCTTCATGGATGGGACAGCTCGTGATCCACTCCTGGACATCGCAGATGCCCTAGAGTCCACGTGGCAGCGGAGAGAAGCTCCTCGACAACCACCTGATTGAGCCCGACATTGCCTGGTTCCGTCCTGGTTCCACCCTGGTCACTGCTGAGTGACCCAGACTCTGTCCCCTCTGCTTTCAGGTACTCTACAACTCCGATCCACCCTTGGATCACACCGGACACTTCTCCTTCACAACGCCTGCAGCATCTTCAGCTTCAAGCACCAACAACCTGCGTGACGAAACCCGACACAACTTCGACCCTATGCACCTGCTTCCTGTGGGTGAGGTAACTCAGCAACGCTGGTGTTCCCACACTGGTACACACCTCTAGTGTATGTGTCTTAAGTTTCATCCTTCTAGGTTAAGCGGAAGTCTCCTTAAACAGTAACTTTATAACTTTTACGCACCATCGACTTTGCATTGGTGCATGCGTGTGCTTTAAGCGCTGCACCCGAATCCCGCAGGCTTTTCCCGACTTCAGCATTGTTAGTCCTGACTGCTCCCAGCGATTCCCTAGGCCCTAGGCCGAACCACTGTTCGATTGGTATCTCTTATACCACTTTCTTAATATATGGTTTGAGTGGCCACCCGCCCTCATCCATAATTGCGCAACTTTCATATGTTATACTGTGCTTTTGTTTAAACGCTTGTGCCCCTTTACTCATAAAGAGTACTGGGGATTATTCTAGTAATAAATACATATATTTTTATAATATATACTTGTGTGGTGTCCTTTCATTTGATATTACAGGATTGTGATTGGTAAAACAGCTCGCTTAACACGACCTCTTGAGTTAAGCCTTTAAAGCTGCTTAGTCCATGCTACCCCTAGGATAGCTTGTCTAATAAGGTTGAATTACAACCAGACACCATAAGGGATTGTTTGGACTGATACAAGGTGGTTCCAGAATTGGAAACATCATATATCAGGCCAACTTCTCACAAGGCTGTAGAAAAGTGCCTAAGCTAGCCAGATGGTTGCAAGATATGTCCAGCTGCAGAGATAAGAGTTTAACGTATGAGGAAGAGTTGCCAGCGAAATCAAGGCCTAAAGACTTTTGGTGCTATCTAACATAATATTTACTAACACTGAATGATGTAGAAGAGGGAGGATCGTAAGGCCTAGTTATCTAACGGACATCTGCTCTTGTGTTAATATGATGCCTTATGGGTTCCGCTGTAACGCGAAACTGTTAATATTCCTCAATCCACACGGATTGTAGACAAAGATGTATAGATTGCAACGTGTACTTTAGTTAGGTCTCTTCATTTCAGGTTATGGTTAGTTTATTTAATTTAAGATAAAAAGAAAAACCAAAAAAGTGCAAAACGCAAGACCACGATTGTAATTTTGTTAAAAAAGCGGCGACGTCATCGACGACGCAAATGACCAACGTCACTACTCATGTAGAAAAGTATATAAATCCTAAGTCACGTCTGTGTTGCTTTGAGGCCGGCCCCAGGGTTGTAGGCCAATAATGATGTACTTTTGTAATGAGATCAATAAAGGTTTTGCAAAAAAAAAAAAAAAAAAAAAAAACTTCTCACAAGGCTGCACAGGTTCGGGTGGAGGACCTTCCCCTGTTGCTACGACAGGAGATCCTCCCGAAGAAGCAGACGGTTCGGAGGATCGATGGCCATGTTGAGCAGCTCAGAATACCAGACTCTTTGTGCTCAATCCAGAGCCACAAGGTTGACTTGGGCCCAGTCGTGCCTGATCTTCTTCAGCAATCTGGGCCGAAGTGGTATAGACGGAAAGGTGTACAACAGACCGCAACTCCACTCCCCACGAAAAGCATCGCCTAGCGAGTGCCACCTTGGATATTCCAACACGCAGAATTGCTGACATTGCGAGTTCTCTTCTGTGGCGAATAGATCTAACCAAGGCTCTCCCCACCGTCGAAAAAGACCTTGCACCACCTCCGAGTGACGATGCCATTCGTGATCCATCATGCACCTGCGGCTGAGTTCCTCTGCCCTGGCGTTCAGTGAACCTGCCAGATGTTGAACCACCCGAGATATGCCATGATGTTCCAGCCATGTCTAGAGGCGGAGGGCCTCCTGACATAGGGTCCATGACCCCACCCCTCCCTGTTTGTTGCAGTACCACATGGCGGTGGTGTTGTCCATGAACACCTGCACTGCTCTTCCCTGAGCAGAGGGAAGGAATCTCTTGAGAGCAAGACGGATCGCCTAGAGTTCCAGAAGTTTGATACGGAGCCTGGACTCCACCAGAGATCAGACGCCTCTGATCTCCGCCTCTCCCATGTGGCCACCCCATCCGAGAAGGGATGCATCTGTCACCACTGTGTGTTCTGCTTGGGGAAGGGAGAGGGATCTGCCGTTGACCCAATCCTGGTTCATGAGCCACCACTGCAATTGTCTAGCAGTACCCTCCGAGATCTGGATGCAATCGGACAGATTCCCCTGATACTGCGCCCCCTCGAAATTCAGGTCCCACTGCAGAGCCCGCATATGCCACCTGGCATGATCGACCAGCAGAATACAGGAGGCCATGAGGCCCAGCAGCCTCAGGGTCATCCTGACCGAGACCTGGGATAGAGGCTGAAAGATCGGAATCATAGCCCGAATGTCCCAGACTCGCTGTTCGGGAGGATAGAACCAAAACCGGGTCGTGTCCAGAACTGGCCCGATAAAGAGGAGCTTCTGAGTGGAAATCAGGTGTGACTTCGGCACATTGATGGAGAACCCCAGCGAATGAAGGAGTTTGGACATAGTCTGGAGGTGGGAGACAACTGCCTGGGGCTAGCCCGCCTTCAGCAACCAGTCGTCAAGATAGGGGAAGACTGAAACCCCCGATCTGCGCAGATGAGCTGCGACCACCGCCATCACTTTTGTGAACACCCGAGGGGCGCTGGTAAGGCCAAAGGGCAGCACGGTAAACTGAAAATGCTGGTGGCCTTACCATGAACCGCAGGTAACATGGACCTGCAGGACGGGGATGTGAAAATAAGCATCCTGCAAGTCCAACGCTACCATCCAGTCTTCCGGGTCGAGGGCAGACAAGATCTAAGCAAGCGTCAACATCTTGAACTTCTCCGTCCGGAGGAAGCGGTTGATGTTCCTGAGATCCAAGATAGGACGCAGGCCGTTGTCCTTCTTCTTAACAACCACAACCTACTTCTGGGACAGGAAAGCGTGCAATGACTCCCTTGGCCAAGAGAGCCATAGCTTCCTGTTGGAGAAGCCCCAAGTGATCCTCCGACATGGGGTGGTATTGCGGTGGCGCGGCTGGAGGGTTAGCCTCGAAGGGGAGGGAGTAGCCCCTTCAGACTATCCGCAAAACCCACCTGTCCGACGTGATGATGGGGAAAGTGATGGTGGATCCTGCAACCCACTGGTGTTTGATGGGCCTGAAAGGTCGGACTAGGAGGGTTTGGAGGCTGCTGCAGAGGGGGGTTGGTGACCTGGCCCGCCCACTGGCCCCCTGAACCACGGCGCTGGTTCCCACGTCCCCGGTCGTGCAAAGGTTGGGAAACTTGCTGTGGCCTGTGGCTCTGGGCAAAACGTAGTGGGGCACCCCTTCCATAGCCACGAAAGGGGCGAAAAGCAGACTGCGCCGGGCAGCTGGAGTGGCCCATGGACTTGGCCGTAGCCCATGAGTCCTTGACATGCTCTGAAGCATTGTCCGCTTTGTCGCCATAAAGGCGACGGCCATCAAAGGGCATGTCCATCAAGGTGTTCTGGATAACCCCTAAAAAGCCAGTCAATTTCATCCAGGTGTAGCGATCAAGGGCTACAGACGTGCAAATCGTCCTGCCAAGAGAGTTGGCGGTATCCAGCCCACAACGGATGGTAAACTTAGCCGTATCCCTCCCGGCGGTGACAGCCTGGGAGAGCAATGTCTGGGCCTTATCCGGCACTTAGGCAGCACCTGCGCAATCGTATCCCACACAGAGTGGGAATAACGGCCCAATAGACATGCAGTGTTTACCGACAGCAGTCCCAAGCTGGCGTAAGAGAAAATTTTCTTCCCAAGATGGTCCAGCTTCTTGGATTCCCTTTCCGGGGCAGCGGTAGGGAATGCGCCCTTTGTAGTGGAAGCTTGGATCACCAAGTTCTCCGGGGTGGGGGTTTGGAGGAGGAAAGTGGGGCCGCCCGGAGCTGGGCGGTGGCGTCGGACAATCATCCTATCCACGGGTGGCCCTGTGTTGGGCCTGAACCACGTTCTAAAAGGACGTTAGTAAGGGCCTCATTAAACAGCAGCAGGGGATCCGAAGAGCTCGCTGCTGGCTGAAGCACCTCTGTCAAGAGGTTAGTTCTGACCATCACCATAGGAAGCTCAAGTGAGGGCCTTGGCCGCCCTACACAACACCACTGCGTATGACGCTCCCTCCTCCGTAGCCACTGTAGGAGGAGACAACATGCCAAGGCCAGGAGATGTGTCAAGACCATTTGCATCCCCCAGGTGCTCCCTCCAGTCCTGCTCAGATTCCATCTGATCAGTTAAAGGGTAACTCCTCAGGTTGCCAATCTGGCCGAAAATGGACCCCAGTGGCATAAAAACCCTCTTGGTGCGAGATCCGGGGTCAATGCCGGTTCAGCTCCGGGTCCACATTGGGATGGAGGCCAGGGTCGACGCCAACCGGGGACACGACCGGCGTCGGTTGTGGTGCCGGATCCAGGCCTGATCCGGATCAAGGGCTGGATCCAAGGGGGGTCTGCAGCACCGTGGCCGGAGCTGACGATAGAGAAGGCCTAGGCCTCCAACGAGTCCGGGGGGCCCGAAGGCTCGCCGGCAGGTTCGGGCCACCCAAAGATGGCATGCATAGCCTCGTAAAAATTAAGAAGTTGGGCGGGACTCTCTCTGGGTCTCAGGAAGAGAGGCAAGCCCAGAGCCGACTCTTCGGGCTCCGTGCGCGGAGCCGTGGGAGGGGCACCGCCATTATCCCTTGTTGCATCGGCCAACCGACGGGGAGAAGTTGAAGAGCGAGGATTCTTCTTCAACTTCTTTTTGTGCTTCGGCTTACCTGACCCCAAGTGCGAAGACTTCGATAACTTGGACAAGTGGTGATGACTCCGCGACCGGTACCTCAACCTCCCTTGCGACCGGCACCTCGAAGGGCACGGATCCGACTGCTGGCGCTCAAGCAGCTTTCGGGACCACTCCTGCAAAGCCTTTGGCACCATCGACCGACAGTCAGAGCACGACTTGGGGTCTTGGTAGTGCTCCAAGCAAAAGCGGCACACGCGGTGCGGATCTGTCAACGACATCAGTCGGTTACAGGACCCGCATGCCTTGAAGCCGGGCATCCCTCGTGCACCAGGAGTTGATGGACTCAAAAGAAATCATATTCAAATAATTTGTCCTCTTGTTTTTCTTTGTTTCAGGTTTGGTGCGATGGTGCTCCTTAAATCACAAAGTAAGTATTCACCCTACTGATTTATAAATCGTTTCCAAATGTTCCTGCTAATAAGAATCAACAAATTATTGATTTGTCTTCAAAATAATATATGGCACAAGATTTATAGTCTTTCAAATCTCATAGTTGCAATGTTCAACGTTTAGTAGGTAATAAATTCTATGCACAATGCACACTGCCTTTTTAACTGTTCTAGTTAAATGAAATATTGTTTGCAAAGTCACTTACTTATTTGTTAAGCGCTCCGATTTTGTCCCGAAAGACATTGCCTTTTTAACTGTTCGTGTTAAATGAAATAATATTTGCAAAGTCACTTACTTATTTATTAAGCGCTTCGGTCTTTTCCCAAAGAAATATCAACCTTACTTAGGGTGACCAGCCGTCCGTAAATTTCAGGGACAGTCCGTAATTTCGGCCATCTGTCCGTTGTCCGTGAAGGATTCTTTAACGGACGCCATTTGTCCGTAATTTTAACCGGGCACCGGTCACACCTCCCTAAAGCCGGCACAGCTTCCACCCACCTCCCTTCTTGACTTGACTTGACGCATTCAGGGCTGTTTGCATCTGAATAGATGCACCCTGCTCTTGAAGCTGCAGCCCCCACCCCTCACACCTCCAGCCCTTGATGAGCTGTTAAGAGGTGCTTGAAGGTGACTGAGAGGGAGGGGTGCAGCTTCAGGAGCAGGGGGCATCTATTCAGATGCAAACAGCTCTGAATGCGTCATGTCTCTGCAATTTGTGTGAGACATTCCCTTTCTGCCCAGGGCCCCAAACATCCTACAACCAGCCTGGATTACACTGGGCCAGGGACAGACTGATTTGCATATAGCCAGGTTCTGAGCTGGGATGGTGCAGTGAGATAAATAACGGTGATGGATCAAGCCCTGATCTTTGGACTGGGTAAGAGTGGTCTGCTTATTTCAGACACTCTGTTCATCACCACCCCCTTTTCTGAATCGTTTTTGGCCACTATAGGTGTGGCAGGGTATACTCAGACATGAGTCCCTTTCTCACTGCACCATCAGGATTCAAGCAAGCCGGGCCGAAGACGGCTGAAATGCCAGAAACCGGTCCCCGGTAGCTTGTCTCCTTTCTGGTGAAGAATTGGCTTGGTAGTTTAGTCTGCCCTGTTCCCATGATGCACTGGGCCAGGGACAGACTGATTTGCATATAGCCAGGTTCTGAGCTGGGATGGTGCAGTGAGATAAATAACGGTGATGGATCAAGCCCTGATCTTTGGACTGGGTAAGAGTGGTCTGCTTATTTCAGACACTCTGTTCATCACCACCCCCTTTTCTGAATCGTTTTTGGCCACTATAGGTGTGGCAGGGTATACTCAGACATGAGTCCCTTTCTCACTGCACCATCAGGATTCAAGCAAGCCGGGCCGAAGACGGCTGAAATGCCAGAAACCGGTCCCCGGTAGCTTGTCTCCTTTCTGGTGAAGAATTGGCTTGGTAGTTTAGTCTGCCCTGTTCCCATGATGCACTGGGCCAGGGACAGACTGATTTGCATATAGCCAGGTTCTGAGCTGGGATGGTGCAGTGAGATAAATAACGGTGATGGATCAAGCCCTGATCTTTGGACTGGGTAAGAGTGGTCTGCATATTTCAGACACTCTGTTCATCACCACCCCCTTTTCTGAATCGTTTTTGGCCACTATAGGTGTGGCAGGGTATACTCAGACATGAGTCCCTTTCTCACTGCACCATCAGGATTCAAGCAAGCCGGGCCGAAGACGGCTGAAATGCCAGAAACCGGTCCCCGGTAGCTTGTCTCCTTTCTGGTGAAGAATTGGCTTGGTAGTTTAGTCTGCCCTGTTCCCATGATGCACTGGGCCAGGGACAGACTGATTTGCATATAGCCAGGTTCTGAGCTGGGATGGTGCAGTGAGATAAATAACGGTGATGGATCAAGCCCTGATCTTTGGACTGGGTAAGAGTGGTCTGCTTATTTCAGACACTCTGTTCATCACCACCCCCTTTTCTGAATCGTTTTTGGCCACTATAGGTGTGGCAGGGTATACTCAGACATGAGTCCCTTTCTCACTGCACCATCAGGATTCAAGCAAGCCGGGCCGAAGACGGCTGAAATGCCAGAAACCGGTCCCCGGTAGCTTGTCTCCTTTCTGGTGAAGAATTGGCTTGGTAGTTTAGTCTGCCCTGTTGCCATGATGCACTGGGCCAGGGACAGACTGATTTGCATATAGCCAGGTTCTGAGCTGGGATGGTGCAGTGAGATAAATAACGGTGATGGATCAAGCCCTGATCTTTGGACTGGGTAAGAGTGGTCTGCTTATTTCAGACACTCTGTTCATCACCACCCCCTTTTCTGAATCGTTTTTGGCCACTATAGGTGTGGCAGGGTATACTCAGACATGAGTCCCTTTCTCACTGCACCATCAGGATTCAAGCAAGCCGGGCCGAAGACGGCTGAAATGCCAGAAACCGGTCCCCGGTAGCTTGTCTCCTTTCTGGTGAAGAATTGGCTTGGTAGTTTAGTCTGCCCTGTTCCCATGATGCACTGGGCCAGGGACAGACTGATTTGCATATAGCCAGGTTCTGAGCTGGGATGGTGCAGTGAGATAAATAACGGTGATGGATCAAGCCCTGATCTTTGGACTGGGTAAGAGTGGTCTGCTTATTTCAGACACTCTGTTCATCACCACCCCCTTTTCTGAATCGTTTTTGGCCACTATAGGTGTGGCAGGGTATACTCAGACATGAGTCCCTTTCTCACTGCACCATCAGGATTCAAGCAAGCCGGGCCGAAGACGGCTGAAATGCCAGAAACCGGTCCCCGGTAGCTTGTCTCCTTTCTGGTGAAGAATTGGCTTGGTAGTTTAGTCTGCCCTGTTCCCATGATGCACTGGGCCAGGGACAGACTGATTTGCATATAGCCAGGTTCTGAGCTGGGATGGTGCAGTGAGATAAATAACGGTGATGGATCAAGCCCTGATCTTTGGACTGGGTAAGAGTGGTCTGCTTATTTCAGACACTCTGTTCATCACCACCCCCTTTTCTGAATCGTTTTTGGCCACTATAGGTGTGGCAGGGTATACTCAGACATGAGTCCCTTTCTCACTGCACCATCAGGATTCAAGCAAGCCGGGCCGAAGACGGCTGAAATGCCAGAAACCGGTCCCCGGTAGCTTGTCTCCTTTCTGGTGAAGAATTGGCTCGGTAGTTTAGTCTGCCCTGTTCCCATGATGCACTGGGCCAGGGACAGACTGATTTGCATATAGCCAGGTTCTGAGCTGGGATGGTGCAGTGAGATAAATAACGGTGATGGATCAAGCCCTGATCTTTGGACTGGGTAAGAGTGGTCTGCTTATTTCAGACACTCTGTTCATCACCACCCCCTTTTCTGAATGGATTACACTGAGGCAGCACGTGGTTCTCTTCACAGCACACAGCTTAATTACTGTCACTAAATTGTAAACAAACCTCTCTTCTTCAAACATGAAGTCTTTAATGTAATAAAATAAAGAAATGGCACAATCGCACCGACACTGATTAACAAAGTATGGAGGACAATCGGTTAAATCAGTTCTCTTGGATTATCTCCTTTAAGTACTGTACATCACAGTGGGGGATGGCAAAAGTAACACTTTGGAAAGAGAGACTGACTTCTCATTGTCTTGTCCAGGAGGGGGTGAGGAGCCCTACCTCACCCTGGAAGAGACAAAGATGATACTAGAATACCACATGCCCACCCCTGTGCCCACCCTGGCGGATCCTGGTCCCCCTCCTGCTCACCCTCCCCCCAGTGATGGCTCTTGTCCCTCGCCCCCCCACCTGTGGTGGATCCTGTCTCTGCCCTGGGTGGCTTCTATCCCAGTCCAGGAATGGCTCCTGCAGCTCAAAAAGGCTCAGCTCAAAATTAATATGAAAAGGTGGGCGAGTGAGTAAGTGAAGGGATGGGTGGATGGCTGGATGAATTAGTGAAAGGGTGAATGGATGAATACATATTGAATAGATGGATAATAAAAGAGGATGGGTGGATTGATGAGTGAGTGGTGGAAGGATGGGAGGGAGAAAGGGTAAATAGCTGGATGTATGGGTGGAAGGGTAGCTGGATGGGTAAAAGGGTGGATGGATGAGTGAAAGGATGGATGAGTAAAAAGGTGGGTGAGTGAGTGGGTGGGTGGATGGATGAGTGAAATGATGGATGGATTGATGAATTGATAAGTGCAAGGGTGAATGGATGGACAGATGAGTGAAAGGGTGGATGTAAGGATGGATGAGTGAGTGAAAGGGATGGTAGATGGACTAAAGGATGAATAGATGAGTGAAGGAGTGAAAGGATAAATGGATGAGTGATAGGGTCAATGGATGGATTCTTGAGTGGATGAGTAGATGGATGGGTGGAAGGATGGATGGAAGGAAGGACTGCTAAGTGAAAGGGACGATGGAGAGAGAAAGGGAGGAGGATGAATGACTGAAAGGGTGAATGGGTGGATGGATGAGTAAGTGAAAGGATGGCTGGATGGGTGAAAGGGTAAATGGCTGGATGGATGAGAAAATGGATGGGTAGAAGAGTGGATGGATGAGTGTACAGATGGCTAGGGTGAAAGGGTGGATGGATGGATAAAGGATGGATGAAGAGATGGATGAGTGAAAGGATAGATGGAAGGATACATGATGGATAGGTTTGCAAATGGTTGAATATGTTTGGATATGGCTGGGCTTACTTATATACTATTGCGCGACCTCTGATGTGTCTGTAAAACTTAACCAATTGTCCTGAAGTTTTGTCCTGAATTTTGACCTCCTGTCCTGAATTTGTGTCCTGAATTTTGACCCTTTGTCCTGAATTCTTACACTCACCGTCCTGAATTTGCACCAATGCCAGTTGGTCACCCTAACCTTACTTTCAGTTTCCAAAATGTTGCTCCCCTTAAATAGATCCGGAATGACTGATGTTCATGTTTCCATGACGCGAAGGGAAGCCAAACAAAGCCGGACCGGAAAATGCTTTCAGTGCATCACCGGAGCTTCACAGGACGCCGAGCTGAAGGTGCAGACTGCCTCGCTGCACAATCAGAGCACTGACGGGGAAGGAAAGACTTCAGAAGAGGAAGGGAGGGTAAACGAGCGTAAGCGCTACTGGCTTTTGCTTGCTCGTTTGGGTTTAAATAGAATTTCAGGAGGGCGGGGTTCTTAGATGACTAAGGGGAGACTGAAGGTTCCACACGTGGGCACGAGGATCAACCGTTTATTCCTGCACATGAGACATGCTTTAACAGTCTCTTACTCACAGTGCCCATTATGCAAACAGAACTCCAGTTTCTAGAATGCTCTTTTAAACAACTGCCTACTTCTTACAAAACAAGCACTGATAAAATCCATACGCAACAGTCCCACATGTACAGTAGTAAACAAGCATTGGTACAATCAAAAAGGAATACGCATACATTTAACTAGACTCTGCTTATGCTTCTTCATGATGTTGAGCATGATTTTTGCTGCAAACCCTAACAGAAAACAAGTTGTGTGTTGTGAGCTGTTTACAGGAGTATGAGAGTAGGGTCTTAGAGAATAGGAGGGATGGAGATATTCAAGTCTTCATTTCTTATGTGAAACCTTTTCGTCCTGTTAGTACTGCTACTATTTCAAGATGGATGAAAAATGTGATGAAAGAGTGTGGATTGGATGTAGGAATATTCAAATAATATTCTTTACGTGGTGCAATGGCAAGTAAAATGTATTTTTCAGGTGGCAGTTTGGAGGAAAGTTTAAAGGCAGGCGATTGGCCAAATGCACGAGCATTTGCAAAACATCACTCCAGACCAATTGAGCATGTTTCAAATATTGTTATGAGAGGCTTTGAACATGCATAATGTTAGCCTCCGGTCTTGTAATGAAATGGCGATTCTCCAAGCAAAGTGAAATGACAATCAAAATTTCATTAAAGATGCAGAGGCTAACATTATCCCACCCTCCACAGCCCTTTGGGTAACTATGGAGGAAATCGTTGTTTTGGGATTAATTTGAATATAAACAAAGTGTTAAGAAGTTCCAGTTCAGGTCCAGTTCACTGCATTAAGAACGTAATTAGGAAGAATGTTGGGATGTAGGAGTATTTAAGGACTTGTGTGTCCCAGTTCTAGTGTTCTGTTCTATTGTGAAGTCTTTAAAGTGGCTGCAGGAGTGGGAATAAAAGATGTTATGCATAATGTTAGCCTCCGCGTCTTTAATTACATTTTGATTCGCATTTCACTTTGCTTGGAGAATCGCCATTCTTGCTGGTAGACCTAAGCTGCTTGGTCAGGGCATAGCGCTGAAACATCGCTTTAATGGCCTCAGGGCTTAAGTCATAATAGGCATTATGAGTCAGGCACAGAGTCTTGAAAAGGATTCTTTGATCCAGAGGTAGCCAGTGCAACGAGATGAGGGAGGCCGAAACTGAGTGGTACTTCGGCAGATCCATCACCAGCCTCGCTGCAGCATTTCACTTTGCTTGGAGAATCGCCATTCTTGCTGGTAGACCTAAGCTGCTTGGTCAGGGCATAGCGCTGAAACATCGCTTTAATGGCCTCAGGGCTTAAGTCATAATAGGCATAATGAGTCGGCACAGAGTCTTGAAAAGGATTCTTTGATCCAGAGGTAGCCAGTGCAACGAGATGAGGGAGGCCGAAACTGAGTGGTACTTCGGCAGATCCACCACCAGCCTCGCTGCAGCATTCCGTACTAACTGCAACCGTCGCACCAAACCCTCGTTAATGCCCAGATAGAGGGCATTACATTAATCAAGTCTGGACATTATCAAAGCATTATAACAGCTTAAAATCTTCATGAGGCGCTACTACTAAATTAAAAGTAAGTGCATGGTTAGTCAAAGATTGTCAATTTGATTAATTAAAGTGCCGGAGTGCTTAAGTGCCCAGATACCTAAAGTGTTGAGTGCTTAAAAGTACTGCAAAAAGAACAATGGCATCAGAAAGAGTTGACTAGAATTTAGATAAAAAATTCTCCTAAAAAACTGACTGAAAAAGGATCACAACACCATACAGCCAAATAATCCTATATCAACCCGAGTGGATGATGTATATGTTATGTTAAAGGATATTTGTAAAGCGCACAGCTACTCAGAAAGAGTGTCTCAGCACTAATGAACCTCGTTGCTGGACTGTGACTGTCCCCAACGGGGAAAGAAACCTTGAGGTTGTTGATGGAATAGCCAGGTTTTCAGCAACTTCCTGAAGGTAGGTAAGTCTGACACCTGCCTAAGCGTCGCCGGCAGGAGGTACCAGACTCTGGCAGCCTGAACTTGGAAAGAGTGGCCTTCAGTACGGGTGAGGGTGTGGGAAAACTTAGGGACAACCGCCTGGTGCCGTAAAGAAGACCTCAAGGTTCTGCTGGGAACATAGTATGTGACTCTCCTTCTAAGATAGTGTGCACCTGTCCCCTGTAATTCCGTAAAAGCCAGAATCAAGGCTTTCAAGCGGATTCTTTTTCCGATAGGAAAGCTTCGGGTGAGGTGAGATCCGAGCTCTCGGTCCAAGCATGAGGACTGCCCTGGCGGTCGCATTCTGGACCACCTGTAGTCTGTTCAGTAGGTATTGCGGGAGGCTTAGGTATAAGACATTTACATAGTCCAACCTTGAGACAATGAGGGCTTGGACCACTGTCTTCCTGTGGGTGAGAGGCAGGAGGGGGAGAAACATTTTGAGCATCCGGAGAAGGCCAGAACAAGATCCTGCAACTGCCTGGGTTTGGGCTTTCATGGACAGAGTATCGTCCAACTTAACACTCAGGTTCTTGACTGTGTTCACCGAGGCGAGGGAAGGTGACATGTCTGATGGCCATCATTGAAGATGGAGAGCCAAAGAAAAGTATCTCTTATTTCTCTGGGTTACATTCATGCTGATTCTCTTTGAGCCATGTAAAAACCTCAGTCAGGCATTTATTTTTCTTCTCCCCTTCAAATTCCTCACCCTTATCACATGTAAACAGAAGCTGCGTGTCGTAAGCATAGGAGATTATTGTCGCACCACAGGCTTCAGCCAGGGGGGCAAGGGGTGACATGTAGAGGTTGAAAAGTGTCAGACTCAAAATAGAACCCTGAGGGACACCCACCTTCATAGGGGGAATTAGAGCGGCAGAAGAAGGGGACCATACCTCTTGGGATCGATCCTTCAAAAAGCAGGAGAACCACTTGAGCACTGTGCCACCCAGGCCGCACTCCTGAAATCTATTCAGGAGTCGCGCAAGTGGCAAAGTATCAAAAGCAGCAGAGGGGTCCAGCAAAAGCAACACCGCTTTACCCCCTTTATCCAGCTTCTCCTTGATGGACTCAGAAATTTCCAACAGAACTGTCTCTGTGCTGAAATTAGATCTAAAACCGGACTGGCTCTGGTGAAACAGGTTATTTATTTCCACGTAGAGCGTGATGACTGAGTTCTCATATTTCTCTAGGGCTTTAGAAAAAAATGGGAGGAGTGAGATAGGTCCATAGTTGGATGCCACCAAAGGGTCGGCCAGTTTTTTAAGCAGTGGTAACATTTTTGCATTTTTCGATCTGCATGGCAAAATGGACCCTCTGCGGGAGCTTCGGGTGTTAGCGATTCTGTTCCCCATCCCTCAACCGAGAGGGTCTCTGCGAAGGATTCTTGGATAGTTTTGATCTTATCATGGAAGAATGAGGCAAGATGACTAGTCCATTCCATAGGAGGAGTGAAAGGCCTGGCAGCCGTATTCGGGGAAGAAAAGTCTTTCACAATTTTGAACATGTCCTTGCTTTTATTACCAGATGACTCAATTTTGGAGGAAAAAAATAGTTTTTTTGCCTCGTAGATTTTATTGTAATGGACTTTTAAGGCTTGCTTATAGATTTCTTTGTCCTCGGAGTTAAAATTCTTACTTCATCCTCTTTCCAGACACTTGCAGGCACTTTTGCTCTGCCTAAGAGCTTCATTGAACCATGGGGCAGAAATTCTAGCTGACTTGGGGGAGCAGGTGGAAGTGGGAGCAAGAGTCTGGGAGAGTTGCTGCAACCAGTTCTCAAAGCAGAGAGCATTCCTGTCCAGATTGCCACTGAATGAAAGCGAGTGATGGATTAACGCTTCGCTCAGAGCTGCTGGAGTAATTCAATGGAGGGGTCTTGAGGTAATTGCTCTCTGCTTCCCACATGATTAAGGGCATCTTATCGACCTACACACCTTAAAACTATCAGCTGATGATCTGACCATACTAAAGGTAAAGGCACATCAATTTGGAGCTCTATGTTAGAAAAAATCTGATCGAGGGTATGACCCTAGTCATGAGTAGGGTGACAGACATAAGGGGACAAATTGAAGATGGCAAGAAACTCAGTCAGTGAGATGGTCTCCTGCTCTGCTGGTTTGTCCATATGAATATTGAAGTCTCCCAGTACCAGGAAGTGCTTATACTTAAGTACTAGGGGTGAGATTGACTCATTAATAGATTTGAGGAAATTCCCCGCTGGCCCGGGGGCATATATATTAAGACTCCAGCCAGGGATTGGTGCAATGATAGTACGCAATCGAAGCCTAAGTATTCAGCCCCATCCAACTCTCCTATAGGGACTATGTTGCAGGAGATGTCCTTTTTAAAAACAATTGGGGGGCGTGGTCTTGCTGCAGATGAGGTGAGACGCAAGTCCTGGGACTCCCACAGGCCGCTACCTTCTTTAGCGTTTATAGCGGTGCTGGGGAGGCATCGACGTACCTGCCGCTGCCTCACCTGCCTGGACTGCGGAACCAACGGGGCACTCTCTGGCTGGACGACACCTTTCTAGGCTCTTCCGCTGCGGGGTTGGTCCCGACCCTCCTCTGGCGTGGTGGCCGAGTCCCGGCAGCCGTCATCTTGTCCGCGCCAGGCCCCGACCTCCATTAGCTGCCGGAGGCTACTGAGGGCTCCTGATCATCGCCTCTGCTCGCTGGAAGTTGCCCCCAAGGCTCCAGTCCATGAGAGGACAGTTGGGGGGTTGCTGCTTGACAGAGGACTTCTGCGGGCCTGACCCCAGCGTCCGTCATCTTGGGCCTCCCGCCTGCGCCCTGTGGGCGTGGGGAGATCGGCTGCCTTGTTGCAGCGGTAGCCCCCCTGTGCCGTCAGGCCCCCTCGAGGCTGGAGGGGGACCGTGGGCAGTTGTGGCACCCCCTCCCTGGCCCGGAGGCCCTTTCAGCTGGATGGGACCGGCGCTGATCGGCTGTGGTGTGACCCACACCTGTAAACATTACGGATCGGGTGAGTCCTCCGTTGAACGGGGGTCCTCCTTCCTTCCTCCTTAAATTGTTGGGTGCATTCTGCTCTTCTCCGGGCTGGGGGAGCCTGCAAATGGCCTGAGATCTCATGACGCGATCCCCTGTCAGCGGAATCACATGGTGAGGGGGTGCCTTACGCCTGGACATTTCGCGGGGTGTCTGTTGGGTTCTCTTGGTGCTCCCTGGAATACTCTCTTGCGATTCTTCTCCCCTGCCTGTCATCTCTCTGCTGGTCGCTAGGGACCATCTTGCCACCATCACTTTCTGCTGCTTCCTTACCCGGGAACATTGGCTTCTATCCTCGGGGAGGGGGTTCCTGCTGAACCCGTGGGTGAGTTGGAAATCGGGTGGACAGCTCCTACACCTGGGGCATGGCGACTTGCTGAGTGGACTCCCATCGGCCTTATAACACATCACCGGCCATCACCCCCTCTATTGCTTGCTTCAGGTGGTCAAGTTTTGCGGGTCTACACTGAGGCATCCCTGTCACCCCCTAGAGGTTCGTGAAATCTCTGGACGTTCCTTGCCTCCTTCACTTACTGCCTACTCTGGGCCCTGTGGTGAGGGGATCTGTGAGGCCATGACTCGCACGAAAGCTGTAAAGGACACGGCAATACCCCCAAAGGATAACCCTGTTGCTGCACTATGGTGAGAGGGTGGACGACCTTGAGAAAATGGTGGATGCCCACAAGGAAGACCAAGAACAGCTATGGCAACGTCTGGCCACCTTGGAGGAGCAACACATTGACCTCCAACTCAAGCAAGAGGACTTGGAAAACCGGGGGCATCACAACAACTTACACCTCTGAGGGGTGCCAATCGGAGCTGAGGGAACAGACATCATGACCTTTGTCGCCGACCTACTCCAGGACATATGGGGAGATGAAGACCTCTACCCCCCGGCACTTGAACATGTGCATCGCGTCTCTGGCCCCCCTGGTCGCCCTGTCCCTGACATCCTGACTCTAGTCAATTTTTTTTACTGAAAAAGAGGCAATCCTTCAGCTGCACGCTGCAAATCAGAGCTTAAATGCAATGATGTCATGATCCAGCTCATTCAGGACCTGGCACCCACTACGCTATGGCATTGCAGGGACTTTAAGCCCATCACGGACAAGCTGAGAAGTTTGGGCATCCAGTACCAGTGGGGTGATCCCCAATTTTTCAATGGGAATACAAACGCAGGGTGGTGCGATCTCTCTAGGAGGCCGCACAACTGCTTCATATATCCCTTACACCGTCACATAGCCCTACCAGGTTGCCTCCCCTGAAAAGGGAACCAGCAAAATCACAATGGTCACAGGTACGTCGCCCCCGCCGTTTGTCTTACCCTGAAGACCGGCACTCCTCACAGGCCCGAGAGGATATCATACAACGCATCCGCTCGATGGAAGTAGGGTGCTCCACCTCCAGTTCTCGCCCCACAACGGCTTAAGAAGCAGCCTCCGGCAAGAGACACTACAATCCTTCCTGATCTCTCCAATGGCCTCTAATGCTGGATGTAACAGACTCGCATGCTTTTCCATGGACTCTCCCCAGCTTTGCCAGAATTTTGGTGGCGGCCCTGGAGTACTCCCCAGGAGATGACTCTTCGTCTGGAGACCCACCCCATTCCCTGCTCCTTGGAGAGTGACTCCTCTGGGATGGCTTGTGCTGGTGCGCCTAGCCTACTCTACGGCCCGGTTGGTCGAGTTGGATTCGTTTTTTTGTGGATTCTTTGTGCCTCTTCTTTATGACTTTTTCTTCCTTTCTCTTTTCTCTCTCTGTTGGGAGTGTGGCGCCTTGTGGCATGGGAACATGCCTACGCACTAGGGTGGCATCCCTCTTTATCCTTCTTCCCGCCTCATGTTGTGTCTCCCACTGCTGCTTGCGTCCGGCCTCACCTCTCCTCAGTCATGGCTAGCACACCCTGCTTTAAATTCCTGTCCCTTAATGTGAAGGGGCTTAACTCCCCTAATACGCGGCGCCAGGTATGGCGATATCTCCTTCAGATGAATTCTGACATACATTTTCTTAAGGAGACTCACTTGGTCAAGGGGGATATGGCCTGCATGGCCCACCCTCGCTATCCGCTCCAATTCTGGGCAGCTGCCCTTCTAAAGTCGCTGGAGAGGCACTCCTGTGTCAGGCTAGCATTCAACAGGGGGAACCCAAAGTAATTTGCAACCCTGATGGCAGGTTTCTCAAAGGGGCAGTCAGAATCGGTCATAGGACCCTTACTCTCTAATATTTATGCCCCTAATCAGGCCCAGGATCTTTACCTCTGGGAGACGCTGCAGGAACGAGTGTCGTGCACTCCTCTCTCATCATAGGGGGTGGTTTTAACTTGGTGTGAGATGCTAATGTGGACCGCAGCGACAGCTCTTTTCATGGGGCAGGGGCCATGTTTTCTACCCTGAAGAAACAATTGACGGACTTAGGCTTAACAGATGTGTGGCGTTACCACTTTCCTGACACACGTGATTACTCATACTATTCCCATGTCCATCGCGCATCGATTACTTTTTTATCTCCCATTCTCTGATCGGAGAGACGCTCTCGTCCTCTATGTTGAACATCTTGGTCTCTGATCACGCCCACATTGAACTTCTCTTACAGGACTGTCTACTCATGGTGGCCGCCCGTCGCACTGGCGGCTCCCCCACTTGTCCTCCGGGAACCGATCGATGTTGCGGAACTTAGAGGCGCAATTATCTCTTATTTCGAGACGAATGATATACCCGAGACCCCCTTTCCCGCAGTCTGGGAAGCCTTCAAGGCCACTATCGTTGGGCATATCACAACCATAGCGAGTGCCCGGGCGCGGGAATCACGCATTTTTTAATCTAATCTAAACCGCGACATAAAGGCGCTTGAGAAGCTTGATCAGGAATAGCCACGGGTCACTCACAAACGTCGCTTGGCCATGCTCTAAGGCCAGCACCATGTGCACCGCACCAACAAGGCTGAGCGGGCTCTTCTAGCTCTTGAGCAGCGTTATTATGAGGAAGGGGACAAAGTGGGCATGGTTCTTGCTCGGCGATTACGGACACGTACGGCCAAAGCACACATAGTCAATATTAGGTGTCCTTATGACACTCGAGCCACCACTGAGGCGGCTAAACTTAAAGCTTTTCATGCATATTACTCATCTCTCTATGCTAAGGAGACGCCCCTCCCGGAGCAGATCCAGACTGTCCTGGATAACTGCCCCTGGTCTCTGATAAATTTGTATCATGCGCAGCTGCTGGAGGAACTGCTCTCCCAGAGTGAACATGTTGGTGCTCTGAAGGATCTTCCTCTTGGAAAATTTCCGGGTCCGGACGGATTGTCACTTTCCTTCTATCATCTCTTTCTTCCGCAGCTTCAACCGCATCTTCTTTGACTTTTTAACTCTTTCACGGACACCTACTTCCTAAGCCAGGTAAAGATCCCGCACTCTGCTCTTCCTTTTCGCCCTATTGCACTCCTCAACACAGATCTCAAAATATATACTAAAATCTTAGCCACACGCCTGGACCCCCATCTCCCAGGCCTTATCGATCTCGACCAGGTCGGCTTCATTCGCCATCGGCAGGGGGCAGATAATGTGCATCGAGTTCCACACCTTGTTGGGAAAGCCAATCACTGGAATATCCCTGCTTGCCTATCTCTTGACGCGGAGAAGACGTTCGACCGCGTGGACTGGACCTTTCTCCGAGCGGTTCTATGCAAAATAGGGCTAGGCCCTCAGATGGTGTCCCGTATCATAGCTCACCAACCCATCTCAATATACAGAGGCACACAACAAGGTTGCCCCCTCTCCCCCTTCCTGTTCGCCCTTGTGGTGGAGCCTCTCACCATCATGATTCGCCAGGCTCCAGACATACATGGCATTCCCCTTGGCAGCCAACAACATAAGGTAGCCCTGATTGCACACCACCTCCTCCTTACTTTATCCCAACTGCACGCATCCCTGCCTGCTGTAAGAAAGTGGCTCTGTATATACTGGACCAAGGGTGCTTTTGAGCCGTTGGGCGCTCAATGTTATTCAATTGAGAACTTGGAAGATGAACAAAGGCTGCAGGCTCGGGGACGGAGATTCTACAGGAGCGACCAACACTTCGAGGGGTAAGTTGGGATCTTGGAGGAAAGGTAGGCACCCCGGAGTTGGGCACAGGGTGCCGTTGGGCACGGGGTACAGAGGTGTCTTTTGACGTCGGGAAATCTTACTCTCTGCTGGTCGCGGTTGAAGGTGTCCCTGGTTGTGAGGCTGCAAAAGTCGTCTGGGTCGTCGAGGAGGGTCCTTGGGCACTGGATTTCAGGTCATAATCACCGGGAGGACGTCCTCAGGGTCTTTGTCCACTCAGGCACGGGCCGGGCTCGGCGGGTGCCGAGTGTGCTAATTCGCAGTTCCTGGTTGGCACCAGGGGTGTTGCTTTTTGAGCAGAACCACTGCTCATGGCAGCCCCAGTCATGGTAGAGTCTCAAGGCAGTCAGGTCCTCTGGGGTTTGTGAGGTTGCTGACCACTGAAGGCGCTGGAGTTTCGCAGGAGCAGGTTCAAGGATCAGCAGGCCGGTAGGGCCGGGGCCAAGTCAGTTGGTATCGTCCTCTTGTGAGCAGCTGCATGGCAGGTCTTCTGGTTTCTTGATCTTCTTGCTTGTTTCAAATCGGGATCCGAGGAAGGAAAGTTCAGGGTGCCATAAATACAAAATTTTAGGGGCATTACAGGTAGGGTAAGGGCTAGGACCAATGGGTCCCTGTCCTGGGGTGAGTACACCCCCTATCCTGCTCCTCTCCTGTGGGAGGAGGGCAGGAGCCTATCCCTGATCGGGCAGGGCTCCCCATCCTCAAGATGGCCGGAGCCCGGAGTTGTGCTTCACCTCGCCTCTCCCACCTGAGGGGTGGAGTCGGCACAGACTGGCACACCCCCATTCCTCACTTAGGGTTTCCCGCCAGTCTTCCTGCCAGAGTGGGGGTCAGAACCGGTGGGGGCCAGTTGCTGAGTACAGCAAGTGGCCTGGAGAAGCTCACAAAGGCGGCATGCCTTTGAAGCTTCCCCTGCCCATCCTGGGGAAGAAGGCCTAGCACCTAGCCCAGGATGTGCATTGTTGCAGGACCAGGAGAGCGGAGGGCTCTCTACCCAGGGGTCCAGCAACATGTCTGCTGTGTGGCAGCCTAGGCAGCCTCTCCGACAAGACGTGGATTGTAGATTAGGTTTCAGGGGGCATCTTTAAGATAATAATAATAATAATAATAATAATAATAATAATAATACAGCATTTTATAGAGCGCGAACAGCTACCTCACATGGAGGTGTCCCGGCGCTAGAAGAACAGGCATGGTCATGAGGGCCAGAAGTTGAGCGCCTAGCGCGGTTGGGTGAAGAGCCAGGTCTTCAGCATCTGCTTAAAGCAGGACTCGGAGGGGGCCTGCTGAAGCACTGGGGGCAGGGTATTCCATAGTGCCGCCACATTGGCTGAGAAAGTTCGTCCTCCCAACCGCGCCCTTTTTGCTCGTGGAACTGCAAGCTGCACGCGGCAGTTGGAGCGGAGAGAGCGGGCCTGGGTGTATCTCGTCAGCCTAGCTTTTAGGTAATTTGGGCAGGTGCCATACAGAGATCTAAAGGCCAACGTGAGTGCCTTAAATTTGATCCTGCTGACCACTGGTAACCAGTGAAGTGAGAGAAGGTGCGGAGAGACTGAATGCTTAAAAGGGATCCGCATTAACAGTCTCGCAGCTGCATTTTGAACCAGTTGCAACCGCTGAATTAGGTACTTTGGTAGGCCCAGATAAAGGCCGTTTGCGTAATCCAGCCTCAATGTCACTGTGGCATGGATTACTGTTTTACGGCCGCCCTCTGGTAAGAGTCGCAGAATCTTCCGAAGATTCCTCAACTTACACAGACAGCAACCAACTACCTGCTGGATGTGCGAGGCAAAGGACAAGCTGTCGTCTCACCGCACCCCTAGATTTTTTGCCGTTTGGCTAGGCGAGGGGGCCTGTCCCATCTCCGCCGGCCACCAAAACTCCGAGGGTGGAGGGGAGCCTTTGCCAAAAAAGATCACTTCCGTCTTGTTTGCATTAAGTTTTAATTTGTTTGTGTTCTGCCCTCTGTAGTGCATCAGTGTGGGTTTAATGTGCTGAGAAGTTTGATATCAAACTTGTCAGTCTTCAGTGTAGCCATTATGGTGCTGTGGAGTTCGTAATGACAATCTCCCAGCACCATATACTCTTAATGGCATCACTGCACTTACAGTGCCCAGGAATGGTCCTGGGTACTGTAGGGGCACAGCGCTCATGCACCTGTGCCCACACCAGTGGCATAGTGCACCCAGCTAGAGGAGTGACTGAGGTATTCCAGGGCAGTGGGTTTGAGGGCATGCCACACAGGGATGTGTGCCATTTCGACTCTGTTTAGTTCTGCACCAAGTCACTCAGCCTGCAAAGGCAGTGTGTGTGTGTCAGGGTACAGGGTGGCACACTAAGTGCTGCAGCCCTTAGGGGTCTTCTCTGGTCACATATTGGGTTTAGGTTTCAACACAGTTTTAGGGAAGGAACACAGGCCCTGTGTACCTGGTTGGCAGGAACCCAGGGCACACTCAGTCAAAGTACATCAGCCATTCAGCAAAAAGTGGGGGCATACCATGCAAGAAATATGGCACTTTTTCACACCCGCTCTCTATCATCTTCTACGCTTATTCGAGCAAGCATCAGGCCTTAAGGTTAACCATGAAAAATCTTGGGCTCTGAACCTCACCATTCTGATAGAGGAACTTCCACTGCTCCAGACGCTTGTCCCCTACAGGTGGGCCCCTCACTCCATCAGATATCTTGGGCTCAATCTGACTCCTACCCTTGCCACCTGGTTGCAAGCCAACTGGCAGGAATACAGACGCTGAGTGCTAGAGGATCTGCGAATCTGGAAGCCGCTCTCCTTCTCTTGGCTGGGCTGTCTCCATACCCTTAAAATGTCCATCTTACCGAAAATTGTGTACGTGTTTCAATCACTCCCTACCTCTATACCGGAACATCAGATCCAAAGCATGCAGCATGAATTCACTAGCTTTATCTGGAGGGTGGTCGACGACCACGCTTTTCTAATAAAATCCTCATGCTACCCCGGGAAAGGGGCGGGCTGGCTTGCCCCAATTTGTTAGAATTCTATTGGGCATCGCACTTACGATTCATCTCTGAATAGGACAACCTCTGTAGTTTGTCCCACTCATTCCTTGGTGACAATTCTGTTTTCCCTCCAAATTTCCCCTTTGCTCTGTGCTAAGACCTGTATGTTAAAACAGTGCACTCCCAGCCACCATTTTGTGTTCACAAGCCAGTGAATCCAGCCCGCCTGCCTCCCCTCCCCAGCAACAGGGATTTTTCTACATCAGGGCCTGTGCACTTCGTCTTTTGGCCAGCAGGGGGAGTAAAGCTTTATTCAAACAGTATTGTTAGATTTCAAGTTAGTGAGGCCCTTTACCTGCTTAGGTCCAAAGTGTGGATTGAGCCTGTCTGTCTCCTAGGAGATTCTGAACAGGAGAAGCAGCTTCCAACTCCCTGGCCAGCAAACCTTGTCTGTGGTCGCTGGGACCTTATATGGTCTGCTAGTGGTTGGTACATGTCTACACTGATTGGTGGTTGTATCTGGTGTTTCTATTGGATTAGGGTTAATGTCCTCATTGGTTGGGTATTTGAGGGTTCTGATTGGTTTCTGGGTCTGTGAGTCAATCATTGTAGGGTTGGGACTAGGGCTAGGGTTAGGATTTCTATTGGAAGTAGGGACTAGGGCTTCCTATGTTATTGGTTGTTGGGAGTAGGGTGGGACTAGGGCTAGGGTTAGACCTTTATTTGGAAGTAGCAATTAGGGCTTCTGGTGTGATTGGTTGCTGGACTAGGTGTGGGACTTAGAGTATGTTCGGGACTTGGGCCAGACATACTGCCCAATATACATACCTCCTTTATGTATCTATATACTTTCAATGTACTCATGGATCAATATATTTATCACTTTCTTCTAATTTAGCATTTCCAATGCACTTCCCTATTTCTCAGCCTATACTTCGCTCAATATATCTTCTAGCCCAACCTTCTGACTCATCTCAAATTTCTTTCTAGTACTCTTTCCAGTGCACTACCCTATCTCTCATCCTATACATCTATCAATATGTCCTCTACTTGCACTCTCTCATTTATCCCACACCACATACCACTACTATGATCCCCAAAATAACCCTTTCTAGACTCTCCCCTACACTACCTCTCATTGCATCATCTGACACCTCTTTTACTATACCGATCCCCCAAAACAAACCTTTCTAAACTCTTCCCTCTTTTCTACCCCTCCCGAAACCTTCTCAATCCAAATAAATGACTAACATATCCACCACTAAAATTACTTTGATGTTTCATCATACTAACTCAACACTAATCCTGATGGGTTCCAGAGTAGCGTGCTACTTGCGCTTTAAAACCCCATCAGGGGTAGCTATATAAATACAAACCTCTTTCCCTTCACTATCCCGCCACCTACCATTCTCTACCCAAATAACTGAATAACATATCCACTACTCAAATTACTTCATATTTTACTATACTAATTTTCAACACAAATCCTTTATGGGTTCCGGAATGGCGTGCTACTCGCCAGAAAAGCGCTTCAACATCGATCAGGGGTAACTAGTGCTATATGAATGCAAACCTTTTATCCCTCCGCTATCCTTCTCACTTCAAATAACTGACTAATATCCACCACTGAAATTACTTTCATATTTCACCATACTAATTCACCACTAATCCTTTATGGGCTTCCGGAGTAGCGTGCTTCAACACCCCTTCAGGAGTAACATGTGCTATATAAATACAAACCTTTTTTCCTCCTCTATCCTTCTGCTATCATTCCAAATCCAAATAACTGACTAACCTATACACCACTTAAAATGTACGTACATGTTTCACTATACTAATTCAACACTAATCCTCTATGGGTCAAGGAGTAGCGTGCTACTCGCCAAAAAAGCGCTTTGACGCCTCGTCAGGGGTAGTAAGCGCTATATAAATGCAATTACAATACAATACAATATGGGAACTTCCATGGCAACACCAGGCTTCTCGCTCCCGCAGTGCGTACTTAGCTCTTCCTACCAAAACTGTCCTCGACATCGGGACAAAGTAGCCATGTCCAAAGGTCTCACTACCTTTCCATCTCCTCACACTCCCATTGCTGGCAACTCCCTCCTCCCACCTGCCCTACATCCCCCCGTATTCGCTGAGTGGTTAGATGGTGGATGTCGAACAATCAGGGACCTTTATGTAGGGGCCACCTTCAAGACTTTTGAACAATGTAAACAGGAGTTCCAACTCCCCGAAGGGGCTCGACTGCAATATTTGCAACTTTGACACTGGTTACACACTGAATCTCTGACGCAAGCAGCCACACATGCCCTCACTCCCTTTGAGCGGCTGGTTCGCTTATTTGATAACTCCAAGGGCCTCATATCGCGTACACAACATATTCTCCAGGACTCCCGCAGATAGCTCTGCATCCCCATCAGTCTCAATGGCAATCTGAACTGTCTACTGACATCACACCGCACAATGGGATCGTCTCTGGCGCGACATTCCAAAGGTCTATTGATGCATCTCTCAGAGGGAAACTGCTGATAAGGTTATGACCCAGTGGTACTACACCCCTCACAGGCTACATACAATGTTCCCTACATCCTCTCCTCTTTGCTGGCGATACTCAAACTGTCCTGGAGATTTCCTTCACATCTGGTGGACCTGCCCACTTCTGGCCACATACTGGAAAGAGATCCTCAGCCACATCAAATTAATTCTTGAATTCCCCCTGCCTGAAACTCCAGCCACAGTTCTATTGGGTATCAAGCCTGATAATTTACGCGCGCTGACACGTAGAGACTGGCATATCTCTCCCCATATGTTGGGCGTGGCTAAACAACTCTTAGCCCTGTATTGTAAAAAGGTGGAAATTCCTCCGGTCACTATTTGGTTCACTCGCTTGTGGCATACCATGGTGATGGAACTACTCACTGTGCGCTTACAGTCCAGAGACACCCACTTCACCAAACTCTGGCAACCTCTAATAGATAATTTCTGTAAACTAGAACATGCCCGTCTTCAGCCCCCGAAATTCCGGGCTCTACGCCTTTTTGGAAACGCAGTACATCTCCCTGCCTCCGACAGACTCCATTGACTTTAACATCGCTAGGCTGTGATTTGTCGTATTTGTCCAAAATTGCATGGAACTGCCTGTACACACTCCCAAATCACATATACCCCCCCTTTTCCAATTCTCCCAGCCACGCTATCTGCAATAATCACCCCTCGTGTCATACCCTCCCTCTTTCTTCTCTTTCTCCTTTCCTATTCGTTCTCTTTCTCTCTGCTTATTCTCTTTGCTAATTTCATATCCTCTAAGAGTATTGGGGGGCTCCTCCCCTCCTCACTTCTTTCATTTGTTTATTGTTCCATGTTTGAGTTAATTTGTTTGTTATGGCGTTTCCCACTTGGAGAAGCTTTAGAACTTGCAACCGCCACACTTGAAAGTCATACTACGCGGCCGGCCCTGCTTGGGTTGTAGGCGACTTGCTGTGTAACTTAATAATCTTGCATAGCCCCACAATGCCTCACCCCTGCTCTCAGATCGTTCACTTCATCACGCGGCCGGCCCGCCAAAGGGTTGTAGGCGGCATGCTGTGTACATGCCGATTCTTCTTATATGCCCTAATAGAACAGATTTCCAACAAAAAAATAATTGCAACTCCACCACCCTTGCCCAAAGCACAATCCTTCCTCAGGATCTGATAACCTGGGGGGATGGCAGTAGCAATGATGGGGTTAGAGGCCTCGGTGAGCCACTTTTCTTTCAGAAACATTATGTCCGGGCTGGGCTCTTGCAGCAACTCAAAGAAATGCAGTTCATGCTTTCTCAAGGAGAGTGTGCTGAGTAAAAGTGCTTTGAAATGCCCACCTTGGCTAATCAAGGAGCCCATTCTATGACCCCTGTCCACATTAACCACCCTCCCTGGGTTAGTCCCACTGTTGTTGTCCGAGACCACCCATTTACTGTGTGTACACATTGAAGTAGTTATTTCAGGGTTCATAGCCACGAGGTTGTAGCAGCAAGATGCAGTTTCAAGTATCGACAGTTAGCAGCACAATTTAAAAACACTGTTTAGCACAGTTTAAAAGAGAATTAAAGTGCACAGTGACTGTTTAATAAGTAATTTCAACAATAGAAGGCAGTAAGAAAAGGTCACCCGTCCTCAGGGTAGAGAGCAACAGACTAGCGTGAGGCCAACTGTGTCCGCGCAGCGCCACACCTTTTATTTCCCTGATCTGTACAACTGGAGCGCTCATCCATCAAGATGGCGGCGCTCCGTGTCCGCGTTGAAACTCGCTAGGCAGGGTTCGATTCCCATCCTCCCACCTCACAGTCAGTTTCAGTTTCAAGTATTGACAGTTAGCAGCACAATTTAAAAATACGGTTTAGCACAGTTTTAAAAGGGAATTAAAGTGCACAGTGACTGTTTAAAAAGTAATTTCAACAATAGAAGTCAGTGAGAAAAAGTCACCGCCGCAGGGGAGCGGGCAACAGACTAGCGTGAGGCCAACTGCGTCTGCGAAGCGCCACGCCTTTTATTTCCCTGATCTGGATAACTGGAGTGCTCCCCCATCAAGATGCCTACGGAAACTGATCTGACTAACTGGTAATAGCTAAAATAGCTAGAAGCAACCATTAATGAAAGGCCATATCATGATTATGACAAGCATTTACAATGCAATAGGTCTCGCAGCAGTAAAGTTTGAGTTATTGGCAATGTGTTTGACAATGCGGTGCATAATATTTTTAGCAAACTTTGAATTGGTGAGCAGTGAGAGTGTGTGCAAGAGTATGCTGTTTTTGAAAGCAGTGTGGTAGAGAGTGCAGGAATTTGGGTGACCTGAGCAATGTGGATAATGCACCTCACGCACGGGGCTGCCGCAGTTATTATTCACACAGCTCTGATGGTGCACTTCACGCACAGGCTCACAGCTGTTATTATTCACACAGTTCTGATGATGCACCTTACGCACGGGCTCACAGTTGTTATTCACACAGCTCTGATGATGCACCTCACGCACAGGGCTGACAGTTATTATTTACACAGCTTTGATGATGCACCTCAGGCACTGGCTCACAGCTGTTATTATTCACACAGCTCTGATGATGCACCTTAGGCACGTGCTCACAGCTGTTATTATTCACACAGCTCTGATGATGCACCTCACGCACGGGGCTGATGCAGTTATCACACAGTTCTGATGCACCTTAGGCACGGGCTCACAGCTGTTATTATTCACACAGCTCTGATGATGCACCTCCGGCACGGGCTCACAGCTATTATTCACACAGCTCTGATGATGCACCTCACGCACGGAGCAGACACAGTTATTATTCACACAGCTCTGATGATGCACCTTAGGCACGGGCTCACAGCTGTTATTATTCACACAGCTCTGATGATGCACCTCAGGCACGAGGCTGACGCAGTTATTATTTACACAGCTATGATGCACCATAGGCACAGGCTCACAGCTGTTATTATTCACACAGCTCTGATGATGCACCTCATGCACGGGGCTGACGAAGTTATCATTCACACAGCTCTGATGATGTACCTTAGGCACGGGCTCACAGCTGTTATTATTCACACAGCTCTGATGATGCACCTCACGCACGGGGCTGACGCAGTTATTATTTACACAGCTCTGATGCACCTTAGGCACGGGCTCACAGCTGTTATTATTCACACAGCTCTGATGATGCACCTCACGCACGGGGCTGACACAGTTATTATTTACACAGCTCAGATGCACCTTAGGCACGGGCTCACAGCTGTTATTATTCACACAGCTCTGATGATGCACCTTAGGCACGGGATCACAGCTGTTACGGTGCTTCCTTCTTTTTACTGGGGGCAACCTGGCTGGATAAATGCAGTGAAGTTTCTCAATGTAAAGACTTTGCTGCCTCAGCTGCATGTTTAAGTCTAAGCTCGGGACTAAGCTCGGGAGAGGATCCATGCAGTACAGGCCGGACCCCGCTTCACTCTCACGGGCTCTCTTCCACCTGTTGCCCCGCAGCAGGAGCCCTCGGGAAGCATCACACGGGTCGTGAGGAGAGTTCAGCCCACAACGTACAAAGTGTTCAGCAGTCGGAAAAAGATGTCCCCCTATCAGGCTGTTCTGGGGCCAAACCAGTAATAACGAGCAACACCTTCGGGTAAAGTTCGCGCTATACAAATTCGCATTACATATATAACAATAACAATAAAAAAACGATCGCTATTGTAAAAAAAAGGTAAAACCCATACCAGATATGCGACCCCAGGGCGGGAGAGCGGAAGCAGGAACAGACGTGCGCGTGCACTGCCGAAACGTGCCGTGGGGCGGGACTTCCGTTTCTGCTGGAAGCCCGCGCCCACTGAGTGCCCGGCCAGAGGAGCAGTGGTGACGCGGGGCTCCCATGCCCGAGGGAGAGCCCCGCGGTGGCGGCTGAAGTCCGGAGTGAGGTGAGTGGGGCTTAGTTGAAGTGGGGGGTGGCGGCGGGGGAGGGGGGTGTCTCTGTGCGCTGGTGTGTGTGTGCGCTCGTGTGTGTGTGTGTGCGCGCGCTCTTGTGTGTGTGCGGCGGGGAGGTGTGTGTCTCTGTGCGCTCGTGTGTATGCGTGCATGTATGTGCGCTAGTGTGTGTGCGTATGTGTATGTCTCTGTGTGTGTGCAAAGAAAATGAAAGCTGGCAACACTGTCGCTCTAACCGCGCACTCCCAGAGCCATCTGGACAGCAGTAAAAACGAAACTTAAACAAAGTGAAAGCACTGTCTCTCTAAGCACGCATTGGAAGGGAACCATAAGCTGCTCAATGGAACGCGCGTTCGCGTGCGCGTGGCCCGCTCAATTCCAACTCTTTCACATGCGCGTGGCCAGTCTTGTCTCCTGGAAAGCAGAGTCGCTAACAATAGGTCTCTGGCGAGACCGCGCTTCGCGCGGTTAACGCCACAAGACCTAAGGCCATTAGGTGTTTTATTATTGAGTACTAAAATAAATTTGACTCTAACTGACGTAATGATTTCTTTCGATTTCCACCTCTTTTGGTGCCTGCATTGCCCCAATTACAAAATATTTGATGCTAAGATCATTGCTGTGTGTGTCTTTGAAGTACCATGCCACCTGGTAGGAGGGATCAGAATTAACAATTGCCCTTAAATGTTGGAGAATTCTGATATAAACCTGCAAATTTGTGCAACCCACATAGCGCAGATCACAAGTGCATTCAAGGACATATACTGCATATTCAGTTCTGCATGTATAGAGTCCTCTAGAATCTATTGGTTTAGAACTGAATGCTGTAGTATACGAAGACGCATTGACCCCAAATTTGCACACCCTACAGGAGCTGCATTTGTAAAAGTCATTTCTGGGGGACAGCCAACAAGGTTTGATATCAAGCTCCGGACTGTTCTTAACTAATACCCTCCGTATAGATGGCGCTCTACGGAACGTGAAGGTGGGTTTCTCAGGTAATATCTGGGACAATGCCGCATCTGTCATCACAATGGGCCACTATTGATTAATTATGGCTCTAAAGATCCTTGTCCGTCTACTGTATATAGCAATGAGCCTCACACTAGAATCAGTCTTTTGTCCCTTGGATATGGCATTACATTCTGAGTTATCCAAAGCGCTACTGGGGCTAAGCATTTAGTTTCTGGTTTTGGTATTGGCTTTGGTCAAAGCTTGATCTGAGGTTCTGTTATCGTATCCCCGTTGTAAGAACCTGGTTTTAGTCTTTTGCTGATATTGGAAAAAGATCTTTGTCTGAGCTACACATCCCTACGAATTCTTAAAAATTCCCTATATGGGATATTGTTAATAAGATGTTTTGGGTGGGAGCTTGAAGCATGAAACATTGAATTCCCCGCAGTAAGCTTGAGAAATAAGCAGGATTCCAATTTGCCATTTTCAACATAGACAGGCACATCTAAGAAAATGGTGGTGTTTGTCTATATGAGCCGTAAATTCAAGGTTCAAAGAGTTGACATATATATATTTTACCTACTGTAGTGTAGTTCCTATATTCCCAATAGGCTCTGCGCATTGGAATAATATATTCAGCAGTGCAGACGTAGGACTGAGGTCGACTAGGTCTCTACTGACTATATTAGACTTAAGGTTTGCCAGCTAGCTCAGAGGTCACTAGAAACTTTCTCGAATAAACGAGGAGGAGTTTAACCTCCCTGGATAGACAAGAAGGGATTAGCTTCCGACGACCATATAACATGACAACTTTGCTCCCTCAGAATAAGAGTGTATCTCTAGAGTCGTGTGAAAACAATAGACAGCTATTTCACTCAGTCAAATGTGCGTACTTAGTTTCACCAGAGTGCAGAGAAAAGAGAGACGGGAGTTTTCAATAAAAAGGTGTAATTTATTGAGCAGTCTTCTTTCTCATGCAAGAGAAATTAATTGCCATAATTGCAATACTTAATGTAAAGTAAAGTGCGTACAGTAAAAAGAGTATTATGAAATAATACTGTAAAAGCATTGATATGGTTTCTTACCATAAGATACTTTAAGATGGATAAAATATATACATACATATATACATTGACTAACGTACGCAACTGGTGCTTCTAGATACACCTACCCCGGTGTACCTGACATAAGCCTAATACGCGGGAAGGAGTAAGTAAGTAGCAGTTTAAGTTAAGTTAGTTTTGCCAAGAATCTGACTCAAGAATTCTCTTTAAGGATTTAGTCAGCTCTGTACCTGGGTAATAGAATGCAGGAGGTCTGGTATCTCTCTTTCAGGACTCGATATCCCAGCAGCCCGCGAATGCGGCTAAGAACACCGGAGCTGGATTTCTCGGCAGGAGAAAAGACAGCGTCTCTCTCAGTGCGTCAAAGAGGAGGGGCAGCGTCCGTGGGCTCTCGCATCAGCTGGGCTCTCAGGCAAGTAGATAGCTGCTCGGCTCCAAAACCACCACCATGTGTTTGCTTAAGGCAACGTTGGTATATTTATACCTGAAAGGTGCCGAGTTTGACGTAAGGTTTTGACATAAGACGTCAATAAAGATGTCACTAAGAACTGACTGTTCCTTTAGTGTTCGCAGGAGTTCAATGACAAATCAAAACAAAAGCAAATGGGGATTTCCCAGGTTGCTGGAGGTTTGGTGTGTCGAAAGAACTCGTTGTGCTTTTTAGGAATCCAAGGAAGTGGCTTCTGCGGTGCTTTGGACTGCAAGGGCTATTTACTTAAATGTGGATCTGATTCTTATGCCATTATATGGATATTATTGATTATAGCCGTACAAGGGCATAAAATAGCAATATTGATTCGGTTCCTAGATAAAAACACAATACTACCACCAGTCGCCAATAGGTAGTTACATTTAGGACCTAATCTCCATAGACAGAGCGTGTATATATATATATATATATATTCACTGAAAAAAAACATAGGTTTTACAGACGTTATAGTTAGGAATTAGCATTTAAAAAACCTTTGAAATTCACAAAAAAAAACATAGGTTTCAGGGATGTTATAGTTAGTTGGACATTTGACTCATATAAAACCAGAGAAATTCGCCTGTTATAGTTAGTTGAGCTAACTATAACTCGCGCGCCCGCAATGCACTGCTGATGATGTCACATATTACATCACTCATGACATGGTCAGGGACATCACTGATGATATCTCAAATGACATCACTCATGACATCACTCATGACATCATCCAGTGAATGTATTTTCTGTAAAGTTTAAATATGTTTTATATATATGCCAAGGTGTATTGAAGAATGAATACATTTACAAGTGCCTAAAGGAATTATTTCGTAGGTGCGTGACTGACTGTATAAGGGTGAGTGTCGATATAGGCTATTGATTTGTTGTCTGAGTATCAGTATGGATCCCTGAGTGTATGTGTGGGTGGGTGGGGGTGTGTATGAGTCTGTGCATAGATGTCTGAGTGGGTGATTCAGTGGTTGTATGGATTCAAAAGTGCATCTGGAAAGGGCTGTATGGGTGAGTTAGTGTGTGTTAGGGATTCTTGGTGAGTGAATGAATGTCACAGTGGTATCTCTGTGACTAACTACATGTGTTTTAAGGCACTATATGTGAGTGTTGGAGTACATAAATGAGTATACGTGAGACTAAGTTATTTGAAGAGTGGGTGTATAAATAAGTGTCTGCTTCGATCAGTGATTGTATAAGACAGTAAATATGTGTTAGTATCGGTATAAATAAGTTATGTGGTATGTCTAAAAATAACGAAGTTGGTGTGTATAACTGTATACATGAGTAAATGGGTATGTGATTGATTCTTTGTATTACTGACTAGGTGTGTGAGTAACTATGGATGAGTGGCAGAGTGTGACTGCATGTATAGATGTATGAGTGCATATTATAGTCCTGTATTGATGAGTAACTACATGTATAATTGACTGGATGTGTGTGTAGACCTAGGAAATAGTGAGTGGTATGTAGTATATGGCATTCGTATGTGTATGGTTTAAAAAATAGTAGTCTTCATTTTAGAATGGGTGTATCAAAGTTTATATTAGAGCATCAGTTTGTGCATAAGATTGTCATGAGTGATATCATTTGAGATGTCATCAGTGATGTCACTGACCATGTCATGAGTGATGTAATATGTGACATCATCAGCAGTGCATTGCGGGAGCGCGAGTTATAGTTAGCTCACTCTATAACAGGCGAATTTCTCTGGTTTTATATGAGTCAAATGTCCAACTAACTATAACGTCCCTAAAACCTATGGTTTATTTAGTGAATTTCAAAGGTTTTTTAAATGCTAATTCCTAACTATAACGTCTGTAAAACCTATGGCTTTTACAGTGAATTTCGAAGGTTTTTTTAAATGTAAATTTCATATTTTAATGTTTATAGAACCTATATTTTTTTCTATTTTTTTGTAATATTTTGGAACTCTATTATACTTCTTTTTCTTTTTAACTTTAATAATTATGTAATGTTTTATATCCTCCCCCAAAAATATGTATATATTTTTTTTTGCTTGAGAAAACTGCACTCCCATACCGGAAGTGTACCAAGCTCCATCACCACGCAAATCCTATCCGCCATATTGCTAAACTCGTAAATGATGCACATTTTGTATCCAACGGGTTTGTGGCACCGCGGCCCGCGTAACATCATATACGTATGAGGTCGCTCCAGCTGCTACTTTGGTATCCGATGGGTACGCAGTACAAAGCCACTCGTTACGTCATGTACGTATGGGGTGGCTCCTGCTGCGCGTTGCGTATGCGACGAGTGCACGTTGCCAGGCCCTGTGTTATGTCATTCATAGTCGTATGGTGTCGCGCTGGATATGCCATTCCCTCGTTTTGTTTGTATGTCTCAAAACTATATCTACATAACTTTAAACTGTATCTCAGAGCAAGCGATAATCTAAAATATTTTAAACATTTATATATTTCTAACTGTAATAAACTTATATTATGATAAATATATATTCTCGAAATCTTGTCGGCTGCAACCTCCCTACGCCCTCAATGTGCAACTGCCATGTGACCTTAAAAAAAGCATTTCATTAGTTCATAACATTTCCCATTGTAACAGTTGGTGGACCCCATTCTTTTTCCTCATTCTCCCTACAGCGTTTGATGAGACACACCCTTTCTGCTTACAGAACTTTTTTGAAAAGTTTTTTGCTCTTTACACATATCTTATACTACACAAAACATGCAACGATCATCTTAAACACTATTCATGGTCTGTGCATTAGCCTTCCACGTGTGATACCCATGCATCTCAAACGTTACATCAAAAAACAAATGTATGTTACACGATGCCCCTGGTGTGTGTGTGTGCACATTATTGTGCTGCATTTCAGCCTGGGTATTGGTGGCTCTAAGGAGTATCATCATCCACGGGGAGTGCACATGCTAGATCCCATGTGACAAACAGTTAACAGTAATGTGTAGATTTGTGTTGCAGTATGCTCTGTTGTCAGACTTTACCAGTATAATAGTGTGTCATATGTGAGGCTTTCAGATTCACGTTTGACATGCATTGCTTGACTGTAATGAACGTTATCACTATGTATGACGTAGCCTCACTGCTGATCCTCCCTCCATCCGAGCACATTCACATGTGTGCGCTTCGCGATAGCAACTCTTTCAATAATACCGCACACCATTGACATGCGTGTCTGCGCATATCCAGAAGCGTGACAACATGTGATGTTGGCCATTCAATGTTTTCGAACAGCATCTCATTAGTGATAGTTGCCGCCCTCCCGGTACATGCTACATTAATGTAAATTGCGAATTCTGCGACGTCATAACTGCAACAAAAACACACACAAGTACACTTCCTGGCCAGGCAGGAAGTGAACAATGCTCAGGTCCCCGGAACAATCATTCACACCCCTACACTGGCCTGGCGTACGCAAGCCCAGCCCACTTTGAGTACGTATAAATAGGATAACGACGACGCCACATGTCCCAGTTCTTCCACACTGCCTCAGGTGATATAGCCGCATCCACCTTGCATATCACAATGCGCAATGAAAAAAAGGGATCCATGAGGTGTACACCATCCTGGCAATCAAAACTGAATAGGATTTGTGAAGCCTACTGGACGTCGTGTTTCTAAAGGGATCCAAGAAGTGTACACCATCCTGCAATCAACACTGCATCTGAATTGTGAACACTGCTGCCCGTCATGTTTGGACACACAACAATGACAGCAGGTGAGCAGTCAGGCCTGGGTGCACAGGAGCTGCAATTGATCGCGGTGCTGCGGGAGGGGTGGGGTGCATCAGCCTGGCTGCGCAGGTGCAAACAAGCGATGTTGTCGCGCGTAATGATGTGATCTCTGACCTCATTCAGACACATCTCTGTCTCATTTTAAGGACCTGCTGGACCGTACTGTAGACCTGAGCCAGGGGGCAGCGTTGCCCTACAGACACGTGTTCAGCGCAGCGCTGCGGGAGGGGTGGAGTGCATCAGCCTGGCTGCGCAGGTGCAAACAAGCGATGTTGCCGTGCGTAATGATGTGATCTCTGACCTCATTCAGACAAATCTCTGTCTCATTTTAAGGACCTGCTGGACCGTACTGTAGGCCTGAGCCAGCAGGCAGTGCTGCCCTATAGACACGTGTTCAGCACAGAGCTGCGGGAGTTGTGGGGTGCATCAGCCTGGCTGCGCAGGTGTGAACAAACAATGTTGTGCGTAATGATGTGATCTCTGACCTCATTCAGTCACATCTCTGTCTCATTTTAAGGACCTGCTGGACCGTACTGTAGGCCTGAGCCAGCGGGCAGCGCTGCCCTTGAGACACGTGGCGTTCGGCTTTTGGGGCACTGTGGTGAGCTGATTACTAAGTGTACATGCACACAGGCTTGCGCCACTGCATACATGCGCACATTATGCTTCTAGCATGCTCTCTGTTCCTTTGTATGTGAACGTTGGCATAACATATTATTATTTAACCTTGTGTATTCTCGTGCACTCCAACTCCTCTTTGAACCACGATTACCACTAACAGTTGGTAGATCGTACTTCAAGAAGGAAGGATGCATTCAACTGGTGTTCTCTATTAAGCTTCAAATAAACCTTCATTTACCTCCAGACATTTCCACCAATATATTTTTTCTCCCTTTTCAGACACTGAATTGGTTGTGCCAAAATGGGCGGACCGGGTGCTCACCTGTGATGATGCCCTGGGCATTCTGGCGCCTTCCATCGTGGTATCAAGACACTGTCCCCGACCAGAGACCTGCTATGCCACCCTGAGAGGCACCCCGGAGTTGGAGCCTGAACCGGGACGTCGTTGGACACACCGGTGGTGGCAAGTGAACAGTGAAGCCTCAGTGCGCATGCCCCATGGATGCACACCCCGGGACATTGTATGAGCTGCGCCTGGGAGGTGGCGCTCCCTAGGACCATGATGCATTGGTTACTGCATAACTACAAAATTAGTATAAACGCATACTAACTCTACTTGCACACGTGTAGTACAGTGACCTGAGTGTGCTGAAAAGGCAGCAAAACACACAAGATGATGGACGGAATGTTGAACAATGGCAAAACATTCACCCCAGTCACAGATCTGGATTTAATCCATCGTTATTTTGCTCACCAAACCACCCCAGTTCAGACATGGCCATATGCAAATCAGTCTTGACCCTGTGAATCATGGGAACAGTCCAGCCCGAACTGCCAAGCCATGTCTTCCCTGGACCGGAATCAAGCATCCTAGGACCGGTTTCTGGCTATCAGCTGTCTTCAGCCAGGATAGCTTGACTCCAGTGGCTTAGTGAGCACGGGACCTACGTCTGGGCATACCCTTCCCACATAGGGTGAACAGCAAAACACACAAGATGATGGACGGAATGTTGCACAATGGCAAAACATTCATTCCCAGTCACAGTTCTGGGTTTAATCCATCGTTATTTTGCTTACCAAGCCACCCCAGTTCAAACATGGCCATATGCAAATCAGTCTTGACCCTGTGCTTCATGGGAACGGTCCAGCCCAAAATACCAAGCCATGTCTTCCCTGGACCGGAATCAAGCATCCTAGGACCGGTTTCTGGCTATCAGCCGTCTTCAGCCAGGGTAGCTTGACTCCAGTGGCTTAGTGAGCACGGGACCCACGTCTGAAAAGCCAGAGGAAGCACAAAATCTAAAAACATAAATCCTACCACAGGTCGGATGACATAGTTCAATGAGCCGCCGACTCTGGGATAACATAAAAACAGCTTCAAGATGAAAACGGGTCTTCAGCACAACGCAAGCAAGCTCGAAATATTGGTGAGTGCTGCCTTCTTTTTACCTTCTCCTGCTCGTCCCCAAATGTATATACTGAAGAGGCAGACAGCAGTGGATTTAATAAGTACATTTATTGCAAGAAAACAAGACAGCTTAAACAGCCACCCTTAAGAGCAGGCAGCAAGGCAACTGTCTTTTCCAGCACCGTGTACAAACTCCCCAAGGTTCCCCTCAACCAGCCCTACATTCTAACATTACATACTAACATTCTAGTAGAATTAAATACTAACATTCTACTATGACTTACATTGGAATACAAGAAAAATACTATATAAAGAGGGTCAAGGGGATGTTTAACGACCTAGCATCCCATTCCCCTACAAATAACCAAACCACAAAAAGGGGGATGCCCGGTCAAGGAGGTGTGTGTTGTAGTACAGAAAGCTAAGGTAAGAGGAAGCGACATACTATGTGTGATGAGTCATATCTGGCTGAGAAATTCCCATCTGACCACCCTTATTTTGGCGGAGTATCGTCATGTGGGAGTTGTAGTATGATCTCAATATCACCCAGACCATCAGATGACGGTACGGATATGGATCTTCAAGAAACTCTAGCCAAGATAATGCTCGAAGAGTGGAAAAATGAGGTGCAGTGCTTAAGTGAAAGTGATGATTAAAATTAACTAACTAGACAAAAAGTATGTTTATTAGAGATTGTCTAGGTGTCAAAGTTAAAACCACGCCCTGTAGTGGAAATTAATAACTACAAAGTGGCGCTGTGCAGAACGGTCGACAAGTTTCAGCCTGTTGGATGAATTATCCGGCTTTCTTCAGGACCCAATGGTGAAATTAGCTACTGCAAAATTACACGGTGAAGTGAAATAAACAATAATACTTTACAGTACAGAAGTCTCAGAGGACCTTGGAGCCCCAATGTATCCTTGAGATATACGTATTTCTGTTCCTGTTGATAAAAAACAATAACAATTCACAACAAACATATATAGCCACTCAAAACAAAGAAACTGTACACACAACACACAGGCGTAAGTTATACTCAGCGCCAGATAAAGAGTATTAAATCTGTTTCACAGAGAGGTATTAGTCTCCACTGAGATACTCACCCAGATCTATGTGGGAGAAGACCTCACCTCACCCGGCAACCTACTCGGGAAATTGAGGCCCCGCTCTAGTATGCAAGAGAACTATAAGGACACACATTAGATCAAAGCTTTGTGTCCCGCTCAATGGCTCTGCATAGAAAACCTGGTTCACAGAGTACTAGACCCCACACCATCAGGACCATGACCAACCAAAACAGGATCAGCATAGTGTCCCATTTATTAATGTTGTTGTTGGAAGCAATGTAAAAAGAAGAATAACAACCCATTTCTGCTCTTACTATTTACAAGAAGTGAAGCAGTAGGCAGGGTGGTAGATTTTGTAAAATACCAGAAAAAACCTCAGAAGAAATGTCAGATAATGTTAAGCTGAAGGATTATCAGACCAAAGAGGAAAGACTGTTCCTTCTCTGTGAACAGCTCAAACCTGCCCAACATAGCCCCTGAATAACTCACCTGTCCGTCGGTACCTCTCTCAGTCATCCAAGAGGAAGTGGAGGTACCGACTGGACAGTCATAGGTGTATTTATACTGTCGGGGGGCGTGGCTAAGCACGCAATGGCGGAGGACGCGCTTGGGTAGAGCTCCGCGCTAGGCTCCCCTTCCCCGAGCCGATTCTCCGCCAAATTTCACCGCGGCCGCCGGAAACTGCAGGCGGACGTCCACGGAGCTTGCCTCGGCAGACTGGCCGACTTTCATCTCGGGGCTCCGCCGGGCCGGACCCCGACCTGTCCTGAGACCCTCCTGCGGGCCTGGAGGCACCCCGGCCGGCGGTGTGGTCACGGGAGACCGAGGCTTGGGCCCAGCGCATAGGCCCTGACGCGCGGGCCGCGCCGCACTGCTGGAGGGCCGCTAACGGACTGTGGCCACATCGGGAGCGACCAACGGGGGCTCGGTAACTGCCCTGCCCCACCGCATGACGCTAGCACCTGGCCCGACCAGCAGAGGACGGGAGCCCAGCACCCCCATCGCGGCCCCCACGAGACTGCTGCCCCGCGGGGGGAGAGGGCCGGCCGGGCTTCCTGCCGGTGCACCTTCAGCGGCCGAGGAGCGGAGACTGACCCCGGTGAGGAGCGGGAGTGACGGGAGGCCCACCCCCGGGACACCGCGCAGCACTTGGCGCCACCCGGTGAGTCCGAGACGCCCAGGCAGGCGCAGGAGACCCGGAGCGGAGAGGCCGCCCCCCAGCCTGCCGCCGCAGGCCTAAGCCCCCGGCCCGGCCGGCGCTCTGCTGCTGACCGCGGAGCGGACACCTCCCCCCTGCAGCGAGGACACACGGGGAGACGCCTGTGGCCGAGCACGCCTGCGGGCCCCCACCCCCGGAGGTGGAGACTGTCTAGGGGGCAGTGAGACACACGTGCAGGGAGGAACGGGCCAGGACGGAGTGGCCGACACGCACGAGACACTCGGACCCCCTGGACCCCCGCTGTGCCTGGGGCAGCGTGGCGGTGCTGAGCCATGGGAGGGAGAGGGCCCGCCTGACCCCCCCCCCCGGGCGCGAAGACGTCGGCCACGATTGAAGAGGAGACTTCAGACCGACGGCCCCCCGGCCCAGGAGGGGCGTGATCCCGGAGGTGCCACCGGAGTGGCGAAGGCAAGAACTTTGCTGGACGTGCGCCCCGCACATGTCCGGAGGGGTGCGGACCCGCACCGGGACTGGTGGGGCCCCGCCAAAGGGGAAAACGGACAAACTGCTCAACAAAATGGCCGCCGAACAATTGGCCACGAGGCTAGACAGTGTGCTGGCGGCCGTGGAGCGAATGGAACAGTCACTTCAGCAGACCAGAACCTCCCTGGAGTCAAAAATAGATGGTGTTGCTGTGGACCTGACCCTCCTGCGGGACGACCACAGGAAGCTGTCCGACCGGACCAAGGTCCTGGAGGGCGCGGTGAAGGAGATCGAGCCCAAGGTCACCCAGACGGACAGGCAAGTGCAGGATCTCCTGAACAGAGTGGAGTTCCTGGAAGACAGGGCCGAGGATGCGGAAGGGAGGGCGAGACGCAACAACATCAGGCTCGTAGGCGTCCCGGAAAAATGGGAAGGGAACCACCCCGCACAGCATGTGGAAGACTGGCTACGGGCCCTGCTACCGGAGGGCAGACTGTCGCCCCACTTTGTTGTGGAACGTGCGCACCGAGTGCCGACTAGGCCCTACACCACCGGCGCTAACCCAAGACCACTGCTCTTCAGGATCCTGAACTACAGGGACCGGGACACAGTGCTGCGGGAAACGAGGCGAATGGGCGAAATACGCATAGACAATGCATCGATCATGTTTTTCCCGGATTACACCATCCAGGTGCAACGCCAAAGACACGACTTCATGGAAGTTAGGAGGAGGCTACGCACCGCAGGCCTCAAATACTCCCTGCTCTTCCCCGCAAAGCTGAGAGTGGTGGCGGGGGACAACACCTACTTCTTCGGAACCCCTGGGGAGGTCAGCGAGTGGCTGGACGGAGGCACGGACACGGCACCCAAACACCCTCGAGGAGGCGAGACGAGGTCCAGGCCGCGCGGCCCACGGCGCCGCCGCAGACACAGAACTCAACAGTCTCAGCGGACGGAAGAAGGATCGCGACACTCTCCCCCGTTGGACCAGATGCTCCAGGAACAACGCGATGCGCTCCGGAAGGTTTCCCAGCTCAGCAATCCGCCTTCACAGGAAACGAACCTCGAGGAAGGCCAACAGACAGTGCCCAGCGATGAAGACGAGGCCATTTACGGGATCCCGAACTCACAGATCTCTGTAGACCTGCCAGTCGTCACGCCGCAAACCTCTGACCTGATCCACTAACTCCACAGGGGGAACCTGTGACCTATCCACCAAGGCGAGGGGGAGGCGGCAAAGGCCTACTGGACGCTGAAGCGCAGCTGACACCAGACACGGCTGGGGGCGCACTCTTCTCCCCCCTGCCTGCAGATTCGACAGTGGACATCAGGAACAGTGAGTACTGCCCTAGTGGCACTGGTGGCCGGCGGGGGTGGTGTCGGTGGGGTTACCTCTTGACCTGTACTCATCCTTAACCGCCTCCAGGTGCGGTCCCGGGAGGGAGGGGTGCCTTTCCTGACAGGGACTAAGGGCTCACAACATACCACATCTCAGCCGCCTGCCTGCTGAAACTCACACAAGAGGGGCCCCCCACGAACGGAATGGCATCATACACCGGAACGCAGCCGGCGGCCAGCAACGGCCTGTAACTTGAGGCTCGGGGATGGAACTTGAATCCCTTAACTGACTTACAATCCTCTTGCCACAACTGTGCTTATGCACACTGCCCCTTAGACTAACACGGTTGTCCCTCTCAATTGAGATAATGGACGGTGGCCCGTTTCGCCACTGCCCTTTTGGTATTCTAGTGGGACTCACCCACAGTTGGTTACTGTTGTTTATTGTTTTTCCCCTACCTAATGTCTTCCTGAATAATGCTGAGTGTACTGTAGGGGGTGGATACGGGAATGCTGAGAACAGCGATGAGAGGGCCTTTGGTGGGGCTGCTGGTTGTAAGATTGTTGGGGAGGAGTACACACTGCTAGTATGTCTGCAATAAAGATATGTACTTGGAACATCAGAGGTATGCACACACCTGCGTGCAGATACCAACTATACTCCTACCTGAAAAGACAGCAAGTACAGATTGCACTCCTGCAGGAGACACACCTATGTGGGGCGGAGGTGGCTGCACTGCGGCGCAGGTGGAGGGGTCAACTGTATGCCACTGAATACTCCTCGTTTGCCCGTGGAACACTACTGTGGGTCAGGCCGGGCACCCCCTTCACAATGTCGGAAGTTCTCACAGACCAGGGGGGGAGATATGTCCTGGTGAAGGGTCGCATAGACGGGCAGCCAGTAGTCCTGGCGTCCATTTACTCTCCAAACACAGACCAGGGAAGCTTCCTGACACACCTTTCGGAGAAACTGGCGCCCTGGCACGGTGTCCCCTGGGTACTGGGGGGTGACTACAACACGGTGCTGGACCCTGTGCTGGACCGCTCGGCCCCGCCCAGGCCAGACGCCACATCCCTAGGGGCCACGAAGGCACTCACACGGTGGGCGGCGCAATGGGACCTGAAAGATGCATGGCGCGCGCACAACCCAGACACCAGGGTATACTCTTACTACTCGGGGGCACACGCGCTGCATGTCCGCCTAGACAGGTACATGGTGTCAACGGAAATGCTACCACACATCACTGAGTCCCAATACCTCGGCCGGACACACTCGGACCACAACCCACACACGCTGGCCGTAGCTTGGGAACGCCCACACCCACCCATCCCTACATGGCGACTACAACCTGCTATGCTACTCGACGCCCCCTTTAGAGACTCCCTGCAGGCCCGCGTAGCACAATACTTCACTGACAACTCGGGCACAGCGTCCTCTCCGAGAGTGGAATGGGACGCCTTCAAGGTGGTGATACGGGGTCATTGCCTGGGTATGCAAGGAAGTATGCAAAAGAAACTAGAGGCGGACTTGTGCAGGGTGGAAGCGGACTTACTCCGCTGGGAACGGGAGGCAGTGGCTGGCGCAGGTGACCGGCTGCGGGAGGCCCGAGAGGAACATGCGGCGCTACTGGAAAGACTGAGGCACATTAATTTTGCGGCCCACTCTGCGCGAGTACACCAACACAGTGACAAGCCAGGGAGACAACTGGCCTGGCTGGTCAAGCAAGAGTCCCGCACGGAGCCAGTGTCCGCTATCCGCACAGCTGAGGGGGAGATAGTGTATACACAAAGCATGATACATCAGGCGTTTGTGGGGCACTACCAGGCCCTGTACAAGTCACAGCTGAGGGTCTCCGCGGCCACCATCGCGGATTACCTAGCGGACATTCAATTGCCTTCACTAACGGATGCACAACAGGGGGATCTAGGAGAACCATTTACTCAAGAGGAAATACGCGAGGCCATTTTCGCACTGTCCAATGGCAAGTCCCCCGGCCCAGATGGCCTACCCGCCGAATTCTTTAAGGCTTGCTCGGACACACTGGTCCCGGAGATGCTCAAGCTGTATGCAAACGCGATTGAGGACTCGGCGCTCCCAGACTCGCTCAACGAGGCAAACCTGGTTTCGCTACTGAAGCCAGGCAGGGATGGTACGTGCATGGGGTCCTACAGGCCTTTAGCCATGTTGAACACGGACTACAAAATCTTCACCTCCCTGTTGGCCCGCCGCCTGGCCTTGGAAGTATCGGCCCTGGTACATACTGACCAAAACGGGTTCATGCCGGCGAGGAGCACTTCTCGTAACCTGCGTCGCCTCTTCAGGGTTCAGGAAGCGGCCACACTGCACTGGCCGAGGTCGGGGTGCCTCGTCCTAGACCTAGAGAAGGCCTTTGACTCGGTGGAGTGGCCGTTCTTAGGAGCGGTGCTGGACAAACTTGGCGTAGGGGACGCCTTCGCGGAAATGGTCGGGCTGCTTTACCAGAGGCCTGGCGTTCGAGTGCGGACGGGTAGGCTGCTGTCGGAGACGGTGCGGGTACGCAGAGGCACCAGGCAGGGTTGCCCCCTGTCACCCCTCCTTTTATCTCTGGCCATCGAGCCCCTGGCAGCTCTACTGCGGGACAAGGGAGCGGAATGGGGGATCCCGCTGGCTGATGGGATGCACACGGTCTCGCTCTACGCGGACGATCTACTGCTCTATGTGCGAGACCTCACCGCGGTGCCCGCCGCGCTGTCGGACATCTTCCGGACCTTCGAGGAAGTGTCGGGCCTCAGGGTCAATTGGACCAAGTCCGGGGTATACGCATTCAGCCCGGACCTGGAGGAGTGCGACGTGCACCTTGGGGGCGCTAGGCTTGCTTGGTACCCGACTACGTTCAAGTACCTCGGGCTGCACATCTATAGGGACCTGCAGAACATACTGGAGGGCAATCTGGTGCGCGCTATCTCCTCGCTACGGGCCCAGATGACCTTCTGGAAGACCTTACCATTGAACGTGCCCAGCCAGATTGCACTGTCTAAAATGATAGCGCTACCCAGGCTACTCTACCACTTCGCGAATATCCCACTGTATGTCCCCACGAGGATCTTCCGCGAACTGGAATCGATGCTCCGCGGCTTAATCTGGAACACGGGGCGGCCATGAGTGGCCCTGGCGAAGTTGTACTCCCCGACTGCGGAGGGAGGGTTGGCAGTCCCCAACATGGAGCTGTACTACCTGGCTGCGCAACTGCAATGGGTGACGTATTGGCTCAGCGACTCACACCTCGATGACACCGCCAACGCAGAGTACCAGTGGACACACCCACAGGTGTGCGCCCTGTTTCACCCGCTGACCAAGGGACCCCGCCCTCTGCCCCTGCACATGGCCGTAGCCCGTAAATGCTTCATCCGCAGTCTGAAGCTGACACAGACTGTCAGGCCGTATGCCCCTGCCCTCCCCCTGGTGGGCACCCCCAGGAGGAGTGGGATGGTGACACCACGTAACATGGAACTCTGGGCTACTGCCGGCGTGGAGACAATGGGCGACCTGTACGCAGACGGGGCCCTGCTTCCCTTTGCGGAGCTATCGGAGGGCACGGGTCTGCCGGCAGGGCAATTCCTGCTCCACGCGTCAGTGGTAAGGGCATACACGGAATCCTGGGGGGATATCCAGGAGGAGCCCCCGATCCATCACCTAATTCAGTACCTGCATGTTATGGGCAGAGGCTCACACATTACACACTGGCTGGCGCAGGCGCTACTCATGCACACTCAGAGGCCCACACAGCCGATCAGGGACAAATGGGCAGCCCACCGTGGGAGAGATTGGACGGATAAGGAATGGAACCTGGTCCTGGCCAGCCTTGTGAACGTCCCGCGTAACTCTCGTTTCCGAACCATTCAGTTGTATATACTGCACCAGGCATACCTATCACCAGATAGAATAAACAAATACTTTATGACCGACACTGCCGCCTGTCCCAGATGCGACCTGCTGGATGCGGACATCCTGCACATGGTCTGGAACTGCCCATCTCTGTCCACATACTGGGGGGAGGTGACGTCACTACTGACACACAGCACAGGCCAGGGGTTACCTGACACATGGGAGGCGTGCGTTCTTGGATTATACAAAAGGACCAAACAAAATAAAACGCAAGCCCGGTTCTGGGATCTGGGCCTCATTACAGCCAAGCGACTGCTCACTCGGCACTGGAAGAGAAGGGAACCACCGACCCCCGCGCACTGGTATGCATCCTTTACTAATTGGGCCAGAGCAGAGGGCACGGCGCTGCGCGGGGAGGAGATGGCGGGTTTGAGACAGTTCCCGATCGCGCACCTCTGGGATGACATCCTGGGGTCCCTACAGGAGGAGGGCGAGGCCAGGGGGCTCACGCAGAGGCAACTGAGACGGGCGGGCGCCCCAGGGGTGACGGCACCATAGGCAGGGCTGCACGCAGCACCCCCCCCGGAGGGTGACACCCGCCTTTGGACACGCAGGTCACGGACACAGCCAGCCACCCACACGAGAGCTCTCTAACATACACAGACCCGACACTCGCCCCCAGCACCATAACCCTGACACCGTCCTCATGAGTACACCCCCCCCCCTCTTCTCCCCCCCTTTCATACTCCCACGTTTAAGGTTTCGGACTCCTGTTCTCCCCAGCTGCAAATATACCCACTATCACATAGCGATAGAAGGATGCCCCTAGCCGAGCACTCGGCAGCGAGCCCGGGCGCGGGCAGCGCCTGCCGAAACACCAACCAGGGCGATTCATCTGCTTGCCGCACACACCGCACACTGAGCAGACAGTCGGTGAGACACCACTGCCCACCAAGCCTGTCCCTCATCAGCTCTACAGCTATCTGTACAAGCGCGCCATTGACCCCCCGATTCACTGACACACTCTCAGTGCACATTGCACCGTTCAAAGGGTCATTGGGGCTATGCATGCCGAAGGGACGCGGCGCAATGCTGCCACAACAGGAACACTGGGACACGCCGATGCAAACGGCTTTGTTTTTTGTTTGCAGAGTTCAAGGTTTATTTCTAGTAAAAATGAAAAATGAGACGTCACTTATAGAGATGATTGTGTGCTGAACAAAACTGATATGCATAAAATACCCGTGGCATAGCACACCAGAAGAAGAGCAAGATACTGCAGAATGCCTTCCCCTGTACACCTTTGACCAGACGATCCACAGACTTGTTGCAGCCGGCCCACAGGGTTGTAGGCTTTGCTATATGTACTGCACTTTTGAACAATAATAAACGTCTCGAAAAAAAAAAAAAAAATAGGTGTATTTATACTGTCGTTGATTGGACTAATCGCCTGTTAGGACGACCAATTATTGTCTAAGGAGGCGCATTACCGTTCGCGCATGTGTGGCAGACACTACTCTCTGCGCCGTAGTGCGCGTGTATCAAATAGCACTAGTCAAAATGTGCTTCAAAAACGGGTGGCCGCACATGTGCCAAGGAACAGCGCCACGTTTGTACTGCTACGCGCATGGGCAGTGCGCGTGTGTCAGGAAACAACGACCAAGTGCGATTCCAAAGGGAACCGCACATGCGCCAACGATCACCGCGTCTATACTACTACGCACATGAGCAGTGTGCGCTCGCGTTTGTTCGGGATACTGAGCCCTGGCGATTCATCCGCGCATGGGTAATGGCGATTTCTCGCCTGTGTTTAAACAGTATTATTGCTCTCTAAATAGAGAGCTAAACTGCTACACGTATAGGCGGCAGTGGGAAAATGTATTCTCCTGTGTAGAAGTAAAGAAAGAGGAGAAATGCTATTAGTATAACAAGATCCTCTAAAAATAGTGGCCAGCAAGGTGTTGACAGGTAAGCATTGCTAGTATCAGGTTGAATGCTCTTGGAGATAAAGGAAAGACAAACTATAAAGCCGAGGAAGAGTAGCATATTGGCACAGCTATGCAAAGGCTCATAGTTATTATATTTATGATCAAAAGAAGGTGCATACCCTTAGATCGTGGGTTTAGGAGGTACAACTATATGTAAATGGCTGAAGCAGTGTAACATAGTTTAGAGGGAAACCCAGGGGATAGCATCGTTCAATCCTTGTGTATCACATTGAAGTTTATAAATCCACTTCTGTTCTTTCGAGAATAGAAATTTAGAAACATCGCTAATGTGTGGTGGAACAAACGGATGTTCTAAGATTACCCACCGCACATCCTCAGCCTTGTGTTTCATGGAAAGGAAGTGGTTGGTAAGGCATGTGGACTGTTTCTGGCGTCTAATGGTGCTCTTATGTTCGCTAATTCGAACTTTCATTTTGCGGGTAGTGTGACCAACATACTTGAGTGAACACGGACAAGTTATCAAGTATATCACACCTTCAGTGTTGCAATTTGTGTGTTTCTTGAGCAACCTCGGTCTTGTAGTGCCTATGTCAACTTGGTCTGTCTTGTAAGTTTGTGGACATGCGTTGCAGGATCCACAAGGAAAATGCCCTCGTACAGGTGGAAGATTCCACAGTGTATTTGTAGTATCTGTGGTCTGTAATCTCGGCCGTGTGTGTACCAAGGAATCGCGTAGGTTTGGGGCTCTTTTGAACGAAAAAAGAGGTAGAGGCACTCCAGTTTGAGCCACATTCAAAATATTCCAGTGCCTTTTGACAATTTTCTGGATTTTGTTTGAGAGGGTACTGAAGGTGCTAACAAAGGTGAGCCTCTCTAGTGGTGGTTTTTCAGATTTTTTCTCCAAGAGAGCCTCACGATTATTACTGGAGGCTCGTTTCCATGCCTTTTTTACAAGCAACTTAGGATATTTTCTCTCCTGAAATTGAAGCATTCCATACTTGGCTCAATGCGCAGAATCGCTACCTCAAGTTTACTGTAGAATTCAGCAAACAACGGCTGTCATTTCTGGATATCTCTATCTTTCCCAGCGATGGCAAACTTGGGAGTGAACTGTATAAAAAACCTATGTCAAGAAACTCAATACTTCTATTCAATAGTCATCATCCTCGGTCCCTGCGCGAGAATTTACCTGTGGGACAGTTTCTGCGAGTGCGCAGAAATTGCTCATCTCGACCACTTTTTGAGCAACATGCTGTACAACTGTCCAGACAACTTCAGGAGAGAAAATATCCTAAGTTGCTTGTAAAAAAGGCATGGAAACGAGCCTCCAGTAATAATCGTGAGGCTCTCTTGGAGAAAAAATCTGAAAAACCACCACTAGAGAGGCTCACCTTTGTTAGCACCTTCAGTACCCTCTCAAACAAAATCCAGAAAATTGTCAGAAGGCACTGGAATATTTTGAATGTGGCTCAAACTGGAGTGCCTCTACCTCTTTTTTCGTTCAAAAGAGCCCCAAACCTACGCGATTCCTTGGTACACACAAGGCCGAGATTACAGACCACAGATACTACAAATACACTGTGGAATCTTCCACCTGTGCGAGGGCATTTTCCTTGTGGATCCTGCAACGCATGTCCACAAACTTACAAGACAGACCAAGTTGACATAGGCACTACAAGACCGTGGTTGCTCAAGAAACACACAAATTGCAACACTGAAGGTGTGATATACTTGATAACTTGTCCGTGTTCACTCAAGTATGTTGGTCACACTACCCGCAAAATGAAAGTTCGAAATAGCGAACATAAGAGGACCATTAGACGCCAGAAACAGTCCACATGCCTTACCAACCACTTCCTTTCCATGAAACACAAGGCTGAGGATTTGCGGTGGGTAATCTTAGAACATCCGTTTGTTCCACCACACATTAGCGATGCTTCTAAATTTCTATTCTTGAAAGAACAGAAGTGGATTTATAAACTTCAATGTGATACACAAGGATTGAACGATGCTATCCCCTGGGTTTCGCTCTAAACTATGTTACACTGCTTCAGCCATTTACATATAGTTGTACCTCCTAAACCCACGATCTAAGGGTATGCACCTTCTTTTGATCATAAATATAATAACTATGAGCCTTTGCATAGCTGTGCCAATATGCTACTCTTCCTCGGCTTTATAGTTTGTCTTTCCTTTATCTCCAAGAGCATTCAACCTGATACTAGCAAGCATACCTGTCAACACCTTGCTGGCCACTACTTTTAGAGGATCTTGTTATACTAATAGCATTTCTCCTCTTTCTTTACTTCTACACAGGAGATTACATTTTCCCACTGCCGCCTATACGTGTAGCGGTTTAGCTCTCTATTTAGAGAGCAATAATACTGTTTAAACAACACAGGCGAGAAATCGCCATTGCCCATGCGTGGATGAATAGCCAGCGCTCAGTATCCCGAACAAACGCGAGCGCACACTGCTCATGTGCGTAGTAGTATAGACGCGGTGATCGTTGGCGCATGTGCGGTTCCCTTTGGAATCGCACTTGGTCGTTGTTTCCTGACACACGTGCACTGCCCATGCGCGTAGCAGTACAAACGCGGCGCTGTTCCTTGGCACATGTGCGGCCACCCGTTTTTGAAGCACATTTTGACTGGTGCTATTTGATACACGCGCACTACGGCGCAGAGAGTAGTGTCTGCCACACATGCGCGAACGGTAATGCGCCTCCTTAGACAATAATTGTTCGTCCTAACAGGCGATTAGTCCAATCAACGACAGTATAAATACACCTATGACTGTCCAGTCGGTACCTCCACTTCCTCTTGGATGACTGAGAGAGGTACAGACGGACAGGTGAGTTATTCAGGGGCTATGTTGGGCAGGTTTGAGCTGTTCACAGAGAAGGAACAGTCTTTCCTCTTTGGTCTGATAATCCTTCAGCTTAACATTATCTGACATTTCTTCTGAGGTTTTTTCTGGTATTTTACAAAATCTACCACCCTGCCTACTGCTTCACTTCTTGTAAATAGTAAGAGCAGAAATGGGTTGTTATTCTTCTTTTTACATTGCTTCCAACAACAACATTAATAAATGGGACACTATGCTGATCCTGTTTTGGTCGGTCATGGTCCTGATGGTGTGGGGTCTAGTACTCTGTGAACCAGGTTTTTTATGCAGAGCCATTGAGCGGGACACAAAGCTTTGATCTAATGTGTGTCCTTATTGTTCTTTTGCATACTAGAGCGGGGCCTCAATTTCCCGAGTAGGTTGCCGGGTGAGGTGAGGTCTTCTCCCACATAGAGCTGGGTGAGTATCTCAGTGGAGGCTAATACCTCTCTGTGAAAGAGATTTAATACTCTTTATCTGGCGCTGAGTATAACTTACGCCTGTGTGTTGTGTGTACAGTTTCTTTGTTTTGAGTGGCTATATATGTTTGTTGTGAATTGTTATTGTTTTTTATCAACAGGAACAGAAATACGTATATCTCAAGGATACATTGGGGCTCCAAGGTCCTCTGAGACTTCTGTACTGTAAAGTATTATTGTTTATTTCACTTCACCGTGTAATTTTGCAGTAGCTAATTTCACCATTGGGTCCTGAAGAAAGCCGGATAATTCATCCAACAGGCTGAAACTTGTCGACCGTTCTGCACAGCGCCACTTTGTAGTTCTTAATTTCCACTACAGGGCGGTGATTTTAACTTTGACACCTAGACAATCTCTAATAAACATACTTTTTGTCTAGTTAGTTAATTTTAATCATCACTTTCACTTAAGCACTGCACCTCATTTTTCCACTCTTCGAGCATTATCTTGGCTAGAGTTTCTTGAAGATCCATATCCGTACCGTCATCTGATGGTCTGGGTGATATTGAGATCATACTACAACTCCCACATGACGATACTCCGCCAAAATAAGGGTGGTCAGCTGGGAATTTCTCAGCCAGATATGACTCATCACACATAGTATGTCGCTTCCTCTTACCTTAGCTTTCTGTACTACAACACACACCTCCTTGACCGGGCATCCCCCTTTTTGTGGTTTGGTTACATTGGAATACTACACAAAGCATATGACTTTACAGCAATGAGCTCATGGTTTCATCCACGAGTCTTGAGACCGGTAGTAGTTCGCTTCCCACTCCCTGTATTGTATAAACGCAAACCAACACTACTTCCACAGGTATGCTACACCACCCAGAGCACAACACTTTAAAGCAATGGGCTCACGGTATAATCCCAGAGTCATCAGACCAGTAGGGGTGAGTAGTTTGCTTCGCACTCCCTGTATAGTATAAACACATTATAACACCACTTACACAGTTATACTACAGTGGCCAGTCTGCTACAGCGCCCAGAGCCCATTACTTTACAGCAATCAGCTCGGTTTGATCCCAAAGTCTTCGCAACTGTAGGCGTGAGTACTTCGCTTCCCACTTCCGGTATAATATAAACGCATGGTAGGGCTCAGTAGTTTGCTTCCCACTCCCTGTATGGTATAAACGCCTACTAACACTACTTGCACACGTATGCTACAAAGACCAGAGCACACTCTGTTTGATCCCCGAGTCTTCACACCGGTAGGCGTGAGTTCTTCTTTTCCCACTTCCGGTATAGTATGAACGCTTAGTAGCGGTCAGTAGTTCGCTTCCCACTCCCTGTATGGTAAAAATGCCTACTAACACTACTTGCACAGGTATGCTACAAAGACCAGAGCACATCACTCTACAGCAATAAGCTGACGGTTTAGGATCTCGGTTTCATACCAGAGTGTAGCAGCATATCATGTCAGCACCATGTCACTCTGAGCGACACCGCACTTTCAGACCGGTAGCTGTGACTACTTCCCTTTGCACTCCCCCACAGAGGTTACAGTGCTCCTATACTCCTCTTTCCTACTCTTTTCGCCCTTTTTTCCCCTTACTCGCGTCAATGGAATCACAAAATGGCGGCCAACACTTCCTAGTTGTAACCGCTCGCAGCCAATAAGCACCAAGCTCGTAACGCCCCAGCCAATCAGATGGTAGAATTCCCAAATATCGATATCTGTAAATTTCAATATTTCTCCAAAACTACTGAAAGGATTTACACCAAATAAACATAAGCGTGCTTTCTAGACCAAGACCCTTCTCCCTGCCAAATTTGGGGTAATTCTGTTCACCCGTTCTACCTGTAGCCTTGTCTAAAGTTTCCTACGAAAATTGCATGGAAAAAACACGTTTTGGGACCCCCCCATGTCATTTGAGATGTCATCAGTGATGTCACTGACCATGTCATGAATGATGTAATATGTGACATCATCAGCAGTGCATTGCAAAACCATAGAAATTCCTCTGTTATAGTTAGTTCTGCTAACTATAACTCACGCGCCCACAATGCACTGCTGATGATGTCACATATTACATCGTTCATGACATGGTCAGTGACATCACTGATGACATCTAAAATGACATCAATAACTGTCTGGATGGAGGATTCAGTAGCTGTCTGTCTACGTGAGTAATTGAAAGTGTCTCACTTAATACATGGATTAGTAACTAAACTATGTGAATGTGTGCATCACTGTCTCTGTTGTTGTATAACATGCTGCATCAGTTGTTCACTAACTACATGAGTGTGTATATTAGTTATTGATTAGTTGGGTGAGTATTTGTATGGGACACTGAGTTTGTGTGTAGTTGGATGGGGTGTGTGTAACTCTATGCATAGATGTTTGAATGGTTGATTGACTAGGTGTATAGGTTTAAGAGTGCATGTGGAAACAGTTGTTTGGGTGACTGAGTGTATTTATTTGTGTTGGTGAGCGAATACATTTTAGTTGTACATCTTCAACAAAGTAAACAAGCATTTGCAATGCAATAGGTCTCGCATTAGGAAAGTTTGAGCTATTGGTCTTGTAAATGACAATTTTTTATTTATGTGTTGTTTTTGAAAATAGCTAAATTAATAGCTTTGTCATTTACAATGCCAATAGTTATAACTTTCACAAATGTGACACCTATAGCATTTGTAATGCAACATGTTTTGTATTTACGTGACTTAGATGGATTGATATTACAAATAACAATGGCTTTTAATTTTTTTAAATAATGAATACTTAAATAAAAGTGATTGTAATTTATAATGGCAATAGCTTAAACTTTTGTAAATAACTTTTGTGAAATAATGTGGTGGTGCTGAGGGATAATGTGGTGGTGCTGAGTGGGAATGTGGTGGTGCTGAGTGGTGCTGTGGTGGTGCTGAGTGGTGCTGTGGTGGTGCTGAATGACGCTGTGGTGGTGCAGAGTGGTACTGTGGTGGTGCTGAGTGATAATGTGGTGGTGCTGAGTGATAATGTGGTGGTGCTGCTTAGTGATGTTGTGGTGCTGAGTGGTGCTGTGGTGGTGCTGGGTGATGCTGTGGTGGTGCTGGGTGATAATGTGGTGGTGCTGAGTGATAATGTGGTAGTGCTGAGTGATAATGTGGTGGTGCTGAGTGATGCTGGGGTAGCGCTGAGTGATGTTGTGGTGATGCAGAGGGCAGAAACGCACAACACAAGCAAGCAACAAAAAAAACGTATTTCCCTGCTCTTGTGTCACTACTGTAAGCTCGGGCGTGAAATACTACAGATATTGATCACGGTGGCGATAGCGTGATATTCTGCTGCAATTGCTGTGTAGATGTGCAACACCCATGAAACAAAGATGGATGAAGGAAATAGCGGAAAAATGCATGGAGACACACCCTGCAGTCATCTTACAGGCACCACTGAGTCAAATGTCAGCCCAAACACAGAGGACAGGCGAAGCGAGCATGAGAAAGGTTTCCTACCGCAAACACAGCACAGATGTTATCCCCGGACAAACAAGAGCTAAGCTCTCGGAGGCAGGAGGCTCGGGCAAGCGCGTGCACGAGCACATGCACTCGATGAAATCCGCGATGGTTTCAGAGCTTCGTTTAGCCTCTATGGGCCAGATGTAGGTAAATCTCATTTACCGATTCTTAAATACCGAATTTTACCGATTCGGTATTCATGAATCGGTAAATGAGATGTAGGTAAAAATTCTGTATTTTTTACCGATTCTGTAAAATTCGGAAACGGACGTTCGGTATTTACCGATTCGGTATTCACCGAATCGGTATTTACCGAACCGGTATTTCCCATTCATTCCTATGGGCCAAAAGGCCCATAGGAATGAATGGTAAATACTGAATCGGTAAATACCGATTCGGTAAATACCGATTCGGTAAATTCCGAATCGGAAAGCAAGCAAAAGTGAAACTTAAGAAAACAGCCAATCAGGTGCTACCACCCTCCCCCTCCCTAGCAGGAAGTGGCTACACAGGCAGCTGCAACTAATTAGAAGCTTCTGGAGGCAGTTGGAGCTGAGAGATTGGGAGCAGCAGCAGAAAGAGTTTGTGCAGTTTAAAACCTGTAAAATGGCAACTAGCAAACACACAGAGCAGCCAGAGAAGAAGAGAAAGCTGAAATTCAGCAGCATGGAGCTACAGGTCCTTGTGGAGGAGGTGGTGAAGGTGTACCACAAACTGTTTGGCAGGCAGTCTCTCACTGTGGCTGAATCTGCCAAACGGAAGATTTGGCTGGATATACTGGACAAAGTAAATGCTGTGGGAGTGACCACCAGAGACATAGAGGACTTGAAAAAGAGGTTCTATGACCTGAGGAGCCTCACAAAAAAGAAATTGGCAGACCACCACAAGCAGGCATCGCAAACTGGTGGAGGAAAGAACACAGCACCCCCCTCACTGACCTGGAGGAGATGGTGGCCTCAACCTTAGAGCCAGAAAGCGTCTGCGGACTAGGAGAAGTGGACAGCTCAGCCAAAGCTGCAAGCAGAAAAGGTAAGATGCATGCACAGCAATCCCCCTCACACCCTCATCCCTCACTCACCCCTTGAAGCTAAGTGACCCCAGTCCAGGTGTGCCAGCACTATACAGTAGCAATGCATCATGGTACATGTAGTCAGTTAATGAAAGACCATGTCATACAGCACAGCAACCACCAAGTTAGGCAAATGATTGCAGACATAATGAAGGGCAGGCAGCATGTACATTGTGCAATTTAAAAAGATTTAATTGTAGTCGCTGTGAGACATTTACGCTTAGCTGATATACGCTCATATGTCCACAGGTCACACATCCAGAAGGCAGTCACAGGAGACTGAAGGCACGGCACACGAGAGGGATGAAAGTCAGGAACCAGGTCCCAGTGCATCACAGGACACAGGTGTACCGAGTAGCCAGCCACCTTCCCAAGACCCTGAAATCACTCAAGAGTTGCAGGCATCCCCACGACGTTCACAGTCCCCTCTGTTAATGTCTTCACCAGATATGCCAGCATCACTGCATGTTGAAACACCTGCAGCACAACCAAGCAGGAGGCATGTCGTTGCCCCACTGATAGAAAAGGACACATCTGCCGGTGAAATGGAGGAGGAAGACACACACACCTTGCCTGGAGATGATATCTCTGCCACACTGCAGTCCAGTGCAGAGGTTGTCCGTAGTAGCACAAGACGCCGCAGAGTCCAACAAAAGAGTGTAGGTGCACGTGGGGAGGGGTCCAGTGTGTTCCAAGGCCTGGAGGGGAGCATGGTGAAGATCCAGAGGATGCAGGGAAAGGCCATCATGTCCTGTCAACGCCAAATGCGCAACCTGAATAGTAATATGGAAGAAATAGGAAAGGGCATCAGGAAACTGGTGGAAGTGAACAAGAACACGGCTACAGGGATACATGAAATGACACAATCGGTGCAGCTACTGTGTACCAAACTGGACACAGAGATAGCATCAAGACGCAGGGAGAAGCAGCGTGCATATCAACAAAACAAAGCAATTCACCGCCTGGCCACAGCCACATCCCTGCTATGCAGGCGAAGCATAAACAGTCAGGAGTGTTTGACGCAAAACAGCAATGAGGTGACAAGGGGCATAGCCAGGATGACTGGTGTTCTTGAGGCGCTAATAAATGCTCAAACAGCACAAACTGCTGCTATTGATGTGCCAGAGAGTGAAGGGAGCACAAGTAGGAGCAGCATGGCAAGCCCCCTTGGTGTCAAGACAAGGAGGAGCAGCAGGCCACAAGGTGAGGCTACAGCCCAAACGCCCAGCGAACACAGTGAGCCACATACATCTGCCACTACTAAGCGTGGACGCAAATGAACAGTTGATATTATGGGGAAGTGACCCAGGACATACAATTTGGAAAGTTGAAAGTTTGTGTTGCACATTTGTGCCTTAGATACCTGCGTAGTGACAAAATTAAACTACGTTGCGTGCATACTCCACCTGTCTGTCTCTTTACTTACTTTAAAAAAGTTGCGTGTGATCTCTTCCCGTCTGTGTCTGCCATCTGTTGGTGTTGCATGTCCAGCTGTGTGTGGGTCAGGCAGAGCTTGGTCATCATCATGATCCTCGAAATCTGACAATTCCACTTCAGTGCCCTTCTTAACTGCAAGGTTGTGCAACATTGCACAAGCTGCAATAATTTTGCAGCAGGTCACTGGTGTGTACTGGCGTGCCCCTCCACTCGTGTGCAGGCACCGAAACCTGCTCTTCCACAGTCCAAAGGTGCGCTCCACAATGTTCCGGGTCGATTTGTGTGCCCTGTTGTACCTCCTCTGGCTGGGTGTTGAAGGGTTGAGGTAGGGTGTGAGGATGAAGGACCGAAGGGCATATGCACTGTCTCCTATTTGTAAGAATGGAAATACATTACTCACATGCACATATCCACATACAGCTGCAATATGTATCAAGGGAGATTCACACAGTGTATTACCTAGCAAGTAGCCTTCGCCAAATTCCCCCGCTGTCAGCCGTGAGTAGATGCCACTGTTCTGAAAGATGTAGGAGGCGTGGGTACTCCCGGGAAACTTGGCAACTATGTCTGTGATGATAAATTTGGAATCACAGATTACCTGTACATTTATTGTGTGTGTGGATTTCCTGTTTCTATAAATATATTGGGATGTGGGTCCCATCAATGCAGCCAATGACATTGGGAAAATGCGCCATCTGATAAAAGTCAGTCTTGGTCCTGACCAGTTCAGCGTGCGTTGCAGGGAAGCGGATGTACACATGCATTCTCTGCAACATGGCATCAAGAAATGTTCTGAAAAACCGGGACAGGCAGCTCTGGGACACCCCACCTATCGATGCAATGACACTCTGATAGCTCCCAGAGGCAAGCAGGTGTAGGCTACAGAGCACCTGCACATGGGGTGGGATGGCATGGGCTCTTGGGGTTGGGTGCTCCAACAGTAGGTGGAGGTCCCTGATTAGCTCCAGGATGGTTTGGGGGTCTAGCCTTTACCTTTGTAGGATCTCAGCCTCAGTCTGTTGGAATATGGTGATCCTCTGCCTGAAAACCTGCTCCTCTCTTCTCCATTTCCTCTCTCCTTCTGCCTGGATCCGTAGCCGCCTCGCAATCACATAGAATGCCGCCATTCTGATCAAACTGTTGCATTTTGGGCCCTTTTTTATGGCCTGCACCTGGTTACCACCTGATATCAATCCATGGTAAATACCGACTCTTAAATACCGAATTTCATGCAAATTCGGTATTTTAGAGGTTACCTACATCTCAAACTTCATTTTTACCATTTCTTATTTACCGAATCGCTAAAATTACCGATTCGGTAAAATTACCGATTCGGTAACTTTTCCGATTCGGTATATTTACTGATTCGGTAAATTTACAGATTCGGAAACTTTACCGATTCGGTAAATTTACCGAATCGGTAAATTTACTGATTCGGACGATTTTCTGTCCCCTACATCTCAAATACCAAATACCAAATACAAATACCAAATACTGGTCGGTAACGGCCGAAATTCGGTATTTTCGGCCGTTATCGACCGGTATTTGGTTACCTACATCTGGTCCTATATCTCTCGCCAGCAATGCGCAAGCGCATTGGCAGGCGAGAGCTAAAAACGGCACACTACCAGAGAGGAAGTGTGAGTCAGAGGCCTCTCCCTGCGCCCCAAGGTAGATTACATTACGGTGCCCAGGCCCCTCCCTCTGGGGGGATCCGAGGAGCTGGGGGTGGAGCCAGCAGTAAGGGCAGGCCCTGTAACCGATCCTCATAAATCCCTCTAGATCCACGATAAGCGGCTTTGGCTTCACAGAATTCTCACAGTCTAAATGCGTTCACATCGAGAAGTCTCCCTATTTATTTCATAGAAATTCGAGCGTAGGTACGGGCTTTTCACGATGCACGTGCAACTCGCGCACCAGTTATCAGCTCTGATGTGCTTTTGATGGTCTATACATCGACGCCAGTCCTGGAGACTTCCACATGTTCAGGGAGACAAGTTATTTCCAGAATTATGCAGTGTGTAGCATCCTCCGCAGCTGTGGAGCACATAAATGATCTGGACACACACCGAGGTCTCTTTGCATTTTTGATTGCTGGGTCGAGTCTTGGGGCTGTTAGTCTGTATTCCAGGCTGCGCCTGTGAGTGTGTGTGTTTTTTTTTACCTCAGCGTCTGTCTGTAGTTTTAGTGAAGTGATATTTGGAGAATGTTGAAGAGGGGGTGGAGGTGGCGCCTGCAGCTTTCATGACGAGTTGAGGTTATTGTTGCCGTGTAGAAGTATTCCCTGTGATTGAGATTTATTTCATTTCCAGCACACATGCCGGTAAACCAATTTTACAAAAACAAGTAAAACCCAGATATTACCTTGATTTGCCCCCATTCAGTTCACCCCATTACAATGCGTCCCCATCTTTGAACAATGACGTACCCATGGCTACCTCCCACATCCGGGTACCGGGGGCGGGGTGCCGGCTGGAGCGTTTCCGGGTCAGCAGAGGCGGCTGCTACAGGCAAGGGGTGCGCTGGGGACGTGGCGTCCGCTTCCACTCGGTCTCGGCGCACGGCTGTTGGGTGCCGTTTGAATTATGCAATCCAGGCCAGGTGATGCGGCGGAGATACCAGGGGAGACACGACAAAAGAGCCAGGTGAGTGGGGGGAGAGTGGGGGGGGGTGTGTGCGCGCGCGCGTGTGTGCGCATGTGTGTGTAAGCGCGTGTGTGTGTGTGTGAGCGCGTGTGTGACCGCAAGCACCCAGGAGAGTCAGCCCGCCAGCAGAAGCGCGTCCTCAAGGTGAAATCGCCATGGTAATGCGCGTAACCACCCCCTCTCAGCCATTCCCAGGAAACCCACAACAATAGGTCTTTCGCTGGAGCAGCGCTATGCGCTGCTAACACCAGCGAGACCTAAAAAATAAAAGGCATTGTATGTGAGAGTTGGTGTATATAAATGAATATATGTAAGAGCCAGTGATTGTGAGAGTAACTATATGAATGAGTGTATAATTGTAATGGTGATTTTTTACATATTAACTATGAGTTACTATGCGTTTTGAATAAATGAGGTGTTGTGTGTATAACTGTGTAAGTGAGTAAATGTAAGTGTGATTAATTTTTTTCATGAGTGAGTAGGATGACTGCATAACCGACTAAGATGACTGCTGATGTGTTAATGTCTATATATGTGTATAAGTGCATTTGATAGTGTTAATTTGTGACCGAGTCCTTCCTGTCAAGAGGCAGTGAAAAAAAACACTCTTGTGGCACTGCTTCTATGTACAAGCATCTCCGGACCACACATGCTCTTAATCTTGCTCGGGAGGAAATGAGGCGAGCTGCCTTTGAACCCCTCACCTGCTGTGGCAAGTACGTTTGGAGCGTCCTCAGGAACACCTGCAATGGACATTAGGCCAGAATTCGCCTTTCTCGAGCAACACTGCGCACAACGCAACCATCATTGCACATTTTTGTTTTTGATTTTGGAATAAGTAATTCCAAAAGATTCCTCCTTTATTCGTTCTTTTTTTTTGTTCATTTTTTGAAAAAACACCCAAAAAAATACAAAATTGTTCAATTTTTGAAAAAGAAAATACAAAAGAAAAAAGAAGGAAAAAAGTTCTTATTAGAACTACCTTATCTAGTTAAAGGAAGAACTATAATTGCAAGGTAATGTGTGAAAGTTTGATTGATTATATGTATTCAGCATGATTGACTGAAAGAATGCATTAGTAGTGTATGGTGAATTTACAGGTGAAGGTTTATGAGGAAGTACTGCAGCGTGACACTGCAAGCTCTTTAGCTGCACTCACTGTGGCACTTCCGAAGCACAGGGATGTGACATATGTACATGAATATGTTGCAACTCTGTGCTTCCCTCTGCACTGCTGCACAAACTGCAGCCATGCAGTGACACAGGCACCATGGTGCAAGGATGTCTGTGTCGCACGAAGATTGTTTTTGTGCAGGAAGGGACACCTTCCTGCACAAAAACAATCAGTAACGGCATTTTTCTCTTTCAATGTATGCTGTGGAATGCAGCATGCATTGAAAGAGGAAAAATGAGGAGAAATGAAAACAATTCTCCTTGTTGCGCCTTGCTACACCAACTCTAGGATGGCGCAGCATTCACACACATCTCCAGATTTACGATTTCTCATAAATCTGGAGATGTTCTATGGGTGTTGCGTGGGAACACTGACATCAACACCTATAGAACGCCCCTTCAACAGAAAGTTCTGTGTATGAAGGGGTCGTATTTACAAGGAGAGGAAAAACCACGCAGGGTGGCTTTTCCTCTCCTTGTAAATATGAAGGTGTGCCTGGCGCCATCACTAATTCACAAAAAGTGATGTACTGGTGGTGCTGGATGCTTATAAATCTGCCCCATGAGTGCTTAGGTATTGGCAAACTGATACAATAAGAACATAGTGCTGGATGGGTGATTAAAGAATTGCATGAGACTGACAGGAGGTATCCTACGCTGCATGGGTACTACGTCAGTATTTAATGGCGTGGACCAATAGTATGTACCTGCTTAGAGATTTGTAGGGATTATGCACAGAATATTTTATGTGTACTTGTGTTGGTGCCTAGGTCATTTTATAAGAATATCACTAGTAACTGGAATGATGGCAGTGCTGCAAACAAAGTGAACACTTCATTTATAAGTGCTTACGTATTGGTGGAGTGATAGGATAAGTAGATAGTTGTAAATAAGTGATTAAAGAAGTGCACGGGACAGACTGGACAATTCCTACACTGCATGAGTACTAACTTGGTATTTAGAAGAGTGTATCAATAGTATGTAGCTAGTTAGAGGTCTGCTTGGATAGTGCACAAAATATTATAGCTGTACTTGTGTTAGTAGCTAGGCCATTCCATAAGTTCATGACTAGTAAATAGAATAATTACAGTATTAAAAACAGAGAGTATAGTGAATTTATAAGTGCTTAGGTATTGGTGGATTAATAGGATACGTAGATAGTGCTGGATGGGTGATTGGAGAAATGCATGTGACAGACAGGAGGATTCCTACACTGCATAGGTACTAAATGGGTATTTAGAAGAGTGTATCAATATTTGTAGCTGGTTAGAGGTGTGCATGCATAGCGTACAAAATATTGTACCTGCACTTGTGTTAGTGACTACGCATGCCTTAAGTATACGACTAATAACTGGAGTAATTTAAGTGCGTGCTGAATTTATAAGTGCTTAGGTATTGGTGGAGTGATAGGATATGTAGATAGTGCTGGATGGGTTAATGGAGTAGTGCGTGGGACAGACAGAAGGATTCCTAGACTGCATGAGTACTAACTGGGTATTTAGAAGAGCGTATCAATAGTATGTAGCCGGTTAGAGGTCTGCATGCATAGTGCACAGAATAGTGTAGCTGTACTAGTGTTAAAGGTTAGGCCATTCCTTAGGTACATGACTAGTAACTAGAATAATTTCAGTGCTGCATAGAGAGTACATGTTGAATTTATAAGTGCTTAGGTATTGCGGAGTGATAGGATAAGTAGATAGTGCTGGATGGGTGATTGGAGAAGTGCATGGGACAGACAGGAGGATTCGTAGGTAGCATGGGTAGTACTTTACTACGTAGCTGGTTAGAGGTTTAAATATAAAATGCACAGCTGAATGTAGTCGTGCATTGATAGTGTTTGGATTACTTAATCTTACCTAGACAGTCGTACATATCAATAAATGCTAAACATTTTTTTCAGTTATTATAAGTGCTTAGGTATTGGTGGAGTAATAGGATAAGTAGCCAGTGCTGGATGGGTGATTGGAGAAATGCATGGGACAGACAGGAGGATTCCTACACTGCATAGGTACTAACTGGATATTTAGAAGAGCGTATCAATAGTATGTAGCTGGTTAACGGTCTGTATGCATAGTGTACAAAATATTGTACCTGCACTTGTATTAGTGGCTAGGCCATTCATTAAGTATATGAGTAATTTCAGTGCTGCAAAGACAGTGCATGCTCAATTTATAAGTGCTTATGTATTGGTGAAGTGATAGGATATGTAGATAGTGCAGATGCATGAATGGAGAACTGCATGGGACAGACAGAAGGATTCCTAGACTGTATAGGTACTAACCGAGTATTTAAAAGACTGTATCAATGCTATGTAGGTGATAAGAGGTTTGCATGCATAGTGCACAGAATATTTTAGCTGTACTAATTATTCTGGCTAGGCCACACCTTAGGTACATGACGAGTAACTAGAATAATTTCAGTGCTGCAAAGAGAGTACATGTTGAATTTATGTGTGCTTAGGTATTGGCGGAGTGATAGGATATGTAGATAGTGCTGGATGGGTGATTGGCGAAATACATGGCACAGACTGAAGGATTCCAACACTGCATAGGTACTAACCAGATATTTAGAAGAGCGTATTAATACCTGTACTTGGGTTAGTGGCTAGGCCAATCCTTGAGTATATGACTAATAACTGGAGTAATTTCAGTGCTGCAAAGAGAGTGCATGATAAATTTATAAGTGCTTATGTATTGGCAGAGTGATAGGATATGTACATAGTGCTGGATGGGTGAATGGACAAGTGCATGGGAGAGACAGAAGGATTCCTAGACTGCGTAGGTACTGAGTATTTAAAAGACTGTATCAATGCTATATAGCTGATTAGAGGTCAGCATGCATAGTGCACAGAATATTGTAGCTGTACTAGTATTGGTGTGTCTATTGTTTCGAGAATGGTAGTCTATATTTTAGGGTGTGAGGAGTTGCATCAGATGATCACGTGGATGATGTCATTTGAGATGTCATCAGTGATGTCATCAGTGATGACACTGACCATGTCATGAGTGATGTAATATGTGACGTCCTCAGCAGTGCATTGCGGGGGCGCGTGTTATAGTTAGCACAACTAACTATAACGACCGAATTTCTCTTGTTTTGTACGAGTGAAATGTCCAACTAACTATGACGTCCATGAAACCTGTGGTTTTTTAAGTGATTTTCTGAGGTTTTTTAAATGTTGATTTCTAACTATAATGTCCCTGAAACTTGTGGTTTTTTCAGTTAATTTTATATATATATATATATATATATTTCATCTCCTCTTACTCTTACAAGGAAGGAATCAGCACTCAGATGGTAGTTTGGAAGTATTTAATCTGCAAAGGACGTGATCCACGCGTTTCGGCTCGTTCGAACCTTGATAACGATACAAGACGCCATTGTAGCATTTTTATTTAAATGTACAAATCCCTCCAGTTGCCAACATTAACAAAGGTTTACTTTAATCCAAAAAGCTGGCGGCCATATTGGCCTGGTCACAATGTGAAAATTCAGGAATTGATACAATAAAGAAAAGAAAACATTAACGTTAATATGCACACAATGTCATTTCATCATATCTTGCCCCGTGACCGCCATACCTGTATGTTCGTCAACGTGACTTATTCATAATAAACATACTTAGGATTGGAAACATCAACATAAACAATGGACTACACATTACTTTAAAGTGAAAGGCTATCAGCCATTTAAATCTGGGCACGTTGCATATTATAACGGTTCTTTCACGGAAGAAAAGAAAAAAGGGGTGTTAATTCACACACACTATCCCTAATTAAAGTTCTAGCAATTAAAGTTCCATTCTATTCACAGCTCATTTGAGATGTCATGAGTGATGTAACTGACCATGTCATGAATGATGTAATGTCTGAGGTCATTAGCAGTGCATTGCGGGGGCGTAAGTTATAGTTAGCTCAGGTAACTATAACTGCTGAATTTTACTGGTTGTGTATGAGTGAACTCTGAATCTAACTATACCGTCCCTGTAATCTTTCATTTTTCAGCAAATTTCTAGTTTTTTTTAACGTTAAGTAAGATGCATATAACAATGGATGGTGGGGGGTTGGAAGCACGGCATGGCATTGTGCTGCCCCAACCCAAGCTTGCTGCTATTGCCTTCCCACCTCCTGGCCATCCATTGTCCAAGTCCGTGTCCCTGCCCCATTATTACAGCCCTGTGTGGTCGTTGTTCTGCCACTGGCCTTCCCGCCTTCTCTGAACAGTTAGCTTGCTGCCCCATCCACCTCCTCCCTCTCCTCTGTTGTCTGAATCCATGGACTAGCCTCCTCCCTCCTGCCATGCATGGTCTGATGTGCTGCCACTGCCCTCCATTTAGCATGATGTACCAGTCCACTCCTCCTGTCCTCCATTGCCCAATTATATGCCCCAACATTGACCTCCTGCTTAGCCTCTGTGCTTAGCTTGCTGCCCCTATTCTCCTCCCCCTGCTCTCCGATGTCTGTGTGCACGCCACTTCTCCATCCTTTTTGCTCACCATGTTCCATGGACCTGCCACTCCTATCTACTCTGAGTGTTCTGTTGAGCTGCCACTCTCCTCCCACCTGCCTACCATTGTCAGATGACTGTAACCTGTCCCTGCCACCTCCACCCTGCCTGTCCACATTCCATGCCCCTATCCCCTTCCTCCTGTCCTCCATGGTCCATTTTACTGCCACACCCTTCTGCCCTCCCTGGTCTGTTGTGCCGCAACTGCTCCCCCTGCCTGCCCCGCATGGTCTGTTGTGAGGCCCATTCTCCTGAACTCTCTTGTCGGTGCCCAGGTCCTGACCTTCCCTTCTATCCTCCATGGTCCTTTGTGCATGCCCCTGAACCCTCCTTCTTTCCCATCATAGCCATTGTGCTTCCACTAACCCTCCCGCTTGCCATGCATGGTCTTCTGTGCTGCCACTAACCCTCCCACCTTCCCTTCATGGCCTGTGTGTATGCGATTATAGTCTCACTGTTGCTGTCCATGGTGTGTCTTGCTTCTAGTGCCCATCCTGCCTGACCTCCATGGTCATCTTGCTGCTCCTGCCCTGCCCCTTGCCCCCAGCCCTCTGTTTCCATGTGCAGACCCATATTCCCTCCCTCCTGGCTTGTCTGTTCCATTGCAATGCCCCTGTATCATCCCTCCTGCCCTTTATGGTCCGTTATGCTGCAGCTTTCTCTCCTGTGTGTCCATTATGGTCAGCTAGCTACCATTGCCTCTTTCCCCTCTGTTCTCTGTTATCCATGTGTATGGTCCTGTCCCCTCCCTGTTGCTTTCTATGGATTGTTGTGCTGCACTCCCGTCCCACATGCCCTGTGTGGTGTATTGTGCGGCTCCAAACCCTGATGCCTGCCCTGTAGGGTCAGTTTGGTGCACCTCTCCATGTCCCTCCTGTCCTCTGTTATACGAGTCCATGTCCCTACCCCAATTCCTCCTGCCTTCCATGATCCAATGTACCATGCTTGCTAACATTTTGAACTTGGTAAGAGGGAAATTTTGAAAAAAAACTGGGGTATTGATTTTCCCCTTTGACTTACACTGAAAAAGAGGAGAATGTAAAGACCATTTGGGCTTAAAAATATTGGACGTTTCCTGGCTGAACTGGGTCTGTTGGCATGTATGGTTGTACTACCACTGCCTCTTCCTTCTGCCCACAATGGTCTATTATATTGCCACAGCCTCTCTTGCCTGTCCTGTATTGTTAGTTTGTTTCCCCTGCCCCCCTTTCCACTGCCCTCCATAGTCTGTTGTGCTGCCACTGCCCTTCCTGCCTGCCCAGTGTGGTCAAATTGTTGCCTCTGCACCCTCCTATCTGCCTTCAATTTTCAGAGTCCGTGCCCCTGGCCTCTGCCTCTCAACAGTATCCTAATGAACAACTAGATTGCTAACATTCTATATTTATTACAAAAGTGTGGAACACCTGACGTCATCTTGATGTAATCAAAACTGTAATACCTAGAGCATTTCCTTTAGAAATTACATATATGAGAGGGTCTTATTTGCATCAAAATGATGGTTAGTGCTCTAAAAAACTAAAATGAGGACATATTTTCTGAGTTTTCAAATAGCTACAAAGCACTTTTAAATTATTTGTTATCTTTGTTTTTTATCCAGTTGACCACTTGATTAAATGTTGCACTTAGGGGAAAGGACGTGGTGTTACTTCCAGAGCTGCAGACTTTGCGACTGGGGAACCAGGTTGGAGTTTCTGCTTCAGCTCGACATTCTGTGATTCTGGTCAAATCACTTAATCTCCCCATGTTCACAACCAAAACGAATTTGTTCTTGTGTGATGTAGCCAATGCTCATGTAAAGCACTCCAATACCTGACAAGTCTGCACTATATAAAACTGTGCAGACTTCTGTCATTGGGCTACATCTGGGTGATATTTGTGCTACATGTGGGCTCTTTTTTCTCTGGTGGTCATCTTGGGAGATTTATTTGTAATGAAGTTTCCTAATTTCCTCATTTACTGCTGTCTCCTCAGTAGGAAATGCTTTCAGTTTTTTACTTTGATTCCATCAAGAAGGTATTTAGATATGTCACACATTTGCCATAAATTCTGAATGTTAGCACTCTAGTTGCTCATTAGATCACTGTAGTAAAGCTACTGCTCACCACGGAAGTCTGCTGCTGGTATTAAAAGTGCATGTTTCCGTCTGCATGTCAGAATTTTTTATTGAAACAGAAGAGGATTTGAGAAGTCACTCAAAATGTGCCCTAATTTTTCTTTCTTCAGCACTAATCATAATTTCTATGGCAAAATGAACCCCCTCATTGTCTTCCTTACATTTGGGTTCTTTTGTCTCTAGTGGCCATCTTGGGCGCGTTATCAGCCACGGCCCTTGTAGGGCGTGCCACCGGGCGGTGACGTGGAGCGTGGGAGGGGCAGGTTGGGGGGGTTGTAAAATGCAGGAATCGAACAATTTCAGGTAAGTACCGATTAAAAAAAAAAAGGAATTTTGTTGTGCGCACTGCATCACATTTGGCGATGCAGCGCGCGCAACAAAATTAGTTTTATTTAATCTTCTCGGTACTTACCTGAAATCGTCCGTTTCCCGCATTTTACAACCGCCCCATACTGCCCCTCCCCCGCCCCACGTCACATCCCGGTGGCACGCCCTACACGGGCCGTGGCTGAGCATTATTTGTTATGAAGTTTCCTAATTTCATTACAAGAACGGAGGCTACATTATGCATTATTCCTTTAATGCAGTCCAAGCAGCCGCTTACATCACAATATTAAAAGGTTCCAGAATAAGACAATAGCAACACATGAAAGGCATGAGCCATCAACAATCTGCCTCTTTTAAATGCGGCTCCAAGCAGATACGTTTTTTCCTTCATTACCATTATTGATTTGTATCTGTATTTTGAAGTTCCCTAGTGTGTGGCTTAACCCCCCCCCTTCCTACTGCCTCTATACCGATCTCCAATTTACGGAGATATCCCTACACCCCCTTCCCTAGTCCCATCCTTGTGTGACTGATCAGATTAACCTGCCTTTTCTTTCAGCTTATGTACTATTTCTAATGTTTGAATATATTTAAAGATTTTTAGATGTTTAATCGAACCTTAATATTTTGTCTTTTGTGTAAACGATTATTCTTCAATTTAATCCCTGTTCTACTTCCTCATGCCATAATGAGTTTACGTAATGTCTTCGTTTAACTTCTTTTTTTCACCTCTTTCTACCGATGCAGGCTGCACACTCCAACGCAGCTCTGCATTGCTACCTTTTATTATTTCAGATTTCATCCGCAAGTTGTTATTGTTTTACAAACTGATTTATAAAAAAATAAAAAAGGGGGTTTTAGCAGGAAATCCTCATTTAAATGGACTTTTCAACATTCTATAACAAAATTAATTATATTAAGAGAGGAATTATTCTCTTGACATTCCTTCATCTATAAACCTTGTCACTATTATTAAGGGAAATCCTCCCTAATTATCTTTCATTAAAGGGGTTTACCACTTTTTACAAGTTAACATTTCCTATATACCATGTCTGACTCTGACTCAGACAAGGCTTCTGCCCCTACTCCTAACATAGACCACGAAGCCCTGCAAAAAATCCTTCATAAGGAATTGAGGTCCTGCATGTTTGAGACCTTAAGTCAGATCATGTCCTCTAAAAGGTCACTCCCTGATGAGGACAAAATCTCTGAAATTCCAAACCTCTACTCTGACAAGATCACTGAATTAAGGGGTAAAAGACTAAAACATTGATAAGAGCAATATAGGAGGTCCAAGCACCTCATCAATTCAGGGAGGCCTTAGCACCTCAACTTCTAATAGAGGTCCTCGCACCTCAAACTCCCAAGGTGTCCCTAGCGGCACAACTTATCTGGGTGTCCTTAGCGGCACAAACATCTGGGTGTCCTTAGCGGCACAAACATCTGGGTGTCCCTAGCGGCACAAAATATCATAATGCTCTTTACATTATGGGAGATAACAAATCTAATGATATAGAATCCTCAGACACACCTGATGAGTATGTCCCTGATCTTGATGAAGGTGATCAAGAATTTTACAATCCATAAGAGAAACTCCCATCATCCTCTAAGGACATTATCCTTGACCCTTTAGGGAAAGAAATGTTTTCCTCATTAAATATGAAACACCCAAGAAGTTCTGAGTGGTTCCCTCAGGACCACGTCGCAAAATTCAAAAGGAAATGAGATCTTGTATTTTAGATACATTTAAGGAGGGTATGTCCTCCGAAAGATTCCTCCCCTTTCAAGACGAGCTCCCCGAAGGGCCAACTTATCTCAACCCCCCAGTTATTAACCAGGTTAAAAAAGCAAAAAAAATAAATTATTATACTAAGAGAACCATGGGAGGTCCTAGCACCTCAAATGAGTTGGGAGGTCGTAGCACCTCATTCATGAACGGAGGTCCCCGCACCTCAAATTTGAAAGGTGTCCCTAGCGGCACAATTTACTCCAGTGTCCTAAGCGGCACAAATTACGATGGTGTCCCCCGTGGCACGTCTTACATGGGTGTTCCTAGCGGCACAAAAGACCGGTGTGCTCATTTTATTACAGACTCTGATTCAGAAAATTAGGATGTCTTACCTGACCCTTCGGATGAATTTGTCCATGGACAGTGATGAGGACCTTGATTTTAACAAAGAGCTTAATGATGACTCGCCATCCTCATCTAAAGATGTCTTCTCGATGTACTGGGCCCATTAGCCAGAATCTTAGATTCCACAGAAGATAGATTGGACTCACACACCTTTACAAACTTCTTTCCCAAGAGACATGCCTCTCTCTCCAGATCAACAAAAAATAATAGAGGAGATCTCCTCTATGCTTCAGAACGGAGACATAATAGAGGTCTCATTAGAAACTTTAAGATTTATAAGCACACTCTTTCTTGTAAAAAAGAAAGACAAAGTTGGAGACCTGTCATAAACTTAAGAGAACTAAACAAATATTTGGTTTACAGACACTTCAAGATGGAGGGCATCCATCTCTTGAGGGATTTACCTCTAGAGGGAGTCTGGCTAGTCAAACTAGACCTAAAGGATACTTACTTCACCATATGGCCGAATCCCACCAACCCTTTCTTCAATTTGTCTAGGAAAAATCACCTTTACCAATTTCAGGCTCTCCCCTTTGGACTCTCCTTTGCCCCTTGGTGCTTCACCAAGGTCATGAGAGATGTTGCCTCATCTCTAAGAATAAGGGGCATTAGTTTAATCATTTACTTAGACAACATTCTTATAATGTCTCAAGAGCCTTCACAACTAGCCAAAGTCCTGAAGACTGTGATGGATCTCCTAGAAAGTTTAGGATTCATCATAAACAAAGATACATCAATGCTGTCCCCTTCCAGATCTCTGGAGTTCCTAGGTTACGCAGTAGACACATTGGAATGTCTCCTTTTACTACCTTCAAAAAAGATTACCAAAATCAGGAAGGAAATAAGACATGTCCTGAAACAGCAAGACTTATCTCTGAAAGAGATAGCCAGGATTCTGGGCATCCTCTCCTCCTCCATCCAAGCCATCTTTCCCGGTCCCCTCAACTATCGGGCCCTCCAAAGGGTAAAGGCGGGAGCCCTAAGAACTGGCCTCTTGTACGGAGATCGGTTCTGTCTGGATCAAGAAGCCAAATCGGAACTAGCCTGGTGGCTCGAGAACATAGATGCATGGAATGGAAAAGCAATCTTTGGTTCAAAACCAGAGTTTGTTTTACAATCAGATGTGAGCCTTCATGGCTGGGGAGCTTGCCGTCTCAATCAGAACACTAGTGGTATCTGGTCACAAGAGGAATCATCTCACCACATAAATTATTTAGAACTACCAGCTGGGCTTTACGCCCTCATGAGCTCACCAAATCTGTGGGTCTCTCGAATCTAGCAAAGAAACTTTGGATGTTCTGTCTGGAACATAAGATCGCTCTTCTGTCTGGAACATAAGATAGCTCTCAAAGCGGAATACTCTGCAGACTGGAACTCAAGATTCCTGTTAGATCACAGCAATTGGAAACTGAATGCTTCCTTGTTCACTACCCTAAACAAGATTTAGGGCCCTCTAGAGATAGACTTATTTGCGAGCAGACTAACCATTCAACTGGAGAACAACTCCAGCTGGATACCCCACCCTGGTGCTCTAGCAGTCAACGCCTTACTACAAACTTGGAAAGGAGCCAAGGTGTACGCATTCCCTCCCTTTGCCATGATTCAGAGAGTTCTTCGGATATTGATACAGGATCAATTCTTCCTTGTCCTAATAACTCCCATTTGGCCATCCCAAGCATGGTTCCCCACCACTCTAGAACTAGCCTGCAACCCCCCCTTCTTAATTCCTACCCTAGAGAATCTTCTTGCAGACGTAGACAGAGGAGTTCACCCCCTAATTCAGAACAGGAGTTTAACCCTTCTTGCCTTGAGATTGTCAGGAGATCCAATGAAATCTCAGGACTTTCAGCGATGGCTGCAACTCTCCTCAGAGAGTCTTGGGCCCCAGTCACTCACTACAGCTATAATAACATATGGAGAATCTGGGTACGTTGGTGCCTGAAAAGGAACCTGAATTTATTGAAAGCACCTATTGTTGACATAGTTAACTTCCTTGTTAAACAATTTCATAAAGGCCTCAGCTATAGAACTATCAATTGCTATAGATAGGCTATTTCTGCTGGTCATGTCCTTGTCAATGGTAAAACAGTAGGTAAAAATGTCATTGTTTGTTTGTAGAGTGATGAAAAGCATTCGTTTAAGAAGACCTCCTAAACCTAAATATAAAAGTCTTTGGGATATCAAACTAATCCTTGATCTTTTCAATAACTGGCCTGTTAATACTCTCCTCAATAAAAATAAAAAATAAAGCTTTTCCATTTAGCTGGCTACTCTACTATGCCTAATCTCATGCAGAAGGGTCTCTGATGTCAAGGAACTGGAGATTACGAATAGATCTTTTAACATGTTCGGAGTCAAATTTGAGATTTATTTAAGAACAAAAAACTATGTCTGATTCAATTTTTACCCAAGTTTTGATTTATGTCCAAAACTTTGCGTTGTGGACTGCATGAGAGAGTATGTTCACAGAATGTCTGCTCTTCGCCTTCAGGATGGTAACCAATTACTTATATCCTTTGTTAAACCCCACAAAGGCATAACCTCGACCTCTATTGCTAGATGGGTTCAGACATTTCAAGCTCACTCCCTTAGAGGGGTGCTATGGCCAGTAAATCTCTCTGGTCTAGAGGTAAGTTGGACGACATTCTCAAAACTACTGACTGGTCAAATGCTAGCACCTTTGCACGTCATTATTGCAAGCCTATTAAACATATGTCTGATGTTGTTTTACAAAGCTACCAACATGCATAATGTAGCCTCCGTTCTTGTAATGAAATTGCAATTCTCATATTAACATGACTAGATAATCTGGATTTCATTAAAGACACGGAGGCTGACATTATCCCTCCCATCCCACCCCTTGGTGGTCTCACAATGATTTAATGCTGTTTTTGTTACAGTTTATTACTGTAATTTTTATTAACAGTACTTGTTTCATCTCTTTTTCCTTTTAGCTTGATAAGCTTGCGACTATTTTTTACATTCAAGAGATATTTACTTCTTTCTCTTTTAAGGTATCTCTCCTTAACTGTGTGTCATCTGGCCTTTGGTTTTACCTTCGTTCTTCCTTCTCCTTCAACCTGCTCATCAGAAGATCGTTTTGATGTTTCAAGTTTCATGAACTTATTTTCCTCCACATTTAAAAGAGGCAGATTGTTGATGGCTCATGCCTTTCATGTGTTGCTATTGTCTTATTCTGGAACCTTTTAATATTGTGATGTAAGCGGCTGCTTGGACTGCATTAAAGGAATATTGCATAATGTTAGCCTCCGTGTCTTTAATGAAATCCAGATTCTCTAGTTATTTTAATATGAGAATTGCAATTTCCTCATTTATTTCAGTCTCCTCAGTAGGAAATACTTTAAGTTTTTGACTTTGATTCCATCAAGAAGCCATTCAGATGTGTCACACATTTGCCATACATTCAGAATGTTAGCACTCTAGTTGCTTATTAGATCACAAACTTTAAGATCCTATGCCTCACCCACAGCGCCCTGCATGGGTTTGGAGCAGAAGATATTAGGTCCCTTGTGTCCTTCTATGCTCCCAGCAGGACCCTACGTTCCACCAATAGGAAACTTCTGTCTGTCCCTCGAGTTTTGAAAGCCAGATGGGGAGGCAGGGCCTTTTCCTCCCTTGCTCCAAGACTGTGGAACTCGCTTCCCGCTGAGCTAAAAGGGCAAACATCGCTCGCACTTTTTCGTAGAGCATTAAAAACCTGGCTTTTCTCAGAAGCCTACCAGTAGTCGGTGCACCTTTTCACATCACTAGCAGTTGTACCATCTTTTAAGCGCCTTGACGCCCTTGGGCTAAGTTGCGTTCTATAAATCTTCATTCAACCATTCATTCATTCATCACTGTATTAATGCTACTGCTCACCAGGGAAGTTTGCTGCTGGTATTGAAAGTGCATGTTTCAGTCTGAATTTTTTAATGAAATAGAAGAGGATTTGAGAAGTCACACAAAATGTGCCCTAATTTTTCTTTCTGCAACAGTAATCATACTTTCTATGGCAAAATGAACCCCCTCATTTTGTTCCTTTTTAAATTAAATGTTTTAAGAGTTACCACTTTATTCCAATCAAGATGATTTCAGGTGTGCAATACGTTTGTCATAAGTAGGACTGTTAGCGCTCTAGTTGTTCTTCGGAACACTCTTAGAAGCTGCAGTAGAACACAAAGGAATCAACTGACAGTCTCTGCCGTTGTTGGATGTACATGTTTTACTGAGAATATCAGACTTCATTCTCACATGAGATAATGTGAATTTACAGAAAATATGCTCTCAGTTTAGCTTATAGATCACCTTCCAAACCTCTGTGGGAAAAGCATGAGAAAATAGTCTCCTCTCAAACATGATTCATGATATCCCAGCAGAAGGTTTTTTCACATGGTAAAATCACCACAATTCCTAAAATGAGTATGGTACCATCAACAAATGATTTATGATGTAACTAAAGTCTTAAAACCTTCTATTAACTGCAATGCTTTTTAATGAGGTGCTATTATGTATATTGGTCCCCAGATGGCTGCCAACGCTTCTTGGATGAAGTGCTGACAGCCAATCAGATCTCACAATGAGATGTGTGGTTAGGCTCTGCCCAGATATATATAGTTCTTTTTCCATTAATATTTTAAAAACTACTGAACGGATTTACACCATTTAACAAATAGAGTTCTTTCTGAAACAAGGGCTACCTTTTTGCCGAATTTGGTGTAATTCTGTTCAGCAGTTCGGGCTGTAGCCATGTCTAAAATTTCCTATGGAAAATAACATGTAGAAAACACATTTTGGGACCCCCCTTTTTTCTCGGTCCCCGCTTGCCAAATCACTGATGTTCCTTGGTCACCAGGGAACATCCTTGTTCCGAAACGCGTCGGGCAGTGTTTGCCAAAAGCTTTGTGCATGGAATAAAGCTCGCTTTAATGAAAATTGGGGCTCGGCACTTTTCCTTGGAAAGAAGGATTGCATGGTTCTGGATATTTACGGTTCGCGACCTTGCCGGAAGCCCGCCGCCATTAAGAGGCAGAGGACATCGCGAAAAACGGTTTGAACACATATATATATATATATATATTTATATATATATATATATATGTCACAATGATCACCCTCTTCCAAGTAATCCAAAGCCACAGCGGGTACTTGTTTGGAGGCTTTTGATGCACAGAATGAAAAAGCATGATGCATTTCGGCTAACACGCCTTCGTCAGACGCTGCTCCATTATGGGGTGCCTAATCCTGCCTCCTTTGTAGTTTGCTAAGGCCCTCCCATGCGTGGGAGATCAGGTGATTCAGTTGCCGTGAGACACCAGTAGTTTAATGCACAACTACCGTTCCCAGAGTGCATCAGATAGATTCCACTGGCAACCAAATTCAATGTTCTTAAAATTTGAAAATGCCAAGCAAAGGAGGGGCCATGTAGTGGCTGGCGGCCCCCTTCTTTGAGTGTTAAAAAGTCCCCTCGGGTCCCCAACGTCCAAAACCCCATAGCCGGAGTCAAAGCAGGGCCGTGAAGTGGGAAAGAATCAACCCGCCTCCCTGTGAAGTCACGGGCTGTCACCGACGGCAGCCGCTTGCTTAGTCCGTTTCTGGGGCGGTCCTGGCACATTCAATCCCTTGAAACTGTTACCACGATGCCAGCAAAGTTACAATACAGTTTGTATGGACGGGGCCTTGTATCGCGCTCCTGGCAGACGCGAAATATATGCCACAATGATCACCCTCTTCCAAGTAATCCGAAGCCACCGCGGGGTACTTGTTTGGAGGCTTTTGATGCACAGAATGAAACAGCATGATGCATTTCGGCTAACACGCCTTCCTCAGACGCTGCTCCACTATGGGGTGCCTCCTCCTCCCTCCTTTGTAGTTTGCTAAGGCCCTCCCATGCGTGGGAGATCAGGTGATTCAGTTGCTGTGAGACACCAGTAGTTTAATGCACAACTACCGTTCCCAGAGTGCATCAGATAGATTCCACTGCCAACCAAATTCAATATATATATAAATATATATAAATATATCCTTGTACTCGTCTCACACCACTGGAATTCTTTTCCAAAAGAGACGAGGAAAACCCAATTGCGTGCTGAATATTTGTATTGCTTTTTCTTGCCCAGCACCGCCGCCATGACGCGTTTCGGTCCTACTCGGACCTTGATCACACGACATGTTACATGGGGCAGGCCACAAATTTAAAGTGACAGTGCATCACAGTGTAAGTAAACATGGACAAAATACTTTCAACCTGCCATGTATCAAAGTAGCTGTAAAATACATTTTCTTTTTGTGCAAAGCAATGCCAATCCTCTGTGCAAATCAATATATATATATATATATATATATATATATATATTGACGCTCAAACTCTTCTTCGTTACACAAGAAGGAGGCAGCACTCGTAGTCCAATAGTCAACCAAAGTTTTAATCAAAGGGAACAGATAAGCACAAAATTGAGTTGTGGAGTGCTGTCCATTCTTTTGCCACTGTGAAGGAACTTGGAGCGTATATATATATATATATATATATATATATATATATATATATATATATTACCTACTGGCGGTCGCCAGTAGGTATATATAGTTAGGATTTTTTTGAATAGGGATTTCTGAAAATTCTATGTTGAATAACTTTGGCGTTGATGGACGGAATTGGCTGAAATTTTCAGGAAAATGGCACATTTTGTTTCTGAGCGTCCCCTGAAAGTTGGGGGCGGTTTCGTCAAGCAGGGGCCGAGAAAAAAGGGGGGTCCCAAAACGTGTTTTTAACATTGAGTTTTCCATAGGGCGGTTGGACTCACTTTTAGCTCGAACGGCTGAATGGATTTCCACAAAACTTTGCAAAATTGTAGGGACTGGTAGCCCGATGTGCCTTTGCTATGTCTCAAGATATATGCTCCAGTGGTTTTTACGAAAATTAACTTTGAAAAATATATATTGGGCTACATTGGGCTATATATATGTTAGAGCCCAAATGTAGCCCAATGTAGCCCAAAGATGGCCACCAGAGACAAAAAAAAACAAATGTAGCCCAAATATCAGCCAGATGTAGCCCAACTATAGCCCAGTGACAGAATGTCCCAGAGTGTTCTAAAGAACAACTAGAGCGCTAACAGTCTTACTTATGACAAAAGTATGGCACACCTGAAGTCATCTTGATTGGAATAAAGTGTTAACACTTAAAACATTTAATTTGCAAAGGAACAAAATGAGGGGTTTCATTTTGCCATAGAAATGTAATATATTACCTACTGGCGGTCACCAGTAGGTATATATAGTTAGGATTTTTTTGAATAGGGATTTCTGAAAATTCTATGTTGAATAACTTTGGCGTTGATGGACGGAATTGGCTGAAATTTTCAGGAAAATGGCACACTTTGTTTCTGAGCGTCCCCTGAAACTTTGGGGGGGTTTCGTCAAGAGGGGGCCGAGAAAAAAGGGGGGTCCCAAAACGTGTTTTTAACATTGAGTTTTCCATAGGGCGGTTGGACTCACTTTTAGCTCGAACGGCTGAATGGATTTCCACAAAACTTGGCAAAATTGTAGGGACTGGTAGCCCGATGTGCCTTTGCTATGTCTCAAGATATATGCTCCAGTGGTTTTTACGAAAATTAACTTTGAAAAATATATATTGGGCTACATTGGGCTATATATATGTTAGAGCCCAAATGTAGCCCAATGTAGCCCAATGTAGCCCAAAGATGGCCACCGGAGACAAAAAAAACAAATGTAGCCCAAATATCAGCCAGATGTAGCCCAACTATAGCCCAGTGACAGAATGTCCCAGAGTGTTCTAAAGAACAACTAGAGCGCTAACAGTCTTACTTATGACAAAAGTATGGCACACCTGAAGTCATCTTGATTGGAATAAAGTGTTGTTAACACTTAAAACATTTAATTTGCAAAGGAACAAAATGAGGGGTTTCATTTTGCCATAGAAATGTTTTATATATATATATATATATATATATATATATATATATATATATATATATATATATATATATATATATATATATATTCACTGAAAAAACCATAGGTTATAGACCATATATAGTTAGGAATTAGCATTTAAAAAACCTTGAAAATTCACAGAAAAAACCATAGGTTATAGACCATATATAGTTAGGAATTAGCATTTACAAAACCTTATTTTACTCACACAAAACCATTGAAATTCGCATATATAGTTAGTTGCACTAACTATATATCGCGCACCTGCAATCCACTGCTGATCATGTCACATATTACATCATTCATGACATGGTCAGTGACATCACTGATGACATCACTGATGACATCTCAAATGACATCACTGATGACATCACTGATGACATCTCAAATGACATCACTGATGACATCACTGATGACATCTCAATGACATCACTGATGACATCACTGATGACATCTCAAATGACATCACTGATGACATCACTGATGACATCTCGTTTGACATTACTGATCACATCACTGATGACATCATTCATGTGATAATACGATGAACCTCTTCAGACTCTTATATAACCTTAGATACACTCAGTGTAAACAGACACTCACAGACTGTCACTCATCCATGGAGTTACTCACACACCTAGTCAGTCATGCAAAGAATCAATCACACCTCCATTTCCTCAACTATACAGTTATACACACCTTACTTATTCAAACATATACTAACACATATTTACTCTCTTATACAATCCCTGATACAAGTTCACAATGATCCATACAGCCACTCACACATTCACTTGCTCTTATGCACAGTTATTTATATGTGTCAACTCTCACACGTACTGTGTTTTACATATGTACTTACTTTGACATGTACTCACACACCTAGTCAGTCATGCAAAGAATCAATCACACCTCCATTTCCTCAACTATACAGTTATACACACCTTACTTATTCAAACATATACTAACACATATTTACTCTCTTATACAGTCCCTGATACAAGTTCACAATGATCCATACAGCCACTCACACATTCACTTGCTCTTATGCACAGTTATTTATATGTGTCAACTCTCACACGTACTGTGTTTTACATATGTACTTACTTTGACATGTAGCACTGAGATATCCATTCACTCACCAATACACTCATGCACACAGTCAACCGCCCATACAGCTGTTTCCACATGCAATTTTGAACCCATACATCTGGTGAATCAACTGCTCACACATCTATGCACAGAGTCATACACCTCCCAGCCACCCACACACACACACTCAGTCTCCCATACAAATACTTGGGCAACCAATCAATAACCCATATAGTTACTCATATAGCTACTGATCAACACATGCAGCAGTTTACAGAACAACAGACATAATGATGCACAAATTAAGACAGTTTAGTCACTAACCCATGCACTCAGTGAGACACATTTAATCACTCACTCATACAGTCAGTCATGCACCTACTAAATCCTTCATCCAGACACTTATACATCCACTCATTCTTCAATATGTAAGACATATTTTAACTTTACAGAAACATACAGTCACTGGATGTTGTCATCAGTGATGTCATTTGAGATGTCATCAGTGATGTCATCAGTGATGTCACTGACCATGTCATGAATGATGTAATATGTGACATGATCAGCAGTGGATTGCGGGTGCGCGATATATAGTTAGTGCAACTGACTATATATGCGAATTTCAATGGTTTTGTGTGAGTAAAATAAGGTTTTGTAAATGCTAATTCCTAACTATATATGGTCTATAACCTATGGTTTTTTCAGTGAATATATATATATATATATATATATATATATATATATATATATATATATATATATATATACGCTCCAAGTTCCTTCACAGTGGCAAAAGAATGGACAGCACTCCACAACTCAATTTACAAGGCTCTAGAATTTATTAAGCAGTTAAATCCAAAACAGAACGCGTTTCGGCATCGCGCCTTCGTCTGCGACTAGCAACAAGTTCATTTGCACTTAAATAAAGTTATGTGTTGACGTCAATCTCATGTTCAATAAACACAAAAGAGAGACAAAATATATGATAAGCATAGCGGCCATCTTGTTGTGGTTACCATCATACATCAATTGGATGGCCTTGTTAAACAAACAGACATTATTCAGCCCTGGATGGGCAATCAAAATTGTAAGAAATCATAAATTCATCAATTATTAGACATCAATAGGAGTTCATTAGCAGCAACAATGAAAACAATATGTCCTGTATAACATTTTAAGTTCTTTCTTGCAAACTGTAAAACAAATTTGAATGTTATAGTTCAGAAGGGGGCAAGTATATCAGTCAAAATGCAGTTCTCTATCTAAGTTAGCCTAAGTGACTGGCCAACTCTTCCCCTGTATTTAATCCAAGCGGAGACTTAGTCCGAAGGTCTATGATGAACCTCGACTCAAGTTTCCTCATTTGTAACTCTCTGTTCCCTCCACGATCTTTAAGTGGTATTTGATCCAGACAATGAAATTTTAGGAGATTACGATCACTGTTGTGTTTTAATGCAAAGTGTCTTTCTACAGGATAGTTTGGGTCATTATGTTCAATTGCTCTAGCGTGTTCTAGAATTCGCTTTTTGACAGGGTGAATAGAGCTCCCGACATAGTATAGTTTGCACGGGCATTCAAGACGATACACACAATATGGGCTTGTGCAAGTGAGAAATTTGTTAATTTTCCTTACTGTTCCAGTGTCTGGGATTTGTTATGTGGTAACTTTACTACTGGATTGGCAGGCCTTGCCGTTTTGGCAAGGAAAAAACCCAGTCAGGTTTCCCAGTCGTGGTGATCTTGGAATAGCGTCAAAGTGGCTGTGTATTAAGGTGTCTTTAAGGGATCTGTTCCTCCTGTAAGTGATTTTGGGATGTGATGATAATTGTTTTCCAATAACCCCATCTGTTTTAAGAATATTGCAATGGCGGCTCATGATGTTATGGATCATGGAGGAGTCTTTCTTTAGAGAAAGTAGTAATGAAGCGAGGAGTTTTGTCTTCACTGGCTTCTTTCCCACTTAGGTGTTTAAACAGGCTTGCTGATGCAAGCTCTCCCTGCTTCTGCTCCGCTTCCGGTGCCGGTAACTGCTAACAACAAAGTCAGCAGATCTCCAGCAACCCACCACCGAACTGCAGGGACAATCCTCTCGCTAGACGGGGGCAGCCGCGGCTCCTTCTCCACGAAGAACAAACACACTCCAGCTGCAAGTCCGGAGCAATTACTTCCTGCAGCATGGCCCAGACATCGACGAAGGGGTTACGCAATTACCGGGGAAGTCAATCCGGTAAGTAAATATCCTTGTACTCGTCTCACAACACTGGAATTCTTTTTCAAAAGAGACGAGGCGAACCCAATTGCGTGCTGAATATTTGTATTGCTTTTTCTTGCCCAGCACCGCCGCCATGACGTGTCTCGGTCCTACTCGGACCTTGATCACATGACATGTTACATGGGGCAGGCCACAAATTTAAAGTGACAGTGCATCATAGTGTGAGTAAACATGGACAAAAGACTTTCAACCTGCCATGTATCAAAGTAGCTGTAAAATACATTTTCTTTTTGTGCAAAGCAATGCCAATCCTCTGTGCAAATCAATATATATATATATATATATATATATATATATATATATATATATATATATATATATATATATATATATATATATATATATATATATATATATATATATATATCAAAGAAACAAGGGTGTCCCCAAGGAGGCATCACACGCGAAATGGTTACCGCACACCACCTCCGGCAGCAGCATTCACAGCAAGCACTCGTGACTTCCAGGTTGCAATATGCCATACGCGTTTCAAGCGGTAAGCCCTTTCTCAATGGCATGCAAAACAGCAAAGTGAGGCGTTCAGGTAATTTTATGAACATTTATTTGGTTAATAGAGTCCCCGCCCATGTGGGCGTGCGCAGCATGGCATTGTGGTAAATAGAGTCCATCTGCCTTAGGCTCACGTTCCATATACACCCAAGTGGATCAGGCGCCTCAAATTGTGTAGAATTGTTCACCCGGTTGGGCGGAGGCCAACGAGTAAGCACTGTGATGCTCCCAGTATAATCCGAAAGTCAGGCCCATTCCGCTCCCATAGCGTGCCAGTAATAACGAGCACAGGACCCGCCTGTTGTAGCGGTGGGACTTCTCCGCGGCCGGACCAGCCGCTATATAACAAAGAAACAAGGGTGTCCCCAAGGAGGCATCACACGCGAAATGGTTACCGCACACCACCTCCGGCAGCAGCATTCACAGCAAACACTCGTGACTTCCAGGTTGCAATATGCCATACGCGTTTCAAGCGGTAAGCCCTTTCTCAATGGCATGCAAAACAGCAAAGTGAGGCGTTCAGGAAATTTTATGAACATTTATTTGGTTAATAGAGTCCCCGCCCATGTGGGCGTGCGCAGCATGGCATTGTGGTAAATAGAGTCCATCTGCCTTAGGCTCACGTTCCATATACACCCAAGTGGATCAGGCGCCTCAAATTGTGTAGAATTGTTCACCCGGTTGGGCGGAGGCCAACGAGTAAGCACTGTGATGCTCCCAGTATAATCCGAAAGCCAGGCCCATTCCGCTCCCATAGCGTGCCAGTAATAACGAGCACAGGACCCGCCTGTTGTAGCGGTGGGACTTCTCCGCGGCCGGACCAGCCCAGTGCCTGTTTGTTGACCTCCGCCCAACCGGGATAACATTTTGGACATCGTGAGGCTCCTGATCCACTTGGGACCAACGGAACCTGAGTCAAGGGCAGAGGAACTACATTTACCAGGATGCCTTACTGCACACGCCCACATGGGCGGGGACTCAATTATCATTAAATACGTTCCAAACCTACCTGGATGCCTCACCCTGTTATTTGCATGCCATTGATAAAGGGCTTACTGCTTGAAACGCGTCTGGTACTTGCAAATGGGAAGTCACAAGTGCGTGCTGAGTCTGCTGCTGCTGGAGGCCGGGTGCGGTAACCACTCCATGTGCGATTTCTCCTAGAGGACGCTTCTTTGTTGTTGGATATATTGCGGCAGGTCCGGCCGCGGAGAAGTCCCACCGCTGCAACACAGCGGGTCCTGGTGCTCGGCATTGCGAGCACACTTTGGAATGGAATGGGCCTGGCCTTCAGACTATTATTGGGAGCAACCCAGTGCCTGTTTGTTGACCTCCGCTCAACCGGGATAACATTTTGGACATCGTGAGGCTCCTGATCTACTTGGGACCAACGGAACCTGAGTCAAGGGCAGAGGAACTACATTTACCAGGATGCCTTACTGCACACGCCCACATGGGCGGGGACTCAATTATCATTAAATACGTTCCAAACCTACCTGGATGCCTCACCCTGTTATTTGCATGCCATTGATAAAGGGCTTACTGCTTGAAACGCGTCTGGTACTTGCAAATGGGAAGTCACAAGTGCGTGCTGAGTCTGCTGCTGCTGGAGGCCGTGTGCGGTAACCACTCCATGTGCGATTTCTCCTAGAGGACGCTTCTTTGTTGTTGGATATATTGCGGCTGGTCCGGCCGCGGAGAAGTCCCACCGCTGCAACACAGCGGGTCCTGGTGCTCGGCATTGCGAGCACGCTTTGGAATGGAATGGGCCTGGCCTTCAGACTATTATTGGGAGCAACCCAGTGCCTGTTTGTTGACCTCCGCCCAACCGGGATAACATTTTGGACATCGTGAGGCTCCTGATCCACTTGGGACCAACGGAACCTGAGTCAAGGGCAGAGGAACTACATTTACCAGGATGCCTTACTGCACACGCCCACATGGGCGGGGACTCAATTATCATTAAATACGTTCCAAACCTACCTGGATGCCTTACCCTGTTATTTGCATGCCATTGATAAAGGGCTTACTGCTTGAAACGTGTCTGGTACTTGCAAATGGGAAGTCACAAGTGCGTGCTGAGTCTGCTGCTGCTGGAGGCCGTGTGCGGTAACCACTCCATGTGCGATTTGTCCTAGAGGACGCTTCTTTGTTGTTGGATATATTGCGGCTGGTCCGGCCGCGGAGAAGTCCCACCGCTGCAACACAGCGGGTCCTGGTGCTCGGCATTGCGAGCACACTTTGGAATGGAATGGGCCTGGCCTTCAGACTATTATTGGGAGCAACCCAGTGCCTGTTTGTTGACCTCCGCTCAACCGGGATAACATTTTGGACATCGTGAGGCTCCTGATCTACTTGGGACCAACGGAACCTGAGTCAAGGGCAGAGGAACTACATTTACCAGGATGCCTTACTGCACACGCCCACATGGGCGGGGACTCAATTATCATTAAATACGTTCCAAACCTACCTGGATGCCTCACCCTGTTATTTGCATGCCATTGATAAAGGGCTTACTGCTTGAAACGCGTCTGGTACTTGCAAATGGGAAGTCACAAGTGCGTGCTGAGTCTGCTGCTGCTGGAGGCCGTGTGCGGTAACCACTCCATGTGCGATTTCTCCTAGAGGACGCTTCTTTGTTGTTGGATATATTGCGGCTGGTCCGGCCGCGGAGAAGTCCCACCGCTGCAACACAGCGGGTCCTGGTGCTCGGCATTGCGAGCACGCTTTGGAATGGAATGGGCCTGGCCTTCAGACTATTATTGGGAGCAACCCAGTGCCTGTTTGTTGACCTCCGCCCAACCGGGATAACATTTTGGACATCGTGAGGCTCCTGATCCACTTGGGACCAACGGAACCTGAGTCAAGGGCAGAGGAACTACATTTACCAGGATGCCTTACTGCACACGCCCACATGGGCGGGGACTCAATTATCATTAAATACGTTCCAAACCTACCTGGATGCCTTACCCTGTTATTTGCATGCCATTGATAAAGGGCTTACTGCTTGAAACGTGTCTGGTACTTGCAAATGGGAAGTCACAAGTGCGTGCTGAGTCTGCTGCTGCTGGAGGCCGTGTGCGGTAACCACTCCATGTGCGATTTGTCCTAGAGGACGCTTCTTTGTTGTTGGATATATTGCGGCTGGTCCGGCCGCGGAGAAGTCCCACCGCTGCAACACAGCGGGTCCTGGTGCTCGGCATTGCGAGCACGCTTTGGAATGGAATGGGCCTGGCCTTCAGACTATTATTGGGAGCAACCCAGTACCTGTTTGTTGACCTCCGCCCAACCGGGATAACATTTTGGACATCGTGAGGCTCCTGATCCACCTGGGACCAACGGAACCTGAGTCAAGAGCAGAGGAACTACATTTACCAGGATGCCTTACTGCACACGCCCACATGGGCGGGGACTCAATTATCATTAAATACGTTCCAAACCTACCTGGATGCCTCACCCTGTTATTTGCATGCCATTGATAAAGGGCTTACTGCTTGAAACGCGTCTGGTACTTGCAAATGGGAAGTCACAAGTGCGTGCTGAGTCTGCTGCTGCTGGAGGCCGTATGCGGTAACCACTCCATGTGCGATTTCTCCTAGAGGACGCTTCTTTGTTGTTGGATATATTGCGGCTGGTCCGGCCGCGGAGAAGTCCCACCGCTGCAACACAGCGGGTCCTGGTGCTCGGCATTGCGAGCACGCTTTGGAATGGAATGGGCCTGGCCTTCAGACTATTATTGGGAGCAACCCAGTGCCTGTTTGTTGACCTCCGCCCAACCGGGATAACATTTTGGACATCGTGAGGCTCCTGATCCACTTGGGACCAACGGAACCTGAGTCAAGGGCAGAGGAACTACATTTACCAGGATGCCTTACTGCACACGCCCACATGGGCGGGGACTCAATTATCATTAAATACGTTCCAAACCTACCTGGATGCCTCACCCTGTTATTTGCATGCCATTGATAAAGGGCTTACTGCTTGAAACGCGTCTGGTACTTGCAAATGGGAAGTCACAAGTGCGTGCTGAGTCTGCTGCTGCTGGAGGCCGTGTGCGGTAACCACTCCATGTGCGATTTCTCCTAGAGGACGCTTCTTTGTTGTTGGATATATTGCGGCTGGTCCGGCCGCGGAGAAGTCCCACCGCTGCAACACAGCGGGTCCTGGTGCTCGGCAATGCGAGCACGCTTTGGAATGGAATGGGCCTGGCCTTCAGACTATTATTGGGAGCAACCCAGTGCCTGTTTGTTGACCTCCGCCCAACCGGGATAACATTTTGGACATCGTGAGGCTCCTGATCCACTTGGGACCAACGGAACCTGAGTCAAGGGCAGAGGAACTACATTTACCAGGATGCCTTACTGCACACGCCCACATGGGCGGGGACTCAATTATCATTAAATACGTTCCAAACCTACCTGGATGCCTCACCCTGTTATTTGCATGCCATTGATAAAGGGCTTACTGCTTGAAACGCGTCTGGTACTTGGAAATGGGAAGTCACAAGTGCGTGCTGAGTCTGCTGCTGCTGGAGGCCGTGTGCGGTAACCACTCCATGTGCGATTTCTCCTAGAGGACGCTTCTTTGTTGTTGGAAATATTGCGGCTGGTCCGGCCGCGGAGAAGTTCCACCGCTGCAACACAGCGGGTCCTGGTGCTCGGCATTGCGAGCACGCTTTGGAATGGAATGGGCCTGGCCGTCAGACTATTATTGGGAGCAACCCAGTGCCTGTTTGTTGACCTCCGCCCAACCGGGATAACATTTTGGACATCGTGAGGCTCCTGATCCACTTGGGACCAACGGAACCTGAGTCAAGGGCAGAGGAACTACATTTACCAGGATGCCTTAATGCACACGCCCACATGGGCGGGGACTCAATTATCATTAAATACGTTCCAAACCTACCTGGATGCCTCACCCTGTTATTTGCATGCCATTGATAAAGGGCTTACTGCTTGAAACGCGTCTGGTACTTGCAAATGGGAAGTCACAAGTGCGTGCTGAGTCTGCTGCTGCTGGAGGCCGTGTGCGGTAACCACTCCATGTGCGATTTCTCCTAGAGGACGCTTCTTTGTTGTTGGATATATTGCGGCTAGTCCGGCCGCGGAGAAGTCCCACCGCTGCAACACAGCGGGTCCTGGTGCTCTGCATTGCGAGCACGCTTTGGAATGGAATGGGCCTGGCCTTCAGACTATTATTGGGAGCAACCCAGTGCCTGTTTGTTGACCTCCGCCCAACCGGGATAACATTTTGGACATCGTGAGGCTCCTGATCCACTTGGGACCAACGGAACCTGAGTCAAGGGCAGAGGAACTACATTTACCAGGATGCCTTACTGCACACGCCCACATGGGCGGGGACTCAATTATCATTAAATACGTTCCAAACCTACCTGGATGCCTCAACCTGTTATTTGCATGCCATTGATAAAGGGCTTACTGCTTGAAACGCGTCTGGTACTTGCAAATGGGAAGTCACAAGTGTGTGCTAAGTCTGCTGCTGCTGGAGGCCGTGTGCGGTAACCACTCCATGTGCGATTTCTCCTAGAGGACGCTTCTTTGTTGTTGGATATATTGCGGCTGGTCCGGCCGCGGAGAAGTCCCACCGCTGCAACACAGCGGGTCCTGGTGCTCGGCATTGCGAGCACGCTTTGGAATGGAATGGGCCTGGCCTTCAGACTATTATTGGGAGCAACCCAGTGCCTGTTTGTTGACCTCCGCCCAACCGGGATAACATTTGGGACATCGTGAGGCTCCTGATCCACTTGGGACCAACAGAACCTGAGTCAAGGGCAGAGGAACTACATTTACCAGGATGCCTTACTGCACACGCCCACATGGGCGGGGACTCAATTATCATTAAATACGTTCCAAACCTACCTGGATGCCTCACCCTGTTATTTGCATGCCATTGATAAAGGGCTTACTGCTTGAAACGCGTCTGGTACTTGCAAATGGGAAGTCACAAGTGCGTGCTGAGTCTGCTGCTGCTGGAGGCCGTGTGCGGTAACGACTCCATGTGCGATTTCTCCTAGAGGACGCTTCTTTGTTGTTGGATATATTGCGGCTGGTCCGGCCGCGGAGAAGTCCCACCGCTGCAACCCAGCGGGTCCTGGTGCTCGGCATTGCGAGCACGCTTTGGAATGGAATGGGCCTGGCCTTCAGACTATTATTGGGAGCAACCCAGTGCCTGTTTGTTGACCTCCGCCCAACCGGGATAACATTTTGGACATCGTGAGGCTCCTGATCCACTTGGGACCAACGGAACCTGAGTCAAGGGCAGAGGAACTACATTTACCAGAATGCCTTACTGCACACGCCCACATGGGCGGGGACTCAATTATCATTAAATACGTTCCAAACCTACCTGGATGCCTCACCCTGTTATTTGCATGCCATTGATAAAGGGCTTACTGCTTGAAACACGTCTGGTACTTGCAAATGGGAAGTCACAAGTGCGTGCTGAGTCTGCTGCTGCTGGAGGCCGTGTGCGGTAACCACTCCATGTGCGATTTCTCCTAGAGGACGCTTCTTTGTTGTTGGATATATTGCGGCTGGTCCGGCCGCGGAGAAGTCCCACCGCTGCAACACAGCGGGTCCTGGTGCTCGGCATTGCGAGCACGCTTTGGAATGGAATGGGCCTGGCCTTCAGACTATTATTGGGAGCAACCCAGTGCCTGTTTGTTGACCTCCGCCCAACCGGGATAACATTTTGGACATCGTGAGGCTCCTGATCCACTTGGGACCAACGGAACCTGAGTCAAGGGCAGAGGAACTACATTTACCAGGATGCCTTACTGCACACGCCCACATGGGCGGGGACTCAATTATCATTAAATACGTTCCAAACCTACCTGGATGCCGCACCCTGTTATTTGCATGCCATTGATAAAGGGCTTACTGCTTGAAACGCGTCTGGTACTTGCAAATGGGAAGTCACAAGTGCGTGCTGAGTCTGCTGCTGCTGGAGGCCGTGTGCGGTAACCACTCCATGTGCGAAATACTCCTAGAGGACGCTTCTTTGTTGTTGGATATATATATATATATATATATATATATGGCAAAGGTTTAAAAGTGTACGCATCCACTGGAGGATAAAAATGACCTTTTAAGTAAACCACAAGTTCCGGCATGCATCGGAAATGTTTTCACCAAGAAAGAACACACCAGAGGCTCGTTAAATAAAGGAAAATGCAGGGAACTGTGGTAGAGGAAATACAAGTGCACATTTGAACTGCCTCTGATGAAAGAGCTCGTAGGCTCTGAAACGCGTTAGGCAGCAGGACAAAGTAATTGGAGTGAGGATGCCTGTTCCTTTTGAATAAAATGATTTTGTTTTAAATCACCAGCTGGAGGAGTGCGTGTCCAAATGCATGGGCATTTTTGGGAGAGATGTTTTAACGGCAGGTCCAAGCCGTGGGAAGGTCGCACCACCCTTCAGAAAGATCAAGAGGGGCCCGTCTTACCTGAACCCTTCGGTGAGAAATACGGCGCAGCTGGTCTCTTGTACTACAGGAACAGGATTGTCACTCTGAGGCCCACTGGAGGGTTCGCATTTTGGGTCCTGGCAAAGGTTTAAAAGTGTACGCATCCACTGGAGGATAAAAATGACCTTTTAAGTAAACCACAAGTTCCGGCATGCATCGGAAATGTTTTCACCAAGAAAGAGCACACCAGAGGCTCGTTAAATAAAGGAAAATGCAGGGAACTGTGGGAGAGGAAATACAAGTGCACATTTGAACTGCCTCTGATGAAAGAGCTCGTAGGCTCTGAAACGCGTTAGGCAGCAGGACAAAGTAATTTATTTATTTATTTATATTCTTATAGCGCGCATGAATCAGCCCCGAAGGGGTATCTCCGCGCGTAGCTTCTGTATGAATAGGACAAGCTTTATTGAGGGGATGACAGAAGGGCAAAGGAGAGAGAAAAATTAGTCTTGTGTGAACAGGTATGTTTTTAGTTTTTTCCTAAAGGAAAAAAGGTTAGAGATTTGTCTCAGCTGAGGTGGAAGGGAATTCCACAGCAAGGGGCCTTTAAGAGAGGGTGCTCGGCCACCCTGTCTCGCTCTGGTAACTTTGGGTACATGCAGCAACATAATGTTGCTGGATCGCAGAGCACGTCCGGGAGAGTAGGGAAAAAAAATATCTTTTAGGTATTTGGGACCAGACCCATAGATGCACTTGTGCATAATGCAGCAGAGTTTGAAATGTACCCGTTGTTGCACTGGAAGCCAGTGAAGGTGGGAAAGGAGAGGGCGGGATGGAGTACAGGGGGGGGCATTCAGGATGAGTCTTGCCGCGGTGTTCTGCACCACCTGCAGTCTGCGAAGTTGTTCATGGTTGGCAGAGATGAGTAGACCATTACAATAGTCTACCCGCCCAAGGACCAGTGCCTGTACCAGCGTTTTCCTGTGGGTGTTTGGCAGGAAAGGGAAGATACGCCGTAGAAGACCAATTGTTCGGAAACACGTTCCCGTAACTTGGCTGACATGATCTTTTAGAATCAGGGTTTGGTCTAGGCGTACTCCCAGGTTTTTGATGGTCTGTTTGGGCGCTGGGACAGGTTCTAGCTCAAGTGGCCACCAATCCGGAGACCAGAGCAGGGTGGCCCCTCCAAACAACATGACTTCCGTTTTAGTCACATTGCATTGGAGGAAGTTCTGGGCCATCCAACCTGCCACAGCTCTCATGCCATTTTGAAAGGATTGCATGACTGCAGGTGTGATAGTTTGGAAGGGAAACAACAGCTGAGTATCATCAGCGTAAGAGATTGGGGAGAACCCATAAGATCTTATAATCTCCGCCAAAGGGGCCACATATACGTTGAATAACGTGGGGCTCAAACATGAGCCCTGTGGCACACCTTTGGTAAGCTTCCTGCAGACAGATTTATGGGAGCCTAGTTTGACATTAGCATAGTTTGAATTGGAGTGAGGATGCCTGTTCCTTTTGAATAATATGATTTTGTTTTAAATCACCAGCTGGAGGAGTGCGTGTCCAAATGCATGGGCATTTTTGGGATATATATATATATATATATATATATATATATATATATATATATATATATATATATATATATATATAGATATATATATCCAGTAGGTAGTTATAGTTAGGACCACATTTTCATAAGAAAAGCATTTTTTCATGTGCTTATAACTTTGGAGTCGTTTGACAAATCTTTATGAAATCTTCCAAAAAGTTTCTCTTTTTTCGATCAGCTGCTATCTTCAAAGTTTGGGGGTAATTGGTGAAGGAGGGGGGGTTGCTTGAGAAAAAAGAGTGAAAACGTGTTTTCTCCATGCAATTTCCATAAGAAACTTTAGACAAGGCTACAGGTCAAACTGCTGAACGGAATTACGCCAAATTTGGCAGGGAGAAAGTTCTTGGGTTAGAAAGCACGCTTTTGTTTAAATGGTGTAAATCCGTCCAGTAGTTTTTGAGAAATATCAAATTTTACAGATATCGATATTTGAGAATTCTGACATCTGATTGGCTGGGGGGTTACGAGCAAGAGCTTGCGGCTCATTGGCTGTGAACGGTTGAAACAAGGAAGTGTTGTCAGCCATTTTGTAATTCAGTCCGTTAGCTTGCATCTCTCCGTCTACAAGCCATCGGGTCAGTAGTTCTGTGACTCAGCTCAAAGGAGTAGGTGGAAAAAGAGAAAATTGTATAAGAGGGTATAGTAGGAACACTGTGGAGTTACTTTAAGCAGCCTGTACGGTGCAGAGGCAGGGAGTTTGAATGTTGCGCTGGCTGTGGAAATCACGTCCGCAGAACAACGGTGCGAGGTATTGCTGCAAGGTTGCGTAGGCTATGGAAATCCCATCAGGAAAACAATGCACTGTATTGCTACAAGCAGTGTTTAGGGTGCACACTACCACACACAGGTAGTGTGAATGTTGCGTAGGGCGTGGAAATCACGTCCGCAAAACAACGATGGGCGGTATTGCAGCCATGTTCAGTAGGCAGTGGAAATCATATCGGGAGAACAACAATGCGCCGTATTGAGGCATTCCTTTAATATAATGCGGAGTAATGTTTACTTATAATGCAGTGTTCACTTTATTACAGAGTGTTACTTTCTTAGAGGAAATGTAATATTATGTGGGAGGCCGTGTTCTCTCCCTGTGCGGCGAAAAAAATTAACATTTAATTGGCTGAGGTGTTCCAACAACGAGCTTAATGTTCATTGGCTGCGAACCATTTAAAGTAGAAGTGTTCCCAGCCATTTCCTTCCCCTCCGCAGAGTACCAAGGACATCTGATTGGCTGACTTTTTCCAAGGAGGACCTTCCCAAGTTTATTGTTGATTGGCTGTAAACCATTGAAAGTAGAAGTGTTGCCAACCATCTCCTTCCCCTCTGCCGAGACTCAGGGACATTTCAATGGGTAACGTGTTCCAAGGAGAGGCTTCCCAAGCTTAATGCTCATTGGCTGTGAAGCATTAAAAGTAGAAGTGATGGCAGCTATTCCCTCCGCTTCTGCGAATACCATGGACATTTTATTGAGTAAAGTGTTCCGAGTACAAGTTGGGTCTTTATTGGGTGGGAACGGTTCACTGTTGTCAGACATTTTGTGACGCACTTCAAAGGAGTAAGGGGAAACAAAGTAGTAGAGGGGAGGGTAGAAAGACTATTAACTTTGTACAGTGGTCACAAGGTGGTGAACAGGGACTGTGAAGGTAAACATTTTTTATATATTTTAAGGGCCATTTATATAATTTGCGTGGAGCCTACAAATCATGTCGGGAAAATAACAGTGTGTTGTGGTCTTCTTTTTATTAAGTCAGCGGGTGGGACACTTCACAGGAGCAGTATTTACTTATAATGTGGTGGTTTCTTTTCTGAGGGGGAGTGCTACATATTTGGAGAAAATATTATAATATGGAGGAGGGGGATGAAAAAGAAAGCAGGCTGTTGCGGTCTTCATTTAAATAAGGTTCTGAGTAACCTACTTCTCTGGAGCAGTGTTTACTTATAATGTATAGTTATAGTGCGGTGCTTACTTCTGTCGAGGGTAGTGCTATTTCCTTGCAACAAAATAGTAGGTGTGGTTGCGCTGCAAACCATTAAGTCTAGGTTTGAAACAGTTTTTATTAAGCAATCACAAATATACTTTCTTAGGAAAGTGTAGCTGTATATATCAGAGGGGTGACAAATAAAAACGCAATTTATAACATATCCCTTAAGCGTGCCACACCCTCTTTTTTTTTTGTCGCCTATAGTTTGTTAGTGTTGTGCCATATTCTTGTTAATAAAAGAGGGCATCAGTTACTTTTAGATAAAGTAGAAAAGAAGTGCTACAAGAAACACTCCTGTACTACATCATCTCAGGCAGAAGAACAATAACAAGTAAAAAACAGTTAACCATAAATGACTTCATATTACCTAGAAATGTACGCTTCATCAAAACATTAAATAAAGCACTATGTATACAGTTTCTTTTTAAAGACTACTATTTTATCACATATTAGCAGTGTTACAAACTGTGAGATAGTAAGTTATCAACTGAAATAACTGTAGTAAATGTTCTTAATATCTCGCAGAGATAGATCTCCAACCCCTCTAAGTACTAAGTTCACAGTATTAAAATACACACAGTGATTTTTATAGCATTCAACAGGAGAAGAAGAATAAGGATGACAACAACAAAAAACAACATTTTTTACAATCTCTATTCTGCAGAAGTCAGGAAAGTTTTGTCGTAGTGCCTAGAGGTCGCTCCCTGCTCTGGTAACAGATCACGTACTCCATTAAGAATATATAGAAAAGTAGTAATATACAAAATACTATTCCTATATACTTATAGGGAGATGAGAATAGGAACCACAACAAAGAAAAAGAGAAATATGAAAATATCAATGAAGAAATGTTGGGTTTATCAAAGGCATTCAGTTAAAAAGTATCTATGTAATTAATCTTTTTTAAAACTGCAATTTTGAAAAATGTCTCACTCTAAAAATATCTGATCAAGTAAGTTATAAAGGTCAGTAAGCTGTATTTGAGATGGTTTACTCCTGGCGCTGACAAACCTCCAATTCCTCTTGTGTGAAAATATGACACACTATTACAATATAGAGAGTTTCACTGATGCCACACAAAAAAGCAAAAGGAAAATATAGTCATAAACACAAAACAAGATCAATAACGAAATATTTTTCAGCGGTGAATATGTTCAAAGCTTTTTTTCCGGAACTTCGAAATCTTTCGTCTTCACGCCGACGTCTCATAAACTCCTCTCAGATCATAATGACTGTGAATCTTATAATATACAAATTCACAGTATATGATCAAAGGGGGGAAACAGAGTAAGAAGGAGAAGCTGTTCGCGTTACATATGAATCTTTAGTCTTCGCGTCGACGGGTCACCACCTCTGAAGTTAGCTGTACTCTGATTATTACAATGAACTTAGTCACAGTATATAACCTCAAAGGAGCTAGAAAAGGAACAGTGTTTCCTCTATGCCGAGTGTTTCTCAATACCAGCTGCTGACGTTACATATAAATGGCAAAAACAACCACGAACACTTTTTTCGTAATACAAATCTTTAAATATTCACAAATAGCTACGCATTATAAATATCTCCTATGACATAATCAAACAACTTACAACTCCCTAATTTGTTTTGTTGTCGCAAAAGAAGAATCCAACGCTAGAAAAGGAAACCTGCATCACAGAATGGACACTCGACAATAACTAGCAAAAACGAAACTAAACGAACAACGGGTGTGGTTTATATACTTTTTGGTTATTGAGTAGTCTATGGAAGGACGATGCGGCTCCGCCCATTAAGATGTCACGTTTTATAGTTGACACATGCTCCCGTTTTCACTGTTTCACTTGTGCACGTGTTACAATATGTGAAGCAGTAAAGGTTTCACTTTCGATCCTCATAAGTTTAAGTTCCTTAATATGTACATACTTTGGAGAGCTTAAAATCTGTTACCGAGCAAACGTGTCATTTCCTTTCTTGTGACTAAAAACATCTATTAATTGCTGTAATTCTAAATAGAAGATATAAAAAAGATATTGTTCAGAATAGAAGAAAAAAAAGTATGTGGTAATATTTCCCATCACTATGGTTTTAAATAAAAAATGTACCATCATTTGTAAAGCGTACAGGTACTCCTGGAAAGGGGTGCCGGCGCTCGGGGGCGTTGGGAAGATTAAGCAAGGTGTTGCCCACAGTGACATAGTGGTGGGCTAACGGGCCGCTGGAGCCGGGAATCGAACTGTAAACGTTGTTGTTCAAAGTCAGGTATCGTAGCTGCTGCGTCACACTTTTTCCTCACTTATATGTTAATTACTGCTAACTAAGTTTTAAACATTGTTAAATTATAACTTATACCATTTAATAACTTTATTTCGGGCACTAGGGCCATAAAAGTACAAGTGGCAATAAAACAGATAATATACACTTGTGATAAAATAATTTGGATGGCTCAAGTTCATCTTATTATTACAGAGATCATCAACTGAACACACAGAAAATAGGAGTCACAGCAGCCCCTGCCATCTTTAAACTTAATACTGTCTTCAACCTGTTAAATACACAATACAAGCAACCATCAGAAGATAAGCTGCACTCTAAAATATACAAAGATAAAAATTTAGGATAGACCCAAAACATGAATACACAGTTGATATACCTGCGCAAATTCAATCCATTTGTCTTCCCCATGGGATCTACTTTAAAATGGCCCGCTGGGTATGCCACATACAATTTAAGAATCGTGATACAGCAAAGACTGTTGGTGGATGGGTGCCATACTTTAAAACTCTGTAGGCCTCTACACAGCGCACGAAGCCCAAATTCTTGCATAGCTGGATTAGCCAACGCTTGCGCAACAGTCAGTAGCCAGGGCAGAGGAGCAGAACATGTATTTCAGACTCCACCTTAGCGTTACATGCAGGACATTCACCTGTTTGGTCTTTCACCCATTTGCTGGTTTTCACTAATAAAGGAAGGGTCCCTAGTCTGAATTGCTCATACAATTTCCTGGCCAATGGGGGTTGAATAAAATCCAGAAAATGTTTTTTGGTATATACATCTTTTACTAGCAGGAACTCTGCTGTCAAACAACCACATGAGGCACTTTCTTGTATGTACATTAATTTAGTTAATCTATAGTATTTAAATAATTCCAACCTGGAAATCATGGCACATGATGTCTCAGGTGTTCCAGAGGACCGGTTTGCCTAACTTAAAGGTGAGATCCCCTATGTGACAAAACCAGGGAATTTTCTTGGTAGAACAGATGGTCTGCAGCTCATTTAGCTCAGCCCTGTAGACGGACAGCTCTGGGGTCACCCATGACCTCCGTCAGAATTTTAAAGGTCTCAGGGCAATCTCTTCATCAAGGGGCCTAATAGCCAGGTCCATACGGAGGGGTGTATCAGAGACTAAGTGAGCTCTTACCACTTAAATCTTGCGCAGGAGCAGAAGTTAACTGTTCCCAACTCCCTCTCAAAGATTCCACAGAGCCCGTTATAAAACTTGACTCTCCAGGACCTCGAAGGGGGAAGGGGGAGTGGATAAAATAATAAACAAACAGAAGAGACTGCTCTGGACCTCTTCCCCGGCTTCTCTTGTGTCGTCCGACCCGCAGACTTCTTAATCAGAGAATACCTGAAGTACAGTATGAAACAATTATTTATATACCTACTCTAACCTTAACTTGCTACTCTAGTCTATCTTGTGTCCTTAGCTACCAAATTGTCCAGAGGCTTTTGCTTCTCTCTTGGGTTTTTAGAGGTTCTTCTACCTTTTGGTATGGTGAAACCTGTTCAATAATATATAATGTTACCTATATAGTCTCACGTTGACTCTATATTGTGTGGTCCTTAGATTCTTCTATATAAATCTTACCTCTTTTTAATGAGTTGTTGGTGGTAATATATTTCCTTGTTACTTGTGGTTGAAGATAGTTTACATCTAATCCTAAGAACTATTTATATATGCCTATGTGTAATCTACATGACCTATTTATACTTATATAAGCTAAATCACTATTATCTAGTCTATTATGTTGTCCTATGCTTTATTAAGCCTGCTTAACTTCAAAATTCAAAATGTCACTTTTCTCTCCAACAGGATATCTTTGCAGATTCGTTATTTCTTCTCTCCTTTAAGAATTCTCGACAAGCAATCTCTGGTAAGTAATTCTCTTCAACTACGAGTCTCTATGTAAACATGTACAGTTCAATATTATTTATCTTTGATTCACTGTTCTTTTATTTCCTTTCACTTACCTCTCTCTTCATTTGCCTTCTCTCTCTTTTTCTCTTTTTTTTTTCTTTTTCCGTGCTGATGACTCTCTGGATACTGCCGTCGAAGAGGACTTCGTGATCTCTCCCGATGACTGAAATTTTCTTCTGAACAGCTCACGGGGAAAACTAATGCGCTCGCATTTACTCTCAGGGAAACAACGAGAGCAACACTGCCACGCTAACTTAGGCCTCTAAATATAACCAGGAACTCCGGAACCCTCAACCGTCTCCTGACAATACTTTGGTGAAGTGCGCAGTTCATTAGAACCGCGCGCTTCACATCAAATCAGACACCTGAAACAAGCGGAACAACTAGACCGCTAACCCATGCTCGGGAGTAGCGGCCATTTTAGAGTTCCATCGATGACTCTGTAAGGTAAACAACCTTTACAACTAAACTTTTACAACACACTACCATTACGACGCAACTTTTACAACGCAAACCATTACAATGCATTGCGCTGGGGGGGGCTCTAGGATAGGGAATAGGTTTAATGTACTATCCAACACCTTCCCTACTATCCACGGGGACTGGAGTTGGAATAGTAAATTAAACTATTCACTATCCAGCGCCTCAAAGCACTATGCGTTGTAAAGGCACGCGTTGTAAAAAACGCGTTGTAAAGGCATGCGTGGTAAAAGCATGCGTTGTAACGTCATACATCCCTCTGTAATGGCATCCATTGCGCTCTGGGCAAATGCAATTACGGTGCCTCCATCAATTCCATTTTGGAGCTGAAACTATATGACCTAGTTTTGAGGTTCTGACAGGGTGTAAGGGGGATACTGTACTACGGGGTAGGCCTACAAGCTTCCGCATTAAATTGTTCTCCATCTTTTCACCTTTCTAGCTCCCAGTTTTTTTTCCTGCTGGGTGGTCCATTTATACCTAGCTCTAGAAAGTTTAATTTGTGGTCTATCCTTCACCTTCACCACATCCAGGAAGTCCTCCTTGGCCCTGCAACAATTATCATTGAACCAAGAACATTTGTTTCGGTTATTTTCCCTCCTACTCACAACCGGGAAGAATACATTCCCCAGTTTTGTGGTTAGCTCTGGGTGTATTTTCCCTGCCTTGTCTAGATTCACGATGGGACCATCCGCCTGTACTACCTCCCACATTTTAGTTATCATTGGAATTGCTAGCTGATAGACTTTGGCCAGCTTGAGGGGAGACTGTTGTATGTGGCCCCATCTGACATTTCTTCTATTATTTGTTATTGGACTTATCACGTTTGTAGGGGTGGAAGGAGGAAATGCCAAGGTCCCATGGTTTTAAAATCAGAATCGGGGCATTATGGTTGCTATCTTGCCACTGCGTGATATAAAAGTCAAGGACCTTTTCCCAGAGTCTTGTTTCCACCATGATGTAGTCAATTGGAGAGGCTTGATCTGCTCTGTTAAATGTGTGCTGTCCTAGCTGATTGGATTTAGTTAGTCGATTGCATGCCCTTAGCGATAGAGCTAGAGTGAATGAGTTGAGCTGCATTGCCAATGGTAACCATACTTTAATAGGGGTGGTCAGGGGGTCGGGTATAGACCAATAAAGATCTTCTTCAGTCGGAACTGAGTGAGTTGGATCGGTAAGGGGTTCAAAGTGGCAATTAAAATCAAACCCTTACAATCAGCCATATCCCGGGATCCAGAGCTGGAATAAAATGACCCAGATGGTCCATGGTGGCAGATTCTTGGCTGGCTGTTGTTAACAGGACGGTAATACACATTAATTAGGTCAATTTTCGTCTTTGTGGGAAAGGAGAGCAGAACACATTGGATGTCATTTGTGGTTGTTGTCATTTGCTTTGCTCTGCAGCCGAGGTGGGTGCCTGCCCAGACGGATAGGCCGCCAGAGGGTCTCCCCCTCCCCCCATGGTTGCTAAATTGTTAAATGAGGCAAAACCCACCCGCTGAAAGTCTTCCCTCGCTCAGGTCTCCTGGAAGATACAGATATCCACTCACCGGTATTTGGATTTGGTGAACTGCTGCTTACTTGTGCCTGGCGAGGGATCTCTATCTCTACTTGCTGACTCTATCCCGTTTTGCTGTGCCTGAGCTGACGCTCTCTTTCTTCATTGCTCCGTGGTGTGCCTCCCCTTGACTCGCTGGTGTGAGCGTGAGCTGCAATCCGCACGCTCTGTCCATCGCTCCCAGCTGGAGTCAGAAGGGTTGAGGCCAGGGAGAAAAACTACAGCGCGCCTAGCCTGGGGGACTGCGAGGACCAGAAATCCCAGCTGGGGTCAGCTGGTTCCTCTTCCCCCAGGCGACACGCCCACAGACACTCCCACTGACGAGGCAGGACAAAGCTTCGTGACACCCGCTTCGCGGGCGCCACTCACCGGTATTTGGATTTGGTGAACTGCTGCTTACTTGTGCCTGGCGAGGGATCTCTATCTCTACTTGCTGACTCTATCCCGTTTTGCTGTGCCTGAGCTGACGCTCTCTTTCTTCATTGCTCCGTGGTGTGCCTCCCCTTGACTCGCTGGTGTGAGCGTGAGCTGCAATCCGCACACTCTGTCCATCGCTCCCAGCTGGAGTCAGAAGGGTTGAGGCCAGGGAGAAAAACTACAGCGCGCCTAGCCTGGGGGACTGCGAGGACCAGAAATCCCAGCTGGGGTCAGCTGGTTCCTCTTCCCCCAGGCGACACGCCCACGGACACGCCCACTGACGAGGCAGGACAAAGCTTCGTGACACCCGCTTTGCGGGCGCCACTCACCGGTATTTGGATTTGGTGAACTGCTGCTTACTTGTGCCTGGCGAGGGATCTCTATCTCTACTTGCTGACTCTATCCCGTTTTGCTGTGCCTGAGCTGACGCTCTCTTTCTTCATTGCTCCGTGGTGTGCCTCCCCTTGACTCGCTGGTGTGAGGGTGAGCTGCAATCCGCACGCTCTGTCCATCGCTCCCAGCTGGAGTCAGAAGGGTTGAGGCCAGGGAGAAAAACTACAGCGCGCCTAGCCTGGGGGACTGCGAGGACCAGAAATCCCAGCTGGGGTCAGCTGGTTCCTCTTCCCCCAGGCGACACGCCCACGGACACGCCCACTGACGAAACGTAGAAAAATCAAATTGCCTCCCGCGAAGCGGGACGCGCGCGGGACGAAGCCCGGACAAAGGGCGGGCCGTCTGTGGCCGTCCGGGGACGACCGAGGACGGGACGGGCTACCCCTCTTTCATCTAATCTAGGGATTCACGAATACTTGAAATAGAAAAAGGACTCGATACAATACAGTCTAGGTAAGCCAGAATTTCATTACATGTTCATGTATAGGAGCTGACGAAAACTGAGGAATTTACATAGCAATATACGGATACTCACCTGAAAACAAAAATTTTATCCATATTAAATATCCATTACATCAACATCCGAAATAAACTTATCTAAACATCTGAAAACCAGCTGTGACAACTAAAATCAACAGCTGATACCCGGCCCCAACATGAGGGCACTAAAACAATTACGTTCACGCACAATCTACATGAAACGCATGGGTACTGACGCAGCTGTTAGAAAATCAACAGATAAATCAATGTAACCGGAACAATTATCATATACTCCAGCCATAAATAAATATTTTTCTACTCTTTCCACGAAAAAACATTCATCCTTTTTTTCATTAGAAGAACAAGATAAGTTAGATCTCACAATAGATAGGGTACAGCATGAATTGCTACTTTCCTCCGATCAGAGACTTCATAAACAAGAATCTTTAATTATAGAGAACAGCTTGGCAAAGACTTCTTCTCTCGTAGAGCGCCAAACATCGCTCTTAGATATGTCCCAAATAAAGTCCATAACACCAACAAAACTTCAGGATAATGCACTACCTTTGGAGGTATCGGTAAGCAACATCATGAAAGGAGAACACGAAAAATCAGAAATATCATTTAGTCAAAAACAGCCATTAACCAGTTCACCAGAAAAATCACCCAAACTCTACTTCAATCACGCTAACTACACTGACCCTAACTTCACAAATTTAAATTTTGTAAACACTGTTCCTCCCCTGTCAAAAGCATTATTTTCACTGCAGGAAATCCTGGAATCAGTACTTACCCATCTTGGTCAAATTCTAGCCAATTCTGACGATACACTAGATGTGCAAATAGGAATCCTAAAATTTTTGGTCGAAGAAAAAAGGAAAAAAGACTTAACCAAAGTAACACCTAATGAACATGAATCAGTCAAAACGCTTCTAAAAGAATACTGCCATAATAATGGAATAAAAAATCTAAACCAACTGGAAGCAAGCACACAAACGACTGATGTGGTAATAATCGAGACTAAAACTAAGGATACAAAAAATAAGAAAAAATATCCTATTACCTATTCACTTAAAAAACTGTTTAGAGAAGAACCGGAAAACATCATCGAAAATGATATTAAGCACTATCCCATCTTCTCTAATAAAGTAATCAACACCAATTCAGACCGGATAGCTCGGGATATGAAATTAGAGTCACCAAGACTTATTACCGATCAGGAACCTAGTCAGATAGAAAAGACCGAAAAAAGTAATGATCGGGAAAAAGTAAGAGGGAAGAAAAAGAGAAGAAAGCCTCTGAGAAGAATACAGAAGAAAAAAGGGAATAAACTTAAATTTCAAAAATCTACACCCCCAAGTTCTGTGAGCTCTCCAACAATTAAAAAAACACCTCAGGCAAAAACTCCGCTGGCAAATTCATTGAATCCAAAAGCAGAAGAATTTTGTCAGATGATAGAAAACCGATCAACTCTGCAAAAGTCTATGGATACAAATAATTCATATGAAAAGAAATCTCAACAATGGGAAGAAATTCCATCTAAACATATAATAATAGAAGAACTCTTTCCAACAGATAAAATGCCGTTTAACCGCAGTAGAATAATTAATCTTCTACAAGAAATACCATCCTTGACCTCTCTCACAAGCAAAGAAATTGACCTAGTACTCTTTCCAAAAAAAGAAAATGATAAATTAGTACAGGTATCCTTTTTTTCTCCAGTTCTTCCTGGAATAATAATTAGAGAGAAGGAAATTCTTCATAGAAATGGCTACGATGTAATTTCAGTATCAGACTTCAAAACCAACATACAAACTAATTGCACAATTGGACAAACTCAAAGAAGAAATGATAACTTTGGCTTAAAAAGGGGAGAAGCTGTATTAAATACCATGAGAAAAGACACACTCAAAATACAAGTAACGCATGGCGAAAGATCAGTTTGGTCTCGGGAATCAAGATTAAGTGACACAGAGAACCCTATAACATCTTGGGCATGGCTATCAGAGACTCTAAACAGCAAAAAAATGGATAAACCCCAACAACATCAGGTTTAGCAAAGGTTTGTCGATATTAACTTGGAACCTGGCTGGGAAATCTGTTAAAAAAATGAAAAATGCAATTAAGGAGTTCCCAGATATTATAGCCCTCCAGGAGACATGGTCAACTGATCCCTTTACACAAAAAGGGTACTATGTTTATGAAACTCTGGCAAAAAAATCTAAAAGAGGACATGCCAAGGGAGGTCTGGCCATTTTACTAAAAGAAGAATACTCCTGGTCACAAGAAATAATCAATACTAATACTGATAATCTGCAATGTGTAAAGGTGTCACTTAAATCTCAAACATCAGTTACTTATGAAAAAATACTACTTTTCAATATTTATGCGCCCCCCAATAGTAATTATGACTTGCTGTTTGACCATCTAATGGAGACTATTACGCACATTATTGAAGATCAACTCTACATGCCATATATCATTATGGGAGATCTAAATGCTAAAATTTCAAATAGTGAACTTAAGAAATGGGCTCTCTTATTTAAAGAGGAATCTCTGGAAATATCTCTTCCAGAGTTACCGAAAGGAGTTAAATCAGATAAGAGAGGACGCTCATTATTATCAATTCTTCCGAGTATAAATGGGACAATATTAAATGGTAACGCCAACGGAGACAAACCGGCATCTTACACGAGGCGGGGAAACGGATCTCCCTCTATCCTTGATTATTTTATATGTGGGATTGAAGAGAAAGAACAAATCATCCAACTCTTGATCAAATTTAACGAGGAAAGTGATCATGCACTTTTATATTTAACAACTAAATGGAATGCACAGTCTTCTTTTCAGAACCAGTTAATATTCCACAAATCCAAGACGGAAGTAAACACAACGAAGTGTCGTATATATTGGAGCACTGAAAAATTAGACCATTTGAATACTCTACTTTCTCATACTCATTTATTGACTACCATCTACTCAGATGACCCTATTGCGAACTTTGAACTTATCATTGACAAGCTTAAGCTTGCCTTGCAAAGTAAGTCACAAATTGATACACAGATAAAAAGTAAGCGTAGCAGTAAAAATAAAAATTGGAATCAACCCAATATAAAAAAACTTAATCGGTTGATTCGAGCCCAGTATTTGAATTTCTCGTCTGAAATTAAAACGGAAATTAATAGATTAAAGAACCAAATACGACGAGAAAAAATTAAACAGAAAAAACTGAAGCAGGACTCTAACTGGATAGATATCCAACTAGCAGCCAAGCAAAATAACCAACGCAAATACTGGTCTTTGATTGCGAAATTTACTGGAACCAAAAAAAAGCTGGAAGCAATTCCTGTTTCAGAGGAAGACTGGGATACATACCTCAGCGAGCTGTACAAACCAAATCAGATCAATAAGGCAAGAGAGGCAGATGAACGACTTATGGAAACGAATGACTCTAAAATCAACAAAACTTCGGCAGTATCTATCGCCATGAATATAAGAACGGCAAGAAGCACGGGCGCCTCTGGCCCTGATCAGATCCCTATTAAGATCTACCAATTCGACCAAAAAAAATGGGGTCTGGTGCTTTCACCACTATTTAATTACATATTCGACTCCGGCAAAATACCAAACTCCTGGAAGGGAAGTATAATTATCCCGATTTACAAAAAAGGAAAAAGAACTACACCAGGGAATTATAGACAAATAGCGCTCATGGACGCAGCCGGGAAGATATTTGCAGCAGAAATTCTGGATAGATTGAAAGCTTGGGTATTTACAACCGGACAAATTCCTATGTTTCAGTCTGGATTTCGTCCGAACCACTCTGTTACAGATAACGTAGCAATCTTCCAGACAATTTTAGATAAATACGTATCCGGGAAAAAACAATCCATATATGCAGCGTTCATCGATTATTCTACGGCCTTCGACCGTGTCGATAGACCGACACTGAGGTCAAAATTAAGAAGGATGGGCATTCCTGAATCACTATTACAACTTATAGTGAACTTACACAGTAACACCTGGTGCCGGGTTCAAATGGGGCGAGATAAGGGCCTGACGAAGAAAATATGGACACTTAATGGTCTAAAACAAGGGTGTCTTCTGGCTCCAATGTTATTTTCCCTGTATTTAAGTGACTTACCATCCCAACTTCAATTAGGGTCATGTACTCCTCCAAAGATTGCCACCGAGTGCATTCATACGCTGCTGTACGCGGACGATATAGTCATGCTTGACTTAACACCGTTCGGACTTCAAAATCTTTTAGATATCTTACATAACTACTCGAGGAAGAATTTTCTTATTCCAAACATAAATAAAACCAAAGTGGTCGTATTCTCAAAAAAGAAGAAACGTGTAAGGTATGAATGGAAGCTGGGAGGTGAGAATTTAGAGCAGGTAAAGGAATATACATACCTTGGCAGAATCTTTTCACATAAAATGAATAATACCAATCAAATTGAACATCTTAAAAAGAAAGGTGATCTACATGCTGGGGCCCTGTCACGCCTATATTCAGCTGCTGGGAACAGACACTTCTCTGCATTAATACAAGTCTATAAAGCCAAGATTCCACCGGTTTTGTCATACGCCTCGGAATATATCCCTTTAAAACAATGGGCATATATGGACCTACAAGAAGGCAAAATATTAAAAAAATTAATGAAAGTTTCTACATCTACACCAGTACAGGCGTTGAGACTAGAATGTTCCATCACGAGTGCATATGCCACAGCGATAACAAGCATCATCAGGTGGGCTTACAACCTCCTTCATTCAAAAGAAGGAACCTTACGAAATTTGTTAAAAGTTGAGACATTTAATAAAGATTCTGTCCATCTCACCTTTTTTATAAATATGAAAGAGGCTTTCCAGCTTGCAAAAATCAGTTTGGAAATTTTGTCAACATGGACACCTGCACAATTAAAACTTTTTCTAAAAAACTTTTCTCCCAAACTGAGCTATGAGCTTGACCATATACACTGCAAAAAACTATCTGTGTATAAGACCTATGCAGACTCTCAGGAATACAAACAAAAACAGCCGTACCTAGGATATACTCTGGCACACGGCGCAAGGCGAGTGATTATGATGTTGCGTCTGGGCATACTCCCAGTATTAACCTTTAGTTCTTCCTGGAGTCTAGATAGCTCTGCGCTATGCACCCTCTGTCAGGGGGGCATACAGAATTTGGAACACCTTCTTTTCATATGTCCAAATGAGAAAATTGTACATGCAAGGTCAACATGTATTGAACCCATCTATCGGTACTGCAGGATTGTTAACACTAAAGATTTTTTAACATTATGTAAAAACCCACCTAACGAATATGTCTGCTACAGAATTTTTAAGTTTTTGAAAATTTCACTGAAAATGTATTAATTTGTATAGAAATTTAAGTGTATTTTATTCTTTTTCAAATTTGTGGTCCTCAATAGAGTACCGTAACAAATAAAAACTTTTTGACTTTGACTTTGACTATGTATCAACAAAATCACCCCAATCGGGGCTGGACAGTTTGATTTTAATACCTGCCAGGTTCCATGATAGTATCTTCATCCCGCTGCCTGCCCTCTTTCCCCACTCACAGCCTCAGGAACACTAGAACAGTGAGATGGAGAGTCACCTGGGTGGACCGCACAATGCCTATCTAGTACCCTCCTTGGTTCACCTTCTCTTCTTGCAACGCCCAGCGACGCGGGGGATATAATGTCAGGGACCCCACTTGAATTTGTCCTACCTCCTGCTGGATCAGTCCACTTGGGAGACTTAAACTACTACCAATAATTGTACGTTTCAGGACACACCCCACTGTACCCGTTGGGTCGTGACCTGCCGTTTCTGAGTCCCCACCCTTAAATGGTCCCTCCCCCAGACAATCTACCTCCTCAAAAATGTTGTATATGTTGTTCACCGGGATATTAAATGGGAGGAGCCTTTTATGGGCAGCCCAGCTTTCCTTACGGAAGGGTCCTAGACCCTTTACTGCAATGAAAGGTAGTACACAGCTTCTAGGGTATGTTTGCTGTTGTGAATAAAAAGAGTCAAAGCGGCGCAGGCTCAAGCCTGTTGGAGCATTGTGACAATTAAGGGTGGTTTTAAATAGATTGGTAACAGTATTAGGGTTTTTAAAATTAATAACTACACACTCACCCGATTCGCTTTTTCTACGGTTTTCTAACCACCCTACCCTTTGAACCATTATAATCTCCCCTGCTCTGGCATAATCAAAGTGCTTATTTCTGGCAAGCCAGAACAGACATTTATTTCTCAGCTCGAGTTGGGTTCAATTGGCAGGACACCTGTCAGGATAGCTACATACCGTGTGCAGGCAGGAGGAAGATTTATGTTAGGCAGGTTTGAACTTGGACAGGCAAGTTTCCCCTCACTATATTTTTGTGCTGGTTGCCTACTCACTTTTCTATTGGTGACTTGGGCTTGGGGGCTGGGTTTATCTTGCTGCCTGGAAGGGGATGACTTGTTTTTGGCTCCAGTCTCGAGGCTAGCACTTCCGCCTCTCTGGTGCATATGAACACTTTGATCCCCTATCTCATGTCTAGTAGAGCAGGGCTCGAAATATCAAAAAAATTGTACTAGTCCTGCAGGACTAGTCGATTAAAAAATGTTCTCGACCTCACTGCAACCTACTTGACCTCTGTCTGTGAAAGCGGAGCAAATGTGACACGATAACAAGATTTAAAGGCATCTTTATTGCTCATTAACTTCGTGAGCAATAAAAATGCCTTTAAATCTTGTTATCTTGTCACATTTGCTCCGTTTTTACAGACAGAGGACAAAAGTTGTTTTGTTTTCCTACTCGCCAGAAAGGGCGAGTAGGACCTATAAACAGCTTGACCTTGTTAAATTTAGCTCGACTATGCGAGCAGTCGAGTGGAATTTTCAAGCCCTGTAGAGGGACCCTCATGAGCATGCATCTCCAACCCGGGTGGGGGTGTTAGACCCCCACTGTCCGCCTGACAGCCTATGTCGATCCCTCCTCTAGACTTGCTGGTGGAGTGATTTTGTGAGTCTGTTAGTCTAGCTTCCTCTGCTGCCAATACTTTCTCCAGTTTGTCTAGGCGACTGATAAGGGGGGCCAATTCTTCTATAATGGTGGCCCTCAGGTTGTTCTGCAGGTCTGTCATCAAATTCAGAACCCACAACGGTTAGATTGTGTCTAAGCTGGAAGTTGACGGTCTACCTGGGGTCTGTTCTTCCTCTTCACCCCCCTATATTTCCCTCACAAAATTTCTTCTTTTTGGGACCAACCTCAGATGTTTGTTTGCGCTTTCCGTTCTTGTGAATACTCGTGGTATTTCTACTCTTGCGCACTGCTTTCTCGTAAGGAACAACCAAAGAAGATGGCAGGGGCTGGACCTCTAACTGAGTTCGGGCGTATTTGGCAGCATGATCAAATCAGACGGTGGAATAAATAGATCAGGGGTGAGTGATAACCGCCTTTCCGTTAGCTCAATTTCAGAATCCACCACCCCTATGGCCCTCTGTAACATTTTGTCTATTGATGTTGGCGGCAGTGAGGAGGCAATTGAGGTTTTGGCTCTAGCTGGACCGGCCCTCCTCCCCATTTTGTTGCCTCCTGCCAATCTAACACCCCAAGTCACTCCACCCTGATTCTCAACAAGACTCGACTTGTGTAGCACCTGTGATCAGTTTAACAACTTGAAAGAAAACTAAAAAGTCATGAGCTTAAACAAGATACTATCTACCCCAGGACCCTCCCCACATTGACATAACCAGTCCGTTTGATAATTATTTAGAATGTCAGTGCAGTCTGTTGTTCCTTTGGACTCCACAGTTCGCAGGTCGAACAACATGTAAGGGAAAAAGTTCCTCGGTAGGAGAGGGTAGGTGAGAAGGGGCACCAAGGAAGGTGAAAGTCTTACCCGCTGATACTGCCAAAACACGGTTCACAATAGCCAAAGGGAATGGCCCTGCCTCTTCCCATCGATGACGGGCGCAGACCGCACGCGTCTCTTGCCGCGGTGGTGATTAGCGCTTTTTACCGCGTTGGTGAAGGGTGCTTCTCCCTCCAGGGAGAGCACAGACTCCTGGGATTGGTGTTCCCCCCAACAGGCAGCCAGCAAGCAGCAGAAGGGCAGCAGCTTCAGCCGCGTCCGGCGCCGCGGTGGTGATTAGCGCTTCTTAGCGCGTCGGTGAAAGGGTGCTCCTCCCTCCAGGGAGATCAGAGAGTCCTGGGACTGGTGGTCTCCCAACAGGCAGGCAGTGTTCAGCAGAAGGACAGCAGCTTCAGGCGTGTCGGGTGCCACGGTGGTGATTAGCGCTTTTTAGCGCATTGGTTACGGGTGTTACTCCCTCCAGGGAGAGCACAGAGTCTTGGGACTGGTGATCCCCCCAACAGGCAGCCAGCAAGCAGCAGAAGGGCAGTAGCTTCAGGTGTATATCACTTTTTAAAGCCTGAGGTTGAAATGGTTTATGGCTTGTCGAAGGAATGCAGTGTTGGTTTGTTCTCCGAATTGCATCTTGCTTTTTGGGATGAAACTGGCACCCTTTACTTAGTAGTCTGTTATAACTTATAACAGACTACTGTTACAGTTAGTTTTTCACTGCAAAAAGTATGCACGTCTTTTTAAAATGTACTTAAATACAATATAGGTTTCAGGTACATTATAGTTAGAAATGAGCATTTATAAAACCTTTGAAATTCACTGAAAAAACCATAGGCTTTACAGACATTATAGTTATAAATGATCATTTAAAAAACCTTAGAAATTCACTGAAAAAATCACAGGTTTCAGGGACGTTATAGTTAGTTGGATATTTCACTCGTAGAAAACCATAGAAATTCCACTGTTATAGTTAGTTCAGCTAACTATAACTCGCGTCCCCGCAATGCACTGCTTATGACGTCACATACTGCATCATTCATGGCACGGTCAGTGACATTACTGATCACATCACTGATGACATCTCAAATCACATCACTGATGACATCATCCACATGAAAATCTGATGCACCTCCTCACAGTCTAATAAAACCTTTGATACGCCCACTGTAAAATACAGACTACCATCAAGACACCAATACAGTTACTACATATGCACTCACTGATTCCTAAGTCTACACACACATCCACTCATTCACCCCTACAATCACTTATACATGCAGGCACTCATCAATACAACACTATCATATGCACTCACACCTATTCAGACACTCACACACCACCACTCATCCATGGAGTTACTCACACACCTAGTCAGTTATGTAAAGAATCAATCTCACTCCCATTTACTCACCTATACAGTTAAACACACACCACCTTACTAATTCATACAGATAGTAACGCATACTTACTCTCTTATATAATCACTGATACAAGTACACACTCATCCATACAGCCACTATCACAATCACTCACTCTCACATAGAGTTATTTATATACACCATCATCCCTCACATATAAAGCCAGAATGGGTGGTCGATCTTTTCGTGTAGTGGCTGCCAAAGAATGGAACTCGCTCCACATGAGCATCAGACTAGCGGATACAGAGACTATGTTCAGAAAACTTCTGAAAACCCACCTATTCTCTTTTTAAATGTCCTACTCTTGGCCTGACTTTCTCCACAGCGCTGGGACACGCCGGGATGGCGTCACCATGCGCTTTACAAATCCCCTTTATTATTATTATTATTATTATTATATACTGCCTTTTACATATGTAGTTACTCACATATACCACTGAGACATCCATGCACTCACCCATACACACACTCACCCACTCACAGAGCTGTTTCCACATGCCCTCTTGAACCCATACACCCAGTGAATCAACTACTCACACATCTATACACAGAGTCACACACCTCCAACCCACACACACACAAACTCAGGCACCCATACAAATACTCAGGCAAACAATCAATAACCCATACAGACACTCATGTAGCTACTGCCCAACCCATTTACCAGCTTACACAACAAAAGACAGACTGATACAGACATTCACACAGTTTAGTCACAAACCCATGCATTCAGTAAGACACGTTTAATCAGTCACTTATACACTTATATCAGTCATACACCTCCTAAATCCAACATCCAGACACTTATACACGTACTCATTCTTCAATACATCTTGGCATATATATAAAACATATTTAAACTTTACAGAAACACACAGTCACTGGATGATGTCATCAGTGATGTACTTTGAGATGTCATCAGTGATGTCACTGACCATGCCATGAATGATGAAATATGTGACATCATGAGCAGTGCATTGCGGGGGCGCGAGTTATAGTTAGCTGAACTAACGATAATGGTGGGGAATTTTTTTTATATATATATATAATTCAATGAAAAAACCATAGGTTATAGTCCATATATAGTTAGGAATTTGCATTTACAAAACCTTGAAAATTCAATGAAAAAACCATTGGTTATAGAACATATATAGTTAGGAATTTGCATTTACAAAACCTTATTTTACTCGCATAAAACCATTGAAATTCCATATATAGTTAGATGCGCTAACTATATATCGCGCACCCGCAATCCACTGCTGATGATGTCACATATTACATCATTCATGACATGGTCAGTGACATCACTGATGACATCACTGATGACAACATCCAGTGACTGTATGTTTCTGTAAAGTTAAAATATGTCTTACATATTGAAGAATGAGTGGATGTATAAGTGTCTGGATGAAGGATTTAGTAGGTGCATGACTGTGTGTATGAGTGAGTGTTTTAATGTGTCTCACTGAGTGCATGGGTTAGTGACTAAACTGTCTTAATTTGTGCATCATTATGTCTGTTGTTCTGTAAACTGCTGCATGTGTTGATCAGTAGCTATATGAGTAACTATATGGGTTATTGATTGGTTGCCCAAGTATTTGTATGGGAGACTGAGTGTGTGTGTGGGTGGCTGGGAGGTGTGTGACTCTGTGCATAGATGTGTGAGCAGTTGATTCACTATATGTATGGGTTCAAAAGTGCATGTGGAAACAGCTGTATGGGCGGTTGACTGTCTGCATGAGTGTATTGGTGATTGAATGGATTTCTCAGTGCTAAATGTCAAAGTAAGTACATATGTAAAACACAGTACATGTGAGAGTTGACATATATAAAAATCTGTGCATAAGAGCCAGTGAATGTGTGAGTGGCTGTATGGATCATTGTGAACTTGTATCAGGGATTGTATAAGAGAGTAAATATGTGTTAGAATATGTTTCAATAAGTAAGGTGTGTATAACTGTATAGTTGAGGAATTGGAGGTGTGATTGATTCTTTGCATGACTGTCTAGGTGTATGAGTAACTCCATGGATGAGTGACAATCTGTGAGTGTCTGTTTTCACTGAGTGTATCTAATGTTATATTAGAGTCTGAAGAGGTTCATCGTATTATCACATGAATGATGTCATCTGTGATGTTGTCAGTGATGTCATTTGAGTTGTCATCAGTGATGTCATTTGAGATGTCATCAGTGATGTCATTTGAGTTGTCATCAGTGATGTCATCAGTGATGTCACTGACCATGTCATGAATGATGTAATATGTGACATCATCAGCAGTGGATTGCGGGTGCGCGATATATAGTTAGCGCATCTAACTATATATGGAATTTCAATGGTTTTATGCGAGTAAAATAAGGTTTTGTAAATGCAAATTCCTAACTATATATGTTCTATAACCAATGGTTTTTTCATTGAATTTTCAAGGTTTTGTAAATGCAAATTCCTAACTATATATGGACTATAACCTATGGTTTTTTTCATTGAATTTCAATGGTTTTTTGAAAGCTAATATCTGTATCTGTAAAATGTATTCTTCTTTAAATCTTAAAATATATTTTACATGTTTTTTATACATTTTTTTTTTTTAAAAATTTTTTGTTGCGCTCCTAGTCCGCGAACCGGTCAGCTTCCCGTTAGCTCAATTTAAAGCCGCGACTTGGTGCGCGAACCGGTAATCGTTCCTTTAGCGTAACTGTTACGTTATCATGACGTTTTGCGTTGTCGCGTAATACGTTATCCGACGCGCCAAGTTAGCGGACCCGGAAGCGGTCCGGAAAGCGGCGCAAAGCGCGAAACGTAAAGACAGCAGGTCATGTGACTAATCATTGGTTCATTTCACTTTTGGTTTCCTAATGATGTAATACTAGGTCATGTGATCTAAAATTAACACTTTTCATTGGTTTAGAACTTTTGCTTTTCCCAAATGATGAAAACCCCTCCTTCTTTCCTCACTCTGACTTTCATCTTGGTGAGAGAAAGACCCTTTTACATTCTAGAGAAATGGCTTCAGTTGTTGCTTCTGGTAGTGTTCCCCCACCACCACCTCCACCTCCTCATGGAAAGAAAGGACCACCTACTCAACCAATCTTTGAAGAAGAGGAAGATCAGGAAGAGGAGGAAGAGCCTGAATTTTTGCCTGAGGAGCCCAGGAGGTACAACAGAAAGGAAAATTTCATCTGGCAATTTTTTAAATTTCCACCAGGGCAAAAGAAAGTCAATGCAAGATATGTCTTTTGCCGCATTTGCGATGAACGCCTTTCAAGGGGGACGGACAAAAAATATAGTTTTGGAAATTTTACAATGCACAGGCACATGAGTAGGTGGCACCCAAATAATTATAGTGCTGCTCAGCTTCGCAACGAACAACAAAATCCCCCGGCAATAGCAAGAAGATCTGTCGTGCCAGAAGTATCGGGACCAGAGGCAAGGGAGTTGATCCCGAATATTCAAATGGACATGGGGGAAGTGAAACAAGTGTGCGTGTGGTGCAATCAAATATTATGCTACCGAGAAAGTAGCATTACTCTTATAATAAGAGCAATCAAAAATCATGTATGTCCAAAACGCCCCAAAAAATAAATTCTTCTTTTTTTTGTTGCTCCTGTTGAGCCCTCTTCAATGAATCATTTTTGTTTCCCCCCTCCCCCCAAAAAATAAAAAAAATTACAAAATGTTCAGAAAAAAACAAAAAAATATAAAAAATGTTCAGAAAAATAATAAAAAATAATTAAAACAACAAAAACCAAAAAAAAGTTCTTTTCAGAACTACCTCCCCATTATAAAAAAAAATTGGTAGAATTTTTAGAACTCTGCCAAGCTCTATTTCTTTTAGTTCGCTCCCAGTTCGCACTGCGGTACGCGAACCAGGAGCGAACCCAAATTTTTTTTTTTTTTAAAAAACAGTAAGTATAAGGAAAGGAAACAGACAGTTATGTTACAAGAAAGACAGCTATAGGGAGTAAAGAAAAGATACTGTTACCCGCAATTCACTTCTGATCATGTCATATATTACATCATTTTTGACATGGTCAGTGACATCATCAGCAGTGGATTGCGAGTAACAGTATCTTTTGTTTACTTCCTATAGCTGTCTTTCTTGTAACATAAATGTCTGTTTCCTATCCTTATACTTACTGTTCTTGTTTTAAAATTTTTTTGAGATCATTCAGAAACAGTAACATTAATAGAGACAGAATGAGTGAATAATAATGAAGAAGTATGAGAAGAGAGGGAGTGAGAAAAATACTGGAAGGAGTAGAATAATTAAGTAATAGAGAAAGGAATGAGAGAAGAAGCAAACACAGGAAAGTAAAGATTAAAGAAATGAAGCAGTAGAACTAATAGATGTTAAATGTGATAGAGTAAATGATTGATTGAGGGTGACGATAAGGTGTGTCCTCTCTAAAAGTTTGTTTAAGATGAAGCGTACTCAGGGTTGCATATCAAATTTATGCTTGTTGAAGAATACAGAGGAGATAATACATGTGAAGATCTACCATTGTAGTAAAACATGCCCACTTATTACATCATTCATAACATAGTCAGTGACATCATCAGCAGTGGAATGCGAGTTAAAAAAGTAGAAAACATTTACCTTATAATTCTTGTTAACTTTTAAAGAACATTTTTCATACTTTCAATCTGTAAAAGAGAGAACAAACATTTCCAAAAATATTAAAACATGTATTTAAAAATTAGAAAAAAGAAGAGAAAAGGTTCAAGAAGAAACAGTTTTTAAACAACTTTGACACTTACAGAAGCCTCTGCTTCTCTACGACCCCTACACAATCCTAAAGATATTTATTTTAAACAAACAGTATCTTCATGCTGATGAAATGAGGCCTATTTTGGAACATGGTGCTTCTTTTGCATTGCTGATGTCTCACAATAGTGATGCAATAGCAGCGCAAAAGAGATGTAAAGCCATCATAAAATTGTGTCTAACATTTTAACCCCTTCCAAGCTGATGACGAGCTGGGCTCGTCATGGTGTAGCCTCCTCGTACACTGATGACGAGCCCAGCTCGTCATAAAACAATGAAGAATAGCAAATCCCAGCACAGGAGGGGAATTGCCTTAGCAGCCATGGGGTTAAATGATTGTTTCAGGATGCAAATAAGATGTGTGCTTTCAAGAGCTTTCTTTGAGGTGAGGCCTATTTCTTTTTTTTTTTAAAAAAACAGTACCCAGAAGTACAGCACTGTAAGCATTAAAATTGACACTTACAGAAGACTCAGTTTCTCCATATCTACCTCACATTTCTAAATGTATATCATAAGTACAAAAAGCAGAACATTATTTATACATGTTAAATGGTTTATTTTTGCTGTTCTCAGAATGTATCAAATTTCACTTAAATCAGTGACTTGAAGGTATTCATCATGTAACAGCGGGGAAAAAAAAACACAATCAAAATGATTGTGTTTAAAAAACCCATACAACCTAAGAAATCTGAATTCAAAACTCCTTAAAATTAACTTACTTTCCATAACGTCGAAGGATCACCTATGAACAGCGTCCACTCTGTTGTGCTATAAATATTTTCAGTCCGCCACTTTCTGAAAGAAAACCTCCATCGTTTTGAAAAATATGTTACATACAAGAAAAGACTTCTCACATTCTATCACATGTTTCCACTAGGCCAAATCATGTTGCAGCGATTCGCAACTCTTGTAATTCTTCCAATCAAATCCCGTCATTTTCTATTTTCGCAACTTTCAAAAAGAAAACATTTGAGATTATTTTCACAATCCTGGACTACTAATATCTTACTCTTCTTTGTCACTCATGTTCTCCTTTTCCTATGACACTGATACTGCTTACTATGAAGCAGACTTACTTGCATCAGGTTTATATAGTTGGATTTTTAAATTGACATTATAATTAAAAGTTTTGGACCAATAATCTAGACAGCATTGCAGACTTACATTCCCTCTACTTGATGAACCTTTTGCAATTCCTCACAGGAAATCCCAAAATTCTTTCTTTAAAATTTTGGTTTTAAAAACACCAGGTAAGAATTTTTAAGGTCAAACGGCAATTTTTTTTTGAAAGTTACAACAGAATCATTGCAGAATGACCAGCCGTTTCGAGACTTTAAATAAGCTGTATAATGTCCTGATGTTGTTGAAGGACCATCGTGATAGATAATTGCTACAGTTACAAAAGTCCTTCCTGATATTGACAGCTGAGAAGCCACAAATTTTTTTATTAAAGTTGACAATTTTGATCCATCAGGCCTACATCGTTGGATCATTAAAATGACATACTGGCCATATCTACGTATAAATAATGTTGACATCATTTCAGATTTACATTGGCTACACTCCATGTTGTGATCCGCTGCATTTACTAGCTTATTAAAGGACACTGATTTACTGTCTGGCAAAGTTAAATATATAAATCTTTCTGAGTCTACACTAGTAGTACTTGATACCATACAGTTCTCGCAGTCATGCTGCCATTGATAAGAAAGCCCAAACAGGTGATCTACATCTACACCCTCATCTTGCAATACATCAAGCATATACATTAAAAACTCCTGACAATCCTGCTGATTATTTTCAGAGAAGTCTGTTTGACCTGAACATTCATCTAACAGATAACGAACTTCAGACACACTTTCTACTTTTGTTCGATCAGTGCTACATTTTTCGAAAACAGAATTCAACAAACAGCATAAAATTTGTTCTGAATTCAACAGAATCTGTTCTTTTAAACTCTCTAGTGAAAAGAGAACATTAACCACTACATTTGCATAGCAGTTGACACCAGAACTGTTTTCAAATTGAAAACCGACAACATCTTCAACAGAATCCACTTTCTTTCTGCTAACAATTTTCGGTTCATCGACTTTTGGTCTTTTTGCTACAACCTCCCTACTATTACTGATATTTCTACGTTTCCGGCCTACCACACGTTTCTCAAACAAAGGATATTGAGGCAAATGTGGCGCATACTCTCTTCTTAACCTATTGTATTCCTTAACACAATCTAGATCCGCACAAATGTTTGTGACATCACAGTCAATCAAGTACAATCCCGATAAAGTTCTAACTCGTGACAATGCCACATATGCCATACCCTCCTTGAACACAGAACTGCCAATATTCACCAATGCACTGTCTACACTTAAACCTTGAGATTTATGGATTGTCACCGCATATGCCAAGCAAACAGGAAACTGTTTACGGCGAACATATAAGTCTTTAACAAGCAAAAACCTAGCAGAACAACGACCAATTAGCTGTACTTCCTCAATGCCATCAAATTTAATTTTTAAAAATTCTATTCCATCTCTATTTCTGTATTTCTCAAAATCAACAACATTACCCATTGATCCATTTACCAGACCTCTTTCAACATGTAAATTCCTTCTCAAAATAATTCGGCAATTTAAACACACATTCAAAGTCTTTTCAAAACCCGCTGTTTTAGATATAGTCTTCTCTAATGAATCCAATTTTGATTTCAAATTCTCTGACAAAATAATTGTTGATCCCATATGCTCTATTTTGTCAATAGCTTCAAGTTTCACAATCTCTTGCTTTTCTAAATTCAACATTTTGTTGTTGAAGATGGCACATTCTGCAAGAGTTGGCATCAAACATATTCCGGATTTCTTCTCAGTAATTTTCTGAAAAATATTCTCAGCCACAATCTCTTGTTCGGGATATAAATTTGAAAGTAATCGTGCATTTAAAGCTTCTTTTCCATGCTCGGTCACTTTTCCAATTCTAATATCTTGTAGAATATTCTTGTAATCTTCATCTTTTGCCTGACGCATATTTTCATGCAGTTCAGCATAATTGAAGTTTAACCATATATTGACGTTGCCAATGCTCCCTAGGCACTTCCTGGTATCTTCATGCGTGAGTATTTTGAACACAGGTTGTCCTTTTACTGGTGTCAGCTGCAGAAGATCTCCGAAAACAATGATGTGTTTGCCACCAAATAACACATCATATTCAGTTTTAAGTACTTCTTGCATTCTCAAATGCACAAAGGCAAGCATTACATTGGAAACCATGCTTACTTCGTCAATGATAAGTAGTTTCATTTTCCTCAAGACTCTTGAAACTTCACAGCAAGCATCCCCAGATAACTTGTGGTATTGTAATTTGTTGTCATGCTCCACCGGCAGCATCAGTAGACGATGCAAAGTAATACCTTTAATGTTATGTGCTGCAAGTCCAGTAGGAGCGGTGACAACACAAGACAGCGATGACTCAGTCCTTTCCTGCAGATAGCATGAAATTGCTTTAATGAGGAAACTTTTTCCAGTTCCCGCTTCTCCACTCACATACAGTTGGACAGGCTTCAACGATGTACATGAGCACTCTTTCTTCTCATGACTTAATCCATGCTCAATTTGCTTGGTAACTTCATCATATATTTTCCTCTGCTCAACGTTGAGTTGTTTTTCCAAGTCTTCTAAGTTAACTGAATCCTCCTGAGCATGTGCCATGGCTCTTTCCACTTCATTCATAGCAGTGGCAGCTTCATTTTCGATAATAGGTCCTCCTAGTGGATCCTGACTCAATGAAACAGAACTCTGACTGTCCTGAGAACTGTCTCTGGCAATCTCGGCTGCAATCGTTGCTTCCTGCTCAATTTCCAAAGTTAGCATTTCTTGATATTTGGGAAAAGCAGGACATTCTATGGTCTCCTTAGCAGCAGTGAAAGAGTCTTCGTAACAGAGGAAATCTCCAAGCAGTTCCTCTTCTGCACGCCAAGGCTTGAAAAGTTGCAAAAGTGCTAAATAGAAAAACTCCTTTTTTTCTGGAGATTCGCCACTCAATTTTCGATGGTTTACTAATTGGCATTTTCTTTGCTTGACCAGGCATCCCTCACTTCCAATTACAGCATACACTCCTTTCTCAATATCTTCTTTGATGTTCCTCTTGAATATATAATTTTGTAGAACCTCATATAGACAAACATTCTCAAGGTGACTGCTTCGATTTGGATAATATGTATCCAACATGTTGGTCTTCAAAATGTCGGTACTGTTTGGTTCCTTTTCTGCCAAATATTCAATTTCCCGGACAGGTTTTAGAACTCGATTTCGCGTTGCAGCAAGACCAAGACTCGCCCAAACAATACTCCTGGATTTGGCATAGAGACTTGCTGAAGACAATCGATCTGAACATTCGTAAGCTCCGATTTCTCGATGCGACAACATCTTCAGACTGAAACTGTACAACTTCTTGCTGAGGCTCTTTTCATGGGAAATGTCCTCCCACATATCCTTCAGTTCTGTCTTTTCTTTTTTGGTGATGTAAGATGTCACATACCGAGCCACAGCCATACAGTTGTCACCCACAAACTGTATATCCATGTTAGCATTCCACATGGACAAAATCACTGGGTTGTAGTCGTTGATGTACTTGGACTCTTCGTTCCTTTTCAAATTGTATGTATTTTTGGGTGATTTCCTCGTCACATTATGTCGCAGTGAAGACATCAAACTGTTCACTCTTCCTTTAGAAATCACCGGTCGTGGAAAGTTGAAACGACATTTGGTGTAGAACTTGTCCTTGTTTCTGAATTTACGACGACAGTACTTTCCACAACGATGGCTTTGGAAACGTAGAACTTGTTCTCTTAGGCTTTTCTTCTCCGTTGCGTTTGGAACAGCACACGTAGAATACTGTTCTATGAAATTCATCACTAAGTCATCCGGATCTGTTCCAAATTTAGGTGCATCCTTGATCCACAACAACATATGTATATGAGGAGCACCTCTTGCTTGGTACTCCTTTCTCCAGAAGAAATCCAACACCTCTCCAAGAGGTGGATTCTTCTTATTTGTGATGAAAGACATTATAGCTTCAAATCTATGATTGAAGTACCTGCATACATTCACAGGATCCAAAGAACACAGTTCTCCAGGTGTCTTGAATTCAATGTTTTCAATATTTCCATTTGCCTCTCGTAGAAATTCAAGTAAGTCTTCCCAGCCATACTCGGCACAGCTCAGAGTGAGGAACCATGTCGGAGTTCCTAAGTTCCTCAGCATACATTTTAAATCACCATGACGACGGTACCAGTACTCATTAGTACCACGCTGACACGCCATGAGATTAATTAAGTGAGAATCCAAAATACTGTCTTGGACATTGACTTTATGCATAAAGTCCCTTGCCGAGATATTTCGCATCTGTATACCACTTTTTAAGATGTGGTTCACTGCATATGACAGTCCAGACAGATCGCTTTCAAACAGGAGATGAAACAAATAGGGAATGCATTGACGAAACCTAGGATCTTCTGCATACAATCGTAAAGTCCGGTATTCAGACGCAGGAATTTGATGAGATCGCTCATCATATCTTCCTCCTCGACCTGTGGGAAATAGCTGTGGGAAACACCGAGCTTCCAAACTTTCCTCCCAAACACTAATGGGACTCCCTTTGGCTTGTTTCATTTGAAACAACTCAATAGCATTCCCCATGACTTCCTTGGAATGCAAAGGATGAACACTATAATGTTCATATATTTCTTCACTTTTAGAGGCCTCTACTTTCTCAATTTGGCCAGCACACAAATCGCTATCCTCTTCATCACTTACTTCCTCTTCTGCAACATATACATTCTTATAGTACTTATTATTTTTCTTCAAATACACTGTTGCCTTTTTGACTTTCCTAACATCGACTAAATCTTGCCATATTTTCTTATTCTTTGTCGGAACCCCATTAACCAAGATAACCAGAGGTTCCTCTTCCACTTTTTCTATTCCAATTGTGTTAATGTTTTTGTTCAAATCTAGAGGCAAATAAACAACTCTTCCTTTTAATCCTCTCTGTAAATCTGATGGAGGCAACTTCCCTGTCTTTGGCTCCATTCTTACAATAGCCTGAAAGGGATGGATACTTTGAATCAAAATAGATTCATAAGTATTTAAATCCTTCAAATCAGAAGGAATCTCAACCAATTCCAGATTATTATGAACTGCCCTAGCAGGCATCTGGTTTTGGTTTAATTTATTACAACAATAAGTACACACACGTTGATCCGATCCCAAATCAAAATAATTTTCTACCATCAAGTATGTGGCAAAATCCTTCCATTCACTATTATTTTCCCTTTCACTTTTTGCATATAAATCCACTACCTTAGTCTGATTCTTATAATAAGTGCGTCGACAACATACACAAGTGAAATTAGGCCTCTCACTTGATTTCATCTGAAACGTGGCAATTTCCTTCTGAAAATTATCTGTACTGGAAACCTGTACATTATCTTCAACATTACCCTCTACTTCAGGGTCAATTTGAACATTCTCATCTTTACTACTAAAGTAACAAAACTCAATTTCTTCACAAATATTCTTCACATCTATTTCAGAACCATGCAAAAGAGCAGCACATAATTGTTTAAGCATAATTGCTGGACTCTTAGCATAATACAACATTCTCACTAATTTTCTCACTTTATTATGATGCACTGCTAGCATCCTGAAATGATGAAAAACACTCTGGCATACTCTCCTGGAAAGACAAGCCAGTGAATGACCACGCAAACCTGTCATTTGTCTCACTCTGCAAGGATCTAAATCTTGCAACAACTTCATTTTCTGCTTCAAACTTTTCTTATTAAATGTCCGTATAAAATCACAAAACAAATTGATGGAAACCTGTCGCACACTGCAAATAGAACTACACTTCCAAATGTACACAGGACCCTTAGGACGTCTTCCTAAAACCTCATCACTTAGCACCTCTTCTGTCTCTGTTGTCACAAGTTTTTCTTTTTCAACTGGACAACCATCCTTCACTTCATAAGCTCGACCACTGGTGTCAACTGCAAACACCAAATCATTATCCTGAAAATAACTCTCCTCATTAAAAAATGCCTCAGAACTTGAACTATGCATCCATTCTCTGGAAAAACTTCACAAAAGTTACTACGATTTACTACTCTCTTCCATCTACTGTTTGTTTTGAAATCAGAAATTACCTTGCTTAGTTTCCTAATTCTATTGATTACCAAAATAAACAACTTTCGCTTAATTTCAAAAGCATGATCAATAATTTTCTCTACATTTTTCTTCTTCTTATAAAATGCCACTTTCTGTTGGCCTTTCTTAATATTTTTTAATAAATTAACTATTATCCTGTTACGGAACATTCGTTTTCGAATATCCCTAAACTGTTGTTTCCTTCTACTATCATGCACAGAGTTATCTCTTCCTCTACCAGTAACATTTTTGATGGGTCTTTCCTTTCCATTTAAATTGCTCTTCTTTTTGTGAACTGAAACATTTTTGCGATAAATACTTTTTTTACTAAAAATATTTCTTAAGAATGATTTTGTGCTCTTACCCGGAGCTTTCTTGGTGTTTTGATAAGTATTTGGGGAAGAGGACTGCTGCAATAAAAGATCATCCTGCTGTCTTTGACGTTTTCTAGCCTTTTTAATTCTATTTTTCGTAGGCATTTTTCAAAATATGAAAAGATCTGCAGTTGAATCTGTGGTAAAATATAATAAAAAATGTTATTAACCACTATTACCAAACAGTAAATGAATAACAGTCATCAAAAACTTAATGCCCTACTTATTATTTAACATAGCAAATCTTTTGCACCAGCACTGCATCACAAAAATGACACACAGTGGAACAAAACAGGCATACAACAATCATAAATCTCTCCCTAATATTTTAAATGATTAATTCAGGATGACGATAAGGTGTGGCCTATCTAAAGGTTTGTTTAGGCCCAGATCTTTGGACTGGGGTGAATGTATGTCATTGATCCTCATTCAGCCCATCGCCTGTTTTGTTTATTTGAGGTGAGGCCAACACATGGTTGCAGATAAGATTTTCACTGAAGAAAACAAAGGAGATAATACATGTGAAGGCCTACCAATGAAGTAAGTCATTATTTGAAATCAATTACATTTCTGGATATGTACTGCTAAAGCTTCATACGTTGTTTTGGGTCATATTTATAAGGCATATGAGTGTGTATGATGTTATTTTTCCTTTTTAAATGGAAAGCGTTCTTCATGGTGCAAGTTTCTTGTAAATACGCTCCCACTTGCGTTTGGCAAATTTAGATTTTGATTATGGGAGTTACATAGCCATGTTAATAATGTCAAAAAAATGGTGCTAGGGCATTCCAGAAAACGCTTTCATGTGTCTCAAGGACATTTTTAGTCATTTCCTCTTGAATGCAGGTATACAATTGATTTATATGCTGTGTTTAAAAACGATTATTTGAAATCAATTACATTTCTGGATATGTCCTGCTAGAGCTTCATAGGTTGTTTTGGGTCATATTTATAAGGCATATGAGTGTCTATAATGTTATTTTTCCTTTTTAAATGGAAAGCGTTCTTCATGGTGCAAGTTTCTTGTAAATACGCTCCCACCTGCGAAACGGAACTTTGCGATGCGAAGCTGATTGGCTCCCCGGTATCTGTCAACATTCTAAACAGTCCGGAGCGGCCGCCATCTTATCTCTCGGTAGGATCGAGAGAGAAGAAGAGGTGAAAAACGAAGGGGGAATTTAATGAAAGGGGGCAAGGTATACCCCTCTTGACCCCCTAGGAATGTTGTTGGGATTTTTAAAGGGTCCCGTGGGGAAAATAAAAAAAAATATATTTTTCACGGTAGAAGCGCTTCCCGAACCGCGAACTGGGCCGCAAACTGGTAGCGAAACGGGAATTCGCCATTTTGTGCTTCGTTTTAATTAAATTACTAGGTATAAGGGGGTGCGGGAGACCATTTTCTGCTTCGTTTTAATTAAATTACTAGGTATAAGGGGGTGCGGGAGACGTATCCTAATCCCTTATATTTTCTGAGGGTGGCTGAGGAGGCTCATATATGTTGATACATGTCTTCCAGCGGCTGTGCGTGAGCTTTTTTTTTTTTTTGCTGCGTGACGTCTGTTAACGTTCGATTCGAAGGAAATCAGGAAGTGTTGACCATCAATTTGTCAGTGCGATAAAGTATTTTGTTATAAATGAATCCTTATTGATAAACATTGTCTGCGCCATCTTGCCTTTTTTACAATGCCACAATTTTGTCGTGCACGGCAGCCATTTTACATGCCAGGCCGATCCGAGGCTATCACCTAGCCCTGCGGATGTACTTTATGGCCCTAGCTGTAGAGAATCCAGACATGCCAACCCTCCCGATTCAGGCGTCAGACTACTGATTTCAGTGGTACTCTCCCGCCTCCCGATTCCTGCAAGCAAAAACCCGGGGGCATATTACCAACAACTAGCGATAACTTGTTTAGAGACAAAAATTATCGCCGCACATCGGCGATTTTTATCGCAGATAAACCTTGCTATTAGCAAGGTTTATCGCAAATGCGATAAAAAACGGCCGCAATGCATGAATATCGCTGAAAAGTCAGCGATATTCATGCAATATCCAGCAAATGCTCTTAGCCATGTTATCCACCTCCCATTGGATAACATGGCTAAGAACTGCTCAGGGCCCCATGAGGAACGCTTTCCATTTAAAAAGGAAAAAATAACATCAAAGACACTCAAATGCCTTATAAATATGACGCAAAACAACCTATGAAGCTCTAGCAGTACATATCCAGAAATGTAATTGATTTCAAAAATGGTTTTTAAAAACAACATATCTGTTTCAGCTTACATAAGAGACCATGGAATGGGCTTCATATACAACAATAACTTGTGTTACTGCATGCCAGAATGCTACACCGAATATGCAATTACAATTTCTCAAAGTAACAAAATCTATTTCTATATCACTAGAGACAAAGCCACATTTTAAAAACACAGCTTTCTTCATCATTTTCTCCTTAAATCATACTATTCTCTATCTAAAATAAATAAATCTTTTCTCACCTTAGCAAATACTTTTTGAGTTTTGAAAACAGTCTCAGAAATACACCAAATTGTCTTCAGCAGAAGAAAAAGGATGCACTCCAGAGGCTGCAGCTATTGAAAGCACAGAAATACAGATATTCATTTCACATATCTCTCATATTAGCCAATCATAACTCTTCCCTCACTTTTTTCAAATCAAAACCCTTCCCCCCTCTGCCCTCTCTGCCTTTTTTCCATAGCAACCACCTCCTGGAAGACCTCTCATGTTTGCAAATTCACACAACAATGTTTCAATTGAACTCTGAAATCTAGTGCACCTGCATATCCAGTGCAATCTTTCATTAAATGTTTCTTCCTTAACCATTCAAATTACATCTTTCAAAGAACACATCCATGCACCCTAACTTGCTGTTTTCAGAAATGGAAATGCACCAATCACTGCTAATGAATCATTAGCATTGGAAATCCACAGTTTTTTTTCTTTACAAACTCCTACTGTTTCAACTGCCCTTTCATTACCACACTTCATCTGACTGCAGCCCAACCTTCTCCCACCATGTTTAAGGTCTGGATTGTTGGACATAGTTACATCCACTGGGCTCAAAGGTATGCTGAGAACAGAAATTTACACAACCTCAATTTACAAGATGTGGAAATTAAGTGGTTGGGCCAAAGAGGATTAAAATGTCACCAATTGATACCATTGGTGAAAACCTTTATGCATTTGCCAAAACCTGACCTGTTAATAGTGCACTGTGGAGGTAATGATTTGGGCACTTTGACTGGGGTAGGTCTGGAAATGCTTTTAAAGGACACCTTTGAGCAATTAATGGCACTTTTTCCTCAAACTGCCTTGGTATATTCCAATATATGCCAAAGACAGAAATGGAGGTGGTCCAACCAATTTTGTCCACAAATTGAGAAAGCGAGGAAGCATGTAAACAAATCTGTTTCAGCTTACATGAGAGACCATGGAATGGGCTCCTTGTACAACAATAACTTGCGTTACTACATGCAAGATATCTACAGAGGAGATGGAGTTCACTTCTCAGATGAGGGCAACAGAATTTTCATTCTGAATTTAAGACTGTGCATTGGTACCTACTTATAAGTACCTAAATGTACCATAAACCCAAAAGCTCTTCTCAGAGCTACCCTTCATCTGATCACTCACAATTAATATTTTTCTCTAACTTATTTCTGTAATTTTCAACAAACTACGCTCAAAGAGCGCTACCCGGTACGCGAACTGAAAGCTAACCGCGCAAAATTTTTAAAAAAATGTTTTTTCTCCGCACATATGGTCCTCCTCAGCCACCCTCAGAAAACCTAGGGGGTCAAAATACTTGTACCGTGTCCCCTTCTACCCATTCTGAACATTCTTTACCCTCCATTTTATATCTTAATTCGACCGAAACACAAAATGGTGGACTCCCGTTACGCTCCTAGTTCGCGGACCGGACCGCTTCCCAGGAAACGGTCCAAAAAAAAGGTGGGAAAGTAATTCACAGAAAAACGACTGGAGACACTCTCACCAAATATAGATTAGCTTATACTACATAACAATCCCTTTCTTTTTCACAAATTTGATTGAAATTCCATTTAGCCATTAAGTCTATAGACCTCTCTAAATACCGTGAGGTAAATTACTTCACAAAACACATCTGAAGTGTTGGAACTGACAACCAATGAAAATGTTACTTTCATTTTCTACTTTTATAACCTGACATTTGATTGGTTAAATACCTGAATATATATAAAGGAAGAGAAGAAAACACAGCGATTTTGACTACTACTTCTTGTTGTACATCACATTTCAATAGCTTCCAAAAACTTCAACTTCTTTGTGAAGGTAAGTTATAATTTTTAAAAATGAAATATATTGTGCACTATAACTTAATATAGTAGACTTTTTCTGATAGATATACACTATCCCTCTGTAGTAGTTATGGATTTAGATAGACTTCTCTGTTATAGTTATGAATGGAGTTAGGCTTCTCTTGGTTAAATCACATACACTTTTTTATAGTCCTATTTCCACTCTGATACTATACACTACCAAAAGAAGAATTCACAGATAAAAACTGCCTATCTAACATTAATCCCAACAGTGCCCTATCTCTACTAATATATATTTTTTTAATCAAAATTTCAGGCAAAATGGAAGGCGAGCAACAAGTTACATTTTCAATTGAACTGAAGGAGAGCAGCCAAGACAAAATTGATGATTTTATGGATCAAAGTAGAGACCACGAACTTCTACAATATGTTGAAGCAGTGGATAACCTGCTTCAAAATGAAAAAAAGTTACACCCTATATTCAATTTTGACATTTCTGACACTGAAATGTTAGAAAGTTTAATGAAGTATGAAACACAATCATAATAAAAAAAAAATTAAAAATAAAGTAAACAAAAAAAAACAAAAATAAAAACAACAAACAATTAACATTCAGTATTAAAAAAGTCTATCATTCTATTATCCTTATAGTACGCTGTCCAGAACGCTTTCCGGTTCGCGTACTAGGCGCTCACCACGCAAAAAAAAAATTTTTTTTTTTGCCCTGCTGGAACCTTTTACAACCTCCACATAAAACCTAGGGGGTCAGGGAGGATCTACTATGCCCCCTTATGGAAATTTCCCCCTTTGTTTTGGCCTCCTCTGTCTCTCGATCCTACCGAGAGACAAGATGGCGGCCGCACCGGACTGTTTAGAATGTTGACAGACACCGAAGAGCCAATCAGCTTTCCGTGCGCAAAGTTCCGTTACGCGAAAAGTACGCGAACCGGATCGCTGCCCGGACCGCTGTTACAGATATATATCTTGTTTTAAACGTTAATTTCTCAAAATCCACTGGAGCACATATATTGAGACCTAGCAAAGGCACATCGGGCTAACAGTCCCTACAATTTTGCCAAGTTTCGTGCAAATCCATTCAGCCGTTCGGGCTAAAAGTGAGGCCAACCGCCCTATGGAAATTAACATGGGAAAAACGCGTTTTGGGACCCCCCTTTTTTCTCGGCCCCCCCTTGACGAACACCCCCCAAATTTTCAGGGGCTGCTCAGAAACAAAATGTGCCATTTTCCTGAAAATTTCAGCCGATTCCGTCCACAAACGCCAAAGTTATTAGACATAGAATTTTCAAAAATCCCATAGAGAAAAAATCCTAACTATATATACCTACTGGCGACCGCCAGTAGGTAATATATATATATATATATATATATATATATATATATATATAGGTTGCTGCTCGAACATTCACCTTCTATTCCTCAAGAAAAGACGAGTGTGGACCCGGTGTTATAGCACAATTTTTATTTTATTTCAGCCACTACTGCTTCTGACATTACACGTTTCGGGCGATCCCGCCCTTGATCACATGACACCCTCACTCATTCTCCCTTGCTATTTAAAGTGCAAGTGCATAGGATTGACATAGCATGGACATAATAGAAATACTACATTCCATATTCTTGATGTTTCTTAGGTGAATCCACATGTTTTAAAGTAAAATACACAATTGTTTGAGAGTATATATATATTACCTACTGGCAGTCGCCAGTAGGTAGTTATAGTTGGGACCTATTAGCCATAGGAAATCCGCAACATTCTATTTGGAATAACTTTGGCGCTGGTTGATAAATCTGCGTGAAATTTTCCAAACCTTTCGCCAGCTTACTTCCGCTCCCACTTCCGCTGGGGGTGATTGGTCAAGCGGGGGGCGAGAAAAAAGGGGGGTCCCAAAACACGTTTTCCCCATGTAATTTCCCATAATACCTTTAGCCGCAGCTACAGCCCAAACTGCTGAACGGAATTACACCAAATTTGGTAAAGAGGTAGTCCTTGGTTCAGACTCATGCCTTTTGCTTATTTGGTGTAAATCTGTTCAGTAGTTTCTGAGAAAATGACATTTAAATGTACATATATATCTATGGGCACGGTGGATCCGCGGATACTGCGCGCATTGTCATCGTACCATAAGCGCGCCCTTCCGATCACGCGCTGAATGCTAATTAGCTGTCAAGTGTTGTCAACATTCGAAACTAGAAACTGTTGGCAGCCATTTTATGCCTCGGTAGAAGCGAGGCTGAAGAAGCCAGTGAAATGTGTGTTTAAAACGTGAAAAGGGGGCAGGGTAGACACACCCTGACCATCTAGGTCTGCTCAGGGGGTCCCACAAGGACCAACAGGGCCCATTTTTTTTGTTTTTGAAACCGCGGGATGCGGGTAGGGTCCTCGCATTTCGCTGCTGAGAAAAAAACTAAGCACGGGCTTCCACGCTTAAAAAATTATTAGCCCCCAGGGGCATTTTAAAAAAATAGTGTGGGGGTCCCACTCCCCCCACGCTGCCCCGGGATCCGCCACCCCCGGGCATGTAAATTAATTTATGCGGGGATCACAGCCCCCCCCTTAGCCCTGGAACCGCCACTCCCGGGGCTTGTTTATAAAGGGTGGGGGGCTCTTAGGCCCCCCGGGGACCGCCACCCTCTGGGGCTTGAAAACATTAATTGAGGGGGGCTCTGAGGCCCCCAGCCCCGGGGACCACCACCTCCCGGGGCTTCTTGAAAAATGTGGGAGGGGGGCCGCGCGCCCCCCTCCTGGAGCCCAGGATGACCCTGGGGACCGCCACCCCCAGGGCCGGCTCCTGCAGTGTCCCGGATTGCCCACCCCCGCGACACTGCTGTTTGCAATGGTAGGGCGGGATCCTCGCAGCTCCCACCCTATCATTGCAAACTGCTTTCCTTTTTGGAAGAGAGAGCAGGAAACCTGCTCTCTCTTCCAAATAGGAGAGCAGATTGCTTTTCCTCAGGGGGAGCAGAATGTTAGCTTCTCTCCCTGAGGAAAAGCAATGCCGCGTCCCGAAGGATGCGCGGAGCCGGCTGGGACCGTGGGGGCATTGGGGCTCCCCCCACGGTCCTCAACGTATTATATAAGCCCCGGGGGATGGGGTCCCCGGGATAATAAAAATTAGTGATAGGGGATATTTATTTTTTTTACGTAAAACTAGGAGTCACGCACCCATTGCGGCGCTCAGTGCGCCTCCTGTTGTGCACGTGGTGGATGCAAGGTTTCTAACACGTAGGGTGCGCGACTCCAGCACGAGTGGTGCACGACTTGTACGTGTTGGCTGCACGACTTTGGCACATTGGGTGCGCGACTCCTGGGCAAGAAACATATTTTTCAAATATACATGAAGCTCACGTGTTTAGTTGTTAGGTGGCTATAAAAAGAGCCCTTGTGTTTATTGAGAGATTTTAGTACTTACAAGTAAGTACCGATGCAGAGTCTAAAGTTCAAGAGGAAAACTCTGTTCCCCCACCATCTCTCCTATAAATGCCATGCATATTGACACGCAAATTGTTGTGGTATATGGACCCCATTCTATAGTCTCTGAGAAAAGCAGAAAGAGATTTATTCACATGTTTCCTAGTTTTCTCAATCTGTGGACAAAATTGATTGGACCAGTTCCATTTCTGCCTTTGGCATGTGTTAGAATAGACAAAGGCAGTTTGGGGGAAAAGTGACATCAGTTCTGCAAAGGTGTCCTTCTCATAAGCATTTGCAGACCCACCCCAGTCAAAGTGCCAAGGGCATTGCCACGCACAGTGCACAATTATGAGGTCAGGGTGTTGGAGATGCAAAAAGGATTTCACCAATGGCTTCAATTGGTGCCACTTTAACCCTCTCTGTCCAATCCATTTAATTTCTACATTTGGTAAACTTAGGTCTTTATGAATTCCTTTGTGTTCTGCATACCTTTGGCTCTAGACGATATAGCTGTGTCCCACAAACCACACTCTAAGCATCTTGAAGGGAGGTCTGGATGCACTCAGATGGTCTCTGTAAATGAAATGGCAGTTTGAAAACTATGATTTTTCTAAAATGGTGGATAAGATGTAGTTTTGGAAAAAGAAAATAAATGGTTGTTGACAACATTCTACACTGAAAACTAGGCTGCATGTTTCTGTTTTTTAAAAGCATGATTCTTATTGGTTAACAAAAACTGATTGAAAGGAACGTTACATAAGATAAGCTGGTATATTGAAAAGTCAAGCACACTTGCTGTTTTGATTAGCAACAATGTGTGATGAACTTGTGACCTGTGTGCTCAGTTAAGTATTCCATGAAGTGTTTCTATGGTAACATGCAGAAGGCAGAATGAGGGTGGGGTTGAAATTGATGTCATTTGGATTGGGTTGAAATCTGTAACCAATAGAAATGTGTGTTTGCTTTTGAATTAATGAAGGAAGCGATATGATTTGATGTGAAGGTGTATATGTGTTCAAAATGAGAGGGAAACTGTGCCATTGTTGGTTCTCTTGAGAGGTGTTGAAAACAGATATTCTGTATAAGAAAATCTGCTGTGTGACTGATATACTTCTTATTGTACAAAATCATTTGAAAGGTGAGTTATTAATTTGTAAGGGGATGTATGTGGGGCATTTTGATTTTAATCAGACTAATGTGTTTGTCCTGCTAAAGTGCAGGGAATATTTCTTTTCTCTAGAGTTTTATTGTGAGTGTGTGTGGGTTTAGAAAGCATTCTGAGATAAGTATTTGTGTATTTTATGTGTTTGCAGACAGATAACTATGCTGTTCTCATGTTTTGGTAGAATTAGAAACTAGTTATTTTTTATTTATTTGAAAAAAGGACTCAAGTTTCTACATTAAAATGCAGTACTTATTCTAGACTATGAAATGTGTTTTGGTAAAATGCAATGGATAGTGTTGTTTGTCTAGAATCACACAGTGAGTTTTGTGTGCATTTAGGAATCATTCTGATAGAAGCAGTCTATACTAATGTGTAGTAGAACATTTTGTGCAATGTGTAGAGTCACCTAAAGTCTTGTAGTGGTAAATGTGTTTTGGTAAAATGCAAGGAATAGAGTTACTTGAGTAGAATCAGACAGTCTGTGCATTTAGGAATCGCTCTTAGAGAAGCATTTTGGTAGTTTATGTGTTTCCTGACATGTAATTTCATAAAAACATATTGTGTTCTCACATTTTGGTAGAATTAGAAAATAGCCATTGGTTATGTGTTTTCAAAATGAGTTTGGCTTTAATAGTAAAATGCACTACTGTAAATCCTTAATCTACCTCCAGCACAACTTCCTACACTACCCAATCATCACTTTATTTCCTAGAACACTACACTACCACTATTTCTAGCATGAGCCTGTAGAGTACATAAACACCACTGCACTATGCTAGAACACTACTCCAGCATGACTACCTACACTACCTAAACACCATTTCACTACCTTAAAGCTTAAATCTATCACAGCAGGACCCCTTACACTACCCAAACACTACTATACTACCATAGTCCTGCATTTATAAGAAATATTGTTATTTGTCTAGAATCATACTGTGAGTAAGTGTCCATTTGGGGAAATTGAGAGACAATGATTTGGTTGGTTTATGTGTTTGCAGACATATAAATAAAAGTGCTCTTTCAGTGACAGTATCCCTAGCAGGATTCCACATACTGCACAAAGACCAGTGCACTACCCTAAACCCTTAATCTACCTCCAGGCCGATCACCTACATTCACTACTGCAGCACCTTGAACCCTAAAACACTACTTCAGCACGACCACCTACAGTACTCAAACACCATTGCACTAACCTAAACCTTAAATCTATCCCACCACAACCTCCTATGCTACCTGAACACCACTGTACTTTCCTAGAACACTACCCTACCACGACCCACTACACTACAAAAACACCACTGCACCAACTTAAACCCTAAACCACTATCCCTAGCATGACACTGTACAATACATAAAAACCACTGCACTATGCTACAACACTACCACAGCATGTTTCCCTACACTAATTAAAGACCATTTCACTACCTTAAAGCTTAAATCTATCAAAGCAGGACCCCATACACTACCCAAACACCACGATAATACCCTACTACTGTATTTATAAGAAATATTGTTCTTTGTCTAGAATCACACTGTGAGTCAGTGTCTATTTGGGGAAATTGAGAGACAATGATTTGTTCGGATTATGTGTTTGCAGACACATAAATACATGTAGTCTTGCAATGACAGTATTCCCAGCACGATTCCACACACTAAACAAAGACCAGTGCACTACCCTAAACCCTTAATCTACCTCCAACACAATCACCTACACTACCCATTCACTACTGCAGCACCTTAAACCCTAAAACACCACTCCAGCACGAACACCTACAGTACTCAAACACCATTGCACTATCATAAACCTTAAATCTACCCCAGCACAACCTTCTATGCTACCCAAACACCACTGTACTTTCCTAGAACACTACCCTACCACGACCCCCTACACTACACAAACACCACTGCACTACCTTAAACCCTAAAACACTATTCCTAGCATGACCCCGTAGAGTACATAAACAGCACTGCACAATCCTAGAACACTACCCCAGCATGACTCCCTACACTACCTAAACACCATTTCACTACCTTAAAGCTTAAATCTATCACAGCAGGACCCCTTACACTACCCAAACACTACTATACTACCATAGTCCTGCATGTATAAGAAATATTGTTATTTGTCTAGAATCATACTGTGAGTAAGTGTCCATTTGGGGAAATTGAGAGACAATGATTTGGTTGGTTTATGTGTTTGCAGACATATAAATAAATGTACTCTTGCAGTGACAGTATCCCTAGCAGGATTCCACATACTGCACAAAGACCAGTGCACTACCCTAAACCCTTAATCTACCTCCAGCACGATCACCTAACCTACCCATTCACTACTGCAGCACCTTAAACCCTAAAACACTACTTCAGCACGACCACCTACAGTACTCAAACACCATTGCACTAACCTAAACCTTAAATCTTTCCCAACACAACCTCCTATGCTACCTGAACACCACTGTACTTTCCTAGAACACTACCCTACCACGACCCACTACACTACAAAAACATCACTGCACTAACTTAAACCCTAAACCACTATCCCTAGCATGACACTGTACAATACATAAACACCACTGCACTATGCTTCAACACTACCACAGCATGATTCCCTATACAACCTAAAGACCATTTCACTACCTTAAAGCTTAAATCTATTACAGCAGGACCCCTTACACTACCCAAACACCACTATAATACCCTACTACTGTATTTATAAGAAATATTGTTCTTTGTCTAGAATCACACTGTGAGTCAGTGTCTATTTGGGGAGATTGAGAGACAATGATTTGTTCGGATTATGTGTTTGCAGACACATAAATACATGTAGTCTTGCAGTGACAGTATTCCCAGCACGATTCCACACACTAAACAAAGACCAGTGCACTACCCTAAACCCTTAATCTACCTCCAACACAATCACCTAAACTACCCATTCACTACTGCAGCACCTTAAACCCTAAAACACTACTCCAGCACGAACACCTACAGTACTCAAACACCATTGCACTAACCTAAACCTTAAATCTACCCCAGCACAACCTTCTATGCTACCCAAACACCACTGTACTTTCCTAGAACACTACCCTACCACGACCCCCTGCACTACACAAACACCACTGCACTACCTTAAACCCTAAAACACTATTCCTAGCATGACCCCGTACAGTACATAAACAGCACTGCACAATGCTAGAACACTACCCCAGCATGACTCCCTACACTACCTAAACACCATTTCACTGCCCTAAAGCTTAAAACTATCACGGCAGGACCCCTTACACTACCCAAACACTACTATACTACCATAGTACTGCATTTATAAGAAATATTGTTATTTGTCTAGAATCATACTGTGAGTTAGTGTCCATTTGGGGAAATTGAGAGACCATGATTTCTTTGGTTTATGTGTTTGCAGAGATATAAATACATGTACTCTTGCAGTGACAGTATCCCTAGCACGATCCCACACACTGGACAAAGACCATTGCACTACCCTAAACCCTTAATCTACCTCCAGCACGATCACCTACCCTACCCATTCATTACTGCAGCACCTTAAACCCTAAAACACTACTCCAGCACGACCACCTACAGTACTCAAACACCATTGCACTAACCTAAACCTTAAATCTACCCCAGCACAACCTCCTATGCTACCCAAACACCACTGTACTTTCCTAGAACACTACCCTACCATGACCCCTACACTACAAAAACACCACTGCACTAACTTAAACCCTAAACCACTATCCCTAGCATGACACTGTACAGTACATAAACAACACTGCACTATGCTACAACACTACCACAGCATGATTCCCTACACTACCTAAACACCATTTCACTGCTCTAAAGCTTAAATATATCACAGCAGGACCCCTTACACTACCCAAACACCACTATACTACCATAGTACTACATTTATAAGAAATATTGTTCTTTTTCTAGAATCACACTGTGAGTCAGTGTCTATTTGGAGAAATTGAGAGGCAATGATTCGGTTGGTTTATGTGTTTGCAGACATATAAATACATGTACTCTTGCAGTGACACTATCCCTAGCACGATTCCACACACTGGACAAAGACCACTGCACTACCCTAAACCTTGAATCTACCCCCAGTACAACCATCTACACTACCCAATCACCAGTGTAGTACCCTAAACTCTAAAGCACTACCCTAGCACGACCCCCTACACTACTGAAACACAATTACACTACCCTAAACCTTAAATGTACACCAGCATGACCTCCTACACTACTGAAATACCCCTGCACTACCCTAGAACAGTACCCCAGCACGACTCCATACACTCGACAAACAACACTGCACTACTTTAATTCTAAATCTGTACTGTTGCAAAACCATAGTGACTGTTTATGTACCATGTAGTAATCTATTTACCAAAGTAAAAGTGAACCAATTATGAATTCACTCAGTGCCTTTCCTTATAGTATTGTGATCATTTAGTAAATATGCATGTACTTATACAGTGCTTCAGGTCCTAGTGTTATGGAGTGCTTGAAACTGCTATGCATTATGTATGTAGTGCTCTTATCATCTTCACAGGTGTGCTTCAGGCCTACAATTTTTTAGTCAGAATTTATATGAAATGTGTTTGTGTAGTAATAAAAATGTATTTTTTAAAAAAAAGTTATTAATAAATACTTATTTAGGTTTCTTTTTTACAGATACTGTTTATCATCGTTAAAATATGTATGTATGTATGTATGTATAGGCATTTATATAGCACACTACTTACCCGGAGGGTCCCAAGGCGCTTCGACCGCTGCGAAACCCTTCCTGGCTTCCCTGAGAGATGGTCCCTTAATGGGTATCTCCAGGGTGAGACCAGGCATCCCCGGCGGTCTGGTGGGGCCGTTAGTGAAGATGAGGCAAGCTAATGCCCAGAGTTGCCGAGTGTGATCGCTGATCTGAGTGGGCACCGAGGCGAGAGAATTATCGAGTCCGCTGACCCTGGTCCAGAAACCTGCCGCGCCGGGAATCGAACCCTGGTCCCAGGCCGTCCTCTGCTCTCGAGTCTGCCGCCTCTAACCAGTGAGCCACACTACTTCTGTGTTTTCAAGTTATCATGCCAGAAAAAGAAAGAAGAAAAGGTCAGAAAAAGGATACTTACTTGGAAAAAACCTCAACCACAAGTATTGGAAGACCAACATAATGTGGCTAAAAAGAGAAAAATTTCTGGTAAGCCCACAAAAGACTTCATAAAAAATATACTAGATTGAGAAAAAAAAATGCGAATGTGCAAAGTAGTGAAAATGTTCCAAGCACAAAAAAAAGTGCAAACAATCGAAAAGGGAAAAAAAGGCAATGTACATACAAAGGATACAACTTATAGTAAAAGAAGAGAAAATCCATATAAAGAAATGCGTAAAAAATATTTTACAACGAGTAGTCCATAATTTACTAAAAGACACAAAGAAATATAGAAAGAGAACACAATTTTATAAAAAGAAGCATATCGAATCCATTGTTGAAAAGGCTTTTGAAGTAAAGAGGACACAAGGCAACCCATCGCTGCGTGTAACTGCTCTGCTGAAAGCGCTGTGATTTTTAAATTTCCTGTTTTCTATTTGATTTATTATAATTTATTTGTAACCTCGTTTTTAAACTGCCTCTCCACACACTTGCACCTTAAATTGTGCCCTCACCGCGATGTAGCGGGTCTCCTGCGCGCTCCTCGTTACCCTCCACGCCATCTTAGGGGTCAGAAAGGGACGCTGGAGGCCATTGCAGGTTAGCGCTCCAGCAGTCAGGTTGACTAGCCTGAGCCCTACTTCAACACGAGGATGCTAGCGCATGGCGCATGCGCACGGCGTATGTGCCGCAGTAACGCCGGAGTCACGCCAGAATCCAGCCCGTCTGTGCCCGTCCGCGCCAAGGACGAGCTGGATGAGGGGGCGCTTAGTGGTAACGAGAGCGGACTTGGCCGATTCAGGTATCCCTACCAGGTCTTGCTAGATTTGAAACCTGCTCGACTATCCTGCCATCACACGCTCACCCCTGAGGCTCTGCATTCGTCTCCCACCTGTAGATGCTTTAGGTCCCATTGCCCTGCTGCTGTGTTTTCTCCCCGGTCTTCTAATGTAATTCCTTTAATAAATCCCTCACAACACACAAGTAGAGAGCTTGGTTATCTGATTAATGCCAGATCTTTAATTAAGAATAATGTTTTCTGTAAGGACTTTGTTGTGGTAAACAAACCCTCCTGGGTCTTCATAACGGAAACATGGGCCAAAGACTCTTCTGGGCCAGATCTTGTTGAGGCAGTCCCAGATGGTTATACTTTAGTCAGGCTAGATAGAGTGGGTCGTACTGGTGGAGGGCTTGGTATTTTGTACAGGGACTCCCACTCGTGTCATACTACACCTCTATCAGCTCCACAGGAAGCCATCCAGGCCCTGCATTTTTCTATTAATGCATCCTATACCGTCCCGTTTATGGGCGTGCTCATATACAGACTTCCAGGGCCTAGAGTGGATTTTAGTCAGCATCTGCTTAGCAATTTAGAACCCTATTTTGGCTATGAGTCCGTTACAGTTCTGGGAGACATGAACTTTCATTTAGAAAACTCAGAGGCAAAAGACACTCTCTGTCTCCTAGACACTCTATCTGCATGCGGCTTGCAGCAATTAGTTAAAGGTGCTACCCATCAGGCGGGCCATACACTAGATGGGGTCTTTTCAAACGATAGGCGTCTGTCAGCTGATGCCCCTGTGCCGCTCTCCTGGTCAGATCATTTTGCTATCCCGCTGCAATTGGATACCACTCCCACTAATAATATCCCGAAGGGTCCCAGTAAAATGGAACTCAGGCGGAATCTGAGGAAGGTTACCAATAATCTACTGGCTCCATTAATTTCCACCTTGGCAATCTCGATGGATGAGGACGTAGATTCGGCGGTACGGAGGTTTGAAGATGTCACCTCTGCCGCCGTGGATGAGCTCGCACCTCCTTCTCTGCGTTACACTGCTAGAAAAAGGCCGTCGGCCCCCGGGTATGCCGAGTCCTTAAGGCTATTAAGACAAGCCTGTAGAAAGCAGGAACGTCGCTGGAGATCTAGTGGGAACACACAGGACAGGATAACTCATAAAACTCTTTTGAGGGAATATAGGGCGGAGGTCATAAGAACTAAGCAGGAATACTTCTCAAACCTCACCGGGGCTCTCACTTCACCGAAAGAGCTCTTTAACATAGTTGACTCTCTGATTACCCTGAAGACCCCTGATCCTGTCATCTGTTCGCAACAGCTATGCGATAACATAGCCAAATTCTTTCATGACAAAATTGCTGGAATTGTCTCGGCCCTTGAGCTCCAAAGGATTCCTGCATCTTCCCCTACCTCTCCTATCTCTCAGATCCCTCCCCTCATAGGGTCTGTTAGACTTGCTAATTCGACCTTGCTGTCTAGCTTTCCCCCGCTCTCCTTACAGGAATTGGAAGTCCTCTTGGCTAAGACCAAGTCTGGTTCACCTCTTGACCCTTGTCCTCTCCATCTTCTCAAACAATGTAAGGAAACTCTTTTGCCCCCGCTACTTCAGCTCATGAATAGGGCCCTGAGGGATGGCATCTTTCCTTCCCAATGGAAGAAAGCGGTGGTGAAGCCGCTCTTGAAGAAGCCGTCGTTGGACCCAGAGGTGCTTAAAAATTTCCGCCCCATCTCTCTGCTCCCAGCCCCGGCAAAGATGCTGGAAATCCATCTACTCCAGCATCTTTCTTCCTTTCTGGAATCCTCTGGTCTCCTGGATCATTAGCAGCACGGTTTTCGGAAGGGTCATAGCACGGAATCCGCCCTGACTGTGGTGCTTGATAACATCCGCACCACAGTTGATAAGGGTGGAAGTACGTTGCTGATCCTGCTGGATCTTACAGCTGCGTTTGATACCCTGTCTCCCCTCGTTTTAACATCTCGTCTGAGGGAGATAGGGGTGGAGGGGCACGCATTAAGCCTGTTGGCTTCTTTCCTGGACCAGAGGGAACAGAGAGTGAAGCTGGGAGAGTTCCTATCTCCATCCCTGCCGACGAAGTGGGGGGTTCCACAGGGGTCGGCGTTAAGTCCGACACTTTTCAACATCTACGTGACCCTCCTGGCCAGGCTCATTAGATCTTTTGGGATGGAGGTAGTGTCGTACGCCGATGACACGCAGATCTTGCTGTCCCTCGCCCAGCCTGTCAGTTCCTCTGCCTCCAAGTTTAGACTCTGTATGGAGGCAGTCGCCCATTGGATGATTAACAATTCATTGCGGCTAAACGGCGAAAAGACGGAGATCCTTGTGTTCGGCGAGAAGGAAGACATCTGGTCGGCGGAATGGTGGACCGGATCCCTGGGGGCGTGCCCGGCTCCAACTCTTGCAGCACGAAATCTGGGGGTTATGATTGACCCTTCCCTCGACATGGCTCTCCAAGTAAAGCGGACTATCTCCACCTGCTGGGTCATCATTGGAATCCTGTGGAAAATCAAGCACTACCTGTCCGTGCAAGCCCGGAAACAAGCTGTGGTAGCTCTGATAACATCCCGGCTTGATTATTGTAAGGCTTTATACGCGGGAGCCAACAAAGGCCTGTTGCAAGGTCTTCAATCGGTGCAAAATGCAGCGGCGAAGTTTGTACTGGACCTTCCTAAAAGGTCGTCAGCTACCGCCGCCAGGAAATCTCTGCACTGGCTTCCTATTGATGCCAGGGTTTTATTTAAAGTGCTTTGCTTGGTGTTCGGCGCCTTAAACAGAAAAGAGACCGGAGGTGTAAAAGATCTCCTGATTCCTTATGTTCCTGCTAGGAACCTTCGTTCCTCCTCGAAGCTGCTCCTCACCGCTCCTCGAGTGCGAAGAGCTAAATCGGGAGGCAGAGCCTTTTCCAATCTTGCTCCAAGATAGTGGAATACTGTCCCTCTAGAAATTAGGATCCTACCCTCAATACAACCTTTCAGAAAGGCCCTGAAAACATGGCTCTTTGGCAAAGCCTACCCTTAGCTCTTTGGTTTCGCCTTTTCGTTTTTCATTTTCTTTGTAGGCGCCTTGATGCCTCCGGGCAAAGTTGCACGTTTATAAGTTTTATTTCATTCATTCATCAATTCACTCTTCATTTTAGTATTGAAGAGAGTTCAATCACTAGATAAACCAATCCATTTAATGAAGGCCAAAAGTAAGAGGAAAAGAGTAATTAACAGAAGTAATTTTTGTGATATTTTCTTAGGGCAATGGAAACACAATTCAAGTTCTGAGCCTTTTTTTAATGAAGAGTTATTTACAGAGCAATGATTTGTTGCATGGAGTTGACACCCGTGGTCGAGCTCATGAGGTTAGAAATGGTTGTCAAATTGACAAAGAGCAAATGGTTCCTAGAAATGCAGAAGAAGTGATGGCTTATGAAGTTCTAGGCAGACGTCCTAAAGCCCCAGTGTACACTTGGGATTGTAGTAGTATTTGTAGTGTATGGCATGAATCTATTGATATATTACGTAATTTCTTACAAGCATATTGTAAAAAAGTGTTAAACAAGAGATTAAGGTGTTGCAAGGACTAGACCCTTGCAGAGTGAGAAAACATACTGGTTTGCAAGGTCATTCTCTGGCTTGCCGTCTAGAAGAAGAGAGTGAAGAAACTCAGACATTAATAGAAGAAAATGTTGTAGAGAATGTTGAACAAAGTTGTACAGCAAATTTTGAAAGTGAAATTACAAAGTTTAAGGTGATTTCAGGTGAAAGGCCAAATTGTTCTTGTAGTTGTTGCTGGCGAACTCACTACAAAAATCAGCCTAGGAGTGTTGATCTGTACTTAAAAAGTGAAAAAGAAAATAATGATAAATGGAAAGAATTTGCAACTTATTTGTTGGTAGAGAATTGTTTTGATTTGGGCTCTGATCAGCGTATTTGTAAATATTGTTATAACAAATTAGATGAGAATAAAATGCCCGCTAGAGCTGTGCATAATAATCTAGAATTGGTTGCTATTCCTCCAGAACTGATAGATTTAAACACCTATCAGTCTATTCTCATTCAATGTGTGCACCCGTTTCAGGCTATTGTTCGTATGGAGCCTAAAACAGGTAAATTGCCTCCTTCAGATTTACAAAGAGGATTAAAGGGGAGAGTTGTGTATTTACAATAGATTTAAAGAAAAATATTGAAACTATTGGTGTAGAGAGTGTAGAAACTGAACCACTAGTTATTCTTGTTAATGGTGTGCCAACTAAGAATGAAAAAATCTGGCAGGAGTTAGTGGATGTTAGGAAAGTGCAAAAGGCAACATTGCATTTGATAAAAAATAATACATACTATAAGAATGTTTATAAAGGGGAAGAAGAAATAGTTTTAGCAGAATATACTGAAACATCAAGTGGACAAAAATTAAAAAGTGGATATGTTAAGATGTGAAGAAATCTATGAACATTACAGTGTGCATCCACTTCATTCAAAAGAAGTGATGGGGCACAGTATTGATTTGTTCAAAATGAAAAAAGCAAAAGGAACTCCCATGAGTGTATGGGAATAGAGCTTGGAAGCCTGTTGTTTTCCACAGTTGTTCCCAACTCGAAAAGGAGGACGATATGATGAATGTCCTGTGCAGATTCCTGCATCTGAATATCGGACAACAAGATTATATGCAGAAGATCCAAGATTTCGACAATGTATCCCTTATATATTTCATCTTTTGCTTGAAAGTGACTTGTCTGGACTTTCATATGCAGTCAATCATATTCTAAAAACTGGAATCCATCTGCAAAATGTTTCTGCAAGAGACTTTATGGATAAAGTGCACCAAAGAGATGATCATCTAGAATCTCAGCTTATTAATTTGATGACATGGCAGCGTGGGACTAATGAATATTGGTAACGTCGTCATGGAGAACTGAAATGTACGCTACGGAACTTAGGAATTCCAACATGGTACCTTACCCTAAACTGTGCTGAGTACGCTTGGGATATTTACTAGAATTTCTTCGAGAGGCAAATTCTAATATGAAAAATATTGAATACAAAACACCTGGAGAATTGTGCTCTTTGGATCCTGTTAATATATGCAGGTATTTCAACCATAGATTTGAGCCTATGATGTATTTTATGTGCAATAAGAAAAATTCTCCTCTTGGAGAAGTTGTGGATTTCTTTTGGGGAAAGGGGTATCAAGCAAGAGGTGCTCCTCATATACATATGCTGTTATGGATTAAGGATGCTCCCAAATTTGGAACAGATGCGGATGATACTGTTTTGAGTTTTATTGAACAATATGCAACATGTGCTGGACCCAAAAGCACAGAAGAAAACAACTTAAGAGCACAATTGTTATGATTCCAAAGCCACCGATGTGGAAAATACTGTAGACGAAAGTACAAATCTAAGGACAAGTTCTACATAAAATGTCGTTTTGAATTTCCATGTCCTGTAATATCGAAAGGAAGAGTGAACAGTTTTAAGTCATCTTTACGACATACTATCACAAGAAAGTCTAAAAAAAAAAACTACAACTTAAGAAGAAATGATGAGTCAAAATACATAAATGACTACAACCCAGTTATTTTGTCCATGTGGAATGCTAACATGGATATTCAATATGTTGCAGACAATTCCATTGTAGCGTCCTATATTACAAAATCAGAAAAGATGGAATTGAAAGAAATGTGGGAAGAGAATTTTCACGAAAAGACTCAAGTAAGAAATAATACAGTTTCAGTTTGAAGATTTTTTCCCATCGAGAAATTGGAGCATATAAATGCTCAGATCGGTTATCATCTGCAAGTCTATACTCCAAATCTAGAATAATCCTTTATGTGAGTCAAGGTCTTGCAGCAATGCGAAATCGAGTACTGAAATCTGCACAAGAAATTGAATATTTAGCAGAAAAAGATCCAGAAAGTACAGATATTTTGAAAACAAATATGGTGGACACATATTACCCAAACAGAAGTCATCATCTTGAGAACATGTGTCTCTATGAAGTGCTTCAAAACTACACTTTTAAACGAAATACTACAGAGAACATCAATGATAGAAAATATGGAGTCATTGGTTCCGAAGGATGTTTAGTGAAACAAACTAAAGGAAATTTGATTAATCACAGAAAAATTAGTTGCGACACTGCTGATAAAAGGGAATTTTACTATTTAGACCTTTTACAACTATTCAGACCATGGCGTTCAGAACTGGAATTACTTGGAGATTTCCAGAGCTATGAAGATTCCTTTAATGCTTGTAAAGATAGTTACAATGCAGTGCTTTTGCAAATTAGGTGAAAATGTTGAACAAAGAAATTGATCAAGAAGCTACAATTGCAGCTGAGATTGCTAGAGACAGTTCTCAAGACAGTCAAAGTTCTGCTCCACTGAGTGAAGGTCCACTAGGACAACCAATTGTTGAAAATGAAACAGCAATCGCCATGAATGAGGTAGAAACAGCAATGCATCAAGCTCAAGGAGATGTAACAAACTTAATAAAGTCGGAAGAACAACTAAATGTTGATCAAAAACAAATATATGAGCAAGTAAGACAACAGATTGACCATGGATTACTTGAAAAGAAAGAGTGCTCATGCACAGTAATTATGTGGCACTGAGTGGCCTTTGGAGTGTATGTGCATTGAGTGCAGTGTAATTATGTAGCATATAATTATGTGGCACTGAGTGGTATTGTGTGGAGTGTGTGTTGCATTCAGTACAGTAAAGTGTAATTATGTGGCGTGTAATTTTGTGGCACTGAGTGGTATTTGGAGTGTATGTTGCATTGAGTGCTGTTTAATTATGTGGCGTGTAACTATGTGGCACAGAGTGGTATTTGGAGTGCATGTTGCATTGAGTGCACTGTAATTATGTGGCGTGTAATTATGTGGCACTGAGTGGTATTGTTTGGAGTGTATGTTGCATTGAGTGTAGTGTAATTATGTAACATAATTATGTGGCACTGAGTGGTATTGTGTGGAGTGTGTCTTGCATTCGTTCGTTCAAATAACTTTATTTCGATTCCACAAAGAAATCATAAAAGTATACATCAATATAAAAGACACCATCTACAATAAAATCATGGTACATATTTACATGATTCTACAAAAACCACGGTACATATTTGCATAAATCTGATTTTCATAAACATTCAATATCGGTTTCTAATCACAAGAGCTGATCTAATAAAACTCAGTACAGCATTACAGATGTTTGGAGTTGACAAAGATAATAAAAATTCATATCATTCTTTATAATAGCACGATCCGAGGGATAATAGTAATGGTCTAATAAAAGTGTTTCTTGGGACCTTATACAAAGTGCAAAAAAGGATAAGGTGCAGAGTATTTTGCGAGACCTTATTATTACAGGGGCAACAAGGTAGCTTCTCACTCCAACCCCCCTGCTTTGGAAACGCAAAAAGGAAGTCTAGAGTACCAAGGCGAAACCTTGTCAGATAGAAACACCATTGCGTATTCATAATATATGATAAATAAAAAGGTCGCACTAACCTTCCCCGGACACGTAATACATAGTCACTGTTCTTTAAGGAACCCAGTTTAGAGCTGTAGGCATTTTTGATAATTAATTTAGTATCTTTATTGATCATGCCAGGGTTTGTAAAGATGTTGCCTAACCCAATCTTATAAAGGGTATCTCTGACATATCGAAGCCATGGGATTTCCCTATAGTGCTCAAGTTTAAGGCAATCTTGTAGGATATCTTTTGTCAGTTTCAATTCCTCGAATTGCCAAACTTTAGACCATAATACTAATGGTGCTACATGAATAATGTCACTTGCAAACTCTTGAATTCAGTAGAGTGTAATTATGTGGCACTGAGTGGTATTAGGAGCGTATGTTGCATTCACTGCAGTGTAATTATGTGGCATGTAATTATGTGGCAGTGAGTGGTATTTGGAGAGTATGTTGCATTGAGTGCAGTGTAATTATGTAGCATATAATTATGTGGCACTGAGTGGTATTGTGTTTTGCTATGCTATGCTTTGTTATGCTATGCTATGTTTTGTTATGCTATGCAAAGTTTTGTTGTGTTTTATTATGCTATGCTTTGTTTTGCTATGCTATGTTTTGTTATGCTATGTTTTGTTATGCTATGCTATGTTATGCTATGTTTTTTTATGCTAAGCTTTGATTTGTTATGCTATGCTGTGTTTTGTTAAGCTATGCTATGTTTTGTTGTGTTTTGCTATGTTTTGTTATGCTATGTGTTGTGTTTTGTTATGCTATGTTTTGTTATGTTATGTTATGTTATGCTATGGTTTGTTTTGCTATCCTATGCTTTTTTGTAATGCTATGCTATGTTTAGTTTTGCTATCCTATGCTTTGTTTTGTTATGCTATGCTATGTTTTGTTATGCTATGTTTTGTTGTGTTTTGCTATGCTAGGTTGTGTTATGCTATGCTATGTTTTGTTATGCTATGCAATGTTTTGTTGTGTTTTATTATGCTATGCTTTGTTTTGCTATGCTATGTTTTGTTATGCTATGTTTTGTTATGCTATGCTATCCTATGCTATGTTTTGTTATGATATGCTAAGCTTTGTTTTGTTATGCTATGCTATGTTGTGTTTTGTCATGCTATGTTTTGTTGTGTTTTGTTATGCTAAGTTATGTTATGTTTTGATATGCTTTGTTATGCTATGTTTTGATATGTATGCTGTGTTTTATTATACTATGCTTTGTGTTTTGCTATGTTTTGTTATGCAATGCTTTATTTTGTTATGCTATGTTTTATCTTATGATATGTTTTGTTGTGTATTGTTATGCTATGTTTTGCTATGCTTTGTTTTGTTTTGTTATGCTATGTTTTGTTGTGTTTTGTTATACTATGCTTTGTTGTGTTTTGCTATGCTATTTCTTGTTTTGTTATGCTAGGTTTGGTTTTGCTATCCTATGCTTTGTTTTGTTATGCTATGCTATGTTTTGTTATGCTATGCTATGTTTTGCTATGCTATGCTAGGTTTTGTTATGCTATGCTGGTGAGGGTGTGTGAGAGTGAGGGTGTGTGAGGGTTAGGGGGTGTGAGGTTGAGGGTGTGTGAGGGTCGTGAGGGTGAGTGAGGGTGGGTGAGGGTGTGAGGGTGTGAGGGTGAGGGTGTGTTAGGGTGAGGGGTGTGAGGGTGAGGGGTGTAATGGTGACGGGGTGTGAGGGTGAGTGGGTGTGTGAGGGGGTGTGAAGGTGTGTGAGGGTGAGGGTGGGTGAGAGTGAGTCAGGGGGTGTGAGGGTGAGTCAGGGGGTGTGAGGGTGAGTGAGGGGGTGTGAGAGTGAGTGAGGGTGAGGGGGTGTGAGGGTGAGGGGATGTGAGGGTGAGAGGGTCGTGAGGGTGAGTGAGGGTGGGTGAGGGGGTGTGAGGGTGAGGGGTGTGAGGGTGAGGAGTGTGAGGGTGAGGAGTGTGAGGGGGTGTGAGGGTGAGGGGGTGTGGGGGTGAGTGAGGGTGAGGGGGTGTGAAGGTGTGTGAGGGTGAGTGAGGGGGTGTGAGGGTGAGTGAGGGGGTGTGTAAGGGTGAGTGAGGGTGTGTGAGGGTGAGTGAGGGGGGTGAGGGTGAGGGGGTGTGAGGGTGAGGGTGTGAGAGTGACTGAGGGTGAGGGTGTGAAGGTAAGGGTGGGTGAGGGTGAGGGGTGTTAGGGGGTGTGAGGGTGAGGGGGTGTGAGGGTGAGGGTGGGTGAGGGTGAGAGGGTTGTGAGGGGGGTGAGGGTGTGAGGGTGTGTGAGGATAAGTGAGTGAGGGTGTGTGAGGGTGAGGGGGTGTGAGGGTGAGGGGGTGTGAGGGTAAGGGTGTGTGAGGGTGGGTGAGGGTGTGAGGGTGGGTGAGGGTGTGAGGGTGGGTGAGGGTGAGTGAGGGTGTGTGAGGGTGAGAGGATGTGAGGGTATGTGATGGTGAGGAGGTGTGAGGGTGAGGGTGGGTGAGGGTGAGGGGGTGTGAGGGTGAGGGGTGTGAGGGTGAGGGGGTGTGAGGGTGACGATGAGTGGGTGTGTGAGGGGGTGTGAGGGTGAGGGTGTGTGAGGGGGTGAGGGTTAGGGGTTGTGAGGGTGAGGGTATGAGGGTGACTGAGGGTGTGTGAGGGTGAGGGGGTGAGGGTAAGGGTGTGTGAGGGAGAGTGGGTGTGTGAGGGGGTGTGAAGGTGTGTGAGGGTTGGTGAGGGGTGTGAGGGCGAGGGTGAGTGAGGGGGTGTGAGGGTGAGTGAGGGGGTGTGAGGGTGAGCGAGGGGGTGTGAGGGTGATGGTGTGAGGGTGACAGGGTGTGTCAGGGTGAGGGTAAGGGTGTGTGAGGGTGAGGGAGGTGAAGGTGAGGGGGTGTGAGGGTGAGTGAGGGTGAGAGGGTTGTGAGGGGGGTGAGGGTGAGTGAGGGTGTGTGAGGGTGTGTGAGGATGAGGGGGTGAGGGTGAGGGGGTGTGAGGGTGAGGGGGTGTGAGGGTGTGAGGGTGGGTGAGGGTGTGAGGGTGAGTGGATGTGAGGGTGTGTGATGGTGAGGAGGGATGACCAGAGACAGACAGAGGCCACTGGAGACAGTCAGAGAGCAGCCTAGACAGGGGAGAGAGAGCAGGGACAGGGAAGACAGAGCGGAGAGTGAGAGGGAAGAGAGAGTGGAGAGTGAGAGGGGAGAGAGAGCGGAGAGTGAGAGGGGAGAGAGAGTGGAGAGTGAGAGGGGAGAGGGGAGAGAGAGCGGAGAGTGAGAGGGGAGAGAGAGCGGAGAGTGAGAGGGGAGAGAGAGGGGAGGAGAGAGTGGAGAGTGAGAGGGGAGAGAGAGCGAAGAGTGAGAGGGGAAAGAGAGGAGAGGAGAGAGTGGAGAGTGAGAGGGGAGAGAGAGTGGAGAGTGAGAGGGGACAGAGAGTGGAGAGTAAGAGGGGAGACAGAGCGGAGAGTGAGAGGGGAGACAGAGCGGAGAGTGAGAGGGGAGAGAGATCTGACACTGAGATGAGAGCGGAGAGTAAGGGGGGAGGTCTGACACACACTGAGACGAGAGTGAGAGAGGTCTGACACTGAGACAAGAGTGCAGGGACGGTGACAGCAGAGTGCGCTCTGACTCAGAGGTGACAGGTGGGTGAGTGCGCCAGAGGTTGAGTCTCCGGCGATGGTCGGGGTCCGAGATGAGACAGAGGCCGGGACTCAGCAGTGCTGCGCTCTACCTGTTGCCATCTTCATATGAAAATGCCAATAAAGCGATTTAAACTGTAACATCAAATCCAAAGTATTACAAAGAAAGGCTGAGGATGATCAAATTTTTTCCCCAAATAAAGGCAGCAAGAATCATTACCAGTCTTATCAGTCTGATTATATAGTTGTGGCAAGAAGACAGTGGGCTCATGTAGTTATTATGATGCCATGATTAATTACAAAAACACTGACTTTCACTAGCGGTTGATGTGGGGGAGAGAGATCAAAGCAAGCCTCGATCTCGTTTTTTTTCTGGGAGGGAGCATGAGCAGTATGGCTGCTTCATATGAAATGGACTATACAGGAACACGTGACTACTGCTATTATGACTGAGATGAATCTGTATGGAATCTTCTGTCAATGGCCACATTCCTTAACAGTTTAATAGTCCTGAAGGCAAGCCACTGAATCAAAGAACATAATTAGAACAAGGTACAATGCAGCAGTAATGTTTTAGCAGTTGGAGAACCCACCTAAAATTTAGGTCGAAGTGTGACTGGTGGGCTGGGTGTGTGCGTGGAAGGGTTTAGGTAAAACATTGTATACTTTATAAACCTCCACGCTCATCAGGGGCACGAGTGATACAATTTACTTCAAAGAGGCATTTGTGTAAAATTGTAAGTTAAAAAGATTTATGCTTTTAACTCGAAAACTGAGAGTACCAGAACTCTGAAAATTTGACAGTAAAATCAAAAGCAGTGGAACAAAGATCCTGTTAATCCCTGCTCACTTCAACTTCTGATAAATGCCCACTGAAAACCTCTTCTGCGCACCTATTACTAACAGGCTGCCTCACCCACAGCATTCACAACATCAGCTTGAGCCTTATGGTGGTGAAAGTCTCCCTGATAATAATGTAAGCTGTGACCCATAAGCCTCACCCAGATTTCTACAGGCGGCCTCAACCAGCTGAGCTGACTTGCAAATGAAGAGACCAGAAATCACACCAAAAACGTTGGCTCCCTCCCATCTTCAGCCTTCCGAGGACGTGACGAAAATAAGACGTGACATAAGCAAATTCAATTACTGTAACCCTTATATTAGTAACAGATAAGGGAATGCTAGCAATTTGCATGGCTGCCACAAACATGGAATCAAGCTAACCAAATTATAGTAACAACCAACAGACATGAGAGGCAAAAAAAAAGAATGTAAACAATTAAAAATGCAACAGGTAAACATTTCATCACAGAGGGAGAGGAGACCTTAGACAAGTGAATCGACAGCTGCCTATGGTGCTCTCTATTGCCCAAATCCAGACAGGAACAGACTTGAACCTAAGAGATCTCTGCTTATAATGTTTTAAAGCTGGCCCCACAAAGCCATAAGCACCCATTGTAAGAGTACTATCCATTTAAATATGATAAAGGTAACATAAATGTAATGTCCCTGCCCTGTTCTTTGAGAATACCAAGTATTTCAGTCTTTAAAGTGGAAGATCAGAACACGCCTCACTTTCTGTGGGGATAACTGCACTTGACTGTTCTTTCAGGGGTCGAGAACCTTCTGGTATATGCGCACCTGTGAAATAACATTCTGAAAGATCACCTGCGTGGATGGAGAGACATTAAAATCGGTGGCCCGTGCCACTGGTGGAGTGTCCTGTATGGAAGGGCCCTGCCTCTCAAAGGTTGAAACATCTGATACAAAAGTCATGCATGTCACACTAGGACCCTGATGATGTTGGCAGAGCTCGGGAAGTCTCATTCATATACACGGCTAATCCTTCATTTGTTTCGCATACACGGCTAAACCTTCATTTTTTACGCCACTCCCAGCTCTTTTGGTCTTTTGGGGTCACCGTTGTTGTCCATGTGAGATATTTCTACAGGGTTTGCATGGAGTTTTCATCTGTAGTCTCTCCCGCCCCTCCCCGCCCCCCACACCCACCCATCCTTGGCTGCTGCTTATTCAACAATGACTCCCGCCTGTTACTGGTGGGAGATGGACTGGAAAGAACGGAGCACTGAAAGGCACAGGAAGTCAGACTCGTGAAAGCAAGAGGGGGAATCTTGAAGCAACGCGTGGAGGGCCTGGACAAAACCTAGAGGCTTTACATGGTGGAAAGGCAGAGGCACCCTGACACAAAGACAGCAATTAGCTCTGGAATGGACCAACTCCAGTGGACCCCAATGAGGGTCCGGGAAACGCGCAGGCATGAATGACTTCCGCCAGGTTCAGAATGGTCCATTATTTCCTGTGAGCAAGAGAAGCCCTCTTTCACCTGCACCTCCGGCCCCGCCGACTGCTGTGTGCGCGCGGAGGAAACCACGATGCCCCTTCACCCTCCCAGTGACCAAGAATGGAGTCATCCATGGGTGCTAATGCCCTTTTGTATCAGGCATCGGCTGGTGAAAGGGGACGGGGCAAAGGCCACCAGAGCTGGAACAGAAACTGGAACAACGAGGTATGTCTGAAAGTAATTGATCTTACTACGAAGTTACAGGCTCGGGCTCTCATTGTAGAGGCTGCTGCGACTTAAAAAAACAAAACACTGAGTTCTGTTTCAACAAGCACCGCCTCTCCCCTACCTGCTCCACCGCCGAGGAAACAGGATACTGAATCCCGCCCCTCAAGGACTCCCTGACCTGTCTCATGGTTGCCAAGGCAATATTTCTGAAAATATTGTTGTGCTACCGTAAGGCAGGTCATGGAGTCCTCGAGAGGCGGAATCCAGAGCAGACAAGTCTGCTAAACAAGCCTTTTCCAATGGCAGGCCTCCGTTTCGCGAGGCCTGCCAATGGAAAAAGGGGGCGTGGTTTCACGCAGTACTGAAATCCCCCTGTTCACAATAGGTCTTTGCCTGCAGCAGGGCCATGCCCTGCAATGCAGGCTTCGACCTAAAAAGGGCACTATTGAAGAGATTGTTGGTTATCAGTTTGAAAATAGTCCTGGTGTCAACTGTTATGCTAATGTAGTGGTCAATGTTGTTTTTTTTCTTGAAGGTTTGCAACAGCAAATTATGGAGAATCGGAAAAAAAGATTTTGTTCCTAGTTGCATTCTGTTTATGGAAAATTGAGAAATGATAAAAGTAAAATACAAAGCGTTTCTGATCGTAATCTTTTGGATGTATGTTCTGGTTCTACACAATTTACACAAAATATCCAACAAGATGCTCAGGAATTTCTAATGTCTATGCTTACTGTTTTGGAAAATGAAGGTGTAGACATAGAGAGTATTTTTGGCCTTTGTTATAAATGGGATCATTATTGTGAGAATTGTATGTATACATGTAGCACTAATGTAGACACTGAAAGATTTCTATATTTGCCATTACCGGACTGTAAATCAGCGTCTTTCAATAAATTAGTTAAAGCTGCAAATCAAAAGATGGAGTGTAGACAATGCAAATCAAGTCAAGTCAAAAGATCTTTATTCGGATTGTAAAAACATCCATAAAAGTACATGACAAACACAGCAGAAGTATTAACATGGTCTTAAGACATAAAATATACACAAATAGCCGCCGGCAAAGTTACAAATTCATAGCAATAATTAGCTTTATCATGTGCAAAAAGGCAATCGCTAGTGCAAAATATACAATGTGCAAAAGTGCGTAGTGCATATGTCTCAATCGATAAGCAGAGAAGCACGGGACCGGACAACTGCTTTAAGAAAGCTGCTCACTCTAAAAGTTGCTTCATCCGTCTTTAGCATCAACAAATCATTAAAAGCTAGTTTAAAATACATCAAAGCATTTTTTCTACAGTACGGTATTAAAAAGTGCTTAGTGTGCATTCTATAAAAACCACAAAAAAAGGTAAAATGAAGCAAACTTTGTTTTCCGCCAAGGGTACAGGGACAGCTTAAATTTTCCACGTGTTTATTGAAGCCTAACGGGAAGCAAAGTAGATTTATAATGCTTCCATCCCTGAACCGAAATAACAAGCTCCTATTCCACCTACCTAACTTTATACGGAGATAACCCTGAGGCAAGGCATGAGGTTTGTCGCACAGCTCCATAAGGGAGATATACCTTAGTGTGGACGGCTTTGCCAAGTCGCACTTTTCCCTCTCTTTACGATATGAATCGTACCAAGCCCTTTTTATTAGATTTTTATGCGAGCAGTCGATCAGTAGAGGGGAAGTAAAAAGAAGTCCCTGCCCCACGCTCACTAGGCTTTTTTCCACAGCCTTAAGCCAAGGTATAAGGTTAGCCCTCTCAAAACTTACGATTCAAAAAAGGGGGTGGTGGTGATGAACAGAGTGTCTGAATTAAGCAGACCACTCTTACCCAGTCCAAAGATCAGGGCTTGATCCATCACCGTTATTTATCTCACTGCACCATCCCAGCTCAGAACCTGGCTATATGCAAATCAGTCTGTCCCTGGCCCAGTGCATCATGGGAACAGGGCAGACTAAACTACCAAGCCAATTCTTCACCAGAAAGGAGACAAGCTACCGGGGAGCGGTTTCTGGCATTTCAGCCGTCTTTGGCCCGGCTTGCTTGAATCCTGATGGAGCAGTGAGAAAGGGACTCATGTCTGAGTATACCCTGCCACACCTATAGTGGCCAAAAACGATTCAAAAAAGGGGGTGGTGATGAACAGAGTGTCTGAATTAAGCAGACCACTCTTACCCAGTCCAAAGATCAGGGCTTGATCCATCACCGTTATTTATCTCACTGCACCATCCCAGCTCAGAACCTGGCTATATGCAAATCAGTCTGTCCCTGGCCCAGTGCATCATGGGAACAGGGCAGACTAAACTACCAAGCCAATTCTTCACCAGAAAGGAGACAAGCTACCGGGGACCGGTTTCTGGCATTTCAGCCGTCTTCGGCCCGGCTTGCTTGAATCCTGATGGAGCAGTGAGAAAGGGACTCATGTCTGAGTATACCCTGCCACACCTATAGTGGCCAAAAACGATTCAAAAAAGGGGGTGGTGATGAACAGAGTGTCTGAATTAAGCAGACCACTCTTACCCAGTCCAAAGATCAGGGCTTGATCCATCACCGTTATTTATCTCACTGCACCATCCCAGCTCAGAACCTGGCTATATGCAAATCAGTCTGTCCCTGGCCCAGTGCATCATGGGAACAGGGCAGACTAAACTACCAAGCCAATTCTTCACCAGAAAGGAGACAAGCTACCGGGGACCGGTTTCTGGCATTTCAGCCGTCTTCGGCCCGGCTTGCTTGAATCCTGATGGAGCAGTGAGAAAGGGACTCATGTCTGAGTATACCCTGCCACACCTATAGTGGCCAAAAACGATTCAAAAAAGGGGGTGGTGATGAACAGAGTGTCTGAATTAAGCAGACCACTCTTACCCAGTCCAAAGATCAGGGCTTGATCCATCACCGTTATTTATCTCACTGCACCATCCCAGCTCAGAACCTGGCTATATGCAAATCAGTCTGTCCCTGGCCCAGTGCATCATGGGAACAGGGCAGACTAAACTACCAAGCCAATTCTTCACCAGAAAGGAGACAAGCTACCGGGGACCGGTTTCTGGCATTTCAGCCGTCTTCGGCCCGGCTTGCTTGAATCCTGATGGAGCAGTGAGAAAGGGACTCATGTCTGAGTATACCCTGCCACACCTATAGTGGCCAAAAACGATTCAAAAAAGGGGGTGGTGATGAACAGAGTGTCTGAATTAAGCAGACCACTCTTACCCAGTCCAAAGATCAGGGCTTGATCCATCACCGTTATTTATCTCACTGCACCATCCCAGCTCAGAACCTGGCTATATGCAAATCAGTCTGTCCCTGGCCCAGTGCATCATGGGAACAGGGCAGACTAAACTACCAAGCCAATTCTTCACCAGAAAGGAGACAAGCTACCGGGGACCGGTTTCTGGCATTTCAGCCGTCTTCGGCCCGGCTTGCTTGAATCCTGATGGAGCAGTGAGAAAGGGACTCATGTCTGAGTATACCCTGCCACACCTATAGTGGCCAAAAACGATTCAAAAAAGGGGGTGGTGATGAACAGAGTGTCTGAATTAAGCAGACCACTCTTACCCAGTCCAAAGATCAGGGCTTGATCCATCACCGTTATTTATCTCACTGCACCATCCCAGCTCAGAACCTGGCTATATGCAAATCAGTCTGTCCCTGGCCCAGTGCATCATGGGAACAGGGCAGACTAAACTACCAAGCCAATTCTTCACCAGAAAGGAGACAAGCTACCGGGGACCGGTTTCTGGCATTTCAGCCGTCTTCGGCCCGGCTTGCTTGAATCCTGATGGAGCAGTGAGAAAGGGACTCATGTCTGAGTATACCCTGCCACACCTATAGTGGCCAAAAACGATTCAAAAAAGGGGGTGGTGATGAACAGAGTGTCTGAATTAAGCAGACCACTCTTACCCAGTCCAAAGATCAGGGCTTGATCCATCACCGTTATTTATCTCACTGCACCATCCCAGCTCAGAACCTGGCTATATGCAAATCAGTCTGTCCCTGGCCCAGTGCATCATGGGAACAGGGCAGACTAAACTACCAAGCCAATTCTTCACCAGAAAGGAGACAAGCTACCGGGGACCGGTTTCTGGCATTTCAGCCGTCTTCGGCCCGGCTTGCTTGAATCCTGATGGAGCAGTGAGAAAGGGACTCATGTCTGAGTATACCCTGCCACACCTATAGTGGCCAAAAACGATTCAAAAAAGGGGGTGGTGATGAACAGAGTGTCTGAATTAAGCAGACCACTCTTACCCAGTCCAAAGATCAGGGCTTGATCCATCACCGTTATTTATCTCACTGCACCATCCCAGCTCAGAACCTGGCTATATGCAAATCAGTCTGTCCCTCGCCCAGTGCATCATGGGAACAGGGCAGACTAAACTACCAAGCCAATTCTTCACCAGAAAGGAGACAAGCTACCGTGGACCGGTTTCTGGCATTTCAGCCGTCTTCGGCCCGGCTTGCTTGAATCCTGATGGAGCAGTGAGAAAGGGACTCATGTCTGAGTATACCCTGCCACACCTATAGTGGCCAAAAACGATTCAAAAAAGGGGGTGGTGATGAACAGAGTGTCTGAATTAAGCAGACCACTCTTACCCAGTCCAAAGATCAGGGCTTGATCCATCACCGTTATTTATCTCACTGCACCATCCCAGCTCAGAACCTGGCTATATGCAAATCAGTCTGTCCCTGGCCCAGTGCATCATGGGAACAGGGCAGACTAAACTACCAAGCCAATTCTTCACCAGAAAGGAGACAAGCTACCGGGGACCGGTTTCTGGCATTTCAGCCGTCTTCGGCCCGGCTTGCTTGAATCCTGATGGAGCAGTGAGAAAGGGACTCATGTCTGAGTATACCCTGCCACACCTATAGTGGCCAAAAACGATTCAAAAAAGGGGGTGGTGATGAACAGAGTGTCTGAATTAAGCAGACCACTCTTACCCAGTCCAAAGATCAGGGCTTGATCCATCACCGTTATTTATCTCACTGCACCATCCCAGCTCAGAACCTGGCTATATGCAAATCAGTCTGTCCCTGGCCCAGTGCATCATGGGAACAGGGCAGACTAAACTACCAAGCCAATTCTTCACCAGAAAGGAGACAAGCTACCGGGGACCGGTTTCTGGCATTTCAGCCGTCTTCGGCCCGGCTTGCTTGAATCCTGATGGAGCAGTGAGAAAGGGACTCATGTCTGAGTATACCCTGCCACACCTATAGTGGCCAAAAACGATTCAAAAAAGGGGGTGGTGATGAACAGAGTGTCTGAATTAAGCAGACCACTCTTACCCAGTCCAAAGATCAGGGCTTGATCCATCACCGTTATTTATCTCACTGCACCATCCCAGCTCAGAACCTGGCTATATGCAAATCAGTCTGTCCCTGGCCCAGTGCATCATGGGAACAGGGCAGACTAAACTACCAAGCCAATTCTTCACCAGAAAGGAGACAAGCTACCGGGGACCGGTTTCTGGCATTTCAGCCGTCTTCGGCCCGGCTTGCTTGAATCCTGATGGAGCAGTGAGAAAGGGACTCATGTCTGAGTATACCCTGCCACACCTATAGTGGCCAAAAACGATTCAAAAAAGGGGGTGGTGATGAACAGAGTGTCTGAATTAAGCAGACCACTCTTACCCAGTCCAAAGATCAGGGCTTGATCCATCACCGTTATTTATCTCACTGCACCATCCCAGCTCAGAACCTGGCTATATGCAAATCAGTCTGTCCCTGGCCCAGTGCATCATGGGAACAGGGCAGACTAAACTACCAAGCCAATTCTTCACCAGAAAGGAGACAAGCTACCGGGGACCGGTTTCTGGCATTTCAGCCGTCTTCGGCCCGGCTTGCTTGAATCCTGATGGAGCAGTGAGAAAGGGACTCATGTCTGAGTATACCCTGCCACACCACCCCTTGTTGTTTAATTATTTTGTCCACCATAAGCGTGGAAGGGTATACTCAGATGTGAGTCCCTTGCTCATTGCACCATCAGGATTCAAGCAAGCCGGGCCGAAGACGGCTGTAATGCCAGAAACCGGTCCCCGGAAGCTTGTTTCCTTCCCAGTGAAAGAATTGGCTTTGTAGTTTGGTTTGCCCTGTTCCCATCATGCACTGGGACAGGAACAGACTAATTTGCATATAGCCAGGTTCTGAGCTGGGATGGTGCAGTGAGCTAAAAAACGGTGTTGGATCTAGCCCTGATCTCTTGACTGGGTGAGAGTATTCTGCTTAATTCAGAAACTCTGTCCATCACCACCCCTTGTTGTTCTCTCAAAACTTAGGCAGTCCAGGATGATGTCACGGGTCAAAGAAGCAGCAGAATTACTCCAGATTTTTATCCAGAAGAGGGCAGGTCTTGATCTTATAAAATCCTCTATATAATAGAGATTTAATTCCCTGTGACACACATAAGTTGGTGCTGTAAAAACTCCCCCCAGAACCTTCCGGCAGAATCTATTTTCTTCAATCTTTAATTGGGTACAATTCGAGTAGCCCCACACCTCAGCGCCATAAGTTCCTACAGGTAAGCATTGTGTTCTGCAAATTTGTAATAATGATGTAATCACATCTGCCTGGTGAGGTTGGCGGAGGGAAGTTAGAGAATGTATAGCTTTACTTAGTTTATTCCTTCCCTGGGCAACATGAGGCTGCCAAGATACAGTATTAGTACAGAATAGACTGATATGGTTGTTTTGCAGGTGTTGGTAATTTCAGAATTAAAAGAAATGAAACTCTTTAACTTTAACCACATCACCGAGTGTTTTTGCACATGTCATATGAGGCCGCATCCCTTCCATTCAGTAATATATAAATATATCCTATCAGTTCCCTAAAACGTAAGTAGTTGTAAATGTATCTTGTTCTCTGTTATCAGTACAGAAATCTACTCCTATAATAACAATTGTCCCAGCCATTAAATCTTTCTTATTTACAAGGTGAGGAAAAGGCATTCTGTATACCTTTTCTTTTCCATGTAAATATAATCTCAATATACACAGCACTTTGCGTTGAAAAGGTATTCTATAGGTTTTGCTGTGCGTGTTTGCACAGAAAACTCATAGAACAAGACACATCTCCAGATTTATCAGAAATCATAAATCTGGACATTTTTGTGACTGCTGCACCATCCTCCTATTGGTGTAGCAAAGCATAATGAGGAAAATTGTTTTCACTTTTCCTCATTTTTTCTCTTTCAATATATGCTACAATGCACAGCATATATTGAAGGAGAAAAATGCCTTTACTGATTGTTTTTGTGCAGGAAGTTGTCCTTTCCTGCACAAAAACAATCTGTGCAGACATGGACATCCTTGCACCCTGGTGCAAGGGTGCCTGTGTCACCACATGGATGCAGTTTAAGCAGCTGTGCAAAGAGAAGCACAGACCTGCAACATATTTATATACATATGTTGCATCCCTGTACTTCGGAAGTACCAAAGCATGCTGTAGTTAAACAGTTTACAGTGTCATGCTGCAGCACTTCCTTATAATTTTGCACTTATGCATTCACCACACATCACCAATGTATTGTTACAATCAATTATGCACTACACATACATTCATCTAAACTTTCACACAATAGCATACTAGTTTAGCTCTTTCTTTAACCAGAGTAGTTAGTTCTGAAAATAACTTTTTTTTTCTTTTTGTTGTTTTGTTGTTTTTGTTTTTTTTGAACGATTTTGTATTTTTTTTTTTTTTAAACAGGGAAAATTTGTGAACTGGGAAAAGAGAACTAAAAACTGGGAGGAGAAGAGAAAAGAAAACTAACACTGGTGGTGGTCAACAGCTTGACACATTAGATCCACCGACTGCACCCATACGCAATCAGTCGTCTGCATTTTATGCATGACATTCTTAGTTTCTTAAATTGGGGACGGATGTCAGGCTGAGATGTAGTGCTTCCTGGTGTTGCTCCACTGGTACTCGGGATTGCTGACGAATCAGGAGTTTCCCTCAATCTTCTTAACTCCTCCCTGGCAAAGTTTATTGGATGTTTGGTTTGCAAGTGCTTGTGCATGCTTGCAGTTCTGCAGGAGTATTTCTTTGTGGGATCTCCAAGTGAAAGCACAGCCTTGCAAATGCAACAGGTGACTTTGGTTGCATTTACTTTCTTGAATCCAGGAGGATATGTAAAACATTTCCAAACAATACTGGTGTATCTTTCTTTTGGGGGAGCTTCTGCAACAAATTCCTGATCTGAAGAATGTTCTGAATCAGAGGATCCTGGTTGATTGGCAGCCATAGTTGAATCAAGTGTATATCTTCTTCAACAAGAAAGGAACAGAAGATCTTCTAAGGAGCTCTTTCCCTAGGAAAAGTTCTAAGAAGAGTGATGGAAATGGGTGGGGTCCTTCAATAGTTTCAATAGGAAGAGTAATAAACCAATTAAATCTCTTTCTTTGAGGTCACATGGGGTGCGCGTAGGATACGCGTAGGATGCGCGCACTCAGCACGCACCATGCTCGTACCGTGCTCGCACCTAGCGCCACTTCGCGAAATTACATTACAAAGTGATGTACTTTTTAAGAAAGTTAAACAATATTCAGATATCTCTTGTCTTAATATTTATATTAAATATATATAAATATGTTTTTCAACATTAAAACACTTGCGGGAGTCGCACACCCACCGCATCCGATATACATATGATATCACGCGCTACTGCATGCCCGTCACGTCGCGTAATACGTACATCTCGCGTATGCGCCAGAAGTCGTGCACAAGTCGCTAGCAACCGCAGTGGAAAAGTCGTATCCGTTGCACACCGTTGCACGGATCCTAGACAGCTACCCTAAAATGGCGGATGCCTTTCGCGCAGTAGAGGAGCAGGGTGCTTGTAGGGTGCGCAACTCCAAAAAAAGGAAAAAAATAATAACAATAATTTAAATATATTATAAACAATATAAAATAAAATCTAAAAATAAAGATTAAAAAATATGTAGTAAGAAAATATTTAAAAAAAATATATTTTTAAAAATTATCATTTAAAAAACTTTTGAAATTCACAAAAAAAACCATTGGATTTGCATATGTTATAGTTAGGAATTAGCATTTAAAAAACCTTTGAAATTCGCAAAACCATAGGTTTCAGACATGTTATAGTTAGGAATTAGCATTTAAAAAAACCTTGGAAATTCATTGAAAAAACCATAGGTTTCAGGGGTGTTATAGTTAGCTGGACATTTCACTCGTACAAAACCATTGAAATTTCTCCGTTATAGTTAGTTATACTAACTATAACTCGCGCGCCCGCAATCCACTGCTGATGATGTCACATATTACATAATTCATGACATGGTCAGTGACATCACTGATGACATCAATGATGACATCTCAAATGACATCACTGATGACATCATCCAGTGAATGTGGCTTGGTTCGTTATTTAAATATGTATTATATTTATTATATTATATATGTATATGTCATTTGAGATGTCATCAGTGATGTCATGAGTGATGTCACTGACCATGTCATAAGTGATGTAATATGTGACGTCATCAGGTGTGCATTGCGGGCGTGCGAGTTATAGTTAACTGAACTAACTATAACAGTGGAATTTCAAAGGTTTTGTACCAGTGAAATGTCCAGCTAACTATAACACCCCTGAAACTAATGTTTGTTTCTGTGAATTTCTAAGGTTTTTTAAATGCTAATTCCTAACTATAGCACCTATGGTTTTTTCAGTGAATATATATATATATATATATATATGTATATATATATATATATATATATATATATATATATATATATATATATATATATATATATATATATATATATATATAACCACGTTATAGTTAGTTGGACTCACTATAACTTGCGCGCCTGCAATGCACTGTTGATGATTTCACATATTACATCACTCATGACATGGTCAGTGACATCACTGATGACATCACTGATGACACCATCCAGTGAATGTGTGTCTTTCTGAAAAATAAATATGTTTTATATATGTATTTGTAAAGGTAGATGGAAGAATAAATGTTTAAATAAGTGTCTAAATTGATGTTTTTTTTTAAATGATTGATTAACTGGCTTATTAAGTGTATCTTAGTGAATACATATATTAGCGAGTAATGTTTAAATATTTAAATGTTTGTATCAGTGTTTCACTTTGTGTATAAGTGGCTGCATGGGTAGGTGAGTAGCTACATGTGTGTGAATATGGGTTATTAGATGTTTTTTTAGTATCAGTAAGAGTGTCTGTATGGTTTGGTGGGGGTGTTACTTAGCACATAAATGCATCAATGACTGACTCACTGTTTGTATGTGTTTTGAAGACAGCTTATGTGCAGGACTGTATGGGTGGATGAGTGTGTATATGTGTGTGTTAGTGAGTGAATGACTGTCTCACTAGTGTCTTTATCAGTAACTACATATGTTTTAATCTAGTATATGGAGTATTGATGTATATAAGTGAGTAAATGTGAGAGTGAGAGATTGTAAGAGTTCCTGTTTAAATAAGTATGTGTTTCTATAAGTGAGTGTTTAAGAGAGTAAGTATGTGTAAGTTTCCTTAGAAGTAAGGTGGTAGTGTGTGTATAGCTGTATATGCAAATAAATGGATGTTCAATAGTTTATTTGCATGTGTGAGTATGTGTGTGAGTAACTTTTGGATGACTGTCGGTGTGTAACAGGATGTATAGGTGTATCACTACATATGATGAGTGAGTATATGTATGAGTGACTATAAAGAACTGTTGGTGAATGAGTGGATGTGTATATAGATGGCGGAATCACTGAATTGGTTGTTGTAACTGGTATGGGTATCTCCATGTTTTTGAAAATGTTAGTCTATTTTTGAATATGTGTTTCAAGGGTTACATTACACTGAAAGGAGGTCTGTCACTCTGTCACAAGGATGGTGTCATCAGTGATGTCGTGAGTGATGTCACTGACCATGTCATGAGTGATGTAATATGTGACATCATCAGCAGTGCATTGCAGGCACGCAAGTTATAGTGAGTCCAACTAACTATAACGTGGGAATTTCAATGGTTTTATGTCAGTAAAATTTCCAGGTAACTATAACTGGTGTGAAACCTATGGTTTTTTCAGTGAATTTAATAGGTTTTTTAAATGCTAATTCCTAACTATAACTGGTGTGAAACCTATGGTTTTTTCAGTGAATTTCATAGGTTTTGTAAATGCTAATTCCTAACTATAACTGGTGTGGAACCTATGGTTTTTTCAGTGAATTTCATAGGTTTTTCAAATGCTAATTCCTAACTATAACATGTGTGAAACCTATATTTTTTTAGTGGATTTCATAGGTTTTTTAAATGCTAATTCCTAACTATAACTGGTGTGAAACCTATGGTTTTTTCAGTGAATATATATATATATATATATATATATATATATATATATATATATAATATGTATATATATATATATATATATATATATATATATATATATATATATATATATATATATATATATATATATATATATATATATATATATAAATTTCTATGGCAAAATGAAACCCCTCATTTTGTTCTTTTTCAAATTAAATGTATTAAGTGTTACCACTTTATTTCAATCAAGTAGACTGCAGGTGTGCCATACTTTTGTCATAAGTAAGACTGTTAGCGTTCTAGTTGTTCTTTAGAACACTCTGGGACATTCTGTCATTGGGCTATAGTTGGGCTACATCTGGCTGATATTTGGGCTACATTTGGGCTCTTTTGTCTCTGGTGGCCATCTTGGGAGACTGCATATCAGAATTTTTTTAATGAAATATAAGAGGATTTGAGAAGTCACTCAAAATGTGCCCTCATTTTTCTTTCTTCAGCACTAATCATAATTTCTATGGCAAAATAAACCCCCTCATTTTGTTCCTTTGCAAATTAAATGTTTTAAGTGTTAACACTTTATTCCAATCAAGATGACTTCAGGTGTGCCATACTTTTGTCATAAGTAAGACTGTTAGCGCTCTAGTTGTTCTTTAGAACACTCTGGGACATTCTGTCATTAGGCTATAGTTGGGCTACATCTGGCTGATATTTGGGCTACATTTGTTTTTTTTTGTCTCTGGTGGCCATCTTTGGGCTACATTGGGCTACATTGGGCTACATTTGGGCTCTAACATATATATAGCCCAATGTAGCCCAATATATATTTTTTCAAAGTTAATTTTCGTATAAACCACTGGAGCATATATCTTGAGACATAGCAAAGGCACATCGGGGTACCAGTCCCTACAATTTTGCCAAGTTTGGTGGAAATCCATTCAGCCGTTCGGGCTAAAAGTGAGGTCGACCGCCCTATGGAAATTAACATGGGGAAAACACGTTTTGGGACCCCCCTTTTATCTCGGCCCCCGCTTGACGAATCCCCCCCAAACTGTCAGGGAAGGACCGGAGCGCCGCAAGGCAAATTTGAGGAAATTTTCAGGCAGATTCCTCAACCGGCGCCAAAGTTATTCCCAATAGAATGTTGAGATTTTGCATTGAAAAAAATCCTAACTATAACTACCTACTGGCGACCGCCAGTAGGATATATATATATATATATATATATATATATATATATATATATATATATATATATATATATATATATATATATACTCACACAAGAAAGACGTGACTCAAACAGATGGATTTAGCAATTTAGCAAAGAACAAAAATATATTTCCCCTACAACATCTCAGCTTCCGCCTTCCTCAGGTAGTACAAGGTGGTTTGCTCAGTGGCTGCACAGATGACACAGTTGAATTTTCAAAAAGCATCACAATCGAAAATTCCATTTGGAATGTGGAATCAATGCAGTCCTGAGAGCTCTCGAGATATGCAGTAATCAGGTGGGTATATCATCATCATTGATCTTTATTTAGATCAATTAAGATCATAAAAGACAATTTACAATAAAAGGCACTCATCCCTACATTTTAAAATAAAACATTTACACAATCTTATTATAGTATATGGGTCAGTACAATTAATATACAATAATTCTGGTAGTTCCAAAAATTTTAAATGTAAAATAATTTACTAAAACATTAAAATTTGTATAAATATCAAAGTACATAAAACAAATCTATAATACAGTTGGTGTTTCTAAGCAAGAAAGCTAACCTTAGAGTCCACAACCATAGGAGGCACCGAGAATCAAATACCAGGTTTGTCTGATATCACCGATCTACAAAGGTGAGGATGGAGATGATAAACAAGGTTCCACCTTATACTGGAATGACAACCATATTCAATGATGGCAGACACCAGACCTGAGTCCAAGACCAATGACATGTTGCAGACACTGCTCACTTTTGAGGATGGGCACCGGTTAATCTCCTGACTGTACAAAACACTGATAGCTGCGTACCCTGATGGCCATTTGGGCATCTAGTTCTAATTGGAAGACAACTTGGGTAGGCCACTTAGGGACAAAGAGTGGGAGCAAGCGCTAGAGCGCACATATACAGTGACCAGGAAAATGCAGTTCAAATATACACATTTCAACTATGTTCACATGATATTCCTCACACCCCACTGGCTGAATGTGATTATGCAAACACACACTCAGAGCTGCCCCAGGTGTTCCCTACCTCATGCAGACTTTGTGCACATAATCTGGAGTTGTACGGTGATCACCTGCTTCTGGTTGTGGGTCTCCACTGAGCATGAGCAGACACTCGATAGGTGAGAAATGTACATGACTGAGATCTGCCTGCTGAGCCTTTAAATCCGCCAGGTGACATGAAAGGTAGTGAACAGGTTTATCAACCTGGCCCTCGGCATTGCCCGCATGGACGAAGCAAAGGACTGAAAGTTCCCGGTGGGACCATCATATATGAGGGGGAAGATAGAGGTAGAAACCTTGGCGACTGCAGAGGGAGCAACCTCTGAATGGAGGAAGCACCCTCCAGACAGCGGTCACAGGTCTTAATGAATACCTACCATGGGAAAATGCCATCTTATGATTATTCTATTCTGTGAGGATGCTATCTTCTGATTATGCTATACAATTCATGGTATTCTGGGATCAAGCCTGGCGTTGTACATCATAGGAGTTTCTGGGTTGGAATTCTGATACTATCTTGGACTGCTTCAGTGGTATCCCTCGCAGGTATGTGTCACCTCTTGATAATGATGTGACGATAGTTGGGTTTATACTTATTCGATTTAAAGGATAAGTGTTGTCTGGATTATTTTTTTCGCTACATTTAAATAGCTTTTGCTTGTCATTTCTTATATTTTCTTTTTTGACTGTAGCGTGATTGATGTGATTTTGATTCTTTTTTGATATGGTCCCTTATTTTTCTGACATCCGTATTTTTGGTTATTGGGTTGACAAGGTGTATCTGCTTTCTTAGCGTCTTATGGATCAATTTTGGCGAATACGGTCTTGACTCGCATCAAGTGCATGATCCCTCTTGGCCTTCTAAGGGTTCCATGCAATTATATCAGTGGTTATTGGTGCTTTTTTGAGGGGATGTACTATTTTGTGTTGTCTACTTTTTGATACTTATGTGGACACTGTTTTGGTCACCTGCTGTATATTCTTTTGTGTGAATGTCCTGCTTAGCGAGAGGTGCTTGCATTTTAGAGGGCATCCTTACGCTTTTTATCTATTCCGGCATTTCATTATGTGCAGTTTAAGATGGCGGATGCTCTGTCTTTCCTTCCTTTATCTTCCAGATGGCGCCAGCACGAGCATCATCAATGTGCCGGCTTTGTTGGTTGAGTGTTCGGCTAAGGGGGCAGTGCTTACATTTGAGAGGGCATCTTTACCCCTTTCGATCTACTTCGGCATTATATTCTGTACAGTCTAAGATGGCTGGCGTTCTATCTTCCGATTTTTTACCTCCAAGATGGCGCATGCTATAGCATCCTCAATGTGCCGGCACTCGGACCATATTCTTTTTAGGGATCAGGTGCCGCGGGTTATCTTGATTAGTTAATCTCAGCAGCGGTATCTGGTATTTATAGCTGTTGAATGTAGTGCTTACTTACCTACTTCGGACGGATGGCGAGACTTTTCTTCACATTTTTTGGGGGACGCTACCGGTATGTGAACTACTAGGAACTAGGGGCTTTGACGGGAACTCTTTTTAATATAATAGGGTTGGCGCTTGCTGATAGTTCTATATACATCATTTTGAGAGTAGCTTTGACAGCATTTATTTTTTAAATTTTTTTTTAAGCATTCTCCCTGGTCCTGTTTGACATCTATTCCCATTTTTGGAACTTGGAATTATCCAAATTATCCAAGTTGAGCCCTGATTGGGACGTAATATGTAAGTAAGATTAACAGACGGGATATTACCTTGTCATCACGTGATTGTGCTTTATGTGACTTTGCCTTGGGTGTATATTAGTTTGTATTTTCTTCTATAGATTAGGTGTCTCATTATCTGTGATTCTTGCCTGCCTCTGATGCTAACTGTGGGGGCTCAGTGATATCAAAGGATTTTATTTGGTAAGAGTTATTGTGATGTGGCCAGTTCCCCTCCCTTTCTTGTTTAGCCTCTGGGTATGACTGCTGACTTACGCATTATCTGCTTGCCTCCTTCCCGAGATAGGTATGCAGTTTTTCTGGCAGCCATCAGTACTAACTGCAAGGGTATTTTGTTCTAATCTTATGTGGGCATTTTATCTATATCACTTAAAGTTTTAGGTTTCACCTACTTGGCCCTAATTTCCATTCATAGGCCTATCCTGGCGGTAGTGTGGGCACCCTAATATTGGCCTTGTTGGGCTGTTGGTTATATGTAACTGCTACTGGCTCACTAGGGGTAATCCCAGTTTTGGATTATATCTTAATTGTGCCTCTTTTTTCAGATTTGAGGACCATGTGGTAGCTTATTTATCCATCTTACTCCAATTGAACTTCTAGAGAGCCCAAACGTGATCCTTTCAACTCTATAGTAAGCTTTTTAATTTATTTATTGTCTTGGATTGTCTGCAGATCTTGTTCATTTAGGGACCCATGATATGAGTCGAATGTGTTCAGATTTTCTTTATTGTATTTTTTTATTCTTCAGCACTGTCAGGGTATCCGTGTATTCCAATCAGTTTATGATGCTTACATGAATGAGTCATCTTGGGATTAGTCTTTTTGTGGAATCCATTCTGCTTCGTATCCAGAAAGTACGATGCCCTGGTTTCAGTGTTCCTTTATATTTATACTCATTATTATCTTTATTTTATTTTTTTATTTGTGAATTCTGATTCTCATTGGTTGTCTTCTATGGTCAACTGGAACTGGCAACATATTATACTTCACTTTTCATTGTGTTTCATCACTTGGGTTTATGTTATGGTATTGGTCAAATCTTTTTCTGTACACAGTGCACACTTTCAGGTACTATTATGTTCTTAGTGGTAATGCTCCAACAACTATGATTTGCTTTATATATTTATATTATGTTTCATTGTTCCCACAGACTGCCTATAAAGATTATTAATGTATACCGACACAGAGCCCCCTGCGTTATGTATATGTAAATTGTGAACAATATACAGATTGTCTTCGATTACTGAATGAGTTGTATCTACGAAAGATAGAGCCCAAGGTGCTGGGTTCTGAGACCTAGCTTGTGTTGTGGCTACTGGCCAGTATGGTCAGATAAAGCCCTGAAGAAAGACAACATTTTCTTTCTTGAGTCCCCTCACTCACCGGTGTTGCCCCACGGTGACATGCTTCATCATTGGGGCCATCCCAGTTCTCTACGAAAAGGGGCGTGCTACGACTTGCGAATTACGTAGGAGCACTTTTTTTGTGAAGGACTATGTGTAGTGCAAAGTGTAGTGGAGTGGGTGTGAGTGATTAAAAATACTGTGCTAGTGGGCCTCAACAAATTTATTACTGCTCCTAGTTTGGTATGGTTAAAAATGGGGTAGGACACTGTGTTCCGACCTGTAATGAAGGTGGGATCAGTGTGCGGTCGACATGTTTCAAGCTTCCCCTAGCTTTTCATCAGGACCACACAGGGACCAGCCCTGTGTATGCCACTCCTGTTAGTCTCTAAAAAGGAACATAAAGTTTTATACAAAAAACATAAAACGCTGCTACTAATAAAAGCATGCGTAATTAATACATACGCTCTGATTCTACGTAGTTTATTTTGCACGGTGCATACTAGCACTCCATGGTCTCTGGGGAAGGGGGGGGCGGTGTCACCCTTTGAAATAATCTTCTTTAGTGGAGACTCCGCACCGTGATACCTATGCAGCTTCCCCGCCGGACCACATTAGATGCGGTCCGGCGCATAAAATCAAAGGGTGACACCGCCCCCCCATAGACCATGAAGTGCTAGTATGCACTGTGCAAAATAAACTAAGTAGAAACAGATGTAGCATGTCACCGTGGGGCAACCCCGGTGAGTGAGGGGACTCAAGAAAGAATTTTTTTTCTTTCTTCAGGGCTTTATCTGACCACACTGGGCAGTAGCCACAACACAAGCTAGGTCTCAGCACCCAGCACCTTGGGCTCTATCTTTCATGTTACGTCTTAGGAGGGCAACCTAGTCTTGCATTCCTCCTTCTCCCCCTTTGTTTTTTACTGAGTTGTATCTACTGCACCCTGATGAAGGATCTGTTGCTTAACAGTCCACTCCGAAACGCGCGTCGGCGCTTCTTCCATTGGTCTTTCATATTGAGTTTATTTTGTATAATATTGTCATTTGTATATGGTTGTCTGTTCACATTTGTGTGTCATGATTGTCCTTGTGCATTGTTCCATTTTTGTTTTTGTGTTATGTGGTTTCACAATGTATTATTTTGTTGCATGTGTCTGAAATCATGCTGGTGGGGCTCCTCTATAAGAGACATGTATGAATTTTATAAAAAATGAAAATATTTTAATGATTTATATCTTTTCATAATAAAAATTGGGAAATCAGTTTTTGTGGGACAATTGTGTTTCTATTTTGGATGTACTACCTTTAAATACATTGTTTAGGGAGAGGTTTTTCTTTCTATTCATGTTCTGTTCCCTGCCCTATTCTCCCTATATTTAGTTATTCAGGTGAGGAAATAGAAATGTTATGTGGCCAGTGTGTCCCCCCCTCGCACCCTATCCACGTACCTATGCTCCATGTATGTCCATGTTATCGTGTAATTCCTTTTCCGTGCCTGTCACAATAATGCCCCTGCATTTCCGTCTAATGTTAGCATGTCAGTTATTAGGCCTTCCATGAATGAAACGTTAATTCTGCACTGAGGCCTACGTTGCAAATGCATTTACATGGTACACGTTTAAATATCGGGAAGCACACGTTTTTGTGGCCCAGCCGAGCCAGGCCCTGAATTATGACTCCGAGCCTTTTCTGTCTCTGAAAGTTGCAGTTTAGGTATGCATCCCTGACCTCTCCCTCACTTCCTGCTCAGCCGAGAGGTGCCCAGCCTGGCCTGCCTGCCAAGACGGTATTTTGCCTACAGTTATCTGCTCAGCTCCGCAAAAACACATTCCAGTCTAGTGAAAGAGGTAAACATATTCCGCCTGCAGAGCATAGGGCCTAGCCTTCCTGTCTCCATGCAAGTGATTTACTGAACTCGTTGCCATAGTAGGCCCATGCCCCCACGCAATGCACGAAGAAATATATGCACACACTAGCATTTAGTGATGAACAGCCTTTACTCGAGAGACCTTTATTTCAGACAATACATCCTCCAAACACAAGATATCAGATATGCCAAAGGTACAGGTCGCTCTGACATCCCAGACTCCAGACTCCTCTACTAGTGCTAAAGTCAACCCCCAGCTCTCCCCAGTTACACGTCAATGTCACGTCATGACCAGTTACGCGCACATGTAAGGTAAAGGTTTCTGCTGACCCTGCAGACCTCCTCTATGCATCTACCCACCTATTGCACATCTATGACTCATCAAGTGAACGCCTATGTGTACACCTCCTTACACGCCTTCTTTTACGCCCATGTGTTCTTATCTCTCTCTTTTCACTTGCTCCGCCTGGAGTGTTCCGCCTACCCTATTCATTGCAATTGTATGATTTTACTATATATAATGTGTGATGTTAATAAAACGTTAGATATCCCTTCCTGAACCTTAGTGGTGATGGAACCCGATTCTCCACTGACTCGAGTCTTTGTAATAAAGCCCTTTTGACTCGGACACCACAGACTCTGCCTCTCCTTTTTATGAGCTATCCTTATTCTTTATTAATGTATAGAAATTATGCCCGGGTAAAATTATTTACCACATTAATCTGGCGCCCGAATAGGTACCTGTCCCCTTCCCCACGCGCCGGTGATGTAAGCGCAGCCCCCTGACCCCTTCTATAGCCGTGACGGACCCATTCTGTGCACAATTCGCGGGTTTTCCTGCCAACTCCCTCAGGCCCACGGAGGAGACGGAGACTGCGACCAGGCATCCACACGAGGCGGTGAGGATTGCGGACTATCCCGACCAGAGCCCAAGCCGAGAGAGCAAGGTCCGAGGTATCCCGAGGCCCACCTGTTCCGAGGCGCATGCGCAGCAAGAAGCCGTAGCAGTCCAGTCCAGTATCGAGTTTCCGAGGCCTTCAGTTTTGCTTCCCGGTGAGTACCGTTGTTGGGAACGCATATAGACGGGTTCCTTTATTTGAGCCCGGTCAAGACGGGTCTGGGTACACAGATCCGGTATAGACGTGTCCATTTAGGTGGATGCGGTAAAGACGTGTCTCTTTATGAGACCGGTATGACTGTACTGTTTTAGCAGTGCATCCAGTAAACAAGGTTTATTTTAGGATTTCTAGGATTGTGTTATTCTATGTACTAGTTAGTATCTGTTTCTAATGTTTTAATGTCGTGGTATGAATGATTGTTTACAGTCTATTATTGTGCTTATTGTGTTTTCGTTCAAGCTAGTTCAAGCATGCCATTGTTTTCGAAATTACGTTAGATAGGAACCAGGAAGGGGATACTCGAAGAGGCAGTTCCCGTCCCGCCTAGGGACACTCCTGGACATTTTATGTACCACAAGCATGGCCTAGATGCCATACTGTACTTAGATTTATGGGTAGATTACACGAAGGATCTGGAAGAGAAATATAGATGGCCTGTCTCAGGGACATGGGATGCTGATTGCATCATGAGAGTAGAGGAAGCACTGTGGAAAAAGAAAGCTAGACAATCCCAGAAAGATGCCATAGAGTTGTGGCGTAAAGAAGCACATAGAAGAACAGAGAAAGAAATCCAGAAAGCAGAAAGAAGTAGAGAAGCATCAGAAAAAGCCAAGGAAAAAGAGCTACAAGAAGAAGGTGAACGGGTTAAGGCAGAACAGTTAGATAGACAAAGAAATGCCCTTATTAAAGGCATGTATCCCCTCCTTGCCGAGGGCCTACCTAAAGTGACCCCGGAAGTACCTAGTAACTTGCCGCCACCACTAATCCCGACTAAACTCCGTAGTCATAAACAGACCGCAGCGGACATTTTTCTTTCCTCCTATCTAGACGACGCTGCTCCAGAATATGTAAATGAAAATTTACCTCCTCCTCCCAACCCTACTAATCCTCCTGCCACCCTCCCTACCAATCCGTTTCGCACAGCACCCGTGGTACAAGATCAACCCGCATTACCAGCAACAGCGCTGGCAGTAAAAGCCGATTCAAGCCTAGGCGACTCAAGTCAAGGAGCATCGGGAGGGGGGCCCTCTAGAGATATACCGCACACCCCACCACCAGTAAAACGAACACTACGAGATTTAGCACTACAACACACGCCAAAACCAATGACATTAGCAACCCTTAGACAGTCCCTCACCTATTGTATATATGATCCAGTACCAGGTGAGGGCACAATGCTCATATACTCAATACGATTAAGACGTGTTGCAGACTATTTGATTACTCTACCAAGCATGAAGGACCATTTAGACAGAATATACCACTTCATTAGAACGGGGGAGGGACCAGAAAGTATACACGAGGCCATGGCAAATAGAAAAGTGGAGCTTCAACGCATGCTCTTACAATTTTTGGTTAATTGTTTGATCAGGGAACGAGATCAGCCAGATAAAGAAGTAACTAAAGGTATGACGAATTGGAGTGACAATATAGCTATGGGTAAGCATGATACACAGAATAGAATAGAAAGCATGTACAGGAAAATTCGTAAAGAAATACTTGAGATACACAAGAAAGAACATGCCGAGAAACAAGCTGAGGAAGAGGACGACGAAGTCTCAGAGGACGATGATGCAGTAACAGGGGAAATGAATAAAATGAATTATGTAGGTAGGGCAAGACCGTTTGATAGACCCATACGCCTAGAATACAATAAACGTTCCCTCTCTCCAATACCAGACCGATATTCCCTTGAACACCTGTTCCAAGCTACTGAACATGCACTGAAATAACGAGTAGGGAGTAGCGAACTTAGTACTATGCATGAACAGGAACTAGCCCGGTCAGCAGTCCAATGGGCTGGAAATTCTACCGCATATAAGGATGACGTAGTGGCCCAAACATTTTTGAGTCTCCCTCCGGAAGAACAGCGTTTAGCTGGTATTTACATGATTCAACATCTCATCACACTGTATGAGAGTCAGCATTCTGATCCAGGACCCTTGTATAAATGGTTGGACGATTTACTCCTAGTAAGATGGAGAGGTTTAGGCACCGAATTAATTAATGTTATTCTAGATCAACGACATAAGTACTTGTCTTTTCTGACCCCGCACTTGATTCCTGCTCCACCCCGAGAAAGAAAGACCTTTTACATAGACAGACAGAATCCCCTACAAGAGGTTCATCCCGTCAGGACTGAAGGGGGTACACTTCAACGAGTATATGTTTACACACCCTTGACGAAAATGGAATTATTGGAAATGAAAAAATTACTGCCCTGTCACGATAAAGACCCAGCAGGGTTCCACCGTGAATTAAAGGACATGCTCCGCATGGGGGAGTATACGTATGCTGATACGATTAAAATGTTGAAAGTACTGTTACCAGCAGGCATTTATGAAAAACTGAAAGAAAAAGAGTGGGAGGTGGGAGAGAAAAAGATTAACTGGACAGAATTAGAAGATGAAGATAATACACAAACCCCTGGTACTGGTCTCGGGGACAAAGCTAAAGAGTTACCCGAGCTATTGATACAGGTTTTGCCGAGATTATTGACTACTAAAAAGGAAGATTGGGATGCTATTTCAGCCTGTAAACAGAAACAAGATGAAGATACTAGTGATTTTTATTCCAGATTCGAAAAATGTTTTATTATTAATAGTGGCCTGAAGACAAGTAGTGAATCGTATCCACATCTTTTTGTGACCAAATTAGTAGAGAATTCTTTACCACAGATCAAAAATAGAGTACTGAAGGTTGAGAGTACCTGGCAAGCAAATAGCCCTTCCCAAATGTTACAAATGTTACAGTACCATCAGAACCGAATTAGAGAAGAACAGGAACACGAAAAGAGACGCATGAAAGACACGAAAATGAAAGTACTAGTTGCTCAATCAGTTCCAGCCGATGGCCAGAAAAAGGGCACGGCACCTGTCAAAGGGAACTGTAACTACTGTAAACAGCCAGGTCACTATATAAATGAATGTGCTGTCCTGAAACATAATATAGCGACAGGCAAGACGAAAGAAAGACCGCGTCCTCCTAGACAGGAACACATTCCGCAGAACACGCAAACTCCACAGAACACGCAACAGACAGTAGCTGTACCCCAACCCATTGCTGCCGCACAACATGTCACGCAACAAATGTACCAGTATGCACAGTCAGACTACCCAGATTATCAACAGTATTCATGAAACAGCCTAGAGAGGGAGGTTAGCTTGCCCCTTATCAAGGTTCCTGTAGATCAAGAGGGTCCCTATGTACATAGTCATGTATTGGGGAAAGACAGAAAATTTCTGATTGACACAGGGGCGAGCAGAACTACCATCAGTCATGATGAGGTTCCAGGGGCACCCCTCTCAGGCTCACAGAATATTTCCCTGGGATTTTCAGGAAAGCCTATTGTTAACGAAGTGTCAAAGCCAGTTTCCCTAGAAGTTGGTCCATTGTCCCGTACTACAGACTTGTTGCTTACTAAATCATGTCCAGAAAACTTGCTTGGTATAAAAACACTGAAGGAACTAGGAGCGGTGATTTGTTGTTCTCCGGAAGGAGTGAGACTGTTTTTACGTGATTTTAAAGGACATTATGTATTGAGAGATTTTGACCCCAGACTCCAGAATGTACCACAGCATTTATGGGCACAAGGCCCGACTGATGTAGGTTATATGCACATTACACCATACCGTGTTACACTTAAGCAGGGAGTTGTACTGCCACGAATCCGACAATACAAGTTGCCACCTGATGCTGTAGTTGCATTACTGAAAATTGTTGACGAACTCATTGCACAGGGAGTGGTTGTAGAAACTGACTCCAATGTATGTAATTCTCCTATCATTCCGATTCTTAAACGAACTGACCCAAATGCACCACCGGTTTACAGATTAGTGATTGACCTCCGAGAACTGAACAAATGCATACTACCCCAGTACCCAGTGGTCCCAGACATTTCTTCAATATTGACTACCATTGATTCCGAAGCGACGTTCTTTACTGTAATCGATCTCAAGAACGCCTTCTTTAGTGTCCCGATCCATCCGGAGAGCCAATACCTCTTCGGATTCAGTTTAAATGGCCGAAGCTTCAAATTTGCAAGGGCTCCTCAAGGGTTCACAGAAAGCCCTAGTATTTATAGTCAAGCATTGAAAAGACAACTAGACAGTATTCACATGCCTACTGACACTGCATTGCTCCAATACGTTGATGATCTTTTGATCACAGCACGGACAGAACGAGACTGCGAGCGCGCATCACTGACAGTCTTACACTTCCTGGCAGAAAAGGGGCACAAAGTGTCCCCTTCGAAGCTACAATTCTGTGTCCAGCAAGTTGTGTACCTTGGTCACTTGCTGTCCAAGAGGGGTAGACAGCTGACACCTGACCGTATTCAGTTAATTGCACATCTTCCACAGCCCAAGACACAAAAGGAAGTACGGGCCTTCATTGGCCTCACTTCTTACTGCAGACAATGGATTCCCCAGTACGCATATCTAGCCAAACCACTCATACAGTTGACAACACAGGAGGCAGCGACTTCGACTGTCCTCCCTTGGACTCAGGACCATACACTTGCATTTGATGAATTGAAGAAAGCCCTATGTCAAGCACCAGTTTTAGCGACACCATGTTACAGCAAACCTTTTACACTTTTTGTCACTGAACGCGATGGCACAGCATTATCTGTTCTTACACAAGATCAGGCAGGAAAACACAAGCCTTGTGCTTACTTTTCTAGTACATTGGATCCAGTGGCCCAGGCTCTGCCTGCGTGCCTCAAATCAGTTGCAGCAACAGCTCTAGCAATCAGACAAAGCGATTCCATAGTGTTAGGACATCCTCTGACAGTACAAGTACCACACTCAGTGGAGGTTCTCTTGAACAGGACACAGACACAGCACCTGACCATAGCAAGACTGACAGGATATGAACTGACATTGTTCCAGCCACACATAGAGATCAGACGTTGCAACATTCTAAACCCTGCTACACTTTTGCCCTCGAGCACAACAGACCCTGCACCACATGACTGTGTGGAAGTAATTAACACAGCAACGAAGCCAAGACAAGACTTGACAGACATTGCATTACCCGACCCAGACCTGACACTTTATGTGGATGGTTCATGTATGAGAACAAGCACAGGAGAGTTAGTGGCCGCATATGCAGTGACCACTGATACTGAAGTCATAGAAACACAACGAATTGACACCCTGTCTGCTCAAGCAGCAGAGCTCGTCGCTCTGACCCAAGCCTGTATACGAGCCAAGAACCTGAAAGTAAACATATACACAGATTCACAGTACGCATTCGGAGTCGTTCACGATTTCGGTGTCCTCTGGCAAGAGAGAGGTTTTCTGACCTCTCATGGGGCCAAGATTCAGCATGGTCCCCTCATTCAAGCTCTGTTAGATGCAATACACTTGCCTACAGCCATAGCCGTCATGAAATGCAAAGCACATACAAAAATCACTGACACTATTTCCCAGGGTAACGACCTGGCAGATCGAACAGCTAAACTTACAGCACAGACTCAATCAGATATCCCAACTGACACGACGAAGACTGAAGTACCATCACTGACGAATTGCATGACAGTCAGGGATCCCTCACAAGATGTACTCGACATACAGACACATGCCACTCCAGACGAAATTAAGAGATGGACTGAACAAGGAGGGGTCCAGACAGATCAGGGATGGATGACAAAAGGCAAAGCCACGTGGTTCCTCCCTGACTCCATGGTTCAAGTATCATTAATACTGCACATAGTCCAGCACACTTAGGAGAGAAAGCCATGTTAGACAGTATACAGAACATCTGGTTCAACAAGCATTTACGTGCCGCAGCGAAACAGAAAGTGCGTACCTGCATGATCTGTTGTCAGTTCAATCCAGGCAAAGGCATTCCCGTGGAACAAGGTGGATTTCATCCTCCTGACCACCCTTTTGAAGTCCTCCAGATGGACTATATTCAGATGGACAGATGTCGAGGATTCAAGTATGTCCTCGTAGTCGTATGTGCACTATCTAGATGGACAGAAGCGTACCCAGTCCCAGATTACACTGCTGTGACCACTGCCAAGCAGTTGGTCCGTGAATTCTTCCCGCGATACGGCTTGCCCCGTGTCGTGTATTCAGATAATGGACAGCCATTCTCTTCCGAATTGATGAAACAAGTATCTCTTCTGTTAGGGTACCAGTGGAAATTCCATTGCGTACGACATCCAGAGGCAGCAGGTCTCGTAGAGAGACACAATCAGACTCTCAAAACAAGGTTAGCGAAGGTCTGTGCAGAAAAAGGTGTGGATTGGATGGTAGCCTTGCCGGTTGCCCTCTTTTACATGCGTATGGTAGCTAATTCCAGAACCGGACTATCCCCGTACGAGGTGGTTTTTGGTAGACCGCCGAATATGTGGGGTACACCTATGCCACGTAGAATAACTGATGTTGACAGTACTATGTTGACAGATTACCTGGCTTCCTTGATGTCTGCACTACTCTCTTGTCGTTCACAGGTTGCAGCTGCCTTCCCGGACAACACCCAGGTGAAAACACACGCAATTGTTCCAGGAGACCTGGTGTTCGTCCGCAACTTTGACCGCTCAAGCCCTCTGGAGCCCCGCTGGAGAGCGCCCAAATTAGTATTGTTGACGACGAGGACCGCCGTCAAGGTCGAGGGACGTAAGGGATGGCTCCATGCCCATCATGTGAAGCGTTTCCATGGACTTGGTTCAGTGAAAGACTCTGAGAACTGCCTCGAGAACATTGACATTAAACCCCCTTTGCTAGAAAAGACTCTGCAACAGGAGTATAAACAGAAGCTATGGTCTAGTAAGTCAGACAGCGTTTAATTGTTTAAGTCCCCCTCGGGTGAAGCGGTTAGACAGGTTCCTGACATGTATAAGATCGTAGACCCAAATAGTCAGAGAGATAGGCAAAAGAAAACGAGAGAGAAATACTGCAAAAACTTACGCAGTAGATGCATAGTAACTCTGATCATTATGTTTTTCCTAAGTATATCGATTATATGTATAAGCTTGACGCTACATGTTTTCTTTCCTCCTCTTGGTTCACATGTACATTCTTCCTTCAACGACACTGTAGAGCACACTTTCAGTGACCTGCCACCCCATGAACTATCCTATCGGCTAGCACTGCGCAACAACACTTTTATCCGTATGTTACACCATTCTCACCAGACCAGCAATGTAACGAATTGCTGGGTATGTGGCCGACTCCCACCTTATCAGAAAATGAAGGGAGTTCTGCCCCTCTTTCCTTATCCGTTTTCACACAATGGTTCGTGCGGAGCCTGGTTTGCTTTAATGTCATCACTAGACAGTAAGTCCACAGTTTCCCAGAGCGATTGGATATGGGGAGACCTGAATACAGTTATGAATAAGGCATGTTTTCCCGATAAAGATGGTTTTCCCCAAAGGAAAGGAACAGATCTAGAAAATGAAGTGTACGAATTAGGGAATGTTTCCCTTAACCTCATGATTCTGAATGTCCAGTCCGAGACCAATACAGGTTCACCGTTTATAACCGTCTTACCAGTGAAAGGTGAATTATGCGTTAGGAAAAATGGTTCAGTGTACCTAGGACACAGTGATTGTAATACTGTGGTCGAATTCAGTGATAAAGGAAAGTCTACTTTCAAAGCTTCCCACCATTCCTATTTTATTTGTGGTCAGACCGCCTATGTACGTCTGCCCTTAGACTGGGGTGGAACGTGTTATATTGCGTTCCTACTGCCACCTGTTTTTCTAGCTCCATCCCATTATCATCGAGATTCCCAACTTACACATGTAAGACACAAGAGGGAGATCGAGTCCCCAATTGTCGATCAGACTGAGACAGCATTGGAGCAATATACAGATTTCAATAAAGGATTCTTTTTCTTCATAGGTCCTATCCAAAACAGCAAATTAATACGTAGATTAACCAGAACATTGGAAGCAGTAGTGAATGAGACTACTTCTGCTCTAGGTAACTTGACCGAGGAGCAGTCTGCTATGAGACTTGTTGTTCTTCAGAACCGCCTTGTTCTTGACGTCATCCTGGCCGATAGGGGCGGAGCTTGTAGAGTGATCGGCTCGAGTTGTTGTGTGTTTATTCCTAATAACGCACCATCAGTGTATGCAGCAATAACAAGGCTCCATAAGATAGCTCACGAGATGCACCAGAATCCAGGCACCTGGACTTGGTCCGGTTGGCTCTGGAGTGTGATATCAGCCTGGGGATGGAAAGTATTGTCATTCCTAGGAATAATACTGCTCATAGTATTCAGTTGCTGTCTCTGTCTGCAATGTGGCCCAGCGATTTGCGGCTTGTGTGCCACTGCTTGTATTCCCCGTCCACGTTCACGTTCCCGTGCACGAATAAAAAAAGACGAGCAAATGATGCTATATGAACAAATAGATGGTCTCATGAAAATAGATGTATCCTAAAGGGCGCAGTAGGGCACAAGGAGGGAATGAGGAAACAGAAATTTTATGTGGCCAGTGTGTCCCCCCCCTCGCACCCTATCCACGTACCTATGCTCCATGTATGTCCATGTTATCGTGTAATTCCTTTTCCGTGCCTGTCACAATAATGCCCCTGCATTTCCGTCTAATGTTAGCATGTCAGTTATTAGGCCTTCCATGAATGAAACGTTAATTCTGCACTGAGGCCTACTTTGCCAATGCATTTACATGGTACACGTTTAAATATCGAGAAGCACACGTTTTTGTGGCCCAGCCGAGCCAGGCCCTGAATTATGACTCCGAGCCTTTTCTGTCTCTGAAAGTTGCAGTTTAGGTATGCATCCCTGACCTCTCCCTCACTTCCTGCTGAGCCGAGAGGTGCCCAGCCTGGCCTGCCTGCCAAGACGGTGTTTTGCCTACAGTTATCTGCTCAGCTCCGCAAAAACACATTCCAGTCTAGTGAAAGAGGTAAACATATTCCGCCTGCAGAGCATAGGGCCTAGCCTTCCTGTCTCCATGCAAGTGATTTACTGAACTCGTTGCCATAGTAGGCCCATGCCCCCACGCAATGCACGAAGAAATATATGCACACACTAGCATTTAGTGATGAACAGCCTTTACTCGAGAGACCTTTATTTCAGACAATACATCCTCCAAACACAAGATATAAGATATGCCAAAGGTACAGGTCGCTCTGACATCCCAGACTCCAGACTCCTCTACTAGTGCTAAAGTCAACCCCCAGCTCTCCCCAGTTACACGTCAATGTCACGTCATGACCAGTTACGCGCACATGTAAGGTAAAGGTTTCTGCTGACCCTGCAGACCTCCTCTATGCATCTACCCACCTATTGCACATCTATGACTCATCAAGTGAACGCCTATGTGTACACCTCCTTACACGCCTTCTTTTACGCCCATGTGTTCTTATCTCTCTCTTTTCACTTGCTCCGCCTGGAGTGTTCCGCCTACCCTATTCATTGCAATTGTATGATTTTACTATATATAATGTGTGATGTTAATAAAACTTTAGATATCCCTTCCTGAACCTTAGTGGTGATGGAACCCGATTCTCCACTGACTCGAGTCTTTGTAATAAAGCCCTTTTGACTCGGACACCACGGACTCTGCCTCTCCTTTTTATGAGCTATCCTTATTCTTTATTAATGTATAGAAATTATGCCCGGGTAATTTTATTTACCACACAGGGACCCTCGGGTGTATTTTCTGGAGGAAGCACAGGGACAGAGTAGGAAGCCCCCAGCCGAGCAAGGGATGGAGGTACTCGCCCCATTCGTAGACTTGGCTGGCGGAGGACACTCCCCAACCACTCCCCCTCTTATACAGTAAACAAACATGGCAGCGGACAGCTAAAACTGCACCCAAACATGGGCCATATACAGCCAAGCACAGCCCTAACAACATTCTCATCGCACATTAGATGGACACATAAGCCACAATAAGAATATGCCCTAGAGCAGCCACAATTGACGCTCATTCTACATTTAATGGACTGGATTGAGGATCGGTTTTTAGTGTTCTGTTACTACTCAATGCTCCTTTGTATACTCCGTATTTCAATGGGGCTAAGGATTTATAGCTGCGGCAACACTCTATCACTATGTGTGCCCGAATACACCTGCATCGATATGAAGCTATGCATGTTTTCAGTGTTCAAAAACCCCTCCAAAAAATATTTTAAGCTATATATAAATATACGTCAGGGCAATCTGGGAGATTATCAGCCCCCTACTTATCATAGCAAGTCTCCTAAAATATCAACAGACCAGACTCATTTTTCAGGCTGCCAAGAAGGGAGGCACGTTTGTACTCAAGGGTTAATCCATCTACATTTCAGAAGACTTCTCTTCAGAGACTAAGGTCAACCATTAATGGGGTCCATTTGTGGCTCTAGGAATGCCCTACCATATGATCACCTTCTCCTGTTTCATCAAAAGGTTTTGAGTTGTTTGCGTCTACATTAGCATGCTGGATGATGGTGCTTCTACTACTCTGTGTCATCTAAAGAAATTAATTGTTACATTCTGTTTCAGAAATTAAACACGGTCGAAGCGTGGCTTTGGCGCCACTTAAGATGGCCGCCTGACTGAAAGGGCTCCCGTGGACCACGGCCTTGTTTTGGTTCCTTTGGCTCTCTTGACACCGCCTTTCCAGAGGTTTTCGGGCTGCCGCAAGTAAGGAGGATGTGGAGCTGCTGCTGTGAGGGCTAGAGCACCGCGAATGGTTGCGGACTCCTCACGAGTAGAGGCTGCCATTTTCTTTTTTTTCTTTTTGAAGTTGAGAGGAAATGTAATCATCTGACAGGAGCGTGGGGAGAGCGAAAGGAATTAATTACTTTTGCATTCATGAGGAACTGCTTGTAGGACATGCTGCAGGTCTAATTGAGACTCTTGAGGTTTTGAATTACTTTGTGGCATTTGCACTGCATGTGGAGGGAAAACAGCGTTTACAATACTGTCAATACCACGCGGGTAGGTTACAACACGGACGTTACATCGTCTGTGTTGTTACCACGTCTGGCATTACATCGCAAGTCGTTTCTACGACTTGCGCTAGATGGCTCGCAACACCAAGGAATGTGTTGGATTTTAAATCCAACACATTCCCTACTGTTGCGCTAACTGGAGTAGGAATAGTAATTTATACTATTCCTAAGTCCAGCGCGCCATCTAGTGCAAGTCATAGAAATGACTTGCGATGTAAAGCCATGCGGGGTAACAACGCAGATGATGTAACGTCCGCGTTGTAACCTACTGCGTGGTAATGTATGGCGTAGTAATGTCATACATTCCATGTGGAGTGTTGCTGAAGGGTTCTTTGAATGGAGCGCTGAGGAGTTACTTTAATACGACAAATTCTGTTGCTTGACAGATCCTTCTACTTTTGTCTGGAGATTATCTGGAGGGGCTTTATTTTAGAACTGCCGCATATTAAGAATAAAGGGGTACATTATAGGTGGAGAATATACCTCAGTCTTCACTTTGAGTCTCCTGGCATGTTTTCCTCTTTTCCATTGGAAGGTTAAGGAAGCCACATTTTGTTTGAATCCCCAAGACGCATTCCTCTTCCACGCTGAGTGTTGGCTCTACTGTTTCCACTGCGAAGGACCTGTTGGTAGATTCATTGGGTCTTCCCAGTGAAATGGATATTTCCTCTGTGCCTTGTGCTGTCTCTCTGCAATCCTCCACACGTAAAGAGTAAGCCCCATCTTCCGTCTCCAAGAGGTTGAAACAGGATCCTCCTTCTCCTGAAAAATCTGCGTCCCCTTTTTCTTTAGAATTGCTACTCAAGCAGATTTGTGCTTTACGTCCTTTTGTGGAAGAGACTTACAACAGGATGCAACGTCTAGATGACCAATGGTCGTCAATAGAGGGATGAGTGTCTATGGTGGAACAGCAGATTGTAATCCTGTGCGAAAAAACTAATAAGATCCACTCTTTGGAGAAGGAGGTTTTTCAGCTTAAACAACACACAGAAGACCTGGAAAACAGAAACAGGCGGAATAATACTACATATTTATGGCCTTCCGGAGACATTGGAGGGAAATGATCCTGTTTCTTTTTTTACCACCTTCCTACCGAAAATGTTAGACATGCCTTCATCTAATGCTCTGAATATTCAGAGGTTGCACAGGCTGGGCCCTTGTTCTGCATTGTCAATGTTATCAGCCAAACCAAGAGTATTATTCTTTTTCTGAAATTTACTGACTTGTTGACCGTTCTGTCTGTAGCTAAAGCGAAACTTCAAGTCACTTGGTTGGGACAAAGAGTTTTCCTCTCTGAAGATGTTTCTAATGCCACTGCTGCCAGAAGGAAGGAGTTTCTTAACATGTGTACTCCTCTTCATTCTCTTGGAGCCAGATATGGTCTCTTCCATCCCTGTGTTTCTAAGGTGACATTATAGAATAACATTACATTATTTGGAAATCCAGCTAAACTTAAAAAGTTTATATAAGTGCATTCCTTGGTCATCTATATATAAAGCTGATCCATCTAATATCTGACGCTCCTTGTTGGTCTCTTTGGATACAGCTGACCCTTTCAATGGTTGATGTTTATGTTTTGTATGTCCCCTACAGGTTTTCTCTTCTCTGATAGTTTAATAAACTGTCCTAAAGTTTTAATGTTACATGAGTAATCTTTGTCTGAAATGTTTCAATATGTTATATTATTCCTTCTAAGTTTTTTTTCTCTCTTTTGTTCTTCTTGCCTTCTTTACAGACTCGGTACAAAAGGGAGTGGTGATGGACGGAGCATCTGAATCAATCAAACACTCACACCCAGTCAAAAGATCTGGGTTTAATCCATCACCGTTCTTTAGCCGACTCCGCCACCCCAGTTCAGACATGGCTATATGCAAATCAGTCTGACCCTGTGCATCATGGGAACAGTCCAGCCCGAACTGCCAAGCCATGTCTTCCCTGGACCGGAAACAAGCTTCTGAGGACCGGTTTCTGGCATTCCAGCCGTCTTCAGCCCGGCTTGCTTGAATCCAGTGGCAAAGTGAGCAAGGGACTCACGTCTGAGCATACCCTGCCACACTTATGGTGGCCAAAAGCAGTACAAAAGGGGGTGGTGATGGACGGAGCATCTGAATCAATCAAACACTCACAACCAGTCAAAAGATCTGGGTTTAATCCATCACCGTTCTTTAGCCCACTCCGCCACCCCAGTTCAGACATGGCTATATGCAAATCAGTCTGACCCTGTGCCTCATGGGAACAGTCCAGCCCGAACTGCCAAGCCATGTCTTCCCTGGACCGGAAACAAGCTTCCGAGGGCCGGTTTCTGGCATTCCAGCCGTCTTCAGCCCGACTTGCTTGAATCCAGTGGCAAAGTGAGCAAGGGACTCACGTCTGAGCATACCCTGCCACACTTACGGTGGCCAAAAGTGGTACAAAAGGGGGTGGTGATGGACGGAGCATCTGAATCAATCAAACACTCACACCCAGTCAAAGGATCTGGGTTTAATCCATCACCGTTCTTTAGCCCACTCCGCCACCCCAGTTCAGACATGGCTATATGCAAATCAGTCTGACTCTGTGCCTCATGGGAACAGTCCAGCCCGAACTGCCAAGCCATGTCTTCCCTGGACCGGAAACGAGCTTCCGAGGACCGGTTTCTGGCATTCCAGCCATCTTCAGCCCGGCTTGCTTGAATCCAGTGGCAAAGTGAGCAAGGGGCTCCCGTCTGAGCATACCCTGCCACACTTATGGTGGACAAAAGCGGTACAAAAGGGGGTGGTGATGGACGGAGCATCTGAAACAATCAAACACTCACACCCAGTCAAAAGATCTGGGTTTAATCCATCACCGTTCTTTAGCCCACTCCGCCACCCCAGTTCAGACATGGCTATATGCAAATCAGTCTGACCCTGTGCCTCATGGGAACAGTCCAGCCCGAACTGCCAAGCCATGTCTTCCCTGGACCGGAAACAAGCTTCCGAGGACCGGTTTCTGGCATTCCAGCCGTCTTCAGCCTGGCTTGCTTGAATCCAGTGGCAAAGTGAGCAAGGGACTCACGTCTGAGCATACCCTACCACACTAATGGTGGCCAAAAGCGGTACAAAAGAGGGTGGTGATGGACGGAGCATCTGAATCAATCAAACACTCACACCCAGTCAAAAGATCTGGGTTTAATCCATCACCGTTCTTTAGCCCACTCCGCCACCCCAGTTCAGACATGGCTATATGCAAATCAGTCTGATCCTGTGCCTCATGGGAAAAGTCCAGCCCGAACTGCCAAGCAATGTCTTCCCTGGACCGGAAACAAGCTTCCGAGGACCGGTTTCTGGCATTCCAGCCGTCTTCAGCCCGGCTTGCTTGAATCCAGTGGCAAAGTGAGCAAGGGACTCACGTCTGAGCATACCCTGCCACACTTATGGTGGCCAAAAGCGGTACAAAAGGGGGTGGTGATGGACGGAGCATCTGAATCAATCAAACACTCACATCCAGTCAAAAGATCTGGGTTTAATCCATCATCGTTCTTTAGCCCACTCCGCCACCCCAGTTCAGACATGGCTATATGCAAATCAGTCTGACCCTGTGCCTCATGGGAACAGTCCAGCCTGAACTGCCAAGCCATGTCTTCCCTGGACCGGAAACAAGCTTCCGAGGACCGGTTTCTGGCATTCCAGCCGTCTTCAGCCCGGCTTGCTTGAATCCAGTGGCAAAGTGAGCAAGGGACTCACATCTGAGCATACCCTGCCACACTTATGGTGGCCAAAAGCGGTACAAAAGGGGGTGGTGATGGACGGAGCATCTGAATCAATCAAACACTCACACCCAGTCAAAAGATCTGGGTCTAATCCATCACCGTTCTTTAGCCCACTCCGCCACCCCAGTTCAGACATGGCTATATGCAAATCAGTCTGACCCTGTGCCTCATGGGAACAGTCCAGCCCGAACTGCCAAGCCATGTCTTCCCTGGACCGGAAACAAGCTTCCGAGGACCGGTTTCTGGCATTCCAGCCGTCTTCAGATTGGCTTGCTTGAATCCAGTGGCAAAGTGAGCAAGGGACTCACGTCTGAGCATACCCTGCCACACTTATGGTGGCCAAAAGCGGTACAAACTCATCATATATGTTTATTTTATGCAGTCCTTCCTCGTAAGTGTATTTAGTCTGGGTGCGACGTGGACTCCTTCTCCTCTGGGTGTGTCATTTTCATGTGTCGTCACCACCCGTTGTTTTTCCTCTTATTGTAACTTATTTAGGTATGTCCTTACAGTCATCCTTTTTGGATTTGTATTGCATTTTCTCTTTGTGTCTCATTTTTCTTATCACTCTCTTTTTGGACCTCTGAATTGTCTACACCTTTCTCTCCATTGTGGCTAGAGCTTGAAAAAGCCTTTATAGCTAATTTTACTTTCAAAGCAATACTTTCCTTTTCCTCCACAAAGTTACTTCTTTACTCTGATCTTTTACAAAATACGGCATCATTAATCAAATCTACATGTCTCCCCATTACTTTGACTCCCTCTCTTTTTCTGAAAATTCCATTATGGTATAACTTGTTGACTGAACTTAACAATCACTCTCTTTTTTGGCATACTTTGAAGGATAAAGGTGTTATGTGGGTATCTCAGCTTTTTCATTATACTTCTCCTATCTCTTTTCCTCAATTCTATCTTGATTATCATTGCCCCAAGTCTTTCTAGCCACGTTATCTAGCAATAATAAATGTAATTCTTGAAGTTTATGTGCCATTACAACAGTCCACTTCTTCAATTCCCTTTGCTCCTGGAGTTACTGATTCCTGAAAACTGGCCCTAAAGCTTCATTTATCTATAAATCTCTGTCTCTTCCAGACCCCTCTCGAACCAAATCCAAGTTGGAATCCTTATGGGTATCACTTGGGAAGTTACTTTCTGAAATAAGATATGGGCTCGTATATGATAACATTTCTAGGTCAGCAAGTATCACTCAATCCTTATTTTTCATTTATCACAGATTGCATTTTACTCCCCTAAATTGTTCCAGATTCTCCTCAGATGCCTCTCCTAGCTACAGGTCTTCTGACTTTCCTAAGGCATATCATATGCATATATATTGTTTAGGTATCCAAATACACTTTCTTTTTGACATAAAGTCTGGTCCCAGATTAGATGGATTTTTAGATTAGAACATCCCTTCAGTATACTTTATATTTTTCTAGGCTCTTTAACTAATTGTCTTTTACCATCTTTCCCGAAAAAGAAGTTATTAGATATTTAATTGGCCATTTCTTTTCAACAAATCACCTTTAATTGGAAATCATCATCTAAATTATCCTATAAGGTGTGGTGGGATAAGGTATGCTTACAACATAATTTGGATACTATGTATACACACTATTAAATGTCTATCAGTTCATAATATTGAACTGTTATAGTTGTCTCACTACATTTCTTAGTCAGGTTGTTAAATGCTATGTTCAATACTAATTCTGTATAATCAGAGAATTTGTATCCCCCATAAATATTTTTTTTTATCCTTTCTTTTGTAATTATATATGAACGAACACTCATGGGTTGATTATATAATAGTTGTTTTATTCATTTAGTATTAAGTTATAGATGAGAACGTTCTTTCTTAGATGATTAGGATATTGATTATTTGAGATTGTTTTTTATTCTCGTGACATTTCACCCTTTCCCCCTTCCTTTCTTCTCCTTCCAGTAAAATGATAAAGACTTTTGATGTATTTTGCTTCTATGTTTTTGATACCATGTTAATTGCGGGTTACTCAATATAGTTTTTGCACTGTGGTATGGTATTTAATAATCATTAATAAAGTATTTTAAACATAAGGAATTAAACACGGTCTGCCACAAGGAAGTAACTATTTCAAGGCCAAGATCTACTACATCTCGTTATCAGCAATTTCCAGATGTTTTGGTATGGACTGGACACTTTAGTTCTAACATAGCTGAGATTTGTAGCAAGCACTGCAAAGGCAACAGGTCTCACCTTTTCGACCTATTGGCTTTGCCAATTATTTTTGCCAATGCTGTTTAGCAGTGGCCAAAAGAAGAAAACATGGTTATTACCATTTTGTCAATACTGAACAACATCAGTAAAAATAAAAAGTGCAGTGATGCACATGCTTGAATGTATCATCACACAGGCACACATATTCGTCATGACACTATGAGGGCATTTGTAATCACGCAGTGGTCATTTTGTTTAATTTACCACTCCAAGACGGCAGATGCCCAATTTGGAGTGCTTGCGCGCTGCTAGGCGAGACCTAAAAAAGACATGGAATGGAGGGAATGGTGCAGAGGGGGAGCAATGATAGCGGGGGTTGAGTAAATGCTGACAAGGTGTGACAGCAGCCAGGGTTAGTAAGAACAACGGAGGAGCTGGGTGCGGCATATTGATGCTATGCGCTCTTGAACCCTTGTGGTTCTGGGCAGGCTCTAGAAAGAAAACACCTGATATGCGGGAAGGTGTTTGGGTGTGGTTAACGTTAAGTATGATGTAATGCGCAGTGTGTGGGTGTATGCTGAGGAATGAAGTAACGCTTGATAGCAGCTGTTGTGTGGCATACTTCATCAGCATGCTCCTCGGCTGAGGAAGACGCTATACAGGCCAAAGGAGAAACATTAAAAGTAAGACCACTACCCCCAAAATAACCTCGACCCAGTTATGATTTCAAGGCATCCCAAATTCAGACCCTTTCCTCTGGTTTTGTAGAGCCTCTTTATTCACCTCTTTGTTCAGAACATTGCATTTGAAGGATGTCCCCATTGCAGTCAACCTCAAAAGTTTCTTGCTCAAAGGCCTATTAAACACTGTTCCATGGTTTTTCTGGAGACAGTAGAAGCCAAACGCTCGAGGGTCAAGACGTCTCCTTATGGCAGGATTAATCACGAGATTAGAAGGGCCCATAATATAGATCTACCTAGAGAGTTGGAATCACAGTAACTCAGGTATGGACACAGGGATATTACTAATGTAACTAAGAGTGTGCCCAAGACCACAAGAGGAGTTTAACCCCCCCCAATAATACTCGATGTCTTCTTTCCAGAGTGGCGGAAGCGGTTAGTCGATTGACATAGATCTGGTTGTCCAGATCATTATGGGCCCACTTAAATTTATTTAACAAGTGATTTGCAAATCCCCGAAGACAATCTGAAAAAGGTAGATTGGAATTTGTATTTAAAACTTGGGAATTTAGTATGGATGGAGCGCATAGGTTTATCACTGCATTCCTATCTGATTAGAATACAGATTTGCAAACTCACCTTGAGGGGGTTTGTGTAAAAATGGGGGACATATAGATCCTGCCTTAATGAGAATGGATGAAGGATGACATTAAAGATCCAGTGAATGTATGTTGGTTGTGGATAACCTTATGCAGTAGGGGGGAGTATCAGTAGGACATTGCAAATGTGGGTTCCAAGAGGGTGGTTCATCATCAATAATGATACAATAGTTCCAGAAATTATGATAATGTAGGGTAGTGAAAAAATAATGCCAATTACGTTCTGTTAATGGTTCAGAATAATGTTACTTCGCGTTTTGGTGTTGTGCTGCGGGGACCGGGGCTGATACAAACTACATGACCCAGGAGCCAGGGGGGCCAACAGTGGACTAGAAGCCCCTCCCCCCTTGTCACCGGGGGCTCAGGAAGATCTCGCGGCTCCCGCTCCGCGGGAGACGCTTCGCGTTGTGGTGTTGTGCTGTTGTACTGCTGGGACCGGCGCTGATACACACTACATGACCCAGGAGCCAGCGGGGCTAACAGTGGACTAGCAGCCCCTCATCCCACGTCACCGGGGCTCAAGAAGATCTTGCGTAGTGGTGTTGTGCTGCGGGGACCAGCGCTGATACACACTACATGACCCAGGAGCCAACGGGGCCAACAGTGGACCAGCAGCCCCTCCCCCACGTCACCGGGGCTCAAGAAGATCTTGCGCCTCCGGCTCTGCGGGAGATGCTTCGCGTTGTGGTGTTGTGCTGCGGGGACCGGCGCTGATACACACTACATGACCCAGGAGCCAGCGAGGCCAACAGTGGACTAACAGCCCCTCCCCCCACGTCACCGGGGCCATAAACCAACTGTTTTTTCCGGCCACGCGGGCGGGCGGGCGCCGGGCTAAGCCCGGGCAAAGGCAAGGCCGTCTGTGGCCGTCGGGGGCCCGGAAGAGGCTGAGCTGGGCCACCCCCCTTGTTACTGCTTTCAAGGTACTGTCGATCACTAATAAGTGACTAAAAAACTACACTGATATCGTAAGGCTTATAAGATCCCTAATTATGGGGAAAAGGAAATGCATGGAGGGAGGGGGTGAGGTCCCAAGTGTGTTGATCAAGGGGAAAAAAGCAAGGAAGTCAAGAAAACCTGCCACACACGCGGGAACAAACTGTGTTATGGACCGCATTGATGTGTTTATTTATTTATTTATTTATAGTCTTGTATCGCGCCTGAATCAGCCCCCAAGGGATGTGTTAATTGAGGAATGTGGAGTTTTACTTACAGCCAATCCCCTCCCAAGTATGATGCCAGGAAAGGGGTGTAAAAGCGCAGTAATAGTACCAAGGGTAGGCACCAAGCAAGGCCCAGTGGTCCCCGACATGTTTGTAGGGAGGAAAAAAGGTGATACACGCCTCAAAGGGCCAGACCAACAGATCACTGAGGGGGAGAACGAAACCTCCAACACTAGTGCAGTGCAAAAAGCTACTTATCCCCTTGTGATTGATCCTATTATTGTTCGTAAAAACAGATTCTCTGCTCTAGCCAACGTTGAGGTTTGTATTTCCGCGGAAGTCCGCGGATTAGCCCAACCTAGTGTATGCGAGCCTGATGCTCTTCAGGGTGACAATGAGTTAATACTGGGTGGAGTACCTGTTTCTCTAGTAGCCACTGAGGACGGTCGATTTGACCTAACCTCAATGGTTCAACTACTATGCAAAGCGGTTGAGGGTATGAAAATCAAGATTGACAGTCTTACCTCTATAGTAACTAGTAGCTTTTCGACCAATGGCTATTGTCCAACCTGCCTAGCAAATAAGCATTTAAGTGGTAAATCGATAGTCCAGTATAATGTGGCAGCGCAACGTTTTGCGCCTTAAATGTCTAGGGTCAGTGACCTGTCTCAAGCTGCTGCTCTGTATAGTGAAGCAGGCAACGGCAGAAAAGGGCCATCGAATCCTCATAACACTAAAGACGCCAATCATAAAATTGTCGGTCCTGGGAAAACAATGTCATTGAGAAAAGAGTGGCGAACCCCAAGCTAGAGGCAGGTATAGCATTCATCCTAGCATACCCAAGCAGGCTAATAGAAAAATTGCCACAATAGCAAGGAGAGATCATCAGAGTGCTGCCAAATTGAACAATGTACCGAAAGTTTACATGGTGAATGTCCCGAAACTGGGCCCAGGCAAGGATATAGAATCATCGGATTCCTTAACAAATAAGGCTATTCATTGGATTAGGCACACAAGGGGCTGTCGCTCTGTGATCAGAGAAGTCATCATTAGGGCACACAGGCTTACATATCGAGGGGAGAAAAATGATTGTGTAGAACTGACACTTAAGGAGGCGAACATGGCCGAAAATCTAGTTCTACTGGAGTTTAGAAGTTGTTCTCCAGATCACTCTGCTATTCAACTTAGATCCACCCCCCCCCCAACACTGGCCCGACAGATCGATAAAGCGGGCAACTGAAAATGATCAGGGATGTTCGGACCTAGAGCTTAATGAATGACTAGTTGGGCCAGGTGACCATTCTGATCCATTTATGGGCAGTATAGCTGGAAGCCAGAGCCAACAAGTGGCCCTCAATCCAGGCACTACCAGCACTTCAGGAACACCACGGCTAGTGGAAGGTTCCCCATTCTCTATGCTAGGTAACCGTTCAATAGGCTCAAACCTGAATGAGAATCCCAAATTCCCTGATAGTTTAGAAAAGCCAGGCTCAATCCTATCATGGAACGTTGCAGGATTGAAGACAAAAATCTCAATCCCGGAATGGGCTACTTTTATTAATTTGTATAACATTTGCCTATTCCAAGAAACTTGGCTTCTCGATTCGCAATTTTTTGCAGGGTATTTAAATTTTAATATACCAGCAGAAAAGGGCGAAAAAGGGCATCCCTCAGGGGGATTGACTATATGGATCAAATAGGACCTAGAAGTCAGTGTGAAGTCACTTCCATCAAACCACAGGGACATCCAGATTGTAAGCCTTAAACAAAGGCAGTCCAAACCTGTGGATATCTATAATGTTTATGCGAGGAGTACAGGGGGCAAGAAATCGGACACTATAGCTGCCCTAGAAGAACTCCTAGAAAGGTATTCCACACAATCACATATAATTGTAGCTGGTGATTTTAATGCGACATTTGAGCCGCTGATAAATTGTGAATGAAATCTTACAGAGGAAGAAGACACACAATGGGGCATCCCTAAATTAGAACTTGAGCCAATAAAAAGATGGACTGAGGTGATAATCCAGATCAATTCAATCTGTTTAAACAAAGGCCTCAGGGCATCAAATGGCAGGACTGCGCAGGATAAGAAGGGGGCAAGTACTTTTAGGAGTGGGCTACGTCAAAGTAGAATAGACTATATTCTAGTGAGTCTTGGGTTGTGGAACCATCTAGAGGATATGTCGGTCGTTGACCATTTGGAGAGTGACCATAACCCCTTATGTAGGTTTCTGTCCTACTGGACGTCGTCCAAATCTGGAAGCGGATCTAACGAATTGTCCCGCCCAAGCATAGCTCTCACAAACGATATGCGCCATTTAAAATGGGCGCAATTGGCAGAGCACCAAGCAAGCTAGCGCAGGTAACAAATGAGATGGAGAATATCCCTAGCAGTGGCCTGGAATTAGAGTCCTTCACCTGGGCCCATGAAATGTTCTTCCAGCAGCTAAAAAACCTGTTTGTTAGACCACTAAAGTCAAGTACGGTGCCGATTATTAGTAACTCGCCAAGTTGGTATACCAAAGAATGTAGACAAGCACAGTGTTTGGTAGGCTCTCGGGAGTCCAGATTAATTGGGGAAAATCCTGCATCTTTCCCCTTACGGACTCCACAAGCCGCTTTCCCTTGGAGTACCCAATGACATGGTGTGACGATGAACTGAAATATTTGGGCTTTCACGTGACAAGGGATAGAGAAGAGTTGATGCGTCTCAATTATGGTACCAGTCTGATGCGCATCACAGATAATATATCAAGATGGATCACACTCCCTCTCTCTATGGCGGGCCGAGTATCTTTAATTAAGATGGTCATATTGCCGCAGTTACTCTACCTGTTTCTTAATATACCTTTCCACCCGGGACCGTTTTTCTTTAAGAAATTGAGATCAGAATTGACAAGGCTAGTGTTGGCGGGGGGTAAAGCCGCAAGATTACAATGGAATGTGCTAACAAGACCGTATTTGCAAGGAGGGTTTGGCGTTCCTAATTTTGAATTATATTATCACAGTGCACAAGCACATTATGCCCATTTCTGGGTACATCAGCCACGCTATATGCCCCAGGTAGCAGAGGAACATTGGCTGGCCTTACCTATCCCCATTGAGGGGGCTGTGTACACAACGGTCCCAACGCGGGATAAAGAGTCAACTACGGTGAGTAGCACAGTGGCGGCCTGGGCACATGTGAGTAAACTGCTGGATGCGCCTATGCTTCATTCGCCACTACTACCACTAGTGTATCATCCAGCCATGCCCCTACTACAGGAGACACTATTCCATAGGTTTAAGGAACTAACTCGGATACAGACGTGGGGGGACATGTACCACGAGGGCAAATTTCGCTCGGTAGAACACGTATTCCAGAGTATAACATAAACGCCAGTAGATACTTTCCTGTACATTCGATTACGGCAGGGAATTCGATCTGTAACTCCTGATTTCCCTGCGGAACCAACGACTTTCATACCACTACATCTGACACTGCAGAACGAGAGAGCCAAAAGCCTGGTGTCCATACTATATAAGGCAATACATGCACAAAAAGTTGAGAAGGCTGCAGGGGCACGGGAGAGATGGGACTGTGAACTGAATATGGTACTGACGGACAAACAATGGGAGTTTTGCTCGCTCCAGACTGAAAGAATCTCAGCTAGCAGTAGACTACGGATTATCCACTATAAATTTCTGCATCGATTGTACTACACACCAGTCAGACTACATTGGTACAAACTTCGTGAGACAGATTCCTGTGATAGATGTCGTGTTGAAGGCGCCGATTTCCTACATCTGGCATGGAGCTGTCCAGCGGTAAATGAGTATTGGATGCAGATTTTCCAAGCACTGTCTACCATGATAAATGACCAGATTGTTATGTCGCCGCTGGTGGCCTTGCTGGGATACGTAGAGGGGTTAAGACCGGAGCATCGTATATATGCTGCATTAGCGTTGCTCCTAGCTAAAAGAAGAGTAGCATGCCGATGGGGGAGAGGAAGGGCGCCCAAATTTAAACTATGGCTTAGGGATTTAATATATTGCCAGGAGCAGTTGTCAACCTATGCGGAACTTCTACCAGTTGCGTCTAGGCCCCGGGACATCTGGGTACCAATGCAATGTTATTTATTGGTGTACCCGCAGACTAACCCTGATGTAGAGGCATAAGGCAATTGAAAACTGAGGACTGGGTTATGAAACTGTGAAATTCCGGGAATTGGATATGTCTGGATGTATCCTATGATGTAGAAGGATAGCAAGAGAATGCTTGGGTAACTAAGATCCGACTGCCTGATACCCTGCTGGGCTATGGGGGAGGACCTCCCTGTTTATGTCTTGCGTGTCCCCACCTAGCTCTTTCTTTTTATATGATGAAGTGGCATCCTCCTGGATCTATCCTCTAATACCCTGCAAGTACTGCATATGTATGATGTTTAATTTATGTGTGTTATTAGAATATCATTGGAAAGTGTACTACAGTATAGTCATGTATGTTAATGACAGTTGCTCGTGAAATATTGTAACATTGGAAACGACATAAGTGTGTGACCACCTGTGCACCATATTTGTGTTGGTTTTCTTTTCGAAAAATCTATAAAAAGAATCTAAAATTTTTTTTTTTTTTAAAAAGAATATAGACAAGCAAGTTTTGCTTTGGGACAGGCTATAAAGCTAGGACACAATAGTGCTGTACGCTCTGCAAGGACAGCCTACAAAAATGCAATGTACAAATCAAAACGTGCTTGGGATGAAAGAGGTGGCAAGAGCTTAAGAAAGCTAGTGCCCCTAAAAACTCTAAGTGTTTCTGGAGTATACTCAAGTGGGGTTGTGGAGGGCAACCAGAAAAGCCACAAAACTGGGTAGCCAAAGTTGACTGGATGGCTTACTTTAAACCCCAACACGCAAAAAGCCAGGAACCAAGCACAAGGGTCGAATTTATACACACACCCTTTTTGGAAGATGCATTTAACATCGGGGATGTAAATCTTGCTCTGGAATCTGTGATTGCTGGCAGGGCACCTGGTATAGACGGTGTCCCAGCAGATATCTTTTTATATGATAAAAATTCCTGGGGCAGGTATATACTGCTATTAGCAAACGCAGTGGCTAAAGGAGCACCTATCCCAGACTCGTGGAATGGTGCGGAAATAATACCAGTTTACAACAAGCATTTGCAATGCAATAGGTCTCGCATTAATTACGTTTGAGCTATTGGCATTGCTAAATAATGCAACACTAATTGCAACAAAAGTCTATAAATTGTAGGCCAAAAAAATTTGAATTTATTTTTGTATCAATGGTGGCATGCTGCGCTTTAGATGAATATGTTTAAAAGTAAAGTGTGCCCTACTGCGATTGCTACAATAGTTAATTGTGGATGCGTTAACAATTGATGTGTGCACTGATGGCTGGTGGTGTGTGCGCCTGGTGGAAGCGTGCACTAACGGCTGGTGGTGTGTGTGCCTGGTGAAAGCATGCACTGACGGCTGGTGGTGTGTACCTGGTGAAAGCGTGCACTGACGGCTGGTGGTGTGTGTGTGCCTGGTGGAAGTGTGCACTGACGGCTGGTGGTGTTTGTGCCCGGTGAAAGCGTGCACTGGCGGCTGGTGGTGTTTGTGCCCGGTGAAAGCGTGCACTGATGACTGATGGTGTCTGTTCATGGTGAAAGTGTGCACTGATGGTGTGGTTGGGTGTGTGGTTGTGATTGTGTGTGTGGTTGTGTGTGTGTGGCTGTGTGTGTGTGGCTGTGTGTGTGTGGTTGTATGTGTGTGGTTGTGTGTTTTTGTGTGTGTGGTTGTTGTGGGTGTGGTTGTGGGTGTGGTTGTTTGTGTGGTTGTGTGTATGTGTGTTGTTGTGTGTATGTGTGTGGTTGTGGGTATGTGTGTGGTTGTGGGTATGTGTGTGGTTGTGGGTATGTGTGTGTGGTTGTGTGTGGTTTTTTAAAGACTGCGATTCGCCCTTAGGGAGCCCAGGTCAAACATCAGAGCCTGTACAGTCAAAGCATGGCTGCCCTGTGCTAGTCAAGCAACAAGTTTTTAAAGCATTGTCATTCTCATTAAAGTTTAGTTTAGGTTTTGGTCACACAAACGGATGGCTGCAATTACTCGTACAGAGAATTTGCACACAAAAATAGGGGAGAATAAACAGGTGCCAGTCTGAGAGTAGACTGCACTTATGGCAATGGGACACATTATAAAGTGTGTGGATAGAGTCTGAAATCTGTATAAAATAATATATATAGGCGCGTTGAGGCCAGAGATAAAGAATGAAACACTGAGGTATAAGGTGTGTATAGGGGGATGAAATAAATAGGTGAGAAAGACAGACTGAGTTAGTATGAGAGTGGAGTGGCATGGCGTAGAGCAACATGGTGTGGCATGGAGTCATGTGCAGTTGTGGGGGTGGCATTACGTAGAGTGGAGTGGAGTGGCGTTGAGTAGAGTGCAGTTGTATGGAGTGCTATGGCGCAGAGTGGAGTGCAGCTGCTTGGAGTAGAATTGCATAAAGCAGAGTGGTATTGTGTAGAGTGGAGTGGCACTGTGTGGTGTGGAGTGGAGTGGCATTGAGTTGAGTGAAGTTGTGTGGAGTAGCATGGTGTAGACTGGAGTGCAGCTGCCTTGAGTAACATTGCATGAAGCAAAGTGGTGTTGCGTAGAGAGGAGTGGCTTTGTGCAGCATTGTGTAGAGAGTAGTGTTGTGTGGAGTGGCATGATACTGTGTAAGATGGAGTTGCATTGCATGGAGCGGAGTGGCGTTGCATACACTGTGTGCATTGGTGGCAGTTTCTACACTATATTAACAAAAATATTGCACCAAAAACCCTAAGCTGAATGTACACGATTCTAAGTAATCTGTACGGGATATATGCGCTCCACAGTCTATGTAAAGAAATGAGTACACATGCAAATGAGAACGTCATATGCCCAAGACGACAACATTTTATAGAGGTCAGAAGGTGTGACCAGAAACCATGAAGTGGAAACAAGACTTTGCAGTCCAGATTTTTGTCAACCCCAGCATTCAATAGTGTCAGTGGCGGCTCCTAAGAAAACACGTTTTGTCCCTGCAATTTTTTAATAAGGAATTAGGGACCGGACAAATCTATAAATCAAAATATTATCAAGTGGCAAAAATTGGATTACATTATTTAAATGTCACCACATCATTGTTGCCCCAACACACCAGAGAAATCTAACCTTAACAGAACATTTATTCTAAAGCAGAGCTACCAATTTGCTTCATACCATAGTCAACACGTATTGCACCAATTACTTGCAAACAGTAGTTAGGAAAGTAAAAGAGGCATGCTAATGAAAGTTAATGAAATAATTATCAGCGCCCGATCTTAACTCATTTGTGAGCAATACTACTGATAATTAATCCAAAATCAGACAGACACTGTAGGGTAGAGAAGGAAAGAAATGCTCTGTAGTAAAGGACTGCAAAATAATGTATATCTGCATGTAACTCCAACTGAAAGAACACAAATACAATTTGATTTACCATCAAACGCTCACCGCCGCCTGTACAGGAGTCTCATTTAGCAAGAGAGCCAGTGTGCTTGGCTACTGCACCAATCCTTTATTCGTATATGTATGTTTGATCTTTTTTGTACATATTGCATAGGTTTGAAAAAAAATATTTTTCTCTTGGTCTCGTTTCAGAGCATTTCTCAATGAAGTATTTTATACTTACAATACAGACACATTATTCTGTGTTTTTGAAAATATTGACACTGTGTGTTCATCTGGAATACGAGTGAAGTTTGAGTGTGACTCATTGATCCTTTCCCTGGAATGCTGGTGTTAATTGCAGGCATATCGTGGGCAGCACGATGGTACCCTCCACAGAGTAATGGACACCCTGACATAACTATTATTGTTGGCATACTTTGGGCATCCACGGTGTGACAATGGCTAAGCCTGGTATAGTGCTGGTCGTGGAAAAATACTGGTAGATGAAAGTAAAAGAAGTATAGATGGGTAGATAGACAGATGTTATAAAAAATGACTAGTCATGTAAAATTGTATTTTGTTTGCTCCCTTCATTGCCTCTGGCTTTGTTTTTTTACATAAAAGGCCTGAATCGCCTCAAGTAAGATTTAACATTCTCAATAGATAATGCCAACTGCTCAGCTACTAACGTTTTTGGGCCCAAGGAAGCATTTGAGCAAATGCTTAAAAGTGGCTCTGATTAGCGGTATAGACAGTAAAAATAAAGAGGAGAGTGCAGCGACTGGAAAAAAGGGATCAAGAGGCAGTTCATCTAGACAAATGTGAAATGTAAAGAACGCTGGAAAGAGGGAAGCCATTGATACAGGAAAGGGGAGAATTGGGCGAAGAGGGGCGGAGGGGGCGAAGAGGGGCGGAGGGGGCGAACGGGTGAGCTGAATGCCAGAAAGGAGAAATTACAAAGTAGTGTGAAGTGTAAACTGTGTGACAGAACGGAGCAACATCGGGAGTTGGAGACAATAGTACACTGCAGCAGGGGTGTGCAACATCATACATTTGCTTGCAAAGTTGGGAGCTTTGTCCTTTGTTCACAAAAGTGGCTGAAGTTTCTTGGCCTTTCCATGGTGATGGCCCAACCAATAAGTCTCTGCTCCGGCTAGCTGTCCTTACCAGTGACCAGCAGAGGGACTAACGAGAAACAGTGTCCTTCTGCTGCTATTAATGACCTGACGTCTAGCCATATTGATATAACTTAAGGAAAACATCAGCCCCTACACTTTCTCACCTTTTTCTGCCTGGTGCCAGCATGCTTGTTTTCCTGCAGTATGCCTGTCACACACCTCGGTTCAAAAGGCAGCTGATGAGGAGGGGTGTGGTTTGGGCTTGACTGAATGCGAGCCTAGCACAAACACATGTCAAACGGAACGCAGGATATAGTACCCATTAAATACTAGGATCAGGTGTTAGGGCAGAGATGGCATATGGGGCTTTGTTTAGAGCGTTTCTGGAGGCCTAGGTGTCACACGCCGATGCAGTGAAACAACGGGAGGGAGGTGGTAACAAAGGGGGTAATTAACAGCAAGGGAGGGAACGGACGCATAAGCCTTAATGTAAATCTGCTACCTCCTAAAGGTCAGACCACCCAGATGAAGCATAGCTAAAGGGGCAGGTGGTAGCCCTGGGCTGGGCGATGACTACAGCTATGTGCGTACAGTAAACATGCCGCTCGTTCCTGGTCAGTCATGTGGACACGGAGTATCGCGCTGCAATCTTGTGCCAAGGATAGTGACTGACACACTCCATCGTTTACTTGGCCCCAGTTTACTTCTGTACTCCACTACCCTCGCAGCTCCTTGACTCCCCATATCTCCCTACCCCAGAGCGAAGGGCAAGCTGCCGTGCACCATGTTATCGTGCACGTTCACTCTGGAAAAGGGAAACAATTACATATCTGCTGATGGCATCAGCTGCTCTCACTATCAAGGATAAGTGGGCTAGTACTTACTCAGTAAAGAGTGGAAACATGCAGCATTGAGTCAACAACTTGAAATGTACTGGGAATCAATCCCGTGGGCTCTACAAAAGACAAGCCGTGAGCGTGCACTCTCCCGAACTTCCGGTCTCGGGATGTGCACGCTCACGGCAGTCGTGGGGCGGGACTTCCGTCTTTTGGAGAAGCCCGCGCCCACTCTCACAGAGTGGATGGCAGCAGAAGTCAGGAGAGGCGGCTGAGGCGGTAAGTGGGGCTTGGGGGCTTGGCACCTGTGTGTGAGCGTGTGTGTATGCAGTGTGTGTGTGTGCGCGTGTGAGCGTGTGTGTATGCAGTGTGTGTGCGCGTGCGTGTATGCAGTGTGTGTGTGCGCGCGTGTGACTGGAGAGGCATGGCTGACCCTGGCAATCGGCTTCTGGAGATGTGCACGGCTCCGGGAGGCTGGGCGTGCGAGTTCACGAGGAGCAATCCGCGCTCGTCCCCAAGTCTGCCTCCCTTCAGACCCGACTCCGCAGCAATAGGTCTCGAACGAGACCTAAAAAGGGGGGACAAGCCACTCCCTGGTAATTACCGCCCGATCAGCCTGATAGATACAATTCAAAAGATTCTAGGCAGAATGATCCTAAATAAAATACAGGAATGGGAACGAGAGCAGAACATCCTATTGCATCTCCAGGCAGGATTCAGGGCTTGTATCAGTACTGTCGATCAAGTATTGCATTTTGCAATGCTCCATTGGAAGACAGTGCAACTAGATGGGGTAGTTTATATGCTGCCTTTATTGATTTAAGGGCAGCTTTTGACCTTGTTCCACGCTCCACAATGTGGTCGGTTTTGCATGACTTGGGCATGCTTGCTGAGAGGTCGCTCCCCAGTCTCCCTGCCGAGACCTGGTATCGTTGTGCTGCATTTCATTCTGCATTCCAGCTAAAAGTTTATTTATATTGTAGTGCACTGGGCGCTGCTTCGCCTCGCTTCCGCTGCAATTAATTTAACTTTAGAGCGCGATAACCCCCGGTGCTGTGCTCTGCCCTCCCCTCCGCTGCCATTTTGTTTATATTGTTGTTGTCCTCGGTCTGCGTCCTCGTGAGCCCGCCCCGCCTCCCAGCTGAGCCGCCCTACCACTGTGTATATACAGCGCTCCCGTACCTGGAAGCGCTGTGATCCCCTCATTGCTGCTTGCTGAGAGGTCGCTCCCCAGTCTCCCTGCCGAGACCTGGTATCGTTGTGCTGCATTTCATTCTGCATTCCAGCTAAAAGTTTATTTATATTGTAGTGCACTGGGCGCTGCTTCGCCTCGCTTCCGCTGCAATTAATTTAACTTTAGAGCGCGATAACCCCCGGCGCTGTGCTCTGCCCTCCCCTCCGCTGCCATTTTGTTTATATTGTTGTTGTCCTCGGTCTGCGTCCTCGTGAGCCCGCCCCGCCTCCCAGCTGAGCCGCCCTCGCCCCTCCCTCTTTCCACTTTCCATATATGACAGATGAGCTTCCGCGCAGCGTTCACGCGCAGCGTTCACGCCCCATTCACGCCCCATTCACGCCGAAGGTGCGCCAAAGGTAAGCCCGTCTACGCCCGTCCGCCCTCGCAATGCCCAACCCTCCCGCATTACTTACGACGCCTCAACCCTCTTAGCCCTTAACCCCGGCCATTCCCCCAACTGCGTCGAAGCCGCTCCTGGACACACCCATGGACCCTTCTCTTGCAACTCCTGCAAGTTTGACGGCACCAAGAACAACTCCTCATCTACGAACGAAGCTATCCGACCCCAACCACCTACAATGCATCCTGCTCAACACCCGCTCGGTCCACAGACACGCCATCAACCTCTGGAATCTACTAGACACCATCTCTCCAGACGTCGCCTTCCTAACAGAAACATGGATGAACGCCACATCAGCCCCAGACATCACCATTGCCATCCCGGAAGGCTATAAGATTATTCGCAAGGACCGTACCGGCCAAACAGGAGGAGGCATCGCTATCGTCCATAAGAAATCCATCCGCATCTCAACGAGCTCAGACGTCAATCTCGCCAACACTGAGCACCTTCACTTCCAGATCCACATCGACCCCAAGACCACACTCAGAGGCACCCTCCTCTACAGGCCACCAGGACCCCGCGCACAATTTAGTGAAGACATCACGGACTTCATCACTCCACACGCGCTCCCCTCCGAGGATTACATCCTTCTGGGAGACCTCAACTTCCACCTTGAAAAGAACAACGACCGCAACACCACCACCCTTTTGGACAACCTCGCCAACCTCGGACTTAAACAACTTGTCACTACCCCCACCCACATCGCAGGTCACACACTCGACCCTATCTTCACCTCCAGCAAACATATCTCCTTCAGCCACACCACAGCTCTCCTTTGGACTGACCACAGCTGCGTTCACTTTACCTACAACAAGTCCACATCCAACAACCACCCCAACCCACTCTGCGAAGAAACTGGAACAAAATCACCATCGACCAGATCTCCTCATCGCTTCTTCAAAACCCCCCCGCCCACTCCTCAAACCCCGACCAAGCAACCACTAACCTCACCCAATGGTTATCCAACAGCGCCGACATCCTAGCACCACTGAAAAAACGACAAATCAAACTAGGCAGCAAGAAGGCATCCTGGTTCAACGATGATCTTAAGAAATCCAAGAAACTCTGTCGCTCCCTCGAGAAGGCCTGGAAAAAAGACCCAAACACCAGCACCAAGGACGCCTTCAAAAACGCCACCCGCATACACCACCAACTGATCCGGAATGCCAAGAAAGCCGCTTTCAAGGACCGACTAGACAACAACGCCCACAACAGCAAGGAATTATTCAACATCGTCAAGGAATTTACCAACCCCTCAGCCAACTCCAACGACATCACCCCATCTCAAGCCCTCTGCGACTCCCTATCCTCATTCTTCCACAACAAAATTGCAGACATCCAGAACAGCTTCGACAACCGACCTGATGACCAATCCACCCAACCCTCTGCAGGACCCCCACCCCCCCTGAACATCCTCAATGACTGGAACCCAATCTCCACTGAGGACACCATCCGTCTGATGAACTCTATCCACTCAGGATCCCCCACAGACCCATGCCCTCACCACATCTTTAACAAAGCAGACTCCATTATAGCACCGCACCTTCGAGACGTCATCATCTGCCCCCTCAACTCGCCAACCTTCCCGGAAAGTTGGAAGCATGCCGAACTCAGCGCCCTCCTGAAGAAACCCACAGCTGACCCCACCGAACTCAAAAACTACCGCCCTATCTCACTCCTTCCATTCCCGGCCAAAGTCATCGAGAAAGCGGTCAACAACCAGCTCGCCACCTTCCTCGAAACCAACAAATCCCTCGACCCCTCACAGTCCGGCTTCCGAGCCAAACACAGCACTGAAACCGCCCTCATCGCAGCAACAGACGACATTCGAACTCTTCTGTACAATGGAGACACAGTCGCCCTCATCCTCCTCGACCTCTCCGCAGCCTTCGACACAGTCTGCCATAGCACCCTTTTACAGCGCCTCAGAAACGTCGGAATCCAAGGAAAAGCACTGGAATGGATCACCTCGTTCCTCACCGGAAGAACCCAGAGAGTCCGCCTCCCACCATTCAAGTCAGAGGCCACTGAAGTCATCTGCGGCGTACCACAAGGATCTTCACTCAGCCCCACCCTCTTCAACAGATACATGAGCCCCCTTGCGGTCATCGCACGCCAACACAACCTCAACATCATCTCCTACGCCGATGACACTCAACTGATCCTATCACTCACCAGAGACCCTAACACTGCCAAAACAAACCTGCATGAAGGAATGAAAGAAGTAGCCGACTGGATGAAACACAGCCGTCTGAAACTGAACTCAGACAAAACAGAAGTCCTCATCCTAGGCACCTCCCCCTCCGCCTGGGATGACTCTTGGTGTCCAGAGGCTCTTGGAAAAGCACCCATCCCGACGGACCACGCACGGAACCTGGGCGTCATCCTAGATTCTTCACTCTCGATGAACAGACAAGTCAACGCCGTCTCTTCATCTTGCTTCAACATTCTTCGCATGCTCAAAAAAACATTCCGCTGGATCCCCACCGAAACTAGAAAAACGGTCACCCACGCGCTGGTCACGAGCCGCCTGGACTACGGAAACACCCTATACGCCGGTACCACCGCAAAACTCCAGAAAAAACTCCAACGCATCCAGAACGCGTCAGCCAGGCTCATATTAGACATCCCGAGCAAAGAACACATCTCTGGTCACCTGAAAAACCTCCACTGGCTCCCCGTCAATAAGAGGATTACTTTCCGCCTCCTAACCCACGCACACAAAGCACTTTACGAAATTGGACCCGAATGCCTCAACACACGACTGTCCTTCTACACCCCCTCCCGCCAGCTACGATCCTCCAACCAAGCCCTTGCCACTGTACCTCGCATCAACAAAACCACCATGGGAGGCAGATCCTTCTCCTACCTGGCAGCTAAAACCTGGAACTCACTTCCCACTCACCTTCGCCTTACTCATAACCACCTAGCATTCAGAAAGCAACTTAAAACATGGATATTCGACAAGTAATTCCCCACCCTTCTTCAAGCGCCTTGAGACCCTCTGGGTATGTAGCGCGCTATATAAATTTCTTGACTTGACTTCTTTCACTAATTGTGAGACTTCATGAGCACAATTTTGCACAGATTAGATGGTGTTCTCCTGGAAATATTACCAGCCAGTTTCCAGTAGAGAGAGGGGTACGTCAGGGCTGCGTCCTAGCCCCCACTTTGTTTTCTTTATACATCAATGATGTAGCTAAATTAATGATTACAACCAACATTGATGCCCCAATTTTAGTTGGGGCGAAAGTACCTATTTTAATGTTTGCAGATGACTGTCTAATTATTTCAAAGATTACAGAAAGCATTAGTCATCTTTGAAGATTTCTCTACCACACGAGGCCTTGAAGTAAATGTGCTAAAATCTAAATTCATGACTTTTAACCAGCACAAATCTTTTAAAGGAAACCTTTTCACGAATAATTTACCATTCGAACAAGTGAGGGCATTTAGCTACCTGGGTGTTAATATCCAACATGACTTGCATTGGAACCAGCAGACTGAGTTGGCAACGCTTAAACACCGCCAATTGGCTGGAGCATTGTGTTCTGAGCTTGCGAAATCATTAACTAAGCCAATTGCCCCTGTCCTCCGAGTCTATAATGCAAAGGTGGTTAGTTCAGCCCTCTATGGCGTAGAGATCTGGGGATTTGAGAACTTAACAAAAATTACTGCATCCGAGAACAAGTTTTTACGCAGTCTTATTAACCTACCCCAGAGTACTCCCATGTGTCCCGTTTTGTATGAAACTAGCACTATATCAATATGTCCAAGAGTAACCTCGGATCATAATCCAATTATTTTGACATTTGAGATAACAACAGAGAGACCTACTCCCCGTCTTTTTTCGTTTCCCAGATATCTATTTACGGATATTAATTTTGTGAATCAACTGAAAGAGCATATAAAGGAGTTTATAGACATAAATATCTATTCAGCTCTACCCCTGATAGTGTGAGATGCATGCAAGGCAAGCAAACGCGGATTTACACAGCAGTTTATATGGCGGCAGAATAGAGAGCGTCAATGCCAAAGTGAGAAAATGATCGCAGAAATACTTGACCGTGAACATCAAATATCTGAAACTCTACTAACCGGGGTAGCAAATCTGGATGTTCTAAATTTTAAACTGGTTGAACTAAAGGTAATGATGAAAAATATTTTTAGGGAAAAAAGTATTAGTAAATAAAAATATATCAACTTAACCAATACGAAAATGGGGAAAAAATTGGCAAAGTTCTAGCTTATAAAGTGGCTGAAGATCGCGCCCAGAATGTCATCAAGGAAATCAAAGGGGATAATAATCAGATATTTCAGGACCCTAAACTAATATTGCAACAATTTGCATCCTATTATCAAGAGCTTTACTCGCCAGAAACTGTAGTCAATGAAGATAATATAAAAAACTACATAGCCGTAAATAGAGTTAAAACTATGGAGGTTGAACAATCTGATCAACTAGTGGTTGATATCACAACAGCAGAGATTAGAACAGCCATTAATTCCTTAGCAACTGGCAAAGCTGTAGGAGAGGATTGTATCCCTTTGGAGCTATTTAAAAACTGTATGGAAGAGCTGATACCGCTGTTAATTAAAGTTATTCAAGCTATCGGTAATGGAGAGCAAGCTCCAAAGTCTTGGAACCTCACTCAAATTATCTTTTTCTTTAAAAAGGGTAAACCACCGCAGGAGAGAGGCTCTTACCGACCAATCTCGCTTATTAATAGCGATGCAAAAATGTTTGCAAAAATATTGGCAACCCGGCTGGCATCATTAATGTCTCATATGGTATCACCCCAACAACATGGGTTTATCCCAAAAAGAGACACTACGGCACATATTAATACGGCCATTTCTGCATTTGAACTGGCAAGGACAAAGCTCACCCCACTCGGTATGATTTTATTAGATGCAGAGAAAGCATTTGACCGAGTGGGGTGGGACTTTATATGGGCAGTGCTGCAGGCGTTTGGTATAAAAGGACAATTCCTGAAATGGGTTCAATCACTATATGACAAGCCGCTGGGAAAGGTCTGCTATATGGGAAAATGCTCCTCTACTTTCATGATTAGGCGAGGGACGCGGCAGGGGTGTCCTTTATCCCCCCTACTATTTGCTCTAGGAATGGAACCTTTCCTGATTGCACTTCAGAGCCAAGCTCTTATTAACCCTTTTGTAAATGGCCCAAACTCTCTCGATATAACTGTCTATGCGGATGATGTCGCTGTTTACTCTACCAATGCGTCTGAAACCATGACGGGTATTTTAGCAGAAGCAGGGAAATATGGCTTAGTGTCAGGCTATCGACTTAACACCAGTAAAACTCAAATTATCTTGAATCATCAATTACCAGCTTCGGTGATAGGGATATGCGATGTAGCAACTTATTTGGGGGTAAAAATTTCTTCAAATACTGATGTAATTGTGGCACTAAATTACGAACCGTTATTAAAGGAGACTGCTATATTATTTAAGAAATGGCATAAGCTACCACTTAGTATTATTGGTCGAATAAATTTGGTTAAGATGAAAATATTACGAAAATATCTATATCTTTTTCGTTCTATTCCCCTAAGGGTAAATAATTCTTATTTTCATAGATTAGAAGGTATTATTAGTAGCTTTATCTGAGGTTATAGGAAAGCACGGCGAGCTGTCTCACTTCTCAAACTTCCTTTTAATCAAGGTGGATTGGGTCTTCCAGATATAAAACATTATTATTGGTCCTCTTTTTTGACTCGCTTTGTTAGTTTGCTGATCCCTGATAAATGTTTATATATCCACAAATTTTTGTTGGGAGTAGACGCAAATACGTTTCTTTATAGACTAAATGACCCCAATTATTTTAAACGCGTAAAGTTTAAGACGGTACGGGACACCGTTTATATATGGCGCTCTATTCTTATCAAGAGTAAAATACCTTTATTTCATGATAAAACCCCTCTATGGTTTAATCCGGGTTTACCTGAAAATTTTCAGGATACAGCAGGTCGCGTACTATCAAAATGTGGTATTAATCTGTTGGGAGATTTATACGATCATAGGGGATTTTTATCATTTGAAATACTGAAGGCCTGTTATAATCTGTCAGAAGGGGCTAGGTTTAAATATAGTCAGATCAGGGACTATTTTCTGAGGAAGATAGAACTTACCTCTCTGACAGATTCTGAAGTTTGGAATTGCATTTACAGAGAAGCAGATAAAGCACTGATCAGTATTGGGTACAAAATATTTTCTGGGTACAACATCAATGATATTCCTAAATTGGCGGAAAAATGGACCAGCAAGTTGGCAATGGAAGTAGCACCAGATTTGATCACCTCATATTTAAATAGCCTTAATCTTGCTGTTCAATCTTCAAATCTTAAATTGCAGTTATTTAAAACTATATGTCAATTGTATTATACACCGGATAGGATTCTTAAATGGGCAACAAATAATATCTTCAGTGATCGTACAAAATGCCCAAAATGCGATTTAAGGGGGGCTGATATTATTCATATGTTCTCTTGCCCGAATCTTGCTAAATTTTTGGAATGGAGTAACTAAAGTTGTCTCTACTAAACTTGGTAGTCCTGTTATACTTTCATTAAAAGACGTAATTGTGGGAGTGACAGGGGAAAATAATGTGCTATGTGATCTACTGAACATTTTAATTACTTGTGCTAGGCTGACTATTGCTAGAGTTTGGGTTCAACAAAATCCACCAATGGTTATGGAGTGGTGGAGTCTTGTTAAGGAAATATACAACATGGAGCATTCTCTTGCAAGTACAAGGGGTCTACAGACTAAACGGAAAGTTTATATGTTGCAGCAGTTAGAATTATTTGCACAAGTATCAACCCTCTGGTTTACATATCAGTGGCTAAGTTTCTAGGGTGGTCCTGGACTCTAAGGAGTAAAATGATTAGTGGTTGACATGGAAAGACTAGTTATTTTTTAATCATGGTTTTATAACATATTAGGAATGAAATATATCATGAAATTATCGTGTCTGCAATTTTAAAAACATGGAATTTTATACTGTATAATATTATAAATGTATTTATATTGTGTGCTCAAAAAATTGTTTTTACCTCTTTATGATATAATGTATGCATCCTGCTTTTATGACAATTGTCGAATAATGCTTGTTTGACTGACTGACTGTTACTTATGGTTGTGAATATAAAGTAGTATTTAAAAAATTGTGGGGATAATACATTGATGTGTACTTTTTATGTTTTTTAGATTGTATTCGCAAACATTTTTTAAATAAGGGACAAGAAAAGAGAAAGTGTTTGTCTTGAGAAAGGTGGTGAAAAAACAAGTAAACACACCGAAACGCGTCAACGCAATTGTTCTTTTATTAAATCAGATGAACTTATGCTATTTCATTTGCTAATAGTGGCTTGACGTGGTTCTCAAGATTCTAACGGATTAATGTAACCTGATGATTTCGCATTGATTCACTTTAATTTGTCTCTTTCTATATAACATTTTTTAAACAAATTTTTATTTATTTTCTTTGTAATACATTGTTGTTCATGACAGTTTTATACGATCTTCATTAATGAAACAATACATTTTTGATAATTTTTTATGATATGTTTGGAGTCACATTTGCAATGGGTTTTTATGTACAGTAGAGGGAGATATTTCTCCAGGATATAGGGCATTGAAAGTAGTGTGCAAGGTAGTATGATTGATTGTGAAAACAAGTCCAAGGGATAAATTCACTTTACACTTATGTCAGAATAAAGGGCATGACGTTAGAGCCCGATAAGGACCCGTTGCAACGTCCTCTGCGACCCAGGGGACCCGGGCCATTTAAAGCCCTGGCTGAGGGGTCACTTCAATGTCAATCAATCAATCAATCAATCGTACTTGTAAAGCGCGCTACTCACCCGTGAGGGTCTCAAGGCGCTGCGGGGGGAAGGGGTTGCTACTGCTCGAACAGCCATGTCTTGAGCTGCTTCCTGAAGGTGAGATGGTCCTGGGTCAGCCGTAGGTGAGTGGGGAGGGAGTTCCACGTCTTGGCCGCCAGGTAGGAGAAAGATCTTCCCCCAATGGTGGTTCTGCGAATCCGTGGGACGGTGGCGAAGGCAAGGCTGGTGGATCGGAGTTGGCGGGTGGGTTTGTGAGGCGGTTGTTGAGGTATTTGGGGCCCATGTCGTAAAGAGTCTTGTGTGCGTGGGTGAGCAGCCTGAATGTGATTCTCTTGCTGACGGGGAGCCAGTGCAGGTCTCTCAGTTGGGCAGAGATGTGGCTGTGACGGGGGATGTTCAGGATGAGTCGTGCGGAGGCGTTTTGTATGCGTTGGAGTCTTTTCTGTAGTTTGGCTGTGGTACCCGCGTAGAGAGCGTTCCTGTAGTCCAGACGGCTGGTGACGAGGGCTTGGGTGACCGTCCTTCTGGTTTCCGTGGGGATCCACCGGAAGATCTTACGGAGCATGCGTAGGGTGTTGAAGCATGAAGACGAGACGGCGTTGACTTGCTTGGTCATCGTGAGGGAGGAGTCCAGGATGAAGCCCAGGTTGCGTGCGTGGTCTGTGTGGATGGGGGCGTTGCCCCGAGCCGGGGGCCACCAGGAGTCGTCCCAGGCGGAGGGGGATGGTCCGAGGATGAGGACTTCTGTCTTGTCCGAGTTCAGCTTCAGAAGGCTGAGCATCATCCATTCCGCGACGCCTTTCATTCCATGGAGGCTGGCTCTGGCGGTGGCGGGGTCGTTGGTGAGGGAGAGGATCAGCTGGGTGTCATCAGCGTAGGAGATGATGTTGAGGTTGTATTGGCGTGCGATGGCTGTGAGGGGGCTCATGTAGACATTGAAGAGGGTGGGGCTGAGCGAGGAGCCTTGGGGGCGCCGCAGATGATCTCCGTGGCTGCAGAGCGGAAGGGAGGGAGGCGGAGTCTCTGAGTTCTGTCTGAGAGGAAGGAGGTGATCCATTTCAGAGCTTCTCCTTGGATCCCGGCGTGGTGGAGGCGGGCTGTTAGGGTGCGGTGGCAGACTGTGTCGAATGCTGCTGATAGGTCGAGGAGGATGAGGGCGGATGTTTCCCTGTTGTCGAGCAGGGACCTGATGTTGTCGGTGGCTGCGTTGAGGGCGATCTCCGTGCTGTGGTTTGCTCGGAAGCTGGACTGCGATGGGTCGAGGGAGCCGTTTGTCTCGAGGAAGGCGGTCAGTTGCTTGTTGACGGTATTCTTGATGACTTTAGCAGGGAAGGGGAGGAGCGAGATGGGGCGGAAGTTCTTGAGGTCTGTGGGGTCCGCGGTTGGTTTCTTCGGGAGGACGCTGATCTCCGCATGTTTCCAGGTCTCCGGGAAAGTGGCCGGTGCAAAGGAGTTGTTGATGATGTTCCGGAGTTGGGGTGCGCTGATGGTTGTTGAAGATGTGGTGTGGACAGGGGTCGGATGGGGAGCTGGAGTGGATGGTGTTCATCGTGTGGGTGGTGTCTTCTGTGCTGACGGGGGTCCAGGTGCAGAGGGTGGTGGTGGGGGGCGTAGGTTCTGTTGTAGGGTGCTTGGTTGGGTGTGTGGATTGGGCGCCGAAGCTGTTGTGTATGTCGGCGATCGTATTGTGGAAGAATGAGGCGAGTGAGTCGCAGAGGTCTTGCGAGGGCGAGATGTCATTGTTGCTGGCGCTGGGGTTGGAGAGTTCCTTGACGATGCAGAAGAGCTCCTTACTGTTGTGGGTGTTGTTGTCCAGTCGTTCTCTGAATGCTGTCTTTTTGGTGGTGCGGATCAGCTGGTGGTGTTTGCGGATGGCGTTCTTGAGGGCTGTCATGTTAACTGTTGACTGGTCGTGGCACAAGGCCATCTTGAGGCTACAGCAGGATTTCTTGGAGCTTTTGAGGTTGTTGGTGAACCACGAGGCTTTCTTGCTGCCGGGTCTGTTGGGAGGAATCTTCAGTGGGGTGAGGGTGTCTGCACACTTGGTTAGCCACTGAGTGAGGTTGCGGGCTGCTTCGTTGGGATCTGTAGTGTTGGCGGGAGGGTTCTGGCTCAGTGAGGTGGTGAGCTGCTCGGTGGTTATCTTGCTCCAGCATCTTCGTGGACCTTGTTGTGGGTGGTGGTGAGTCGTGGTTTTCCAGAAGTTGAAGTGGACGCAGCTGTGATCTGTCCAGTGCAGTCCGTGGAGTGGCTGAAGGAGATGTGGTCACTGGAGGAGAAGACTGGGTCAAGTGTGTGGCCGGAATTGTGGTTGGGGGTGTTCACGAGTTGTTTGAGTCCGAGGTTGGCGAGGTTGTCAAGCAGGGTGGTGGTGTTGAAGTCATTGTTGTTTTCCAGGTGGAAGTTGAGGTCCCCTAGGAGGATGTAGTAGGGGCTGATGAAGTCTGCAATGGCTTTGCTGAATTGTGTGCGAGGTCCCGGGGGTCTGTAGATGAGGGTGCCTTCGAGGGTGGTCTTGGGGTCGGTGTGCATCTGGAAGTGAAGGTGCTCAGCGGCGGTGAGGGTGTCGTTGGAGTTGGTCGTGATGCGGATGGTGTTTCTGTGGACGATAGTGATGCCTCCTCCTGTTTGGTGGGTGCGGTCCCTGCGGATGATCTTGTAGCCATCCGGGATGGCTATGGCGATGTCGGGGGCTGATGAGGCATTCATCCAGGTTTCTGTGAGGAAGGCGATGTCCGGCGCTGTTGTGTCGAGGAGGTTCCAGAGTTCGATGGCGTGCTTGTGGACGGAGCGGGTGTTGAGCAGGAAGCACTTGAGGTGGTTGTGGCTGGTGCCTGGTCTGGCGGGTGTGGTGCTGGTCCTGAGGCAGGTGAATTTGCAGGCTTGGCAGGTGAAGGGTCCGTGGGTGCGTTTTGGGGTGGCTCGGTGGCAGGCGGGAGTCCGGCCAGTGTTCAGTGCGTTGAGGGCGGCGGCGTCGTAGCTCAGTCGGGTTGGCTGGTGTCGAAGAGGGCCAGGGGTCCTGGCGCTGGGCGCGGTCCGGGCGCAGACGGGCTTGCCTCCATATGAGGGGTAGAGGGAGGGAGGAGCAACTGGGAGGCGGGAGCGGGGCAACCAATAGGGAACGAGGGGGCGGGGCTGAGGGGGAGCGAGTGGCGGGAAGGGTCACAGAAGGCAAGAGGGGGCGGGGGGGAATACAAGGCAGAGCCAAAAACGAATGAGGGGTACAGAATACAACACAGGGCACAGCAACAGCAATCAGAGGAAAAGAGGGCAGAACAAAAACGAAGCAAAACGAACGAGGGGTACAGAATACAACACGGGGCACAGCAATCAGAGGAGTAGAAGACGGAACCAGAAAAAGAAGCAAAACAAAGAGGCAGACAGCGGTAGGCACGCAACGAGCGGCAGCAGTGGCACTCAGGGGGTCTGCGCGGTGGCAGAGGGAGTGACCTGCCTGGTCACAGGGTCAAGGGTCGCAAGGTCGGCAACAAAAGGGTCCCCCACATGCAGAAGATTTCTTGAGAAATCCCTGTTCTGGAATGGGGGCTGAGCAGGAAGTTTGTGGCGGGGAAGGAGGCTCATGGTTCCTGCGCGGCTTGTAGTGTATCTTTTCCCTGGTAGTGGAGGTGCATGTTTCAGTCATGCTTCTGGGCTTCAGTCCTGTCCAGATCTGTGCATCCAAGCATTTCACATTGTAAGTACCATGGATACGTTGGGGAATGCGTTGCAGACACGTTCGGGTGAACTCTGTATTTTTGGTGACGTCATGTGGGAACTCTGCGCCCCGAAGTGAACTCACCAGTTAATGTAGGGTGACCAACTGACATGGTTGCAAATTCAGGAAGGTAAGTGTAAAAATTCAGGACAGGAGGTCAAATTTCAGGACAAATCTTCGGAAGAAAAGGTACGTTTTACAGACGCATCAGAGGAAGTTGCGCGATAGTATAAAAGTAAGTAAATAGACAACCACTTAAGTACAAGTCAAAATAAGTTTACATTAGGTTGAGACAATCGTGCACTTCATGTTTTTTTGGTATGCCTACCGCTTTGAGCAACTGTGCAGCTCTTTTTGAGGTATTTAATTTGATAACAATCTATTTATATGGTAACTGCACTGGGTTAGCCAGTCTGATATTTTGTTTACAACTCATGGTCTTGTGCAGACATGTATGTGAGCGAAGTGCTCAGGAAGGTCTGCTCGGATAGACTTCGTTACTAGCATCTCATATCGGAGTGCCATTGTGAGATGTAACGCGGCAAGCATAGGTGAACCAAAGGGAGGATTGTTTTGATGAACCCACTATAGGGGACGCATGATGGGTGTTTCAGCAAGGGGAACTTAAAATATGGAATCTGACTTTGCTTATGGCGGCTTCGCAGAGAGTTGCACTAGCTGACGGAAGTCACAAAGGTGCTTTTCCCTGCAGCTTTCTTAAAGAAGGCACTGTCAATACACTATTACATCGTTTATTTTTGACACCTTGCCTATTGCTACAAACACAATATACATCTCAAGAACAGCTTATAGCACTCTGTGGCTCTCCCCAAAACCTTACACCTAAAACAAAGCATGCAAACATTTACAGTTACTAGTGTAACATTCAAGTAGCAGTTGGGTGTCACTCAAAATGTCGTATGCATGATGTTTGAATCCCATACATAAGCAGACAGCAAATACAGAATAGTAATACATAGGCATGGGAGTAGCCAGAAAATTGAAATACCTCCCACTTTGAACTAAAGCTCTTATGGCACCAAGAAAGCAAAGTAAGTCATCACAACCCTCCCCAGAAGAGCTCTCTTGTCCAGGGATCTAGCCATTCAACCTTCCATCAAACCCCTGACATCCACCATTTCAAATGTACTTTATGTTATCTATTAATGTTTTCATCCACCATCCAGTCTTTCACCATTCATTCTGTCCTTCCATCTGTGTTCCCATCCATATCCAAACCTTTTCAACCATTTGCAAACCTATCCAAAGTCTATTCTTCCATCCATCATTCCACTCATCCATCCCTCCATCCACCCTTTCACCCAATCCATCCATCATCCATCCACCCTTTCACCGAATCCATCCTTTCACTCATCCATCCACTCTTCCACCAATCCATCCATTCACTCATCCATCCATCCAACCATTTACCTTTTCACCCAAACGATCCTTTCCCTCATCCATCCACTCTTCCACCCATCCATCCACTCCTTCATCCAACCACTTACCCTTTCACCCAGCCAGCTACCCTTTCACTTATCCATCCATCAACCATCCACCCTTTCACCCAATCCATCCTTTCACTCATCCATTATCCATCCACCCTTTCACCCAATGTATCCTCTCATTCATCCACCCACTCTTCCACTCATGAACTCCATTCACTCATCCATCCAACCATTTACCTTTTCACCCAAGCCACCCTTTCACTCATGCATCCACTCTTCCACCCATCCATCCATTCAGTCATCCATCCATCAATTAATTCACCCTTTCACTTTTTAATTAATCAATCCATCCATCATTTCTCTCATCTATCCACCCATCCACTCGCCCATCATCCACCCTTTCACTCATCAACCATCCTTTTACTGATCTATCTTTCATAATTGGGGGTGGGAAGGGTGGGAACCCCCAGGACAGCGCACACATGTGCACACTACTGTTCTTTCACATCCCCTACTGCTCACCTTTCCAATCCCAATCCAGGTGAACAGAGCACAGAAAATGAGGCGCTGCACAATACAGTGAAGACAGCTTGTGTTGCATCTCATGAAATCAAGCGCTTCAGCTGTAATGAACTTACCACAATCACCCTGTGGGCCAATACCACTCCCGGTACCTTGTAGAGGAGATTGGCAGTGTTTCTCAGCCTCAGGGACTCTGGGGATCAACTGCGGTATTGAAATGCAGCCTTACGAGGTTGCAGGACAGCAGTGGAGATCGCGCTGCTCCTCCTTTACTGTAGCTTGAAAGTGAACCTAGATGATCTCCTTCATGCCCCGAGTTTCCGCGCTCACACACCATTATTGTGCATGCATGCAGGAGTGCGAGCTCCTCAAGCGCTCGTCACGATCGGCTGGCTTGGCCCTCACACTTAGACATAGAGCAGGTTGTTAGCAAGGTGCTTTCGCAGCTCAAACTGGCCATTGTCATTCTTTATGTGATAATCAGCCACAGACAGAATGACAATGGGCGGGAGGGGCTGCGAGGAGGCGTGCGAGGCCCCCATCAGGGAGTTGAGGCCTCTGGCAGGGAACAGTTCTGCTCCCTGCAGGGCCCAGAATTATAGACAAACAGCGTCTGTAAAAGCATGGGTGTCTGCAGGGGGGGGGGGCAAGGAGGGACGCTCCAGGGGGGGCAAGCGCCCCTCCTTGCCCCCCCCTGCGGACGCCCATGCTCTGCACAAAACATATGAATGGCTGTTTGACAAGTAAACAACACAGTTAACCTACCCCTTCCCATCCGTCTCATTGGCGCCAAACAGACATTACCAAACTGTGGGGCAGGGCAGATCCAAAAATAAGAAGGCATGAAGAACACTGAGTGGTAAGTGCTGGCTGCAAACGTGGCTTATGCCAGCAAAGTTTGAAGTGAAAATTCAGCAAGATGGTTGATAACTGCAATAATTACTATGACCCAAATCATGACTTCTGCCCAGTCGGGTATAAATGATGTTTGAATCCTAGCTTTATTCCTAGATATTTAGATCATGATACCAGGACCTCATCAAGAAGGAGATTTTTTCACTTATATGCCTAAAATGTCTCAAGCTCTAGTAGCATATGATTTATTGTCCGATACTTTACTGTAATAAGTGTCTGATAGCAGTTACCTCCAGGCCGGACACTTGGGAACCAGAAGCAGCACTGGTAAAAATGCTCAAATCAACTCCAGTTTGATAGCCCTATCAAGCAATCACTCTTTTTTCATCCATCCAACTTTCCATCCATTCTATCTCGTCTCGCTTCTTCCCTATCTGTTCGCTCTCTCTCTACCTCCCCCTCTATCTCTTTCTCCTGAAAACACCCTTTGCCTACTCCAATTAACCTTGGGGAGCTGGGAAAGGTGACAGAAGCACCAGCAACGGCCTGCATTTAGGAGCTCCAGTCCACTGGGGAAATGCCAGGTGGAATCAAAGGTTTGTCTGGCCTTGTTTACCACTAGTTTTTTTTAAACTAATACAAAATGGGTAAAAAAAAAGCAGAACATGCCCGCACTGTCACAACACTAATGTAAAATAAAGCGGTACCCCTCGTCCAAGAAGTATTTAGAAACTCAATGACTTGGGAGAAGTACCGTACAGTGCATGTAAATGGTGTACAGTGTGCCAAAGGACCGTACCTTTTTTGGGGGGGGGGCTCCTGCTTTTACACAAATTAAATGTTTTGGGTATTTGGCTTCAAGAATAGCAACTAATACAGAAGTTCTTTTATATCTGTTTACAATGTTCAGCTATTTGCATACATTTTTTGCTGACTGTTTTCTCCATCCAGTGAACAAGTATGACCCAATTCTGGTGTAACACAGAACCCTGCTTTGAAAATGAGGATGTTATTAGCAGCCAGTTGTGCAATGTTATTGACCGCACAGATAACAAACAAATCACCTCCCTTAGAATGCTATTTGATCGAAAGCACTGGGCTTCTACAAGTGGCAATGGGTCATCAACGAAAACAACTTAAAATTAATTTTCACATGAGAAATGAAAACTCTGGGGAAAATGTATCAAGGTTTTGCATCACCCATGTACCGCACAAGGGTGACACAATACATTAGTGAGATTTATCCCAATTCCCAGGGAAGGTGCTAAGAGGAGAAATATCTATATTGGTGTGGTGTGGTTTTGGTTACTACCTACCACCGGCTTGTTGATTGGGTTTGACATCGGCACACATTAGTATTGTTTTTGTGTCACGTTTGAAGTCTGGTGGGTTTTTTGTTGGTGTTTTAATTTGACACTCGGTGTGTTGGAGGCACTTAGGGTGAATTTTGACTCCATCTTTAATTTGAGTAATGAGCAGACGATACATTTGAACTCAGGGTCTTTCTTGATGTTGACTTTGGATGTTTCTATTGTATTAGATTCATGGTGCAACGTTACCGTCCTGAAGATGGTCTCGTGGATCGATTAGACCGTTAGGGAGACCGAAACGTCGACGCAACTACACCTTCTTGTTTTCATTGTTGTTTGTCGATACATAATGAAATTAATGTAATCAACTGAATAATTTCAATATATGGTTGAGCCTGTGTACTACCCATATGCCTGTTTAAAAACAAAAGGTGTTATCTACGGTATAGAGTCAAAATATTGAGTTTTAATTATCGACTAGACATAATATCGAGTAAAAAATATAGAATAGACATAATATCGACTAGACAGAATATAGACTACCAAAATATCGACTAGTAAATTTTAATATCGAATAGAATGGACATAATATCGAATCAAAAATATAGAATGGGCATAATATCGATTAGACAGAATATAGACAACAAAAATATATATTTAAGGTAAGTTAATTTTATTTTTTAATTTTTGTGTAATATAATTCTGTAGCGGGTTGTGGCTTTATAGGGGAATAGGGTGGGAAGTAATTTAATTATAATTAATTAAATATGTTATTTTATTTATTGGTATTTATTTAGAATTATTTGTTAATTAATTATTAATTGGTAATTAATTAAAATATAATTGGTAATTAATTTTAAATTATTAATTGATAAATATGTTAATTTTAGTAATCTATTTTCTGTAGCGGGTTGCGGATTTATAGGGGAATAGGGTGGGAAGTAATTTAATTATAAGTAATTAAATACGTTATTTAATTTATTGGTAGTTATTTAAAATTAATTGTTAATTAATTAATAATTGGTAATTAATTAAAATATAATTGGTAATTAATTTTAATTGATTAATTGATGACTATGTTAATTTTAGTAAATTATTTTCTGTAGCGGGTTGTGGGTTTATAGGGGAATAGCGTTGGAAGTAATGTTATTATAATTATTAAATACGTTATTTTATTTATTGTTTTTTTTTGGAAATAATTGTGAATTAATTATTACTTTTTAAATAATTAAAATATAATTGGTAATTAATTTAAATTGATTAATTGATAAATATGTTAATTTTAGTAATTTATTTTATGTAGCAGGTTGTGGGTTTATAGGGGAATAGGGTGGGAAGTAATTTAATTATAATTAATTAAATATGTTATTTTATTTATTGGTATTTATTTACAGTTAATTGTCGAATAATTATTAATTGGTAATTAATTAAAATATAATTGGTAATTCATTTTAATTGATTAATTGATAAATATGTTACTTTTATTACATTATTTTCTGTAGTGGGTTGTGTGTTTATAGGGGAATAGCTTGGGAAGTAATTTAATTGTAGGTAATTACATTTTTCAAATATTTGTTTGTGTCTAATTTTTTTTTTTTTTTCTATTGTAAATTAATTTATTGGTCAATAATGAGTATTAGTAGGTAATTTTTATTATTAGTTAATTTTTATTTGTAATTTTAATTGATTAATTAATATATTTTATAAAATTGTAAAATATTTTGATTATTTTGTAATTGGTATTAATATTTTTGTTATTTATATTTATATATGAAGTATTTACTTTCCCTACTATTGCACTCACTGGAGTGGGAATAGTAATTTTTAACTCTACGCTATCCAACGCTTTCCCTACTGTTGCACTCACTGGAGTGGGATTAGTAATTTTTACTCCTACGCTATCCAACGCTTTCCCTACTGTTGCACTCTCTGGAGTGGGAATAGTAAGTTTTACCCCTACGCTATCCAACGCTTTCCCTACTGTTGCACTCACTGAAGTGGGAATAGTAATTTTTATCCCTACGCTATCCAATGCTTTCCCTACTGTTGCACTTTCTGGAGAAGGAATGGTAATTGTTATCCCTACGCTATCCAACGCTTTCCCTACTGTTGCACTCACTGGAGTGGGAATAGTAATTTTTACCCCTAAGCTATCCAACACTTTCCCTACTGTTGCATTTTCTGGAGTAGGAATAGTAATTTTTATCCCTACGCTATCCAACGCTTTCTCTACTGTTGCACTCACTGGAGTGAGAATAGTAATTTTTACCCCTACGCTATCCAACGCTTTCCCTACTGTTGCACTCACTGGAGTGGGAATAGTAATTTTTACCCCTACGCTATCCAACGCTTTCCCTACTGTTGCACTCACTGAAGTGGGAATAGTAATTTTTATCCCTACGCTATCCAATACTTTCCCTACTGTTGCACTTTCTGGAGAAGGAATAGTAATTTTTATCCCTACGCTATCCAACACTTTCCCTACTGTTGCACTCACTGGAGTGGGAATAGTAATTTTTACCCCTACGCTATCCAACACTTTCCCTACTGTTGCACTTTCTGGAGTAGGAATAGTAATTTTTATCCCTACGCTATCCAACGCTTTCCCTACTGTTGCACTCACTGGAGTGAGAATAGTAATTTTTACCCCTACGCTATCCAACACTTTTCCTACTGTTGCACTCACTGGAGTGGGAATAGTAATTTTTACCTCTACGCTATCCAAAGCTTTCCCTACTGTTGCACTCACTGGAGTGGGAATAGTAATTTTTATCCCTATGCTATCCAATGCTTTCCCTACTGTTGCACTCTCTGGAGTAGGAATAGTAATTTTTATCCCTACGCTATCAACACTTTCCCTACCGTTGCACTCACTGGAGTGGGAATAGTAATTTTTACCCCTACGCTATGCAACACTTTCCCTACTGTTGCACTCTCTGGAGTGGGAATAGTTATTTTTACCCCTACCCTATCCAATGCTTTCCCTACTGTTGCGCTATCTGGAGTGGGAATAGTAATTTGTACCCCTACGTTATCCAACGCTTTCCATACTGTTGCTCTCTCTGGAGTGGTAATAGTAATTTTTTTACCCTCTCACTATCCAATGCTTGCCCTACTGTTGCACTCTCTGGAGTTGGAACAGTAATTTTTACCCCTACGCTATCCAACGCTTTCCCTACTGTTGCACTCACGGGAGCGGGAATAGTAATTGTTATCCCTACGCCATCCAATGCTTTCCCTACTGTTGCACTCACTGGAGTGGGAATAGTAATTTTTACCCCTACGCTATCCAACGCTTTCCCTACTGTTGCGCTCTCCGGAGTGGGAATAGTAATTTTTACCCCTACGCTATCCAACGCTTTCCTTACTGTTGCACTCTCTGGAGTGGGAATAGTAAATTTAACCCTCTCGCTATCCTACGGAAAAAATATTGTATATGTTTTGTTAATAATATGTATATATATATATATATATATATATATATATATATATATATATATATATATATATATATATATATATATGTGTTCCAACAACTCCTCCGAGTACCGGAGCCCCCAACCCTTCAGGGCGACCTCTTTACATCGTGGGCACGGAGCAGCCCACCAGTTCCACAAAAGATGTATATTGACTCAGTAGTAGTTTTGTTGCTGTACAAGATTTGATTAAGGTATTCTTTGCTGTTTTTAGATAAAATTGACTGAACCAAATATATGAGTTTTGTATGAGAAATTCCCTGACTGTTAAATATTCTGTTCACTTTTGTGACGTTCTGAAATATTAAGTTATAGTTAAATGATTCCTCAAGGAACATTTGTATTTTGTTATTGATTATACCCAGTTCCTTGGGGACTAGTGCATTGCCCTATTTATGCTGCCCTATTTATGCTCTAGACTGCATTGGCTCAAGGCAGCGCATTGAGCACCAGTGCAGGGAAAGGACAGGAATGTGCTGCATCATGTTAAATATGGTGCATTCCAGCCCTTTCTCTTTCACGCAGCACAGCAAGGTGATACATCTGCCCCTCTATTCCTAAGCCATGTGCGTGCATGCTCCTCTCTAAACAAATCACAAATCAATTACACAGAGTAAACCATTAGTCGCCTTCTGGTATGTTACATGCAAGTAATTACCCATTTCTATGCCATGAGAAATGAAGGAAGTGGTTAAAATTTGCAAATATAAGCATGCGCATTGTAAAAACATTTCAAAGAATGCAGTACATATACAGTCTAAAGGCTTACTTTCGTGGATGCTCTTTCAACTTCCTTTTTGATATCTTTGAAAAGGAATCCATAAAACCCTTCATCTTCTTTTCCTTCCTGCCACAGACCACTGGAAAGGATCTGGGAGAATAAACAGAAAGTGCTATCAATGGAAGGATTTCAACTGTCATTTAATTAGGCAACCACTGCAGATTCTTTTCAGTGAATATATTTGGATAGAAATATTATCCAGTTCTCAAACACAAATACATTAATACAATTTATGCTGCTGAAAAACACAAGCTAACATCCAACTACCAATACTTGTTGCTAAACTTGTTGCAGACAGATCAAAATAACGGCACATTGGAAACAATGGGAGGGAAAAATCAACATATAAGTTTTCCTATATAGTTCTAGTCAAAGATTATCGGGGTTTGACAATTTAAAAAAGTGTTTTCCCTAAGCACTATCATCAGTATATATCAAATCAAAGGTCTTTCAGTTAACCAAATGGTGTATCAGCATTAGTGTTGTGCCGTGTTTACCCTTTGGGACAGTTGCTTGTCGTTTTCCCTGCTCTATGTAGTAAAAGAAAATGGAGATAAACACACTCTCTGTTAGTATATACAATCCTATATTGGATTTCTTAAACTACAAAGAAGGCACTGGATTCATGAAATTCGATCAACACTTTTTTTGTTCCTGGCCAGTTATTTTTCGGATCAGTTGATATGTGTGGCTTTGCCACATTTGCTGCGGACCTTTCAAAGCCAAACTGTCATTGGTGCCTGTACTAAGAAGACCACCCAGTGTCAAAGTTCTTGAAAAAACAGTTAAGTAGACTGCGGTATTCTATACCTAGTATCCTTCCGTCTTGCAGTGTCAGTCGATATGAGTATTAAGAATGATATAGTCATTTAAACTATATTTAGCATGAAGCTGTTAGGCCTCCGTTTTTAGGTCTCGCACCTGCGATACAGGGCGAAGCCCTGTCGCAGCGAGACCTATTGTCGGCGGCTCTGCTTTCAAGGAGACAGGAGATGGGCACGCGCAGCATGCCGGAATCGGATCAGGTCGAGCGCGCGTTCACCATCTCCTGTCGCCCTTGAAAGCCTCCAACACACACAGCCACACCCCCCTGGTTTTGCACGCGAACACACATATACGAGCGCACACACAGAGAGACACACACACGAGCACACCTACACGCACACACACGAGCGCACACATACAGAGACACAACACATCCCCCCGCCGCACACACGCACACAAGCGCACACACACACACATGAGCGCACACATACAGAGACACCCCCCCCCCGCCGCCACCCCCAGTAAAACTAAGCCCCACTCACCGCATCGGCGCCACTCCGGACTTCTGCAGCCTCCGCGGGGCTCTCCCTCAGGCATGGGAGCCCCGCGTCACCACTGCTCCTCTCTGGGCCAGCCAGTCCGTGGGCGTGGGCTTCAGAAGACGGAAGTCCCGCCCCACAACAGGTTTCGGTTTCGCTCACGTCTTGTTTAACAGCTTTCTTCAATGCTTGTTTGTTGTTGCTTTAGGCACTTTCAAGGGCGCAGCACTTTTTCAGGCGCCGCCACTGGGCACGAGCCAACAACGCGCGCAAGTGGCGGAGCTGCGCTGGGAAGAGGGGCAGGGTCTCGCCGCGCTCCTTGTCTTTAGTAGTGCTTCCTCCCCCGCCCCCTGTCAGAAAGGAAACAGCGCAGCTATGGAGAGAAGCCCTGTGAACGAATCTTTGTAAAAGCATTCCTCGTAGTTCACCGGAGTTAAACTTCTTCGGTGGAATCTAGCTGTAAGCTGTCCAGGCGTGAAGCGGCGATTAATTGGCGAGTGTAAGGTCGTCTCATGATGACCCCTGCAGCAAATGAGCACACGCCCATCCTGAGGGCTTCACGCATCCTTTGATTACGCGCTGATCCCATCAGGGCAGGGCAAGGGTTAAAGGGACACTACAGCACGCCTGGCTACCCCTACAGAAACCTACGGGCTCCTCCCTTACTTCTGCTCTGAGACTCTGTCCTACTTGGCGCCCTCCATCTCAATCCCTGCACTCCGCGCCCATGCACACCTCGAACCCCGGACACCTTGAACCCTGCATTCTGCGCGTACGCCGTGAAACCCCCCCCCCCCCCACCTCTTGGTCAAGCACTGTAGGCACCGGGCGGACACCTTGAACCCTGCATTCTGCGCGTACGCCGTGAACCAACCCCTGCCCCCCGCACCTCTCAGTGTAGCACTGTAGGCACCGGGCGGCATCCATCATATACAGCTCATTTAGGCGGACGTTGGCCCCCCCAACACAAAGATTGTGGTCCCTCTGATACCAGTTGGCCCTTATTGCATGGAAGAACCCCGAGTGAGATCACCATATTGTTGTTAAGATTCTCCCCCTAATTCATAACAGAGAGTCTCATAAAAACGTGTGTGGGTCTGTAGAGGCAGCGTTGAGGGCGACTTAAACTGAAGGAAAAGCGAACCCGAGCTTTATGCGTTGCTTGGCTGCTGGTGGAGACACATAGGGGGCAGGGTTGTCAAGATTTTGCGCTGCTGCAAAGTCTTGATATGGCATTTGTTTTTAAGTGCCCTTTCTTTAGCGCAACATTCCTCTACTTTGCATGAAGGGCCCGTTTCTTGGGTTGTACTGTTGTTCCAAGGCAACCACTTATGGGTTTTGCAGCAAAGCGCAATCTACAAAAATTGTTTTTGGGCTTTGCTTAAAAACATAACCTCTCCTTGAACAGCCGCAAAGTAGCAAACATTTTTTTATTTCTCCTTACATTTCAGATATTGCATGTGTGCCGCACTGTATGCACACATTCAATATGTGCAATGTTTACTGGATGGGTACGCTTTCACCATATGTGTGTGGTGTTAAGCAGGATTAAAGACGGTCGGCGCAGGAAAAGAGAGTAGCAACAAGCCATATTTAGTAAAGGTGTCTCAGCCCGATCTGGTCCCCTGGTGTATGGCAGTGCAGCCATCAGGGATGCGCTATGTATCTTTTCTGTAAAGCGGCAGAGTGTCTGCTGCTCCTGACTTGCATTACAATGCAGGGGCTCTGGAACTCACTCTTCAGCTGATTAACGGTACATGGGTATTGTTGGCTTTTGAGGCATATCAGTTCAGTCTTGCAATTCAATGCTACCACTACAGATGAAGGTGAATTGTTGCCTATTACTCTTTCTTTGCATGAGCCTGGAACATCGATTCATCCACAATTAACACCTTACAAAATGCTTTAAGCGCAGTGCTTTAGACGGAAACATAGAAGTGCAGGTAATTATTACATCAGGGAACCTGTTTGCTACTGAGAAGTGTGGATTCTCTCCAATTAAAAGTATGGTGCCTCTGCTACGAAACTCTTTCAAATTAAAGTAGTGCAGATGCTCGGTTCATGGCAGTACCTGACATTTTAAAGCACTACTTATGAGATAAATATATTTACATACTGTGTTGACACTAAAGCATGCTTTTAGCCTCCTAATCTATGCACAGTTAGTCATTACAATTCAGTTTGGGGAATAATGGAGCACGAGATGAAAAGAGCCAGTAAATCAGCTGTTGAAACTGTTGATTTATCTGGGTAAGAGTGCTTCTCTAGAACCAGCATTCAGACCACTGAGACCAACAATATCCAACATGACGTATGTGAAAGAGAATGTTTTCAACCATACATTGAGTTTTAGGAATCGTTTCTAGACTTAGAGTTTTTAAAATTAGTACTTTTTACAAGGGGGCTATGTAAAACAATCCCTCCCCTGGTGCAAAGCTAGGTCACTAAGCAGTGTGGATCTCTTTTCATGCAGTTAACCAGTCATGCTCCTTTTTGAGCCCCATTTTCCTTCTCCATGGAATCAGTACTTTTTAAGGGAAGCTAGAACCCTGGACTCCACAGTCGACCTTTGTTGATCTGCATGACTGACCCGGAAGGAATGCTTTACATCCTCGACTTGGCGTTCTATTCCATTGGAGTATTCTAGAGGTTAAGACATTTGCTAGTCAGAAATGCAGAGAAGATAATCATGGCGTTGCAATTTATATGAAGTGTTGCAGGGCTATAGCACTAAATACCTTTAACATCCCCAGTGTTTGGAATGAAAATGATAAAAATACTTGAACTTTGCAGTCCCTGCCCTTTTAAAGTACTGACCCACCCACAATAAATGAATGTCATTTTAAGAGGTGACCAAATCTACCGTGGTTCGTTTGGATGCTGCTTTCAATGCTCACCTCTACTGTGAAAGAGGAAATCCTTCTCTCTACGTCCAATGCAGTTACCTTATTTCTTCTACCCTCTGAACAGTCTTTTTTCTTTCATAATGACCTGCTTACTGAACTGTCAATTAAATTAACTTCATACTGGTACTTTTTTTGATTAAAAGCTGTTTTTTAATTCTAAGAAATAAACAACGTAACAAATTTACATAGGTTTCACTTTTGTTGTTCACTTATTTCTTTCACTTCAAAACGTGCGGTACGCAGTAGCTAAGGTTACTGCTGTGTTTGTGCACCATCTATGCCATGATCCCCATTGCTGTGTCCAACAAAAGAGTTCTTCGCAATTTGTATGGCCTATTGTAAGTGCATACTGGGGATGTTTCAGCTGCTGTGTACAGTACCCTCAGACTGAGTGACTTTCTGCTTCCAGAGGTGTGGGTTTGTGTGTTGGCTGATAATGTTATATGCAATAAGAGGGGTATATGCGCAAGGATAGACCACAGCTAGGGTTAGCGCACACACTGTCAGCTGGCCCTTTAGGGAAGGACCCGTGTGCACCATCAGCACTTTCTTTCACTTGAAGGTTTGCTGAATTGTTTTAGATGGAAAATGACAAGCCTCCTAAACTCAAACGTTTGATATTAAGGTGCAATTAGAAAATGCTGTTCATGAAAGTAGCACATACAAAACCGAAGGTACCCCTTAGTGTTTGAATGTGTGGTCAGGGAGAAAAGGGGAAAACAGAAATATATATACACAACCTCCCACTCAACCAACATTTATCATACAGTGGCTATAGTAAGCTCTAACGGGCTGTCCCTTTACTGTAAATATCAATAGGTACAACAAAAATGCATTAGTTCATATCTTTATTTGTTGTCGCCCTTTGTAGGTATAGTGCAAACATTCTACACCATATTTTTTATCATTTACATTTTTTTACAGGTATTATAAAACCATTATTTTTTCTGTGTTCATTTATACAGTGCAATTCATAAATAGTTCGACATTAATTCAATTCTCCTAAATGTGCAAAATAAGCATAATTGTGCAATCTATACATACAAAATAACATATTTATACATATCCCCATGCTGTGATACTGACCATTATCACATCTACGCTAACCTCACATAGTCATTTCCTTACCTAGCACACATATACATACACACATCACATTCATTGTTTTCCAGCTTTTTTTTTTGGTGCAGCTCAATACATACATTAAGTGCAGTTATCATTAAGGTGTTGAAGTGTGCCCTACAGATTGTTCAAAATGCCAGAGCATAAGGAATTTCATATACCGTAGTGTAGAAATGTGTTGCGCCAAATTAGAATTTTCCTGTTTACGCAAATCATCATGGACTTGTTACAGTGGCACGGTTTCAAAGTGATCAGTAATCACATTGGGAATTTGGGACCAGAATCGGACCCAAGTCCTCAGCCAATCTGGTTCACGGGCCATTATTTTGATGCATGCTTGTTTTGGTGTGTGTCTGGTAGATTGGTTAAACCTTGAAGTTTTGTGGACTTCTGCCATATAAACATCAGCTTGATTGAGTACAGTTAATTTAGATAGTGGTACTTGGAAGGGCAGAGCGAAGAGCACCTGTTAAGTACAGCGCAACTAAACAACTGAACGCATGTTATTTTACATGACCAGGAAACAGAAACACGCCTGCTGTTTACAATGCTACGGAACGACTGACACCTGCTTTTTACAGCCCAACAATACAGCACAACACCGCCTATTTACAGCTATATAACAAGCATTTGCAATGCAATAGTTCTCTCATTACTGAAAGTTTGAGCTATTGGCACTGCATTATTGTTTTCAACGCCAATAGCTCAAACTTTCCGTTGTGTGAGCCCTATTGCATTGCAAATGCTTGTTGTATATAGTATATGATATACATGAAATACAAAAATCAAACCAGCAGTTCTACACAGTGAATCCCAAGAGCTGTACTTGCAACAACTAATATAGAAAAAGCCTTCTCCATTCGTCTTCGAAAGAGTGAACACCCCACCCCCTTTCACCGATCCCTATCACGCCAGCCATAAGGAAGACTGGCAGTGCTTCATACTATGATGCAAGCTGGGCTAAGATGGCTCCCGTGGTGCATGGACTGTGCCATTTAAAGCACGCGCCACAGAAGGGAAATCATGCAGCAATCGTCTCAAGCATTCAAAGCAACTGTAAATGCTGTGTCTGATCGCCCTTAGGCCAAGCCGATTGGACATATGGGAAGTGCTATGTCACCAACAGCTCCACAAAAAATGCGCAAGACAGAGTGGCCAGATTTTGAAAACCAAAAACAGCAACAATCCAAAAATACAGAAGTGAGGCTACAATTCAGCATCAAGCAATAGTCACAGAAAGACTTCACTGACCGAGAAAACATAGACAAGGAAGCAGCAAGGGTTGTTAAATGAAACATTCACACACAATATCATCAGTGTTACTTAAATAGTTTTCTGATAATATTTGCTAACTAATCCTGCACTGCAAAACATGAAAGCTGGCCTCCCCAAACCCTCAATGTGTTCAGCTGATCTTTTCTAACAAGCATTTGCAATGCAATAGGTCTCGCATTTGCTAAATTTTAAGCTATTGGCATTGTAAATGACAATGCCTTTTATTTATCTGTTTTCAAAACCAACACATAGACAAAAGGTTTGTCATTTACAATGCCAGTAGCTCAAAGTCTCACAAATGCGAGACCTATTGCATTGCAAATGCTTGTTCTGTTGATGTCGATGACCAGGCACATACAATACCCACAACATAAGTCAGTTTGACAGTACCACTCACTTTAGAACCGTAAACACGTTTTTAGTTACTTAAATGAAAAGTCCCTTCCTAACAATCCATGCTGATATGAGGCTGCAAGGTCCAGCACCTCCTACAGCGTGACGCACTTCCCCTCAATGACTTCATAAACATAAGGTTATACTTAAATGCAGTATGCATCAAATTATACTATTTTTTAACGGCTTTGTTCTTTGTTCTTATTAAAATATTTATTGAACATAAAAAGTCCTATCTCCACTTCAGAATATTTTATAATCAAGTCATTTTTATGTAGTTGCATACTGCAGTTAGCAGGTGAAACTTTATGCCACTGAAGCAATCTTTCACGAATCGTTATACATTCTTATAATCACGTTCAGCGCGGCAAAAGGATGTACTACTGCATAATTACCATTGTTGGTAGGTAGCCCTAGTTTTATAATGTATAAACATGGATAGCCAAGTCATTTTGATTACACATTCGCCGATTTTCAATGATGTGTATATCATTATGTGCCACAAAGTCCTTTATTGCATAATATATTATGGAACGCTTGAAATATTGGGAAAATATATCATACTTACTAATGCCCTGATTATCCCGGAAAGCAGGGAAATTAGGAAGGCAATGCAAATGTCCAAAGTCTGCCCCCTCATTATGTATCTCAATAATACTTATTTCCGACATGCATGGTTAATAGATTAATTACCGCATGTCACATCACTGATGTCCTGCATACACAACGCCACAAACGTAAAAGATATGTATCTGTAACTACGACTGTCGTGTTGGTATCTATAAATAGACTCACATGCTCGAAATACTCTGTGTGTGAATTCCTAATTGGAATGTTAAATTAGCAGTGTATAATGCACGCATTTAACACAATACTTTAGCCACCCTAAATAACGTATTGTTTAATCTGTCTGACAGTGAGGCTGGTCGGCTCCGAGTTCCTCTCCCGATAGAAGCTACCACAGTACAGATGTTTGGAGCACTAGAGCAAAGGTTTGCCTATAAAGCTGGGAAAAAAGTCAACTTTTTCAATAGGCATTTCAGACATCCACATCCTTGAATTAAGACTAAAAAGCAGGAGGGGGCATGGCCACGCCTTTGACCAAAAGTGGGCCAAGATGTGGCTCTCCGGCCCAGACTGTCATGAATTAATGAATGAGAAGTTTCTAGAGAGCACAGCCACCTCGGCTGAGGTGTCCTGGCGCTAGCAGATAGTTCACGTGTGAGGCGAGGCGAGTGGGACAGCGGTTACTACTGTCTGAAGAGCAAGGTCTATAAAGCTTTCCAGAATTCAGTTTCTGATTCGAGTAAACGCAGATGAGACGAAGGGAGTTCGAAAGGTTAGAAGACTGCACCATGAATGACCTGCCGCCCAGTCTCTCTTTAAGATATCGTGGGATTTTTAGGAGTCGCTAATAGTTGAATCTCAAAGCACAATTTGGCTCATACAGCTGCAGCCTTTTTTGGACCCTGGTCCAAGTTTCTAGTGGCCCTAAATCACAGGGTCAATGATTTAAATTCGATCCTTCTGGTTATTGGAAGCCAAGGGAGTTGCCTCAAATGTGGAGGGATACCGTGGCGTAAAGGTACCCGCTGAGTAGCCTTGTCATGGCATTTTGGATAACTTGGAGCCTACGCAGTAAGTATGCAGGTAGCACCACGTATAGGCTATATATAGACCAATGAGGACGTGACTAAGGCATGGACTACCGTCTTTCGATAAACTTCTGGCAGGAAGTGCATACATATCCTAATGACCCTCATCTTCCAAAAGCAAATGGGCGAGATATGCTGTATCTGGGCAGAAAATGACAGCTCTTTGTCCAACCTGATTTCCAGATTCCTGGCAGCCTCTGAGAGGGGAAGAGGAGTGCAGAAAAGTAGTACCTACTTCTTATGGTTACCCCCACTTTTTGCTTGATGTTGCACTGTTTTTGCCTAGTCTGACTGGCATCCTGCTAATCAGGACCCCGTTTATCTGCTTTCTCCTTTAAATTTTCATCCGTGCTTTGGTACACTCCAGATTGGATACTGGGGTACCCTTATAAGTCCCTAGTATATGGTACTCATGTACCCAAGGCATAGGTACCCCAGAGGCCTCCTAAATATAAGTGAACCCCTGTAGGGTAACTCCCTGCTTACTTGTAAACTTGTTCGATAATGGTAAGTTCTGGTCTCTGAAATAATCTGAAAAAACACGGGTTGCTGATTATTCCACAAAGTGCGAGTCGATCAATCTACTAACGTTATACAGCATTACAACCCAGCTTTCTACTAACCTGGGTGTTCTATCGCAAAGAGTGGGCTGTTCCTTCAATATCCAAGATCCACAAATCTATCCTTCTACGAGGACATTTCTGAAAAATATAAATAGAATAAATCTTCTAGCCTCTAGCTGTAATCTGGTAATATGTCTTAGTGCCGGTACGCAAATGAAACTATTTCCAAAGCAACTAATCTTGTAGAGATGGGAGATCCCGAACAGATGTTAACTTCCTCTAGACAATACGTGGTGAGACGCGACGCATGCGTGGTGCAGTAAGGCACAAAACCTCTACATAAACTAAGTTAGGCAAAATAGTCAACAGACTCCGCGCAACAACTAATCGGCTCTAGAGCCTAAACATAAACAAAGGACAGTCTAGAGTCCTATTCAATGGACGCCATATTGGATTGCCGTGCTGGGCTGGAAGTACACTATGTAGTTGACGAATACTAGAACTAAGACCATTCTAAACATAGTAAATAACTTACCAACCATATAATACCCGGGGAGATTGTCAAATAATGGAGCTGAGATCATATTTCTAATATCAACAATGATTCAGAAAGACCATATAGATAAACAAGACCTTAATTCCATTTTACTTCGCATGTGTGGTGATGTTAGTAATGAAAATAAATAAAACATACATGAAAAACAGTGAACATTAATCACCTAATACAATTCCTTATGATACAACACTGGGCTTTCATAACAAACATTACAAACAATCAAGAAACATTAAGCTTGATGTTAATCACTTTCTGTTTAATTACACCTTAGTCTGACCTGCCATCCTACTAAGCAGATATTTATAAAAAAACAGCCTAAATCTATTTTATCATTGATCCCTTTAGGATCTTGGGTGTTTAGCCTTCTAATCCAATATATCTCTCTCTGGAGAAGGGTTTTAGTTAGATCTCTTCCAGGAGCTGTATGCACTATCTCTAATACCTGGAATTTAAGCTGCGCTATTGTGTGGCGGTTTTTGGTCCAATGAACTGCTAAACTGCTGTGGATATTAGTTTCAGATTGTGCTTTTATGTTCTGAGATCCGAGTTTTGATTTTGCGTTCTGTTTTGCCTATATATAATAGGCCACATGGGTACTTTATTGCATAAATCAAGTTTGAAGAATTACAGTCAGCATTGTGTCTTGTTTTAATTGTCTCCCCAGTCTGGGGATGCTGTATACAGTCGCTGCAAATGACATTATTGCAGTGGACACAGTTGTAACATTTACGTGTGCCTTTGTGTTGAACTATTGTGTCCTCCACTCTTGGTTTTAGAATTTCTTTAAGATTTCTTGACCTTCTATAAGCAAATATGGGTTTTTCTTTGAAGAGGTCCTGGAAATCACTTTCATTAGCTAAAATCTCCCAGTGATGGTTTATGATCCTCTTGATTTGCCACGAACTGGTGGAAAATTTGGATACAAAGACTTGACGCTTGGCTTCAGGTTTGATTCTTGTCTCCAATAGACTGCTTCTGGTTTTGTTGTTGGCCTTTGCGGCTAATTGGACCAGGAGCTTCGCCAAGTAACCTTTGGTTGCATATCGTTCTTTGATAATCTGAAAGTTTTTCTGTAACGAGATGTCATCTGAGCATATCCTTTCTGCTCTAAGCATTTGGGAGTAAGGGAGATTGTTGATCAAGCTTTGTGAATGAAAGCTGGTGTTTAATAAAGCAGTATTTTTGTCTATGGGTTTATGGTATACTTCCGTGTGAATCTGTCCATTTTTTACACTGATTAATACGTCCAAAAAAGGTATTGATTTTTTATCTGTTGTCTTTGTAAATTTTATATTTTCATCAAATTGATTCAGCTGATTGATTTTTGCGTCCAGTAATTCCATGCTGTTGTTCCACATCAAAAAGATGTCATCTATGTATCTGCAATAAAGCAGTAAACAATCAGACCACTCATTGTCATTCAACAGAAATAAATCCTCAAATCTAGCCATGTATGTATTCGCATATGCCGGAGCCCCGGCGAAGCCCATTGATGTGCCTTTCAGTTGCAGATAAAATTGGTCCCCCCACTCAAAGTAGCTGTGGTGAAGACAAAGTGTAAGACTTCTAAAAAGAACACTTTGTCTGCTCCAATAGTGTTTTGTTTTAATAAAGCCCATTCTACGGCTTCCATGCCTCCTTGATGGGGAATGGAGGTATATAATGCCGTAAAGTCCAAGGTACACAGAATAATATATGTGTTTAGTTGGACTGAATTCAATTTCTGTAAAAAGTGGGTAGTGTCTTTTCTGTAAGATATCCAGGCTGTAAAAGGTTGTAAAAAATGATCTATATATTGACCAACAGGTTCAAAGATAGTTCCGCATCCTGTGACGATAGGTCAAAAAGGGGGGTTATGTACATCCTTATGGATTTTTGGTAGCATGTACAGTCCAGGTCTTCTCGGATTTGTGACTGTGAGATACATTCTGGTATTAGATGTAATCCATTCCATTTCGATGGCTTTTTCCAAAATCGTATCCAGGGTGGAGGTCAGATCTTTTGTAGGATCTTGATCTAATTTCAAATACGTACTAGTGTCAGAAATGTGTTGCTTTACTTTAGACTTATAAAATTCTCGATCCATGATCACAATAGCTTCTCCCTTGTCTGCTCTTTGAATGATGATCCGAGAATCTAATGCTAGTGATTTCAAAAGTTGCTTTTCTTGCTTAGATAAGTTTGACATTTTTGATTTGTTGGTGTTGATTTTGCTTAAATCAGTCTTAACAAGATTCTCGAAGGCGTCCAGTATCTTATGTGATGTAGGAGCTTGGAATGTAGATTTCCGTTTAAATTCTATGAATTCTGGTTCAGGGCGTTCTGTGTGATCTGTGACTATGTTGGAAAAAAAGTGGCATAGCCGTAGCACTTTCATAAACTTAAATAGAGCTATCTCATTTTCCAGGGGGTTGGTATGATAAGTTGGAACAAATCCTAATCCCTTGTTCAATAAATGCATTTGATGGGAAGTCAATTCAACTAACGAAATATTAACTACTGCATTTGTTTCTGGCTCCTTAGATTTTGCCTTTGTTTTTCTTTGACCTCTCCTGGTTTTCCTGAACTTTTGCCTGGTGGTTGACTGGTGTTCGAGCCGTGGGCTAAAAAAGATTTCGATGTTGTTGCGTGATCTGTTCTTGTTTCCCCCGTTGTTTCTGTTAGTTTATCACTTCCTTTATCTATTCTGGGTGAAGCTCTATTGATGATTGGGTCACCTTCTGTAGCTACACTTTCTTCTGAAGAGGTGGTAGTACTTTTTTTGAAGTAGGTTCTTCTTTGGGCATATACCTTAGCCAACGTGCATACTTCATTTAATTTGTAATCCAAGGTATCTCTTTTATATTTCATTAGTTTTCCTTCCAGTAATTCTTTGGAATACACCTCTAGTTTGGTATTCATGTCTTTGAGTACTTTGTTCCAGTCCTCTGAATCCATCGTGTTTCTAAGTCTGCTTGTATGATTGAAATTTCTTCAGTAATTTCCTTGATGACAACTGCCAGTTCTTCAATTCATAATAAGATAAGATCCAATGAACATTTGTTGAGTACTGCGTACCAACGATCCATAAAGTCCTTCTTCAAATGAAACCTGAACAGCATCGGTTTTATAGACATTCTCAATCTACTTGGGATTCTTTTACCGCAATGTTACTGCACTAGTGTGGAGGCATGCAGACGCTGGTTTAATTGTCTCCTAGTTAGAAATTCCAGTTGCTTTAATTGTTGTTGTAGACTGCTTCCCTGAACATTAAAGGTTCTTACATCTTGAATAAGAGAATACATTTCTGAGGCTTGCTCATTAGTGTATGCCAATGTACTAGCTCTATTTTCTGTTAAACTTGTAATCACATCAAACGACATGTTTGGGTGCTTCCTTTTGTAAGGACAACGTAAAAAACGATATTTATGATTAAAAAGGAGCACTCTCTTACTCTCTTTTAGTATGATTTGATCTGATTATGGACACATACAAGTATCCGGTGTGGGAGGCATGATTCCATCCTTCTTAAGCGAGCTTCGTGTGGTCACTGGTCTATCCGGTGCCAGCCTTCTCGACCCGGAGAGCACAAAGTGGATGCTGCCGACCAGAGACACATTTCTGCCCTCCTGCTGCTGAGTCAAGTTGAGCAGAGGAAGGCAGCATAATAGGCATCCTGACACAGACCACCTCCCAGACATGGTTTAGTATATTGGGGCTGGGTGGGTGCACTCTGAAAGTGCCTGAAAGTCTGCACTGGGGGCACATTTGATGTCCCTATGCATAGTCCAGCTCAAACCAGTCCTGGGAGCTGTTGGCTCCTGCTCTGGTTCAAAACTGGACAAAGCACATGGGTGTAACCACCCCTCTGTTCTGACCCTTCCCTAGGAGGGTCCCCCGAATCTGTCCAACTCTCTACCATGAGTACAAAAGGGCTTACCTGGCTGTAAGACTTTAGATTTTACATGGACAAGATTCTATAAGAAGAAACCACTGACCTTCAACCGTCTGGACACTCTGGACTTGACTAGGCCAGACTTCATTTCCCTCTCTGTCTAAAGCTTTGTCTGTGCCCTTGCTCCATACAGGCTCCGTGCTGGACCTGTGGCGCACTAAGGATAACTGAAGAATCTCCCTTGGAGTGAAGGAGTCATTCCCCTGCACTAGCAGGCACCTCAATGCAACTGACCGGTCTGCTGCTCCCAAGCTCCTGCAAACTCTGAACATTTCAGCAACACAGGAGGTGGGTTTTTGAAGGTCCCTGAGGTCAATCTGCCCTCTCACCAAGTTTGAGGCAGTATCCCTCATGGAGACTGCATAACCTGAACCCCTGTGCACCGTGTCCATTTGCAATTTCATATGCTTGTTTGCGATTCCTGAGTTTGTGCATTGGACTCCCTGTAGTCCTGACCCTGAGCAGTATTTGCACCCAAAGAACTATGGCCACCTCGCACCGAGTGCTCCGTGGGCTGGTACTTTGCAATCCTGTTCGAGGTCCCCTCACGACTCCTGACCATTCGCCCTGTGGGTCCTCCCGAGGGTCATCTTGATTTCTGTTGGAGGTTCCTTAGCTGCTTCAAGCGAGCCCTGAATCCACATTGCTTTGTGCGTCCCCTGGACCTTGTTGGTTCACACAGTAACCTGCTTGACCTTCTTGCGTGGGTTTCTTTTGCCAAGACTTGTTGGTGCACTAGCCGGACACCGACCCCTCAGCACTCGACATCCTTCAAGGGACAGCCCGCATCTGGCTCCTGGTCGTCATCGACGTCCCCTAGTCATGGTGGTTGCAGAGTCAAGCATCCCTTCTTCACACCTGAAGCACCCGACATCGGCAGGCATCCGTCTACCAAGCCCCTGGTCACTCTGAAGTGACCCAGACTCTGTCCCCTCTGCTTTCAGGTTCCTTCCTTCCAGAATCCAGGCTTGGATTCCAACTGACTCTTTTTACCTTCACAGCAGCAGTACTTCTTTACAACCCTCCATTGAGAACGACAGCGGTTTCTGACACAACCCCAGACCTACCCACCCCGCTGCTCTGGAATAGGTAACTCCGGTACTACCGTATGGGTGGCTCTCCAACTTCTTAAGTTCCAATGGGTTTGCTCAAAGTCCTCCTAGAAGGGTCCTTAAGCTTTAGAATTGCAACTGCGAAAATTCCCCATAGAATTGTACGGATCCCACGGTCATGTTAGCACACTGCACCCGTCCTCTGTGGGGTCCCTATCTACTCACCTTGGGTGGTTCCTTGGGGTCCCAGCGACTCTACATGCTCCAGACCTTGTCTTTACCTGAGTCGTGATTGTTATACCACTATTTTAGTATATGGTTTGGTCTCGCCCTGGAGCCCAATGTGTATTGTGCCACTTACAACTGTTCTATTGATCTCGTATTGTGTACTTTGTGTTCTATCCACGTGTAGAGGATGCTAGAGAGCGTTATATTAATAAATAAAACATTTTATATACTTACTGTGTGGTAATTTCATTTAGTCAATATAGGAGGTGATATTCTGGTAAAACAAGCTGCTTTACATTCCTTCAAAACTAAGCCTTAAGGCTGCTTTCCACAGCTACCACTAGGATAGCTTTCTAAAGGTTATCTTTGACCTCATACATCATAAGAGTCGTTTGGACTGTTGCAAGGTGCCCAACTTAATTAGTGGACAGCATATCCCAGGCCAGCTTCCCACAAGGAGGATTCAATTCTGATGCCCACCACAGACTGGGTGGTGGGGGGGCACGGCTGAAAAACAGGACTTCTGTTGTTTCAGTGTTACATTTAAGGCAGTTCTTATGCATCCAGCCTAGGATGCCTTTATGCATGCCTTAAAATTGTGAAACGGCTCCACTGAGTGATCTTTAAAGGCAAACACCAATTGCGAGTCATCTGCATAGGACAACTACTTTTGCACCCCAGGCTTTAATTAGCATGGCCAAAGGAGCAAGGTAGATGTTGAAAAGCAGCGGGCTGAGCGCCGATCCCTGCAACATCCCACACCTTAGCGGTTTTTTAGATGAAAAAACGGACGAAGAAACACTTGTTGGGAACGGTTCTCCCAAAAAGATCAGAGTCATGATAATGCCGTACTGCATGCTCCTGCCTGGTGAAGTCTGCTAAGTAAGATGGAATGTGAAACCGTGTCAAAAGCTGCTGATAAGTCCAGCAGCACCAGCATAGCTGAGGCACCTTGATCCATAGATTCTCTAATGGATTCAGAGACTTCTAGTACTGCTGTCTCTGTGCTGTGGCCCATTCTGAAGCTAGACTGGGAGGCATGGAGGAGGCCATAGGTATCAATGTAGTTTTCCAGCTGCTTATGCACCAACCTCTGCAGGATGTTGGCGGAGGCAGGTAGCAAGGAAATAGGTCTGAAGTTACTAAGAGCCTCAGGATCCGCCGCTGGTTTCCTAAGGAGCAGGAGTAAATAAAGGCATGTTTCCAAACCACAGGAAAGATGCCGGTCTCCAGGGAGGTGTTCCAAATCTGGTCAAGTATCAGATTTAACCAGTGTGCCAGTGAACTAAAAAGATGAGTAAGACAAGGTTCTCCTGGAGAGTCTGATTTGCATCTCAGTAGTTCAGGTAATCTTTCCTCAAGGGGAAGTGGGGCAAAAACAGACAGCGAGACTTGTGAGCCTGAGAGCGGTAGGGAGGTGGGAAGATCCTCTACTCGCGGAAATGTGGAGTAGATGTTAAGAATTTTGGACAAAAAAAGTCTGACAGGTTTGTACAGTGTGTTGAGGTAGGGCAAAAGGAGCGTTCCAAAGCAGTTGTATAGATAAAGGATTTCGTAATGTTGAAGACTTCCTTAGTGGAATTGGCTGCACTTTCTATGCATGCACATTCTACGCATATGGCAAAATATTCTCTCATCTTGTGGCACTTGAGCTTGTAAAAAAATGTCAGGCCATCTTTATAGAGTTCCTTGTCAGCCTGGTTATAGGACTTTCTCCAAGTCTGTTTCAGCTTCTTACATCCACTCTTCTCCTTTCTAAGTTCTTCGAAGAACCAAGGGGCGGAGGGTTTAACTCTTTTCCTGGATGCTTGCTTTAAGGGTGCTATAGTCTCTAAGGCATAAGCTACTCATTCATTGAAGCCAACTGAGTCCTTATCAGAGTCGCCTGTCAACTGTGGAAGTGAGTTTAACAATTCCAGCCCCAGAGACTCTGCAGTGGCTTTTAGCCAGCCCCTTGTTTTTTCGGCAGGAGGCCAGCATTCTGCAGGTCTGGCCTCCAGGCTATATGTGAATGGCACAAGCAAGTGGTCAGACCAGGTCAGGCAGAGGAGGGCACCTACCCTGATGTTCACAGTATTAGACAAAATCAGATCCAGCATGTGTCCCGCACTATGAGTGGGAGCCAAGACCAATTGTATGAGGTTGAGGCCATCCAGAGTTTCCAAAAAACTGGGTCGCCTGGGTGCAACTGTGGTCATCTACATGTAAATTAAAGTACCCTAAGACTATGAGGTTAGCGTATTTCAGAGAAAGTTGAGCGATCGTAACGCAGAGCTCTGCGAGGTGGATTGCAGGGATGTCTGGGGGCCTATACACTAGCAGCACAGATAGAGAGGAGGCTGACGAGAGCCTAATGCAAAAGGAGAGGGCTTCAATGTTCCCAATGGGACCTACTCTCTCTGAGGTAATCCCCCGCTTGTCTCTGTCGGTCTCTGTCATCCATTTGCAAAAAATCTTCTGTTGTCAGGTTTTAGACAACCTTCAAGACTGGACTAAAGAGCAAGACATGCTCTTACTTTTGCAAGTGGGTTTCAAGAAAACAGTCAGTACAATTGACCAGGTTTTCATATTTATATTTATATACTGGAAAAAGGTAGTTTTAGGTAAAGGTCTTCTATGTGCGGCGTTTGTGGACCATAGGTCAGCTTTTGGCTCAATCCCATACAACAAACTATGGTCAGTTCTTAAAGAAATGGAAGTCCCAGTAAATATACTGTCTTTTCTCATGAGACTTCTTGATAATAGCTAAGCCCAAGTGAGATGGGAAGCCCAGGGTGAAGTAACGGAACACATCCCAATTAAGGAACAGGTTTGCCAGGGGTGAGTTCTGGCACCAACACTATTTCCGGTACACATTTATTTATTTATTTAAAGAGTTTTATATAGCGCTTGCTAGACCCGAAGGTATCAGAGCGCTTTACATAATGTTCCACATAGTTGCAAACATACATCAGTTACAGGTTACCAAGGATACCAGTGAAAACTTTTATGGAGCATGGAAGAAAAGGAAAATGGAGTGAGGAAGGGAAAGGGGGTAGTGTATCGATAAATGGTGTAGTAGATTTGTGGGCTGCTGCAGGAACGATTCTCCAAAAGTCTCTGGCTAAGTCGTCCCAGCACTCCTGTTTCCTTAAAGAGGCATATTTCTAATAAACATATAAAAGAAAAGTGTTGGTTTTACGTTGCAGGAAGAGACATTAAAAGCCCCAGAATAAGATGCCTCATTAACACATTTCTTGATGTTAAGTGTGCATCAGAGTTTGAACCATTTATTGATATTGTTACGCCATTGTTCTCAAAACAGCTTTATATACAGTTTAGATGTGGGATGATCCCATTAGATGGGCTCTGTAGCAAATGGTCGGCTACTATGCCAATTGATGAAAAATGTCTTGTATATAATCTTGAAACTAAGTCCATTCAAAATGTGTTGCTTTTTTGTAAAGCTTATGCCAATTTGCTCAGGAAATGGCCTGTTCTGAATTTGCAGTATAATATAGGTAACCCAGTATAAAATTGCCCTACAAACTTTGAGATTCGATATACATAAAACTATTATCTACAGCATGTCTAGGTTTCTTACCTGTATGTGGTATTTTTGGAGCTATTTTGTATCAGTCATATCATTTAATTTCTATTGTGGTAACTCACTCTTAATTTTGTTTTTATATTTGTCACATTTTATCTTGGTACCGTTTTAATTGTAAGGAAATGTTGTTATTTTGCGTGTGATTGTTTAATGGAGTTAGTCCCCGAATAAACATACCTCACTTAACAGTACCTAATAAAATATGTATCAAATAAGATCCCCGTGATCAGTTCTAACCATACTTCATCTAATATGCACAAGAATTGATCACAAGTCATGCATTGATTCAAGATCTCATCACAGGGGCATTTTATGAGCACACTGGACCAAACATTCTGCCTCTGGAATGTCACAGTAGGATGAATCATGTTAACACAAATCTATGTTGGGTATTAGTTTGGCTCTTCAAATACGATTGTAAATAATTGCTAATTAACAAGATAGAACGGGATCTCACAGTTGTTTTTTGGCATTTTGAGTTATATCTTTCTTCATCAAACAGATGTATACACAGGGATTTAAGCTCCCCCTTATTAACCTTATCTAGTGAATCTGGGTCTTCAAAGAGTTCTTGTCACTCTAGCTTATCGCATTGGATCTTGCTGTACGTGAAGCAAGGAATGTGTAGCACTATAATGAGGGCTAGACAATCTTGCAATATCAGTCTATTAAACAGCGCTTCCTGCTTCGTCCATAACAGAAGAGGATGAAGCCTTAAAAGGTCTTCTAAAAAACGAACGCAAAATTATTTGTGGCAAACATAGGTTAAACAGCCAAAGGGGATTGACAACAGTCTTCTTAAAAAGCCATGTTCAGAGGCATGCAGGTTTGTGATGTTGACATGTCCCCAGATAATACCCCCTCATCTGTATATGACCATTGTTATACACTTTTCCTGATAGATTGTACCCATCTCCCGTAGGGCTTCATCGCCAATTAAGATGAAAAGCTGAATAGTGATGTTGATGCCATCTTCAACTGATTTTTCCTAGCATTAATGAACTCATTCCAGGTGCCATACGAGTCGAACTGTATCCCCAAATAAGAAAATAAAGCAGTCTATTTTTAGCTTGGCTTCCTTCACTCTAAAATGACAAGAGTTGGCCGTGTGGGACCCACAGATCAAAATAAAGGTTTTATTCAAGTTCAATCAGAGATCCAGATGGTCATAAAGTAATTGAAGAGCCTGTACATGACCATGACCTATCTTGAAAATGCCCCTGCACCTTTTAATTTACACTCTCTCCAACTTGTGAATATATAGGGTAAAGAGAAATGAAGTAAGGACACAACCCTGCCTTACTCCCAGGCTATGGATAACATATAGTCTAGTTCAAATAAGGAAATTAACCAATCTATTTGAGTTAAGCCCCCTTCATTCTAACTTGGCAAGAGTTTGCCTTGTGGGACTCACAGATCATAACACATTTTATTCAAGTTCACTTTGAGCTCCAGATGGCCACACACTCTACAAAGGTATTGAACAATAATTACTCTACAAAGGTATTTAATAATAATTGGAGAGCTGGGACGGGACAATTACCTATCTGGGGCATGTCCCTGTATCTTTCAATTAACACTCTCTCCAACTTATAAACATATAAGGAAAAAAGAAACGCTGAAAGGACACAGCCTTACCTTACACCCTCCACCGCCCCACTATTCATAGCGCATCAGAACAATCCCTATTGGATCCAAAGCTAACCTTTGCTGTTGTCCCCAAATAGACTTCCCAGAGGAGATTGACAATTGACGTCTCAACCCCCATTTCCATCCTTAAAAGCCATAGTTTGTGATGAGAAACGTAATCAAAGGCGCTTGATAGTCCACAAAAAACATGTAGAGTGCTCCCTTTTTTGTCACTATGTATTTGTTGAACGGTAACCTTAAACACTCTTTAGCCGTCTTAATACCACTGTGCAACCGTTTTTGAATGTCTGATAGCAAATGATGTTCCTCAGTCCACGATTCCAACCTAGCAAAGAGTATTTGTTCTGCCACCTTAACCTTAATAAAGAGATGGGGAGGCAACATCTGGGGTCCCCACAGTTACTTTTTTATATATATGGAGATGATTAATGATTCCAACCAAGTGCCCAGTTTTACTCGACGTATATGCTAACCACAACACATTGGTTGAAGGGGGCCCCAAAGTGCGATGTTTGACTTCAACAGGTTGGAAGGAATTTCATCGGGACTTTGGGATTTAAAATACGGCATTTGACAATAGCAGAAGTAAACTCATCTAAAGAAAATGGTATGGACAAATCATCACTGGCAAAAGAGGTAGGATTAGTATAGTCAGACTCCACATTACAGGCCGGTGATTCTCTGCATGGATCTGTATAAGTACTACTGCAGTGAGCAACCAACTTGTGGGCCGGGATTATGACCTCCATAGTCGGGGTGCCCTCATCTTTAAAATAAGATTTGTTAATGACCTGCCTGAAGGCTCTGTTCTTCTTGCTGCTAGCCTCTAAGTGGCCCATGTCTCTTCCTTCGTAGCTTTCTTTGACACCAGCGTGTTATTTTCCTGAGGCGAAAAGCCGGGAAACATTCTACTTGCACATTGTATTTGCGTGTGAAAGTGTGACTTTATTTTCAAACTGTTGTTCGTATTTTTAAAACTTTTAAACCTTGCCAATTTGCACATACCTAAATTGTGATACTTTCACACTGTTCCACTCCCACCTCGGACCGCACAGCAGATTTAACGCTGTGGCGGCTCGAACCGGGGGTCAGCCGCCATCTTAGGGAGGTGCTGGGATCGCGGTCTAGGCTTTTAGACCCTCCCGCCCTCCGGGTGTATTTAAAACGCTCTGCTTGCTCTGTCTGGTGATTGACACCAGCGTGTTATTTTCCTGAGGCGAAAAGCCGGGAAACATTCTACTTGCACATTGTATTTGCGTGTGAAAGTGTGACTTTATTTTCAAACTGTTGTTCGTATTTTTAAAACTTTTAAACCTTGCCAATTTGCACATACCTAAATTGTGATACTTTCACACTGTTCCACTCCCACCTCGGACCGCACAGCAGATTTAACGCTGTGGCGGCTCGAACCGGGGGTCAGCCGCCATCTTAGGGAGGTGCTGGGATCGCGGACTAGGCTTTCAGACCCTCCCGCCCTCCGGGTGTATTTAAAACGCTCTGCTTGCTCTGTCTGGTGATTGACACCAGCGTGTTATTTTCCTGAGGCGAAAAGCCGGGAAACATTCTACTTGCACATTGTATTTGCGTGTGAAAGTGTGACTTTATTTTCAAACTGTTGTTCGTATTTTTAAAACTTTTAAACCTTGCCAATTTGCACATACCTAAATTGTGATACTTTCACACTGTTCCACTCCCACCTCGGACCGCACAGCAGATTTAACGCTGTGGCGGCTCGAACCGGGGGTCAGCCGCCATCTTAGGGAGGTGCTGGGATCGCGGTCTAGGCTTTCAGACCCTCCCACCCTCCTCCTGTATAAATGTGTATCATTTCCCGTCCGCGCAGCGGGCGGGCGCAGCGGGCGCGCCGATGGCGCGCCGAAGGCGCGCCAAAGGCGTGCCCGTCTGCGCCCGTCCGCGCCCAACCGGGCCCCGGGGCCATATCCCCTGGTTCTTTTCTTCCAGTCTCGCGCCCATACTCCAGGAAACAATTACTGGATTTAAGACCTGTTAATGCGCATATAACGCACTCCTTCGATCTGCTGGGAAACTTTCCTTTGCACTGCCCTGACTGCCCTTTCCTATTGAATACTCCTGATTTATGTAAAAGTCAACAACATTTAGTCACTAATACTTCTCTCCTTGGCTTTACCTTTATCAGCCATAACTGTCGCTCTCTACCCAAACACAGACGCAGTCTTTTTGACTTGCTTACTGATGAGGCGCCTGATGCACTATTCATCACTGAATCTTGGCTCAACGACAACTCCGGTCCTGATATCGCCGAAGCACTGCCCAGTGACTATGCCATTGTTCGACGCGACCGTCCTGTAAGGACAGGAGGCGGTGTGGCAATAATTTTCAATAAAAAATACCAATGCCATGCTGATTCCGTTAATCTGAGCAAATGTGATGCTCTTCACTTCAAGCTCACTCTAAACCCCAATTTTACTATTACTGGACTTCTAATGTATTGTCCCCCTGGCACTATGAATTCTTGGTACACCCAATTTTTGGACTACATAGCTTCTGTGCTTGTATCTTCCAGTAACTTCTTTGTCATTGGAGATTTAAATATACATTTGGACAACCCCAATGATAAGGCTGCTGATAGCTGCATCACTGATCTCGCTGCTATGAACTTAACTTTACATAATACGGGCCCCACCCATAGGGATGGACATCTTTTAGATCCCATTTTCTCAAACTCTTCATTAATAACATGTTTTCCTGCCCTACCTGTCCCTTGGTCAGATCATTATTTAGTTAAATTCAACGTAGCTATTAATAAGACTCAGACTACGTCTAACTCCTCTCTCAATTTTAAAAGGAGAATTTGGAAGAATCTGGATACTACAGCTCTCAACTCAAAACTGCTTGATCTTCTGCCTAAATATCAACTTAATTTAGATAACATGAACTCAGCTGCTAATTCGGTGAACTCTTGGCTCTCTGATGCTATAAATATCTGTCTTCCTCTTACAGACAAAAAAAATGTTGTCCATAATTCTCCCGCTCCATGGTATAATGAAACTCTTCGTCTACACAAAGCCCAATGTAAGAGATTAGAACGGGTCTGGAGAAAAGATTACTCTACTGCAGCCGGGCTTTCGTATAAAGCCGAATTGAAACTATATCACAAGGCCTGTGTCCATACCAGAGCCACTTATGCCACAAATCTGATTACAGATGCTATGAATAAATCAAATGTTTTATTTAAAGTGGTAAAAGACCTTGCTGGCTCACAGACTGTTGCTACACCCCCTCCTCTCTCAAGTAAGAAATGTGACGAACTTGCTCAGTACTTCACATCTAAGATTGATACAATCTATAGAGATATCAAATCTCTTGAGGAATCCACTGCCTGCCCTTGGTCACCTCCTATTACCACTTGCCCTCCTCTGGCTTCTCTGCAGACTTGGCCTGACCTTGTACCGGCCACTCTATTAGAAATTTTAAACAATATCAAATCTGGCTCACCCATGGATCCCGTACCTATTTCGGTTTTACGCCAGCTTGAATCTTCCCAACTTGAAGTGATTTGTTCTTTACTCAACGCTTCCCTTGCTTCAGCCACGGTCCCCCTTTGCTGGAAGCATGCAATGGTTACCCCACTACTTAAAAAACCCACTGCAGATCCTAATGTTGCTGCTAATTTCCGGCCTATTTCATTGCTGCCAGCCTTTTCAAAAATTTTGGAAAGACACATCCATTTTCATCTCTCACGTTTTGTCACTTCCAATAATCTTCTTCACTCATCTCAATCTGGTTTTCGCCAAGGCTTCTCCACAGAAACCACCCTATTAGGTGTTACTGAAAACATTCGCCAATTATTGGATCAGGGTCAAACAGCTGCACTGATTTTGCTAGATCTCAGTGCAGCTTTCGATACTGTCTCTCACAGTATTCTTCTCGATAGCCTTGCCTCTTTTGGCATTTGTGACAAAGCCTTACTCTGGTTTTCGTCCTTTCTTTCTGATAGGACTTTCCAAATCTTCTCTAATACTTCCACTTCGAACATTCACAATTCCCCTCACGGTGTTCCCCAGGGCTCTATCCTTAGTCCTCTCCTCTTTAATCTTTATGTTGTTCCGTTAGCTCATGTTGCTCAGCTTTCTGGTCTTAATCTCTTCACTTATGCTGACGACTCTCAGATTGTTTTTTCCTTATCTCAAGCTGACCCTTCTTTACCATCCTCTCTGCAATCCGGTCTTAGAGACATTTCTCGCTGGATGAGCCGTAACTTTTTAAAGCTTAACAGCGAAAAGACGGAGGTACTTGTCTTCGGCAACAAGCCTGACCTTTGGAGTCCGAGACACTGGCCGCCAACTATGGGCGCTCTACCTATTCCATCTGAACGTGCTAGAAATCTTGGTGTCCTCATTGACAGGGATCTGACGATGAAAGACCAAGTCAATAAAGTCTCAGCCACCTGTTTTACTATTCTCAGATGGCTGAGAAAGATCTTCTGGATCTTGCCATCTGACACCCAGAGATCTGTTGTGACGGCATTGGTGACCTCTAGATTAGATTACAGTAATGTGCTCTATCTGGGGGTTACCAAGGCTATCTTGCGTCGTCTCCAACTGGTTCAGAATGCTGCTGCCCGGCTCCTGTGTGGATGCCGGAAATATGATCCAATCACGATACGTATTGAGCAACTTCATTGGCTTAATGTTGAAAATCGTGTAAAATTTAAGGCATTGTGCTTTATGCATAAGATTAAAATGGATGTTGCTCCCATCTACCTTCGAGCACTCGTCAAGCCTTATTTACCCACACGCTCACTCCGTTCTTCTTCCCAACATTTGTTCTGCGTACCTAGGTTCAGGCTTTCCAGAGTGGGAGGCCGTTCCTTTGCTGTACTGGGACCCAAACTGTGGAACTCCCTTCCCATGGATTTGCGAACGGAGCAGTGCCATCTCCGTTTTCGCAAAGCCTTAAAGACTTGGCTGTTTGCCCTATAATTCTTTCTTTTCAGGATAAATCTCGTTGTCATTGTTAATTAGCGCCGGGAAACCCTTACGGGTAGCTGTCGCGCTCTATAAGATTAATAAATAATAATAATAATAATAATAATAATAATAATAATAAATAATAATAATAATAATTTCTTTCTTTCATACACACTAGTTTATTTTACCTAAGTCTACAATCTACAATTACATATTAGATCTCAGTCTTATTAAGGGGGCCCTTGAGGCCTGTGAGCCCTAATAAAGTTCTTATCAAATCAACCATTCGATTTAAACCTCCTACCCCTGATGTACTTATTAACACCTCCTTGATACCTCTGGATATTTCAATTCAAGCTCTCTTTATTTCCATATCGCCAGGATATTCATTCAGACAAACATCAAAGTATGTCATGTTAGACCCAATTCATTTAGTTGAAACTCCCTCAGGATTCACCCCGACCCGTCTTATACACAGGCCATTGGTTCTAATCACTATGGGCCAGATGTATCAAGATACACTTTTGCGATTCTCAAATAGCGATTTTTAAGGAATCGCTATTTGAGAATTGCAAAATGGTATGTATGTAGAAATTCGCTATTTTTTAGCGATGTCTTAAAATTCCTTAATTGCGATTAGCAAATTGCTAATCGCAATTAAGGAATAATTTCAATTAAGGAGGCCCATAGGATTGAATGTGAAATTATTCTCAATTTGCGATTCGCAATTTGCTAATCGCAAATTGAGAATAATTTCAAGGGTGCAGGGGTGTCCAAAGGACACCCTGTTGCACCCCTGAAACAAGCATGGGTGCACATGTTGTGCACATACATGCCCTAAGGGCATGTATGTGCATCACATGGCACTTTGAAAAATGCAAAAATGGGCATTTTTCAAGAAATTCGCAAATTACCACCAACTTGAAGTTGGTGTTAATTTGCGATTCCTTAAGGACAATTAGCAATTTTTTTTGCTTCATACATTGCATTTAAGAAATCGCAAATTTTGAGATTCCTTAAATGCAATCGCAAAATAAGGAATCGCAAATTTGCGATTCTTTATTTTGCACTGAAATTTGCTACATACATACCATTTTGCTCAAATGAGTTCGCAAACGCCGAATTTCGGCGTTTGCGAACCCATTTGAGCTTCATACATCTGGCCCTATGTCATCCACAAATCTGAGATCATGGGCAATTCGGATGATGTGAATTGTAGTCAGTAAAGCATTTAGCAGGTGTCTTAAAATTAAATGTAAAAGGGCAAAATTCTTTCGTCATCAAAATGTAATCAATCATGCTGCCCTCTACGTGTAACGCTATGTCTAAAAGGGGCTGTCGAGTCACTAACCTCGTTCGAGAAAAACAAAGTTATACTTGGCAAAAAAAATTGTTTATCATATCACCACAGCCTATAGTGTCTAAAGAGAGTCTGGCCATTATCGTCTGTGTCCACATATCCACACGCTTCCGTAGCAGGGAAAGGGCTGGGGGGAGCATTGAAAACCCCTCCACAAAGTATGTATGTTTCCCGATCTCTCTTGGGTCTCATACATTCAAGACCTTTGTCCAACCTGTGTATCACCTCTATTCTCTCCGGATTAAAAAAGGAATGTATGTGATTAATTCTGAGTTAACGAAAGCATGCGCTCTTTTAGTCTATTGTTGTGATTTGCATATACACCTCTCCCCACTGTACCCATGCCTGTACAGTGTGAGCACTTGAGCACTAAGCATGTTTCACCCATAGAATTTTCTAAAACGTTACCCTAAAAAGAAGACATTTTCTTCTCAAATTTGACTCAGATTTGACTTGAATGTAATATAGAGGTCAACCAAAGAGTCAAATGTTGTCGAGCACCTGTAACCACCTGGTAAAAGTATATATCCCATACCTGCATCCACCTGTTAAATCAACCTGTAGAAAACGGTACATGCTAGAGTATAACCAAGAACCGTGTTGTCAGTGCCAACCATGAAAAGTCACGAACTCACAGCAGACAGGTTGCATGCCGGTTCTCTTTCTCTCCAGGCTTATCAGGGCTTGGTGACAAGTCGGTCTCCGTGGCATTTCACGGTTGGCCGGAGAGTCCCTGCAACAGCTGCAAGTAGGTTCAGGAAGGAGACCTGCTCGGTGCATCTAGCCGGGGAAAGGCAGCCACAGTGTAAATAGTATGTCTGGACCAGGCACAGCTTGAGGGATATGGTAATGGTCGCCATCATCGCGTCCCACCAGGCATCATCTTTCAGGGGACCTAACCAGCCCTCCCAGGGACACCTCCAGGGTATACTTGGGGCGTTTATTATCAGTGTAAGATAGATTTTGGAGACGCCACCCTGCCCAATGGGCCCAACAGAAGCTTGGCCTCCAGAGAACTGAATTCTGGAAGGAATATGGTTTGAGGTTTATGAATGAGGAGTGAGTGCCACAGCTGGAGATATTTGCAAAATTGTGTGGTGGTGAGTGCAAAGATGCTCTGGAGCTCTTGAAAGGATTGCATGCGTGACCCTGACCATACATCACCCAGTTGTGAAATACCAATGAGGTTCCACCTTCCTAAGCCTTGTAGTGCCGCTACCTCCCACAACCAGGTGCCATGCCAGAGGGGAGTTTGCTACGTCAGGGTGGAAGTCCAACAAATAGGATGGCGTGCAGCCCTCCAGGCCAGGAAGACCATTACGGTTACAGGGGTAACGGTGCAGGGGATTGGAAATCCGCAGAGCTTGGAAAAAATCTGGGGGAACCCTAAAAGCGAGGATTCCAGTCTGTAGGAAGGGTCTGACCAGTCCCCATTAGACCAGTTGTGTAACAACAGAAGGTGGGATGGCAGGTAATTGATATAAAAATTAGCCATACCTAAGCCACCATCATATTGGGCCTGTTGGCAGTGAGCAAAAGCGAGACGGGTCTGGAACCGTGCCACAAAAAGGAGGTCGCAACTCTATCAAGAATGCGGAAGCAAGTGAGTCGCATAGGTATCGGGAAATTCTGGAAGATGTAAAGAAACGTTGGCAGGATCATCATTTTACACAATGCAATGCAGCCCAAAGCATTTAGTGGGAGGGACAGCCAGGTGGCATGGTCATCTTTAGCTTTCAGCATGAGGGGACCAATGTGAAGGGACCAGGTAAGTTCAAGGTGGAGCACCACCCAACACCTAGGTGTTTAAAACTAAGACAGCATAGAGTGATAGTATCCTGCCAATCGAAGCAATCAGGGGCACCTGCACTAATTTGGAGTAGTTAATACAGAGACTGGAGGCCTCTCCGAAGCACTGAGAAGATATATGCAGCAAGGTCCACTGACCCCGGATCCACCAGATAGAGAAGCACATTGTCCGGATAGAGGGCTATGCAATCTTCATGTCCCCACCCCAATGCCACCTGCGCATCTGAGCATTGCTGCGGAAGCAGCATGACAGTGGTTCGATCACCTGCACACAGAGGAAAGGAGACAGGGGGCATCCCTGCCTAGTACCAAAGGATCTGAACCTGTGCCGTTGGGTTGGAGCACAGTGCTCAGACAAAGCAGCAGAATTGGGGACTGAACCCAGTCCGGGTCAGAACCAACTCCATATAACCCCAGGTCGCGGTATCAAATACAGTTTCAAAATCGATGTGTAGTAAGGCTAGGCTATAGGGAAGGAGATGATAGTGGGCCAGGGTAACGTGGAGGTATCAGATGCAGTGTATTGTACTCCAGGCGGACAAATAGCCGCATTGACTGTGTGTATAAGGAGGTGGAGGACTTTTTTACGATGGGTGGCTAGAAGCGTGGCGAAGATTTTAACCTCACCGTTAATGAGGGATATGTGACAATAATCAGCACAAGTTGTTGAGTCCTCGGCATAACCACAACTGTAGCAGCGTCCAGTTCTAAGGGAAAGGCACTCCACTGAGCTACATCGTTTTACAGGGTCAGAAGGTGAAGAGTCACGATATCCCAGAATGTCATATAGTACTCTTCGAGGAATTGGTCAAATCCGGGGGTCTTCCCGTAAGCCACCACCAAGATAGCAGCCCCACCCTCTTCATCTGTGAAGGGCGCATACAGTATCCAAGCTTCAGGACAGGTGAGGGATAGGCAAATCTTCGAGAAAATGGATGGAGGAAACAGGCTATGCCTGAGTGGGCACCGAATATAAACGCTCGCAGCAGTGGGCAAATGTTTGTACGATCTCCGGGAGTATACGATGAGTGGTGAGTGGTGCAGGATTCATCCATAATTTTGGGTACAATTGTATTCACCGACGGATGAGATGCCAGCCAACAGAGCAGCTTCCTGTTCTTGTTCCCCATCCCTACATCCTGGCCGTTAAATCACGCCATAGGTGCTTAGCAGCGGCCAAAGAGCCTGCAGCGGGGGTCTGTCGCAAGTCGGCCCTCTAGGTCAGGGGTATTCAAACTGTGGGGCGCGACCCCCAGGGGGGCCGTGGAGCGATGCAAAGGGGGTCGCGCCTTCACAGTGTCACCCCTGGCCTCCAGGGCTTCAGCCCCCCTCGTCCCCCATCCTGTGTCTCAGCCGGGCTGCTGCAGTGCAGCTCGCGCTCCTGGGGCCTCGGCTGGGAGGTGTCTGGAGTCTTATCTCCGGCCGAGTTTTTCACAGGTCTTTAAAGACCATTAGCATATTTACATGCCTTTGTTAACTGATTGCCAAGGCTTACTTTTGTTTATGGTTCCAGTACCCCCTGGGCCCCCACTCTGCCTATTCCTTACATTTGTATTTTTACACTTACTGCTATAGTGTGAGAATGCATTTAATGAAAAGAAATATAAAGTTGGGTTGCCAAATGAAACATGCCTGCCGTGTGTTATTGAAAGATCCTGCAGAGACCTGCTCTTGACACTAAATTGAGTTATAAATAAAAAAAGTATGTATTAATTAGTTATGTGACTTTTCTGTCTTTATTCTCTTTAATTATAAATCATGGATCATTGAGGCAGCCCTAGAACACAATTAAAAGTGCTTTCTATTTATATATGCTGTTCTAAATATTCACAGATAAGTGCTAAAAATACAGCTTTAGGTGACTGCTTATTTCCGGGCCATCAAAATAATGAGCTGGTAACCCTAATCATAAGAATGGAAGTTTGTTGCAGGATCAGCACATTATTTATTTCCTCCACCCTCAAATCCTGATTAATGCCATTATAGCAATAGTTTAACTTACATCTGAAACCCTACGCTTCAAGTTTCTGGGAATGCACCCTGCTTTCAAACTACTCACTTCTCATTCTCGCCTTCACTTTTATGTTCACCCTGCACTCCCAGCGATCGCAATGCACTCATAGCGATCACAATGCACTCACACTGATCATCATGCACTCACAACATTCACCCGCTCACCCTGCTCTCACAGTGATCATAATGCACTCACACTGATCACAATGCACTCACACTGATCACAATGCACTCACACTGATCACAATGCACTCACACTGATCACCATGCACTCACACTGATCACCATGCACTCACAACATTCACTCACTCACCCTGCACTCACAGTGATCATAATGTACTCACACTGATCACAATGCACTCACACTGATCACCATGCACTCAAAACATTCACCCACTCACCCTGCACTCACAGTGATCATAATGTACTCACAGTGATCACAATGCACTCACAACATTCACCCGCTCACCCTGCTCTCAGTGATCATAATGCACTCACACTGATCACAATGCACTCACACTGATCACAATGCACTCAGTGATCACAATGCACTCACACTGAGCACCATGCACTCACACTGATCACCATGCACTCACAACATTCACCCACTCACCCTGCACTCACAGTGATCATAATGTACTCACACTGATCACAATGCACTCACACTGATCACCATGCACTCACAACATTCACCCACTCACCCGGCACTCACAGTGATCACTCTGCACTAAAACTTTGCTTGCATTGTTCACTCTGTACCCCACCCTGCAGTCACACAAGCACACTTCTCACCCTGCACTCATGTGACACTTCACTCACCTGTCCCCCCTTAATGCTCAATCTGTAGCTTACTCAAACAAGGCCATCACTAACCATGCACTAATTCGTCCCACTCAGCACTTACAGCCGAACCCAAATTCATATGGTCACCTCACTCACCCTGCAGTCACTCCTTTTACCCTACTCTCACACTGTTGCATTGCTCACCGTGCAGTCACATGGGCACTCTTGTCACCCACACAGTGTAGAAGGTTAAGTGCCTGGTACAAAGAAGATGTACCATGCACATCACAGAACTGAGTGTGAGTAAACTATGAGTAGGGCTATAAAAAAATGAAATGTTTGACTGACAGGTGCTATAGAAAGATGAGGTGTATTGTTGGTGAGTGGTAGTGAGGGAATTCATGGAGAAGGTGGAAAGACTGTTGCACCGTGTGCGACCAGTGCTTGGACAAGCCCTGGCTGGGAGTGTTAACCCCCCCAGGAAGTTCGGGTCTAGTGGATCCCCTGCTCCTGCCTATTATTTACATTTGTAGTGCGCTACTGTTACCAAAGGTGTCCTGGGGCTAATAACCATCTGCCTGCAATGTGAGAGAGGGATCCGGGGATGGGAGAGGAGAGGAGAGAAGAGAGGGAGGGAAGGAAGGGGGTGAGAGGAAAAGGGCATGGGTAAACTGCTTAACTCTGCACAAGACCGCCACGGTTTGAATGCACCCTTGCTGCTCCCGGCCATGGCCAGGTGAGCTTCTAATTTGGCAGCGCGTATTCCTGTGGATTGGGAGGCCCTTCACAGAGGTTGACTAGACACCTTTCTGATGTTAATTGCTGTATTTTGGTTATAAACTGGTACTGATGGGGTGAAATCTTTCCTCAGTATTACTGTGTTTAAATAATTTCTAAATAATAAAGCAATGCTACCCCAAAATACGCAGCATCACAGAACATTATTTACATTTTCTACTCACACAATTTAGTCAAGCCTGTCGCATAATTTGGTCCTCACCTTCCTCATAACCTAGAGGTTTAGAAATTTTTTGTCAGGAGGGGGTCCTTACGCTTGAAAATGTTGACAGGGGGGTCTCGGCATCCAAAAGTTTGAGGACCTCTGCTCTAGATGGATGGCACAGAGCTTGAGTTCAGTAATAATAAGGGAGCGAGTCTGTTCCTGTGCACAAATGCATGCTTTGGCGAACCACCTAATGGTCACTTTGTAGAACGGCCTAGAAGGTGCAGACAGAGCCAACAGAGCCTTCATTGCTTTGAAAGCAGGATTGTAGATCGGCTCTCAAAGCCTGAACATAGAGCATAACCTGAAGGTACCAAGCGCTAAGACGCCACATAGGACATTGGCCATCTCTGGGGGAGCCTAGGTGAATGAATAGAGGAGCATGTGCCGATACATCCGGAGGGAGGATCTGGGCATATGAGACTGTGCAGCAGTCCAGGGCCGGCATGAAAACAATATTTATAAGTGAACGGGTAGAGTGTGCCGCAGATGTATGTGTAAATTGATGAAGCAGGGGGTTTAATACCACCCACAAGTCACAGAGCTCAAGAGTGGTTGTCCAGTTGGAGAGATGATGGACCCTGGTGAATCAGGACCCAGAGGGTGGACCTGTAGCATCGATAGCTGGGGAAGGGACGGCATTGAAGTCACCACCTATGAACGTCAGCCCTTGGAGGAGGTCAAGAAGCCTGTTAGTCAGCTCATGAAGGAAGACATCTAAAGTCACTGGGGAGACGTGCACGTTTAGCAGGTTAATGGTTTGACCCTCGACCATGCCGGAAATTGCGATGAAAGGGCCTTGGGGGTCTCTTACTTCACGAGCAACAGTCATGGAAAAGGAGCAACAAAGCAAGATCGCCAGCCCTTGGGAACCTTCAGTAAAACCAGAGTAAAATACCTGTCTTAGCTTCTACGCATGAGGAAGGGACAGCGGTTTCCCAGCAGGTGAGTCTCGTGGAGCATAACGATCTCAGGAGGGTGTTGATGTGCAAAGCCTAGGACTGCCGTATGCTTCACCCGATCCAGAAAACTGTTAATGTTCCAGGCCAAAAGACGTAGCGAAGTCATAGTTACACAAAAGGTCTCTGTCGCCAGATTCCTAGGAGCCCTGCTAGTTACCATAAATCACAACCAACACACAATGGGGTCGATCGTGAAGAAATGATATTGTGTACAAAAAAGGAGAAATTGCTCCTTTTTTAGGTGTCCCCTTACTCACCAGGGTTGCCCCATGGTGACATGCTTCATCATTGGGGCCATCCCAGTCCTCTACGGGCTGGGGCGTGCTGCGACTTGCGACAGTTACGTAGGAGCACTTTATAGAAGACTATGTGTGGTGCATGTGTATTTGTGGAGTGGACTATGTGATGTATCTTAAAAATACCTGCCCAGTAGGTTGTCAATAAACTTTATTCTTGCCTCTAGGTGGTAATATTAAAAACGGGGTGGGTAGATAGGGCGCCCTAAACGTAATGTGTCAAGGTGTACCTATCAACTCCTATCGTCGACATGTTTCGTGCATACCCCAAGCACTTCTTCGGGACTACACAGGGACCAGCCCTGTGTTCGCCACTCCTTAACTCTCCAATGAGATTATTTTGATATAATTATAAAATTCGAGTGAAACTGCAGCAAACTTTAATAAGTGCATGCAATGATACCTACGTTTTTTTCTCTCAAAAACACGTGGTTCCTGTAAGATAAAATACAACTTGAGAGGTCACGGGGTACAATGCCCCAAAACTTATCACACATAGATCACAAAGTGGATTCGTTGAGGAAAACGTTATTACATTTCCCGTGGTATTTAACAGACGTTTTGGCTGTGGTTGTTTCCATGCATAAAAACGTGTCTATTCTCATGCATAGAAAACGTGATGAAAACACACCTTACGGTGACACACCCAAACATTCATCTATCACACACACTCATACTTATATTACATACATGTCATGAGACCTAACTGGGCCCCATGGATTCGGAGGGGTTCAGTATCCCAGCAGATCTAATGAAAAAATGAAGAGATTGAATATCGTAAATGGAAGACCACAGGGTCGGTTTTTGCTGGCGATGGTGAATAGCCCGTTAATTTTCTGGGTTAATACCCTTCATTCGTTAGATTTTCACTTACTTGAGCACTGGATACCTCCCACTTATAGGCACCTACTTGCGTCCCTCCGGTCCGGATTTTACTCGACCGAGGGTTTCAGTTGTGTTTATGAGGAAGGTCCCGATGCCGGTTACTTCCGCATACGCGCCCACGCTCATTGACGAGCTGGTGCGTATGGATCGGCCTCTGCTGTCGCGTGTGGCGGCCATATTGGGCGTATAATATGCTTTTACGTAATTTGAAAGGGGCAAAAAACATATAAACAGGCTTCGGTTTTGTCCTGGAAATAATTTGGGGTATATAAAATTACTTATACTAATTTATCGCACCCATGGTCAAATTTCAAAGAAAATTCTTTGAACAAATTATTCAAGGATCCAAAATCGTTTTTTGACCTGCCCTTCAAGGTATTAGCAGTCTGTTACTATTATTTTTGAGGGTAGATTCTAGGTTATTCTGATATCAACAAAAATTCATACAGATATTCTAAGATTGGTTATGGTATACTTTAAGGTTTAACCGTACCAATCATATCGATCAAGGTAGCCACAGTGATTCTGTAATGGTATACCCATGGTTGTTTTTGTTCAGTTTATCTCTTTACAGATACAATTCACTTATGCAAGGGCTCATTCCTATCAGGTGAATTGCCCCCATGGTATGTCATCGTTTAGTCCACCAATGTGAGACCGAAGTCTAAACACCCAGCGTTGTTCTTTTTCAAGTAGTTTCTTTTCCATTTCTGCATGTGGTTCTTGTGTTTCCAGCACCACCCACCGTATGTCATTGGGAGTATGTCCTTTTTCCAGAAAATGAGTAGTCATTTTGGTATTTGAGTGTTTACATCTAAAATTGCTGCGATGTTCCACCATCCTTGTGTTGACCTTCCTGGTGGTCATACCAATGTAGTGCAAATTACAAACACACGTGATCATGTATACAACCCCTGAAGTATTGCAATTTGAAAAAGACCTCAAATTCCAAACCAGGCCAGTGTTACATGTTACCTGTTTGGTCGCATTAGTTAAATGGCACACACTGCAATTGGAACATGGATAGTGTCCCAAAGGCAGTGGGTGTAGGCGTCGGATTGGGCCTTCCACATTCCTTGGGCGTGTGTGAACTACCAAATCTTTCAGGTTTTTTCCTTTTCGGTGGCTAAACATTGGTTGGGTGATGTTGAGACCCCCACTATTCAACGTTTTCCAATGTTTTTTGACAATCTTTGTCACTTGCTGTGAGGCTACTGTATAGGTAGTAATGCAGATGGGTCTTCTTTCTGAGTTATCTACAGGCAGTTCGCTGGATTTTGACTCTAAGAGTGCATCTCTGTTGTTATTTGATGCTCTCTTTTTGGCCTTTGAGACAATTTTCTGTGGATAATGCCTCTGACGTAATTTTGTACACAGTTCTTTAGCCTGTACCTCGTAGTCACATTTTTCAGAACAGTTCCGCCTTAGGCGTAGGAACTGCCTGAAAGGTAGATTTTCCCGGAGTTGTCGAGGGTGAAAGCTTTCAAAGCTTAATAAACAGTTCCTCAACGTTGGTTTGAAATGCATTGTGGTTGTCAATTTCCCTCTATCCGCTTTGATATTCAGGTCAAGAAAGACCAACTGGTCTCTACTCACTGTAGAGGTAAACTTCAGAAATGGGTCTTGTAAATTTAGCCAATCCAGAAAGGAGTTTGCTTCCATCTCATTGCCATTCCAGATGAGGATGACATCGTCAATATAACGTCTCCACATCTGGATCTTTGTGGAGAAAGGGTTGTTTGGAGTTAGGATTTTCTTGTTCTCCAACCAGTGGACATACAGTCCAGCCACGCTCGGCGCGAAAGTGCTTCCCATGCTAGTTCCATGGGTCTGTCTGTACATAGTTTGCTGGAAAAGGAAAAAATTTTCGGTCAGTGCGAGGCGGCAGCACTCTAACACCACATGTCTTGGTGTCTTGTATTCCCACTCGTTCTCGAACAGGATATCCTCCAGAATTTGTAATGTTTCTCTGTGGGGCAAGCTCGTATACAGGCTTTCCACGTCGAGTCCAACCAAAACTTGTGTGGTGGGATCAAAAGTAAGGTCCTTTATGAGGCACAGAACAGATTTTGGTGTCTTGCAGATATGTCTCTGTTTTTTGTACTAGCGGCCTTAAAAAAGCGTCTGCAAACTTTGATAATGGCTCTAGGATCGATCCAATGCCAGAGACAATGGGTCTCCCGGGTGGATTCTCTAGTCTTTTGTGGATCTTTGGAATCGTATAAAAATACGGAGTTCTTGGATGTTTGTTGTCCAAAAAGTCTGCTTCCTTTTTGGATAGCCAGTCGTTTATCAGACATTCTTCCACCATTCCTGCAATTTCAATTCTCAGGCGTTCTGTTGGATCCACACTTAGGGTCTCATAATTCCGTTGGTCAGCTAACAATCTTAGACATTCATTCTCGTAGTCTGTTGAGTTTTGTACCACAATCGCTCCGCCCTTGTCAGCCGGTTTTATAGTAATGCTCGTGTCGTTTGCCAATTCATGTATCGCTTCCTTCTCACTCCTACTGGTATTGTAAAATGTTTTTAATGATCCAGTATCCAGGTCCATCACATCCTTTAGAATCGCCTTTTCAAATGCCAGCAGTTCTACTGGTAAGCTGTTCGATGGTGGAGTGAAGGAAGATTTTTTCTTCAGTCCTGTGTCACTCACCGTTCCTGCTGGCTGTGGTTTGTCTTTGAAAAAGACTTGTAACTTTATGCTTCGAACAAACTCCTTCAATTCACAATATAGTTTGAATTTATCCAGATTTGTAGTAGGGACGAAACCTAGACCTTTTTCCAACACCGTGTTTTGGTCTGGTGTTAGGACTTTATCTGAGAGGTTGACCACTAGGCTCAAATGTTGCTGGTTGATGGTGTCGTCACCGGCCCTTGACTCCTCGTGTGTGTTCTGTTGGTTTCCAGTGGTTGTGCCCATTGCACCTGTTGCCCTCCGGTTTTTCCTCTTCCTGGTCTCTTGCCTCTCCCTAAAAAAGGCTGCTATGGCATCCCTGGCATCTGGGTGTTATCCCAAAACGGAAAAGGTTGATTCGGATAGGATTGTTGAAAAGGAGGATGACCATAGAAAAATTGTGGTGGTGGGCCCTGGTAGGGTTGCCAGAAATTTCCTCTATTTCTCATTCTCCCCGATCTGCCCCGTCTATTCTTAGGCTGGTTTCGGTTGTAACCTGTGTCAGAAGAATCAGATCCTGAGTCTAAGCCCCCACTATCCGTGCTGTAGCTTGAGTTTCTTCCAGCAGGTACATACTCCGCCTTGATGTATGGGTATACTTTCTCATGGGAGAAAGATTTCTTGTCTTTATGGAATTTGACGTATTTAGGATCTTTTAATGATATTTCAAATTCCGTCATTGACTTATTCAATTCATCCAATCTTTTTTTGAGTTCCGCTGGTGATTGGTAAGATTTCAATTTGATCTCGAGGTCCTGGATCTCAACCTTCAATGTCTCTGCTCGGCGTGCTGCAGTTTTCACAATTAGGACTAGCCAGTCCCTGGTGAAGTGCCAGCTAATTAACGACCAATCTTTCTTAAAAACGAGATCATCTTGAAAGATGAACGGCTCATTGTTTACTATCAGGCCCCGCGGTGCTGCGTTGGCCCTATGGTACTCGCTCATCATGACTCCATGTATTATGGTTTTTACCAGGTTACGTTTTAATTCAGTTAGCTCATCCCAACATTGTTGGGCCTCACTTGTATCTTTGTAAGGTGCACTTGAATGGGGGAGCATGGAGGCTATTATCCTATCTGCCTCATCTGCAGTGAAAGAAAGTCCTGTAATTTCAGCCATGTTGATCTCTCCTTATGATGCACTTTGTTGGTATTGGTGTGTCAACTGAATAAATGTGGGTCTGTGTCACCGTGTAAAGTGTATTAGGAAAAAGACTCCCGCAGCTGCGCGCTGCAACGTGTCAACACTAAAGAAAGGGAGTTAGAGGAACAATAGCAGGGCTCGCCCTCCAAACAATTATAGTTACACAAAAGGTCTCTGTCGCCAGATTCCTAGGAGCCCTGCTAGTTACCATAAATCACAACCAACACACAATGGGGTCGATCGTGAAGAAATGATATTGTGTACAAAAAAGGAGAAATTGCTCCTTTTTTAGGTGTCCCCTCACTCACCAGGGTTGCCCCATGGTGACATGCTTCATCAATAGGGCAATCCCAGTCCTCTACGGGCTGGGGCGTGCTGCGACTTGCGACAGTTACGTAGGAGCACTTTATAGAAGACTATGTGTGGTGCATGTGTATTTGTGGAGTGGACTATGTGATGTATCTTAAAAATACCTGCCCAGTAGGTTGTCAATAAACTTTATTCTTGCCTCTAGGTGGTAATATTAAAAACGGGGTGGGTAGATAGGGCGTCCTAAACGTAATGTGTCAAGGTGTACCTATCAACTCCTATCGTCGACATGTTTCGTGCATACCCCAAGCACTTCTTCGGGACTACACAGGGACCAGCCCTGTGTTCGCCACTCCTTAACTCTCCAATGAGATTATTTTGATATAATTATAAAATTCGAGTGAAACTGCAGCAAACTTTAATAAGTGCATGCAATGATACCTTCGTTTTTTTCTCTCAAAAACACGTGGTTCCTGTAAGATAAAATATAACTTGAGAGGTCACGGGGTACAATGCCCCAAAACTTATCACACATAGATCACAAAGTGGATTCGTTGAGGAAAACGTTATTACATTTCCCGTGGTATTTAACAGACGTTTTGGCTGTGGTTGTTTTCATGCATAAAAACGTGTCTATTCTCATGCATAGAAAACGTGATGAAAACACACCTTACGGTGACACACCCAAACATTCATCTATCACACACACTCATACTTATATTACATACATGTCATGAGACCTAACTGGGCCCCATGGATTCGGAGGGGTTCAGTATCCCAGCAGATCTAATGAAAAAATGAAGAGATTGAATATCGTAAATGGAAGACCACAGGGTCGGTTTTTGCTGGCGATGGTGAATAGCCCGTTAATTTTCTGGGTTAATACCCTTCATTCGTTAGATTTTCACTTACTTGTGCACTGGATACCTCCCACTTATAGGCACCTACTTGCGTCCCTCCGGTCCGGATGTTACTCGACCGAGGGTTTCAGTTGTGTTTATGAGGAAGGTCCCGATGCCGGTTACTTCCGCATACGCGCCCACGCTCATTGACGAGCTGGTGCGTATGGATCGGCCTCTGCTGTCGCGTGTGGCGGCCATATTGGGCGTATAATATGCTTTTACGTAATTTGAAAGGGGCAAAAAACATATAAACAGGCTTCGGTTTTGTCCTGGAAATAATTTGGGGTATATACCTGACCACCTCAGAGCCCACTTTGACGAGGTGGTACATGGAGGACAAGATGTAGACATCACATAATAAAAGCAGGCTGGAAATGGCCGATTCCATTGCTCGATCCATGGCTTTTCAGTCTCTTTTTGTGTTGCATTTTCACTCTAAGTGGGAAGGGTATGCCCAGACGTGGGTCCCGTGCTCACTACGCCACTGGAGTCGAGTTATCCTGGTTGATGAGGGCTGAAAGCCTGAAACCGGTCCTAGGATGCTTGATTCTGGTCCAGGGAAGACATGGTCTGGCTGTTTGGTCTGGACTGTTCCCATGAGGCACAGGGTCAAGACTGATTTGCATATGGCTATGTCTGTACTGGGGAGGCAAGGTGAGCAAAATAACAATGGATTAAACCCAGATCTGTGACTGGGGGTGAATGTTTGACAATGTTCAACATTCCGTCCATCATCTTTTTGTGTTGCATTTTCACCCTAAGTGGGAAGGGTATGCCCAGACGTGGGTACCGTGCTCACTACGCCACTGGAGTCAAGCTATCCTGGCTGATGAGGGCTGAAAGCCCGAAACCGGTCCTAAGATGCTTGATTCTGGTCCAGGGAAGACATGACCTGCAGTTTGGTCTGGACTGTTCCCATGAGGCACAGGGTCAAGACTGATTTGCATATGGCTATGTCTGAACTGGGGTGGCGTGATGAGCAAAATAACGATGGATTTAACCCAGATCTGTGACTGGGGGTGAATGTTTGACAATGTTCAACATTCCGTCCATCATCTTTTTGTGTTGTATCTTTTTGTGTTGCAATCTCTAAGAAAGAAAGCCTGGCTCCATGCCTCAAGCTTTTTGGGGTATTCCAAAACACTTTCCCTTCTTTTTGACAAGGAGAGACTTTTTGATTCAGGAAGGGCATGCTATACCCAGGTCCTGAGGTCTTCAAGCCTCCACTTGACCTCTCAGCAGTAGTAGCCCAAACACTCATGCAACAGTACATATCTGAGGGAAAAACCACGCAAACCAGCTTCAGCAACAGTTAGTAGAAAAGGGGTGTACCCAACCCTTCCAACAGCAACCCGCCAGCATCTCTCACTGACAGTCCCTTCAATCTGAAGAATACCTGACAATCCTGCAGGAGAAGGTGGCAGCCTTGCTGCAGCAGAGAGCAGTGGAGTGGTTTCAGAGCAGGAAAAGGGGAAGGGCGGTTTTCATCTGACCTCAGGTTCTTAAATTTGTTCTCATGTGATGAGAGGTTCAAGATGCAGTCTCTTGCTCAAGCCCTTCTGGCGCTAGATTCAAGAGATTGGATGGTGTCTTTTTAACTTGCAGGATGTCGACTTCCACATCTCAATCTTGCAGTCTCACAAGAAGTAGCTACGATATGTGGTGGGTTTGACTCACAATCAGTCTGCAGTCCTTGCCTTTGGCCTGACATTAGCACAGTGAGACTTCACCAAGATAATGGAAGTGGTGGTGGTTCATCTTATGAGGCTGAATATTACAGTGTTCCCATACCTCTATGATTGGCTGTTAAAAGGCAGTTTGCAGCAGACATTGTTGCACCACCAGCAAAAGACAACATCACTGTTCCTCGACTTGGGATGTTCAATCAATGACACAAATCTAACCTGGTGGCCTCCCTGCACCTCCTGTTCATAGAGGCAAGATTAGATACTACCTTACTCCGAGAGTTCCCCCGCCACAGAGGATTCAGGACAGTCAGAACATGAGGCCAATGTTTCTACTGGGAGCACAGATTCCATTCCTAACAGTTCTGAGCTTACTTGGTCTGTTGTCGTTCTGCACGCTCATGGTCACACATATAAGCTGGCATATGTCAGCTCTCCCGTAGTGCCTTCAAAGGAGGTGGTTCCAACACCATGTTGATCTACCAGACTATTTTGCTATATTCAGCGACACATCCAGTGAAAGATGGAAGACAATCTCATGTAGTTCTTTTGTTCCATTATGGGAATGGCCATGATAGTGCTGAATGTGTCCATCTTTGGGTGAGGGACATATGTAGGGGATCTGGAGCAGATAATATTTATCAATCTGCTAGAGCTATCAGAAATATAGGCAGCCCTAGGTGATGGGGCCAAAATCGGCACAGAATGTGGCCACCCTTCCTTCATTAAAGAAAATTTAAAAAAGAAAAGGCCAGGCCCCGGGGATGGGGTCCTCAGGGCTACAATCACCCCCCTTCCCTTATAATAAAAAAAAAGACACTAACGGACCAACACCGGAGGCCCGTCCCATTTCTGCACCACTATGCAGTCGCGCCTCCTGGCGCGTTGCTGGTTGGCCGAAGAATTCCACTTTACCCATAATGGCCTCAGGACTAAAGTAGAATTCTTCCCCCAACCTGTAGGTGCCAGGAGGTGGGTTTGCAGAGTGGTGGAGAAATGGGGTGTGACCTTCGCCAACCTCTTAGCAATCCAACTGTGTGGAACTTACTGGAGGTAAAAGGAGTGGGTGTTGCCCTGCAAAGACCCTCATGAGTAAAGTGGACTTCATTCCCCAACCAGAAGTGTGCCAGGAGCCTTGTTTGCAGAGTGGTGGGAATAGGGGGGTGGCCTCCGAATACCTCCCAGTAATCATGGTGTGTGGGACTTACTGGAGGTAATAGGAGGAGTTGTTGGCCCCCAAGGACGTCCTTGAGGGCTAACTACACCTCCTGTTACCTTCAGTCCCACACAGCGGGATGGCCAAGAGGTCTTTGTGGGCCCACCCCTTTCTCCACCACTCTGCTAACATGCCGCCTGGCACACTACTAGTTGGGGATGAAGTCCCCTTTACTCCTGGGGGTCCTTAGGGGCCAACTACCCCTCCCGTTACCTCCAGTAAGTACCACACAGCTGGATTGCTAATTGGTTGTTGGAGGCCATGCCCCCTTTCTCCACCAATGTGCAAACATGCCTCCTGGTGCACTGCTGGTTGAGGCATGAAGTCCTTTTTGATGCAGAGGGTTCTTGGGGACCCAGCAGCACTCCTGTTACCTCCAGTAAGTCCGACACAGCAGGATTCCTGAGAGCTGGTTGGAGGCCTTGTCCACTTTCTCCAGCACTATGCAAACACAACTACTGCTTAATAAACCATAGAAACTCACTTAATACACCAGAGGCTACAAGTAAGTTATAGTTAGGAAATGGAATTAAAAACAAAGGGTTATAGGGACATTATAGTTATGGCTCACGATTCACTCGTACAAAACCAGTGCTAACTAAAACTCGTACCCTCGCAATACACTGCTTATGACCTCATATATTACTTCACTCATGACATGGTCAGTGACATCACTGATAAAATCACCACAAAATCACTAACGCACACAGTCACACCCCATAGAACCTTTCATACACCAACTCACACCCAATTTACAGACCCATTCACAGACCTGTACTTTAACACCCACTCAGATTCATAGATGTACATGCACATCTACTCCATCACCCGTACAGCCACCCATACACCTAATTACTCACTAATACAGCCACTGACTTAACTACTCACACACACACTCACTAACCCATACAGCCACTGACTCACCTAGCCAGTCAATCATTCATGCAGGCAGTCATACACCCCCAACCACCCCACAAAAGCACTCAGACACCCATACAGATACTCAGACAACCAATTATTCATCCGCACAGCTGCTCAAATACCCACTCACATACCCATACAGCCACTTAGACACTAACTGACAGACTAATACAAACATTCACACAACCAGGCATTCACCCATGCATTCACTGAGACACCTAAATGCTCACGTATACCGTCAGTCACGCACCCACTGAATCATCCATAAGGGATCTCATACACCCACTGATTCACAAATATACATTGTACATTGGTATATGCATTGAAAAATCAGTCTTGTCATTTAAGATGTAATATATATATATTTATATATATATATGTGACCAAGAGCCTGTGTGCTCGAAACGCGTCTTTTTCTTTGCCCATTAAAAATACCTTGAACCCTACCTGGCTGGAGTGGCTCGTGATTCCTTCGCATCTACATGTCTTGTGCAGGAAACCGGATAGAATATATATATATATATATATATATATATTATAATTATTACCTACTGGCGATAGCCAGTAGGTATATATAGTTAGGATTTTTTTCCTATGGGACTTTTGAAAATTCTATGTCTAATAACTTTGGCGTTTGTGGACGGAATCGGCTGAAATTTTCAGGAAAATGGCACATTTTGTTTCTGAGCAGCTCCTGAAAATTTGGGGGGGGTTCGTCAAGGGGGGGCCGAGAAAAAAGGGGGGTCCCAAAACGCGTTTTTCCCATGTTAATTTCCATAGGGCGGTTGGACTCACTTTTAGCCCGAACGGCTGAATGGATTTCCACGAAACTTGGCAAAATTGTAGGGACTGTTAGCCCGATGTGCCTTTGCTAGGTCTCAATATATGTGCTTCAGTGGATTTTGAGAAATTAACGTTTAAATCAAGATATATATCTGTAACAGCGCTCCGGGCAGCTATCCGGTTAGCGAACCTTTCGCGTATCGGAACTTTGCAAAGCGAAGCTGATTGGCTCTCCGGTGTCTGTCAACATTCTAAACAGTCCGGTGCGGCCGCCATCTTGTCTCTCGGTAGGATCGAGAGACAAGAGGAGGCCAAAACAAAGGGGGAAATGAAGGAAAGGGGGCAAGGTAGACCCCTCCTGACCCCCTAGGATTGATGAGGGGGATATTATAGAGCCACGCCGGGCCCAAAAAAAAAAAAAAAAAAATCCGATTTTTTCGCCGTAGAGACGCGTCTTGGTTCGCGAACCGGGCAGCTAACCGGGCAGCTAACCGGGAAGCTAACCGTCAGTGTAACCCAAAAAAAAAAAAAAAAACAGATTTTTTTGCCGTAGAGACGCGTCTTGGTACGCGAACCGGGCAGCTAACCGGGCAGCTAACCGGGAAGCTAACCGGCAGTGTAACGGGAGTCTGAGGAGTAGCTGATTGGCTGTCAATATTGTAAACAGTCCGGAGCGGCCGCCATCTTGTCTCTCGGTAGGATCGAGAGACAAGAGGAGGCCAAAACAAAGGGGGAAATGAAGGAAACAGGGCAAGGTAGACCCCTTCTGACCCCCTAGGATTTATGAGGGGGATATTATAAAGCCACGTGGGGCCAAAAAAAAACAAACAAAAAAATCCGATTTTTTCGCCGTAGAGACGCGTCTTGGTACGCGAACTGGGCAGGTAACCGGGCAGCTACCGGGAAGCTAATCGGCAGTGTAACGGGAGTCTGAGGAGAAGCTGATTGGCTGTTATCATTGTAAACAGTCTGGTAGCCGCCATCTTGTCTCTCTGTGGGATCGAGAGACAAGAGGTGGAAAAAAAAAAGGTGTAAATGAATGAAAGGGGTAAGGCAGACCCCTCCTGAACCCCTAGGATTGATGAGGGGGCTATTAAAGTTCCCTGAGGGGTGAAAAAAAAAAATTTTGCGATTTTCGCGGTAAAGGTGCTTCCTGGTACGTTAACCGGGCAGCTAACCGGCAGCGTAACGGGAGTCCGACATATTGTGTTTTTTGAACGTTTGTGATATGTGCACGTGTGGATTTTGTCTAATTAAGGTTAAAAAAATATATATATATCTTTAAGCGTGTTCTGGCGCGCTTACGTTTTGGGTTTGGTTTGCGCTGCAGAGACGATACGTCACGGTTATGCGATGCATCATGAGGCGTCTCACGGGCTACGTGATACGTCACTTAATAAAGAATATATTTTACAGCTATAGATATTAGCTTTTAAAAAACCAATGAAATTCACAGAAAAAACCATAGGTTATAGACCATATATAGTTAGGAATTTGCATTTACAAAACCTTGAAAATTCACTGAAAAAACCATAGGTTATAGACCATATATAGTTAGGGATTAGCATTTAAAAAACCTTATTTTATTTGCACAAAACCATTGAAATTCCATATATAGTTAGTTGCACTAACTATATATCGCGGACCCGCAATCCACTGCTAATGATGTCACATATTACATCATTCATGACATGGTCAGTGACATCACTGATGACATCACTGATGACATCTCAAATGACATCACTGATGACATCACTGATGACAACACCCAGTGACTGTATGTTTCTGTAAAGTTAAAATATGTCTTACATATTGAAGAATGAGTGGATGTATAAGTGTCTGGATGAAGGATTTAGTAGGTGCATGACTGACTGTATGAGAGAATGATTAAATGTGTCAAACTGAGTGCATGGGTTAGTGATTAAAGTGTCTTAATTTGGCAATCAATATTTATGTTCTTCTGTAAACTGCTGCATGTTTAAATCAGTAGCTATATCAGTAACTATATGGGTTATTGAATGGTTGCCCAAGTATTTGTATGGGAGACTGAGTGTGTGTGTGGGTGGCTGGGAGGTGTATAACTCTGTGCATAGATGTGTGAGCGGTTGATTCCCTAGGTGTATGGGTTCAAAAGTGCATGTAGAAACAGCTGTATGGACAGTTGACTGTGTGCATGAGTATATTGGTGAGTGAATGGATATCTCAGTTCTACATGTCAAAGTAAGTACATATGTAAAACACACTCCATGTGAGAGTTGACATATATAAATAACTGAACATAAGAGTCAGTGAATGTGAGAGTGGCTGTATGAATCATTGTGAAGTTGTATCAAGGATTGTATAAGAGAGTAAATATGTGTTAGTATATGTTTGAATAAGTAAGGTGTGTATAACTGTATAGTTAAGGAAATGGAGATGTGATTGACTCTTTGCATGACTGAATAGGTGTGTGAGTAACTCCATGGATGTGTGACAGTCTGTGAGTGCCTGTTTACACTGAGTGTATCAAAGGTTATATTAGAGTCTGAAGATGTATTATCACATAAATGATATCATCAGTGATGTAATCAGTAATGTCAAATGAGATGTCAGTGATGTCATCAGTGATGTCATTTGAGATGTCATCAGTGATGTCATCAGTGATGTCATTTGAGATGTCATCAGTGATGTCATCAGTGATGTCACTGACCATGTCATGAATGATGTAATATGTGACATCATTAGCAGTGGATTGCGGGTCCGCGATATATAGTTAGTGCAACTAACTATATATGGAATTTCAATGGTTTTGTGCAAATAAAATAAGGTTTTTTAAATGCTAATCCCTAACTATATATGGTCTATAACCTATGGTTTTTTCAGTGAATATATATATATTCACAGAAAAAACCATAGGTTTCAGGTGTGGTATAGTTAGCTGGACATTTCACTCGTACAAAACCATACAAATTCCTCTGTTATAGTTAGTTCTGCTAACTATAACACGGGCACCCGCAATGCACTGCTGATGATGTCACATATTACATCATTCATGACATGGGCCGTGACATCACTGATGACATCTCAAATGACATCACTGATGACATCATCCAGTGAATGTAGTTTAGTTTGAATGTTAAATATGTATTATATATATACAAATCTATATTGAAGATTGAGTGGATATATAACTGTCTGGATGAAGGATCTGGATCACTGACATAATATCGAGGGACATAATATCGACTACCAAAAATATCGGCGTCAAAATATCGACAGACAGAATATCGACTTTGTATCTACAAATAGGTAAGTACAAAAATATAGAGTAAAAAATATTGTTTAAAAAAATATAGTTTGTAAAAATATCGACTTTATTAAAAACAATGCTAAATTAAATTAATATTAAAAATTATTTACTAAAATATACTTAAAAATACTTAAATTACATTATAAAAATTAAATAATTATTGTAAGTTCTAAAAAAAAATGTTTACAATCATATTTGTTAAAACATATATATAGAGTAACATAATATAATTAAAAAATATCCAATATTATTACCGTAGGATAGCGGAAGTGTAAAATTACTATTCCCACTCCAGAGAATGCAACAGTAGATAAGGAGTTGGATAGCGTAGAGGTAAAAATTACTATTCCCTCTCCAGAGAGTGCAACAGTAGGGAAAGCGTTGGATAGCGTAGGGGTAAAAATTACTATTCCCACTCCAGAGAGTGCAACAGTAGGGAAAGGGTTGGATAGCGTAGGGGTAAAACTTACTATTCCCACTCCAGGGAGTGCAACAGTAGGGAAAGCGTTGGATAGCGTAGGGGTAAAAATTACTATTCCCACTCCAGAGAGTGCAACAGTAGGGAAAGCATTGGATAGCGTAGGGGTAAAACTTACTATTCCCACTCCAGAGAGTGCAACAGTAGGGAAAGCGTTGGATAGCGTAGGGGTAAAATTACTATTCCCACTCCAGAGAGTGCAACAGTAGGGAAAGGGTTGGATAGCGTAGGGGTAAAACTTACTATTCCCACTCCAGGGAGTGCAACAGTAGGGAAAGCGTTGGATAGCGTAGGGGTAAAAATTACTATTCCCACTCCAGAGAGTGCAACAGTAGGGAAAGCATTGGATAGCGTAGGGGTAAAACTTACTATTCCCACTCCAGAGAGTGCAACAGTAGGGAAAGCGTTGGATAGCGTAGGGGTAAAATTACTATTCCCACTCCAGAGAGTGCAACAGTAGGGAAAGGGTTGGATAGCGTAGGGGTAAAACTTACTATTCCCACTCCAGAGAGTGCAACAGTAGGGAAAGCGTTGGATAGCGTAGGGGTAAAAATTACTATTCCCACTCCAGAGAGTGCAACAGTAAGCAAAGGGTTGGATAGCGTAGGGGTAAAACTTACTATTTGCACTCCAGAGAGTGCAACAGTAGGGAAAGCGTTGGATAGCGTAGGGGTAAAAATTACTATTCCCACTCCAGGGAATGCAACAGTAGGGAAAGCGTTGCATAGCGTAGGGGTAAAAATTACTATTCCCACTCCAAAGAGTGCAACAGTAGGGAAAGCGTTGGATAGCGTAGGGGTTAAAATTACTATTCCCACTCCAGAAAGTGCAACAGTAGGGAAAGCGTTGGATAGCGTAGGTGTAAAAATTACTATTCCCACTCCAGTGAGTGTAACAGTAGGGAAAGTAGAACCTTCATATATTATTTAAAAAATATATATATTAATATCTAAAAGTAATTACCACTTTAATATAATATAATAATTAATTAATTACTAATACAAATTTAATTTAATCATTACAATTAGTTATCTATTAATACTAATTAATTACAAATTAACAATTAATTAATTAGTAATTAAACAGTTACTTAACAACTAAAATCTAATAAATACACAAAAAAATTAACATATGTAATTAGTTATAATTAAGGCTCCTGGTTTTCCGTTTAAACGGATTTTTACATATAAATACAGACAGAAAGCTTTTTGGTTTTTGTCTGTATTTATATATAAAATCGGGAAGATACTAATAAAACCAATGCTCCTCCTGCCTCTCTGTGCTGTAAAAGCGAGTCAGAGGTGCACAGTGGCAGCCAAAATAAATGGGAAACCGAAACTGCTCCAGAGACGGGGGAACTGGCAGCGCTGTGTCTGCAGAGGCACTCCAGCACCCCTCACAGCGGTAGTTCACACAATCCAATTGTTGTAGCAGTGCAAGCAGCCGATGTCCATTAAGAGGTGTGAAAACACCACATGACATCGGCTGCAGCTCCAGCAACCTTTTGTTTTTTTAGGTCTCACGTGGGGTGTCAATGTTGTGCTGTAAACATCCCACGCCACCTTAATCCCACCACCTTCTAGGCTGGGAACATTTTCGGGTAGTGTTGACAGGACATATTTCCTGTCTGAGTGATTTTAGACCCATTGAACTGCTGCTGCTGGCATTGTTTTGGTAAATGATGCATATTGCAGGCTCGTGAAGAGTGTTATAGGAGCCGATTAACAGTGAGAGACTCACATGTATCTGGACTGCAAAGGATGTCTGCCCTCTCCCCCACTAGGCTTAGTTGGCATTTCCCAGCTCTCATCTTTCTTAGGACCGAGAATTCATCATCGTTTTTTCCCCCTTCAAAACACCAGCTTGGTGCATTGCGGGGCATGTAGTTTTGCTGTTAACAGTTTCCAAACCCTAGCATACAAAGTGTGCTTGCTGTTGACTAAATTCCGAGAATTGCTCACTTCTCGGCTACGTTTTAAAATTTTACAAAGTCAGCTACTCCATTAAAAAAAATGCTTGTTTCACAAGTAAATTAAAAAAAAACTCTGCTGTCACTTTTATTCACATCAAGCATTTAAATAACCATTGGAAATATGAATCTTTTTTTCATTTGCGTATCTTTACAAACCAATAAATAACCTCATCATTTCAGAGCCGATGCATTTTCAAAATATGCAACGAAGCCATAGTTGTTGCTTAGTTATTTTATGCAACTAACTACCATTGACAAAGCCAATAGTCCTGGCTTGTTACTTTTTGTATTATGTAACTGGATGCGATGACAGAAGCAGTAAAACACCAGGCGGAGGGCACACTATGCTAAGCACAGATTTTTAGTTTCATTTTCGCCACACCACTTTCAAAGGTCACCAGCTGCCACTGTGTGTGGGGGATTGAGGGCACAACTGGAATTGGGAGTATTTTGCCACAAATCGCAGTGGGCCGGTGAGAAGGGTGGGTTGATTAATGAAAGGCAGGACGTTTTTTGAAAGAGTTGTCCGTGGGTGTAGTCGATGTAATCTAAACTGTAACTAGGGAGGGGCACTGCATTTAAACATAAGAAAGGAGGATCACATGTAAACGGAGGCCTGGGGACATAAGCGAAGTGACGTGGCATATAGGAACTAGTGGCAGGGAAGAGCAAAGTTAGGGCATTGCCGTTTGACGCAGAGATTGGCAGCTAGAGCCGCAAGGGGGGAATGTGCCAAGGTAGAAAAATCCACAGGGGTTTACATATGCCGTAGGCAAGAGATTCTTAGGAACTGCGATGTGCACTGGGAGAAATTTGCAAAATATGTCTTGGGAAATATGCACTATTCTGCTAAATAGTTGGAGAGAGTTGTGCAAGGTGAATATGACACAAGAGCGAACGCTAAAAGCAGTGATAGGATTGGGGGAGGGTCGTTCAGAGACAGCAATTTGCTCCTTGATAGAGGATGGAGGGGCTGGTATGGGAGAAAGCTGCAGGCGGTGTTGTGCTCAATGGAGGAGTGAGAGGCATGCTTGCTGGTATGTGGGCAGAGCTAGAGAACTGCATGTATGAGGTGACTTGGTAGAGACATCTGTTGGCTAGAATGTCTCCAGAAGCTGGGTTTGTAACAAGCAATGATGTGTTTTGGGAGAGAGAGGTGCAGTGGGTGGAGTGCAATGGGAGAGAAAGCTTCAGGGAGCGTTGTTCCAAAAGTGAAACAGCTGCAGAGGAAGTGCGGTGCCATGGAGACAGAGAGAGGACCAGAAGAGATGTTAACGCATCCATGAGATATAATTCTGCGAGGTTAATGTGCTTTAACAAGCTATAACAACCTAGTGCAAGTGTGCATGCCAACTTAAATAAATGTGGAAAAATACTAGCTTTAGCGTTTTTTTTCCTTGCGTCAAAAATAAATGTGGATAAATACAGATAAAATGACCAAAAAATAAATATGGATAAATACAGACGGAAATGTGAAAAAAATAAATACCATAAAACCGGGAGCCCTAGTTATAATTAAATTACTTCCCACCCTATTCCACTATGAACCCACAACCCGCTACAGAAATTAAATTACTTAAATTAACCTAATTATCAATTAATCAATTAAATAAAATTAATTGGCAATTAAAATTTCATTAATTACCAAATTAAAATAATGTAACAATTAATTATAAACAAATACCAATAAATACATTTACATATTTAATTCATTAAAATTAAATTACACCATAAATTAACATATTTTATTAATTATAATTAAATTACTTCCCACCCTACTCCCCTATAAACCCACAACCCGCTACAGAAATTAAATTAGTTAAATTAACTTAATTATCAATTAACCCCTTCGCTGCTCATGACGAGCTCAGCTCGTCATGCAGTACACTGGTCGTGTGCTCATGACGAGCTGAGCTCGTCATGAACCATGGGATTCTACAAATACCAGCAAGGGAGAGGAATCAGCCTAGCAGCCAAGGTGTTAATCAATTAAATACAATTATTTGGCAATTAAAATGTAATTAATTACAAAATAAAAATTAATTAACAATTAATTATAAACAAATACCAATAAATAAATTTACATATTTAATTAATTATAATTAAATTACTTCCCACTCTATTCCCCTATAAACCCACAACCCGCTACAGAATTAAATTACGCAAAATTTAAATAACATTAAATTCATTAATTAAATTACATTATAACATAAATAAACACTTTTAACACATAAAATACACTATAAAAAATTCGATATTATTAAAAGTTTGATATTTTTCTTAACCTATATTATGTACTTCGATATTTTGACTATCTATATTTTAAAATTCGATATTACATTACTTACCTTCAAAACGATATTTTTGATGTCTATATTCTGTCCATTCGATATTCTGTCCTGCCTATATTTTGTACTCGATATTATGTCCATTCGATATTTTGTAGTCGATATTTTGTCTGTTTACCGAAGGATCTAGTAGCTGTCTGACTGTCTGTTTAAGTGAGTAATTAAAAGTGTCTCACTTAATACATGGATTAGTAACTACACTATGTGATTGTGTGCATCACTGTCTCTGTTTGTAGTGTAGTTCCTATATTCCCAATAGGCTCTGCGCATTGGAATAATGACGTAGGTCTTAGGTCGACTAGGTCTCTATTGAATATATTAAACTTAATTGTGAGTGCCAGCTAGCTCAGAGGTCACTAGAAACGTTCTCGAATTCACAAGAAGGGATTAGTTTCTGACAACCATATAACCATGACAACTTTGTTTCCCCAAGAATAAAACTGATCTTCAGAGTCGTGGAAACAATAGATAGATATTTTACTCAGTCAATCGTGCATGCTTCGTTTCACCAGAGGTGCAGAGAAAATAGATAGACGGGCGTTTTCAATTAAAGGATTTATTGAACAGTCTTCTTTCTCATGCAAGTAAAGTGAACTGCTACAATCGTAATACTGGTTACAAAGTAGAATGCGTACAGTAAGAAGAGTATTATAAAATAATACTGTAAAAGCATTGTATGGTTCCTAGATCATAGATAAATACATACATAAATAACAAAGGCTAAAAGTACTCAACTGGTGCTTCTAAAATACGCCTACCCCAAATGTACCTAACCTAAGTCTAGTACGAATGAAAAAGTAAGTGAGGTGTAGCATAGGTTTAGTCTGTTTTTGCCAAGAATCTAACCAAGATTTCTCTTAGGGTCTAATCAGCTCCGTACCTTGGTTTTAGAATGAAGGAGGTCTGGTATATCTGTCTCGGGACTCGATTTCCCAACACCCCGCAAGGGGAGCATGGAAACACTGGAGCTGGATTCTCAGCGAGAGAAAGGAGAGCTTCTCTATCAGTGTGTCAGCTGGAGGGTCGGTTCCTTCGGTACTTGCTGTAGCAAGCTGCGTCGGGCAAGTAGATAGTCGAGCTGCTCCAAACCACCGTGTGTTTGCTAGGGCAAGTGTAGGTATAGTTATACCTTGAAGGTGCCTTGTTTGACATAAAGTCAGACATAATAACGTCACCAAAGAACCCCAAGGGAATGGTAGTTCTTTGAAAATGCCATGATTTCTAGGACAAATCAATATTCAAGTAAGGGGATGTCCCTGACTGCTGAAGCAGAGTTTTCCAAAAAATCGTTGTGCCTTTTTGGAACTAGTGGAAGTAGCCATGCCTGTATTTGGACTGGATGGGTTATATCTAAATATGGGTATGATTTCTATGCCTACATAGGGGTAATGTGAATTATAGCTATATAATGGCATGAATAGGTACATTACGCTTGATTCTAAAATGCTTCACAAAACCCACTGCACTTTATTATGTTCGATATTAATTAATTCCAAGCATCTTTCAACATATCTAAAATAAGATGTGTATAAAATCCCTCCCAAAATACATAGAATGCATTCAAAATGGCTGTACATGAAAGATGAGCATTTGTGCTGTACACATTTTAAAAAGCAATATTTTCATTCAAAGCATGTAGTGTGACATTGAACAATGCTTATCAGAATGAGTCATGAAATAACATTTATGAAATGGCTCTTAAATACAGAAGAAAAGTCGATACCATTCCATGAGAGAATATATAAACTGTTTAGGTTGTGGACAAGGTCAAATATTGTCATTTGGAAGTGTTTCAAAGAATTCTTGTTCTCTAAGAATAGTTCTACTTTAAGCAGATTACTTTGTGCCAAAAAAGTTCAATTTTGGAAAAGTCAAGTCGTAGAAAAAATAGAATTCTTAAAGTTGGAATGTTTGTTTGAAAAGTGATGGTCGAATACAGAGTCCCATAGAACGCTGTGTGCTTACTTCAAAAATCATTCTTGTCATTAGGAGAAAACATCAAATCTTCTAAGCTGGCAAAGAAATCGTCTACCACAGTAGGTGAAAGTTGGACCACTTCATTAAGTAAACCGATAGCACAAAAATGTGAAGCATCGTCGTCAGCGTTAGTCACGTTAGCAATGTTTGTCGGAGATGGAGATGAAGGTGGTACCTGTGTGCCTGTCGATCCATGCATCTCACTGTCAGAAGATTGCGCCTGGGAGATCTCAATGAATGCCTTCATCAGGATTGGTAGCCGCTGGGGACAACACGATGCAAGGGCCGTTACCGAACCAAGCCGGGTATCAACATCCGTTGGCATTGCTGATGGGAGTGTTAGACAGACATCCAACGCACATTCTTTTCCACATAGCAGGCATCATAGAACAGGTAAGATGCAATCTTGCCAGATTGGTCGGAATGATAGGAACCACGTGGTATTCAGGTCTCTTAGACGAGCCAGGCCCAGGATCTGTATCTTGAGCTCCCGACACTTCATTGCCAGGAGAGTGTTTTCAATGGTAATCTGGGTGTCGTTGCTGACCGGACGTGCCATTTTGGAGCAGTAGGAACAAGAATAGTATTCCTGCTACGAGTCCCAAAATGAGAGGCAGGCCGCCGAACAGAGAATGCACGAAGTTTGGAAAAATGCAGAGGACTGCTTCAAAAGGTGCTAACAGTCCCGAAAAAACGGTCTTAAATACATGTACAATACCACTGGTATCAGACATGTTTAAGATACGACCTAACATTTCTACAAAATGTATTGGACAGTTTGTGGATAAAAGGGCATGTATCTCTGCAGAGGACCTTGCACCTTGCAGTTCATACACCTCTTTGGACGAGGTCAGTGACACAGTTTTTTATAAAAGAATGGCTTTCATTCTGCTTAAAGTATCAATTCAAATAGAAGAGATGTTCAGTTAAGGCCATAGTGGCGACTCCCCGTCTGTCGTAGCTTTAGGAAACAATACTTGCATACAACAAGTGACCCTGGCTGACAGAGTTACGAGATAGGCTATTCCTGGCATCATTCCACAACAGCTGATCATTCAACATTATATAGCTCCCGTTAGAAAGCTGCCTGAAAATTGGATCTATCACTGCTGCTGGAGAACCTTGCAGGTGGCAGGATAAGTTGTTCGAAGAACCTTCACAGGCCCCGTGTAAATTAATACCCTGGCATATGAGTGTACCTCTTAGTGCACTTTTGCATTGTGTACCACTAGGAAATACCTCTTTTCCCTCACTCCAATATCTGTGTGTGTATGGTAATTCCCAGGTTGACTTTATGTATTCCCTACCCAACCTTTCATAAACGGCGACTGGTATATTTTTCAAACAGTACTGAAAGTTGAAAATTATGACAGGCAGAGTGATTATCCCGTGTATTATCCATTCTGTTGCAGGCTTTTCTGAAACAGTTAATGGTAATCTTTCCAGTTTTTCAATGCTCAGCACCGTATAGTCTGCTCCTGTGCCAAAGTGATTTGTTTATCTGTAAGGTTAAATACAGAAAACAATGACGTGGTGTTGATTAGACGCCATGGCACATATCCAGAACGAAGATTTTGCAACGTCTAGCCTAATAGCATTATAGAATGTAATTGTGACTATCCATGCTGTAGCATGAGCAAGTCCTGTTCCATTATGTCAATGGCAGAGGATACTATGCTGTCCAAAGAATAAATTCTGGATGACAGGGTCGTTAATCCATTGTCAACTACAGAGAGTGCTTTCTCTAAATTAATACGATCAATTTCTCATATTCTTTCTGCAGTCTCTGCCTGTGTCTCTTTCCAAGCTTCATCATAAATGGCATATATACCTGCGTATATGAAACGTTTATGACGTTGTTTTGCCGGACCTTGTAAGAAGTCCCTTAAATCAATGCCATCTTTAAGTAAAGATAAGTGTTGTTTAACCACTGTAAGTGTAGATTTTTGTAGCCACTCAAGGCATACTTTTCCTACACTGTATGTTGTTACTATCCCTGGATGTTGTCTCTGGACATATCTTGGATCTGGCCTAGTTACTGTAAACCCTTGAGTTTTGTTCATGAATCTATCTTGACAGTTATTCATGTCTGTGGGCCAGATTAACCATGTTTTCCAATCAGGATCAGTTCTGCTTTTAAGTAAAATAGTTTTTACGTCGACCCCTCCCTCTGAAGTGTTTTTACTATCAGGTGTAGGTATAGGTATAGACGGTTTGTTTAAGTCTTTTATCTTGGCTAGGCCAAGGCAGAATGTCTGTTGAACAGTGTAATTCAAAAACATTATTTGCTCAGGAATAATGCAGGCTTGAAATAAAGCTTCTATTCCCTGCACTTGCCAGTCTTTTGAGCACCAGACAGTTTTTGTTTCTATGTTGTCAGTCCAGAAGTCGAAACCTAACGAGGAGAGCTAGGCATAAAAGGCTGCTGAATAAATTTGCTTTGTATTGGTCAACATACTTTTCATTCCTCTCTTATTAACATTTCTAAAGTAAAATGTTTCCGGATTTGTGGTAATAAAACCTGAGCAGTATGGAAATTTTCCATAGAATTTTTGGAGCGGTCCAAGATGGCAGAGTGAGGACGCGGCCAGGCGGCAGCCAAACCCAGAGCTCCCCACCTCCTCTGAGGAGACACCTGAGGAAAGCGAGTACTGAGATACAATGTCGGCGAAATCTTGAGAAATCCTGAAAACCCTGGATAAACGCCCGAACAAGAGACGCACAATCTACAACTTGAAAACCGCCAACGCTTACTGATGCTTTGGCTTCTAACCTTCTCACTGACCTTTAGGCTAACGATCAGGCACTCGATCCGCAACCTGCTCACCGACTCGGGGTTTGACTGGTCAAGCCTTCAACCTGTTGCTCGCGCTTGGTGGACTGACAAAATGTCACCAAAGAATCCTCCCCGTACGACTCGTAATACCAAAGCTACTACTGCTGCTGTTCCCCCCCCTCCATCTACGGGCACGGCGGTAACGGCAGCTCTGACATCTCCTATACCGACAACGGCGGGAGCGGCAGAAACTGAAGTGACGCCTCTGGATACTTTGTCTCCTTCGGCTTCTGTACCTTTGAGGAGAGAGACTGCGCCAGGCGGTATTCAAGAAAATCCCTCCGCAGCGGCAGCGGCGTGAGACAAGAGTACTGAACGAGCAAATACTGGTAAGCCAACATTACGCCCCCGCCTGCTTCAAGCTCCTCATTTAGAAAAACCGCGAAAAACACTACCAAATCAAAGACCAAACCGGGGGCTGTGGCAGAATTATTGATAGGAGGCGAAGCTGATGTAACTAACGAAATTGCTAGCATAACTCTCCTGGCAGGCTCACTCACCTCACCTACAGCAGGCACTACAGAAGCTACAATAGCTGTAACAGTAACAGAATCACAGCTTAACAATAAAGTATCATGCCCGGCAACAGCGCAGATACAGTCTCTCACAAACTTAAACCCCAATCTGATGTTATTAACTGAAGCAGCAACAGCAACAATAACTGAGGTGAGCTCGATGGCTGAGGGTGACCCAAACTCAGATACAAATGAAGATGCAAATGATTCAGTAATTGTCTGTGACTTGGGAAAAACAAAAGAAATGGGAATTGAAGAAATAACTAACATGACCATCAACGAAGGTAAAACGCAGGATGGAAGATCTTGTGGTATAAAACTTACAGAACTAATATCTGATCAGGATCCTGGGCTGGCCACAGATGCAGCAACCAGTGACACCAGGCTATCTGACAGAGAGATACATGACAGATTAGCCGATTGTCATACTTCTGAAGAGCTGGAACAGGAAAGCGCTGACCCAGGCTCCTATAAAGAATATGAAGCGGAGACGGAAGAAGAGATGGCTGACCCGTCTGTGAATACTATGAAATTTCTGGCGACCAAAAGGCGCAAACTGAAAACTAAACTTAAGCAAAAAGAGGGGGGAAAGCTGGTACCACTCTAAATCGCTTGATTACAAGCAATATCCCGACTACTAAGAAAACTCTCATCGATAAAAGCCCGCTCAGAAAGTGGATCGAGGCGAAGGGACTTGTAAAGAACATGACACTAAGATTATCTGGGACAAGCCCTACGGACCATGACCCTATTTTGGGTCTTCCAAGCAGCTCCACTCTCTCAGAGAACAATACTTTAAATGAACCCCTTAATGCATCACTAAATGTAGTGCCTGAACAAGATACGGCAATGATATCTCTGTTAGAACTCAGCCCAGCAACTCTATCAACTAATGGCTCATCATCGGCTTCTGCTAACTCAAAGTCGCCAACCACAGATGGGAAAGGGGGAAACAACACCAATCAAAGGACTGCCAACAATAAAACTTTAACCTCGCCCGCTTCCCTAACCTCAACAACTTTAACCACTTCTATGATTGATAAAAGTATTCCACTTCAAGATCCTGAAGATGAAGGTAAACAAGAGCCTAATCACTCCCAATCGGATACTATCCTTCAAATATTAACTAACCAACGCGCAGAAGCACAAGAACATTATCTACAGCTGCGGGAGGATAACAACAAACTGCAGACTTCTCTACAAGAATTGACCTCCAACTTTAACGGGGTCTCGCAGGATATCGAAGAGCTGCAGCATCGAGTAGTAGGCGTAGAGGAAGCATCTTCAGGTATGAACCTTGTACTTGGCCAACATGATACTCAGATAGCGACCCTTCAATTGAAAGTTGAGGATTTGGAAAACCGGCAGAGAAGATCAAACCTGAGACTTTTTGGGGTACCTGAAGGATCTGAAGGCTCAGACCCAAGAGCCTTTCTAGTTGGTCTACTACAAAAAGCTTTTCCAGACTTAGCAGACTGGGACTCGGATTCTCAAATTCAACGGGCTCACCGCTTACCCCTAATCCAAAAGAACAAAGAAAGCAAATACCCACGTCCTTGCCTTATTTATTTTGGCAACTTTCTCCTGAGACAGGCTGTTTGGCAGAAAGCTCGACCTAATGCCCCTATACTTACAGGGAATTTATCGCTGTTGTTCGCTCTGATCTTAGCAAAGCTACTATGGACAGACGCTGGGAGCTACGTAAATTGATCGATCCAATTAAATCTTTAGGGGGTCAGGCCTATCTCCAGGAGCCCGCTCGACTTAAAGTTATTAAAGGAGGGACCACACATTTCTTTAATGATACAAGAGAAGCCGAGCAATTTATATCCGGCTTAAGTAAAAGTTAGATTTCAATTACCACAGCAATTGATTAGCTAGAACTGTAACTATGTTGATATAACAGTTGAGGAGACTACGCTCCAGGGGGTGACGGGGAATTTTTTTTCTTTTCTCAGGTAACCTTATTCTTTAAAAAAAAAAAAAAAAAGGAGGGGTTGGTGGGGCTAACTCAGGTTGTTTGCCGCTACTGCTGCCTTTCCAACGGCAGCTGAAGCTGAAGGGCGGTCCCTCACCGGTTCGGGTGGGAGACAGGGGGGTGGGGGAGGGAGCTTTCTGTTCTCCGCAAGGAGGGGAGTTTGGGGGGGCAAAAATCTGAAAAAATGTGTTTTCAATCTGATGGGGAGACATGTAGTTAAGGATAAATTTATGAGTAAATATTTACTTTTGTGCAGTTTATGGATAGAAAATTTCCACTTGGCTTATTATTATGTCGTTTGCTTTGTTTTTAAATGCATAAAATAAAATGTCTTGCTTGGAATGTTGCGGGGCTGAACAGCAAAAATAAAAGACGTCTTGTTTCGGAAGAGCTGAGATTACATAATCCTCACCTTATGCTGCTATCTGAAACGCATATAGCTGGCAAGGATAAAAAACTACTTTGTCAATTAGGATATGATATAGTAATATGCTCTACTTTTGGAGCCTCAATCAGAGGGGTCGCAATTCTCAAAGATAAACGATTTAAAATAGAAATTTTGCAATCTGCTCACGATAAAGATGGTAGATGGGTTATTGCTCAGGTGAACATTGAAAACCATAAATACGTTTTTTGTGCGGTGTACGGCTCAAATCAAGATGAGCCTAGAGTTTTTGACTATTTAAATGTAAAACTTTTAGACTGGGAGGGGGAGCTCATTATAATGGGGGACTTTAATTGCATCATGGATTACCAATTAGACACTACTAGGCCCGGGAGTTTCCAGCGGATGTGTAAAACCAGAGCTTCAATTGTAGACTTATGTCGCACTCATAATATCAGAGATGCATGGCGGCACCTACATTCAAACACTACTGGTTACACATATTACTCTGCGCCTCATAAACTATGCTCACGGCTGGATATGGCTCTAGTTAATGTTAATCTTCTGAACACTAGTCTAATGGAGGTATGTCCTCGAATTTCTTCAGACCACAATCCCATAATGCTGATATTTGATACCCCTCAAACCTACACACGCCCCAGACCATTCTCTTTCCCCAGACATCTAACATCAAATTTTGTTTACATTTCACAACTAAAAGTTTATCTCAATGATTTTCTAGAAATCAATCAGAACTCTACCACATGTAATATGGTCTGGGACGCTTGCAAAGCAAGCATCCGAGGATTCACGCAGGAATACGTGTTCAGACAAAACTCTGAACGCCGAAAACTAAATGAATCTCTGATTTCCAATATCACTGCCCTGGAAGTACAGTTGGCTTCAGCATTACGGTTAAACCTGCCAACAACAGTAGAAATAGGTCTTAAATTAAGCCAATTAAAAGCTGAAACAAAAGCTACGTTTATTAAAAAAAATAGCACTAAAATACACAAAAATTTAAAATTTAATTTAAAATTGCACAATACGAGGGTGGGGATAAAATTGTCAAAATCCTGGTCTACAAAGTAGCGGAAGACAGAGCCAGCTCGTTGATCGCTAGTTTCCGAGGTTCCAATAACAAACTATATGATCAACCGCACGATATTTTGGAACAATTTGTGGATTTTTATAAGACCCTGTACACTCCCGAATCTACTCCGAACGATGTTGCCATAAATAATTATTTAGATGAGACCCCAATAACTTTAGCTGATATTTCAGAAACAGACCCATTGTCTGAAGACATCACTAGACAAGAACTATGCCAAGCTATTGCTGCCCTGCCTGCAGGAAATGCCGCAGGGGAAGATACCATCCCTCTTGAGATTTATAAAATTTGTTTAGAGGAATTAGTACCTTTATTATTACAGGTTATACAATCTATTGGGGTGACCGGAAGGGCCCCCATATCATGGAATAGAGCTAAAATAATATTCTTTCTTAAAAAAGGCAAACCAAAGGAAGAGAGGGGGTTATATAGACCCATCTCTCTGATCAACACTGACGCAAAAATATTAGCGAAAATCTTAGCAACTAGGCTGGCTCCACTTATGCCCAAAATAGTTAATCCACAGCAACATGGATTTGTGACTGGGAGAGATACTACCACCCACGTCAATATGGCTATAACAGCGTTCGACCTGGCCGAGACTGAGTCCATCCCACTCGGCATGATTTTGCTTGACGCCGAAAAGGCTTTTGACCGAGTGGGATGGGACTATCTTTGGCACGTTATGACTAAAATGGGCTTTAGAGGACATTTTTTAAAATGGATACAAGCACTATATGATAACCCCTCAGCTCATATTAGTTACGGGGGACAGACCTCTTCAGATTTTATGATTTCTCGGGGCACCCGCCGAGGTTGCCCCCTATCACCCCAATTATTTGCTCTTTCACTCGAACCATTTTTACATGCCCTTCAGGTGCAACCACATATCGCACCTTTCAGATCTAATGAACAGGTATTAAAAATCACGGCATATGCCGACGATATTGCCGTCTACTCTCCTGATATTATTAAGGCATTACAAGGGATCACCACTGAGGCTAGTAAATTCGGCAAAGTATCCGGTTACAAGCTTTATATGAACAAAACACAAATCATAGCTAATCATACACCAGTGGTAAGAGTCCCGGAGATTTGCAAAGTTGCTACATACTTAGGTGTTAAAATTACATCTAAAATAAGAGAAATAAATTATATCAACTACAATGAACTAAATACATCTACTATCTTACTGTTAAAAAAATGGCATAGATTGCCTTTAAATCTAATTGGTAGAATTAATCACATGAAAATGAAGGTACTACCCAAATTCTTATATCTTTTCCGCTCCCTCCCACTAGCACTAAGCAACTCTTTTTTTAAACAATTAGATGGAATATTTAGTAGTTTTATATGGGGTACAAAAAAGCTAGAAGGTCGATGAAACTCCTTAAAAACAGCACGGATAAGGGGGGCCTAAACTTTCCGGATGTTAAGTTGTATTTTTGGTCTTCATTGATCAGCCGCCTCATGTCCTTGCTACATAATGAAGAAACCTTTTTTTTTTTATTCTTTTTTGCTAAACTCCGACTCAAATATGTTTTTATTCCGAATCAACGACCCTAATTACTACAAGAGGGTGAAATTCAAGACCGCCAAAGATATTATCAGGATATGGGCGAATATTTTAGCCTACTGCAATGCTTCTTTTTATCATCCGAAATTGCAACCATGGCGCAATCCGGGTCTCCCGGGGATCTTTAACGATGGTATGGCCCTCAGATGGTCTGCTCAGGGAATTAATGTTTTGGGAGATCTATATGGCGCACAAGGGTTTTTAGATTTTCACACACTTAAAATTTTGTATGACTTGCCGGAAACAATGAGATTTAAGCACTTACAAATACAGGACTTTTTAATAAGGAAGAATCAAATACACAATATCCTAGATTGTGATATCTGGAACTGTTTATACTCTACCAAAAACAAATCAGTGATAAGCGAGGCTTATAAACACTTTTGCGCTTTCAAAACCGATGACTGTCCTAAATTAGCTGAAAAATGGAGCAGTAAATTGGGCCTAAACATAACACCCAAACAAATATTATACACCGGAAAAGATTTCTAAGTGGTCTCTTAATAATATCCAAGGTGATCGTACTAAATGTCCCAAATGCTCCGCTGACGCAGCAGATCTGGAACACATGTTGTTTTCTTGCCCAACTTTGAAAGACTTTTGGGAGGGAGTATATAAAGTCTTAGAAATCAAAAAGATCTTTCTACCCTCTCTCTGCTTCAACAGTACTACTTGATATACACCCTGTCTCCCTTCCCCAGCCTGCTCTGGTATCGATTCTTATATCCTGTGCTAAACTTACATTAGCCAGAGCATGGATTTGTCCCAAACCCCCTAACATCTGGGAATGGTGGTCACTAATCAACGAAATTCATTCTATGGAGCTCGGACTAGCAAAACTTAGAGGAATTCGCTCACTAAAGAAATTTGAGAAAATTTGGGGCAACTTTATATGAAGGCTTCGAGGCTTCTTAACATTGTCTGTTGGATAGATACTTTGATTCTGCATTTTTATTTTGTATCTAACTATATCATTCTTTCTCTGCTGTTATGCTCTATGTTTGAACAAAATTAATTATGCAGCAATGTGCTCCAAGTGGAAATTGAAACAAGGTCTTGTTAGAGAAAAAGTTACATTTACTCTGTAAATAAATGTTTTTTCTCATTATATGTACATTGATTTGTCTTCCTCATCAGTTTGTTAATAAAAAACTTTAAAAAAAAAAAAATTTTTTGGAGCTACCTTTTAGTGGCGTTGGACAATGTTCCCATTGATTGAAAGTATAAACATTTCTAGGGGTAACAGATTTGTGCAAGTAAGGATGACCATAGTGATTATAACAATATATTTGTGCATAATCTGATGAACCTTCTAAGTATTCATGTTTTGTGAATTTAGCAGACATCTCTAAATCTGACATCATATTATTAACAGTCTCAAAGTCCCAATCATCAGAAAATGTGCTTTGTAAAACAAAGTCACTCAAGGAAAACTTAAATTGATGTGGAATCTTCAGCAGCTCTGCCGGACCATAGATATCATAATCAGCTCTATCCCATGCTATACCACCAGATATAGGAACAGCTGTGATGTTTACTGATGTCAAGTCTCTTTGTTCACGATGAGATGATTTGTGTGACTTCAGGTGCAAGTTGATGTTCTTACTTGCTGTGTCCATTTTACTATATTTCCATTTATCAGCATCCCCAAAGTTAATACCATGATTAGCCAAAGTAGGAGAAAAAGCACACGAAGCACAATCCAAAGTTCAATCCATGTTGAAACCAGATACGTTTTTTCAAGTTGCTGAAAGACTTTTGTTACATGATCTTTAAAAGTTTTATTTGCTGGCGTTGTTTCAGGCTCACTGGGATCCTCAGAAAATGTATCAAAGTTGATTAAATAGCCGGAGGCAGTTCTGTCAATTGTTAGAATTGCATCAGGATTATTTGAAATCTCCGGGGCTACCAGATCCTTTGTCATATTAGTGTAGTCCAATGCTACATCATTGTAGACGGGAGTGTCTTGACGAACTGTAATTTGGGTCTCAAAGGCAAAGGTTTCATAGCTTTATTGCTTAGTCATTTTCTGTGCTGCAGAGTCTTCAAATGTTATCAGTCTCTCAGTCTGAACCTCTTGGATAGTAACAAGATTTGGTCTTCTGCTACATCTTTGTAGTCCACTGGGCCTACTACTTATTATCGGCCACATTATGTGGTTTGACCTGGTCGATGGATACGAACCTGTTCTCTTTTCTTCCAGCAAGGGGCAGCAGTAACACTGTTCTTGATCCGTGGATTGCTAGTACAGGTACTGGTTTTCTGTAAGAAGGCACAAATTCCTTCTTATCCGCGATCTTTTCTCTGACTAGTTCCCCAATCTTTGAAATTCAGACAGGCCTTGCTGGGACGGGTGGTTCTCTTTCAGTGGTCGTTGGCTTCTGTATTGTGCTGCTTTGACTTCTTCTTTTCTCGTTTAAGTCCTGCAAAACAGCGAAACGGTCTTTGATATCAAAGGGTTTTTGTTCCACCACTGAAGTGTGACGATCGAGGTCCTGGACAAGCATTCTAGTACCAAAAAGCATTTCATATGGTGTGAATCCATCCAGAGAATTTCTTGGCAGATTGTTAAGGCTACGTTAGATGTTTGACCCACCCGTCACCCAAGCCTAGTACCCTAGCGGTTATAGATTGCTTTATGTCATGGATTTTTCTTTCCACAACCGAATTTCCCTCAGGATGGAATGGACTTGAATACCGCAATGCAACGCCCAGATTGGCCATGGCCTCCTTGTAAACTCGAGAGCTAAGCGCAGGACCCTAGTCAGAATGTAGCGTGCCGATTGCGTATGTGCCGATAAAGACTCGCAAATCATTTATAACAGTTCGGGCGTCAGGCGAGCGCTGAGTGCACATCCAAATGAATCTTGAGCATGAATCCACTGCGACCATGATATATTTGTAGTTACATCCCTTTGTAAGGGACCACAGTGGTCCAGGTAAACACATGCTAATGGTTTATCTGAAATTAAAAGGGGCGTCTGCGCCGGGTGTTTCACTGTTGAAACTTTCATTTTTTGGCAGATTTCACATTTCAAAACATAGTTTCTAGTCTGTTTCCTCATGCGCGGCCACCAGTATCTTTGTTTTAATAATGACACTGTAGCGGAAACACCTGCATGTGCAGAGGCGAGCCCTTCATGTGCTGCTAAAATTAGTCCTAATCTGTGTGTTTGGAATTGCTCTATCCTTCACTCCAGGGATTTGAGCAAAAGGAACATTATTTACATCCGTTATATATGAGTACTAGAGTGGGAAGCCTTTTGGTACGTTTTACCACTGTCTTTTTTGGAAGCGGCGACAGCCTGCATTATTTCGCTGTCTATTTTTGTTTTTGAACGAGTGAATGCAGCGACGGAAGCCGTTTGCACAGCTGCCTTTGCGGCTTCATCAGCCAATGAATTACCTGCAACATGAACACCATCACGCTGATGACTCAGTGTATGGATCACGTGAGTCTTTTGTAGTTCTTTTTGTAATTGAACTACTTGTTCCCAAGCAACTTATGCTTGATCGTGCCACGTTTTGCATCTTTGAAACCATTTTGAACCCAGTTCTGTAAGTATTCATTGTAAGACTGGACGCAGCTGAGCTGTACAGTGTCCGAGAGATGGAGTTTTTATGACCATAGGTCGGAATTTACCATCGCGCCAGCGACCTTTAACAATCGCGCACTCATCACTATAAGCTTGTTTACCCCTAATTGTGGGTTGTGCTGATCTGTCTGTATAAATTATACATTCGTACTGTTCTAGAGGCAGAATCTCAGTGGGCAGAGGACATTCTTGTTCGTATTGTAGAAATACTTGAGTTTTCAAGTAGGGGTCAAAAACATATTTAACGTCTGGTGCAGCTAGAGAGTTAACCCATTGTATCCATCTCAGATGTAATGCCTTTGCATTTGGAATGCTTGCTTCTGTCACTGCTTCTAGAGCAGGTACAGGAGTAACGACCATTATGCGTTTACACTGTGCGAGAGCTCTCTCTTTTGCTACTGCAGTTTGAACCGCTGTCAGAATTTTTTCTGTTGAAGTGAATTTCATTTCCGCTTGTGTGTACAAGTGTGATTTGTAAGCAATTGGTACTTTTTTACCTTCATTAAAAGTTAAGTACGTAAATACGCATCTTCTTGGGATTATTCTGCTTACAAGGTTGCGTACTTTTACGCGTGTCTGTAAATGTGATGTTGCTAACATGTCTGTTTGCACTGAACGCAAAATCTTTGTGTGTTTTTGAGTCCAATTTGTGGTTTTAAAATCGGGTTTGATTAATTCGTAGAGAGGTTTAACCCTTTCTGCGTAATTAAGAATGTATGTTTTTCCAAAATTCAGGAAACGTAGAATTGACTGTAAGTTTTTCAGCGTTTTTGGAGGTTGGAGCAGCGCACACTTTTCTAAAAAGTTGGCTGCCAGGCTTTTGCCTTCACTTGATAACTCGTATCCTAGAAAAAGGACGTTGAGGTGGGCAATTCTCGATTTCTTAAAGTTACATTTAAATTTGTACCCTTCAGAAGCGGATCCAAGTATAATGGTATTCACTCTATTAAAGTGCCTGTCCAAATCATCGTCTGTTAGATAGATGTCATCGACATAGGATAATGTCTCATCATCATACGTTTGTAGTAACTCTGGCTGAAAATAATCCCCGACTATTCTTGTATCCCTGGGGGAGACAACAGAAGTGACGCTGTGTCCCCATGATTGAGAAAGCGGTCAAGTTCCTGCTTTCAGGGGCAATGTTTTGACAGAAAAAAACTTTGAAATATCTAATGTGTGCGGGGGTTTGAGTGGGAGCGCGGTCTGTCCGATAGAATTGCGCTCTATGCGGACGATGTCCTGTTCTTCTTAACGAACCTTAATAGGTCGGGCCCCGTCTTATGCGCATCTTACAAATTTTCGGCGAGACGTCGGGCCTTTATGTTAATCCGCGCAAATCTACCCTTTGGGTGCTGGGGGATGGCCCGGCAGTTGGAGACTGGGCATCGGCCCTTCAGACCACAGTGGGAGGCATTAAATACCTTGGGGTGTTCCTGTCTGAGATCTCTGCTGTATCCTGGGAGCGCAATGTGGCGCCAGTTTGGGAGCGCACCCGGGCGGATATTAAAGTATGGTCCTGCATGCCGCTGACAATCTATGGTAGATCGGCCATCTTTAAAATGGTGGCCCTGCCTAGACTACTTTATCAGTTGCAAAACCATCCTTATCCTATCTCACTCTTCTGGTTTAAGCAAGTGGACTCGATTCTGGGACAATTCCTATGTGTGGGTGGTGCGATCCGGGTGGCGCTACACGCGTGCTTTCGATCGACGTACGGTGGGGGTTTGGCGACCCCCGATGTTCGCTCATATTACCAAGCCTCGAATCTCCTCGTATTAAATGAATGGTGGTACGGGGACAGGGGAGACCCGGCCTATGCGTTGGAGCGGTTCCTTATGGAGCCCCACACTCAATACGTTGCTGTACGAGACGCAAAGGCGCAGGGCACTGCCGTCAGTGACGCAGGTAGTATTCGATGTTTGGAGGCAAGCCCTGCAGCGAATGGGGTGGTGGCAGACCTTGACTGAAGAAACTCCTCTCTGGCGAAATGGCCGTTTCCCCGACCTGGCGGCCCTTCGGGGCTTTGCGGGGTGGGACGATATCGGAATCTCTAGACTGGGAGATGTCATGGCGGGGACGTCGCTCAAGTGGTTTCAGGACTTGAGTGCAGAATACCATATGCCCAGCACTCAGGTTTCAGGTTTCAAGTCTTTATTTCGATTTGATAAATCATAAAAGACACATTGTAGTACATTTATAAAAACTATAACTTAAAAAACTTTTCCCAAAAGGAAAAACTTGTACAGATATGTTTGCTGTTTTTTTTTTTTTTTTTAAGACCAATGGTCCCAAACTTTATTTAGTTTCACAGATGAGTTAAGCAGTAGTTACACAGTGTCATAACAAGGAATCATTACTACAAACGGTACTTGGCTATCAGCACATAATGACATGTTAATTATATACGAGTGAAAATAAACAGTAGCCAGTGGTAATGCAGTAATTCACAAGTAGCGGTGCTAGGAAATGTCTCACGCCGCAGTGCTCGCGGCTCGCAGCACTGCGCAAGGACCAGGGTGTTTAAGAAATCTAGCAGTCCTTGTATTAAGTTGTGTTCCCTGTTTAGCACAGTAGTAAGCTGGTGCAGGATCATATCCCCCGTCGTTATATGGGTCGCTGGGTTTCCGCCTCCTGTACATGGAAGCATCCAGTTGACATGGTGTGATACGGAAGTGAGGAGGGGGGATCGAGTATTAGCGCGTGTACACTATCAACAGTCTCTGCGTCAACCAAAAGATATAACTGGGAAATAAAAGAAGTGGGGGAGGGAGAAACATCTCAACAACTGTTGGACTATCATATGTGTGTGTGGTAATGTATCTAGATCCCTAGCTATGTGTGGTGCACCCTGTATGGGCTGCGCAGGGGCGGGGGTGGTTGAGGATGTGGTGTCGTCGCGGCTGCAGGGCGGAGGAGGGGGGGAGGCGGGGGGGGGAAGGGCAGCGGCGGGGAGCGGCAGGGGACAGCTCTCATTGTGCAAGATCTCAGCAGTCGGGGCAGGCGGCGGGGGGGAAGGAGGGGGGGGGAGGGGAGGGGGCGCGGCAGTGGAGGGGGGGGGCAAATTCCGTGTCCTACATGGACAGCAAGTGACTGGGTCCCTTCTAGTCCGCGTCGAGGTGGCATTCAACACCGGCCTGGGCGCACGCCCGATGGTACGCGATCAGGGCAGCGTCCCAGTCTTGGGCGATCGGGTATTTCCGCAGGCCAGCGGTCTCCTCTCTGTGTAGTGACACACTCTCCGCACAGGCCCAGTTGCCAAAAGAGAGACGCCAGTCCGCAGGGCGCGGTGGAGTGGCGTTTTTCCACCGTTTCGTAATGAGGCGCTTAGCCGTAATGAGGCCTAAGTCCCAAAAGCGTGCCCGCAGCTTGGTCTGCTTGGTTCTCTTGTAGAGTCCCAGTAGGCATACTTCCCATGTCCTGGGGAGAGTTTCGCCTGTAGCCGCCGTCAGTATGTCAGTGACCGCTGACCAGTACGAGGCGAGATGGGCGCAGTTCCAGAGTGCGTGTAGGAAGTCTGAGTCTAGGAGGCCGCATCTGGGACACGCCGACGAAGTGAGTCCAAAATAGCGATTCAGTTTGTCAGGAGACAAATACGCTCGGTGAATGATATAATAATGGATGGTTTTAAATCGCGCGTTGCGGGGAACATTTCTAGCGCCCGCTAATATCGCGGCCCATTGTTTGTCCGACCAGTCGGAGCCCCGGTCGGTCGTCCACTTCTCCCTCAGTCTCTGGGAGGAGAATTGGGTATGGGTGTGTAGTGCCTGTGCCAGCCAGTGCACTATATGAGACCCATTGCCCATCACGTGTAGGTACTGGATGAGTAGATGAGTGGGCGGTTCTTGGCTCATGTCACCCCAGGCCTTCGTCAGCTCATGGAGGAGTCTGGCGTGTGCCAGGAATTGACCCGCCGGTAGCTCGGTATCTGTGGCCAGGGTCTCGAAGGGCAGCAGCTCTCCGTCACTATATAGGCCGCTCAGGTCGTCTAGGTCTGCCTCAGTCCAGCTGCGTAGCTCAGTCGAGGACAGTACGCCAGTGCCTAAGGGAGTCCCCAGTAGAGGTAGGTTCGGAGCATAGGGCAGTGTACCTATGGTGAGTCTGAGGCCCGCGCAAAGCACCGCTTCGCGAGCGCCACATGGACTTGTGTGGGGTGTCGCCCCTGCGTTAGGGGGTGGAAGAGTGTTAGCACCCGTACGGGGGACAGAGTGGTGTCGGCCGTGGCCGTGTCCATCAGGTTCTTGCCGCTCAGCCAGTAAGCGACCCATTGTAGCTGGGCTGCTAAGTAATATAGCTCCTGATTGGGGACAGCTAAGCCTCCAGCGTCCGTGGCCGCATATAGGGTCTTTAACGCTACCCGAGGTCTCCCTTTGTTCCAAATGAGGCGCCTGGTGAGAGTTTCCAGCCCTCTGAATATGTGCGCTGGCACATACACTGGCAGGTTAGCATAATAGTAAAGGAGCCGGGGGAGCATGATCATTTTGGTCAGCGCCACTCTGGCCGGCACATTTAGTGGGAGGGAGTTCCAGAACGTGACCTGGGCCGTGAGTGAGGATATAGCTCTCACCAGGTTACCCTCCAGGAGATCCACGGGGTCTCGATATATTAAGATCCCTAGGTACCTGAATACTGTCGGGTGCCACCGGAGCGTCTCCCCCATCATGCGCACCTCACATTGCGGCATCTCGCTACTGAATGCGTAGGTTCCCGATTTGGCCCAGTTAACGTGGAGCCCCGACATATCTCCGAATGTACGGAAGATGTCCGCGATTGCCTCGGGTATACGCGTGAGGTCTCTGACATACAGTAGTAAATCGTCGGCATACAGAGACACCGAGTGCATGCCGTCCGCTAGTGGGATGCCCCATGTGGCGCCGGAGGTGCGGAGCAGTTCCGCCAATGGCTCCATCGCCAGGGCGAATATCATAGGGGAGAGGGGGCAGCCCTGCCTGGTACCCCGCCCAATGCGGATCCTGTCAGAGAACAACCGTCCAGTCCGGACGCGTACTTCGGGCGCCTGATAGAGGAGCCCCACCATCTGGATATAGGCTTCGCCTAGTTCGTATTTCTCGAGGACTCGGAGGAGATACGGCCATTCCACCGAGTCAAACGCTTTTTCCAGATCGAGCACGATGCACCCTGAACGTGGCCAGGTGGGGGTTGCATGCCGTTGGATCTTAAAAAAATGGCGTAGATTGTAGGACGTGCTCCGGGTGGGCACAAAGCCATTTTGATCAGCGTGTACCAGCGTGGGGACCAGCGGTGCAAGCCTCCGAGCTAGCGTTGCGGCCAATATTTTGTAATCGGTGTTGAGGAGTGCCAATGGTCTGTATGAGCCAAGTTCGGTCGCCTCTCTACCCGGTTTCAGCAGAGAGACCACGTTAGCTTCGTTTAGGGACGCCGGGAGCTCAGCATCTTCCAATGCCGCCTTATACATTCTCAGCAGTTCCGGTATTAACACCAGCGAGTAGGCTTTATAGAACTCCGCTGGGAGCCCGTCAGGGCCCGGTGCTTTGCTATTGGAAAGGGAGAAAATCACTTCCCGTAATTCCTCACCGGTGAGTGCAGCGCCCAACTCCGTCTGGTGGGCAGCAGTAGCTGTTGGGAGCTGTAGAGTCGTTAGATAGTCCACAATCTCCACCACAGTGGCTCGCAGTCGTGTGCTATACAGGGACTTGTAATGTGACGTGAACGCCTCATGGATCTGCGTCTGGGTATAGACCTCGACGCCCTGGGTCGTGCGGATCGACAGGACCGGCGCAGATTGCGTGTCTTGCCGTATCAGCCACGACAGCAGCCTGCCAGGTTTGTCCCCCGCGTTGTGAGTGCGCGCGGAGTGGGCTGCGAAGTTAAGGTTCTTTAGGCGCTCCATCAATGCAGCGTGATCCGCCCTGGCCGAAATCAGCTGGGAATCATCGCCCCCCGTCGCCTCCCGCTCTTTATCCAGTAGTGCCTCCTCCGCCCTTATCAGATCCCCCTCCACCTGACCGCGTAGGCCCGCCTGCACACCAAGGCAGTCTCCCCGGGTAACCGCCTTGAAGGCGTCCCACTCGATTCTCGGGGAGGAGGTCGAGTCGTTATTGTCTTCAAAATATTGAATGATTCTCCTGGACATCTCCTCCCGGAATGGAGTGTCGAGTAGGAGGTCTGGCTGCAAGCGCCATGTGGGTACGGGCGGACGTGGGCGTCGCCATCCATAGACCAGTGTGTGCGGGTTGTGGTCCGAGTGCGTCCGTCCCAGGTAGTCTGCGTCAGTCACGGAGGAAATCAAGTCGCGGGACAGCATGTAACGATCCAACCTAACATGCAGGGAATGGGCTCCCGAGTAGTAGGAATACACCCGGGCGGTGGGATTTCTGACTCGCCAGGCATCGTGTAAGTTCCATTGTGCTGCCCAATCAAGTAGGGCCCTGGAAGTTGCTTGCGCTGGGGCGATTGCGGCTGGGGGGGACGAGCGGTCAAGGGAAACATCTAGTACGCAGTTGTAATCCCCACCCACCATCAAGGGTACGTCTGGCCAGGGCGCAATTACTGCTGACAAGCGCGTGAAGAATTTCCCCTGCTCTACATTAGGTGCGTATATGGAGGCTATGACAATCTGTTGCCCGTCTAGTCTGCCCTGTATGAAGACGTAGCGTCCCTCAGTGTCGATACTGCTGTGTGTTAGTGCGAATGGAACCCCGGGTCTAACCCAGATCAAGGCCCCCCGTGCGAACGCTGAAAAGGTTGTGGCGAATATCTGCCCCCTCCACCTACGGCGAAGTGCGGCTACCTCAGCGGCGACCAGGTGCGTCTCCTGTAGTAGTGCAATCTGGACCTGGTGTCGCCTAAGGTATGAGTACACCTGGTATCTACGTGAGGGTGTGTGCATGCCCCTGACATTCCAGGTACAAAATTTAACCGTAGCCATCACAGTGTGCATCGCGCCCAAGCATCCGCCCCCCCCCCCCAACCCCCGGCCCACCCCACCCAAACATGCCCAGCGGCCGCGAACAGTGACTATTGTGTCCCCTCGCCCGCTCTCACAGATCCAAGGATGCACGTTGTAACACTTCAATGTCCACACTAGTCTCAAAAGGAAGAACTGTAACAGAAACATAATACCAAAAGGGCAACAACAGAACAAGTCGCCGCCCAAACGCTCTATCGAGCTTAATCAATCCGTGAGTTCAATGGGGGGATGACGAAGTTCAGCACTTGGGTGAAGCAAGTTAGTTCAAGTCGCCAAGTGAGCTGTGGCGGCTCCCCACCACGGGCAGTGTGTCAAGGGGCACCAAATGTCAGTGGCAGTGTCCGCAGACTGGTCAGAGTTCCCAATGTTGCAGGTCTCGGATAGTCCACCCCAGGGGGGGGATCCCATCTGTCATTCCCTCAGGGGGGGCACTCACCTCTAGGGGTCCGTCCACCCCACCAGTTACTCGTTCCTGGTGATGTGCCAATGGGACCGCTCCGGCTCTGCTCTCGATGTCACGGCAGGTCCGTGACGGGCCGGTAGATGGGGGGATCAGGAGTGGAGCTCAGATCCCGGAGATGGGGCTGGACGTAGCTGCCGTGGTCCCCAGAAGTGCCGATGTGGACTTCCGGACGGGTCAGCCTAGGAAGTGATCAAACCGTTTCAGGATGCCAATTGCAGGGGCCTAGCCTGGGCTAGGCTGAGAAGGGTTGCTTATACTATCTGATCCGATGTTTGGGGTGTGACATCCGGTAAGCCCTCAGTGTTCGAGTCATCTGGCAGACCGTACATGAAATCGTCGTCTTCGCTCCCGCGTGATCTCGGGCTTGCGTTGGAGATCAGGATGGGTGATTGTGATCCACTGATCTCAGCTGCTATCCGGATGGCCTCTTGTTGTTCCGTTTGTATTTGCTCTGGAGTGGGTCCGATGTCCGCGTCTGTGGTTGTCGACCCGGCCCTCGAGGCGTGTCGTTGTCTCCGCCTGCGGGTACCTCGATTTCGGCGCTGCTCCTTCGGCGCAGGTACGTGGTTCGCATCCACTCCTGAATCCAGCCAGGCCGCCGCCGCCTCTGGAGTATCGAAGAAGTGGGTTTTGTCCTGCGCCACCACTCTGAGACGTGCTGGGAACAGCAAGGAGTACTTGAGAGCCAGGCGCCTGAGCCGTTGTTTCACCTCGAGGAACGATTGACGCCGACGCTGGACTTGAATGGTGTAATCAGGGAAAAACATCACCTTGGCGTTGTCCACCTGTATGTCCGATAGTTTCCGCGTTTCGCGGAGAATGGCGTCCCGGTCACGGTAGTTCAGCACCCGCATAAGCATTGGCCTCGGGTTGGAGCCCTCCGGGGGTGGACGGGATGGTACCCTGTGCGCTCTTTCCACCACAAAATGTGGTGACAGTGTGCCTTCTGGAAGGAGCTCTCTGAGCCAGGTCTCCATATGTTCCGCCGTCTCCCTCCGCTCCCATCGTTCCGGCAGGCCCACTATGCGTACATTGTTTCTTCTGGCCCGTCCTTCAGCATCCTCCGCTCTATCCTCGAGGAACTCCACCCGGTTGAGTAAGTCACGGACGTGCTTATCTGTCTGCGTCAGCTTGGGTGTGGTCTCCGCCATCGTTTGTTCCAAGGCCGTGGTGCGGTCGGACAGTTTCTTGTGGTCCGCTCGAAGGAGCGTCAGGTCCACAGCCACCTTATCGATCCGGTTCTCCAGTGACGTACGGGTTAGCTGCATGGATTCCTCCAGGTGTTCCATGGCCGCCAGCATAGTGTCCAGTTTGGAGGCGGTTTGGTCAGTCTCTGTGTTCTTCACCATCCTTCCTTTGCTCAGTGACCCACTGGTGCCGGTCTTTGCTCTGGTCCCCCCTGACATGTGGGTGGTCGTCACGGGTAGGCAGCCGACTGGGCAGGCTCTCGCGGTGAACACTGTTGGGGCCTGTGCACACTGGCCTCTCCCGGTCAGGCCGTCGGCTCAGCCCGTGCCGGGCGGCGTGCGGGATTCTAGACGCCACCAAACGTTGTGTGGGGCACCGTGGGGTTCAGTACCGAGTTGGCTGAAGTGGAGAATGCGGGGCTGTTCTGGGTTCCCACCCGCGTGGGCCTGGGTAGGCCCCCTGGTGTAGGGCCGATCGTTAGATGGGCCGTCTCAACGTGGCCGCAGTCCGTGTATCGTGTGGGCCGGGCTCCTCAGTGTTGGATGGGTCCGGCGTTGACCAGTGGCTAGATCTGAACAGCAGGTGGGTACTGGTGTCCGGGAGGTGGGGCCACACAGCCTCCGTAACCGATCGTTCAGGCCCAGGGGGCGATGTCGTCAGTGTAGGCCCCCAAACAGTGGAGCACGATCGTCCTCCGGCGTCCGCTTATTTTGGCGGGAAGTCCCCAGCGCCAGCAGGCAAGGCGGGTCAGCGGCGCAGGGCACCGCGGGTCAGTGTGGCGTGTCTGCTTGTAGCCTCTGAGATCCCTGCGTTGTGGGTTCGCCGGGGGTATCGGGCGCTGTGGTACTGTCACTTCCCCCTTGCAGGGCCAGTGTCGAGGCGGTGAGCGAGTGTGAGGGCCCGGGGGGCAGAGCGGGCTAGTTCTCACTGTAGCCCGCCGGGAGCCAGGGGGCAGCGCTGTCCAAATGGGCCCCCAGACATCCGAGTGTGACCCCTCTCTGATGTTCACAGGGCCTGGCAGAAGGCCTCCAGTGTCGGTCGGCAGGGCGGGCCGATTTCACCGCCTGTTGTGAGCCAGGGTGGTATGCCTTGCATTTGCGACTGGGGCCCCTGCGCAGCTGGAGCGCTGGTGGGCAGCCGGCGCTGCGGCGCGATCTCCTTCCCCCACTCAATTGCGCTGGGGAGTGCACACGTGTTGCGGCCTACCTCGTTGGGCCGGATCCCCGGTCTCGGGTGGATGAGGCCGCCGACCGGAAGTGAGCCCTGGGCGGGTAGGTGCCGCGGCAGTCGACGGACGGAGGGTCAGGTACTCCGATCCTTCTGAAAATTTTGGTGATGGCTGATCAGGTCCCCGGGTGCACTCGGTTCGAGTTTGGGCCCGATTGCTCAGGAAATGGAGGAGAAATAGCCCGTGGAAGGGGAGCTTCGCTCGGAGCTCAGCCCGGGCACGTCCTCTCACATCGCGTACTTGGCCACGCCCTACAGATATGTTTGCTGTTAATTAAAATCTCACTACAACAACAACTAGGTTCGAATATAAAAAACAATACATTACTAGACAAGGACTACATTCAAATAAACTAAGCAAGGGAAACCATACAATACTAATAAACCTAAGATAAATTGTTTATAAGGAAATTTAAAAAAATATTAAACATCTTAAATAAGAAACCTGATAAGATCATAAAGATTGGCAATTACATTACAAACCATGACAATCAATGGGACACCATTCCATACAAAAAGTGCAAGAAGTGCAATCAGTGCAATCATATGTTTATACAGTAGACAGAGTATACCACCTTATGAGTCAGTATTGGAGGGCTCTAACAACTTTGACATATGTTTTGACCTAATGATCCAGGCCCACCCCAGATATTTGGCTAAACTCACTACAAACACCTCAGAGGTGTTAGTCTTTAGCGCCCAAATGGCCTCTGCAGATTTTCTAAATGGTAGACGCTGGAACAGCGGTTTTAACCATTTAGTTCGCGGCGCCAGGTAGCTAGGGCAGGCAAATAGAAAGTGGCCCTCTGATTCCTTCTGCCCCGAACAGCCTTTACAGAGATCTGAGACAACAGTGGACCATTTATTTACTAAGGTGTTCAATGGCAAAGCGCCTACCCGGAACTGGTGGTAGAGTTTCTTGTCCAGCGGTTTATTAATAACATCCCAATAGGGCTCGCGGGACAGGTCTAACTTAAAGGTGAGGAACCTGCCCGTGAGGCTGGTGAGGCTGGAAATCGAAACTCGATTTTGACGAAGAGACGCCCAATACAATGCTTTAAACTCTTGTTTGGAGGGAAAGGCACTAGTGGAGGGAGCTATCCAGAGATGCCCAGCACTCAGTTCTTCCGCTATTTACAATTCCGACATGCCATTGCCCCATATCTAGAGGGATTGACATCTCTTCCTGAATTTAGTCAGCTGGAGGCTCGGGTTTTTATGGGGGACTTCGAGACCAAAAAAATATCACGAATATATTAATCCCTGATTATACATTGCTCTTCCGACTTGCAGAAACTCAAGGGGACCTGGGAGGATGATGTAGGAGCGTTAGAAGAGGAGGACTGAAATGAGGCTCTGGCAGGCCCCAGAGGAGCGGCCATTTCTGTCCGCCTTAGGCTGATCCAATTCAAATACTTGCACAGGGTATATTTCACTCAGCGGAGGCTGTGGCATGCGGGCCTCATTGCATCCCCGATCTGTATTAGGTGTGGATGTGAGTAGGGGACTTTCTTTCACACGGTGTGGAGTTGTGGCTACTTGGACAGGTTCTGGAATGGGGTTTGGAATGGCTTAGATGAGGTCCTTGGATGGGTACTCCCCCGCACGCCGCGCCTGGGATGTTGCATGTGTTGGATGGAGTGGGGGGAAACCTCTACAAGAGGCATTTATTGTTACTGGCACTCACAGTTGCCAAAAGAGATATAGCGCAGGCATGGTAGGACCCGAGGGCTCCGACATTGGTGGCGTGGAAGAGGGGGCTGGATTTTTGTATGGGGGTGGAGAAGCCCATATTTCTTGCCCGGGGCTGCCCTCCGAAACATTATAAAATCTGGAAACGTTGGGCTGATTTCAAGGGCATTTGACTCGAGCCTCCACCAGAACAGGACCCGGTACTGGATGTTTGAGCGTGCTGTGCCGGTGGCTGTGTGTACACAAATTGCTGACATTGTATCGAACCGTGCGGGGGGAGGGAACCGGGAGGGTTGGGGGTTGGGGGGGCCGGAGGGAGGGTGGCTAATTGCATTCATTTTATAGTTTTTGATGTAAAAGACATGATGGATTGCAATGCGTTATGTATATTTACATGATTGCCAGTTGTCTCTGGGGAACAGAGCTCTGCGATTTCTATGTGATCTATCAATAAGATCTGTTTTAAAAAAAAAGAAATATCTAATGTGGTTTTATATTTTTTGCGCACAATGTTATTCATCAGTGCTGCACTATGTGCATTTTGAACTGCAAAGTTTTTGCAACAAGAGTTTAAATGTCTGTGGTCCAAAACTAGACGATATGTATTGTCTGGTTTGGAGACAGGAAACAAAGGATTGTTCATTGATGAGGTGCATGTTTCAATCACCTTTTGGTATTCAAGTTGATTTAAGATTTCCATGACCTGTTTATTAGCTTCTTGCTTTACTGGATACTGCCTCTGTGCAGTTGGTTGTGTTTTTAACTGGATTTTGTGGTGAGGGGAATCCTCATCCTATCCCACATGATTTTTATATAATGCTGGAGCCTGGGCTACTGCCCATTTTCTGGCATAGGTGTATTTTAAATTAATTGGAATATGATTAGAGAAGGCTGGCATAATGATGTCTTTGCCGTGTGGGCACTCCCTGACAAATTTTGGTGGCCAGTCTTTTTCAGCTAGAATAATGTCATAACCCTTAGAGAGCTTCTCCCAAAAGAGTGCTCTTATTTTCCTAGTTATGTCCCCCTCCATCCAGAGCGTTACTTCATATAACTTATGGGGTACACTAACCCTGGTATCAGCTGTTTCAACTTGAATGTACTCATTCAAGTCAACTGTCTCCAAATGATCCTTCAAGATCTTGCGAGCTATGGTGACCTCTGCTGCGCTGTCCAGCATTGTCTGGGCCCACTCCCCGTTCTTGAGTTGTTTCCTCAAGATCCTCCACATGTCTGATTTTTAGACCTGCTACCTTCTTTTTGGTGAATTGGGTTTTCTTATTTTTTGGAACGTGTTGATCTTCTTTGGACTTCACACGTTCTTCCTTGTGTTCTGATCGTCCTCTTTTTTCCGATTTCTGTGAGGAAGTCTGAAAAGTACTGGGTACAGGTTCTCTATACTGATGCATCGGCAAGGGTGAGGGTGGGTGGGTTCACCTCGGACCCGTTTGCTATTCAACGTGGCACTAGACAAGAATGCCCCTTGTCTCCTTTTCTTTTCGCCATTGTCTTGGAGCCCCTTGTGTGTAAAATTTGTCAGTCCCATAGGGCAGCTGCTTTAAACTTTAACAATCGGCCAGTGGGAATCTCCACATATGCGGACGATATGGTTCTTTATGTCCGGGAGCCGCAGACGTATCTTTCCCAGGTAGTCCGGGAATATATTAGATTTGGGCTATTTTCGGGACTGCACATTCACTGGGAGAAGTCTGTTATCATTCCCCTTACGCCTGCTACAGTGTCGCCTCAGGTAGTATATCCCTTAGTATGGACGGAGGACTCAGTTAAATACCTGGGTGTTTGGATACACTGTGAACCTGAGACGGTGGTTCGTGAAAAGTACGGGAAGGCCTATACAGAATTGGTACAACAGGTTGATCGCTGGGTTGGTTTACCTCTTTCGCTGGCGGATCGCATAGCGGTGATTAAAATGGTGATTCTCCCCATGTTCCTGTATCTATTTTGTAATGTCCCCGTCCGATTGACGAAACATTTTTTTAAAACTGTGCAGACCCAATTGCTCCGTTTGGTGTGGGGGGGGGGAAACCCCCGAGGATCAGCTGGGCCATGCTGGCTTTGTCCTTTGACAAGGGTGGGTTCAATGCCCCAGATTTTTTCGTGTATTATCTATGTGGGCAAGCTCAATATGCCTATTATTGGTTTCGGCCGCATGGTTTTATTCCCCATGTGGCGGTGGAGGAAGGAGATGCAGGCAACGTACAATTGAAAAGCATCATCAACGCCCAGATCGGAGATCAACACAAATGATGTTACGGTCTCGGCATGGCAGGAGATTGGGAGGCGGACGAACAGATTGCCTTTATACGCTCCGGCATTGAGCATTGAAGGGCATGCCGCTTTCTCGGTGGCTGGGGAACGTGGTCCGATTTTGTCACTTAGAGAGGCAGGCTTTATTACTATGGGTGATCTCTACAAAGAGGGGACGTACATAGTGAGTTCGGATTTGGACTATATATCAAATCCCACCCCTTTACTTCAATATACTTGGTATAGATTGAGAAGGGCAGTCCGCGATCATCACACTTGCTTCCCTGAAGAACCGGTGGTGTCAAAGGCCCTACAGATGGTCATAGTATCTGCATCTAAGAAAAAACTGCTGACTAGGTTATATAGGGCTGTGCAGGAGAGCCCTATGGATAAAAGTTTGGAGCAGTGGAACAGGGTCCTCGAATCACAGATAACGATAGAAGTGTGGGAGCAGATATGTATTTTGACTGGGAGGCTGTCGTCAAATAGTCACCTCCGCATTATTCACCTAAAGGTCATACATCAGGTATATCATACTCCCACAAAACTTCGCAGAATGGGACTCAGGGATTCAGACTGTTGTAGACATTGTGGGCGGGAGGGGGCGGACTTCCTTCATCTTGCTTGGCAATGCAGGCTGGTAAACCAATATTGGGTGGAGGTTGTTGAACTCCTATACACCATGACTGGCCGGCGGCTGAATTGTACGCCCCTGGAATGCTTGCTGGGATACATGCTGGGTTTGAAAGGTGTGTTGGATCGCTCTGTGAAGGTTGCATTATTGTTGGCCAAGAGGCGGGTGTTATTCACATGGGATGGTCGTCAGCGGCCACAGTCTGACAAATGGCTCACGGGCATGATATACTGCCATGAACAATTAGACTTATACGCTGATGAACTGCCGAGGTCCTCAAAGACCTTGGGATATTTGGGCTCCCTTGCCAGAATATTTGCTGGCACGAAGTGAACAAGACAAGTGATATTATCGAGAATGGGAATGGGAATTCTCTGGAATGGATAGTGCCATGATGTATACACCTGAGGGACCTGTGGCTATGCTGGAATGTGACTGTTTGCTGCCAGGTCTGGGCCACTAAACTGTATATGCCATGTAATGCAGAAAGGGGATCTTGAAGTGGGGGGAGGGGATTTCGTGTTATGTTGGAAGCACTCGCTGTATACTATGTATATGAGGCACGGTTCTGCTGTGCACGTTTGGAAATCAATAAAGAAATTTAAAAAAAAGTCTGAAAGGTACGAGAGGAGAGGAACGTGTATCAGTATCTTGATATCTATCAGGTTTGTTCAAAATATTCCTATTCCTGAGGTTATACCTCTTTTCAGAGGGCTCCTTTTGAGGAGACCTTCCTCTGGACTAGGAACGCTTCTCATTAGAAGTTTGTTTAGTATTTTCCCACTTCTTTTTAGGAGTAGTGAGTGTTTTTAATAAAGACCTTTTCAGGATTTTCTGTTAGTTGGGGCTTTACTGGTTTCCCTCCCAAACTATTGCTTCCTAGTTCTTCATTGGATTTTTCAATTATTTTGGCCAGTTCATCTGGTTGCTCAGTTATATCTATTTCCCTTATTTTTTGGCGGATCGCCACAGATGCTGCTTCACCTTTAATATTAGCTATTATTATAGCTGAGACCTGTTTGAAATCTTTCAGTAATTTCATACCCAGATTTAAAGCAGGATCTGCCCCGTATTCATTTTGAATCTGTTTAAGGACGTCTGGTATCACCGCACAGACGGAACACCATGTGTTTTTGTGTAAATTGCAGCAAAGACTGTACCCCAAGTGTCGCAGTCCTCCAGGTGTGGTGCGATCCCCATTGGTAAAAAAATTCTGTGTTTCTCATGAGGTATACGGTCAGGAAATACTGCCTCAATTTGAGTAATTTTTTGAGCTATCCAGAATGGAATTTGTCCCCATTTTGCGGGCAATTTACCAATGACTGATTGTATAGTCTGTGGTGTAATTTTATTTGTGTTCCCCAGGTGAGGGGTTTGTTGTAGAATCCTTATAGGAGGTTGGACTGTTAGAGTCCGCATGACATATTGAACCAATTGTCTATGTATTTTTATTAGTTGTTTTAGTTGAACTAATAGTTCTTCAGTTGACATTTCTTCAATGTCAGGATGTGGTGTATAGCTGGCTAGTACCGGCCATGTTGCTCCTGGTCTACCCAGTGGACCGAGCCTGGTAATGTGATTTTGATGTTGTAGCCTTTAAACCAGGGCTGATGCTCTTGGTAAGTTAGTGGAATTTCAATGTCCTCGAAAGGAACGTATTCCATTGGAGGTTCCTCTACTTTGTAGAAGTGGAACACATGAGTTACTGGATTTGCTTCAGGGAAGACAATCCATGAATAGAATACCTCTGTCTGCCGATATTCGTGTGCCTCTATGACAAAAATTACCCTACCACCTCTGGATGATAGGCCATTTGTTCTAAGCTTTATAGTGATGGTTTTCCTTAAGTTTTCCGGGATGATTATAGCGTTTGGGTCATTTTGTTGGAAACCTGTAAATTCTAAATCCGGTCGGGCTGCAGCTGCAGCTCCACCGTTCTCGGGGTCACTCATTTTGTTGACCGAAAGTATGCAGAGCAAGTTTCAAGAAAACAAAAATAAGGTGCACAATATTTTGGAACACTGTATCCTTCAAAGTTGAACAAGCCAAAAACTATTACATAGGATTTTCGTCCTACTCGGTAATGGCGGATATTTTATCCTTTTACCCACTCCAGACGTCTATTGGAGTATTTTACAGGAAAAAGGGTCTCTGTGAAAAGCACGACTGAGTTACTCTAGTATCTAGCGTTAAATTAGTGCCTTACCAAACGTTGGGCGCCATGTAGTGTAGTTCTTATATTACCAATAGGCTCTGCGCATTGAAATAATATATCCTATAGATTTGACGTAGGACTTAGGTCGACTAGTAGGTCTCTATCGAATATATTAGACTTAATTGTGAGTGCCTGCTAGCTCAGAGGTCACTAGAAACTTTCTCGAATTCCCAAGAAGGGATTAGTTTCTGACAACCGCATAAACATGAAAACTGATCTTCAGAGTCGTGGAAACAATAGATAAATATTTTACCCAGTCAATCGTGCATGCTTCGTTTCATCAGAGGTGCAGAGAAATAGAGAGATGGGCGTTTTCAATAAAAGGATTTATGGAACAGTCTTCTTTCTCATGCAAGTAAAGTGAACTGCTACAATCGTAATACTGGTTGTGAGAAGGTGGCCTGATATGCAGTGGTCACTATTCTAGTGAACACTATGTATCAGTCCAGCAACCCTTATTGATGATTGGTTGTAAGTCAACCTTATAGACCAGCTATCCTAGTAGCGTGGATACGAGCAGTCTAAGGCTAAAGACTCGAGAGGGCGTGTTAAGCCAGCTGTTATACCACATATACCCCTTGAACACCAAGTGAAAGGACACCACACAAGTGTTATGAAAATAAACAGTTATTTATTAAAGATCACAACAGCCCTGTACTCTTTATGAGGACAGGGTACTAAGCACAAACCAAAACTCTTACAAAAATACTTAAGTTAGCACAGTATATACAAATGCCCGAGGGGCACGGAAAACCATATACTCTGAAAGTGGAATGCGAAATTACTAGCAGGTAAGTACAGTACTAATAGCTTTTGGAATCGCTAGGACTTGACTAGGGAATCGTTAGATTACTTCTAGGAGGCCTAGGGGACTCGGGTGCAGTGTGTGCACTCTCACGCGAGATGCGGGACAAAAGTCTATGGTAGCTAGAAATTGCAAAGTTAGTGTTCTCGGGCGAACCCGACCTGGTAGGGAGAAAACGAAAGTGGATCCTGACCCGTGGATAGTGAGGCTATGCTGGGGCACCGAAATGCCGAAGTTACCTAGCCCAGGGGCTGCAGCTGCATAGGTCTGAAAAGACGTCGGGAATCCTCGTAGACGGACCAGGAGCCGGAAGAAAAGATGCTGGCCGGTGACCAGTGGAGAAAGTTCAGTTGGATCCAAGCCTGGATCTCGAAGATAGATGACACCTGAAAGCAGAGGGGACCAAGTTCGAGACTACTAGCCAGTAGTCAGTGGGCACCAGGAGGGCACCGGATGGTAGCCACCTCGACAAGGTGAGTGGGTGACGCTGTAGCTCGAAGATCTCGCGGACCAGGAGGCGTTGTCGGCGACCAGGATGGAGGATCGAGCTGTCCCACGAAGTTGGAAGCTGTCGGCGTCGCTGGACCCAGGATTGGGCAACAAAGCCTTGGCAAATTCAAGCCCACGCGGTGGACCTAAAATGGCGTCTGGAGTGGACCAGGAGGGTCCGGGGTGCCTCTCTTGAAGAAGGAAGCAAGGGCCAGCCTGGAGCAACCAGACCAGCAGTCGTGAAGTCGTTGGGCGTCGTTCAGAAGGCCACAAGCCAGCCGGCTAGTAGCCAAACAACGCGGTGCACAGCAAACAGCAGAAGGGCCCCACGCAGATCGTGGAGATGCAGGGAGGCTGACCTTGGGTGCTGGAGCTGCGCAGGGTCGGGGCTTCTCGGACCCCAAAGCACTCACCAGTGGAGGACACGGTGGGCTTGCAGTAAAGATGTCGTGCAGTCTTGGCGATCGTCGGTCCCTCGAGGTCTCGTCGCACTCACGGTTCTCAGCTTGGCTGTAGAGGTGAGTAGAGGTCAGAGGTGCCAGGGAAGCCGGGTCTCGTCGAGCTGGGTCGTCGGATTCGTGATGAAGGACTTGCAGCAGACCGCAGTGTTCTTTAGGATGGTGCCTGCGGATGCAGGGTGACTACTCCTTAGCCACAAGGGAGAATCTTGAGGAAGAAATCGTGAAGTCCTTTCGAAGAAAGTCGTGTCTTGATTCCAAAGATGATCTAATTTGAACAGGGGGCCCGCTCCCATCTTTATACTAAAAAAGGGGGCTGACCCGGTGACTAGGTCCTGCCTATGGGTGGGACTAGGAGGGGGGTGGTTACACCCCTCTGCCATGCCGGACTTCCCCAGGCCAGGGGCTGGTGTGCCCCTGGAACTGGTTCAGACCGGCCTATGCGTAGTGAGCACCGGGGTGCCACTCAGCAGTCACCTTCCTGTAAAGCCCTGCCTACCCAGGATACACAAAACCATGTCTGGGACGGTGCTAGCACCGCCCCTGACAGGAAACCCTTTGTCCAGGCTCCCCTCACTGGAAGGACTCCCAGCTGCAGGGGGTCAGACTCGTGTCTGTGGTGGCAGCATCCATTTTGTGGAGCTGAGGCTTCAGTTAACTTTAACCGGGGTTCACAGTTACATACATGTCGTGTCCCTCTAGAAGGGTGGAATGCTAACCCCGTCGCCAGAATTGGCGAGGGGTTAGTATTCCAATTCGTATGACACCTTACTCGACATGTTTTGATAAAGCAATACCAAAGTTAGCATTTAACCGCGAGGATTATAATGCACTTAAGAGTATATGGTATGCGATATCATGGAACAGCTATTAGGACTTGATTCCGCAAGCTGCAGACAGGCTCAGCTCATGCCAGAGCACCATCTCACATGATTCCAAGCACTCTGCCTTCAGGATTGTCAAGGCCTGCCATAGGAGTGACTGATAGGAATCTGTGTGTCCATTTTAGGGTTAGGTATAGGTATACTACACCTACAGCAAAGGGTGATTACACGACTTTGCCCCAGCTGTCAGGCAGCCAGTTGTGTCAGATTTAGGAGGCCAGCCAGGGGTGGCATAATACATGCTGCAGCCCCTGGCAGCCCTGGGTACACCTATGCCCTGAGTTACAGGGTCTGATAGGGTGGCCCAGTACCAATTGGAAATGCACCTAGGGTACATGGAATCCATTTTAAAGAGAGAGCAGTAGGCCTGGGGTCCTGATTGGCAGGGTCCCAGGTCGACTATGTCCAAAACCAGCTAAAACACAGGGCAAAAAGTTGGGGGCAACCATAGTCAGGATGTACCTTCCTACACAACCCCCCCCCCCAAACGAAAGGAGATAAGGCTATCCTTGTCCAGGTAAGCCTCTATTACCTAAGTGGCCATATAAGGAAGTACCAGCTCTGGTTTGGTTTCCCCCTGTGTCATGGTCCACTAGGCAACCCCTCACCCTAAGGGTATCTGAGGGTCTCCACCATAGGGAATCTCTGTCTCTGGTGTGTCTTGGGAAAGAAGAAGGCTGATGCTGGGATGGAGTGCTGAAGTGAGGCTCCTCTACCTTTGGGCTCAACTTCCTCCAATCACCATTCATCATGTGTGCCTTTCTTTCTTTAGCTGAGATGCACTGAGCTCTCAGGGTCAGCCTCTGGCTACCTAAAGCTGGAGGCTGAGTCCCTCTGTTTGGCTTACTGGAGGGACAGGTCAGGTCTGGGGTTTTTAGGCCCCATGTTTGGCTGTGCCCAACAGTGTCCAGCTGTGGGAGTTCCCTAACTACTTTTAAGGGGGATCCCTCAGGAGTCTGTTCTATTTTCACTTGGCTAGGTTTACCAGCTTCAGTGATCCTAATCTGCTGATTAGGGGGTTCTTTTGGACAGGGGGCCCTTTGGGGTCCACCACTGGCCTCCCTGGTCTCTTCAGCCCTGGGCTGACTGAGGCAGGGTAGAGAGGTGCAGGTTACCTGCTCCAGACTGGGTCCCACCTGGGAAGGGTCCACTGCCATCAGGGGCTCTGCCAGGCTAGGCCTGACTACCTCTGGGGCAGTTCCTTCAACAGGGGTAGAGTCAGTTCCCTGAGGAGGCTGGCTCTCACCTAGTGTCTGGGAGGGGGAAGACTCTTCTTCCTCCTCAACGCTCTCTGTTTGAGTGGAGTGATCCATTGTTTCAGGCTTCACAACCTCACTGTCTGTTTGAGTAGAGGCTGAGACCATTTCAACCTTGCCAACCTTTTCAGGAGGGCACTCAGTTTGTGTTTGGGCTGTGACTGTCACAGCCCTCCTATCCTGCTCTGGAAAGTCTGTCTGAGCCTGGGCAGTGGCTACCACTGCCCTTCCAACCTTTTCAGGGAGGAATGGTGCTGGGACTGGGGCTGTAGCTATTACTGCCCCACTAACCTGTCTGGATAGGCCTATCATTCTGGAATGAGTTTCTTGTTCCACCTCAGCCCATGCTGAGAGTTCCAGGTCATTCCCCAGTAAGCAATCTACAGGTAGGTTATCTGTCACTGCCACTCTCATGGGCCCTGTGACATTACCCCAGCTGAGCTTGACTACTGCCATGGGATGCCTTCTCTTCATTCCATGAATGTCTGTCACCTGATAAGTAAAACCAGGGGTCAGTTGAGCAGAGGGGACCAGATGGTCACTCACCATGGTGAGGCTGGCCCCTGTGTCTCTGAATGCCTCAACTTTCTGACCATTCACTAAAACTTCTTGTCTATACTTTCCCAAAATGTGGGGTCCAGTAGTGAAGTTGGCAAACCCCATGCCAGTCTCACAGACAAGAGTGTGGTCAGGGAACCTGGCTAGGCCATAGTCCTCCTGATTGCCCAGAGTAATGCCCACCACATTCTTGGGGGCACTCCCACCACCTGGGGGATTACCACTAGTGGTAACAGGAGGTTTAGGAGTATTACCTGGGGGTACATTTCCCTTATTACCATTTTTAGGGCAACTGGCATCAGTTTTGTAATGGCCCACCTGTTTACAGGTATGGCAATAAGGTTTCTTTTGTTCAGAAGGAGTGATCTGGGACCCACCACCCTTGTTGGAGTTTTGGGGCCCTTGGGAAGTCTTCTCTGTGGATTTATCCCCACCCTTCTCTTGAGGCTTGGTTGATTCCTTTTTCTGGTCACCACCCTGGTTTTTAGGCCTAACCCTGGTTCTGACCCATTTGTCTGCCCTCTTACCCAATTCCTGTGGAGAGGTCAACTCAGAGTCTACCAGGTGCTGATGTAATAGCTGGTTCTGACAATTATTTAAGATTTGCTCCCTCATAATTAGATTATACAATCCTTTAAAATCAGTAACCTTACTACCCAGTAGCCAGCCTTCAAAAGCCTTAGTGGCACAATCAACAAAGTCAGTCCAATCTTGAGACTGAGTTTTCTGGGTGTCTCTGAACAGCATCCTGTATTGTTCAGTGGTTAAACCAAACCCATCAACCAGTACATTCTTCAAGACTTGGTAATTGTTAGCATCCTCCACCCTTGTGGTGAGGAGCTTATCTCTACCTTTACCATCAAAGGAGAGCCACAAGATAGCTGCCCACTGACTTTGGGGAACACCCTGCACAGTGCAGGCTCTCTCCAAAGCAGTAATCCATTTGTGGATGTCATCCCCTTCCCTAAAGGGGGGCACTATCTTATTCAGGTGCTTTTTATCAAAACTCCTTTCCCTATTGCTAGGTTTATTGCTGCCACCAGTGGGAACTAGCCCACATAATTCTTGCTCTCTAGCAAGGGCAAGTCTCTCTTTGGCCAGGGCAAGTTCTTCCCTTTCAATCCTCAGTTTCACTGCCCTTTCTTCAGCTTCATACACTCTCCTCTGGGGAGATGTCATTCCCCTTTGAGAGGAACGTTGAGAGCCATTGGTATGAAGGGATCTGTTAGAGCCTCTTGATAGAGATCTAACTCGTCCATTCCCCATGTTAAGCTGACCTGAGAGTGGCCCCAGGGCTCCCCTAGAGTCCCTCTCATGTCTGCTTAAGTTGGTCCTGGTTAGTCTGACGACTTCTACCTGGTCCTGATCTGCCTCACCCCTAGACTCCAAGTCATCATCCTCATCATCAGCATCATCTGCTTCCTGAAGGGGATGGGCCTGGTTATCAAAGGGTCCCTGTAGGGAGGGCATATTGCCTTCTGAAGTAGAAGGGTCTGGGTTACCAGCCCTCCTTGCATCATGAGTCTCTAAGAGACCAATCAGAAAAGCAGTTGTGGGGTTAGACCCCTGCTTAATCTTCCTAGAGGTACATACTTGTCGTAACTCATGGAAGCTAAGCGCAGTATATCTTGAAGGGATGACCTGTGGAGGGTCAACTGACACAAGGGGAGACTCAGTGTTTCCTCCTGTGACCGACATACTGCTTCTAGTGTGGTGTAAGTGATGCACCTACCTACACTATGTGTTACCTACTGGTCCCTTGCTAGAGTTGTAGCCAAGGTGTGCTAAGCCTTGAGGAGCTACAACAGCTGGTTCAGTAGAACTCAGAGTATTCTAAGCTTTAGTTATATGTACCTAACAGTACTTATGTGATCTTTCAACAAGATATTCTTAGGATACGTGTGGTAAAACAACAGCAAGCTCAAATCCCAACCGCTGCTCACCAATGTGAGAAGGTGGCCTGATATGCAGTGGTCACTATTCTAGTGAACACTATGTATCAGTCCAGCAACCCTTATTGATGATTGGTTGTAAGTCAACCTTATAGACCAGCTATCCTAGTAGCGTGGATACGAGCAGTCTAAGGCTAAAGACTCGAGAGGGCGTGTTAAGCCAGCTGTTATACCACATATACCCCTTGAACACCAAGTGAAAGGACACCACACAAGTGTTATGAAAATAAACAGTTATTTATTAAAGATCACAACAGCCCTGTACTCTTTATGAGGACAGGGTACTAAGCACAAACCAAAACTCTTACAAAAATACTTAAGTTAGCACAGTATATACAAATGCCCGAGGGGCACGGAAAACCATATACTCTGAAAGTGGAATGCGAAATTACTAGCAGGTAAGTACAGTACTAATAGCTTTTGGAATCGCTAGGACTTGACTAGGGAATCGTTAGATTACTTCTAGGAGGCCTAGGGGACTCGGGTGCAGTGTGTGCACTCTCACGCGAGATGCGGGACAAAAGTCTATGGTAGCTAGAAATTGCAAAGTTAGTGTTCTCGGGCGAACCCGACCTGGTAGGGAGAAAACGAAAGTGGATCCTGACCCGTGGATAGTGAGGCTATGCTGGGGCACCGAAATGCCGAAGTTACCTAGCCCAGGGGCTGCAGCTGCATAGGTCTGAAAAGACGTCGGGAATCCTCGTAGACGGACCAGGAGCCGGAAGAAAAGATGCTGGCCGGTGACCAGTGGAGAAAGTTCAGTTGGATCCAAGCCTGGATCTCGAAGATAGATGACACCTGAAAGCAGAGGGGACCAAGTTCGAGACTACTAGCCAGTAGTCAGTGGGCACCAGGAGGGCACCGGATGGTAGCCACCTCGACAAGGTGAGTGGGTGACGCTGTAGCTCGAAGATCTCGCGGACCAGGAGGCGTTGTCGGCGACCAGGATGGAGGATCGAGCTGTCCCACGAAGTTGGAAGCTGTCGGCGTCGCTGGACCCAGGATTGGGCAACAAAGCCTTGGCAAATTCAAGCCCACGCGGTGGACCTAAAATGGCGTCTGGAGTGGACCAGGAGGGTCCGGGGTGCCTCTCTTGAAGAAGGAAGCAAGGGCCAGCCTGGAGCAACCAGACCAGCAGTCGTGAAGTCGTTGGGCGTCGTTCAGAAGGCCACAAGCCAGCCGGCTAGTAGCCAAACAACGCGGTGCACAGCAAACAGCAGAAGGGCCCCACGCAGATCGTGGAGATGCAGGGAGGCTGACCTTGGGTGCTGGAGCTGCGCAGGGTCGGGGCTTCTCGGACCCCAAAGCACTCACCAGTGGAGGACACGGTGGGCTTGCAGTAAAGATGTCGTGCAGTCTTGGCGATCGTCGGTCCCTCGAGGTCTCGTCGCACTCACGGTTCTCAGCTTGGCTGTAGAGGTGAGTAGAGGTCAGAGGTGCCAGGGAAGCCGGGTCTCGTCGAGCTGGGTCGTCGGATTCGTGATGAAGGACTTGCAGCAGACCGCAGTGTTCTTTAGGATGGTGCCTGCGGATGCAGGGTGACTACTCCTTAGCCACAAGGGAGAATCTTGAGGAAGAAATCGTGAAGTCCTTTCGAAGAAAGTCGTGTCTTGATTCCAAAGATGATCTAATTTGAACAGGGGGCCCGCTCCCATCTTTATACTAAAAAAGGGGGCTGACCCGGTGACTAGGTCCTGCCTATGGGTGGGACTAGGAGGGGGGTGGTTACACCCCTCTGCCATGCCGGACTTCCCCAGGCCAGGGGCTGGTGTGCCCCTGGAACTGGTTCAGACCGGCCTATGCGTAGTGAGCACCGGGGTGCCACTCAGCAGTCACCTTCCTGTAAAGCCCTGCCTACCCAGGATACACAAAACCATGTCTGGGACGGTGCTAGCACCGCCCCTGACAGGAAACCCTTTGTCCAGGCTCCCCTCACTGGAAGGACTCCCAGCTGCAGGGGGTCAGACTCGTGTCTGTGGTGGCAGCATCCATTTTGTGGAGCTGAGGCTTCAGTTAACTTTAACCGGGGTTCACAGTTACATACATGTTGTGTCCCTCTAGAAGGGTGGAATGCTAACCCCGTCGCCAGAATTGGCGAGGGGTTAGTATTCCAATTCGTATGACACCTTACTCGACATGTTTTGATAAAGCAATACCAAAGTTAGCATTTAACCGCGAGGATTATAATGCACTTAAGAGTATATGGTATGCGATATCATGGAACAGCTATTAGGACTTGATTCCGCAAGCTGCAGACAGGCTCAGCTCATGCCAGAGCACCATCTCACATGATTCCAAGCACTCTGCCTTCAGGATTGTCAAGGCCTGCCATAGGAGTGACTGATAGGAATCTGTGTGTCCATTTTAGGGTTAGGTATAGGTATACTACACCTACAGCAAAGGGTGATTACACGACTTTGCCCCAGCTGTCAGGCAGCCAGTTGTGTCAGATTTAGGAGGCCAGCCAGGGGTGGCATAATACATGCTGCAGCCCCTGGCAGCCCTGGGTACACCTATGCCCTGAGTTACAGGGTCTGATAGGGTGGCCCAGTACCAATTGGAAATGCACCTAGGGTACATGGAATCCATTTTAAAGAGAGAGCAGTAGGCCTGGGGTCCTGATTGGCAGGGTCCCAGGTCGACTATGTCCAAAACCAGCTAAAACACAGGGCAAAAAGTTGGGGGCAACCATAGTCAGGATGTACCTTCCTACACAACCCCCCCCCAAACGAAAGGAGATAAGGCTATCCTTGTCCAGGTAAGCCTCTATTACCTAAGTGGCCATATAAGGAAGTACCAGCTCTGGTTTGGTTTCCCCCTGTGTCATGGTCCACTAGGCAACCCCTCACCCTAAGGGTATCTGAGGGTCTCCACCATAGGGAATCTCTGTCTCTGGTGTGTCTTGGGAAAGAAGAAGGCTGATGCTGGGATGGAGTGCTGAAGTGAGGCTCCTCTACCTTTGGGCTCAACTTCCTCCAATCACCATTCATCATGTGTGCCTTTCTTTCTTTAGCTGAGATGCACTGAGCTCTCAGGGTCAGCCTCTGGCTACCTAAAGCTGGAGGCTGAGTCCCTCTGTTTGGCTTACTGGAGGGACAGGTCAGGTCTGGGGTTTTTAGGCCCCATGTTTGGCTGTGCCCAACAGTGTCCAGCTGTGGGAGTTCCCTAACTACTTTTAAGGGGGATCCCTCAGGAGTCTGTTCTATTTTCACTTGGCTAGGTTTACCAGCTTCAGTGATCCTAATCTGCTGATTAGGGGGTTCTTTTGGACAGGGGGCCCTTTGGGGTCCACCACTGGCCTCCCTGGTCTCTTCAGCCCTGGGCTGACTGAGGCAGGGTAGAGAGGTGCAGGTTACCTGCTCCAGACTGGGTCCCACCTGGGAAGGGTCCACTGCCATCAGGGGCTCTGCCAGGCTAGGCCTGACTACCTCTGGGGCAGTTCCTTCAACAGGGGTAGAGTCAGTTCCCTGAGGAGGCTGGCTCTCACCTAGTGTCTGGGAGGGGGAAGACTCTTCTTCCTCCTCAACGCTCTCTGTTTGAGTGGAGTGATCCATTGTTTCAGGCTTCACAACCTCACTGTCTGTTTGAGTAGAGGCTGAGACCATTTCAACCTTGCCAACCTTTTCAGGAGGGCACTCAGTTTGTGTTTGGGCTGTGACTGTCACAGCCCTCCTATCCTGCTCTGGAAAGTCTGTCTGAGCCTGGGCAGTGGCTACCACTGCCCTTCCAACCTTTTCAGGGAGAAATGGTGCTGGGACTGGGGCTGTAGCTATTACTGCCCCACTAACCTGTCTGGATAGGCCTATCATTCTGGAATGAGTTTCTTGTTCCACCTCAGCCCATGCTGAGAGTTCCAGGTCATTCCCCAGTAAGCAATCTACAGGTAGGTTATCTGTCACTGCCACTCTCATGGGCCCTGTGACATTACCCCAGCTGAGCTTGACTACTGCCATGGGATGCCTTCTCTTCATTCCATGAATGTCTGTCACCTGATAAGTAAAACCAGGGGTCAGTTGAGCAGAGGGGACCAGATGGTCACTCACCATGGTGAGGCTGGCCCCTGTGTCTCTGAATGCCTCAACTTTCTGACCATTCACTAAAACTTCTTGTCTATACTTTCCCAAAATGTGGGGTCCAGTAGTGAAGTTGGCAAACCCCATGCCAGTCTCACAGACAAGAGTGTGGTCAGGGAACCTGGCTAGGCCATAGTCCTCCTGATTGCCCAGAGTAATGCCCACCACATTCTTGGGGGCACTCCCACCACCTGGGGGATTACCACTAGTGGTAACAGGAGGTTTAGGAGTATTACCTGGGGGTACATTTCCCTTATTACCATTTTTAGGGCAACTGGCATCACTTTTGTAATGGCCCACCTGTTTACAGGTATGGCAATAAGGTTTCTTTTGTTCAGAAGGAGTGATCTGGGACCCACCACCCTTGTTGGAGTTTTGGGGCCCTTGGGAAGTCTTCTCTGTGGATTTATCCCCACCCTTCTCTTGAGGCTTGGTTGATTCCTTTTTCTGGTCACCACCCTGGTTTTTAGGCCTAACCCTGGTTCTGACCCATTTGTCTGCCCTCTTACCCAATTCCTGTGGAGAGGTCAACTCAGAGTCTACCAGGTGCTGATGTAATAGCTGGTTCTGACAATTATTTAAGATTTGCTCCCTCATAATTAGATTATACAATCCTTTAAAATCAGTAACCTTACTACCCAGTAGCCAGCCTTCAAAAGCCTTAGTGGCACAATCAACAAAGTCAGTCCAATCTTGAGACTGAGTTTTCTGGGTGTCTCTGAACAGCATCCTGTATTGTTCAGTGGTTAAACCAAACCCATCAACCAGTACATTCTTCAAGACTTGGTAATTGTTAGCATCCTCCACCCTTGTGGTGAGGAGCTTATCTCTACCTTTACCATCAAAGGAGAGCCACAAGATAGCTGCCCACTGACTTTGGGGAACACCCTGCACAGTGCAGGCTCTCTCCAAAGCAGTAATCCATTTGTGGATGTCATCCCCTTCCCTAAAGGGGGGCACTATCTTATTCAGGTGCTTTTTATCAAAACTCCTTTCCCTATTGCTAGGTTTATTGCTGCCACCAGTGGGAACTAGCCCACATAATTCTTGCTCTCTAGCAAGGGCAAGTCTCTCTTTGGCCAGGGCAAGTTCTTCCCTTTCAATCCTCAGTTTCACTGCCCTTTCTTCAGCTTCATACACTCTCCTCTGGGGAGATGTCATTCCCCTTTGAGAGGAACGTTGAGAGCCATTGGTATGAAGGGATCTGTTAGAGCCTCTTGATAGAGATCTAACTCGTCCATTCCCCATGTTAAGCTGACCTGAGAGTGGCCCCAGGGCTCCCCTAGAGTCCCTCTCATGTCTGCTTAAGTTGGTCCTGGTTAGTCTGACGACTTCTACCTGGTCCTGATCTACCTCACCCCTAGACTCCAAGTCATCATCCTCATCATCAGCATCATCTGCTTCCTGAAGGGGATGGGCCTGGTTATCAAAGGGTCCCTGTAGGGAGGGCATATTGCCTTCTGAAGTAGAAGGGTCTGGGTTACCAGCCCTCCTTGCATCATGAGTCTCTAAGAGACCAATCAGAAAAGCAGTTGTGGGGTTAGACCCCTGCTTAATCTTCCTAGAGGTACATACTTGTCGTAACTCATGGAAGCTAAGCGCAGTATATCTTGAAGGGATGACCTGTGGAGGGTCAACTGACACAAGGGGAGACTCAGTGTTTCCTCCTGTGACCGACATACTGCTTCTAGTGTGGTGTAAGTGATGCACCTACCTACACTATGTGTTACCTACTGGTCCCTTGCTAGAGTTGTAGCCAAGGTGTGCTAAGCCTTGAGGAGCTACAACAGCTGGTTCAGTAGAACTCAGAGTATTCTAAGCTTTAGTTATATGTACCTAACAGTACTTATGTGATCTTTCAACAAGATATTCTTAGGATACGTGTGGTAAAACAACAGCAAGCTCAAATCCCAACCGCTGCTCACCAATGTGAGAAGGTGGCCTGATATGCAGTGGTCACTATTCTAGTGAACACTATGTATCAGTCCAGCAACCCTTATTGATGATTGGTTGTAAGTCAACCTTATAGACCAGCTATCCTAGTAGCGTGGATACGAGCAGTCTAAGGCTAAAGACTCGAGAGGGCGTGTTAAGCCAGCTGTTATACCACATATACCCCTTGAACACCAAGTGAAAGGACACCACACAAGTGTTATGAAAATAAACAGTTATTTATTAAAGATCACAACAGCCCTGTACTCTTTATGAGGACAGGGTACTAAGCACAAACCAAAACTCTTACAAAAATACTTAAGTTAGCACAGTATATACAAATGCCCGAGGGGCACGGAAAACCATATACTCTGAAAGTGGAATGCGAAATTACTAGCAGGTAAGTACAGTACTAATAGCTTTTGGAATCGCTAGGACTTGACTAGGGAATCGTTAGATTACTTCTAGGAGGCCTAGGGGACTCGGGTGCAGTGTGTGCACTCTCACGCGAGATGCGGGACAAAAGTCTATGGTAGCTAGAAATTGCAAAGTTAGTGTTCTCGGGCGAACCCGACCTGGTAGGGAGAAAACGAAAGTGGATCCTGACCCGTGGATAGTGAGGCTATGCTGGGGCACCGAAATGCCGAAGTTACCTAGCCCAGGGGCTGCAGCTGCATAGGTCTGAAAAGACGTCGGGAATCCTCGTAGACGGACCAGGAGCCGGAAGAAAAGATGCTGGCCGGTGACCAGTGGAGAAAGTTCAGTTGGATCCAAGCCTGGATCTCGAAGATAGATGACACCTGAAAGCAGAGGGGACCAAGTTCGAGACTACTAGCCAGTAGTCAGTGGGCACCAGGAGGGCACCGGATGGTAGCCACCTCGACAAGGTGAGTGGGTGACGCTGTAGCTCGAAGATCTCGCGGACCAGGAGGCGTTGTCGGCGACCAGGATGGAGGATCGAGCTGTCCCACGAAGTTGGAAGCTGTCGGCGTCGCTGGACCCAGGATTGGGCAACAAAGCCTTGGCAAATTCAAGCCCACGCGGTGGACCTAAAATGGCGTCTGGAGTGGACCAGGAGGGTCCGGGGTGCCTCTCTTGAAGAAGGAAGCAAGGGCCAGCCTGGAGCAACCAGACCAGCAGTCGTGAAGTCGTTGGGCGTCGTTCAGAAGGCCACAAGCCAGCCGGCTAGTAGCCAAACAACGCGGTGCACAGCAAACAGCAGAAGGGCCCCACGCAGATCGTGGAGATGCAGGGAGGCTGACCTTGGGTGCTGGAGCTGCGCAGGGTCGGGGCTTCTCGGACCCCAAAGCACTCACCAGTGGAGGACACGGTGGGCTTGCAGTAAAGATGTCGTGCAGTCTTGGCGATCGTCGGTCCCTCGAGGTCTCGTCGCACTCACGGTTCTCAGCTTGGCTGTAGAGGTGAGTAGAGGTCAGAGGTGCCAGGGAAGCCGGGTCTCGTCGAGCTGGGTCGTCGGATTCGTGATGAAGGACTTGCAGCAGACCGCAGTGTTCTTTAGGATGGTGCCTGCGGATGCAGGGTGACTACTCCTTAGCCACAAGGGAGAATCTTGAGGAAGAAATCGTGAAGTCCTTTCGAAGAAAGTCGTGTCTTGATTCCAAAGATGATCTAATTTGAACAGGGGGCCCGCTCCCATCTTTATACTAAAAAAGGGGGCTGACCCGGTGACTAGGTCCTGCCTATGGGTGGGACTAGGAGGGGGGTGGTTACACCCCTCTGCCATGCCGGACTTCCCCAGGCCAGGGGCTGGTGTGCCCCTGGAACTGGTTCAGACCGGCCTATGCGTAGTGAGCACCGGGGTGCCACTCAGCAGTCACCTTCCTGTAAAGCCCTGCCTACCCAGGATACACAAAACCATGTCTGGGACGGTGCTAGCACCGCCCCTGACAGGAAACCCTTTGTCCAGGCTCCCCTCACTGGAAGGACTCCCAGCTGCAGGGGGTCAGACTCGTGTCTGTGGTGGCAGCATCCATTTTGTGGAGCTGAGGCTTCAGTTAACTTTAACCGGGGTTCACAGTTACATACATGTCGTGTCCCTCTAGAAGGGTGGAATGCTAACCCCGTCGCCAGAATTGGCGAGGGGTTAGTATTCCAATTCGTATGACACCTTACTCGACATGTTTTGATAAAGCAATACCAAAGTTAGCATTTAACCGCGAGGATTATAATGCACTTAAGAGTATATGGTATGCGATATCATGGAACAGCTATTAGGACTTGATTCCGCAAGCTGCAGACAGGCTCAGCTCATGCCAGAGCACCATCTCACATGATTCCAAGCACTCTGCCTTCAGGATTGTCAAGGCCTGCCATAGGAGTGACTGATAGGAATCTGTGTGTCCATTTTAGGGTTAGGTATAGGTATACTACACCTACAGCAAAGGGTGATTACACGACTTTGCCCCAGCTGTCAGGCAGCCAGTTGTGTCAGATTTAGGAGGCCAGCCAGGGGTGGCATAATACATGCTGCAGCCCCTGGCAGCCCTGGGTACACCTATGCCCTGAGTTACAGGGTCTGATAGGGTGGCCCAGTACCAATTGGAAATGCACCTAGGGTACATGGAATCCATTTTAAAGAGAGAGCAGTAGGCCTGGGGTCCTGATTGGCAGGGTCCCAGGTCGACTATGTCCAAAACCAGCTAAAACACAGGGCAAAAAGTTGGGGGCAACCATAGTCAGGATGTACCTTCCTACACAACCCCCCCCCAAACGAAAGGAGATAAGGCTATCCTTGTCCAGGTAAGCCTCTATTACCTAAGTGGCCATATAAGGAAGTACCAGCTCTGGTTTGGTTTCCCCCTGTGTCATGGTCCACTAGGCAACCCCTCACCCTAAGGGTATCTGAGGGTCTCCACCATAGGGAATCTCTGTCTCTGGTGTGTCTTGGGAAAGAAGAAGGCTGATGCTGGGATGGAGTGCTGAAGTGAGGCTCCTCTACCTTTGGGCTCAACTTCCTCCAATCACCATTCATCATGTGTGCCTTTCTTTCTTTAGCTGAGATGCACTGAGCTCTCAGGGTCAGCCTCTGGCTACCTAAAGCTGGAGGCTGAGTCCCTCTGTTTGGCTTACTGGAGGGACAGGTCAGGTCTGGGGTTTTTAGGCCCCATGTTTGGCTGTGCCCAACAGTGTCCAGCTGTGGGAGTTCCCTAACTACTTTTAAGGGGGATCCCTCAGGAGTCTGTTCTATTTTCACTTGGCTAGGTTTACCAGCTTCAGTGATCCTAATCTGCTGATTAGGGGGTTCTTTTGGACAGGGGGCCCTTTGGGGTCCACCACTGGCCTCCCTGGTCTCTTCAGCCCTGGGCTGACTGAGGCAGGGTAGAGAGGTGCAGGTTACCTGCTCCAGACTGGGTCCCACCTGGGAAGGGTCCACTGCCATCAGGGGCTCTGCCAGGCTAGGCCTGACTACCTCTGGGGCAGTTCCTTCAACAGGGGTAGAGTCAGTTCCCTGAGGAGGCTGGCTCTCACCTAGTGTCTGGGAGGGGGAAGACTCTTCTTCCTCCTCAACGCTCTCTGTTTGAGTGGAGTGATCCATTGTTTCAGGCTTCACAACCTCACTGTCTGTTTGAGTAGAGGCTGAGACCATTTCAACCTTGCCAACCTTTTCAGGAGGGCACTCAGTTTGTGTTTGGGCTGTGACTGTCACAGCCCTCCTATCCTGCTCTGGAAAGTCTGTCTGAGCCTGGGCAGTGGCTACCACTGCCCTTCCAACCTTTTCAGGGAGGAATGGTGCTGGGACTGGGGCTGTAGCTATTACTGCCCCACTAACCTGTCTGGATAGGCCTATCATTCTGGAATGAGTTTCTTGTTCCACCTCAGCCCATGCTGAGAGTTCCAGGTCATTCCCCAGTAAGCAATCTACAGGTAGGTTATCTGTCACTGCCACTCTCATGGGCCCTGTGACATTACCCCAGCTGAGCTTGACTACTGCCATGGGATGCCTTCTCTTCATTCCATGAATGTCTGTCACCTGATAAGTAAAACCAGGGGTCAGTTGAGCAGAGGGGACCAGATGGTCACTCACCATGGTGAGGCTGGCCCCTGTGTCTCTGAATGCCTCAACTTTCTGACCATTCACTAAAACTTCTTGTCTATACTTTCCCAAAATGTGGGGTCCAGTAGTGAAGTTGGCAAACCCCATGCCAGTCTCACAGACAAGAGTGTGGTCAGGGAACCTGGCTAGGCCATAGTCCTCCTGATTGCCCAGAGTAATGCCCACCACATTCTTGGGGGCACTCCCACCACCTGGGGGATTACCACTAGTGGTAACAGGAGGTTTAGGAGTATTACCTGGGGGTACATTTCCCTTATTACCATTTTTAGGGCAACTGGCATCACTTTTGTAATGGCCCACCTGTTTACAGGTATGGCAATAAGGTTTCTTTTGTTCAGAAGGAGTGATCTGGGACCCACCACCCTTGTTGGAGTTTTGGGGCCCTTGGGAAGTCTTCTCTGTGGATTTATCCCCACCCTTCTCTTGAGGCTTGGTTGATTCCTTTTTCTGGTCACCACCCTGGTTTTTAGGCCTAACCCTGGTTCTGACCCATTTGTCTGCCCTCTTACCCAATTCCTGTGGAGAGGTCAACTCAGAGTCTACCAGGTGCTGATGTAATAGCTGGTTCTGACAATTATTTAAGATTTGCTCCCTCATAATTAGATTATACAATCCTTTAAAATCAGTAACCTTACTACCCAGTAGCCAGCCTTCAAAAGCCTTAGTGGCACAATCAACAAAGTCAGTCCAATCTTGAGACTGAGTTTTCTGGGTGTCTCTGAACAGCATCCTGTATTGTTCAGTGGTTAAACCAAACCCATCAACCAGTACATTCTTCAAGACTTGGTAATTGTTAGCATCCTCCACCCTTGTGGTGAGGAGCTTATCTCTACCTTTACCATCAAAGGAGAGCCACAAGATAGCTGCCCACTGACTTTGGGGAACACCCTGCACAGTGCAGGCTCTCTCCAAAGCAGTAATCCATTTGTGGATGTCATCCCCTTCCCTAAAGGGGGGCACTATCTTATTCAGGTGCTTTTTATCAAAACTCCTTTCCCTATTGCTAGGTTTATTGCTGCCACCAGTGGGAACTAGCCCACATAATTCTTGCTCTCTAGCAAGGGCAAGTCTCTCTTTGGCCAGGGCAAGTTCTTCCCTTTCAATCCTCAGTTTCACTGCCCTTTCTTCAGCTTCATACACTCTCCTCTGGGGAGATGTCATTCCCCTTTGAGAGGAACGTTGAGAGCCATTGGTATGAAGGGATCTGTTAGAGCCTCTTGATAGAGATCTAACTCGTCCATTCCCCATGTTAAGCTGACCTGAGAGTGGCCCCAGGGCTCCCCTAGAGTCCCTCTCATGTCTGCTTAAGTTGGTCCTGGTTAGTCTGACGACTTCTACCTGGTCCTGATCTACCTCACCCCTAGACTCCAAGTCATCATCCTCATCATCAGCATCATCTGCTTCCTGAAGGGGATGGGCCTGGTTATCAAAGGGTCCCTGTAGGGAGGGCATATTGCCTTCTGAAGTAGAAGGGTCTGGGTTACCAGCCCTCCTTGCATCATGAGTCTCTAAGAGACCAATCAGAAAAGCAGTTGTGGGGTTAGACCCCTGCTTAATCTTCCTAGAGGTACATACTTGTCGTAACTCATGGAAGCTAAGCGCAGTATATCTTGAAGGGATGACCTGTGGAGGGTCAACTGACACAAGGGGAGACTCAGTGTTTCCTCCTGTGACCGACATACTGCTTCTAGTGTGGTGTAAGTGATGCACCTACCTACACTATGTGTTACCTACTGGTCCCTTGCTAGAGTTGTAGCCAAGGTGTGCTAAGCCTTGAGGAGCTACAACAGCTGGTTCAGTAGAACTCAGAGTATTCTAAGCTTTAGTTATATGTACCTAACAGTACTTATGTGATCTTTCAACAAGATATTCTTAGGATACGTGTGGTAAAACAACAGCAAGCTCAAATCCCAACCGCTGCTCACCAATGTGAGAAGGTGGCCTGATATGCAGTGGTCACTATTCTAGTGAACACTATGTATCAGTCCAGCAACCCTTATTGATGATTGGTTGTAAGTCAACCTTATAGACCAGCTATCCTAGTAGCGTGGATACGAGCAGTCTAAGGCTAAAGACTCGAGAGGGCGTGTTAAGCCAGCTGTTATACCACATATACCCCTTGAACACCAAGTGAAAGGACACCACACAAGTGTTATGAAAATAAACAGTTATTTATTAAAGATCACAACAGCCCTGTACTCTTTATGAGGACAGGGTACTAAGCACAAACCAAAACTCTTACAAAAATACTTAAGTTAGCACAGTATATACAAATGCCCGAGGGGCACGGAAAACCATATACTCTGAAAGTGGAATGCGAAATTACTAGCAGGTAAGTACAGTACTAATAGCTTTTGGAATCGCTAGGACTTGACTAGGGAATCGTTAGATTACTTCTAGGAGGCCTAGGGGACTCGGGTGCAGTGTGTGCACTCTCACGCGAGATGCGGGACAAAAGTCTATGGTAGCTAGAAATTGCAAAGTTAGTGTTCTCGGGCGAACCCGACCTGGTAGGGAGAAAACGAAAGTGGATCCTGACCCGTGGATAGTGAGGCTATGCTGGGGCACCGAAATGCCGAAGTTACCTAGCCCAGGGGCTGCAGCTGCATAGGTCTGAAAAGACGTCGGGAATCCTCGTAGACGGACCAGGAGCCGGAAGAAAAGATGCTGGCCGGTGACCAGTGGAGAAAGTTCAGTTGGATCCAAGCCTGGATCTCGAAGATAGATGACACCTGAAAGCAGAGGGGACCAAGTTCGAGACTACTAGCCAGTAGTCAGTGGGCACCAGGAGGGCACCGGATGGTAGCCACCTCGACAAGGTGAGTGGGTGACGCTGTAGCTCGAAGATCTCGCGGACCAGGAGGCGTTGTCGGCGACCAGGATGGAGGATCGAGCTGTCCCACGAAGTTGGAAGCTGTCGGCGTCGCTGGACCCAGGATTGGGCAACAAAGCCTTGGCAAATTCAAGCCCACGCGGTGGACCTAAAATGGCGTCTGGAGTGGACCAGGAGGGTCCGGGGTGCCTCTCTTGAAGAAGGAAGCAAGGGCCAGCCTGGAGCAACCAGACCAGCAGTCGTGAAGTCGTTGGGCGTCGTTCAGAAGGCCACAAGCCAGCCGGCTAGTAGCCAAACAACGCGGTGCACAGCAAACAGCAGAAGGGCCCCACGCAGATCGTGGAGATGCAGGGAGGCTGACCTTGGGTGCTGGAGCTGCGCAGGGTCGGGGCTTCTCGGACCCCAAAGCACTCACCAGTGGAGGACACGGTGGGCTTGCAGTAAAGATGTCGTGCAGTCTTGGCGATCGTCGGTCCCTCGAGGTCTCGTCGCACTCACGGTTCTCAGCTTGGCTGTAGAGGTGAGTAGAGGTCAGAGGTGCCAGGGAAGCCGGGTCTCGTCGAGCTGGGTCGTCGGATTCGTGATGAAGGACTTGCAGCAGACCGCAGTGTTCTTTAGGATGGTGCCTGCGGATGCAGGGTGACTACTCCTTAGCCACAAGGGAGAATCTTGAGGAAGAAATCGTGAAGTCCTTTCGAAGAAAGTCGTGTCTTGATTCCAAAGATGATCTAATTTGAACAGGGGGCCCGCTCCCATCTTTATACTAAAAAAGGGGGCTGACCCGGTGACTAGGTCCTGCCTATGGGTGGGACTAGGAGGGGGGTGGTTACACCCCTCTGCCATGCCGGACTTCCCCAGGCCAGGGGCTGGTGTGCCCCTGGAACTGGTTCAGACCGGCCTATGCGTAGTGAGCACCGGGGTGCCACTCAGCAGTCACCTTCCTGTAAAGCCCTGCCTACCCAGGATACACAAAACCATGTCTGGGACGGTGCTAGCACCGCCCCTGACAGGAAACCCTTTGTCCAGGCTCCCCTCACTGGAAGGACTCCCAGCTGCAGGGGGTCAGACTCGTGTCTGTGGTGGCAGCATCCATTTTGTGGAGCTGAGGCTTCAGTTAACTTTAACCGGGGTTCACAGTTACATACATGTCGTGTCCCTCTAGAAGGGTGGAATGCTAACCCCGTCGCCAGAATTGGCGAGGGGTTAGTATTCCAATTCGTATGACACCTTACTCGACATGTTTTGATAAAGCAATACCAAAGTTAGCATTTAACCGCGAGGATTATAATGCACTTAAGAGTATATGGTATGCGATATCATGGAACAGCTATTAGGACTTGATTCCGCAAGCTGCAGACAGGCTCAGCTCATGCCAGAGCACCATCTCACATGATTCCAAGCACTCTGCCTTCAGGATTGTCAAGGCCTGCCATAGGAGTGACTGATAGGAATCTGTGTGTCCATTTTAGGGTTAGGTATAGGTATACTACACCTACAGCAAAGGGTGATTACACGACTTTGCCCCAGCTGTCAGGCAGCCAGTTGTGTCAGATTTAGGAGGCCAGCCAGGGGTGGCATAATACATGCTGCAGCCCCTGGCAGCCCTGGGTACACCTATGCCCTGAGTTACAGGGTCTGATAGGGTGGCCCAGTACCAATTGGAAATGCACCTAGGGTACATGGAATCCATTTTAAAGAGAGAGCAGTAGGCCTGGGGTCCTGATTGGCAGGGTCCCAGGTCGACTATGTCCAAAACCAGCTAAAACACAGGGCAAAAAGTTGGGGGCAACCATAGTCAGGATGTACCTTCCTACACTGGTAGCAAAGTATAATGCGTACAGTAAGAAGAGTATTGTAAAATAATACTGTAAAAGCATTGTATGGTTCCTAGATCGTAGATAAATACATACATAAATAACAAAGGCTAAAAGCACTCAACTGGTGCTTCTGAAATATGCCTACCCCAAATGTACCTAACCTAAGTCTAGTACAAGGGAAGAAGTAAGTGAGGGGTAGCATAGGTTTAGTCTGTTTTTGCCAAGAATCTAACCAAGATTTCTCTTAGGGTCTAATCAGCTCTGTACCTTGGTTTTAGAATGAAGGAGGTCTGGTATATCTGTCTCGGGACTCGATTTCCCAACACCCAGCGAGGGGAGCTTGGAAACACTGGAGCTGGATTCTCAGCAAGAGAAAGGACAGCTTCTCTGTCAGTGCATCAGCTGGAGCGTTGGCTTCCTTCGGCACTTGTTGTAGCGAGCTGCGTTGGACAAGTAGATAGTCGAGCTGCTCCGAACCACCGTGTGTTTGCTAGGGCAAGTGTAGGCATATTTATACCTTGAAGGTACCTTGTTTGACGTAAAGTCCGACATAATAACGTCACCAAAGAACCCCAAGGGAATGGTAGTTCTTTGAAAACGCCATGATTTCTAGGACAAATCAATATTCAAGTAAGGGGATGTCCCTGACTGCTGAAGCCGAGTTTTCCAAGAAATCGCTGTGGCTTTTTGGAACTAGTGGAAGTAGCTATGCCTGTATTTGGACTGGATGGGTTATGTCTAAATATAGGTATGATTTATATGCCTATATAAGGGTAATGTGAATTATAGCTATATAAAGGCATGAATTGGTAAATTACGCTTGATTCTAAAATGCTTCACACCATGTTGTTGTATAACATGCTGCATCAGTTGGTCATTAACTACATGAGTGTGTATATTAGTTATTGAGTAGTTGGGTAAGTATTTGTATTGGACACTGAGTTGAGTTTGTGTGTGGTTGGATGGGGTGTGTGTAACTCTATGCATAGATGTGTGAAGGGTTGATTGACTAGGTGTATAGGTTTAAGAGTGCATGTGGAAACAGTTGTTTGGGTGACTGAGTGTATCTATTTGTGTGTTAGTGAGCGAATATATGTTTTAGTTGTACATCTTCAACAAAGTAAAAAAATAAAAGGCATTGTATGCGAGAGTTGGTGTATATAAATAAGTACTTGTAAGAGTCAGTGATTGTGAGAGTAACAATATGAATGAGTGTATAATTGGAATGGTGATTTTTTAACATATTAACTATGAGTTACTATGTGTTTGAATAAATGAGGTATTGTGTGTATAATTGTGTAAGTGAGTAAATGTAAGTGTGATTCATTTTTTTCATGAGTAGGATGACTGCATAACCGACTAAGATGACTGCTGATGTGTCAATGTCTATATATGTGTATAAGTGCATTTGATAGTGTTCTATTAATTAGTGACTGCATGTATAAGTGATTCTGTTGTTGAATGGGTAGTTGTGTGTGTAGACTTAGGAATCAGTGAGTGGGTATGTAGTAACTGGTATTGGTGTGTCGATGGTTTCAAATATGGTACTCTGTATTTTAGAGTGAGTGATCAAAGGTTATACTAGTGTATGATGAGGTGTATCAGATTGTCACGTGGATGATGTAATCAGTGATGTCATTTGAGATGTCATCAGTGATGTCATCAGTGACGTCACTGACCATGTCATGAATGATGTAATATGTGACATCATCAGCAGTGCATTGCGGGTGCGCGAGTTGTAGTTAGCAGAACTAACTATAACGGAGGAATTTCTATGGTTTTGTATAAGTGAAATGTCCAGCTAACTATAACACCCCTGAAACCTATGGTTTTTCTGTGAATTTCTAAGGTATTTTAAATGCTAATTTCTAACTATAACGTCTCTGAAACCTATGTTTTTTTCAGTGAATCAGATCAGAATTTACTTTATTCGGTTTCAATTAGGAGAAAACCATAAAAGTATATACATGTTATATAAATACATTTATCACAAATGATACACAAATGTTTAAAAACACAGTAGGTTACCAAAATAGCTTAACATTCAAAATTCATGTTAAAAGAATATACAACAAGAAGGTTAAAGTGCATCAGTCTTCGGTTATAGGTTACTTCTATGACGAATACAGAATTTAAAAAACTTAGCAACATTTAAAGTTAAAAAATCTGAATCCAAGAGTTGGAGAACCATGAAAGCAGGACGGCATTGGCGTAAACCTAGGCTTTTTAGGATTGGAGCATACCAACATTTTCTAGGTTCAATATAACATTTACAAAAAAGGGTCAAGTGTATAAGAGATTGGGGCGAGACACCATCACAGGGACAAAGGGGTAGCAGCTTTGACCAGTCATTTACAGTTGGAAATGTAACTAATCGATGGGAAATGTTGAACCTAAACCGGGGCAACAAAAATCTGTCGTAGCTGCTTAATTTCCAGATTAAGTAAGGCTGAATAACCGGGGAGGATTGGATCAGCAGAGAGTGCTGTGCCGAGATTTTATTAGCTTCAGAGGCCAGTCAAAGGTCCGCTAGATGGCATAAGCACTGAGTTTTTAACGTTTTCCTTGAGAGCTCTGCTATTAGTGGGGGGTTATGATAGTATTTCTCTAAGCCCATGTCATATAAAAACTTCTTAACATATTGGAGCCAACCAATCTTAGTAGAGTTTTCAAGTGAAAGGCAGTCCTTTCGGAGACTTTGAGTGAAAACTAACTTGGTTGATGACCAAATGGCTGCATCTTTATGGTATCTGTGATGTAAGGCAAACCTAATTCTAGATGGCAGCAGAAGGTTGAAGTACCCTGGGGAACAGCGAGGAGGAACCTCAAAAAACTGTTCTCCACTTTTTGGAGGGATTCCACCTGTACATAGCCTCATATCCCTGCTCCGTAAATAGCAGTGCTAATGCATTTTGCCTGATAAATGTCGATCATCTCGACCGGAGGTCTTTTTCCTAGTTTCTGGGAGAAGTTTACTAAAGCCATAGTTGACTTTAAAAACAACAATTTTCTGGCCTCTACAGCTTTTCTCCATGAGCCGTTCTCGTCTATTAAAACTCCAAGATGGGGATAAGTAGTTGTATTCTCCACCCTGGAATTATTTATATAAGTGTCTCTCCCTTTTCTATGCTTTGGCCCAGAATTCATAGTGAAGGTTTTTTTATGTTAATTTTTAAATCTAGATTAGACATAAATGAGTTGTATCTATTTAGTGAGCGTTGGAGTTCCAGGGGAGTGCGGGCAAATAATCACTGCGTCATCCGCGTGGAGGAGAGCGGGGATCGGACGATTTTGAAGATGAGGTAGGTCCTGGCACCCTTCGAACATGGCTTCTTCTAGGCCATTAGTGTAGAGAGTAAAAAGGAAGGGGGCCAGGACGCATCCCTGTCTGACTCTCCACTCAACCCTAAATGGGGCAGTCAACTCTCCTACCCACTCCAAATCTCACTCTGGCCGTAGCATTGGAGTATATTTCACGAAGAAAATTTACTAATGGGGGATCGACACCCATTGCTGTAAAAATGCCCCAGAGCTTCGAATGGCCTACGCAGTCAAAAGCTGATGTTAGATCTACGTAGGCCAGATGCAGTCTCCCGCCTTTAGCATTTACATATTTACCCGTAAGTAAAGTCAGATTTAAAACTTGCTCAATGGTGCCCTGACCTTCCTAAATCTGTGCTGTAGGTCCGATAAGATCGTGTTATCTTCAGCCCAAAGCTGAAGGCGCGCTAATATGATGCGCCCCACAACTTTTCCCAAAGAGTCCAGTAATGAGATGGGACGATAACAGGTTGGGCTTTGGCGATCTCCCTTTTTGAAGACTGGGACCAGAATTGATTCTGACCATGAGTCCAGCAGTCCAACTTTACAGGTATCTTCCAATACCCTGAGCAAAATTGGGGCCCAGAGGTCCATTTTAAATTTGTAAACGACAACCGGGACCCTATCAGGGCCTGGCGCCTTACCCCCTCTGCTAGCCCTTAAAGCTTGCTCAACTTCAGCCAGAGTAAAATCTAAAGCAAATAGGGTGCAAGTGGACTTAATGCTGTTAACATTCATCCCTGAGTGGCAATGGACTATGGGCACGTTGGCAGTTTCTCCGAATATTTGGCAGAAATGTGCTATCCAAGACGATTCATCAATCGTAACTTCAGTTTTACTTGTTTCCCTGGATCCAGACAAAATGGGGTATTGATCACCTCCCAAAAAGCGGCACTGTCATTCGTTTGGCAACTTTTATGTAGTTCTGCCCATAGCTCCTCTTTTAGTTCTGTTTTCCTTTGTCGTAATGCCAGGTGATAGTTTTTCCTAAGTTGGGTTATCTCTTGCCTGTCTCTTACCGTTTTATTAAGACCATTTTTAAGGTTTGAATATGCTTTGGTACAGGTATTATCAAACCAACCCACCTTATTTTTTCTTTTCCCTTTAGTTTTAATATTTAAGGCTTCCTTTACGGATTTGGTTACGACCAAAAAGTTATCAAGAATCTCCTGAGGGTTGATGGATCAGCCAAACAGTTCATGATTGCTGTCATGGAGTTCTTAACAACTTTTTCAGTGATGTTTGCCGGGTCAGCGTGTACCCACTTAAGTGAATAACCATTTAGTCTATTCAAGACCAAGCTTTCTTCCCCATGAGAACTCATCCGGTTTGTCTTTCCTCGCACCAACGGGAGAGAAAGAATGATGGAGATAGGGAAGTGGTCACTGAAAGCACAGTCGTGAGTTGTAAAGTTCAAGATAAGGGATGAGGCCCTGTTGGTCAGAAAAATAAAGTCTATACAACTAGCAGCTCCTCTACCGTTAAAGGTTGGAGTAAGAGGAACAGTGGATGATATTAATTCATTGGCCAAGATCAATTGCAGGATAAAAATTGTCTTGTTCAAACAGGCCCCACTCTGAGTATGAGTGAAATGAGTCATGTTGTTATCTTTCTCATCTAATAGGCCACAGGTTAAGCTATCATTTTGGGCACACAAGGATAAATTAAAGTCGCCACCCCAGATGATAATAGGGTTTTTCCCTTGATGTTTGTTATTGAGTTCTAAAAGGAGGTAGCAAATTTCTTTCAGAGTGTCAATCAGCTGACATTGCTGTAAATTATTATAAAAATTGACTATCACAAGGAAATCCAGTTTGTTAATATCAAGAATAATTATCTGAAAATTAGCCTCCAATTTTAGGGCTGTAATTTCCCGCACTGAGATTAAGTTGGAGTTATAAACCACCATCCCTCCTTTTGCGTGTCCTGATATAGACGGAATTGTTATGTTATGTTATGTTATGTTATATAATTTTTGTATAGCGCGCGGATGCCGCAACAAAGTGGCGTCCCGGCGCTTTGGAGAATAATAACACAACACGACAGAACAGATGGAAAAGATTGCGGGGGAGAAAAAGGTTTTATAACCATTTAAATAGATAGGTGAGACAGCCCACGTCTCTTGGAGATAGAGAATGCCGTAGGTCCGTGAGAAGGTAAGCCACTCATCAAGATTGACCTTTGAACGTAGGTCGGCAATGTTCCAAAAAATAATGCTGAGTGGTTCCCCTCTCGTGGATTTTGCATCAGAGGGAAGGACTGTTACCGGACCTCCAGATTTGTTTGAGGAAATTCCAATGGCAAGAGTACTCGGGCCTAGATCTACTCTATTTATTATGGGTAAACTCTGTGATGTGGGGTTATTACCGAAGTTGACTGTGGTAGGTTCTTGCTCCATCTCAAATAAGACCAAAATGGAATTGGGAGTGGGAGGTGCAGTGTTTGATATGCGCTCCTCTACCATTTGAGCTGTGGGGGAGGGAATTTCAGAATGAACCTCTGAGTCTTTCGATCGAGCGGGACATACTCCTAAAAAAATAGATTGATTGCCAGTCAACTTCCTCAAGAGGGGATAACATCTCAAACCTATCAGAAGTTACAATAGAGCCATTCCCTTCTCCTCTGGACCTTGTAGAAGGTTTGTAAAAGAAACCTAGAGGGAGGACTATATTGCTGGAATGTAGATGGGGAATTTCCTCTTTGTGCTTTAGGAGAGATCGGACCATTCGGGGGGGATCGAAAATCTGTAACGATACAGTCACCAGGAATGGACTTTGGTGAGGTGCCAACCCACCCAACTCTGCGGACCATCAGTATTTCATTTATGTACTGGGGGCTAAAATTCTTGAATTTGGTCAACCAGTCCACCACTTTGTTACGAAGGGTAGGCCAGGATTCGCTCTGTCCCTGTTTTAGTGCCGGAGCCCCCGTTAGGATTAGTACATAGGGACAGGAGGCAGGTGGTAGATATAGGATATCTGTGCTGGGTTGGACACTGGTGTTATTTAAGTATTCCCCTCTGTCTTGCCCTTGTCTACTCCTATGCTCCACCCTAGACGGGGCTTTAAGTTCAGGGTCCTCTGCTACATGTCTGGGAAAAGTTACTGCTTGAAATTCTCTTGGGGTACCACATGTATTTTTCTGGATGAGGGGCCTGTGTCCCTCCGTTTGTGTAGGGTTGGAATCCTTGCTACTGTGGGCAGTTGTTATGTAATCCAGTGAGTTGCTAAGTGTCCCTACAACCTCTTTCAGCTGCTCAATATTTTTCCTCCATACGGCCGAATCTTTCCTCAATGATCGCACTGATCTGAGTTTCTAGAACCCTCTAACTAAGTCTTCAAAGGGAACCTTGGTAGCCGGTAAAAATTCATTAAAATTAAAAATCGGTCCTTCTATCTGAGAACCAAAAGTATTAGAGGATTCCTCGGTTTGAGTTTCTGCTTGAACAGTTACTTGGGAACAAGAGCAGGGGCATCTTTATTCTTTCCATCCTTGCCCCCCTTTTCTCCCTTCTGTCTGGTTCTTGCTACGTTCCCTTTCATCAGTTTGGATTGTTTCCGCGTTTGGGGCCCTATCCCTACTGATGTGGTATTTTTAGTCTCCCTGTCTTGACTCGAAAGGGCTAGGGATTGTTTAACCAGGGGGGAATTGGTGTTATTTCGTTGGATTATTATCTTAGGTGTTAACGATCTGTTAGATTCTTCCTCTCTGGTCAATGGAAACTGAGAAGGATCAAGTGAGAGCCTCCGTATCGATTAACTGTATCTCGTGATTTAGAAGGGACTCGGCTCTAACCAGAAAGGCATCTAACGTGCCTACGGTACTCTTGCGTCTCTCCATCGTTCTAAGTTATACTGACAATAGTAACACTTATATAAAAGCTACTGAATAAACCTATATGAATACAGAATAAAAACCAATCAACAAAACAGGAGATGAGAACAGGAAAGCTCTAAGGTCAAGATACGAATGTGAGGCTGACTACAATTCTGCTTTATATGCCGCTGAGTTAGGGGGGATTGTTCCAAATACAATATGAAATGATAACATTTGGCTAAGGTGAATTACTGAGGAATTTTTCCCAGTCAACAACCCCCAAAGACAATAATACAAAAAGAATAAAAAGAAAAGAAAAAGAAAAAAACCTACAGTTAAAAAAGTCACTTTGCAAATGTTCAAAACAAATGGCGCGTAAGACAGGCTTAGAGTCATCAATGTTCTTACCGCGCCACAAGAGATGGTCCCCGAAAATACGCCCAAGGGGGGTGGCCCTGCCCTGCCCCTTTCTGGCCCTGTTTGGCACAGACGGGCCCGCCCTTGGCCCGTGTGCGTCCCGCGCCGCGGGAGCCCACGAGAGTTCTTGTAGCGTCTCCTGGCGCTGCCGCTATGACGCGGTACTCGGCGTCAGCAGGGGCCGATGGCCGTTGAAGTCTCCCTGCTACTGGCTACACAATGGGAGTTGTGAGGTTGGTTGCAGTCCCCCCTGGGACTGTTTGACAAGGCAGCAGGCTTCTCGGGCATCCCGCGCCGCAGGAGCCCACAAGAGTTCTTGTAGCGCCTCCTGGCGCTGCCGCTATGACGCGGTACTCGGCGTCAGCAGGGGCCGATGGGCGTTGTAGTCTCCCGGCTACACGCGGGAATAGTGAGGTTCGTTGAAGTCCCCCCGGGACTGTTTGACAAGGCAGCAGGCTTCTCGGGCGTCCCGCGCCCCGGGAGCCCACAAGAGTTCTTGTAGCGCCTCCTGGCGCTGCCGCTATGGCGCGGTACTCGGCGTCAGCAGGGGCCGATGGGCGTTGTACTCTCCCTGCTACTGGCTACACGCGGGAGTAGTGAGGTTCGTTGCAGTCCCCCCTGGAACTGTTTGAAATGGCAGCAGGCTTCTCGGGCGTCCCGCGCTGCGGGAGACCACATGAGTTTTTGAAGCGCCTCCTGGCACTGGCGCTATGACGCGGTACTCGGGGTCAGCAGGGGCCGATGGGCATTGTAGTCTCCCTGCTACTGGCTACACGCGGGAGTAGTGAGGTTCGTTGCAGTCCCCCTTGGGACTGTTTGACCAAGGCAGAAGGTTTCTCAGTGAATTTAAAAACCTTTTTAAATGCTAATTTCTAACTATAACGTCTCTGAAACCTATGGTTTTTTTCAGTGAATTTCAAAGCCTTTTTAAATGCTATTTTTTAAATGTAATAGTAGTTATACCTATTTTTTTGTACTGATTTTCTACAATTTTTTAACTGTTTATTTATAAATATTTTATTCATTAAATAACATTATATATTTTTCTGAAAATTGCAAAAAAAAAATTTTTTACATTCAAACTGAAATATTGTTTAATTCTTTTGTTTTATTTTTTATTTTAATATATATATATATATATATTATTTTTTCCCCACATTTTTTTCGGAGTCGCGCACCCAAAGCGTACACATCACGGTGGGTGCGCGGATTCTAGCCGCCATTTTAGAAAAGTCGTGAAGGATCAGGGTACGGTGTGCGTCGGTTGCATGTTTTTCACTTACATCATATACATTTAATAATACGTGATGTGTGCGATTGGTATGCGACCAGTCTGCGACTCCCGCGCATTCGAGACACATGCGCCTTACGGTACACAACGTTTGCGTGGCGTCAGGTCCGGCGTGACGTCATATACATGCTGGGGCGCGCGACTCCCGCAACATTTTTTTATGTTCTAAAATGATATGTATGTGTCTTTAATATACATATTAGATATTCATAAAAATAATATATTTGTACTTATAATACACGTATTATTTTTAAATATATTTTCGCAAAGTCGTGACGGGTGCGTGCTTTGTGAGCGCAGAGTGCGCGGATCCCAAGTGACCTCAAAAAAATGATTTCATTGGTTCATAACATTTCCCACTGTAACTATTGAAGGACCCCACCCATTTTAATCATTCTTGTTGGAGCATCTTTAGAGAGACATCTCTTTTCCTACAATAACCTTGTTTTTTTGGTGTTTTTCTAAAAACATCAAACGAAATGGCATCTGGATAGCAGCAGCAGCAGCAGGAGGAAATATCTTCTGAAGAAGAATTCTTGCAGGAGGCACCACGTCCACTGAGGCCGGAATCTGTTGTGTGGAAATTCTTCACTTTTCCACCTGGAGAGAAGAAAGTAAATGCGAGAAAGGTGACGTGCAAAATTTGTGACCGAGTCCTGCCACTCTTGTGGCACTGCTTCTATGTACAAGCATCTCCGGACCACACATCCTCTCAATTTTGCTCGGAAGGAAATAAGGCAAGCTGCTATGAACCCCTCACCTGCTGTAGCAAGTACGTCTGGAGCGTCCTCAGGAACACCTGCAATGGACATTAGGCCAGAATTCGCCTTTCTCAAGCAACACTGCGTGAAGTGTAAGAAACTTATATGCTTCGGTGAGCAGTCGGTGGATGCAGTTTTGACTGCGCAACGTAACCAACATTATTTTTAGTTTTTTTGTTTTTAGAATATGTAATTCCAAAAGTTTCCTGTTTTATTTGTTCTTTTTTTTTGTTAATTTTTCGAAAGAACACAAAAAAATACAAAATTGTTCAAAAAAGAAAAAAAATACAAAAGAAAAAAGAAAAAAATACATTATCTGGTTAAAGAAAGAACTATAATTGCAAGGTAATGTGTGAAAGTTTGGTTGAGTATATGTATACAGCATGGTTGACTGAAAGAATGCATCAGTAGTGTATGGCGAATTTATAGGTGAAGATTTATGAGGAAGTACTGCAGTGTGACACTGCAAGCTCTTTAGCTGCACTGCACTGTGGCATTTCCGGAGCACAGGGATATGACATTTGTACATGAATATGTTGCCACTCTGTGCTTCCCTCTGCACTGCTGCACAAACTGCAGCCATGTGGTGACACAGGCACCCTTGCACCATAGTGCAAGGATGTCTGTGTTGTGCAGAAATTGTTTTTGTGCAGGAAGGGACACCTTCCTGCACAAAAACAATCAGTAAAGGCATTTTCATCTTTCAATGTATGCTGTGGAATGCAGCATGCATTGAAAGAGGAAAAAATGAGGAGAAATGAAAACAATTCTCCTCGTTGCGCCTTGCTACACCAACTCTAGGATGGCGCAGCATTCACACACATCTCCAGATTTATGATTTCTCATAAATCTGGAGATGTGTCTTGTTCTATGGGTGTTGCGAGGGAACACCCACAGCAACACCTATGGAACGCCCCTTCAACACAAAGTTCTGTGTATGAAGGGGTCGTATTTACAAGGAGAGGAAAAACCATGCAGGGTGGCTTTTCTTCTCCTTGTAAATATGAAGGAGTGCCTGGCGCCATCACTACGCTACAAAAAGTGACGTACTGGTGGCGCACGGTGCCTGTAAATCTGCCCCATAAGTGCTTAGGTATTGGCAAACTGATACAATAAGAACATAGCGCTGGATGGGTGATTGAAGAATTGCATGAGACTGACAGGAGGTATCCTACGGTGCATGGGTAATACTTCAGTATTTAATGGAGTAGGCCAATAGTAAGTATCTGCTTAGAGATTTGTAGGGATTATGCACAGAATATTTTATGTGTACTTGTGTTTGTGCCTAGGTCATTTTATAAGAATACCACTAGTAACAGGAATGATGACAGTGCTGCAAACAGAGTGAAAACTTAATTTATAAGTGATTACATATTGGTGGAGTGATAGGATAAGTAGATGGTGGATAAGTGATTAAAGAAGTGCATGAGACAAACTGGACGATTCCTACACTGCATGAGTATTAACTGGGTATTTAGAAGAGTGTATCAATAGTCTGTAGCTAGTTAGAGGTCGGCTTGGATAGTGCACAACATGTTATAGCTGTACTTGTGTTAGTAGCTAGGCCATTCCATAGGTTCATGACTAGTCACTAGAATAATTACAGTATTACAAACAGAGTGTATAGTGAATTTATAAGTGCTTAGGTATTGGTGGAGTGATAGGATACGTAGATAGCGCTGGATGGGTGAATGGAGAAGTGCATGGGACAGACAGAAGGATTCCTAGACTGGATAGGTACTAACTGGGTATTTAGAAGAGCGTATCAATAGTATGTATCTGGTAAGAGGTCTGCATGCATAGTGCACAGAATATTGTAGCTGTACCAGTATTGGTGTGTCTATGGTTTCGAGAATGGTAGTATGTATTTTAGGGTGTGAGGAGGTGCATCAGATGATCACCCGGATGATGTTATCAGTGATGTCATTTGAGATGTCATCAGTGATGTCACTGACCATATCATGAGTGATGTAATATGTGACGTCATCAGCTGTGCATTGCGGGGCGCAAGTTATAGTTAGCAGAACTAACTATAACAGCCGAATTTCTCTTGTTTTGTACGATTGAAATGTCCAACTAACTATGACGTCCATGAAACCTGTGTTTTTTTCAGTGAATTTCTTAGGTTTTTTAAATGCTAATTTCTAACTATAATGTCCCTGAAACTTGTGGGTTTTTTCAAAGAATTTTTATATATATGTATTTAATCTCCTCTCATTCTTACAAGGAAGGATCCAGCACTTAGGTTGTAGTTTGGAAGTATTTAATTTGCAAAGGATGTGATACACGCATTTTGGCTCGTCCGAACCTTGATAACGATACAAAACGTCATTGTAGCATCCTTATTTAAATGTACAAATGCCTAAAGATGCCAACATTAAAAAAGGACTACATATTACTTTAATCCAAAAAGCTGCCGGCCATATTGGCCTGGTCACGATGTGAAAATTCAGGAATTGATACAATAAAGAAAAGAAAACAAATGTTAATGTGCACACAATCTCATTTCAGCATACCTTGCCCCGTGACCGCCATACCTGTATTTTCGTCATCGTGACTTATTCATAAGAATAATAATAATAATAATAATCCACATTTGTAAAGCGCGAACAATCACCCGTAAGGGTCTCTAGGCGCTGGGGGCCGTCGGGAAGATTAAGCAAGCTATTGCCCAGAGTCACATGGTGCTGGGCTAATCTGCCGCCAGCGCCGGGGATCGAACCGTGATCCCCAGATTCCAGCGTCAGTCGCCCTGGCCGCGGCGCCACACCTCTCCCTAATAAACATACTTAGGATTGCAAACATCAACATAAACAATGGACTACACATTACTTTAAAGTGAAAGGCTATCGGCCACATTAATCTGGGCATGTTGCGTATTATAATGGTTCTTACACGAAAGAAAAGAAAAAAATGGGTGTTAATATACACACACTATCCCTAAATAAAGTTCTAGCGATTATAGTTCCATTCCATTCACAGCTCATTTGAGATGTCATGAGTGATTCAACTGACCTTGTCATGAATGATGTAATGTCTGAGGTCATTAGCAGTGCAATGAGGGGGCGTAAGTTATAGTTAGCTCAGGTAACTATAACTGCTGAATTTCACTGGTTGTGTATGAGTGAAATCTAAGTCTAACTATACCGTCCCTGTAATCCTTGTTTTTTTCAGCAAATTTCTAGCTTTTTTATTAACGTTAAGTAAGATGCATATCCCAATGGATGGTGGGGGGGGGGGTTGGAAACGGGGCTTGGCATTGTCCTGCCCCCACCCAAGGTTGCTGCTCCTGCCTTCCCTCCTCCTAGCCATCCATTGTCCAGGTCCATGTACCTGCTCCCTTATTACAGCCCTCTGTGGCTGTTGTTCTGCCACTGGCCTTCCCGCCTTCTCTGAACAGTCAGCTTGCTGCCCCATCCACCTCCTTCCTATCCTCTGTTGTCTGAATCCATGGACTAGCCTCCTCCCTCCTGCCATGCATGGTCTGATGTGCTGCCACTGCCCTACATTTAGCATGATGTACCAGTCCACTCCTCCTGCCCTCCATTGCCTAATTCTATGCCCTATTATTGACCTCCTGCTTAGCCTCTGTGTTTAGCTTGCTGTCCCCATTCTCCTTCCCCCTGCCCTCCGATGTCTGTATGCATGCCCCTGCTCCATCCTTTTTGCCCACCATGTTCCATGGACCTGCTACTCCTATCTACTCTGAGTGTTCTGTTAAGCTGCCACTACCCTCCCACCTGCCTAGCATTGTCAGATGACTGTAACCTGTCCCTGCCACCTCCACCCTGCATGTCCACATTCCATGCCCCTATCCCCTTCCTCCTGTACCCCATGGTCCATTTTACTGCCACACCCTTCTGCCCTCCCTGGTCAGTTGTGCTGCAACTGCTCCTCCTACCTGCCCCGTGTGGTCTGTTGTGAGGCCCCTTCCCCTGAACTCTCTTGTCTGTGCCCAGGTCCTGACCCTCCCTTCTACCCTCCATGGTCCTTTGTGCATGCCCCTGCACCCTCCTTCTTGTCCATCATAGCCATTGTGCTGCCACTAACCCTCCCGCTTGCCATGCATGGTCTTCTGTGCTGCCACGGCCCCTCCCCCCTTCCCTGTGTAATCAGCTTGCTGCCCCTAACCCCTTCCACCTTTCCTCCATGGTCTGTGTGTATGCCACTATAGTGTCACTGTTGTTATCCATGGTGTGTCTTGCTTCTAGTGTCCATCCTGCCTGACCTCCATGGTCATCTTGCTGCTCCTGCCCTGCCCTCTTGCACCCAACCCTCGGTTTCCATGTGCAGACCCCTATTTCCGCCCTCCTGGCTTGTCTGTTCCATTGTAATGCCCCTGATTCATTCCTCCATGCTCATGTAAAGCACTCCAATACCTGACAGGTCTGCACTATATAAAACTGCAAAAACACAAAAAATAAAAAGTAGTTTGCACACTTCTGTCATTGGGCTACATGTGGGCAACATCTGGGTGATATTTGTGCTACATTTGGGCTCTTTTGTCTCTGGTGGCCATCTTGAGAGATGTATTTGTTATGAAGTTTCCTAATTTCCTCATTTACCGCAGTCTTCTCAGTAGGAAACGCTTTCAGTTTTTTTACTTTGATTCCATCAAGTAGGTATTCAGATATGTCACACATTTGCCATGAATTCTGAATGTTAGCACTCTAGTTGCTCATTAGATCACTGTAGTGAAGCTACTGCTCACCACGGAAGTCTGCTGCTGGTATTAAAAGTGCATGTTTCAGTCTGCATGTCAGAATTTTTTAATAAAATAGAAGAGGATTTGAGAAGTCACTCAAAATGTGCCCTAATTTTTCTTTCTTCAGCACTAATCATAATTTCTATGGCAAAATGAACCCCCTCATTGTGTTCCTTTTTAAATTAAATGTTTTAAGTATTACCAGTTTATTCCAATCAAGATGGCTTCAGGTGTGCCATACTTTTGTCATGAGTAAGACAGTAAGTACTCTAGTTGTTCTAAAGAACACTCTGGGACATTCTGTCATTGAGCAATACGTGGGCTACATCTAGATGATATTTGTGCTACATTTGGGCTCTTCTGTCTCTGGTGGCCATCTTGGGAGACATATTTGTTATGAAGTTTCCTAATTTCCTCATTTACTGCAGTCTCCTCAGTAGGAAATACTTTCCGTTTTTTACTTTGGTTCCATCAAGAAGGCATTCAGATATGTCAAACATTTGCCATAAATTCCGAATGTTAGCACTCTAGTTGCTCATTAGATCACTGTAGTAAAGCTACTGCTCACCAGGGAATTCTGCTGCTGTTATTCACAGTGCATGTTTCAGTCTGCATGTCAGAATTTGTTAATGAAATAGAAGAGGATTTGACAATTCACTCAAAATGTGCCCTAATTTTTCTTTCTGCAGCACTAACCATACTTTCTATGGCAAAATGACCCAGCTCATTTTGTTCCTTTTTAAAATAAATGTTTTAAGTGTTATCAGTTTATTCCAATCAAGATGGCTTCAGGTGTGCCATACTTTTGTCATAGGTTAGACTGTTAGCACTCTAGTTGTTCTTTAGAACACTGTGGGAAGCTGCAGTAGAACACAAAGGAATCAACTGATAGTGTCTGCACTTGTTGGATGTACATGTTTTTCTGAGAATGTCAAACTTCATTCTCACATGACTGAGAAAGATAATGTGAATTTACAGAAAATATGCTCTCAGTTTAGCTTATAGATCACCTTCCAAACCTCTGTGGGAAAAGTATGAGAAAATAGTTTTCTCTCAAACATGATTCATGATATCCCAGCAGAAGGCTTTTTCACATGGTAAAATCACCTTAGAACACATCACAATTCCTAAAATGAGTATGGTACCATCAACAAATGATTTATAATGTAACTAAAGTCTTAAAAACTTCCATTAATTGCAATGCTTTTTAATGAGGTGCTATCATGTATATTGGTCCCAAGATGGCTGCTAACACTTTTTGGATGAAGTGCTGACAGCCAATCAGATCTCACGATGAGATGTGTGGTTAGGCTCCGCCCAGATATTGAAACTTTTTCTTTTTCTAATTTCTCATGAACTACTGAACGGATTTACACCAAAAAAGGGCTCTTTCTGAACCAAGGGCTACCTTTTTGCCAAATTTAGGGCAATTCCGTTCAGCAGTTTGGGCTGTAGCCATGTCTAAAATTTCCTATGGAAAATTGCATGGCGAAAACACGTTTTGGGACCCCCCCTTTTTTCTCGGCCCCCGCTTGCCGTATCACCCCGAAACATTTAGGATAGGAGCGGACCGAAGCTGGCCGTAAGTTTTGAAAATTTTGCGAAGATTTGTCAGTCGGCGCCAAAGTTATTGGGAATAGAATGTTGCGATTTTCATATGGTAACTAGGCCCTAACTATAACCATCCACTGACGACCGCCAGTGGGTTGTGTGTATATATATTATTATTATGTTTGAGCTTGTAAAGCGCACTGTTACCCGGAGGTTTCCTGGCGCTGTGTAACGCTGGGGAACCCGTCCTGGCTTTCCCTGTGGGATGGTCCCTGCTGGGAGTCCCCAAGGTGGAGCCAAGCATCCCCGGCGTTGGAGGGGCCGTTGTGGAGATTAGGCAAGCTGATGCCCAGAGTTGCCGAGTGGGACCCCTGATTAGAGTAGGCACCGAAGCGAGAATTATCGAGTCCGCTGACCAAAGTCCACGACCCGGCCGACTTCTGCTCCCGGGTCTGCCGCCTCTAACCAGTGAGGCACACCACTGTATATATATATATATATATATATATAAATATACTGTTGAAGAAACAACAGGTTTCAGTGACTTTATAGTAAGGCTGACATTTCGCTTGTACAAAAACAGAAATTCAGGCAATATAGTTAGCTGAGCATGGAGCAGGGATGCCACTGACCCTGTCACGAGGGATGTAATATGTGACGTAATCAGCAGTGCATTGCGGGGGCGCGAGTTATAGTTAGCTCACATAACTATAACGCTGAATTCCTCTGTTTTTGTATGAGTGAAATGTCAGCCTAACTATAATGTCCCTGAACCTGTGGATCTTCAATGACTTTGAGGTTTTTTTAAATGCTAATTCCTACCTATAACCTCCCTGAAACCTGTTTTTTCAGGTAATTTCCTATGTTTTTTTTAATGCTAATGTTAACTATAACATCCCTGAAACCTGTTTTCTTCAGTGAATTTCTAAGGTTTTTTAAATACTAATTCCTAACTATGCCTACATTGGTAGGACATCTGCAGAAAGAGGAAGAAAGGCACAGAAAGGAACAAGAGAAGTGCAGAAAGTGGCGAGAGATACAGAAAGAGGAAGAAAGGTGCAGAAAGAAGCAAGAGAAATGTAGAAAGAACTAACAGAAGTGCAGAAAGAAGCCTACTTCGACTGTACCTTACAATAAAATAGACTCATACAAAGTAGCCTACTCACTAATCCTCCTCCCAAAAGGTCTTAAACCTCACTTTTCTCTTGAAGTTTCACTAATAATCGACTGATTAGAATGTTAGGCCTACCAACTATAAAACAGCAATCCTAAGCATATCACTGTTGCAAGTCTGACCAAGTTTGTGAAGGTATGCATACATGTCTCTGCTTTTACCTAGTGACATGTTACATAAAAATAAACATGCAAATACTTGAATACCTGTGTTTCAAAAAGCCTACTCTGTAAAATTGTGTACAAAAAGGTGTATGCATTTCATTTCGCTCATAATACAGGGCACTTAGGTATTCAATAGTAAATTTGAGAGGCTCTATATCAAATATATTCATAAGACATGTCTGCCAGTGTAACCGAATGACAGAGAGAACTAAGAAGATTTGACCACCTACAGGAGAAGCTAACCACTTTTTAAGCTACCATCTTCAGATGCATAACAAGTAGACACATACCTCAGTCACAAGAGCACGCAGACCTTCAAACTTGACAGCTTGTATATCCCATTTGAATACAGAAACAGGTGAGATAAGTACAGAAAGAGACCCAGTACTTTTGTAAGCTTTTATGCGCCAGTAGATGATAACGCTAGAGCTTATGAAGACTTGTTCCAATCTTTACTGATGGCGGCAGAAGATATTGTCATTGGAGGGGATTTTAATGTCCTTATGAACTTAAACTTGGATTCAACTACTCAATCAAGAAAGCAGCTCAAGCCTAAATCACTGAAAACTATTCTTAACTATAAAATAACACTAGACCTTTGCGATCCATGGCGTACACGAAACCCGGTAAAAAAAGAATACACATGCTGGTCAGGCAGATTTAAGTCTTCCTCTAGGATTGATTTTTTTCTTGTTTCTAGACAACTTAATTTGCATCAACAGAGGACTCTTCATAACGGGTTCTCTGATCACGCAATGTTAGTCACTGAGTTGGTTTTAGGGAAAAACGTAAAAACTCCTAAACGCTGGGTGTTCAACAAAACATATTTGAACGACGAAATATGGGTCGCATCATTGAAATTAGAGATAAGAGATTTTGTTTTTCGTAATATTGAAACAGCCCCACTTAATATTGTTTGGGATGCCTTAAAGGCCTTCATTCGTGGCGTCGTTATAGGCAAGGATGCAGCCTCACTGACAGCAGCTAGATCCAATAAGAACTCGTTGGAACAAAGAATACAAGTTTTAACCGATTTAAGGCAGGTGAACCCCTCCAGTAGCATTCAACATAAATTAAATGAAGCAAAACGGGAACTGAGTGCAATTTTTTTTACCCAAAGCGAGGAGATTTTTCGTAGACAATCCCAGAAAATTTATGAAGAGAGTAATTTTACTGGGAAGTTTTCAGGTTGGCAGGTCAGAGAGCAAGCTGTTGCTAATTTGATCAGAGGTCTAAAGTGCCCAGTGGCCCATATAGACACAGCAGATTCGGCGGAGATAGGGAAGATAATGCTTACCCATTATAATAATATTTACAGTCAGCAACATAATATGGACCAGCAAAAGTTAACAGACTTTTTAGGAAAGTATGCATTGCCTTCCCTTTCCCAAACTGAACAATCGACAATGGCGAGTCCATTTTCTATGGAAGACATGGAGTTGGTAGTGAAGGATCTCCCAAACGGCAAGGCATGTGGCCCAGACGGTCTGCCTGCTGACTTTTTTAAAGTCTTTTTTTGTGCCTTTTCCGATATTTTTTTGCAATTACTGAGTTCTATCCTGGAAGGGGGCCCAATACTAGATTCATTTCGGGAAGGAACTGTGGTGAGCTTTTTGAAGAAGGGGAAAGAAGCCAAAGACTCAAACTCATATCGACCCATTACCTTATTAAACTCCGATTATAAAATAGCTACAAAATTACTATCTATGCGCTTTAACCAAATATCAACAGATCTGATCCATCCTGATCAGAATGGTTATATTGCAGGTAGGCAACTGATCACGAACACGCCTTATTTGATTGAAGCTTTAGATTATTTTGAGACACAAGGGATTCCAGCGTTAATTTTGTTATTAGATGCTGAAAAAGCTTTTGATTTGGTGGTTTGGGAGACACTTTTTATTATTTTGCAGTATTTTTCTATTCCAGATAAAATTATAAACCTAATCCGGAATCTTTACACTGGTGCCAAAGCCAATGTCATCATTAATACGGTAATGGTTGGGTCAGTCTTAGTCAAGCGTGGCACGAGGCAAGGCTGCCCATTATCACCCGTTCTTTTTGCGTTTTTTATCGAACCCTTAGCAGTTGCAATCCGGAATTGCGCGAATATTCTTCCTCCCGTCCCTTTAATGGCTAAGATCAAACTATACGCTGACGATATTATGCTGTTAATTAAACCCGAATTACAATTACAAGTTAGGCTACTTCAGATTTTTGAGGAATTTGAAGCTTTGGGGGGATACCGGATCAATAAAAAGAAAACGGAAATTCTGGTATGTGGAGGTAGAGATCCAGAACTGCATTCTGATATAAGTTGCTGTATTAATACTAAACCTAAAAGATATCTTGTTTTTTTTTCAGCTTCAGTCAATGATCTGTATAGGCTTAATTTTGCCCCCCTTCTTCAAAAGATCTGTGTAATGTTCGCACGGTGGAACTCACTGCCATTGTGGTTTCTTGGCCGGGTTGCTTTGATAAAAATGTCCATTCTTCTTTTATTTAATTTTTTGTTCTCGACTCTTTCTTGTTTTTTGCCAGGAGTTTTTTTTTCTGAGGTAGAATCTTTGTTCTCGGCTTTTGTCTGGGCGAAAAAAACACCCCGAATCACAATGGGCACTCTCTATGAGGAATCGGATCAAGGAGGTCTCTCTTTGCCAAATCTTAGGGACTATTATTATGCATATTTCGCACAGTATTTGTCGAGATTTAAAAACCAAACTCAAGGCCAAAACTTATTTATAAATTTCTTTTTCGATTTAATCTGCCTAGAAAGTCAGATACCTCCCACTCTGCAGGTACTTAAATCTCCCAAATTAGTCCGCTATAAGACAATGCTATGGTTTTTTTAAAAACGCTGCGCTATTTTTAAAAGATATTCTCTTCCCTTGTATAATTCAACAACCCTGCTATCCAGTACATTTTCGTTAATAGGGATTAAAAGAGGGTCAGACGCGGAGGGCGAATCGATGGACCAGGAATAAGCCTTATCATTGACTGGTTCCTGGGGTATTCTGGAAGCTTCGAACTGTGGTGCACTAATTTGTGTAATGTGACTTTGTGAGGCGCTTGGGGGGGTTGCGGGGCTATTGGGGGGTCGTTTTCCTCCTCGTCTTTACTTTCTGTAGATTAGTTTAGATGTGGGGGCGACAGGCACACTGCAAGTTGGGGTGGCTTCCTAGTCTTATGCAGGGTTGCAGGGTGGGGGGTGTTGTAACAGGTTGTTTGGTGGGGAGGAGGGGGGTTGTGTTGTTCTTTCAGTTTCGTTTTCTGCAAGGCAATGTATTGCAAGACTTTCTGAGCGGAGCGCTGGGTTCCTCTTGGGGTTGGACTTTCTTTCTTGTGTGGGATGGGTGGTAGGGGGTTGAGACTTCTGAGTTGGAATGTGATTGGGTTGGGGGATAGGATAAAGCGTGGGGTGGTACTGCAGCAGTTAAAACGTCATTCCCCAGACGTGGTCCTACTACAGGAAACTCACTTGATAGGAAATACATGCTACGCTATGAATAGGAGGTGGTATCGTTTGGTCGCTCATGCAGGGTTTTCCTCAGGTTCCCGAGGGGTGGGTATTCTTCTTAAGAGTTCTCTCCCGTTAGAGGTGGATGCAACGGTTCTCAATGATAGAGGGCGCTATGGCGTCCTTACTGGTCGTTGGGAGGGTAGGACCTTGTCCCTGGTATCTGTATATGTTCCTCCCGGTTTACAGTCCACTACCTTCGCAGATCTGGGGCGGGTTCTCCTGGCTCTCCCTGAGGGGTCATTGATATTGGGTGGGGAGTTTAATGCGGTTGTGTCTGGTACTTTTGATAGACATCCACCTAGAGACCTTAAGGGGGCGCAGAACTGGCTTTGTGGTCTCATCGATACCTTAGGCCTTGTAGACTGTTGGAGATTGTTGCATCCCACTCAGCGGCAATACACGTTCCACTCCGGTGCCCATGGTAGCCTTTCGAGGATTGATTACGTCCTGGTGCCTGCTGCACAGGCGACTTCTGTTGCTGAGGTTAAACATATGGCCCGAGGAATTTCTGATCATTCTCCTCTGTGGCTTTGAATTGAATTATCTTCGAGGACCGAGTGGCCCTGATCAACCCTTGGTATCTCCGTAATCCTAAAACTCGTAACAATTTGATAAAGTCACTTGATCTATATTTTTCAGAAAATGAGGGCTCTGTCTCGTCAGCAGTGTCGCTTTGGGAGGCCTTTAAAACAGTTCTCAGGGGTCAAGCCCTGTCTTTGATTGCTGGCGTTAAAAAGCTGAACAACGAGGCTGTGGTGAATGTCCAAACTGAAATAGCAGACCTTGAGTTGGACCTAGAGCAGGAGGTAACCCGTGCGAAGACACATATGTTAAGATTGAAACAGTCGGAATATAGGGCTCGAGTTACAGATGCTGCTAAGGCCATGAGTCGAGAGCAACAGGGTCGTCTATATGACGTGGGAGATAAAGCAGGTAAATTGATAGCCTGGTTAGACAAGAAGGACAGGGCTAGTCGGGTTGTACCTGAGATTGAGAGTGTGAGTGGTATGCGGGTCACAGACCTGGTAGAGATTGTTGAGTGCTTTGCTAATCACTTTCGGACGGTATACTCCCCTGTGTCGGATAGGCCAGAGGAGGACTCTCATTTGTTGCTGCGTGACATTGCACTGCCGAGTCTCTCGGACGTTGATAGAGAGCGAATGGATAGCGCACTAACCGCCGATGAGGTCGCCCTTGCGATCCGCTCCTTGCGGTCTGGTAAGGCCGTGGGTCCTAATGGGCTGCCGATAGAACTATACAAGTTGCGACCTGATAAGATAGCTCCTTATCTGAAAGATATGTTTCTGGAGTCTCGTGAGTGTGGTTCTCTCCCCTGAGACCAGCGACTTGCGACGATTGTTGTTATACATAAAGAAGGGAAACCAAGGGACAAGTGTGGGTCGTATCGTCCTATATCTCTTTTGAACGCCGAGCCTAAGATTCTCGCAAAGGTGCTGGCCAATCGCTTGATCACTGTCATTAGTGACCTGGTCCATCCAGATCAGTCCGGTTTTATTCCCCATCGTAACACTGCGTTGAATCTCAGGCGTCTGCATGGAGTTCTCCCGAGGGCTGGGACGTTGCGCGAGCCAGCCATCTTGGCGTCCTTAGATGCCACGATGGGTTTTGACACCATTGAGTGGCCTTATTTGTGGGCTGCATTAGCTAAATTTGGGTTCGGTCCCAGCTTTATCGGTTGGGTCCGGCTTCTCTATGAAGACCCGCTTGCTCAGATTGTAGTCAATGGTCGAGTTTCGGTACTGTTTAGTCTTGGGCGTGGTACCCGTCAGGGATGCCCCCTATCACCGCTCCTGTTAGCCCTGGCCCTGGAGCCCCTTGCCGCCTAGATCCGCAGGGAGACCTCAATAAGGGGTATTCGGTGGTCCACTGATTATGAAGATCGCATTTCGCTCTATGCTGACGACATATTGCTATATCTCACCTCGCCCAAGAAATCGTAGATGGTGTTCTGTGATGTAAATGTAAATGTAAATGTGTTTCGATTTATATAGCGCAACACTTTAACCCAGGGGTCTCAAGGCGCTTGCTTAGGGAACCCGTCCTGGTATTCCCCTGTGAGATACCCCGGTCGGGTATCCACAAGGTGAAAGCCAGGCATCCCGCCGCGAGGGGCCATAGTGGAGATTAAGCAAGCTATTGCCCAGAGTCGCAGAGTGTGACCCCATGAGTCGAGTAGGCACCGGATCGAGAATTATCGACTCTGTGGATTTTTGAGCCGGAGACCCGCCGAGGCGGGGAATCGAACCCTGGTCCACGGCCGATCTCAGCTTCCGGGTCTGCCGCCTCTAACCACTGAGCCACGCTTCTCCACCGAAGGAGGCCATGTCCTGGCCTCCTTCGGTAGAAACTCGGGTTTAATTATTAATTGGGCAAAATCTTATTTATATGTTCTTTCTGGCGATGTCCCCCTCCTCCCGCGTAACTGCCCTATACAGGTGACACAAACGGGATTTAAATATCTGGGTATTTGGGTTTCCATGGACCCTGTAGCCCGGTATGAGCTCAATCTTCTCCCACCCTTAACTCGATTGTGGCAGGATGTCGCGGGATGGCGTAGGCTTCCGCTCTCGCCGTTGGGACGCGCGCCCTTTTTAAGATGATGTCTTTGCCTCGCTTCTTATACGCCCTCCAGAATACGCTTGACATAGTCCCAGCCAGTTATTTCCGTAACATCGAGGGTCTACAGAGGAAATTTATATGGGACGGTCGACCTCGCATTGCGCTGTCCAAACTAACGCTCCCGTGGTACGATGGGGGTATCGCCCTCCCGGACATCAAGCGATATTATTGGGCATCTCAGTTGGGGGCCATTAATCACGGTATGTATGGTCCTGAACTGAATCCCGCGTTTGCTATGGACAAATGGTTGCTGTCGGGGGGCAACTACTATAGGGCACTGTACTCGAAATCAGCGGTCAGGTCATTGTCAGGGCCTACTAGGACGGCGGTTCATGTATGGCATGATGCAACTGCTTCTATGGGTTGGAAGGACCGCCAGACTTTAGCGACCCCACTTTTTGACTCAGATAGGCTTGGTACTCTGTGGAAGACAAAAAGGTTTGATAGATGGGACCTCATTGGCATTAGCAAGGTGGGAGACCTATGGGTCAAAGGACAAGTGAAATCGGTTGATACGTTAAAGAAGGAGTTTGAATTGGGGAACTTGGAATATTTTCGCTATGTTCAGGTCTGCCATGCTTTGTTGTCTGTCTTTTTGGTGGGGGAGACGATACCTGAGTCGTCCCCGCTAGAGGATAGATTGTTAGATGGCCACATTCCGGATAGTACAATCTCCCTTGTGTATAAAAAGCTGATTAATGATAGATCGGATCTTCTATTGCCCTTGCGCGAACTCTGGGTCGGGGACGGTCTTGAATTAGATGATGAAGATTGGCAGTCGGCGATTTCCTCTCCCAAGGAGGTCGCGATCCCAGCGAGACTTTGGCTGGTTCAGCTTAAGATCCTTCATAGGGTGTACGTCACGGGCCCTCGTCTGGTTCGCATGGGCTTCTCCGAGGAGGGTTTGTGTAAGCGGGGATGTGGTCTGGTGGAGACATTTCTACATATTATCTGGGAATGTCCTGACGTGGTGGCTTATTGGAACGGGGTGTATGATGTAATGGAAGAAGCTACGGGCGTCCCCCTCCTACCGGAGGCTAGACGCTGTTTGCTAAACGTCTGGGAACCCACAGACTATAACGTGGCCCAAACCCGGTGGGCGACCCTGGGGGCCATGATTGCTAAAGGTGATATCGCGCAACTGTGGTGGAACAAGACCGCCCACGGTTGAGATGTGGAAGGAAAACATGGATTGGTGAATGTTTCAGGAAAAAACGGTGTATCTGGCCCGGGGCCGTCCCCGGAAATGGCAAAAAATCTGGGGGCAATGGAATAGGTTCCGAGGTGACGTATGTACACCACCTGCTGTTGATGGTATTGATATCCCACTTTCCCCCTGACCCCACATTAACTGTTGTAATACCGTCTGCTTATGGTCTCTCCCCTATGCTCCTCCCTCCCTACAATGATTGCTTATTATTTGATGTACTGTCTACCTTACCTCATGTGAACGAAGCGCTATGTATATTGTGTTTGCCTTGCTTGTTTTACTTAATAAAAATAAATATAAAAAAAAAAGAGGGTCAGAGATAGCGGAAAAGTGGGCCTGGGCAGGATTTACTAAAGTAATCGATTTTTTAAGAAATGGATTATGGATAACCCCAATAGAGATGGCACGTTTAATCCACAGGAACTTCATGTTGATCGGGTCTTATACAATGATTTATACATTTTTGGGGCAATTGGATGCTACACAGTTTAATCAGCCAGCCCAATTGGTTAACGACCTTTTTGTGAATGAAGGTGCAAGGAAACCCAGGATTTGGAAGCGCTGTTTAGCACAGAGTAGGGAGGAGGATTTAAGCCAAAAAGCAATTAAAAAATGGCAGGAACAAGAAAATCATGTATTATCTTTGAACACCTGGCGGACTATTAACAAATTAAATTTCAACACACTACGGGGCGCCAATTGGCGTAGAATGTTATTTTTTGGTAAATGGTTATTGTACCGTACACCTGCGGCCATTTCTAAAATGTATGCAAATCATTCCCCTAACTGTTTTAGATGTTTACAACATGCTCCGGCCAATTGGTCCCATGTAATGGTCCACTGTACTAAAATCAAGGTATTCTGGGATGAAATATTTGTTTTTTTCCAAACCTATTATAAGATTATGATTTCCTTAAATGTAAAATTGATGCTTTATGGTTTTGATCCGGATCTCAAGCTCTCTGACCAGCTAGCTAAATTAGTGTATATTGCAATGGCAGTGGCTAGGTCTTTGCTATTGCAGAACTGGCGGTCAGAACAGATCCCATCCATGCAGGAATGGTTACAGAAAATTAGGAGAGTCAGAAAAAGCGAACAAATTTATGCATTGCGGGTAGGGGGAGTAAGAAAATTTGATAAAATCTGGGGATTTTACTTTGATTCATTTTTATATATGGGATATTGAGGATGGCAGTAATTGTTATTATTGATTGTATCTGCAGGCGTGATATGCTTTATGATGAATTTTGCTTTCTGTATTATTGATCAGTAATGTCACTAAAGGACTTCAATAAAAACATTTTTAAAAAGAGATAAGTACAGAAAGAAGTAAGAAAATTGCAGAAAAAAACAAGAGGTGCAGAAAGAGTAAGACGTGCAGAAAGAGGCAAGAGAATTGCAGAAAGAGGCAAGAGAAGTACAGAAAGAGGCAAGAGAGGAGCAGAAAGAGGGATGAGGGGTGCAGAAATTTGAAACAGAGGTGCAGAAAGAAGCAAGAGCAGTGCAGAGAAAACTAACAGAAGTGCAGAAGGAGGCAAGAGGGGTGCAGAAAGAGGCAAGAGGGGTGCAGAAAGTTGCAAGAGAGGTAGAGAAAGAAGCAAGAGCAGTGCAGAAAGAGACAACAGAGGTGCAAAAACAGACAAGAGGGGTGCAGAAAGTGGCAAGAGAAGTGCTGAAAGAAGCAACAGAGGTGCAGAAGGAGGCAACAGAACTGCAGAAAGAGGCAAGAGAGTTGATGAAAGAGGCAAGGGAGGTGCAGAAAATAGAAAACAGGGTGTAGAAAGAGGCAAGAGAAGTGCAGAAAAGCAACAGAGGAACATAAAGAGGCAAGAGAAGTGCAGAAGGAGGCAAGAGAGTTTCAGAAACAGGCAAAAAAGGTGCAGAAAAAGGGAGCAGGGGTGCAGAAAGAGGCAAGAGAGTGCATAAACAGACAAAAGAGGTGCAGAAAGAAGCAAGATCAATGCAGAAAGAACCAACAGAGGAGCAGAAGGAGAGTAGAAGGGTGCTGAAAGATGCAAGACAATTGCACACACAGGGAAAAGAGGTACAGAAAGAGGCAAGAGGAGTGCTGAAAGAGGGATGAAGGGTGCTGAAAGAGGGATGAAGGGTGCAGAAAGAGGCAAGGGGTGCAGAAAGAAGCAAGAGTTGCAGAAACAGGCAAAATGGGTGCAGAAAGAGGGAACAGGGGTGTAGACAGAGGCAAGTGTGGTGCAGAAAGATCGATGAGGGGTGCAGAAAGAGGCAAGAGGGGTGCAGAAATTTGCAACAGAGGTGCAGAAAAAAGCAAGAGCTGTGCAGAGAGAACAAACAGAAGGAGGCAAGAGGGGTGCAGAAAGATGCAAGAGCAGTGCAGAAATAAGCAAGAGGGTTGCAGACACAGGCAAAAGAGGTGCAGAAAGAGGAAACAGGGGTGCAGAAAGAGGCAAGAGAGGGGCACAAAGAGGCAAGAGAGTTGCAGAAAGAGGCTAGAGAGTTGCAGAAACAGGCAAGAGGTGCATAAAGAAGCAAGATCAGTGCAGAAAGTACCAAAAGAGAAGCAGAAGGAGGCTAGAGGGGTACAGAAAGAAGCAAGAGAATTGGAAAAACAGGGAAAAGAGGTACAGAAAGAGGCAAGAGGGGTGCTGAAAGAGGCAAGAGAAGTGCACAAAGAGGGAAGATGGGTACAGAAAGAGGCAAAAGGGGTGCTGAAAGATACTAGAGGTCCAGAAACAAGCAAGAGACGTGCAGAAACAATCAAAAGAGGTGCAGAAAGAGGGAAGAAGGGTGCAGAAAGTGGCAGGAAAAGTCCAGAAAGAAGCAAAAGAAGTACAGAATGAGGCAAGAGAAGTACAGAAAGAGGCAAGAGAGTTGCAGAAACAGGCAAAAGAGGCGCAGAAAGAAGGAGGGAACGGGGTGCAGACAGAGACACGGGAGGAGCAGAAAGAGGGATGAGGGGTGCAGAAATTTGAAACAGGTGCAGAAAGAAGCAAGAGCAGTGCAGAAAAAACTAACAGAAGTGCAGAAGGAGGCAAGAGGGGTACAGAAAGAGGGAAGAGGGGTGCAGAAAGTTGCAAGAGAGGTAGAGAAAGAAGCAAGAGCAGTGCAGAAAGAGACAACAGAGGTGCAAAAACAGACATGAGGGGTGCAGAAAGTGGCAAGAAAAGTGCAGAAAGAAGCAACAGAGGTGCAGAAGGAGGCAACAGAACTGCAGAAATAGGCAAGAGAGTTGAAGAAAGAGGCAAGGGAGGTGCAGAAAAAAGAAAACAGGGTGCAGAAAGAGGCAAGAGAAGTGCAGAAAAGCAACAGAGGTACATAAAAAGGCAAGAGAAGTGCAGAAGGAGGCAAGAGAGTTTCAGAAACAGGCAAAAGAGGTGCAGAAAAAGGGAGCAGGGGTGCATAAAGAGGCAAGAGAGTGCATAAACAGACAAAAGAGGTGCATAAAGAAGCAAGATCAATGCAGAAAGAACCAACAGAGGAGCAGAAGGAGACTAGAACGGTGCTGAAAGATGCGAAACAATTGCACACACAGGGATAAGAGGTACAGAAAGAGGCAAGAGGGGTGCTGAAACAGGCAAGAGAGGTCCAGAAAGAGGCAAGAGAAGTGCACACAGAGGGATGAAAGGTGCAGAAAGAGGGAAGGGGATGCAGAAAGAAGCAACAGAGGTGCCGAAAGAAGCAAGAGAAGTGCAGAAACAAGCAACAGAGGTGCAAAAAAAGGGAAGAAGGGTGCAGAAAGAGGGATGAAGGGTGTAGAAATTTGGAACAGAGGTGCAGAAAGAAGCAAGAGCAGTGCAGAGAGAATGAACAGAAGTGCAGAAAGAGTCAGGCGGGGTGCAGAAAGAGGCAAGAGGGGTGTAAAAAGAGGGATGAGGGGTGCAGACAGAGGTAAGAGAGGTGTAGTAAGAGGGATGTGGGGTGCAGAAATTTGGAACAGAGGTGCAGAAAGAAGCAAAAGCAGTGCAGATAGAACAAACAGAGGTGCAGAAGGAAGCAAGAGGGGTGTAGAAAGAGGCAAGAGGGGTACAGAAAGTAGTAATAGAGGTGCAGAAAGAAGCAATAGCAGTGCAGAAAGAGACAACAGAGGTGCAGAAACAGACAAGGGCGCAGAAAGAGGCAAGAGAAGTGCAGAAAGAAGCAACAGAGGTGCAGAAGGAGGCAGCAGAACTTCAGAAAGAGGCAAGAGAGTTGCAGAAAGAAGTAAGGGAGGTGCACAAAGAGGGAAGAAGGGTGCAGAAAGAGGCAAGGGGTACAGAAAGAAGAAACAGAGGTGCAGAAAGATACAAGAGAAGTGCAGAAACAAGCAGCAGAGGTGCAGAAAGAGGCAATAAAGGTGCAGAAAGTGGCAAACAAAAGTGCAGAAACATGCAAGAGTGGTGCAGAAAGAGGGATGTGGGGTTCAGAAAGAGGCAAGAGGGGTGCAGAAATTTGCAACAGAGATGCAGAAAAAAGCAAGAGCAGTGCGGAGACAACGGACAGAAGTGCAGAGGGAGGTAAGAGTTGTGCTGAAAGAGGGAAGGGGTGCAGAAATCTGCAAGAGACTGCAGAAAGATGCAAGAGCAGTGCAGAAATAAGCAAGAGAGTTTCAGACAGGCAAAAGAGGTGCAGATAGAGGCAAGAGACGTGCAGAAAGATGCAAGAGCAGTGCAGAAATAAGCAAGAGAGTTGCAGACAGGCAAGAGAGTTGCACAAAGATGGAAGAAGGGTGCAAAAAGAGGCAAGAGGGGTGTGGAAAAGCAACAGAAGTACACAAAGAGGCAAGATAAGTGCAGAAAGAGGCAAGAGAGTATCAGAAACAGGCAAAAGAGATGCAGAAAAATTAAGCAGGGGTGCAGAAAGAGGGAAGAAAGGTGCAGAAAGAGGCAAGAGGGGTGCAAAAAGAAGCAAGAGAAGTGTAGAAAGAAACAACCGAGGTGCAGAAGGAGGCAAGAGGGGTGCCGAAAGAAGCTCGAGAGTTGGAGAAACAGGAAAAAGAGGTGCATAAAGAAACAAGATCAGTGCAGAAAGAACCAAGAGAGGAGCAGAAGGAGGCAAGAGGGGTGCAGAAAGAGGCAACAGAGGTGCAGAAACAGATAAGAGGGGCGCAGAAAGAGGCAAGAGAAGTGCAGAAAGAAGCAACAAAGGTGCAGAAGGAGGTAACAGAACTGCAGAAAGAGGCAAGAGAGTTGCAAAAAGAGGCAAGGGAGGTGCAGAAAAGGAGAACAGGGGTGCAGAAAGAGGCAAGAGAAGTGCAAAAAAGCAACAGGGGTACCTACAGAGGCAAGAGAAGTGTGGAAAGAGGCAAGAGAGTTTTAGAAACAGGCAAAAGAAGTGCAGAAAAAGGGAGCAGTGGTGCAGAAAGAGGCAAGAGAGTTGCAGAAACAGGCAAAAGATATGATTAAAGAAGCAGAAAGAACCAAAAGAGGAGCAGAAGGAGGCAAGAGATGTGCAGAAAGAAGCAAGAGAGTTGTATAAACAGGGAAAATAGGTACAGAAAGAGGGGTGCTGAAAGAGGCAAGCGAGGATGTAGCCTTACGGTTAGAACGGTCGACATCGAATTTGGGGAACCGGGTTCGAGTCTCGGTAACATCTTGTGATTCAGGGCAAATCACGTAATCTCCATGTGCCTAACAAAAATGAATGTGTCCTTGTGTAACGAAACTGGTGCTATGTAAAGCTCCCTGATACCCGATATCTTCGGTCTAGTTTGCGCTATATAAAATTCTTAAAAAAAAGAGGTGCGGAAAGAGGCAAAAGAAGTGCACAAAGAGGAAAGAAGGGTGCATAAAGAGGCAAGGGGGTGCAGAAAGAAGCAAGAGAGGTACAAAAAGAAGCAAGAGAAGTGCAGAAACAAGCAACAGAGGTGCAGAAAGCAGCAATAAAGTGCAGAAAGAAGCAAAAGAGGTACAGAAAGAGGTGAGAGGAGTGCAGAAAGAGGAAAGAGAGGTGCAGCAACAGGCAAAAGGGGTATAGAAAGAGGGAACAGGGGTGCAGACAGAGGCAAGAGAGGTGCAGAAAGAGGGATGAGGGGTGCAGAAAGAGGCAAGAGGAGTGCAGAAATGTGCAACAGAGGAGCAGAAAGAAGCAAGAGTAGTGCAGAGAGAACGAGCAGAAGTGCAGAAGGAGGCAAGAGGAGTGCAGAAAGAGGCAAGAGTGGTGCAGAAAGTTGCAAGAGAGGTGCAGGAGGCCACTGAACTGCAGTAAGAGGCAAGAGAGTTGCAGAAAGAGGCAAGGGAGGTGCAGAAAAAAAGAACAGGGTGCAGAAAGAGGCAGGAGGTGTCCAAAAATAAGCAAGAGAGGTGCAGAAAGAGGCAAGACAGGTACAGAAAAGTGAAGTGCAGTGGTTGAAAGAACCAAGAGAAGGGATGAAAAACAACAGAGTTACAGAAAGAAACAAGAGATGTACGGGAAGAAGGGTGCAGAAAGAGGCAAGAGGGGTGCAAAAAGAAGCAAGAGAGGTGCAGAAAGAGGCAACAGTGGTGCAGAAAGAAGCAAAAGAGGTGCAGAAACAGGTGAGAAGAGTGCAGAAAGAACCAAAAGAACTGCAGAAGGAGGCAAGAGGGGTGCAGAAAGAGGCAAGAGGGGTACAGAAAGAGACAAGAGAAGTGCAGAAAGAACCAAAAGAGGTGCAGAAAGAGTGAAGAGGGTTGCGGAAAGAAGCAAGAGAGGTGCAAAAAGAAGCAAGAGAAGTTCAGAAACAAGCAACAGAGTTGCAGAAAGGGGCAAGAGGGGTGTAGAAAGAGACAAGGGGGCTGCAGAAAGAAGCAGAAGAAGTGTAGAAAGGCAAGAGGTACAGAAACAGGAAATAGAAGTACAGAATGAGACAAGAGAACTGCTGAAAAAGCAACAAAGGTGAAGAAAGAAGCAAGCGAAGTGATGAAAGAGACAAGAGAGTGGCAGAAAGAAACTAGAGGTGCAGAAAAAAGCAAGAGAAGTGCAGAAAGAGGCAAGTGAGGGGCAGAAAAAGTCAAGAGAAAAACAGAAAGAGGCAAGAGAAGTGCAGAAAGGGGCAAGAGAGGTGCAGAAAGGGAGAAGATGGTACAGAAAGAGGCAAGAAAAGTGCAGAAAGGAGCAATAGAGGTGTAGAAAGTGGCTAGAGAGGTGCAGAAAGAAGGGAGGTGCAGAAAGCAGAAGAGATGTGCAGAAAGAGGCAAGAGACGTGCAGAAAAAGGAAGAAAGGTGCAGAAAGAAGCCAGATAAATACAGAAAAGAGGCAAAAGAGGCAAGAGAGGCACAGAAACAAGCAAGAGTGGGTTTGCACACCATTAGTGCCAATTTAACACCCACAATTAACAATAAGTAAGAGGTGACCATTCTAGGTTAGCAAAGGGCCTTCCACTACGCTATAACACTTGTTGCTGCATTTGTGGTAACGTTTGAGCTGGAAACAAGGTTTTTTTGTTCAAATCTGCAGATTATGCAGATTATGCATCAGATGATGGATTATGTGGAAAATGCACAAAATGTATATTTGTGCGAGAGTCAGTGCAGCCAAACAGTTGCATAATTCCAGTGGCCCTGCTCATACCTCTGACTAGGTCCAGAAGTGCTCCTCAGTGGTTCCTTCAGTTTTTTTGTATTATTCAGTTTATAGTTTAGCTTCTATGGAACTTAGGAAGATTAAACCTGAGGTTACCACTCCACAACACAGATTACAATACCACATAATTACTCTCCATAACACATAATTCCACTCTACATAATTCCTATACACTAAATACCACATACTTTCTATTCACATAATTTCACTGCAAACATACCACATAATTCCATTACAAAATTCAAATAAAAAAAATAAATCTTTATTTCGGTAACATTTTTACCATAAAAGACGTTTAAAACATACATTTTTAAAACTGTTGATATATTAAAAATAAAAATATATACAGTATAAAATCAGACACTAGCACAGTCCCATGTTGCACTGCCATGTCTTTGGTACAATAGGGTCAGTTGCCGTCCCTGAGACATTTCCTTCTAACACTCCAGATGGCACCCAGATATTTGGCCACCGCAAACACAATATAATCAGTCAGATTGGTTTTCAGGACTCTCAGATCAGGCAAGCACTTCACAAATCCCAAATTTTTGCATAGAGGAACTATCCATTTTTTGCGAATCTCTCGGTAGGTGGGACAAAAAAAGAAAATATGGAGTTCAGATTCGTCGGAGGTTCTACATGCTGGACAGATACGAGTTGCATCTTTGCTCCATTTACTTGTAAATGATCGGATAGGGAGGGACCCATGTCTCCACTGCAGGTATAATTTCCTGAGCAAGGGAGGATGCACTTTGTCTAGGGTTGGTTCAAAGGTATAAGTGTCCTTGAAAGATGTAAAGGAGTCTGTCAGTGAACCAGGTTTTGATTGGTTAAGAAGTGCCAGTAATTTTCTGTCGTGGTATGCCTTGGCATGTTCCTTTTTTGGAATAAGTTGGCAGGTAGCCAAAGGATCAGACCACATCTTCGAAAGTCCCAAACCCTCCAGTTCTAGTTTAATGTATTTGAGCCATTTGATTTTTCCAGCATCCGGCATGGCAAGCACCTCCTGTAGTCCCTGTCTGTAGCTAGCCAGTTCTGGGGTTGCCCACAGTCTACGCCAGAAAGCCAGCGGGCGGAAAGCCAATTCTTCGTCTAGCGGACAGAGCCCCAAGTCCATCCTGAGGGGGACTAGGGGTGTACTAGGAGGGAGTCCTACAAGCCTTCGGATGAATTTATTTTCCTCTTTCAGGAGATCTGATGTGCCTACATGACCCCAAAGTTCGGATCCATACATGGCAGCCCCCCTTGCCTGTGTTTTATAAATCTGCATCGGGGGACCAATGGGCCTAATTGAAGATTTATTGTTCGCCAAAAGGTTCATAATACCCCCCGAGTATTGGATCAGTTTGAGGAGAGCTTTCTCCTGGTGCGTCTTCCAGGATAGTTTGTCGTTCAACATGACACCCAGGTATTCAAAAGTTTTCACCCTCTCAAGCATGTTTTGTCCAATTCTGGGGCTGGAGTGGAATTTCGGTGGGGGATTGAAGACCATGAATTTAGTTTTTAGAGTGTTAATTTCTAAACCATGACCCTCACAGAAGTCCGCAAAGCCATCAAGGACACGTTGGATTCCCCTTGCGGACTTTGATAGCAGCAGGGTGTCATCGGCAAACATAATGGCCGGCACCCTTTCAGCAGCCAATTTAGGAGCGTCAGAGTTGGTAACCCCATCCAGGTGAGAGATAACCCCGTTGACATAGAGGCAAAACAGGGTTGGTGCAAGCACACAACCCTGTCTTACCCCCCGGCCAACGGGGAACCTCTTAGACAGTGCCCCCATCCTGCCACATCTCACCTGAGCAAAATTGGCGCTGTGAAGGTGAACTATCATTTTCAACAGACCCCCAGGGACGCCCAATTTGGCCAGCACCTCCCACAGCTTGTTCCGGGGGACCAGGTCAAACGCCGCCCTCAGGTCCACGAATACAGTATAGAGGCTGCCACCCTCTAGCTGCACCGTTTTCCAATAAATGAGGACAAGCCGAAAGACCTGGTCTATGGTTGAGACCTTCTCCCTGAACCCTGCATGGAAGGGACTCAGGATATTACAATCCCTTGTCCACTCCAGCAGGCGGTTCAGCAGCAACTTGGCAAAGAGTTTTTGTGACACATCAATCAGGCTTATTGGCCTGTAGTTAGCCGGTAGCAGAGGTGATCCCTTTTTGAAGATAGGGACTATCTCTGCCCCGGCCATGTCGGGGGGATTGGCATGCCATTCAGGATAGAGTTGAACAACACCCTGAGATACGGAGCCCAGATCTTAGGTTCGTGTTTGTAGAGGTCGCCTGGCAGCCTGTCAAGGCCCGGCGCCTTCCCAGCAGCCAGGGCCGTGATTGCCATGGTGACCTCCTCCACACTGAAATCGTCCATGGGGGCTACGCTTTCAGTGGGTAAGTGCAGCGCATCTTCGGGTGAGATCATCGAAGGGTCACTAATATGTGTTTTGTATACATTTTTAAAATGTTCCTCCCAGACAAAGGGTGCTATATTTGCCTCTACTGCTGCAACTGGTTCAGCTGAGCCATGTTTAACGATTTGCCAAAATGTCCGGGCATCTCGAGATGCAAGTGCAGCTGACATTTCGGTCCAGTTTCCCTCATCCCATTCTACTTTGGCAGCACGGAGGACTGATTTATAAGCTAATCGTTTTACTTTGATTTCACTTGGAGTATCTCGTGCTTTGAGTGAGTCCAACAATGCGGCTTTCGCTCTCCTACAGGAGGCGTTGAACCAGGTGACTCTTTTCTGCTTGGGCTTCTTTAGCATGGCCACCGGGTTCAACACTTCTGCGAGGTTGGTGCATAGCTCCGAGTGAATTATACCTAGCTCATTCAGTTGTGCGTACTTACAAGGGGAGGGTTTAGTTGCCTCAAGGTTTCCTAGGGGAGGAGATTCTAAATCATTTGCTGGTTGATACATGCAGCGCACAACCTTTTCTAGGGCGGGGACAACTAGCGCGTACAGTCTTTCAATGTTGGTCGGATTTTCCAGCAATTTCGCCCATTTGATTCTGCGTCTATTGCTGGATAGTACTAGGTCCACATGATGTGCAGGATTTTCATCTACCGCGGCTGTATGTGACCCCTGTACCTCGAATCTTAGTGAGAGTAGATTATGGTCACTGTCGGATCTGGAGATTACTCAAAAATCCTTCACTTTGTCCCAGTCCCTGACTGATACCATGATATAGTCAATACGTGACTCATGACCAGGTCTGTTATAAGTATATTTTGGCGGGATGTCCCCTTTTGTTCGACCATTGCAAGCCCTCAGCGAGTGACTAAGCGTGAGGGACGTTATTTGAGTGGCGAGTGGAGTCCAAGACTTTACCAATGGGCCGGTCAAAGTGGGGATGTTCCAGAGTTCATCCTCTTCACTGGTTATGCCTGCCAGGTGGTCCAGGAGAGGTTCGAACTGGTGGTTAAAATCACCACCTACGATAATTGGGGAGCAGAGGGTGATTGAATCAAGGAACATGGCTAGATCCTCGACTGTTCCCGAGGTGGCTGCTACCCCCACCGATCTTGAATATATATTGATCAGTGTTACTTTTCCTCCACATGGCCATTCCAGAGATACACACTGGAAATCCGAGGAATTGGTTTCCAAGTGTGTAGCCCTGCAGCCCAGGTGGGAACCAACCCAGATCAGGAGGCCCCCTGATGGGCAGCCCTTTCCGCCCCATTTTGCCTGAATCTCAAAAGTGGCGTAACCCGGACAAAACGTACATCCGCTCCACTCCAAAAAACATTAGTAAAAAACATTTACATTTGCAATGCCAATAGCCATACTTTAGCAAATGTGAGACCTACTACATTGCAAATGCTTCTTTAACTAGTAGTTGTGTTCGCAGGGTGGTGGAGAAAGGGGGTTGGGCCTCCACCCAGCGCACAGGAATTCCGCTGCACAGGACTTACAGGAGGCACCAGGAGGGCTTCTTGCCCTCAAAGTCCCTCAGGAGTATAGTGGACTTCATCCCCCAACCAGTAGTTTGCCAGGAGGTGTGTTTGCAGAACGGTGGAGAAAGGCGGGCGTGGCCTCTGAAGACCTCTTAGGAATCCCACTGTGCAGGACTTTCTGGAGGTAACAGGAGGGGTAGTTTACCCCCAAGGAAGTCCCACACAGCAGGATTGTTCTCATAGCAAGCCAACCCCCTTTGCCCACTACTCTGCAAACGCGCTGCCTGGCATGCTCTTGGATTGGGATTGAAGTCCCCTTCGCTGCTGGGGGTCCTTAGGGGCCTATTAGCCTACCTCTTCCCTTCAGTAAGCCCCACATAGTGGGATTCCTGAGAGGTAGACACAGGCCCGTCCCCTTTCTCCACCACTCTGCAAACGCGTCTCCTGGTACATTCATGGTTGGGGGATAAAGTCCCCTTGCCTCCTGAGGGTCCCGGGGGCTAGAAGCCCTCCTGTTGTCTCTAGTAAGCCTCACACAGCTGGATTGCTGAAAGTGGTCTAAAGAAGGGTGACCAACTGGCATGGGTGCAAATTCAGGATGGTGAGTGTAAAAATTCAGGACAAAGGGTCAAAATTCAGGACAAAAATTCAGGACAGGAGGTCAAAATTCAGGACAAAACTTCAGGACAAAAGGTAAGTTTTACAGACACATCAGAGGAGGTCGCGCAATAGAATATAATTAAGCCCATCCATTCCAAACATATTAAATTATTTGCAAACCTATCCATCATGTATCCTTCCATCCATCATTTAACTAATCTTTTTTTTTTTTTTTTGGTAATCCTCATATATCACAGATGGAACTCTTGATGGGAAACTGGCTCCTCCATGCACCAATGGTCGTTCTGTACCGGCCCTCGTTGATTTCGGCCTGATGCAAGTTGGTTTACCCGTACCCTCAAGTAGCCACTACCTTCCCCTCCATTCTCCTTTTTTCGCCGATCTTAGAGCGCCCCATGCTACTTAGGAGATCGGGGAACCAGCAGGGCTCCAGACAAATATTGGAATACCAATCATCGAGATTGCCATGCCGCCAAGGCCGCCCAAACGTTCGTCTCACTTCTGGGATCACATGCCACATCTGATTTACTAGTTATCATAATCTGCCTCAGGCAGTTAGCAAAAGTGGGGGGAGTTGGATCTTTCCATGCCCTGCAAATCTCACGCCTTGCTAACAGGATAATGTAGAATACAAATTTCGTGGGAAGATCATTCACCTGATAGTTCGTAACAAGCCCAGACATTACTGTAAACCTTGGGACTGATATAGACATTAAGAGGACTTCTTCCAGGAATTCCCTTACCTTGCTCCAATAATCCACCAATTCAGGGCAATCCACGAACATGTGTACATCATCTGCCTTCGAAAGGCCACACCTTGGGCAGTTGTAGTCTATGTTTGAAAATTTGGCCAGTTTTTTAGGAGCTATATAAACCCTGTACATAGTGTATATGTGATTTCTTTTCAGCGCTGCCGGCTTAGTTACAGCGTTTAACTAATCTATCACTCCATCCACCCTTTCACTCATCTATCCATCCATTATCCATCTATCCATCTACCCTTTCACCCTATCCATCGGTACACTCATCCATCCACTCTTCCACCCATCCATCCATTCACTCATCCATCCAGCCTTTTATCCTTTCAGCCATCCAGCCATCCTTTCACTTACCCATCCATCCACCCAGTCACTCATCCTTCCACCCATTCACCCTTTCAGTCATCCATCCATCCTCCCTTTCTCTCTCCATCGCCCATTTCACATAATCAGCCTTCCTTCCACCCATCCATCTACTCATCCACTCATGAATCCATCCATTGACCCTATCGGTCATCCATCCACCCTTTCAGTCCTTCACTCATCTATCCATCTTTTTGTCCATCTAACCTCTCCCTTTCATTCACTCATCCATCCTTACATTCACCCTTTCACTCATCCGTCCATCCATTCACCCTTTTACTTATCAATCCATCAATCCATCCTTCATTTCACTCATCCATCCACCCATTCACTCGCCCATCATCCACCTGTTCACTCATCCATCCATCCTTTCACTTATCCATCCACACTTGTACCCATCCATCTACCCTTCTACCCATACATCAATCTTTTTACCTTTTCTCTAATCCATCCTTCCACTCACTTATCCTCATTATCCATCCATTCACTATTTCATTCATCCTTTCACTAATCTTTCCAGCCATCCACCCATCCCTTCACTTACTCACTCACCCACATTTTCATATTAATTATGAGCTGAGCCTTTGTCTGCAGAGTGGCCCATCAAGAATTTCACATTTTCTGTAGTTCCTAAAGCAAGTAGTGGGGCGGGGAGGGCTCACTGTGTCCCTGTACCTAGGCAATCTGAGTCATGCATGATGCACAATGCCAGGCCACGAGGTGACTGTAACATGGTGTTGTTTCCAGGGCTTTAAGTGGGATAAAAAAAACTGGGGGTTCCCTCCAAAAGGGGTGTTCAATGTAATTAAGAGTGTGGCCTAAAACACCTAAGCTAAAATTGTGCTTAGTATAGTGTAACACCTGACTGGTATTTTGCCTCTTCTATCATTGTATCCAGATATATAACAACAAGTAACGTTACACCTGCTAAAAGCCAGAACTTTGGCTTTGTCAATGGTTTTAGTTGCATAAAATAAAAAAAGTAGCAATCATGGCTTCCTTGAATATAATATTGAAAATGCATCAGTTCTAAAATGGCAAGACTGTGAAAGAATTCTAGCCCCTTCTTTTTAACTTCTTTCACCAGCTTCTTTTCTTGAAGTGGATTCTCGACTAGCAGCATTGGCGTTTTTGCACATTTCTTCTGTCTGGCGAACGCTCTGCCCTAGACAGAGTCTGGGGAGGCCACCACATGCTTTGCAGCCCAGACTGACCCATTGGCATCCTGTATGTGGCAATCAGCCAGCATACAGAATGACAATGGGCGGGTGGGGCTGCTCTTGTGCTCGGAGGAGGAGTGCAAGGCGGCCCCATCATGGAGTTGAGGCTTCATGCAGGGAACAGTGCTGTTCCCTGCAATGCCCGAAATTACGGACAAAAGGTGTCCGTAAAACGGATCCTCATGGACAACGGACGTGAGGTCTAAATTACAGACGGTCCGTGAAATTTACGGATGGTTGTTCACCCTAGTCCACAGCCACACACCCTTTTTACACCACTCTGCAAACGCGCCTCCACTGCTGCTCTGGGAATGAAGTCCACTTCAGTCCTGTGGTCCTCAGGACACAGGAGGACCTCATCGCCCCACCAGCAGTGTGCCAAGAGGAGCGTTTGCAGAGTGGTGTAAAAGGGGAAGGCCTCAGACCACCTCTTAGCAATCCCACTGTGTGGGGCTTACTGGAGGTACCTGGTGGGCTTATGGCCCCTAAGGACCCTTAAAATTCAAGGGGACTTAATCCTCCAACCCAGAATGCACCAGGAGGCGCATTTGCAGAGGGGTGCAGGGAGGGGTCGGGGCCTCCGGCTAGATGCAGGCTTCTCTTTTTTTTTAGAAGGGGGGCTGCATGGCCCCCTTCTCTTAATATTTTTGGGCCCTGGTGACCCCATCCCCTAGGGCCTGTGACTTTTTCTTTTATTGGAAGGAGAACGCAAGGCCCCACTCCCGAGGCAGATTTCGGCCTGGGGCGCTGTCTCTTTTTGATTAAAAAAAACAAAACAAAACTATTTACGGGAGGGGGACCATGTGGCCCCCTTCCCAGGGCCACTTTTGGCCCCAGAGACCCCATCCCCACGGACCTGGCCTCATGCTGTGGCCTTCATGCAGATCCCCAATGCCCCGCGGTCCAAGCCAGGTACCCGCATTCTGCGGGAGCCAGCATTGCTTTTGTGCAAAGGGAGCTGCTGACATGCAGCTCCCTTTGACCAAAAGCAATCAGCTTTGCTTCATGGAAGCGAGAGCAGGTTTCCTGCTCTCGCTTCCATAACAAAACATTGCCCCCGGGACCTGGCCCACCCAGTGGCTTCAAGAAAACAAAGTGCAGGAGTCCGCACTTTGTTTCTTTTCATATTTTCGGCGGGATTTGCAGACCCTATGCGAATCTCGCCAACATTTTAAAAAAATAAATGTTTTTTTGGGCCGTGGGGGTCGGGGTCAGGGTGTTTCAACCCCGCCCTCTTTTCTTGTTTTTTGACCTTTTTTCTTGTGACTTAGTTCAACCTAGTCACAAGATGGCTACCATTACTTCTTGGTTTGAAGTGCTGTCAGCCAATCAGAAACAAGCTTGAGATCAGGTGGGTTTGCAGATCCACTGCGGTCACCAGATATCAATATTTTTTTATGTATGTATTTCTCAGAAACTACTGAACGGATTTACACCTTTTGAAAAGAAGGTCGCATTGTGAACCAAGACCTACCTTTTTGCCAATTTTGGTGTAATTCCATTCAGCTGTTCGGCCTGTAGCTTTGTCTAAAGTTTCCTACGGAAATGAACATGGAGGCAACGTGTTTTGAGACCCCCCTTTTTTCTTGGCCCCTACACGACAAATTACCCCAAAACTTTCAAGTTAGTAGCTGACCTGGGCAGGGCATTAGTTTTGCAAATTTCGCGAAGATTCATCCTACGGCGCTAAAGATATTGGCAAATCAAAAAATGCTTTTCCTGTGGAAACTAGGTTCTAACTTTAACTACCTACTGGATATATATATATATATATATATATATATATATATATATATATATATATATATATATATATAACGAAGTGGGAGGAGCTGCGGTCTGTTTGTGAGAAGGCAAGACATATCTACCTCACTCACACCCGTTCACACCAGCACATGCACCTGGCGCTGAAGAGGCAGAGAACGCCGAAATGCATCCGCCATAGGAGGAGAAAGTACTCTTCTTTGTTTGTGCAGCCTATTAAAGCGCTTCCAAATTGTTCCTCAGTTGTGGCCTTACTCTTTCTTGGAAGGAGACGGTGTGTGATTTATTCCAGCGCGATTTCCAGTGACGCGCTTCTAAGGCTCCCGCTTTCCAATAGACTCTGTTTATACTGGAACACTGCTTGCAGTTTTGCTCTTCTCCGGGGTACCGGAACCTACAGGGTCCACCACGCAGCAAAGAAAGAAGTATGACGGTGATGATGCCCCAGTGCACCACGTCAGGCCGGTTGGATTTCCACGACTTGCCCCCACCAGAAAGGATTCCTGAGCTGAGGTGGTTTAAGCGGTATGGGGACCGGAGAAACGCAGCTGCGCATATGTGCTTTTGGACATTGGAACGTTTTACAGACTTTGCAGCACATTTTCCCCTTCCCACTTCACTCCTGCGATACCTACCAGAGCACTGCTGTTGCATGCTGGACCTTGTAGGCGCTGACCACCAAGCGCACTACAAGAGGTGTATGCACCGTGATGTCAACGAAGTGGGAGGAGCCGCGGTCTGTTTGTGAGAAGGCAGGACATATCTACCTCACTTACACCTGTTCACACAAGCACATGCACCTGGCGCTGAAGAGGCAGAGAACGCCGAAATGCATCCGCCATAGGAGAAAGTATTCATCTTTGTTTGTGCAGCCTATTAAAGCGCTTCCAAATTGTTCCTCAGTTGTGGCCTTACTCTTTCTTGGAAGGAGACGGTGTGTGATATATATATATATATATATATATATATATATAACAACCAAGTCTTTGTGAAGCAACACAGCAGGGCAAAACCTCCACCCAGTGCCTCAAATCAGGAACGGACCGCAACAAAAGGTAGTTACTTTAAAGTGCAGTTTTATTTTCCACCAACATGACGCGTTTCAACCAGGTTACCCCGGCCTTGATCACATCTTTATATATATATATGCTCGATGTTCCGCTTGCAGTGTCAGATGCAAAAGGACGGACGCAGACCCAGATTCAGGTGCAGATATGTGTTTTATTTCATTTCGCCCTGCACCACCGCCATGACGCGTTTCGGGCAGCTCAGTGCCCTTGCTCACATGACGCGCATGAGGATTGCCATCTCTTTAAAGCAACAGTGTTTCTCTCATTAGCATGGAAATGGATAACATACTATTAGGAACGTTAATATCTCAATGTTAAAATAACATTAAAGCATTGTTATCAACCCCGAATTCAGCCGCTGGTAAACATTGACAGTCAATAAATAAATAAATAAATAAATAAATATTAACTAAGTCATTATTTAAAGATTACATTCAAATGTTAAAAAGTCATTACATAAAAAACTCTATTACTGGGTTTTTCACTATACTTTAAAAACATCCGAATATATAGCAGCTACTGTATACTTATCCCTATATTGGAAAAAGCATATACTTCATTAATGTGCAAATGCGCAATGTAAACAAGGGGTATAAATAAACATTCCTTTAACTGGTAGTACTGCCCAAGTGGGCATATTTGCCTTAAATGGCTACAAAAGTGCAATGTGTTTAATGTGCAAATGGTCATACCTATGACCATTCATTGTGCAAAGTAGTGCAATAGGATAAGATAAAAAATATTTTTGTGTGTTTTTTCTTTTTTGATTAGATTAAGTTGTTACTTTGTTATCTATGTCAGTTTGTATTAGGCTACCCAATCCTGATTACTTGTCTATCTTCCCTAGGGTATGATACATTTATCATAAACATGAGCGAAAGTCGTGATTCCAGAAACAAGTCTTTTGGCATATCTGGAGTCCCGAAGTTCCCTCGTGCCCGGGACTTCACAGGAAATGAAGCGAAAGCCGACCCAGATATGCAGGTGAGAAATTCTTTTTATTTGATTTTAAAGCAGCCTGCCAGCATAACGTTTCGGCCTACCCAGAGGCCTTGGTCACACAACGCCAAATCAGAAGCAAGCAGAATTTAAAGTGCCTAGTGCAGAAGGAAGCTAACTTGCAATTGGATGTCACTAGAAGCAACACAATGGACAGTGAAGAAATACTCACTGGTTCATAAATACAGAGAACCAGATGGTAATGAGTAAAATTACACACAAGAGCAAGCCATTAAAAAAAAGGAGCATAAACGCAATACTTTTATACATGGCCTGATGGATAAATACATGAATAAATTCATTATTTAAAAAAAAAAACATATCCTCTCTGTGCAAAATTGATGCAACTGTGCAAAATGGAGCAATGTGCAAACAATGCAACCCAAGTGTGTTAATTTCCAACTGAACCCCTAATCTGTAATTATAGGGGCAGCTGTGCCCGTTTTTTGTTCTTGTGCAAAACCAAATGAACAGTAGTGCAAAAACGTGCAAAATAGATAAAAAACCATGTAGATAAAAACTCATTTCTTTAGAAAAACAATCCCAACGTTAAAAACATGTTGATGTACGAGAGGGGAGAACATACCATTGAACAACCCAAAGTCAGATGATTGTCAAAACAATGGGGAATTACACATTTAATACAGCTCACAATGGTAGGTTAAAAATTCAAACTAGAGACAGGTGTAAAAATCTTCACTAGCGGGGTCTTACAGTCCAATTCTATAATGTACCTCGTTTCCAGTGCTCGTAAGATGGCCTCCCTATTGCCACCCCTTCTAAGGGGCGAAATAGCATCTATCACAAAGTACTGTAACAGCTGACTATTATTGTCATGCTTCTCTTTGAAGTGTCGTGCGACTGGGTACGCAGTGTCACAGGTGTTTATGGCCCTAATGTGCTGGAGTATCCGTTTGTGAACCTGCAACTTGGTACTACCAACATATTGCAGGCCACACGGACACTCCAGCACATACACCGCAAACTCAGTCTTGCATGTTAGCTGTTTACTGATGGTACTGATGGTACGAGGAATATCAGAAAAAAAGAATAGTGAACTCAGTCTTACTGACCCCATGTTTGCAGGCTTTGCAGGTGGAACACATTCTAAAGCCCTTGCTGGCCTGTAACCATGAAGTGTTTACTAAGACCTCTGGGCCTTGACTTGACCAATGCATCACTCATAGAGCGTGCTTTCCTGAAGACTATTTCAGGTTTGACTGTCATCAGCTCCCCGATGACAGGATCATGGTGGACCAGACGCCAATTTTTGTTGATGATCCTGCGTAGAGCTTGGTGCTGCCTGTTATATGTCAAGATGAGTCTTGTGGGCTGAATGGTCGTGTTGGGGTCTGGTGCCTGAGTTCTCTTGTAAATAAGGGCCTCCTTCCTAGGAATAAGATTGGCCTTTCTTATGGCATTGTCTACTGCAGTAGCAGTATACCCTCTAGCTAAGAATCGTACTTTGCTGGCCTCCTGTGCTTGTTTGCATTGCAGATCCGTGCTACGAATGCGTCTGATCAGCAGCATCTCCCCGTAGGGGATACTGCGTATCAAATGCGCCGGATGGTGACTCTTGGCATAGAGCACCGTATTGCCTGCCGTGGGTTTTCTATACAATACTGTCTCTAGTTTGTTGTTTTTGGCGACAATTTCAACATCTAAAAAGTAAACACTTTCCTGGCTTATATTAGAAGTGAAAGCAAGATGAAATGCATTGTTGTTGATCATCTTGATAAAATCCACAGCCTGCTGTCTGGTGCCTCGCCATATTAAAAATATGTTGTCGATATACCTATACCAGTGCACAATATGTTCAACACAGATGTTGTGAAATGTATCATGGAGGACCTGCTCCTCCCAGTAGCCCATATGCAAACAGGCATAACTGGGAGAAAAGCAGGCCCCCATAGCAACACCCCTAATCTGTTGGAAATACTGGTTGCTGAACATAAAAAGGTTATTATGCAAACAGTAGGTGATCATGGCTAGCAACATCTTGTTGTGTTCAGACATTTGGATATTTCTATTGCCCAAGTAATATTTGACCACCCTCAGATCATTAAGGTGGAGAATGCTGGTATACAAGGATGCAACATCCAAAGTTATTAGCCAACAGTCCCATGTTGCGCAATTGAGTTTCCTCAGAAGGTCACCGGAGTCCTGTATATAGGATGGCAATCCACTGACTAACTCCTGAAGAAATGAATCTATGTATATGGTGGTATTTTCCATGAGACCATTACGGGCAGAAATAATGGGTCTGCCTGGGGGTTTCTCATGGTTGTTGTGGACCTTTTGGGATTAGGAAGAAGACGGGGATTACCGGATATTCATTTTTCAGGAACTTAAATTCCTCCTGTCTCAGTAACCCCGAACTTCTCCAACCCATCAGTTGTGTATAGTAATCCGCTTGTGTTTTTCTAACAGAGCTGCAATCACACAGCTTATAACACAGCAAATCATTCAACTGAAGGTAGGCCTCTTCCATGTACAAAGAACGTGGCCACAAAACAACATTGCCCCCGTTTTCTGATTGGCGGATTATGATGTTGTTATCCGCTTGTAACTTTTTAACCAAATTGACATAGCAGTTGTTTTGTGCTGAGTATTTGTGTTTTTCCTTCTCTGTTGTAACATAAAGATCTTTGATCCCCTTGATGGCCAGTTCATGAAAGATATCAATATTGTCATGCAACATAAGAGGGGTAAAAGTGGACTTAGGTTTAAATTTAGTGTTGCCTGGAGTGTTTAAAACCAAATGTTCTTCTGAAAAGCCTGAACTTTGGATTTCATTGCGCATTGCGTCCAAATCCTGTATTAGTTCCAAATCATTGACATTCAAACCCGGTAAAGTGTTGGTTGTTGATGTCTTATTTGCTTCAGGCTGGAATTTACAGCAAATAAAGCGTATAGGCTGTGCATGGAGAAGGCCTGAGTTACAGTTAATGTGCTGTGTGGTTAGAGAGTTGACAACACTGTGTACGGAAGTACACACGTTATAGTAATTTGAAAACAGTATATGAATTAGAAATTATTGGTATAACTAGAACTTTATAATTCCTAATGTTTATGTAATTTAAGTTTGGTTTGTATAGAAAGAATAAATGAAGTTATAGTAATTTGAAGGTGGTGCGTAAATGATATATTTAAGGAATAATTATAACTTTAGATTTTCTAATGTTTGTGTAGTTTATGTTTGGTTTCTCTAGAAAGAATAAATAAAACGTTGCTAACTATAACTGAGCTTTAACCTTGGTATGTATATATATATATATATATAATTTTTCTCATATGCAATGACAAAGAAAAGACTTGCAGCAATAGTATGTTTTCACTGTTTGTTACACATGTGACACTGGAGGTCACCACTAGGGGGTGGTGATAGTCTCCATTAAAAGTATATAAAAAAGCATTTAAATTTTGACCATGTTGAAGCGTGAACAAGGGCACCTTCGCCCGAAATGCGTCGCTGGTTCTGTGGATTAAATAAACAACATCTTGCTGACTTTGCTGGTCCGTTCCTCATTCTTGCTGGCGTGGAAGCGGTGTCTGCGAGCGCAGAGCGTGCTGAGGAGGAGCTTTGTTTTCCATATGTGAACGGAAGTTGATTTGCTTCCGTAACGGACCCCTTCACCGTACGCTGACAGCCGCCATCAAATCGCTGTTCTTGGATCCCGTGTGGGAATTACAGCGGCTGTCCCCGGGTGAGCTGAAATTGAACCGAGTAGTGCTGGCGGTTGGAGCTGCCCCACAGGGTCGCGTCGGAGGACGCGGAACACGGAGCGGTTCCCGCCATCCATGAGTGGTGAGTTTTAAAGCAATACTACCCGGTGGTGAAGTTGTCAAGCAGCTTAATTGATGCAGGCATAAGAATTACGTTTGCATGCCACAATCCGAATATATAACAGAACTAACAACATGAATGAAGAGGAAATTGATAAATTGCGGGAGGAAGCCGCTCTCACATTGTTTGATGGGACTGATAACCCCTCAGGTCATGACAAAGCACCATCGCAGAGTGGTTCTAACACGGCACAAACGAGGGACTTAAAACTGTTCTTTAAAGAGTTGGAAAAATTGCGTAAGGCAGAATGCACTAAATGGTGGGAACATAAATCCCTAAGTAAATATGAGGAGGTTGGTCGTGTCCCCCGGGGATTGCGCATTCTCTTGGCGCCTAGTTTCGATAAACCAGATCCGGCTATGCTACAGGAATGGGGGGAAAGCAATCTAGCCGCTTCCATGAATCTAGTTTGCATACTAATTAAATATGCTGCCAGCGATCGCATAAAATTGTTGGATCAAATTAAAACAGTTGAAATGGAAATAAATGCTTGCCCGGAACCCCAAGAGATTAAAAGATTAACAGACATTATGAATGAACAGTTGCGCAAACACGAGGAAAAAATAAAAAGACGCAAAGCCTCCAAATTTACTCGAGATGCCAATGACTATCGCTATGGCAGGATTTTTACATTCTCACGCAAGTATAATACTGCTAAAAGACAAGCGTATACCAAAAAGAAAAATGCTATGGGAAACAACGCTAACAACACCATGCCTGCCTCTAGTACCAACATTGTGGCATTGGGGCGCGCCAAAGGCAAGCCCGTCTGGGCCCGTCCGGGCCTGGACCGGGCCCAGGGCCTGTCCCCCTGCCCATGCTGATGATTCTGCACGTGTGTGTTGGACCAATTCCCAGCTCCACTCTCTGAACCCCTCCCCCTGTGCGACTACTTCCCCCTGCAATCCCATCCATCTTGAATCAGCTCCATTTCATTGCTCTCAATGCAACTTCACTCTCCCGTCCTTCCTTCCCCATTCGCTTCCTGAGCCCACGCCGCAGCTCTCAACGTCTAATCATCGGACGTTGAAAGCAGGCTTACTCAACTGCCGTTCCCTCCCCCGACATGCCAATGACATCTGGCTGTTGATTTCCTCCGAGGAGTGGGATATTTTATTCCTCACTGAGTCTTGGATGACTGACTCATCCTCCCCGGACATTTATTTAGCCATTCCATCTGGCTATGACATAAAATGTGTCAATCGTGCAGGGGGAAAATCGGGAGGCGGATTAGCTATTATTTTTAAATCTTATTTCCAGCTGACCATCACCAAACTCACCAACATTGGTATCATTGAAGCCCTATACTTTTCAGTTTCCGATTCTGCGGCTGTCATTCTAGCAGGCTCTCTAATCTATAACCCCCCCACGGCGGCTTCCCTTTCTCTTACCGCTCTCACCCACCAGTTAGCTGATCTAGCCTTGAAACATCAATACTTTTTGGCCCTAGGTGATTTTAACCTTCATGTCGATAATTCCCTCTGCACAAAAGCGAATAATTTACTGGAAATCATGGATAGCCTTAATCTTACTCAACTTGTCACCGGCCCTACTCATGTGGCGGGTCATACCCTGGATCTCATTTTCGCTAATTTTCCCACTATTACTGTTTCTCCCTCCCTTCCTCTTACATGGTCGGACCATTACCTTATCCCTTTTTCTCTGACCTTAGACCGCAATTCTATCCCTCTTGTGCCCAGGAAAGAGCTGGGTAGGAAGTGGCACATAGTCACTTGCGCTTCCCTTGACCCGATATTCCATTTCCAGTCGGACCATCTATCCCCGGATATCGATTCTAATATCGCCAGGCTCAACTCCTCCCTTATCAACGCTATTGACCACATTGCCCCCCAGAAACTCATTACTTCCTCTAGATCCCGTCCTTCCGCTCCCTGGTTCTCAACCTCCCTCCGCGAGGAAAAAAGTAGCTGTAAAGCACTCGAACGGAAGTGGAGGTTAAATTACGATCCTGAGGCTAAGCTCGCCTACAAGGAGGCCTTGAAAAAGTTTCTCAAACACAAAAAAACTGCCATGAAAGACCACTTCTCGCTCCAAATTGCCAAGGCCAAAAATTCTTCAAAAACCCTTTTTTCCATTGTTAAAAATTTCATCACCCCTCCGGCTAGGACCACTCAGGTCTCAGCAAGCCAGAAACTTTGTGAAGGACTCTCGGACTTTTTCCTTGAAAAAATCGATAAACTCTGCGTCTCCTTCCCTAAAGAGCCAATGCCTCGGACTCAGTCTACCGATCCCCCTAACTCCCCGTCCCTTCATGCTTTCAATAAACTTGCCCGGGAGGATGCTCTGAGACTACTCATTCTCTGCAAGTCTGGCGCACCCACTGACCCCGTTCCGGCCAAAACTATGGGTGAATTGGCTCCTCTGCTAGCCGACCCGTTCCTCTCCATCTGGAATGCCTCTCTGCACCATGGCTTCTTCCCTACCACCTGGAAGGAAGCCTTGGTGATCCCAATTCTAAAAAAGGCAGACGCCGATCCCACTGTATTCTCCAACTACCGCCCTATATCCCTCCTCCCCAAACCTGCTAAGGTTCTGGAAAAAGCCGTGCAGCTGCAGCTCACGGAATACCTGGAGAACAACCGACTACTGCACGATTCGCAATCTGGGTTTCGGGCAGGATACAGCACGGAGACGGCTCTGCTGGAGGTCTCGGAGACCATTCGAGAGTGCGCGGACAGAGGCGAGGAGGCCATGCTGGTCCTCCTCGACCTGTCCGCGGCATTCGATACGGTATCCCACTCCATCCTCCTTGACCGACTACGGCAGATGGGCATTGGCGGCACTGCCATCAGGTGGATCGAGTCCTTCCTCTCTGGAAGAAGTCAAAGGGTGCTGTTACGGCCCTTTAGATCGGAGAAAAAACCCTTATCTTGCGGTGTGCCACAGGGCTCTGCCCTCAGCCCTCTGTTTTTTAACATATACCTTGCCCCTCTGGCAGGCGTGGTGGAGTCCTATGGAGTCAGGGTGGTCTCTTATGCTGATGACACTCAGCTAGTGTTCTCCTTTAGGGGCCACTCTGACTCCGCGTTCTCCAGCTTCCGCCGGTGTCTTAACAACATCAGTGATTGGATGTCGGAAAACCATCTACGACTCAACGCTGACAAAACAGAGGTGCTGTTTTTTAACCAGAAAAATTCTATCCCCTCCTCCTGGTGGTGGCCTACTGCATTGGATCCCGCCCCTTCTCCGGTCCATTCGGCCCGCAACCTGGGCTTTCACTTCAATGACTCTCTATCCTGTAAAACCCAGATTCAAAAAGTGACATCGGCCTGCTTCCTAAAGCTGCGCATGATCCGGAAAATCCTTCCCTATCTCCCTTTGGATTCCCGCCGGACAGTCACCCACGCTCTCATTACGTCCCATCTGGACTATGCCAATAGTCTCTATGCCGGAGCTCCCCAATACCTGACTGATCGGCTTCAGATTGTCCAGAATGCGGCAGCGAGGCTGATTGGTAACATTTCCTATCGTCAGTCAGTTGCCGCATATCGTAGGGAACTGCACTGGCTCCCGGTGGCTAGCCGAATTCAGTTTAAGATTCTCACTCTGACTCATCGAGCCATCAATGATCGCGGACCTAACTACCTTAAAAAACGAGTTCTAATATCCCGGTCCATCAGATCCTTAAGATCCAATGACCTATGCCTCCTGATCTCTCCCCGCTTTAGACTTTCCAGAATGGGTGGCAGAGGATTCAGCGTCATTGCTGCTAAACTTTGGAACTCCCTGCCAGTTGATCTCAGATTCTGTTCCTCTGAATCTGTCTTCCGGGCCAGACTCAAAACCTGGCTCTTTTCCAGACTCTGATCTTCATGACACATCCCCTGTCTGTTCCCCTCCTTCCCTCTGAGACTCAGGTTCCAGCGCCGGGACACCCCTCCGGGGGTAGCTGTGCGCTTTACAAGCTACATAAAATAAAATAAATAAAAATAAATAAATAAAATCTGGCGCTGCTAACAACGAGAGTAATGAACCGAGCAGCGATATCTCATCTGTAACAAGTGCATCTAGTGCTGACTCTTTATCGTCTTGTTCTTCCAACTCTGATTTAAACTTAATGGGACTGGAAACACTCAACCTCCAGCAAGAAATGGATTTTGTTGTGGAGGAGAGGCTTCAAACTCTGAGGTCATGGCAACCCAACTCGCAAACAGGCAAAGGAGGAACCAACGCCGGAAAGCACGACGGCGCAAACGGAAAAAACACCAGTGCACAACAACAACAAAAAAAGAAGAAGAAAACATGGGGGAAACGCCGTTAATGGATAATACGATTATTAACCTTTCCAATGTTACCTTGAACAAGGCAGAAGAACAATTACTATCATTGGGATTGAATTATTCACCTGTACAGTTTTAATTATGCCATGACCAGAGTAGATCTTTTTTGTTTCATAAGGAAGCTAAAATTGAAAAAACATTTTGCCTTGAAATCCGCAAAAGATCTCAACAAAACGGACAATTTAGGTGATGAAAATGTGCCTAGCGACATCAATCAATTATGTGCTGCTGACACACACACACCTTTGTGGTCGCTAACGACTTGATCGACTCTTCCAACAATTCGGAAATGGATCCTGATGAGGCCACGCAGAGTCGTTTAAGGAAAATATCCATTTCCCAAAAGGGTGCTGGTTTGAGTCCATTTCGGAGTAAATCCAAATACATTCCTCTAATGCCTAAAGATGCAATAGACATCTTCCACGACTGCGTTACCAATGACATTAAAAAACTTTATTCAAAAGTGAACAATAAACATCGGAAAAAGGAGATTCACACCAAACGCGCTTATGACAAGTTGATGAAAAAATTGGGAGATAATCATGAAATCGTGATCAAGAAATCGGATAAAGGGGGCAATCTAGTAATTTGGCCCAAACAGGATTATATCAATGAGGCCAAACGCCAACTTGAAGACCCCCTATGTTACGTCAAAGCCTCACACAAAGAATATGAGAACGCTAAGTGCAAACTACATAAGATGTTAGGCCAATGGAAAAGAGAGGGCTTGATTTCATCAGAGGAACATAAATTTATGTGTAACAACTTTCCAGTTTTGCCTTCTCTTTACCTTATCCCAAAGGTACACAAAGCTGTGAAACCGGTACCCGGCAGGCCCATTGTGTCGGCCATTGGTAGTGTGGGTGAAAAGGTTGGGGAATATATTGATTTTTTTCTCCAAGACTTTGTAAAACAACTACCTAGCTTCACACGTGACACCAGTGACTTTATAAGTAAAATTTCTACCATTGAATGGGATAATGATATGTGGCTCATCTCACTGGATGTAGAGGCGCTTTACACAATCATTGACCACGAACAAGGACTTTCAGCAGTGAAGCATTACCTTTCCAAGCGATCAATTATGTATTATGAACACAACAAGGTCATCTTGTGTCTCATGGAATGGTGCCTCCACAATAATTTTTTCTCTTTTGGCAAGGAGATTTTCAGACAGCTCAGAGGAGTGGCGATGGGGGCCTGCTTCTCTCCCAGCTATGCGTGCTTGCACGTTGGCTGGTGGGAGGAGCAGGTCCTCAATGTGCGCCACAAAGCTTGGATGGAGGGTCATGTGAGCTGTTTCTTGAGGTACATAGATGATAGTTCAGTTCATAATCTTTATTCGATTGTAAGTTTTACAATCATAAAAGTGCATTTTATGAGCACACAATTAAAAACATTACAAACAATTCATTTTCAAAATGGCAAATAATGACACAGTAAACAGTACAATATATCAGACAATATGAGCATGGGCAATATATGATTAAAAATATAAATAACTGTAATCTTAAAAAGCACCTAAAATTTTTGCAGCGTGGTTAGCCATCCATGCTTTTCCTGAAGCAGATGGCTTTTTTAAAAAAGTTACATACAAACAAAGTGCAATCACTATTCAGTAGTTGTAAGTAATAAAGTGCGGGCTTAATTTGTGTGAAACTCAATTTTTTAAGGCACGGTTTAAGGTATAATTTCCGTGGAGTAGAGTAATAGGGGCAAATAAAAAGGAAGTGTGCCAGATCTTGAGGAGACTTTCTGTCGCAGCCACAAGCTGGCAACACTTCGCCCCGTTGAGCACCACTTGGGACTGCCAATAGGAGATGATAGAGGTCAAAGCGGAACCTTGTTAACAGAAACCGTTCATAGCTAGACATAGGCCATGTCAGGTAAGGTTCCGTTTGCAAGCATGTTTTTAACAATAGGTGTTTCCTAACACTGACCTTCTGTATCTCGACCTCTTCTCTGTCGGTGCATCTTAACAAAACTATGGCATTCTTAACCAAGCTCACATCAGATTTTGTAATTGTGTTTGGGGCATAGAACAGATCCTGTCGATCAATTGCCGTTAGGCTGTCCTTTATGTACTTCACCCACGGTACCTTAAATCTCCCATCTAGCTGTAAAGCTTCTTTCAGTAGGGCATGTGTTAATGGAATATCGTTGTTCAGCCAGCAGTTCAACCAACATGTGACTGGGCTTACTGCTATTCTGTCGCCTAAATAGGGGACCCCCAGCTCCTCGTGTACTGAGTAGTTCCCAGTACCCCTGGGCAGTCTCAGGATCTTTTTTAGGAAGTTATTTTCTGTGACCTCTAGGTCTTTAATCTTACGATAACCCCAGAGCTCACTCCCATAGCAGGCGACAGCAACGCTTTTTGCCTGGTACAGTTTAAGCAATGCGGCCAACGGGCAATTGCCGATTTTTTTTGCAAAGCCAAGGATGGCCGCATTGACCCTTGTTGTTTCTCCCTTCTTCTTAGAGACTGCTGGGCCCCATGATAACTTGTGATCTAGCAGGACCCCGAGGTAAGAGAAGGAGTTGGTTGATGGAATTTTCTCCCCGTTTATACTGAAATAGTCAGGTTTCAAAACACCCTTACCTGCTTTCATAACGTAGGACTTAGAGTTGTTAATGCTTAAACCGCGTGACTCCATAAATTTGTGGAAGGAATTTAATAGTTTCTGGAGGCCGATTGCTGTTCTATAAATAAGAACAGCATCGTCGGCGTAGAGTAATACAGGTACCCCTTTGCGCTCAGCTAAGGGGTAATCTGCTTCTACGTTTAAAAGAAATTCCTCCAGTTCGTTAATATACAGGTTGAATAAAAAAGGGGCCAAGATACAACCTTGTCGGACACCCCGATTTATTTTAAATTCGTCCGTTACGTTAAGGTCTTGGGAGTAACGGACGTTCGCTCTTGTATCTGTATGCAGATCAGCGAGGAGATTGACAAGGTTCCTCTCTACACCCATTCTCAGCAGAGTGGCCCATAATAGGCTTCTGTCTACACAGTCAAAAGCGGACGACAGGTCCATAAAAGCCATGTAGACAGTGCCTTGTCTCGCCAGTGTATACTTACTTAGAATAAGGTATAGGTTCAGGCACTGCGTAATGGTCGAATGATCTGGTCTGAACCCGTATTGTATGGGTGAAAGGATATTATTTTCTTTAGCCCAAGTAGATAACCTGTTAAGAATTACACCCCCTACCACTTTAACTACTGAATTCAGTAAAGAGATTGGCCTGTAACATAACGGGCTACTGCGATCGCCCTTCTTAAAAATGGGAACTATAGTCGAAAGACCCCAATTTCTTGGGCATCCAGTTGTCACCGCTGCGTTTATTACAGCTGTGAGAACCGGGGCCCAGAAAGGGATGCTGGACTTAAACAGGTCCGGCGGCAATCCATCCGGACCCGGGGCCTTGTTGGTGGTTAGACCCTGTATTCCCCTAACAGTCTCTTGTACTGTGAAACACAGTGGAATCGCAGTTGAAGTTAAAAGATCAAAGTCTTCCCGATGCTCATTACTCTTGGAAATTGTACTGAAATGGGACACCCACTCCCCCTCTGAGATGTTTGTTCCAAGGGCTGTGTCGTTTGGATTATCAAACACAGGTTTGTTAATTATTTGCCAGAACTTGCTGCTATTCCCCAACACAGATGGGTCTAAAAGGGATTCAATAACGTTCGCCTTAAATTCCTTTTTTCTAATGGCTATTGCTTTCCTATAGGCCAGGCGGAGATTTTTTATCAAGTCACAATCTCTGGGTTTAGTTTTTAATGCGTGTTTCAGATCCCTACTTGCCTTTGAGCAGTTATGATCAAACCATTTGGAATTATTCTCACTATGACCCTTTGTTGGCACTGTGAGCATGGAGCCAATTTTGGTGACCAGCCCCTCGAACCTGGACAGAATGTTCGAGGGGATTGAATCAGGTGAAAGACAAACAGACAGCTCCTCTTCACATGCGCTGGTTATTTTAGTATACAGGGTATCTTGGTTTACCATTGACCATCTAATGCGACGCCTGCCATTTACGCACCTTAGCGTGCCATGATCAATGCGTGACTGTCGTTTTGCAAATAATGGTCCACCCAAGTTTATAACAAGGGGATTATGGTCACTGTATACACTAGTGAGAATAGAAAAATGCGAGACCCATTGAACAACATCTGGAGATATTAATATATGATCGATAAAGGATCCCTGCCCGTGCCCTTTAAAGGTTGGGGTGTCAAAGATTTTTGTATCGGGGACCAACGACATAGCTACAGTCAAATTGTGTTCATTCACTAGGTCGTTTAGGTTCTTACCACCCCTACTATGGGAGAAGTGAAAACCTTCCTCATTATTACACCCTAAGGACCCCATTGGCGTACTAGCTGGGTTACCACATGGTTGGACATTAAAGTCACCTGCTATCAACAGATACCGTGATACATTGTAAACATTTTTGCTCAAAATATCATTTAGGGAGGCAATATTGCAAGTTTCATTACTACTGTTAGCATTATAAAAATTAACCAGTGTCAGCACATTCTTGCCATTTTTTATATCAATCTTCTGTATATTCAAATTTACATTGTGGTAGTTGCTTATATTACAGCACAGACCTAGATCAATGAAGATGGCCAAGCCACCCTTGGCTCTACCCCTAGTCGAGGCAACTGCTGGAATAATAAAGCTTAGAAAACCCTCGATATGAACATTGTTATCCTCTATCCAGGTTTCTTGGAGGCACACAATGCTAAATTTTCTAATGAATGTTAGCCATACTGGATCTCGTAGCTTATTTGCCAAGCCTGCAATATTCCAAGAGATTAAATTTACACTGTCTTCGGGAGCAGGGCAAATGACAGACTCTCTGGTTGATTGGGTAGATGTTGAAGTAGGCAACGCAGCGCCTACCACCACCAGACCCACGGTACTCACTGCATCTGACTCCCGATGCTCGGATATGTCACTATTAACTAACCTTATATCTGGTAGGAGTGTCGAGGGCACCTCGATTTCCCCAGAGGACACTGTAAATGGTACTTTAGGGGGACTACTGTTTTTAACAGCAATTATTAGAGCAGTGTGTATATCTTTTTCATTGCAACGACCCCCTAGCTTCTCAGGTGACCTTGAGGTACATGAAGCACTTACCCCACCCCCCATAGTTTCTGCATTCCTTAAACATCAATCGCAGTCCTCTAGGCCGCTAAAGGCCTCAAACCTGTTGGAGAGCTCTAGGGGCGTAAATGGTAACAAGTTTCACATATTCCCATTGAATCCTGTTTTATAGTTAAAAGGTATAGTGTTCCACCCGTGTATAACTGGTGGTGGAGCCAGTTGGTGCATGTATACAGGGTTTAGAGCGGACTCAATGTTGAGGAACTGGGAAGTGGTGAAGGTATTGTTATTATGGTGTTGTGGGGGGAAGACAGTGGATCTGGGGTAAAAATATGTCAGGGGGCGTGGTACTATGCAGTTCTTTTCATTGCCGTAAGGCCAATTCAAGATATGTTGTACGGCTTTTTTGTCTCTAAAGTTTATGACCACGACATCGCCACCAATGTCCTTCGCTCTGCCCCCCAACCAAGACAGGCGCCGGACATGGACTATCTCTCCATTTATCGCAATGGGTTTGGGTCTATAAAGAGAGAGCCAATGCGTTATTTTATTTTTTAGTTGTGAGTATCCCTCTCTTTTACCATTGGGCAGTTCTGGGACCCCAGTGAGTATGACCACGTACGGTAATGCTTCTGGGGGAAGTTCTGTAGGTGGTGTCCTAGACTGGCCCCCTCTTCCCCAGTTATTCTCCTTCCCTTCAGGTCTAGGGGGTCTTTCCAGGAGAGTACTAGGTTCCCTGGATGGAATGTTGGCGGAAGTGGTTGTGTTACTAGGTAATAATAAGGTAGTAGGTTTACCCTGAACAGCGGTTGGAGCTGTTGATAAAGAATTTTTACAGGTATTGCCGCCATGTGCTTTCGGGGCCACATTTAAGGGATTAGAGGCGGCTGGAGTTGCTACAGCTACCCGGCTATTGCTTGTGCTAGGTTTAGATGGTGTGAGACCCACAGTATTTTTTAAGAGGGGTTGGGTTGTTGTGATGACTTGTTGGTGCTGTACTTTAGATTGTCCTTGTAAACGTACAAAATTCCCTAACACAGTCAAATCCCCCTCAATTTTACCTAGACGTGCCTCCATCCCCCTAAATCTGTCTGACAAGGCAAGCATGTAACTACGTATAATCAACTCAATATTGTCCAGAAGAGACTTGGGGGTGGCGGATTGCAAGTCCTCCTCCATCTGGATATGAGTAGTATCTGATTCTGTAGATGCTTGAGGTAAAGATAACGGTAAAGTAGGGCTAACTGTTATGGCTTGGTTGGTATCAAGAGCTCCCATTGATGGTATTGTAACAGTATTCTTCTTTTTGCCAAACTCGGTGTGACTTATTTTGGGCTTATTAGCTATTGTGGTTTTCCTTCTTCTTTTAGGTGGAGGGGGCCCATGCGTTTTATGTGTCACTAGCCTCGAGTTTTTGCCTCTTACGACTTTACCAGGCCTTATTGTAGGAGATATCAGGATCTTAGGGGTGTTATTATGTTCATTGGTCACTGTAGAAATGGTTTCTTGAGTTTGAGTGGGTGACAGTGCCGGAGCTAGACATTCTTGGAGGAGCAAGGGTACACTGGAGGTCAGTAAGGTGTTGTCTGCTGGGGTGCTGATCAGATCGTCGTCTAAAGAAACAGACATTATGGGTTCTGAGAATGTTCTGTTTTTAATGCGCTCAATAGAGCGACGGCGGTCTGCCCTCCTCTCGGCTAACAAAAGCTCCTTATTACCATCTACGGCTGGTTTGAGAAAATAGTCATCCAGTGTTCTGTTGATGATGTTTTTGTCCAACCCCACGAGAGCAGGGCTTGTAGCCACAGCTGCCATTCGGTGGTGAGGGGTGATGACAAAGTGGACACAAAACAGAAACAGTGACTTACGTGGTCCTTATACCAGGGTCTCTGGCCCAGCCCGGCCTCTTCTAGCCGATGAGGGCCGTAGAGGGCCCGCCCTTTGCCCGGGCTTCGCAGTCAGGTACGTGAGCGTCCCAAACAACAGGCAAACGTTCTCTCTCCTCGGGCAAGCCTCCACGGACCCGTCTATGTCAATCAGCAGTTCGCCCCTCTGGTCGGGCGGAGACCCGCTTTGTAGCGCCGCCTGGCGCTAGATGATGACGCGCTCCTATGCGCGATAGCGGTGCCCCCTGGGAAGGCTAGTTCCTGCTACCTGCGGCGCTGATGCTTCTCGCGTCCCGGCAGGGAGGAACCAGCAGTTGGAAGCAGTCAGGTACGTGAGCGTCCCAAACAACAGGCAAACGTTCTCTCTCCTCGGGCAAGCCTCCACGGACCCGTCTATGTCATTCAGCAGTTCGCCCCTCTGGTCGGGCGGAGACCCGCTTTGTAGCGCCGCCTGGCGCTAGATGATGACGCGCTCCTATGCGCGATAGCGGTGCCCCCTGGGAAGGCTAGTTCCTGCTACCTGCGGCGCTGATGCTTCTCGCGTCCCGGCAGGGAGGAACCAGCAGTTGGAAGCAGTCAGGTACGTGAGCGTCCCAAACAACAGGCAAACGTTCTCTCTCCTTGACAAGAATAGAATTCAATTTTTAGATGTTGAGGTGTACGTTACTAATCGCACACTCAATACTACGCTTCACAGGAAACCCACTGCGGGCAATGCCACACTGCACGCGACTAGCATGCACCCTAGACACACCATTTCAGGAATTCCCATTGGCGAGATCTTAAGGTTGAAGAGGATCTGCAGTTCTCTTTCTGATTATGATACATGTTTAGGTGAACTTATGACACGGTTAAAGGCGAGGGGTTATTCTGATACCATCCTAAAGACAGCCATTAAAAAATCTTTATCTCGGTCTAGAGAGAGTCTCTTTCCGATGTTAACTTCTGAGGCTGAAACCCCTATCGCAACAGAACCTCAATCTGATTGTCCACGCCTAATTACTACATACAGTAGAGAGGACAGAAAAATTAAGTCTATAATTAACAAGAATTGGCCTATCGTCCTTAGTGACCATATACTTAATACCAGATTGCCTGCTTCCCCTACTGTTACCTTTAGACGCGCCAAAACTATGGGTAATTACCTGGATAGAGCAGCTCCCGAGCTCAAAAATAAAATACCTTGGTTTTGCCCTGCTCGAGGTTTTTTCAGATGCTGTAACTGCTGAGCTTGTAAATTTGGTATCACTACTTCACACTATTCTACTCCATTTAGTACTATTGCCAAACCGATTTTGGGCAACTTCTCTTGCAAGACAGATCATGCTGTCTACGTCCTGACATGCACCTGTGGGCTTAGATATGTGGGCAGCACTAAGCTCCAGGTGCATGTCCGGATACTACAGCATTTACGGGCAATATTACATAGTGACCCGGCCTATCCAGTCGCTCGTCACTTTAAAAGGGTCCACAATAATGACCTGACGTGCCTGAGTTACTCTGTTATTGGAGCAGTCCCATTCCTTAAAAGAGGGGGTGATCGTGAACTGCAGCTCAGGAAATTGGAGACCAAATTTATTTTAGAGCTCGATAGCCGTTGGCCGAACGTGCTCAATAATGTCGAAGACATGCATCACTTCCTGTAGTATCTAACTTTATATACCTTAATACTGTTAAGCGTATATAATGGCTGTTCAGCTTTCTTCCCTTGTGGGGCTTTTTATCCTAGTTAGGTTCCCTATTAGGAGAAATTTTATCTAGGCACCAGCAGAGTTGTGAACACAATTAGTAAACCTTCTGACAGGAAATAGCATATGAATATATTGGATATAGATCTTACTGTGAAAATGTATTCTGTAACGTACACTTCTATTTCTTTGCATGTATATTATAGTTATGTATTTATCATGGTATTTAAGTTTCTTTTAAAGCTTATTTCCTTTGACATTTACAAATGAACTGTTTTATACTGGAATATAATGAATTTTTTTCACTTTTTCTATAGTATTTTAGTGTATAGTATGTCATGACATGTATTTGTGTATGGGGTATGGTATTATTTTTACATATACCCATTTTTAACTTTTTGATACTTTTATACCATTTGTCATTTTAGAGAACCAATCATCCAGTCATACAGTTATTTATAAACTCAGGAATTTGAGAATCTATATTTGTATGAATTACATGGTATCTCCGTTCTGATGGTAATGCGGCTTATTCTTGCACTTTGCACTTTTTGACTCTCACACTTTGCACTTTTTTACACTTTATCTTTCGCTGCTAATATATAGATTTGCACATGTTATAAGAAATACTACAAATAACTTGATGGGACAATTATTCAATTATTGTTTGCTCAGAGGATTATGACTTTTTGTATTTAGACTGTTAATCCATATTTTGTGAGTTTAATGATACTTAGATCTTTGCTGACTGGCAAATATCAGCCTCAGAACACACATATTTTTCCATTAAATGTAATTTGTAGCTGCTGTTAATTACATGGATTTAACCGGTAATAATTTTTCTCATATGCAATGACAAAGAAAAGACTTGCAGCGATAGTATGTTTTCACTGTTTATTACACATGTGACACTGGAGGTCACCACTAGGGGGTGGTGATAGTCTCCATTAAAAGTATATAAAAAAGCATTTAAATTTTGACCATGTTGCAGCGTGAACAAGGGCACCTTCGCCCGAAACGGGTCGCTAGTTCTGTGGATTAAATAAACAACATCTTGCTGACTTTGCTGGTCCGTTCCTCGTTCTTGCTGGCGTGGAAGCGGTGTCTGCGAGCGCAGAGCGTGCTGAGGAGGAGCTTTGTTTTCCATATATATATATATATATATATATATATATATATATATATATATTCACACACACATATATTACCTACTGCCAGTAGACAGTTATAGTTACAACCAATGTTTCCCATAGACAAAGCATAATTTTGTTTTGCTAAAAACTTTGATGCCATTTCACAAACCTTCACATCATTTTCAAAACTCGTGTTCCAGTTCATCATCATCATCATCAAACCACTTTATTCGGTTAAATTAAAATCATAAAAGTACAACACAAGTATACAAACATATAAATGCAGGAATACAAAATACAGTACCTAAAATACCATATAATGTAATGTAATCCGGCCACGACAGTCTTTGTACAAAAGGTGCAATACAGTACTGATCAAGCGCAGTGCATTTCTAAGGGAAAAGTGACAGTGCATCCAGAGAATTCAAAATACACAGCATTAAAATTTTGACCATGATTACAAATAGTTTAAAAAGGATAAAAAGCAAGTAATCTAAAACCCCGTTAGTTGTGGACTTTTCTCACGGCTATTCCTCAGTCTAACAGCTGCCACAAGAAAACTGGCTATATAGAAAATCTCATTCGGATCATTTAATAACTGTAAGTACAATAAGGCTAGCTTTACTTGAATAAAACCCTTTCTTTTTAGTATTGGGAATAGGAACCTCTTTCTGATCTCACTATAAAAGTCACAAAACATTATGAGGTGCATTGTATCCTGAACTGAGAAGTTATCGCAACCACAAGGCCCTAGTTCTTTCAGGCTGCACCACCCCTTAGAGTTTCCTAAAGAAAGTTAAATTAGGTTAAAACGAAAACGTGGTAAAAGTATACGGTGAAAAGGCCTAGTAACGATTTTTAAGTAGGGTTCCAGCGTGGGTGAAGTCTTTAAAAGATAATGTGATTTTACCGTTACTTTTATCAACTCTAATTCTTCTCGTTGTACGGCCCATAAATGTAAGAGCTGATTTTTCACCCAGCTAAAATATGTTCTTGTAATTTTCTCCGTGGTTTCAAAAAGGTCCTGTCGGCCTACTGTTGCCAAAGTTTCCTTTACGAAAACAAGCCACCTAATCTTATGTACATAATCCAGAATGAGACCATCCCTAATTAGTCTATGATTAAGATCTAATTCAGGATTAAGCCATAATTTAAGCCAAAAAATGACTGGAGCCAACCTAAGTTTATCTGTTATATAGCCCATCCACAGTTCCTGATGAACAGCATAGGTAGGGGTTGACTGGGGGACCGATAATACTCACCGTAGGAATTTATTCTCCTCAATCTGTAAACCCTCCATGGGTCTATACCCCCAAATTGAGGAACCATATGTTGCAATTGCGATACATTTTGATTTATAAATGTTGAACATTGCCTCTACAGGTTTGGCCCTCAGCCGTTTCGAGAACCCATTTACGGTCGCAATTGCCCTTGCCATACCATTAACCTTAATTTTATGTTGAGCAACCCATGTACCGTTCTCATTAAAAAGAACCCCCAGGTACATAAAAGAGGTTACCCTGGTAACCTCGGAGCCTTCACAAAAAAAGGCCTGCAATTTCTTTTACTCTGGCGGCCTATACTCATCACATGTGATTTAGCTATGTTTACCCTTAAATCCAATGAGTTCATGAAATTTCCAAATCCCTCTAGCAGCTTCTGTAGGCCGACTGATGTGCGAGATATCAAAACCGCATCGTCGGCATACAGAAGTACAGGGCAACGCTCCTGACCAATTTTAGGAACATCTAAACTAGCTACATCTAAAAAAACTTGCTTAAATTATTAATATAAAGGGTAAAAAGTAATTGTGCTAAAATGCAACCTTGTCGGACTCCACGACCAGAGCTAAAGTGCTTAGTGCAGTTTCCCTCTTGATCAATCCGTACCCGAGCAGAAAGGTTCTGATGCAGGTCAGCTAGAAAAATAAACAGACTCTTTTCCATCCCCATCTCTAGCAAAACCTGTTCCAGTTACTTCCGCTGCTGTCTGGAAAGTTTTGAGGTGAATCGTCAAGCAGAGACAGAAAAAGGGGGAGGTCCCAAAAAGCTTTTTCCCCTTACAATGTCCTTTTTGTAATTTTGTGAAATTCTGTTCAGTAATTTTGAGTTCTTAAAGAAAGAAATATTTGTATATCTAGGGATGTGGATCCTTCGCGGATTCACCTGAGGGAGAACTGCTGATCCCGGGGCAAAAGCAAGGCCCTGATTGGCTGGCCTTTATCTGAAAGGGAAGTTGTGGCCACCATTTTGCTTCTCGGTTGGCCCGGTGGAAGAAAAGTGAAAAATAATATAAGGGGATAGGAAAGAGGTATCATGACCCCATAGGACAAATAGAGGGGTCTCTGAGAGACCGCTCATGGGAAAAAAATTGCTTCAGTGTGCTCATAGGCTTCCCATTCGGTAGACCCACTGTTGCTCTACTATTCTTTCTGCCTTTTTGCCCATAGCATGTATGCATCATGCCTCTTACTGTGTTTACCCCTCCCCAAGAGCATGGACCAATTACTAGTATCCATCCAAAGCTCCCATTATAGCATCTGTTGTAGGAACTACTTTTTCAATGGATTTTGAGCACTTCACACAAACACTTGTGTTCTCTGAGCAGTCCTGTAAATCTTGTCCTTATCTCGTCACATATACTGTACATTCAAAGACCAAGATCAAATGTCAGACGCTGTTTTCAAAGGGAGCCGGTTCTCCCACCCACTCCCTCATCGCTGCTTGCCCTCTTCGTTATGCCCGCTTTTTCCTTCTCCTCCCCTCTGAGTCCCGCATTCGTCCTTTCTTTATTTCTTTGCCTTTCTGACTTTAAGTCCGGCAGATGTATCCTAGCTTCCTGTGGCTAATTCCACCTTGGCACTGTGTTCAGAAGGCAAGCGCTGCTGTTTACCCCAATCCCAGGGACATTAACACTGTTCAGTGGTGTCTGGGGTGCAGGTGTCAGAGGTTGTGAACCTTGGACGTTAAGTGCCAGCTGCTACTGAGGGTGCGGGGCAGCTTGCAGTCCCATCTGATGATTTTATACTAGGCACTGTTGAGAGATGCTCTCCGAAACTGAAGTGTATCGCTGCCCCCAGGGAAAAGTCATGCATGGAAATCTGTGTGCTCCAGTCCATGACACAAAGAACTATGGAAGCGGGGGATAGGAGGTGGTGCAAGAGGAAGGACAAATCTAATACAATCAAGTGCCCACAGACGATATCGTTTGGAGTCTATCAATACAGAATTCAAGACACACTTGGCATTCAGAAGATAGTTAAGTGTGTTGGATGCTAGCTGCTGAGATCGCTGCATAGAATTAATCAATCGGAAAAACCAGAAGGTGCTTTGGGTCTTGCATGTGGTAAGACAGCACTATGCATTTATAGTGCGGATCAGGAAGCACACAGAGATTGAGGGCGATATCTAAAACATTTCACTTCTGCTTGGTTGTCTGTGTGATAGTTCGGTGAACTGAGCAGAATTCTTACCTCTCTGATCATTAATGCACTTCCAAAATTCATTTTTGACATTCAGTAAGATAATTCTGTGGGCTAAGTCCTTGCTCCGTGATGTCTGCATTAAAGCACACCCCTAGAGGAGTTCAAGCGTTATGTGTGTGAAAACGCAATTCAGTTTTCAATTTGTAAGCTAGCTCAGTGGGTTACGGTCTAGCTCAGGGGTCTCCAAACCCGTCCTGGTGGGCCGGATCCATGTCAGATTTTTAAAATAACTACATGTATCTCAATGGGGATATCCAAAAAATCTGGCATGGATCCGGCCCTCCAGGACCGGTTTGGAGACCCCTGGTCTAGCTGCTGTCATCTCTGTGCTTTACATTGGATTTGTTTTCAAGTGTATACTTGTAAATGCACTCTCAAAATCCACTAGTTCTTGGTTGTCATGGGAGAAGGGGGAGGGACTGGCCTGCGAGCAGGCCGGGATAGAGATAGATGGTGTGTTGGACTATCTGCGCTCTGCAGGAATGACCCTCTGGGGGTGGTGGTGGTGGCACAAAGTTTGCAAGAAAGATTTTACTCCAAGAAAAGGAACCACTTTCATTACTACCATCACCTGCCGGTGCCTTCCATTCCCACTTCTGGAACAGACCTAGCTCTCATGCCCCGGAGGGTCTTGATGCCCTCTGCCCTCCTACCCATTCAGTGCAGGTCAGAGATTATAGTGTTCTGGGGCACTGTTTGCAAAGGTTGGTATGTGGCCAAGGCAGACCATCATAGTTTAAATCTTTTTATTATTCAGATGTCTCAAGAGCATAAGTACATGGTGTATGTGGTTTACTCACTGCTTCTTATATGCCGTAGATCTCAACAGTGAGCGTCACAGCACTCATCATGTGATTGTAATATACAGAAAACAAAATGAAATAGTTAAGAACACTCCAAAATGCCTCCCTCCCTCCCTCCCTCCTCCTCCCTGTACTTCTGCAACACACCTCATGTATGTTGGCTGTATAGAGGTGAATTTGCTCTACGTGTCTTCTCTCTGCAGTGGAATCTTCTCCACTTCGGTTGATCGAGGATACAGTTGTACTTAGGACAAGTGATTTCCTTAAAATCCGTGGACAAGAGAGTAAGGAATGGACTCTAAATCTCCCTAAAAGTGGACTTAGTGGTTGTGAGGGGGGCAGTCAGCCCTTCCATCCCCAGAATAAACCATCATCTGTGGAGCCAACCTAGGTGTGTGGGTGTGGTACAGATCCTCCAGTGGGCGCCAAGTGCTAGTCCCTTTTGTCTCCCTTTGTGGGATTTGAGTGGATAGGTTAAGGGGTTAGGGATTCCCAAAACCACATATGCTGGGAATTGTGGAATCTGTTTGTCGAAATGTGTATCTACCTCGTCCAACATCCGTGACCAATAGGATGTCAAGCTTAAACAGTCCCAGAGCTAGTGTAAAAGGGTGCCTTCTGCTCCGCAGCCGCGCCAGAAAGTTGGGCTGCGCTCCAGATTCCCTTTGTTGAGACGTACCGGAGTTAAGTACCAGTAGGTCTCTATCTTGGTGGCCGTCTCGATACTGGATGTATTGCAGGCTGTGTGTCTAGCCCTGTAATAGTTCTCCCCCCATTCATTGTCCAATAGTTCTCTCCCCAACTTTGTTGCCCAGTGCCTTAGACTGGGTGTGGGCTGTGAAGAGGCTGGCTGACGCAGCAATAGGTAGAGTTCGGAGATCAGTCGCCAGTCTGTAATTTTTGTAACCAGCCACTTCTCATACTTTGTTAGTCTGCTAACTGAGGGAAATGTCACATCTGAAGGAGCCTCAATCTTTTGGTCTCTGGCAAATTATATTGTTGTCGTAGCTGTGGGTAGGGAATTATTCCCTCCACATCAAACATGTGGCCAGCCGGGCGACACAGCATCTGGTGCCACGCTTCGAATCCTTTTCCTCTAGGCCCCGGGAAAAGGCCAGTTCTCGAACAAAGGTGTCATTGGGGAGGGAAATGTGGTGAGCTCCTTTCGAAAGGCTACAATGTCCCACACCTGCATTACTGCTTCGTGGTTTATCGGGTTTCTTTAGGAATGGTACTTTCCAGAGGTGGAGCCTCGCTATCGCCATGTCCTGGAATAAGCAGTGTTTTTCTGATTCCTCTCTATTCCAATCTACTAAGTATCTCATCCTGTGCAGCCTGGAAGTAGCATTGCAAGTTTGGGATCCCCAGCATCCCCCTCGTCTGGACTTTGATAGCTTAACTCCCGCCTCATACATGGTCGGGTTCCTGCCCACACAAATCGATGCAGCTCCTTCTGTAGCGAAAGACGCATCCCTCTAGGGGGGAGAAGACTGGTGGTGTTTGAAATATAGGGCTTTGGCAGGATGGACATTTTAATTGTGGCAATGTGTCCCAACAGTAATAAATGGTGGCATGTTCAGCTATTTATATCCTCTCTAATTTGTCGAGATAGGTTAGCATAATTTATTGTTATAGTTTGCGCGATCATAGAAGCTAGGCTATCCCCAAATATGGGAGGGATTCTGTGGCCCATTTCACGGGGAATCGTTTTCCTATCTCTGATAAGCAGTTGCATGTGTTTGACAGAGCGAGGGCTTCTGATTTTCTGACATTTATTTGGAACCCTGAAGCCAGGCCGAAGGTGAATAGTTATCCAAGGAAGGCTGGGAGAGATATCTCAGGATTATCCAGGCCATGATGTCATCTGCATACAGACTAATCGAATGTCTCTCCCCACCAAATAGGATGCCCCTAAATTCAGGATTGTCCCTAATTCGCTGAGCCAATGGCTCTATGTATAGAGCAAATAAAAGAGGTGACCAGGGACATCCCTGCCTAGTACCTCGGCGTATGGGAAAGGGATGTGACAAAATGCCATTCACTCTAACTGAGGCCGTAGGAGTGCTGTAGCAGCTCGCCACCCAAACCCAAATCGATCTCCCATACCGAACTGAGATAGGGTCTGTTCCACATATTGCCAATGCACTCAATCAAATGCCTTTTTGGCGTCTACCGTTAGAAGTAGAGCTTCCGTGTCTGTGTGGAGTGCCTTATCAATTAAGTGCAATATTCGTTTTGTAGTTTCACTACTCTGCCTGTTCTGAATAAATCCTGCTTGATCAGGGTCAATAATGCCCGGCATCAAGGGGCCTAATTACTCTGCAAGAAGGCTCGTAAATAGCTTGCTGTCTACATTTAGTAATGATATGGGGCGGTAGGATGCACACAGGTGCCTGTCTTTCCCTGGCTTGGGTATAACCACGATAGACGCTGCATATTTGAGGGAATGGACCCGGGCCCGCGAAGGAGTTAAATAATCTTGTTAGTATGAGAGGCAAAATCTGACAAAATGCTTTGTAGAATCTTGCCGGGTAACCATCAGGGCCTGGGGATTTGAAAGGCTTAAGACAAGAAATCGTCGCAATAACCTCTTCAACCATTATGGGGGCATTGAGGGAAGCAGCCTGGTCTATAGCAAGTTGGTGAGTTTGCGTCCCCTCTAAATAAGAAGCTATGTTCTGGGCATCCAAATCCTCTCTCGCTTAGAGCTCTGCATAAAAGACCCGAAATTCTTTTGCTATGCAGTCATCATCTGTAAGCACCTCCCGCCTTGGGCGTTAGGAGATTGAACCTTTGTTCGCTGTCTCCAGGCCCTTACTTTATTGGCTAATAGTTGCCCAATTGGTCTCCTCCTATGTAACAGGTGTGTTTCAGTAAAGAACAGCGTATTCTGCTCTATCTACGTCGAGAACCGCTAGTTGGGCCTGCGGCGCTCACAGCTGATGCCAAACTCTAAGTGACCCTGAGCTGCTATTTACGCCCACATGCTCCATGACCTGGGCCGTTAACTATTCCCTTTTTTCTTTAAGGGCTTTACTGTCCACTGCAGCTATTGCTATGAATTCCCCTCTTGTGACTGTTTTCAATGCCTCCCATAGGGAGCAGATAAAGGTGTCAGGAGTGTTGTTCATGTCAAGGTAGTTGTTTATGGCCTTTGTGGGCTGCTGTATCACCACAGGCTGGAGAAGCATATTCTCTTGTAATCTCCAGCTCCTGAAGTGTTTCTTCTGGGGGGGAAAGTGTAGGGTGAGAGTCTCAGCATTGTGATCTGAGAGCGTCGCCGGTTCTATCTCGACGTCTCCCATGATATTACATCTCTCTAGTCTCTAGTATGTAATCCAGGCGTGCATACGTTTAATGGGCATGAGAAAAGGTGAATTGAGTCGAGTGGGGGTGCTCCTCCCTATAGAGATCCAACAACCCTATCTCTTGTAGCCACTTGCTCCCTCCCAGAGACAGGGCTCCGGTTTGAACAAAACAGTTGCTAGAACTATCTCTATTGGCATCGAGCACTGTATTCAAATCTCCCCCATTAACGTCATTCGAGTTTGAGAGGCCATCACATCCGAGACTGCTGCATGCAAGAATCATTACTGTTTTGCATTGGGTGCGTATATAGTTCCAACCACTACAGAGTGCCCTCCTATATAGAATGTGAGATAATAGCCTGCCCCTCACTTCCGCTACCTTGCAGCCCATCTCCCCCCAAATTGCTTAGCTATCAGGATTGCTTCTCCCGCCTTTTTGTCAGAGGTGGAAGAAAAGAACTGGTGTGGGAAGACTCAAGACTGGAAAAAGGGCCAGTCTTTGCTCAGGAGGTGGGCCTCTTAGAGGAGGCAAATGTCTGCCTCCGTGTTTTCCAGATATGAAAGTATAGCTCGTCTCTTTATAGGGTTATTGAGGCCCTTCACATTAAGTGAAAGGATCCTAATTGTATGTGCTGTCATGTCAGGTGTATTCAGGTGTAGCTATGTAGGCTCTTCGTTTTCTGCATCGCTCACGCTCCCTTCCCTCCTCAACGCTCAATCTCGCCACTCATTGCGTCCTCTCTACCTCTAATAGCTCACTACTGTGAGTACTAATCTCCAGAAGAACTAACCCCAAACTGAACTAAAAACTCAACAAAACCCATTTGAATCCAGGACCCGTAGGTCAAGTCCATGAGTACTTGGTTATTAAAGTTGCTGGGTGCATGTTGTGGCCCATAGGTAACCGCCCCACTCCCAGAGAGTCCTCCCGCCACCCACCTGGCATAGCTATGCACTCACGCTGCAGCCCTGGGATCTCACTTGTCGTCTTTAGTTTTCAGCTCGTTGCACAATGACTCCAGGACAGCCTGTCGCTCCATCGCTAATTTACCCGAATTGGGTTTTGCCATGTTCTCCGTAGGACATCTCCTCCGCGGGCGCTGCCACCTCTCTCGGGATTCCCAGGTTCACTTTACTACTGTTCTTCGCTCTGGGGATGCTCAAATCCGAGAGTGTGGCAGGTCTCCTGGAGCAATCGGAGCTGATGTAGTTTACCTTCCCATCTAAAGATCGTCGAAAAGGGTGGCCCCAGGAGTAGGCAATCCCCAGATTTTGTAAATGTGCTGTTGCTGGTTGGAATGCTCTCCTTTTCTGCAAAGTGATCATGGCTAGGTCTTGGTAGTGGGATTAAGTGTGTCCTTGAAATGTTAGAGAATATTTTTCTCGAGCTTTGGGCAGGATTTACTCTTTCAATTGAAAGTCCAAGAGATATGCTAGGATGTCTGGGGGTCGAGCAGCCAGGCATCTATGGAGGCCCACTATACGTCTATTTTTATCTCAGTTTCTGACTGGGTCTCCAGTACATATCTAAAAAGATCCTGTAAATAAAAATTGATATCTGAGCCTTCTGACTGAGGTGGAACTCCCTAATAAGAATATTATTCCTTCAAGAACGATTTTCGAGGTCCTCAGCATGAGCTTGAAGGTCTATCTGTTGGGCCCGTAGGTGAATCACCAACTGCTGCAACAGCTCCACTTCCTTGTCATTAGAGTGTTCTTGGTCCTCTATGTTTGCTACCCATCCCCCTTTCGCATCCACTTTGTGTCGAATCTCCTAATATACGTAGAGAACTCCCCTTTGAGAGTCTGTAGATCTTCACACAATAAGGTAAACAGTGTCTCTAAGAAGGATCGTGTAACTGGTTCCTCTGTGTTTTCAGCTCCTGCCCGGGTTGGGTGCTAGGCAACACCCGGCTGTCCCACCCCCCCAGCCACTGCAGGGAGCTTGGTCAGCATGTCTTTTAAAGTTCAGTCCTTCTTCCCCCTTGCTGAGGACATAGGGCGGTATGAGGGCTCCCTAGTAGAGTTTCTGAAGTCACAGCCACCTTATGTATATACTACAAAGTACAATGATTCTAGGAAACTTATATTCTGGGGTCTAGTGTCCCTTTTGTCACAGGTGACCTTAAGGTTAAAATGTCTATTGTTCTGGGCACCCTGCACAATGACCTGTGACTGGAATGTATAGCGGTGCAGAGACCTCCCTCCTCCTCCACCGGTTGCTCTGTAGACTCCTGTGGGCCACCATCTTAAGAGGATAATCGTCATCTAGGGTGCTCCTTAGCTCGTCGAGAGGCACCTTGCCTCACCTGTCGTTTGGGCAGTCCGCTCCTATATATCCTCCTTGTCTGCTGCTTGCTAATCAACTCCGTCTCTAGCGGCATCAGACTTTGGGAGATGTTCCCTCCTACATGAAAAGCTGTCACCCGTGTTGCTGGGTAGTGGGGTCTCGCTGGGGGCCTAGAGGCTCCGGCTTTACAAGGACAGCTTTGTGTTAGGCGAGGCTACTCCAGTGTGATCTCTCCAAGCCGGTAGATAATGGTTCCGGGGGTCAGGTGATGCGGGAGTCCACGACCGGCTGTCCTCTGTGCCACAGCCCTAGACACACTTTACCCTGCCACCGAAGTCGGTCACGGGTATTCCAGGTTGTCTCCCACAGGCTACTGGCAAATCTTCCGCTACTGCTTAACATTTCTGTTCCATGGCCCACTCGCATTGGGGTTCTTTGGCAGGAGCCGCCTTGTGTTAGGGCAAGACTTCTGTGGCCTGGCCTGGTCAGTAAGTGGCTGCACCGGGAGTCAGGCAAGTAGCATGGCTGCAATCGGCTGCTTCCGTTCAGCAGCACCTGGCTCACCTCACCCTGCCGTCCATGACAACTGTGGTTGTTTCGAGTCAACCCCCTTTAGTTACTGACACCTAATCTGTTGCTGCTGGGGGTTCCTATTCCGTGGCCTCCTCCCGTCAGTATTCTATCCCGGGATCTATATGAGGGCTGTCGGCCTGCGCCGGTGCAACTCTGCATGTCCCCCTAAAGCTGCGGCGTCTTAACACCTCCAAGGCCACGTCAGTCTCTCCCTGCGTGCCGGCATCACCCCTCTCCTCTTCCGCACTGTCGGGCCAGGTAGGCTGGTCCTCCGCCTCTCACCTCCTTGGCCTCATCTCCAACCCCTCTCCGCTAACCTCTGCCTTCTTGGTACGGGATTCAGCTTCGCGCAGGCCGCCCACCCCAGCCACAGACCTCATTGTCCCAGGTGTAGACTGTATGTTCGTACCGCCTCAGGTGTCTGCAGCTAGGCGGCAACTCTACGAGACGCTCCAGGCCGCAGCTGCCATTACTCGTAGTCGGGACCATTCCTTCTTGCCAGCCGATGGCTTCCCGGGATGGCAGACTCACTCCTACACAGGCGCCAGCAGTCCATGCTTTCTCTTGGGAGTTTCTTTTGGTCTCCCGGGGTTCTTAGGTTGGGCTTCAGCGACAGCAGGCGATCAGGAGCAGGAAGAAGAAGGAAGCCAGTCTTACTTGCTCACCATCTTGGCCACGCCCCGAGACAGACTTTTAGTGGCACTGCAGGTGGAATGCAGTAACCTGAGTTTGCTTTTCTACACTTCAAAAAAACTCAGCTCTAGGCGCTTTTAGTATCATATTTCCAGTGGGGGTGCACATGGGTTCTGAGCGTCAGTATAGTTCTCTGCCAGGCTATCTGGCTTAGTTTCAATGTATTAGATATTCTGCTATCCTGTTATGTGCCCGGGTTAGGCCCATGCAGCAAAGCGGCTCATTTCTTTCTTTGTCCTATTTTTCACAATAATATTTCTACCATGACCTTTTGCACATATTTACGAACATGACAATGTTGGATTAGTTTCTCTGAAACTACTTTGTTTACACATTTAGCTTCGCACAACTTTATCACGATGCCTCTAACATCATGTACAAGGTCCTTCTACGCACTATGTGCAAATGTCATTCTATCTTTATCCACGGCGTGACAGGGCTGTCTACATATCCATAACATTGCTAATCTATACGGATTTTGCAAAGCTGCTTTCTTTTATAAATAAATAGCATCCCAAAAGATTAGTAGAAGAGGCACTTCAGCTGACACCAATGGTCCCTGCATGCTGAGACTTCACCATGCAGCGGTCTGACATCTCGATGTTTGGCTGTCCAGTTCATGACCAAGACAAGCTCCTATATTCTCTCCTGTCAGAAAATGGGGTTGGATCATCCCTTGGGGGGATTCTTGGCTTCACACTCACACACACTCTAGGTACACTCAGAGTAAGGTTTGCATAGTAGGAGTACGTCTGATTACTGCCTTCTTTATATGCCTGCATATATACACTGTTTGAGCACCATGGTAAAACTGTATCTACTATTTATTCTTTTCTTGCTTGTAATCACTTTCATCTGCTTCTGTCTACTGATTATAGCAGCACATGTATTCTATACAAGAATAACATTGGTTCAATAAATATACCGAGAAAGTCCCCGTGTGTATTCCCTGTATACTTCTCTGAGCACAAGTAAGGAAGCGTGACTGAGCGAAAGGTCCTGATCTGTTTCCAAGAATCTTGAGGGGTCAGGGTTGTCATGTTCAGTGGTTGTTAGAAACCATTCGCTCACTGGTAAGGTTAGGGGGCTTATGGTGGCACGGTGAGCTAGCTGGTCTCTAGGCCAACATATCCTGTGTGGGTGCCCGGAATAAGTCTAGTCACCTCGCCTAAAGTTTACAATGTCCAACAAACTCACAGGTCCCACGGATTGGTTAGGACTACACAATATGGAGCCGCCAACATTGGGTGGGTTCTTATTGGACAGTCTATCCGAGTAGTTCAGTTGTGCTTTCCTCGGAGAGCCATACTCACCTCCAAACCAGAGCCGTCCGTGGTGGGAAAGAGAATCCGCCTCAGCTGTGTAGGTTTTTCCGATGTATTGGCTGTAGGTTATTCAAGCTTGTAGGATAACATTTTCCCACATGTCCATAAATTCATTTAATTAATTGCCTTTTTCTTTTAACAATGACTGAACAAGGTGAGGACATTAAAGAAAAAGCAGTTAGACTAACTATTACAGAAAATTGCAGACATGCAGTTACTATAAAACTTTTATAATTTGGCCTCTCGGCAACCAGTGGAGATGTCACCTTCATGGGCGATGCACACAAAGCATTCAGAACAGAGGTATTCTATTCTTGGGTACAATTTCAGCTGGAGATGCACGTACACAATTGTTTCACACTTATATTGAAGATGAAACACCAGTGGAATACTCTCCATATGTGGACATAGAAATTCTGTTAATTTACCAAGAACATATAAATTGGTATGAAGGAGCCCTCCCCCATACTGTAGAAATTGTGAGACTAGATCCGCTCATTAAAGAAAGAGCGACTTGGCCGGTACTAGCTTCTTAAAGACCACATCCTAATTTTGATGACTTAGATAGAGCAGAAATAACAACTCTATACAAAGATCTAGTAAAAATTTACAGAAACCTCACGCAGTACATCATGCAAACACTGACAGTTAACCCTGCGTGGATGGCTCAGCTGCACAACTACAATTGGCTGTTAAGGGTATCAGCCCTCAAATGCTGAATGCCGTTATGGGAAAAGTTCCCACCTGTCTGGAACAAATTCCGTTCTGGATAGCAGAAAAAACAAGCCAGCTTGAAGTAGTTTTTCCCCATAAGGGACCTCAGGACAAACACAGAATATTAAGAATTTGCTGGCCAAATGAGATGGCTCCCCCGGTGGAAGACTGTGCCACTTGGGGTACAGTTTTCGCTACTGTTTATACCAGAACTCATGGTACCCCTTCAAAAGCAGGGTTACCTGAAGTACTGAAACAAGTACAGAATGAGTATGGGGCAGGACCTATCCTGGACTTGAGGATGAAACCGATGGTCAATTTTGCTGTGGCATCAACCATTATGTTAAGTAACATAAAGGGGGAAGCAGCAGCTTTGGCTATACACCAACACCTGAGGGAGTTCACTCCCGAACAGCCGAAGAGGAAAATTGCATAAAATTATCGAAGAAAGTATGTTACGCTAGGTAGAGATAATTTGGGAGCCAGAGCTGGGAAATCACAGGTTAAGAGTAATTCTGAAAAGGATAACTCTAAGCAAGCATCTGATTCTTCCAAGAAGAAATGGGACAATAAACAAAAAAAATGAACATAATAAAACACAATAACGGGTGGATCTCCTCAACAGGAATCCACTGAGAAAAAACACAACGCCAATATTCCGCAGCATGTACAATCGTACAGGGGCGCATGCATGACAGAAAGTTCTGTTCTGAAAAAACACACACTCAGCACAGCTGCCAGAACTCAAAGCCCTGATACCGCACTATGAAGTACGGATCACAAATTCCCTACACTTACAGTGTGTGATTCATACTACTGAGTCCAGTCCTATAATGAATATCTTCACTATTGGAGTCAGAATGGATTTCGAGATTCCACGAGTGGCACAATCAAGCACAAGCTGCTTTGGGAACAGGTGGCAAAGCTGAAAGAATGCTTGCTACAGGCTTCAGTTATCCACACATTGAGTCATCAGTTATGTTGGCGCTCACATTAAAGGAAATCCCATGGCTGACGAAGCCGCTAAGGCAACAGTTCGTACTGCTGTAGTTGCTGCAATCACTTGTTCTAGCACGAGATTAGAAAGAGACATCATGGTGGCAGTCAATGTGGCTCGCAATTACACACACCTGCCGGAAGGTTTTCTACTCAAGTACTACTACAAGTTCGATGCACAAAAAATTCAAGATTAGCGGATAGTCACACCAAACTCTGATCGCAGATTAGGTTTAATACTAGCTACACATGAAGGTCAGGGTTCATCACACACAGGGGTTACTGCCACGTTTTATTTACTGAAGCAGCTCTGTTGGTGGCCAGGTCTAACAAAACAGACCAAGGACTGTGTCCTTAAAGGTGACATCTGTCAACAGATGAAAGACTCAACCGTAGCACGTCCACCTCAGACATCTCTATTGATTTCAGACAAACCTCTAGCAGTTTTTTATTTGGATCACTGCAGCCCCTTACACTCAGATGGGGCTTAAAGTACATCTTGGTGGCAGTGGATTTATGCTCCAGATTCATGTGGGTTTGGCCGCAGCACTCGGCTGATGTTCAAACTGTTATAACGGATTTGCGCGTCTTCATTGGGACATACACAATTGGCACACTAAATTCCAACCAGGGCGCAGATTTTAGCTCTCGGGCTTACAAAGAAGCCATGGGAAGTTTGGGAGTGGACTTGCAGTACTCCTCCCCCTACCATCCTTAGGGAAATTCAGTAGTTGAAAGAATAAAATGCGACTTTAAGCAATCCTTAACAGCAAGGGTATTAGGCTCCGGTGGCAGTTGGGTCAATCACCTATATGGGGTCCAAAGGGTACTCAATAACATGTCACGAAAATCCCTGGTGGGCGGGGGTTTGTACTCTTTACAAACTGCTGTTTGGTGTGAGACTCTGACAATGTCAGTGCAGTGGCGGTGGAAAAATCATTTGACATCAATAAAAGTTTGGCTGTTTTACAGGAACTCAAAAATTCCAGAGCACACGAAGCGACGTCCAAGTAAAACATACCACTACTGGATAAGTGAAGGTCGTACAAGCAAGAACTGCCTGGGTCCGGAAAATTGGGGCTCTGGTCAGAGAAAAATTAGTAGACAAGAAAAAATCTGGGCCAGATTATGGAACACCTGTATCTGTTCTGGCTGTCAAAGGTACTAGAACTGTACTTCTTCTGCCCCCTGCCAGTTGCAGAGACTAAAGGTTTGCCTCAATTGATCTCATCAAACCACACTATGTGGCCCATTCTCAATAGTAGGGCGCGTGGGCTCCTGGCTAACCGCCACACTCCGCTTGCTACCATTCAGGAAGTTCAGATGGAACCTTTAATAACTACAGAAGATTCCCCTCTCCAAAATGAAGCTGTAAACAATGAAGTGATACTTCTTCCAGTTGAAACAACTAAAACTGTACAGAAATCTCAATTCGAAAAAATTACATCTATGTGAACATGCCACAGATCAAGTCATCTCCCAGTTCTAAAAAACCTGCTGAGCGGCCAAAGATAAACTGGACGGCATCTGCCTACTTTGTGCATTATGACGACTTCTCATCAGATTCAAGTGAACCTAAGCTGCCAGCACTGCCTTTCCCTTTCAAGCTATGAGCGTATGCTCTCTATCTTTGGCTGAAAAAGACATACTTTGTTGCTATTTGAATACATCTCTGGATTACTATTGGATTACTTTTTCTGGTCCCCTGGATGGGTTTGGGAACTGTCTGAATGGACACTGATTGGACACTATCTACCAGGACACCCTGCACTACAATTTGTGAACTTGGTTCTGAAACCACATGCATCATCGTACCGTGAGCTAAGGGATCTGTCCATGGTGAACATTACAGCAGTTCCAGTAGGAATAGTGTGGGACAGGGTATTGTATGATGTGAATGGTCCTACTAAACCTTAACAAATTCCTTATTTGGTTAACATTTCTTTAAATGATATCCTTACCTCTAGTACTTTCTCTGATGATTGGGATATTCAAACTGTGCACAAAGTACTTGCAGATCTAGAGCAAGCAGCTGCATTTTCTAAGGATGAATTGTATGATGGCACATCTAATTTTGGCAATATGTCCTGTTATTAACATTATGGTCACCATTTCTTACACAAAGCAAGTATCCTGCATGCTGTTTGCAATTACACTCAATGGGAACATTGGTCAACACCGCCAAAAGGTAGTTCAAATAAATTTGCACTAAATGTGCTTATTTTTCGGGTGTTGACACATCAGACTCAGCCTCTTATTATTTTAGGCTTGCACCTACACAGAAAAATATGATAACAAACACACATGTACTGTTTCCTCCTGCCTGCACAGTTAGGGATGCTATGCTATGGCCTTCGAAAAATGTTTTCAACATACCCTTTGATCCTCTGAGAAAACTGAAAGCCATGCCTTTTCAAAAAGATATGGCCTTAACTTCAGCCAGAGAGACATTTGAGCACCAGGTTGCAATGTCCTCGTCTGAGATACAGACACTACTCCATACAAACCTCCTGTTGCATTTTGGGGAGCCGGTCCAACGTACCTTGAATATGTCTACTACGAAGGAATAGTGCACATTTTAAAGGTATTGGCTTTGGACTGGTTAGCTCCTTTCAGACGATTTTCAGAGTTATACTATCTTTCATACACTCCGTGCTGGGAAGCATTTTTCAAGGGCCCCTGCTTGTCCTACTACTTGGCTGTGGATGTCTCAGCTCACCTTGAATGGAGACAGTACTGCCTGTGCTGCAATGCTGTGAGCCCATGGTACACTGCTTCGGCACACCTCGGCTTAGAGAACTAAATGAGCACTGGTTCTTGTCCTTCAGACCTGTTTGGCTTCACTGCATACAACCTGTATTCCACTGCCTGCTTTGCAGCCATGAATGCGTTTTGGATCTATACCTAGGATCACAATTGGTTGCGCCACTGGAAATTAAAGTACTGATGAACTCCTTAACAGCCGGCGGGCATTGTTGTCCCCAGCTTATTCCATTGCTGATAATTGCATTCTTTGAGCCACCCTGGGATGCTTGGGCTCCTAGTGAAATGGGCACCAGCTCTACGATACATTTACAGGATGCAGTCCCTCCCTCAGCGGCTGCTGTGGGAACTGGATGGGATCACCTTTGCTCTATAAACATGCTTCGATGTGCACCTCTGGGAACATCATCTGCAGTTGTGGGCAACTGCAATGTTGTGTCTACCACTCGGAACACATACACAATTAGCTTTTTCCTTATGGTGGGAACCATTAGGACTGTTTAAAAAAAAATGAATTAAAACAGCTTTTGCTCTATTTTTTAGGCACCATGGCTTTCTGAGTGCTTGGTATTTCAAATAGTATAATGACATTTTTGTAAGGCTTTTATGAATATTTTTAAGGGACACTTGCTTTTAGATGATTTTAAAAGTGGTTTCAGACCTTTTTAGTCCAATTTCATTATGGCCTGTTGGCTTTTAGATAGCTTATATATATCAACCCTTACTATGATGAGTGGATGTTATGTCCCTGGGTTAGGCCCATGTAGCGAAGCAGCTCATTTCTTACATTGTCCTATTTTTCACAATAGCATTCCTACAGTAACTTTTGCACATATTTGCGTGCGCAACAATGTTGAATTAGTTTCTCTGAAACTACGTTGTGTACACATCTAGCTTCCTACAACATTATCACGATGCCTCGAACATCATTTACAAGGCCCTTCTATACACTATGTACAAATGTTGTTCTATCTCCATCCACGGGGCGGCAGGGCTATCTGCATATCCATAACATTACTAATCTATACGCACATTGCAAGGCTGCTTTTTATTATAAATAGAGAGCATCACAAAAGATTAGTAGAGGAGGCACTTCACCTGACACAGAGTGTCCCTGAATGCTAAGACTTTACCATGCAGTGGTCTGACATCTCTGTGATGGGGTGTCCAGTTTGTGACCAAGGCAGGCTCCAATATTCTCTCCCGCCAGGTAATGGGGTTGGATCGTCCCTTGGGGGGTTTCTTGGCTTAACACCTACACACACTCTCGGCACACTCTGAGTAGAGTTTGCATAGTGTGAGTATGCCTGATTACTGCCTTGTTTATAGGCCGCCTACATATATACACTGTTTAAGCACCAAGGTAGAACTGTATCTACTATTTACGCTTTTGGTGCTTGTGATCACTTTCCTCTGCTTCTGTCTACTGATTATCACGGCACATGTAATCTATATAAGAATAACGTTAGTTCATAAATATATGGAAAACTTTGCCTTGTGTATTCTCTGTATACTCCTCTGAGCACAAGTAAGAATGGATGACTGAGCGAAAGGTTCTGATCTGTTTCCACAATCCGAGGGGTCAGTATTGTCACTTTCAGTGGTTGCTAGAAACCATTCCATCCCTGGTAAGGTCAGGGGACTTATGGTGGCAGAGCTAGCTGGTCTCTAGACCTACATATACTGTGGGGGTGCCTGGAATCACTCTAGGTACCTCCCCCAAAGTTTATGTTGTCCAACAAACGCATAGGACTAGAAGGAACTACACAACAATCCTATCATTTTTTACGTTGAGTCTGAGCCAGCGCACTTGCGCTTCTCTGCAATCTGTTGTAGTAGAGTACTCCCCGCCCATATTTTTTATTGGCTTGTGTCTTTGTCCTTCGTAAATGCTGCCTTCTGATTCCTTAATGGGCTTGTTAGTCCCTCCTTAGTAACACCTTGTCTTCATTTGTAACCTCCCATGGCTACTGGCCCCTTTACTTCGGTTGTTACACGGTACAGGTTATTTAGTGTTGGAAGCACTATTTTCTTTATTGAGTTTCTCCAACTTCAGGCACGATGAAAAAGTACTTTCACCACCACGTTGACGTCACCCCCATCCCAGCTGTGCGTGCCAGCGTTTTGAATGAGCGCTGGCCAGTGGAGGCTCCTCCACTGGGGCGTGGGGAGTCGACCCACTGCTTTCTCGCAGTGTGAGAAAGCAGAAGTGCCTGGTTGGGGGTGGGTGGGTTATCGGTCCTGCCGGTGGGTGGGGGGGAGTGACTTGCCCTCGGTTGTGGGCCCTGACTGTTTGGTCGGCCCCAGGGCTGACCAAACCAGTCATGCACACTCTACAATTTCTCTAATTAGGCTGCATGCAGCCTACATAGACAAAATGGCCACCCTACAGGCGTCCCGCTGGTGCGCTTTCTGCTGCACCACACCAATCACAAAGGTGCCATTGCAGCATCGTGATTGGCTTAGGGGAGGGAGGCTCCCTAGGTAAAACGCGGCCAGGAGCAGCAGATGCTGAGGTGGCGGCGAGTGATCTGGAGGACGGTACTTTTTTCATTTTAATACCGTCCCGCTTCACCCCCGCTCCCCCACCTCACCCGTCTTGCCGGCCGCAACTGCTAACATGTCTAAAAACACACATGGAAATCTCTTGTTAATATATAGATAGCTGTAAATTGATCAGTTGTTCTGTTACAAGAAATGTGCCTTATTTTCGAAATAAAACAAGACAGGCTGCACTGTGTGTGTCCAGTGAATTGTTCCCTCCTTTGCATGTAATGGGCGGGTACACAAGACCTCTGTTCACACTCCCAGGATATTTGAGTGCATGCAAATCCTGCCAGAAGACACAAACAGCTCTCCCTGCGCACCCCTTCCACGGTACGAAGGTGAGACTGGCCCTGTGTGGGTGGAGACCATTATAAGCTACTACTACAGTGCCCAGGAGGGTACAATGCCTCCCCTAGGGAACCACCGCCGGACCTACTGCACCCAGCCAAATGTGGCTGTTACTGGAGAGAAGCAATTCTGATTCCAGTCAGTACGCACATAGAGTTTATTTAAATAGGGATTTTCCCTGTGTACTTTTGAACTATATGGCAAATGCCACTTAGAGTAGAAATGATTAAGCGACCTCTGGCGATCTGCATTGTATCTGGAATCAGGCGTGGGCAGTGCATAAATGCTGGGCAAAGTTGCCTCGATTATATGTTATTCTGCTACAGCCTTAAACCTTATCTCAACCTTTTAAGGCTCTCAGTCAACGGAGATTACATTTTTTGGAGCGCAAGGGAGTTTTTCAGGACTGGTGTTGACGCTGTTCAAGTCTATGGGAAGCAGCTGAGAGGTATGCTTTAACCAATAATTTGTATGGACCGTCTGGTACAATATAACATTTTTGTCCTGCTCATCCATTTAAATACAACTGCAAAATTGTCCCCGACTGGTACAATATTGCCTGGAATTATTGCTTAATTGTCTTGTTGTGGTGCACATTTTTAGACATGATCTATGTTCTCATTCAAACTTCTCAGAGGTGGCATTTCGGCAGCATTTATCTCACAGGGTCGTGCCTTTCATATTTCACCCCCAGGCGAGGGGAGGGCCTCAAAGGGGGCTGGGGGGGAGTCTTTTATCTTACTATGATAATGTGTGTACTGCCTACTGTATTTACTATTTTCATGCATAATTATTTAATAAATTTGCCCCTGTTTATATCAGCCTTGCCTGCTATGGTAACTGTGCCCACCAGATTGAATGTATCCCCCGTACCTTCCGCAGCACGTTTATCTTTGCTTAGTAAATCTGCTCTTTTTTGTTCCCCCCCATAGAAACATTTAGTCCATTCAGAGCAGTCCCATTGTGACATGAAGTAGGAATTTGTAGAGCGCTCTACTACCAAAGAGTGTCTAGGCACTAAGATTTTGGCATGACAGAAGGAGAGACCTAATAAAAAAGACCTAGTGAGAGTAAGAGAGTAACATGAGGATAGATGCCATATACCTGTCTAGCCATACGTATTTATTAAAGAGCCAAGTTTTTAAGGTCTTGCGGACTGTCAAAAGGTTGGATTTTTTTTTCTGATCCAAGGGCATAGAATTCCAATGAGCAGTTACAGGTAGTTGTCTAGTTTTGTAGTCCTCTTTTAGTTACCATGGAATTAAAAATACGTCCTTCTTCAATGTCCGTTACTTGCTTCAGAGGGCGGATGTGTTTGGGAACACCGGTTGAGCTAAGCTGGAGGATTTGCAGGGATATGGGGCGTGAAAGAATGTGAGTGTGATGTGAGGGGACCTAACCCCCAAGGCTGGGAGTAGAAGTCTGCCTTCAATTGTGTAGGCATAGGACTAAGGCAGAGCAGCACCAGCAATAAACTACATCTGGCAGGCTTATGTTAAGTAATTATGTTTGGGGGATAGTGAGTGATCTGCAGTGCTGACCTGTGAGTTGTGAGTATGTATTCGTTATTGTGTATATGAGATGCAAATCGCACCGGTAAACAGAGTCCTTGAAGAGTTGCACCTTTTTAAGGTTTTAGTCCTGCTGCAGTAAGAGTGGTTATGGTGTGCTCCCTACTCCCTGTGCTTTATCAGAGCTAGTGTGAAAGATTCTGTGAAGCGGAGTTTAAAGCCTGACAGGCAGCATGCAATATTGCTATCAGCCAATGGACAGCCTTGCCGGTGGGAGGCATGAGACATGCATCTGGGGCTACCCCAACAAATACCAACAATTTAGCCATAATGTTTACAGAGGGAAGCGCCGGGATCCTCTCCTGTCTATTAGTAACAGGGGCACATTAGACTTGTGAAAGAATCGCACACAGTGGCACAGATGGTTAGAGGACCTGGTAGGCCGGCGTCTGATATGCATCTGATTAGACTGACAGTTTTGCCAGTCATTGTCTTTGTTAGAATAGATACACAATTGCTTTATTAACCTTCCTGCTTTCTCAAATGTTCTTGAAAATGCACCATTTGCCCTCTCTTTTTTAAAAATGTTTTAGGGGGGAACACCCCGAGCCGCCATAGGTGGTTCGGGCTCTCTCGCTACACTCACTCGCAGCAGTGAAGTACGACTATTGTTTTACGCCCCACCACTTTCACATTTCACTAGCCGCAACTGCCGCTGGCGTTTTTGTCAACGCCATGTTGTTATTGCCGCCACTGCATAGGATCACAGAGGAGGTGGCTGGGGCCTAGGAGTAGTACCGGGGGCAGAGTAATACAGACCGGCTCGCCTGACCCTCGCACACCCAGCAGAGCAGTGCCCGAGCAGCCCCTGGAGGCAGAAAGGAGCTGCGGAGCCCCCTGCAGGCAGCGTGGGGCCTGGCATGGCCTGCGGAGCGACCTCAAGCGGACTGGACTTTGACCGTCTACACTGCGTGGGGTCCCTTAGGCACAGGTACTGCTTCCCTCTCTCCGAGCCCAGCGCCCCATGCTCCTGCAGGACCTCTTCACAGATGTACCTACGCAAGCAGCAGCCCTCCCCTTTGGACTGTGTTTGACAAGCTTACCACAGATGAGCTCTTGGCAGTAGGGGTCTGGAGAGGCTTGCTTGGTGAGGGTAGAGGGCTCTTGGATTGATAATATCACTGTTTCTTCCTATGGGTTGTAGACAATCTCAGACTATCGTATGTCAATCTCGTTGTTTCTTCCTGGTGGATTGTAGGCAGTATCACGCTATCGAACGTCCAAGTTGAGAGCAGCGCATGTGCAGCTGTAAAAGGCCGCCTGGTGTTAGTGGCGCTCCATGCCCCTTGTGCAGAGGGTGGGCTTTTACTGACCCGTGTAGCGCTTAGATTGGCAGATGCTGTGCAGTTTCATCTGGTCAAGCATTTTTCCCGAAGCTGTTTATTTAACCAGGCCCCTACATAGTTACTGACAAACTGGGAGCGGTGTGATCAGTATTTCATGGTGCCCACCAGGGCTTTCTGCAAATGATAGCACTTTGCCAAAACCATCACTTGGCCAGATTACCTTACGCAGGGAGAGAAGCTCCTTCTCAGCACACGTCAACCTAGTTTTTTCGATCAAATATGATGTTTCGGTAATGAAGTGTGTGAAACTAGTGCTTGTTGATGCATCCCCATGGAGCATCTACTTTTGTTACACCCTGCTACATTGGATCACTTAATTCCACGCCCAAAATAGAGTCCTGTGTGACTCATTTTGGAAGCGGATGCACCTATAACGAGCATTTGCAATGCAATAGGTCTCGCATTTAGAGGAGTTTGAAATATTGGCATTGTAAATGACGTCTTTTATTTATGTTTTGATTTTTAAAACACATAAAAGGCTTTGTCATTTGCAATGCTAATAGCTTAAACTTTCGCAAATGCGAGACCTATTGCATTGCAAATGCTTGTTTTTATTAAAAAAAAGAGTGGAGCCGATTCAAAGAACTAACTTAAGACAAAATCATAAAATTACTACTTTTGGTATTCACAGAAGGCATTTAGTAGTCTTAAGTTAGGATTTCTTCTTAAATTAGGATTTTGTCTTCAATTACGAATTTGTTGAATGTTAGGATTTTGTCTTAAGTTAGGATTTTGTCTAAAGTTAGGAGTTTATCTTAAGTTAAAATTAAGACAAACTTAAGTTAAACTTAAGTATAAAATAAGACAAAATCATAATTTAAGACAAAATCATAATTTAAGACAAAATCGTAATTCAACTTTTTCAACTACAGCTTTCTTATGAATTTAAAAATGTTTAAACGGGTGTTGGCGTAGTCCAACCCGTCTGGTTCCCATGGGCTCTGTATTTCTTTGTATTTTTTTAGAAAAATTCAGAGTGATGAAGAAAAGGTCGACAATCAGGGAAGATAACACCTACACCAACCCCACCACCCCGAGGCCAAGGGAGAGGCAGAGGGAGAGGCCGAGGGAGAGGAAGAGGAAGAGGCAGGGCCGCAGCAAACAAAGGCGACTCAAGCGAAAACACAGGTCAAAGAAATACAGAGCCCATGGGAAACTAGACGGGGCGGCTCCAGGAGAACAAAACAATGATGGACATCGCAATGGTAAATAAAACTATTGTAAATCTCACATCAAGAACACTATCTCAACTACATAAAATCAACATTGTGTCTATGGTTAACCTTTTGTCCCACAGAACTATTTAACTACGCCAACACCTGTGTAGACATTTTTAAATTCATAAGAAAGCTGAAGTTGAAAAAGTGGCACACTCTCAAAAACAATAGGCTCCCTGTCGAGAGCGAGATGACCGCTGAAACAATATCGCATCCCTTACTTGCCGACGCACACATGCTACAGATCATGCATGATCTTGAACAGGTACCATAGCTAGACACTGAAGAACAATCTTGTTATGATCTTACGGACATTGTTACAGATAAAGCAGCATGTACTGCTTTTAAACCACGTTCTGTATTTTACCCAAACCTTCCTCATGACTATATAGACACCTTTCACAACATTGTCACCAAAGAACTGTTCAAGCAGAAACACAGCAATACGAATACAAATGCTAAAGGTTTCAACTTGTCAGGCAAACAAAGAAACATTATTGCTTCTTTATCCCAAAATAATAGTATTGTAATACGCCCATCAGACAAAGGTGAGAATATAGTACTGTGAAGTAAACAAATGTATATTAATGAGGCCAAATGACAGCTTGATGATGAAAGATTCTATTGTGCATTCAATACCACTATGTACGATTCTAGTATGACCACTACATGGGAGAAACTTTCTAAATGGCAAGAATCTGGTATTCTCTCATGGCATGAATACTGTTTTTTGAAAAAAGAGTACCCCAAGCTGCCCATATTGTAACTCCTCCCCAAGATTCACAAACACCCTACTATTCCTCCTGGCAGGCCTATAGTACCCTCTGTGGGCAATGTGTATGAAAATATTTTGAAATATGTTGACCACTTTTTAAGAGAATATGTCATCTTGTTACCGTCCTACGTTAGGGACATGAAAGACTTCCTTAACAAAGTTGAAGGAATTATATGGGAGGAGGAGCACTCACTCATTACCCTGGACGTGAATTCATTATATACCATCATTGATCACGTCCAGGGTATTGTTCCTTACTTGCAGCACTTAACTTTGTCATTTATGTTTTAGAATGCCCCTGCAAACTCAGATATGTTGGGAGTACCACCCTCATGCTTAAGAAAAGAATCATGGAACACCTGAGGGCCATCAATAACACTGATCTACACTATCCGATTGCCAGACATTTCCAGGAATGTCACCAATCTAACAGCTCCCTTATCAGATGTTTTGCCATTGAGCAGATTAACTTGGGTAATAGAGGTGGTAATAGGGAACTAGCTCTCAGGATAAAAGAATCCAAGTGGATATTAGAGCTAGAAACTAGATTCCCTGGGTACCACAATCTGGATGAGGAGCTTGCCACACATCTTCATGAGAATTAACTGAATGGTATTGTCCTTCCATGATACTGAATGTTACTATTTACATTACATTGTTATATTGGTTTTAATTAGCTGTATATATCTTCAAACAATTCTGTATGAGATGGGTATATTGGATTTGTACTTACTACGTTTTCTGTCTTATTCTCTTTTCACAGGAGGAAAGGAAGGGACTCACCACACTGCATGGTCACTTCACGGGTCCCCTACCCTTTTCTTCCCCAGACTAGGGTGAACGCTGAATTTAAGATAAGAGACTTTTTAATTAATTGATATCCTTTATTTAGTTCTCCCTTTTCGAACCTTTTTGACCCTTTTTTGTATTTTCACCTTATGTTATGTTATGTTATTACGTTTTATAGAGCGCGAACAGCTGCCCCAGCAACGAGGCGTCCCGGCGCTGAACCATAACAATAACCTGAGGGGGGGGAAGGAAGGAAAGGACTGGACGAGATTAAGATGGGGAGAATAGAAGTGTTTTGATCGCTTTACGAAAGGCCAGCAGGTTAGTCAAGGAGCGAATGTGAAGTGGCAGGGAGTTCCAGAGCCTTGCCCCCAAGACTCTGAAAGAGCGACCGCCCATTCTGCTTAGCCTTATACGTGGGGTAACAACCAAGTTTTGGCCCAAGGAGCGTAGGGCCCGCTGAGGGGTGTAGGGCTCTAGGAGTGGACGCAAGAGACCGGGGCAGTCAGTCTTGAGAATTTTAAAAACAGTAGTAAGGGCTTTAAACTGAACTCGAGCTTCCATGCGCAGCCAGTGTAGTTTCTGGATGGTGTTTCTTGCAGAGCACCTACGAGGGAGACCTACAACTGCCCTGGCAGCAGAGTTTTGTATGTGTTGTAGCCGCGCCATCTCAGCTTTGTTAAGGCCGAGAAAAAGGATATTGGCGTAGTCCAGTCGAGCCAAGATGGTAGATTGGACTATCAGTTGGCGCGTATGGTGGTCAAAAAAGCCAAGAATCGGATGAAGGCTCCTCAACAGGCCCACGCAGGTGGCAGCCAGTTTCTTAGTGTGGGTCTGGAAGTTAAGAGATGCATCCACCCAGACACCAAGGTTTTTTACCACGGTTTTGGGGGGGGGATAGGGCCCAGTGCGGACGGCCACCAGTGTTCAGTCCAGTAGTCGGGATTTTTGCCCAGGAGTAACACCTCTGTTTTGCCAGCGTTCAACTGGAGGCAGTTGTGTGACTGTATAGAACTTAGATTGGACCTAGACACTTACTTAACAGCCACTTGGCGCGTAAACATAACTGTCACATAGTCTCCTGCAATTTTGTGTTAACCAGTAAACCTAGCACACAGGTACTGTTACATAATCATGTGTTGAGCCATTTTATCAGAGACGCAATGTCATTATCACACAGGCACTAGTCCCAATACACAACATCGTCACTAGATGCATGAATTCGCCGAGCACTGGCATGACAGCTCGATGCCCATCGGGGCTTTCACCCATAGCACAGTGAACATTTAGCCACTAGTGCGATATCAAACTTTGTTTCATCACTGTGCAATACTGACAGTTGTAATCTTGCATCAATGTATGTATTATTTCTGTCAAAATGTCTTTGTGATGTATAATTATGCCCATTGCATATATAGACTTGATGCTTCTATACTTATAGTTGCATATTACAAAATGGCCGACATGTTTGACTTACTATGTGAGAGAGATGCATTTGTAGTCCTTTGTCCATTTCGTATGTTGATTTATGCACGCACTTCCTGAATAGCTCTTCGTCTGATCAAGACAATCACTTGTCCAAACGCGTAACGTTAGAGTAATAAAGAGCATTTTACCTTGCACCAGGTCCTTTGAGAGTGCGTTCTACTTCTTTGAACTTGTTGGATATATATATATATATATATATAAAACCAATCCTGGCATCTGCAAATTACAGGCGCCGACTCCGTGGGGATATGACACAAATGGTTTTATTCCATAAGACGACCTAGACTCGTTTTGACGGTGAACCGCCTTGATCACTACGTCTGGCACCATTGGATTTTCACAACATATAGTGTGCAGTCTAAGTTGGTTGTCACAGCAACCATTCTGGTTAATGAACATAGAAGTGTCCACATAGCACAAAAAACATGATTGTAAATTTAATCATTAATTTGTTATCATTTTTATAGGCAGAGACTATATCGGCACAACAATAATTTGAACAAAGTGATTCTTAATACTAAATTATCACAATTTAAAAACACTTGCGAAATGATAATTACAGTTACATTGTTGCGTGCTCAGGCTTAGTTGGAACAAGACATGAAAAAAGACTCAATTTGTATCTCACTCAACTCAGTCCTCATGGGTACCGCATTGACTAACTACACATTCATACTAGTGATACATAATAATGTATACATTATAGGGAAGTCCCAAGCTTGTTAGTGTAAGGGCACAAGTTTGTCTCTTATACCATGAGTCAGGCAAATATTCGGAAATGTTGCATAAATAATTCAGTACATAATACATATACCATGTCTGCAACTAAAGAAATGTCTTTATATCAGGATACAATTAAATAATGGACAGAAATAAGAAGAAAGAAAGGAAGTGGGGTATATATATTCGTGGTGGAGTGAATCTTCTTTTGGATATATATATATATATCTCAGCAACTCGCCATGTGATCAAGCTTTGTAAGAGCGAAACGCATAATGGCTGCAGCAGGCTTGCTGGACAAGAATAAACACCTCAATTAAGCACGAAATTAGGGTCTGTTCTTTCGTCATTTGGATTCGAGGGCTGAGGCGGCTGCTTCACCCAATGTGGCGAATTTACTTACATATATATATATATATATATTACCTACTGGAGGTCGCCAGTAGGTAGTTATAGTTAGGATTTTTTTCAATGCAAAATCTCAAAATTCTATTTGGAATAACTTTGGCGCCGGTTGAGGAATCTGCCTGAAAATTTCCTCAAATTTGCCTCGCGGCGCTCCGGTCCTTCCTTGAAAGTTTGGGGGGGGGATTCGTCAAGCGGGGGCCGAGATAAAAGGGGGGGTCCCAAAACGTGTTTTCCCCATGTTAATTTCCATAGGGCGGTCGAACTCACTTTTTGCCCGAACTGCTGAATGGATTTCCACCAAACTTGGCAAAATTGTAGGGACTGGTAGCCCGATGTGCCTTTGCTATGTCTCAAGATATGTGCTCCAGTGGATTTTGAGTAATTTAGGTTAAAAAAAATATATATATCTATAGGCGCGCCCCGGTCCGCGCACCGGGCGCGCTACGCAACTTGCGCGCGGAATTCTGATTGGCTGTTGGGTGTCTGTAAACATTCTAATCAGTCTGGAGCGGCTGCCATCTTGTGTCTCGGTGGGATCGAGACACAAGAGGTGGCAAAAACAAAGGGGGAATTGACCATAAGGGGGCAGGGTAGACCCCCCCTGACCCCCTAGGTTTGATGTGGGGCTATAAAATCGTTTTTTGCGGGGGGAGCGCCCGGTACGCGCACCGGGGAGCGCACCAGGGAGCGTACCATGGGGAAAAAAGAATGACAGACTTTTTAAAAATTGTATGTTTATTAATTGTTCTGTCCTCTGTCCCTCCACCCCCTGCCACGCCCCTACTACTACCGGCTGCCTACTTTATGGCACTTCTACCCCGGCCGCGCAGCGGACGAGCGCAGCGGGCGCGACGAAGGCGCGCCGAAGTTGCGCCTAAGTTAAGCCCGTCTGCGCCCGTCCGCGACGGGCCGGGACCAGGGGCCACACTCCCTGCCTCTTCATTGGCATACACACCTGCACAACTCCTCTCCTGCACTGCTGATGTGCCTTTACCCCATTCTCTCACACAGCACCTTATCTCTTTAGGTATCTATGTCCCTCACTCAGACTGTGTTACTTCTCCGCGGCCCACGCTCTCCTTGCCCACTCAGGACACCAGACATTCTCCCACTACACCTTCACCTCCACACATTGCCTCTGCCTGCCTTCTCAACACTCGCTCAGCAGGCAAGCATCAATTAGAACTGTTCAACCTCCTTACCACAGATTCCCCTGATATTCTGTTTTTAACGGAAACATGGTTCTCTGCGGCTTCTCTCCCTGACATTCTAGCCATCCTCCCCGATTCTTATTATGCCCTCCGGGCCGACCGCCCCGACGGCAAGACCGGGGGGGTGTAGCCATGATTGCTAAAACCAGTTTCCAATTCCAACCTCTCTCCCAACCCTCTATAGCCGGGGTGGATTTTCTGGCTGCCCGCTCCACTAATCTTTCTGCACCTCTCACAGTCGTCCTTGTCTATCGCCCCCCCTGAGTATGCCTTTGTTTGTGGCCTCCCTGCAGGAACTCCTTGCTACACTCGTAGTTAATAACTCTTCTGTTCTCCTGCCCGGCGACTTTAATTATTGGCCTGGTGACCCCAGGGAGGACTTGGCGTCCAAGGACTTCACAGCCACTCTCTTATGTCTTAACCTCAAGTCTCATGTATCGACTCCTACCCATAATCTTGGTCACATCTTGGACCAAGTTTGGTCATCCCAGGACATAGTTTCCCTCCCCAGCATCCTTCCCTGCACCTGGTCCGACCATTCCCTTATTTTCTTTACTATTAACCTTGGCTCCCCTCACAAATCCCCTCATCCCAAGAATGTTTTTACACGCAGTTGGAATCGCGCTGACCTGCTCTCTCTCTCTCATTCCCTTGCCTCTTCCTCACCTGATCTCAATGGCATTTCCCTTGACTTACAGGCCGCTGCAGTTAGCAACTGGTTATCTTCCGCCTGTGATCTAGTAGCCCCCCTCAAGCTAGTAAAATCCATTCGTCCACACGAGGCACACCGCTGGTTTAACTCTGAGCTTAAGGTCCTTAAACTGGAACTTAGACGCTCTGAGCGCCTCTGGCGCCGCAGCTACTGCCCCGACCTCAAGGCCAAATATAAATCTCTCCTTAAAGAGTACAAGAAAGCCATTCTTGTGGCCAAGACCAAGTACTTCTCCGAGCAGGTAACCCTATCTGCTAACAAACCTAAAGAGATCTTCTCCTTGGTTAATAACTTGGCCACCTCTGATCGTGCTTGCCCCAACTTTATTCCTTCCCAAGCCCTCTGCTCTTCTTTAAACGACTTCTTCATCGAGAAGATCGTTAAAATTAAATCCAACATTTCTATCACTCCTTTCACTCCTCTCCATTCTGCTCCCTTTATGTTTAATTCTTCCTTTTCTTCCTTCCCGCCCCTCTCCTTGGACTCTTTTTTAGTTCTGCTCACAAAAATCAAGTCTGGCTCCCCTACCGACAGTGCCCCCGCTCGCATTCTGAAAACTCTCTTTTCCTCTTGCCCTGCCACTCCTCTCTCCCTTCTTAATGCTTCTCTTTCTATTGGATCGGTTCCTTCTTCATTCAAGTCTGCTATTGTCTCCCCCATTCTCAAAAAACCTGGTCTTGACTCCTCCCTCCCTTCTAATTTCAGACCTATTTCTCTCCTTCCCTATCTTGCTAAAATTCTTGAATGCTATGTCACTTCCTGTCTCTCTTCTTATATCGAGCAGAACCATCTTCTTGCTTCCCACCAAGCAGGTTTCCGTTCGGGCCACTCGACCGAATCTGTGGTGCTCGCCGTTCTCGACGAGCTGAAAGCTAAGGCTGACACCAACTCTCCCCAAGCTTTGGTCCTCCTCGATCTGTCCGCTGCGTTTGACACGGTCGACCACAACATTCTTTTGGACCGTGTCAGCGCAGCGGGCATTCGAGGCCCTGCCCTCTCCTGGATTACGTCCTTCCTAACAGGACGTTCACAAGCTGTTCACCTCCCCGGTTTTTCTGCTCCTCCCCTCCCGGTGCCCTGTGGGGTTCCCCAAGGCTCCTCCCTTTCTCCTCTTCTCTTCAACCTTTACATTCACCCCCTTATTTCTTCCCTTCTTGAGCTGGGGGTCTCTGTGTATAACTACGCTGATGACCTCCAGCTCGTCTTTGATCTTTCTTCTTCTTCTCACTCCCTATCTTTTTTTCGCTCCACCATGATTTTCATCTCTGGGTGGATGAGCGCCAATCACCTCAAGCTCAATCCAGACAAGACTGAGCTTGTCCTGACCGGCGGCTCATCCAGCCCTTGGTCCTCCGCTTTTTGGCCCCCCATTCTTGGCCCCCCTCCCACCCCTGTTCCTTCCGTTAAAACGTTGGGCATTAAAGTCAGCCAGGACCTGTCCATGCATGGCCAGGTCAGTGCTGTAGTGTCTTCCTGCTTTCTTTCCCTTCGGTTGATCAGAAAAATTTCCCGTTTCTTTTCCCTTGATTCTCTTAAAATTATCATTTCTGCCCTCATCACTTCCCGCCTTGATTATGCAGTAATCTTTATTGATTGGTTAAAAAAAAACCATTTACAATTTGCGACATGACAAGAAAAAATTAATAAAAATGAATGTAATAAAAATAATTTAAAACAGTTAATTTAAAATAACTTGGGATTCAGGGGGCCATTAAGATCTAATAATGTTCTGGTACAGTACTTAAATCTGGATTACTTGTAGACTGATTCGGATATTGTGTGTGTTAACACCACCGTCTGCTGTAATGGGGAGACTTTGGGTTGGAGAGTGGCTTCAAGAGATTTTATCGCTTTATGGACAAATTTTGAAAGCCCAATGTTTAGCTTGACGTTGTCAGGGTCAAGAGCGGCCATTATTGCCTGGCGACAAGATCGAACTTCCAACTGGATACATTGGCCACGCAACAGTAACCGTCTGGCTGTAAGCAGTGCAGGGCATGCACAGACGATATGTTCAATTGATTCTGAATGGTTGATTATGGAAATTGCTTGTTCGTGGGTATTCCTGCCTACGAAACTCGCCGCCTTCAAGCAATCCAAAATCAGGCTGCCCGTCTCATCTTTCATCTGCCCAAAACTCACCACATCTCTCCCTTCCTCAAATCCCTCCACTGGCTACCTATCCTGCAGAGATCTCTGTTCAAACTAGGGAGTCTCGTCTATCGAGCTCTTGATCGCTCTGCTCCGGCGTTCATCAACTCTCTGATCTCTACTCACACCCCTGTCCGTACTCTCCGATCATCTTCCTCTGCCTTCCTCACTGTTCCCCGTTTCCGCAAAACTCGCACTGGTGGAACTAGATTCTCTGTCCTTGCGCCCCGGTTTTGGAACTCCCTCCCTCTTTCGTTCGTTCTATCCCTATCTTTTCACACTTCCGTAAAGCGCTTAAAACATTTCTGTTTGCCCAGGCCTATCCCCGCTAACCTCCTCGGCCCTGTCTGTTCTGTTCTCTAGAGCTCTCAGCGCCAGGAAGCCGTTTGGCCATCGTGTGCTCTATAAATATTTTCATTCATTCATTCATTCATTCATTCATTTTTGTTGTTTTTTATTTTTTTTATTTAAGTACCAACATGTAGGTACCAATGCAGAGTCTAAAATGTAATATACACCGTCTCCTTTGTAGATATCTTGCATGTTGTTACAGAAGTTATTGTGGTATATGGAATTCATACCATAGTCTGTCAGGGAAGCAGAAACAACATGGAGGCAGGAGATGATAAAGAGATGTTAAATATACATTGGAGATAATATAGTGGGAGAAAGGAAGTAACTATGAGCAAAATTACTATGTAACATAAAAAAGTTGCACAGTTTATTTTAAGTCTCACTTTATATTATATCTATTTTGGTACTATTTCATAACTTACATATAAAAAAGAATAATGTCTCAAACAATTTTTAATTTTTAAATAAAAATGTATTGCTGATTTTTCAAAATCTAAAAGAATTTCCAACATTAATTCGTCAGGTATGTCCTCATTTGGATTCCATGATTCAATGTCTTCTACACAATTAAGTAAGTCTTGGTCCAGAGACTGATCCAAAAAGTCTAATTCATCAATGTCTTCCTTAGGATTGTTTTCCAAATCAATTTCAAATGAAATATTAATTTTATTTTGTTCTCCTTCCATTTTCAAGCTGTAAATTGCATAAAAAATAAATATATCAGTAGAGATAGGGCACTGTTGGGTTTAAGTTCAGACAGGTACTTGTGAGTTTTTAACAGTGAAGTTATCTTTGGGCAGTGTATGGTATGAGGTAGGAAGTAGAAATATAAAAAAGTGTATGTGTAGAAGCCTAATATAATTCATAATTATACCAGAGAAGCCTAATTCAATCTATACCTATAACAGAGAAGCCTATCTCAATCTGTAATTATAACAGAGGGACAGTAAATAACTGTCATTAAACGTTTTTACAAATGAACTTAAAGTGCCCCTTACAAATTTATAACTTACCTTATAGAAAGGTGATGAAGATAAATGAGAAAATTCTTTCAAGATGTATCTCAGGTAGTTGTAGTCAAAATAGCCGTGTTTCCCTCTCATTTTTCATTTATATTCATGTACATAACCAATCAAATGTCAGGAAAAAAAAAGTAGAAAATGAAAGTAACATTTTAATTGGTTGTAAATTGTAACACTCCATATGTGTTTTTGTCATGTAATTTACCTCAGGATATTTAGACAGGGCTACAGCCCAAATGGCTGAATGGAATACTATCAAATGTGGGATAATGGTAAGGAGTGGTATATAGTAGGGTCTATGCTATATTTGGTGAAAGTCTGTCCAGTAGTTTTTATGTAATTTCGTTTCCCACATTTGTTTGAGGAGCGCTCACCGGTGCGCGCCCCGGTACGCGCACCGGCAGCGTTACGGGAGTCCTCCATTTTGTGTTTCGGTCGAATCGAAACACAAGATGGAGGACAAACAACGTTGGGAATGGGTAAAAAGGGGCACAGTAGACACCCCATTGACCCTCTAGTTTTGCTGAGGGGAGTTTCAGAGGGGCATATATGCCAAAAAAAAAAAAAAAAAATTAATTTCACGGGGGGAGCGCCCGGTACGCGCACCGGGGAGAGTACCAGGGAGCGTACTCTGGTGAAAAATAGTGAAAAAAAGTTAGAGAAAGATAATCATTTTGAGTAATCAGAGGTAGGGTAGCTCTGAAAAGAGCTTTTGGGTTCTGTGGCTGATTTAGGTACCTACAAGTAGGTTCCAATGCACAGTCTTAAATTCAGGAGGAATATTCTATTCCCCTCATCTGAGAAGTGCACACCATCTCCTCTGTAGATATCTTGCATGTTGAAACGCAAGTTATTGTTGTATATTGAACCCTTTCCATAGTCTCTCATGTAAGCAGAAACAGATTTATTCACATGTTTCCGTGCTTTCTCAAATTGTGGACAAAATTGGTTGGACCAGTTCCATTTCTGTCTTTGACATATATTGGAATATACCAAGGCAGTTTGTGGAAAAAGTGTCATCAATTGATCAAAGGTGTCCTTTAAAAGCATTTCCAGACCTACCCCAGTCAAAGTGCCCAAGTCATTTCCTCCACAGTGCACTATTAATAGGTCAGGGTTTGGCAGATGCAAAAAGGTTTTCACCAATGGTATCAATTGGTGACATCTCAATCCTCTCTGGCCAATCCACTTGATTTCCACATTTGTTAAATCAAGGTTGTGAAAATTTCTGCTAGCTGCATACCTTTGAGCCCAGTGGATGTAGCTATGTCCAATAATCCACACAGAATACATGGTGAGAGAAGGTTCTGGTGCAGTCAGATGAAGTGTGGGAATGAAATGGCAGTTGGAACAGTAGGAGTTTACAAAAAAATAATTGTGGAGTTTCACTGCTCTTGAATCACAAGCAATGATTGGTGGATTCAGATAGTTGAAAGCTAAAAGTTAGGGTGCATGGTTGTGTTTTGTGAAAGAAGCAATTTGAATGGTTCAGAAAAAGTCATTTAAAGAAACATTTCATCGGATAAGCTGGTGTATTGAGAGGTCAAACATCCTCGCTTAGTTCATTTGCAACATTGTAAAATAAACTTTTGAACCTGAGAGTTCAGTAAGGAGGGAGTTGCTATGGTAACAGATAGAAAGGGCTGTGGGGGGAAGGGTGTAGGTTTGAAAATAGTGAGGGAAGAGTTTTGATTGGTTGAAATGAGGCATATCTGTGTAGAATTAGAGGTTTTCTGTGCCAGTCATGGTTGCAATGTGTGGAGTGCATACCTTTTGCTCTGCTAAAGAAAAATTGGTGTGTGTGTCTGACATTGTTCTCTATCTCCCAAAGCATTTGAAAAGGTAAGAAATGATTCATTTAATTTAGATAGACACTTGTATGCTCTATGGAAAAGATTTGGAAGCAGATTGTTTTTTTTAAATGTTGTTTTGTGTCATGTTTTTTGATAATGCTTGGTTAAAACATTTTAATGCATAGAGGAATTGTATTTTGTGAAATAGTGAAGTTTCAGTAGTGAAATTGAATGTTTGTAAATAGGACCTGTGCTGTGTTTCTAAAATGTTATTTAAAAAACGATTTTGGTGTAAATGAATGCCTTTTATATTTTTGAAAAGGAATTATTAGTGTTTGCCTCATTAAATAAATGTATTTGAACCTTTTACAATGATGTCACCTGCTTTACCTCAGATTAGGATGCAGATTGAGGTTTTTTCTGGTTGGTTTGTGTCATGTTTTTGGATAATGCTTGTTAAATAGGTTTTGCAGCATAGGAGAATTGCATTATGTAAAATTGAGAAGTTTCTCTAGTGACATGGAATGCTTGTACATAGGACCTGTGGTGTGTTTCTAAAATGTTATTTTAAAAACGATTTTGGTGTAAATGAATGCCTTTATATTTTTGAGAAGGAATTATTAGTGTTTGCCTCATTAAATAAATATATTTGAACCTTTTACAATGATGTCACCTGCTTTACCACGGATTAGGATGCAGATTGAGTTTCTTTCTGGTTGGTTTGTGTCATGTTTTTGGATAATGCTTGGTAAATAGGTTTTGCAGCATAGGGGAATTGCATTATGTTAAATTGAGAAGTTTCTCTAGTGACATGGAATGCTTGTACATAGGACCTGTGCTGTGTTTCTAAAATGTTATTTAAAAAACGATTTTGGGGGCAAATCAATGGTATTTACATTTGGGCCTTATTTATGATTGCCTTGTGCCGCCGGTGCGTCACTTTTAACATGGGAAAAAGTGACGCACCGGTGGCGCAAGGCCGTCATAAATAAGGCCCTGAGTATCTTTGCTGTTGGTTTGTGTCTTTCTTTTTAATAATGCTTGCTATCAGTTTCAGTTTTATAACTTTATTCGAATGTTTAAAAAACATCATAAAAGTATACAATTTAAAACATTACATATACAATGTACACAAAATGCAGAAACAGAGATAACCTTGTCACATGTTGTGGGTATTGCTGCACATAAAATTACGGGAAAACCATGCTAAGTCTAGCTCTGATAGATTTCAAAATAAAAGTGGCTGTATAAAAACATATATCTGGGCTTGAAAGTGAAAAGAGAAGCCTCAAAGCGCTATCAGTGGTATACATGGAGTATTTAAGGAACATAGGCTTGAGGAAACAGGTGCGTTGCGCTTTATACAGGGGACAGAGTAATAAAAAGTGCATTGTGCTTTGTTTGGAGGAACCGTCACATGGACATGGGGTAACTGGGTGAGATTTCATAATCGGGAAAGCAACCAAGTTATGTACTATACCTAATCTTAGCCTTGAAAGAACAAACTGGTGGGACTGTCTGTGGATAACATTAAGGTACATAGGGATACCCCGGCTATCATCATTCAGGGACAGGTGGAGAATATGTGTAGAATATTCTCTAGTAGCATAACTTCGCACATCCGATTTCGCCCTAAGATAGACATTTTTTAGTTCCTGTTTGAGTAGAGTGTTCAGACTGGTAGGGTCATTTCCTAGGTCCATGTCAAACAGGTCTTTAACAGTCGAAACTACATATTTTAACCATGGAATACTTAAAACTTTATCCAAGAGTAAGCAGTCTTTGATGATATCTTTGGTAAATGCTGTTTCCGTCTTGGTAAAAATGGATTTCCATACCAACAGTGGCCTCAATCCGGTGAGGTCGGACAGGTAATCCAGATCTAGTTCCGAATGGGTTAAAACAGTAGATGCCGAGGAGGGGAGACAAAGCAGCCGTTTAATGAACTTGTTTTCTTCAATTTGCAGGGCCTTGGCATTGCAATGTCCCCATACCCCCGAGCCATACAATGCTATCGAAGTACATCTGTGCTTGTATATGGTCAGCATATCAACAATACGGCGGCTTCCTACTTTGGAGGCAAAGCGGAAAACGCCTAAGGATGCTTTCCCCATTCTGGCTTTGACATTTGTTTCCTCAGGGGCCCATGATCCTCTGTCGTTAAATGTAACTCCCAAATAGCAGAAATTAGTGACAGTTGCAATATGGTTTTCCTTAAAAGAAAAAGGTTTAAAAAGTTTCAGCTTTTTCCCACACACCATGACAAACGTTTTAGAGTTATTAATTTTGAGTTTCCTATTCAATATAAAATCGTAGAACCCATCCATCAATTTTTGTAGGCCTATAGGGGTCCTGGAGAGAAGAACTGTATCGTCGGCATAAAGCAATACCGGTATAGGGGTGCCTCCTACTTGGGGGGCATCAGCATGGATTTGCTTTAATTCTTGTTCCACCGAGTTAATGAAGAGTGAGAAAAGCAACGGGGCTAATACACAGCCCTGTCGAATGCCAGATCTTACTCTAATCTTCCGTGTGCACTCACCCTCAGGACCATAACGAATTTGGGCAGATAAGTTAGAATAGAGTGTGGCTAAGAAGTAGATGATATCGGGGGGGGCTCCCATACCCAGCAGGGTTGTCCATAACAGGGCATGGTCGACCAAATCAAATGCGCTTGAAAGATCTGCAAAGCACAAAAATAATGATCCCGGCTTGGCCTTGGTATACTTCCCTATTAAAAGGTTCAAGTTAATACATTGTTCAATCGTACCAAGGCCCTTTCTAAAGCCATATTGGGATGGGGCAAGAATGTTATTATCTAAGGCCCAATCTTCCAAGCGTGCTAACAGGACCCTACTCAAGATTTTTAATGAGGAATCCAGCAGGGAGATAGGGCGGTAGTTCTTAGCCTCTCCTCTATCCCCCTTTTTATAGATTGGGATAATGATGGATTCACCCCAGGTAGAAGGGGTCCTGTTATCCATAGCAGCATTAAAGGCTATGGTCAGTAATGGGCTCCAGAGCGCTGGATCATATTTGTATAGGTCGATTGGTACCCCATCTGGGCCTGGGGCTTTCCCTCCTTTGCTATTCCTTATTGCCAAATCCACCTCGTGGGTCGTGATTCTCGGGGATTCAACTGGGGTAGTGCTAATGATGTTAAAATTTGCAAAAGACCCTCCAGTTGGATCGAAGATCCCTGAGAAGTGGGCCACCCATCCATCTTCATTAACTTGGGCAGTGAGAACAGGGAATTCCTCTTTTTGCAGGAATGGGCTATTGATGGTACTCCAAAATAATTTACTGTCCCGGAGGGCTGCAGCTTTGCTCAGATCTTCCCAGGCTATTTCTCTAAGTTCTTGTTTCCTGATTTTGAGCTCATTTTTGTAATTAGCCCTCAGGGATTTAACCGCTTCCCTGTCTCTCGGGGTAGTTGAGAGGGCAAGTTTAAGGGATTTTAGTGCCCTTGTACATGCTTGGTTGAACCAACCCTGTGTGGCCTGTCTGGTTTTAGCCTTCTTTGAGGTGAGAGTTTGCTTAATTATGATACCCAGCTTCTCAAAGTTATTTACAGATTGTTCTGGGGGGACTTCCGTATCAAGGCAACTGAGTATCGTGTTTAGGCCAGCTTTCACCACCCTGCGATGTAAATTCTCTGCTTTTTCCCCACTCCACTTTATGCGAGTCCCATTTGGTCTACATGGGGTAATGTCATCGACAACCCTACCGGAGAATACATCCCTATGGAGCTCACAATATAAGACCATAGTAAGTGCATTGTGGTCACTCAGGTCATGATCTAAGATCTGGGGGACCGAACAATGGGGAGCTACCCGGTTCCTGCAGACATAAAATATCAAAATCCACAATGTGTTCCCTCCAACCCAGTGCCGAAACCTTTTGCCGCCACCCAGCAATGTTCCAGCTCATCAATGAATAACCCTTAGCCCTTTGGTCCAATACTGTATTAATGTGGTTAGTTGAGACAGAGGGTGTAGTACGGGTCGTATCTAGGTGGATCAGATCCGGTACAGTGGGGGTAGCTGGGGCAGGGGTAATGGGAGTAATTTCGGAACATTGTATGGTAGGGGTCGTAACGGGTGAAATCTGGGCCGGATTAGTGGAGATAGCTTCGGTAAGGGTGGATAAATGGACCATGGATGGGACATCAGGTTTAGCCGGAATGTTGGTCGGCTTCAGAGAGCGAGAGACGGGATGTGGTTATGATCCATAAAGGGGTGGAATTGGGGTGCGTATTGAGGTTGTCTTGGTGGTCTAGCATCATATGCTCGTTGTCTGCCCCTCCGTTCCACAACGGACCAATCCCCTCTTCTTTGTTGGTAGCAAATGTTGGTTGGTGGGAAGAAATAGGAAACAGGAAGGGTTTGGATCGTTGAGTCAAAAGATCTGTTGAAACCTGCACATATATGGGATACTGTACGGGGGTCTCTAAAACTAACGGTTAGGCAGTCCCCATTGATGTTTTTAGGGGTCTTGCCTATCCATGGAACCCTCCTTACCATAATAATTTCATTATGCAGGTGGCCCGGGAGCGGTCTATTCCAGTTGAGCCATTTTATAACTTTGTTCTTCAAGGAACTAAAGGTTTCTGATTCCCCTGTTTCTAGTGGTGGTACTCCGGCTAAGATGACAGTAAACCGGTTTGCCTCCGGTGGTAAATCGGGCCGTCTAGGTCTAGGGGTATTGAGTGCCTCACTTGGTGCTCCCTGGGCCGTATGGTCTGTTGGGTTAATTTGGCTTGGTTGTTGACTCGCCACATTGTTAATTGTAGAATTATTGGGCTGAGATTGGATAAGAGGTGGTATGCAAGTATTAGGTGGGGGGATATTAGGTTGGTTCAAAACCGAATTGGGGGGAGCGGGGATCGCAGGGGTTATGGTAGTCGTGGGGATATGTTGGTTCTGAAGGTTACCAAGGGTGGCTAAAATGGAGGCAGATGTTTTCTCTACATTAGATATTCTGGAGCAAAGCCTATCCAGTTTAGCCTCTAATGGGGATATGATTGATTTAAGTAGTGCCACGGCCCATTCCATGGATATTTCTCTATTCGGAGGTTGAGCGTCACGGGGGGTAAACGTGGTCTGGGGTGGTGGTGCCTCCCGTACCTTAGCTGTTTTTGCAGCCCTTCCCGATTTAACTTCTTTTTTGTTGTACACTCTTTTCCGTTTCCTCACTGCACCCTCTCTTTCCCCACAACTCTTAGACTCAGTAATACTCACATCAGGGTGGGATGAAATGGAGACATTATCGCTTACAGGTACACAGTTAGGGTCAGTAACAATGTCAGTTGATATAACCGGGGTAGCTAGGTGGCTAGGGTCTTCTGTGGGCGGGGATATTGTATCCGCAATAGCAGGCTGGTCGCTGTCTCTAATGGGCGTTTTAGCGTTAGCAAGGGGTCCTATAGATGATCGTTTAAGAGAAATAAGTTCAGTGGATAAACGCTTTTCCAATATGACTATCTCCTTATCAATAATGTTATTAGCCCTTATGAGGAATTTCTCCATACCTCCAGCGGTTGACAGGCTGCCAGTTAGGGAGGATTTAATCCTATTGTCTCTGCCGGCCATAGTCCTTAGGGATGGGGGCGCACACAGGTTAGAGAGGTGGCCCGGTCCGGTCACTCCGGGTCACGAACGGTCCCGCCCTTGTCCCGGGCTTCTCCCGGTCGCTCCCGCGAAGCGGAGATACTGCACTCCTTATGATACTACAGCTATGTATTCATTGGGTGATAGGCGGGGGGCGTGGCCAGCGGGGAGAGCAGCCCAGGTGTTGCTGATTGGGCGCGCAGGGGCTCCTGGTCACTGGAGTCCCCTGCCTTGCTCGCAGCCCCGCTGGATCACTTGCCTGGCCCCGCGCTCCTCCTTAACTCCTCGGTGCAGCCTTCAAGCAAACGACGCGCTGCGGGACCCGCGAAGCGGGTCCGGCGAGTCGTGGGTGTGATGATGAAAGAAGAGGTCCGCTGGGCAGCAGGTCCGCCGCGCTCCACAAGCGTCCTGGTGCAGGTAACAGAATATCCGTGAAAGGGTGTCCCACAGGCGCTGAGGCTGAGACAGCTTTTAGCTCCGTTGGCGGGGGGGCGTGGCCAGCGGGGAGAGCAGCCCAGGTGTTGCTGATTGGGCGCGCAGGGGCTCCTGGTCACTGGAGTCCCCTGCCTTGCTCGCAGCCCCGCTGGATCACTTGCCTGGCCCCGCGCTCCTCCTTAACTCCTCGGTGCAGCCTTCAAGCAAACGACGCGCTGCGGGACCCGCGAAGCGGGTCCGGCGAGTCGTGGGTGTGATGATGAAAGATGATGAAAGAAGAGGTCCGCTGGGCAGCAGGTCCGCCGCGCTCCACAAGCGTCCTGGTGCAGGTAACAGAATATCCGTGAAAGGGTACCCTTGGGAAAGAGACGAACAGAAAAAACACACTTCTCTGGCACGAGATCTCCAACTTGTGGAATCCTGATTCTCCTCGAGGCAGATGTCTTCAACTGTTCATTGGATTAGGTGTCACTGAAATTGTCTTGGTCCTCGTCACAGCCGGCGTCTGCTTGCTATCAACATTTGCAAGATAGAGGATTTGTATTTTGTGAAACAGTGAGGTTTCAGTAGTGAAATTGAATGCTTGTACATAGGACCTGCGCTGTGTTTCTAAAATGTTATTCAAAAAACGATTTTAGGAGCAAATCAATGTTATTTACATTTGGGCCTTATTTATGATTGCCTTGTGCCGCCGGTGCGTCACTTTTAACATGGGAAAAAGTGACGCACCGGTGGCGCAAGGCCTTCATAAATAAGGCCCTGAGTTTCTTTGCTGTTGGTTTGTGTATTGCTTTTTGATAATGCTTGCTATGAACATTTGCAAGATAGGGGATTTGTATTTTGTGAAACAGTGAGGTTTCAGTAGTGAAATTGAATGCTTGTACATAGGTCCTGCGCTGTGTTTCTAAAATGTTATTCAAAAAACGATTTTAGGGGCAAATTAATGGTATTTACATTTGGGCCTTATTTATGATTGCCTTGTGGCGCCGGTGCGTCACTTTTAACATGGGTAAAAAGTGACGCACCGGTGGCGCAAGGCCGTCATAAATAAGGCCCTGAGTTTCTTTGCTGTTGGTTTGTGTCTTTCTTTTTAATAATGCTTGCTATCAACATTTGCAAGATAGAGGATTTGTATTTTGTGAAACAGTGAGGTTTCAGTAGTGAAATTGAATGCTTGTACATAGGACCTGCGCTGTGCTTGTAAAATGTTATTCAAAAAACGATTTTGGGTCAAATCAATGGTATTTATATTTGGGCCTTATTTATGATTGCCTTGTGGCGCCGGTGCGTCACTTTTAACATGGGAAAAAAGTGACGCACCAGTGGCGCAAGGCCTTCATAAATAAGGCCCCGAGTTTCTTTGCTGTTGGTTTGTGTCTTGCTTTTTGATAATGCTTCCTATCAACATTTGCAAGATAGAGGATTTGTATTTTGTGAAACAGTGAAGTTTCAGTAGTGAAATTGAATGCTTGTACATAGGACCTGCGCTGTGTTTCTGAAATGTTATTCAAAAAAAGATTTTAGGAGCAAATCAATGTTATTTACATTTGGGCCTTATTTATGATTGCCTTGTGCCGCCGGTGCGTTACTTTTAACATGGGAAAAAAGTGACGCACCGGTGGCGCAAGGCCTTCATAAATAAGGCCCTGAGTTTCTTTGCTGTTGGTTTGTGTCTTGCTTTTTAATAATGCTTGCTATCAACATTTGCAAGATAGAGGATTTGTATTTTGTGAAACAGTGAGGTTTCAGTAGTGAAATTGAATGCTTGTACATAGGACCTGCGCTGTGTTTCTAAAATGTTATTCAAAAAACGATTTTGGGGGCAAATCAATGGTATTTACATTTGGGCCTTATTTATGTCACTTTTAACATGGGAAAAAGTGACGCACCGGTGGCGCAACGCAAGATAGAGGATTTTTCAAACACAGCACAGGTCCTATGTACAAGCATTCCAGGTCACTAGTGAAACTTCTCAATTTTACATAATACAATTCCTCAAACCAACAAGAAAGAAGCTCAATCTGTTTCCTAATCTGAGGTAATGCAGATGACATCATTGTAAAAGGTTCAAATATATTTATTTAATGAGGAAGACACTATTAATTCCTTATCAAAAATATAAAAGCCATTCAATTACCCCAAAGTCGTTTTTAAAATTACATTTTAGAAATTCAGCACAGGTCCTATGTACAAGCATTCAATTTCACTACTGAAACTTCACTATTTCACAAAAGACAATTTCTCTATGCAGCAAAATGTTTTAACCAAGCATTATCCAAAAATATGAGTAATCTGAGGAAACATAGATGACATGATTGTGAAATGTGTTAATATATTTTTTGAATCATGCAGATACTATCTAATCAACCTTTTTCTTTGTAATATTCTAGCCTTGAGTTACTCCCTATTACACCTTTTGTCTGTTTTATACCGTCTCTCTTTCTCTTTCTGACTTTTTTCTCTCTTCCTGTTACACCCTCTGTCTGACCTACTTCTTGTAACATCCTGTCTCTGATTTACTTCCTCTTTCACCCTCTCTCAAACTTACTCTCTGTCTCTTCCTTTACAGGCTCTCTCTGTTTTAGTCTCTTTTACAACCTTTTCTCTTCTAACACCCTCTCTCTGTGTTAGTTCCTGTTACACCCTCTCTCTGTTTTATACCCTGTTACATCCTTTTTCTGACTTACTCCCTTTTTTTTACTTACTCCCTTTCCCTATTACATCCTTTTTCTGTCTTTCAACATATTATACACTCTCTTTGTCTTAGTCCTTTTGTATGTCTTACTCCCTTTACCTGTTTCTTTGTCTGAGTCTCTCTGTGTTTTTGTGTTACTCCCTCTAGCTGTTTTTCTTTGTCTTACTCCTAGTTATATAGTTGCTGTGGTATAAACTTAGATATGTTGCAAATTAGTGTTTATATCGTTTGCTTATTGTCATTGCTTTGTTGTTTGCTAATAGTGGTCTATAATGTATTATTTTTTTCTTTACCACAGATTGAAATCAACATTTCAAAAGTAAGCAAAAATGCCGTCAAGGCAAAGGAGAAGAAAAAATACCATACGTAAAATAACAAAATCAGCAACGGAATTAAAGGAATCCTCTACAACAAGTACTTCAAAAAACACCAAAAAAGGTCCTGGTAAGACAACTAAGTCTTTTTTTCGCAACATATGTAGAACAAAAACAAATGTTAACGGTAATGTGAAGATCCAGAAGGAGAGAGCAAATTAGAAAAGGAAGGAGAGGCCCTCAAAAAATGTCTCTATTGGAGCAGGAGAGAAGAGTATGGATAGCAATAGAAGGCTAAATCAATTTAGGGACATTCGTAGACGAATGTTTCGCAATAGGGTAGTTTTAAATTTGCTAAAAAATGAAAAGAAAGGTAAACAGAGAGCTGCTTTTTACAAGAAAAAGAAAAGTGTAGAGAAGATTGTTGATCAGGCTTTTGAAGTTAAGAAAAAATTATTTATTTTAGTAATCAATAGAATTAGGATACTTAACAAGGCAATTGATGTTTTCAAATCGAACAGTAGATGGAAAAGAATAATTAATCGGACTAATTTTTGTGAAGTATTTTCTGGAGAATGGATGCATAGTTCAAGTTCTGAGCTATTTTTTAATGAGGAGAGTTACTTTCAGGAAAATGATTTGGTGCATGCAGTTGACACCAGTGGTCGAGCATATGAGGTGAAAGATGGTTGTCTGATGGAAAAAGAGAAACTTGTGTCTAGAGATGCAGAAGAGGTGTTAGCTGATGAAGTTTTAGGGAGACGTACTAAGGGTCCAGTATACACATGGAAGTGCAGTAGTATTTGTAGTGTGCGACAGGATTCAATCGATTTGCTTCGAAATTTCTTACGTACATATAGTAAGAAAAGTGTAAAACAGAAAGTGAAGATATTGCAAGAGTTAGATCCTTGCAGGGTGAGAGAAAACACAGGTTTGCATGGGCATTCACTGGCTTGTCTTTCTAGAAAAGTATGTCAGTGTTTTTCATCATTTTAGGATGTTAGCAGTGCATCATAATAAGGTGAGGAAATTAGTGAGAAGATTGTATTATGCAAAAAGTCCAGCACTTAAGCTTAAACAGTTAAACAGTGCTCTTTTGCATGGATCTGAAGTAGATGTGAAGACTATTTGTGAAGAAATTGAGTTTTGTTATTTTGGGAACAAAGAGGACAGTGTAGAAATGGATATAATAATGGATGATAATGTGGAAGACAATATACAGATTTAAGGTACAGAAAAGTTTGAAGAGGAAATTACCAAGTTTAAGGTGAAATCAAGTGAAAGGCCTAATTTAACTTGTGTGTGTTGTCGACGGACTCATTATAAGATTCAGACTAGGTTAGTTGATTTATATGCAAAATGTGAATTGGAAAATAATAGTGAATGGAAGGATTTTGTAAGTTATTTGTTGATGGAGAATTATTTTGATTTGAGTTTTGATCTGCGTATTTGTAATTATTGTTTGAAAAAATTAAATGAAAATAGAATGCCTGCTAGAGCTGCTCATAATAATCTTCAGTTGATAGATATTCCTTCTGAATTGATGGATTGAAATACTTATGAATCAATTTTGATTCAATGTGTCCATCCTTTTCAAGCTATTGTTCGCATGGAGCCTAAGATAGGGAAATTACCTCCTACAGATTTACAAAGAGGATTAAAGGGAAGAGTTGTTTATTTGCCTCTAGATGTCAAGAAAAATATTGATACAATTGGTGTAGAAAGAGTAGAAGAGGATCCTCTGGTTATTCTAGTTAGTGGGGTTCCGACAAAGAGTAAGAAAATCTGGCAAGATTTAGTGGATGTTAGGAAAGTCAAAAAGGCAACGTTGTATTTGGTCAAAAACAATGAGTACTATAAAGATGTAAGTGTTGGAGCAGAGGAAACAGCTACAGAAGAAGACAGTGATTGTTCAGTTGGCCAAATTGAAAAAGTTGATGTGTCTAGAAGTGAAGAAATATATGAACATTATACTGTTCATCCTTTGCATTCCAAAGAAGTAATGGGGAATGCAATTGACTTGTTTCAAATGAAAGCAGCAAAAGGAAGTCCTATTAGTGTATGGGAAGAAAGTTTGGAAGCTCGTTGTTTTCCACAGTTATTTCCAACAGGTCGAGGTGGACGATATGACGATCGACCAGTTCAAATTCCTGCAGCTGAATACCGGACTTTAAGATTATATGCTGAAGATCCAAGGTTTCGTCAATGCATTCCGTATTTGTTTCATCTACTGTGTGAAAGTGATTTGTCTGGGCTTTCTTATGCAGTTAATCATATACTGAAAAGTGGAGCTCATCTGCAAAATGTTTCGGCGATGGACTTTATGGAGAAAGTCAATCTGCAAGACAGTATTTTGGAATCTCAGCTAATCAATCTCATGGCATGTCAGCGTGGAACAAACGAGTATTGGTTCCGTCGTCATGGGGAATTGAAATGTATGCTAAGAAACTTAGGAACTCCGACATGGTTCCTCACTCTTAGCTGTGCTGAGTATGCATGGGACGACTTACTTCAATTTCTACGAGAGGCAAATGGAAACATACAAAATATAGAATTGAAAACACCTGGAGAACTGTGATCTTTGGATCCAGTGAATGTTTGCAGATATTTTAATCATAGATTTGAAGCTATGATGTCTTTTATTACCAACAAAAAAAATCCTCCCCTTGGAGAGGTTTTGGATTTCTTTTGGAGGAAGGAATATCAAGCGAGAGGTGCTCCTCATATACATATGTTGTTATGGATTAAAGATGCACCCAAATTTGGAACTGATTCGGATGACACAGTGATGAGTTTCATTGAAGAATATTCAACATGTGCTGTTCCGAAAACTACTGAAGAAAACAGTTTAAGGCAACAAGTTTTACATTTTCAATCTCATCGTTGTGGAAAGTACTGTCGTCGAAAATTTAAAAACAAGGAGAAATTCTACACGAAATGTCGTTTCGCGTTTCCACGACCAGTGATTTCTAAAGGAAGAGTAAATAATTTGATGTCTTCTCTGCGACATACCGTGACAAGGAAATCACCAAAAAATACATACAATTTAAAAAGAAACGACGAGTCCAAGTATATCAACGACTACAACCCAGTGATTTAATCCATGTGGAATGCTAACATGGATATTCATTTCGTTGCTGACACCTCTATTGCAGTGGCTCGATATGTGACATCTTACATCACAAAAAAAGAAAAGACTGAACTGAAGGAAATGTGGGAAGACATTTCACATGAAAAGAGTATAAGTAAAAAATTATACAGTTTCAGTCTGAAGATGTTGTCGCATCGAGAAATTGGAGCATATGAATGTTCTGATCGGTTATCATCAGCAAGTCTCTATGCCAAATCAAGAACAATCATTTGGGTAAGTCTAGGTCTTGCTGCAACACGAAACCGAGTTTTGAAATCTGTACAAGAAATTGAATATTTGGCGGAGAAAGAACCAAATAGTACAGATATTTTGAAGACAAACATGTTGGATACATACTATCCAAATAGGAGTACTCACCTTGAGAACACTTGTTTGTATGAAGTTCTGCAAAACTACAGTTATAAGAGGAACATTACAGTAGATATCAATAATGGAAAATATGCTGTCATTGGGTATGAAGGATGTCTAGTGAAGCAGAGAAAAGGCCATTTGATTAATCATCGAAAATTGAGTTGCGAAGCTCCAGACAAAAGAGAATTTTACTATTTAGCTCTTTTGCAACAATGAGGTAATTGAAATTTTTATGGTCAAATGTGTCCCCTATCGTGTACCCCAACGGCTCCATGTACGTGCTTTAAGTACATGTAATTTCCCTCCATGACCGAATATGACGACGCAAATACATTTGCGTCCAACGTTAACATGTCCTCTTTCGGATCCACCATGAATGGATCGATAATTCAGTTCCTAACCATACCATGCCAACGTCTTTACATGGTACACTTTTTCGTTTTTCCTGGCTCTGCCGAGCTAGGCCCTGATTTCTGTCTTCGAGCCCTTTCTGCCTCCTGCCTCTGAAAGCTGCAGCATGGACGCGTATCCCTGACCTCTGCCTTACTTCCTGCCAAGCAAAGCGGTGCCTGGCTCAACCTGGCCTGCCTGCCAAAACCGTATTTTGCCTTCAAGTCATCTGTTCAGTCTCCTCGAAAATACATTCCTGTCTAGTGATTTAGGTAAACACCTCCCCGGCTGCAGAGCAAAGAGCAAGCCTTCCTGCCCCCATTCAAGTAATTTACAGTTCCCGTTGCCATAGTAGGCTCATGGTCCTGCACGTAGACACGTAGACACATATGCACGCACTAGCATTCAGTATAGATTAGCCTCTGTCCGAGAGACCTTTTACTTCAGATAATACATTCTCCAAACATAAGATACTAGATATGTTATAGGTCCAGGTCGTTCTGACATCCCAGACTTCTGTCTCTTCTACTAGTGTTAAAGTTCTCCCCAGTTGCACATCTATGTCACGTCATACTAGCTGCGCGCGCACCCACATTTTTCTGCTGATTCCGCAACTATCTCTATGCACCCACCCATATGTGACGATTCCCGTGACGTTCCTCTGACATGTACAGTGCACGCCTTCGTGTACGCCTATTTTCACGCCTCCTGTTACGAACATGTGTTCTTATCTTCTCCTTTTCACCTGTTACGCCTACTGTATTGGAATCAATGATGTATTTTACTATATATAATGTGTAATGTTAATAAATCGTTGACTATCCCTTCCCGAACCCTAGTGGTGATGGAACATGATCTCCAACCTCGAGGTTTTTCTAATAAACCCCGTAAAACTCAGATACCACAGACTCTGCCTCTTATTTTTATGAGCTGTCTTGTAATGATAATTATACGGAAAACATAGATTCGGTAAAATATTTACCACATAATTTGGCGCCCGAACAGGGACCCCTCCCCCACCCCACGCGCCGGAGATGCGTCGCGGGCTTTGTCCCCTGCCACAGCCGTGACGGACATCCATGCGCATCTGCAGGTTTTCCTGTATCTCCCTCAGGCCTACGGAGGTGACTGAAACTGCGGTCGACATCCAGACGAGGCGTTGAGGAGTGCGGAGGATCCCGACCAGAGCCCAGCCGAGAGTAACAGAGTCCGAGGTATCCAGAGGCCCACCTGTTCCGATGTGACGAGGCGCATGCGTAGTAGCAGTACCAGTAGAAGTCCAGTCCAGTCCGAGGCCTTCAAGTTCAAGTTCAAGTATTGCTCCCGGTGAGTACCGTTGCTAGGGACGCATCTAGACGGGTGCATTAGTTTGTGTCCGGTCAAGACAGGTCTGGGTACACAGTCCTGGTCCGTACGTGTTCACTCAGGTGAGCACGATATGACGTGTCTCTTTATGGGACCGGTCTGTACTGTTTAGCAGTACATCTAGTAATTTAGTGATTCAGTGATTCAAGCCTTCAAGTATTATTTTTCGTGATTCCCAGTATTGTGTTTTATGTACTAGAAAGCATCTATTCGAAATGTATTAATGTGCTTCATGTCGTGGTATGAATGACTGTTTGATTTTTATTACTGTGTTTATCGTGTTCGAGTTAGATTCACAATGCCGTTATTTACTAAGTTACGCCAGATAGGAACTAGAAAAGGGATACTCGAGGAAGCAGTGCCTGTCCCGCCTAGGGACACTCCAGGGTATTTTATGTACCACAAGCACGGCCTAGACGCTGTGTTGTACTTAGATTTATGGGTGGATTACACCCAGCATTTAGAAGAGAAGTTCAGATGGCCTGTCTCAGGGACATGGGATGCTGAATGCATCATGAGAGTAGAAGAAGCATTATGGAAAAAGAAAGCCAGACAATCTCAGAAAGATGCCATAGAATTGTGGCGTAAAGAATCACATAGAAGAACAGAGAAAGCACTCAGAAAGGCAGATAGAAGTAGAGAAGAGTCCGAAAAAGCCAAAGAAAAAGAGTTACTAGAAGAAGGAAAACAGGTCAGGTCAGAACAACTAGACCGTCAAAGGAATGCACTTATTTCAGGCATGTATCCAGTTCTTGCCGAGGGCCTGCCCAGGGCGACCCCGGAAGTGTCCAATAACTTGCCACCACCATTGGTCCCGACTAAAGTACGTCACCACAAGACCACAGCAGATATTTTCCTTTCTTCCTATTTAGATGATGTAGCTCCCGCATATACGAACGTACATCCTGCTAATAATAATCTGCCACGGCAGATTCCTGCTGATCAAGCCCAAGCCACGACCCCTCCACGTCAGCATGTTCCCGCCCCTGTCATCACTTCCCCTACTGTTCCCCCTATTAATCCTTTTTCGACTGACACGGCCCAAGATACAATTCCGCTACAGTCAGGTTATGCCCATGCTTCCGCTTCAGGAGGGGCCACAGGAGGTCCCTATCACACCCCGCCACAAGTACAGCGCCTGACACTGAGAGAATTAGCTACGCTGCGTACCCCGAAAGCGACCCCAGCCGAAAAGCTTAAAGAATATCTTACAGTTTGTAGATACGATTCAGTACCTGGCAAAACAGGACCCATGATGCTAGCATCGTTACGTTTAAGACGTGCTGCAGACTTTTTGGTTACACTACCAGGAATGTCCGAACAATTAGACAAGATATATCATTTCATTCAGACAGGAGTAGGCCCTGAATGTGTTCGTGAAGCCATGGCATATCAGAAAGTTGATACACAAGCTTTGATATTACGTTTCTTGATTAATTGTTTGATAAGAGAACGAGACCGACCAGGTTTTGATCAAGAAGAGATGAATGTATTGACTAGATGGAGTCAGAATATTGCAGATTGTAAGCATGACAAAGAGAAATGTATAGAGGCCATGTCTAGAAAAATCCGTAAAGAAATAATAGCCAAACACACCCGACAGAATGCCGATAGGGCAGTAGAGTCAGACGATAAAGACTCCTCAGAGGAGGAAGAACCAGAGAATCCAGCAGCGACTCAAGAGACGATAGCGTATGTAGGTAGAGCGAAACTCCCTAAACAGTACCCTTCAGGTAATCCTTTTGACAGACCCATTCGTCTAGAAAGCAAAAAACGTTACCTTTCCTCGATACCTGAGCAATGTTCTCTTGAACATATTTTCCAAGTTACTGACAACATCCTGAAAGAAAGAATAGGTTATCATGAACTCACTACCTTACGTAACCAGAAACTAGCCCGGTCAGCAGTCCAATGGGCCGAGGATGACAGTATATATAATGATGAACTAATAGTACGCACGTTTTTAAGTCTTACTCCAGAAGAACAGCGACTAGCTGGTATATACATGATTCAACATCTCATTATCCAGTATGAAAACCATCAGTCCGATCCAGGTCCCCTGTATAATCTACTGCAAGACTTACTCCTGAGAAGATGGAGAGGCCTAGGTACCGATTTAATTGATGTCATTCTAGAACAACGCCACAAATATAGTACGTTCCTGACTGCACGTCATGTTTCAGTTCCACCCCCAGTCAGACAGCCATATCACCTAGACAGACAGAATCCTTTACGAGAAGTACATCCAATTCGTAAGCCAGATAATACGCTTGAACGTGTATTTGTATACACTCCTTTGACTAAAATGGAATTATTGGAAATTAAGAAAATAGTACCTTGTCACGATAAAGACCCTGCAGGATTCCATCGTGAATTAAAAGACATGTTACTAATGGGCGATTACACATATTCAGACATCCTTAAGATGTTAAAAGTATTGTTGCCAGCAGGGATTTACGAGAAACTGAAAGAGAAGGATTGGGAGGTGGGAGACCCAAAGAATTAATTGGACCGAATTAGTAGATGAAGATAAAGGACGTACCCCAGGTTTAGGTCTTGGGGAGAAAACGAAAGCATTACCCGGATTATTAGTACAGGTTTTGCCTAGATTATTGACAGTTAAAAGGGAAGATTGGGATGCAATCTCAGCCTGCAAACAGAAACCAGACGAAGACACTAGTGATTTTTATTCTAGATTAGAGAAATGTTTTATTATTAACAGTGGCCTAAAAACAAGTAGTGAGTCGTTCCCACATCTTTTCGTAACGAAGTTAGTTGAGAATTCCTTACCTCAGGTTAAGAACAGAGTATTGAAAGTCGAAAGTACTTGGCAAGCAAATACGCCTTCCCAAATGTTACAAATGTTACAGTACCACCAGAATAGAATCAGAGAGGAACACGATCATGAACAAAGACGCATGAAAGACACTAAAATGAAAGTATTAGTTGCTCAGTCTGTTCCAGCAGACGGTCAGAAGAGGGGTAATATGCAGAACACACAGATTAGTCAACCTACAGGTTCCGTTAAAGGAAATTGCAATTATTGCAAACAGCCAGGTCATTTTATTAGTGATTGTGCCGTTCTGAAACATAATATAGCTACAGGCAAAACGAAAGAAAGACCACGCCCGCCTAGGCCAGAACATGTCCAACCGAATATTCAACAGAATCCGCAACTTGCTCCGCCACGTGTTCAGCAACAGACTGTTGCGGTACCACAGCCCCAGCCCATTGCCGCGACACAACACGTCACACAGCAGATGTACCAGTATGCACAGTCAGAGTATCCAGATTACCAACAGTATTCATGAAACAGCCTAGAGAGGGAAGTGGGTTTGCCTCTTATTGAGATTCCTGTAGATCAAGACGGTCCTTATGTACATAGTCAGGTATTAGGGAAAGACAGAAAATTTTTGATTGACACAGGGGCAAGTAGAACTACCATTAGTCACGACGAAGTTCCAGGGGCACCCCTCTCAGGCTCACAGAATGTTTCCCTTGGATTTTCAGGAAAACCTATTGTTAATGAAGTATCGAAACCAGTTCCCCTTACAGTTGGTCCATTGTCCCGTACTACAGATTTATTGCTAACGAAGTCATGTCCCGAAAACTTGTTAGGTATTAAAACACTGAAAGCTCTAGGAGCTGTAATTTGTTGTTCTCCGGAAGGAGTGAGATTGTTTTTGCGTGACTTTAAGGGTCACTATGTGTTGAGAGATTTTGATTCCCGATTGCAGAATGTACCACAGCATTTATGCGCACAAGGTCCGACTGATGTAGGTTGTATGCACATCACACCATATCGTGTCACACTCAAGCCAGGAGTTGTTCTGCCTAGAATTCGACAATACAAATTGCCACCCGAGGCTGTAGCAGCCTTATTGAAAATCATTGACGAGCTCATTGCTCATGGAGTAGTTGTAGAAACTGACTCCAATATCTGTAATTCTCCAATCATTCCGATTCTCAAACGTACTGATCCAAAAGAACCTCCAGTATATCGTTTAGTGATTGATCTTAGAGAGCTTAACAAATGTATCATACCTCAGTTCCCGGTAGTCCCAGATATTTCATCCCTATTGACTGCTATTGATTCCGAAGCGGTGTTCTTCACTGTAATTGATCTGAAGAATGCCTTCTTTAGTGTTCCCATTGATCCAGGTAGCCAGTATCTTTTCGGATTCAGTTTAAATGGCCGAAGCTTTAAATTCGCACGTGCACCTCAAGGGTTCACGGAAAGTCCGAGTATCTATAGCCAAGCACTGAAAAGACAACTTGACAGTATCCACATGCCTGCTAACACTGCCCTGCTTCAGTATGTCGATGATCTATTGATCACCGCTCGAAGTGAACAAGAATGTGAACAAGCATCTCTGACAGTCCTGTTTTTCCTGGCCGACAAGGGACACAAAGTGTCTCCTTCGAAGCTGCAATTTTGTGTTCAGCAAGTTGTGTACCTTGGTCACTTGCTGTCCAAGAGGGGGAGACAGCTTACACCTGATCGCATCCAGTTAATTGTACATATGCCACAACCAAAGACACAAAAGGAGGTACGGGCCTTCATAGGCCTCACCTCTTACTGTAGACAATGGATCCCTCAGTACGCATATCTAGCCAAGCCCCTTATACAGTTGACAACCCAGGAGGCAGCGTTATCGACTGTCCTCCCTTGGACTCAGGAACACACACATGCTTTTGACGACCTGAAGAAAGCCCTATGTCAAGCGCCAGTTTTAGCAACACCTTGTTACAACAAGCCTTTTACACTTTTTGTCACAGAACGCGAAGGTACTGCGTTGTCAGTACTCACCCAAGACCAAGCTGGTTCACACAAGCCATATGCTTATTTTTCTAGTACATTAGACCCAGTAGCCCAGGCTCTGCCTGCGTGCTTGAAATCTGTAGCAGCAACAGCTCTAGCAATCAGACAAAGTGATTCCATAGTATTAGGACACCAATTGACAGTACAGGTTCCACATTCCGTGGAAGTTCTTTTAAACCGTACACAGACTCAGCACTTGACTATAGCACGACTGACAGGTTATGAATTGACATTGTTCCAGCCACACATAGAAATCAGACGTTGCAACACATTGAATCCTGCTACACTTTTACCAGTTAGCACCATAGACCCTTTGTCCTATGACTGTGTGGAAGTCATTAACACTATGACGAAACCCAGACAAGATCTGACAGACACCGCATTACCAGATCCAGACCTGACACTTTATGTGGATGGTTCATGTATGAGAACAAGTACAGGAGAGTTAGTGGCCGCATATGCAGTGACCACTGAAACCGAAGTCATAGAAACACATCGTATTGACACCCTGTCTGCTCAAGCAGCAGAGCTCATCGCTCTGACCCAAGCCTGTATTCGAGCCAAGAACAAGAAAGTTAACATATACACTGATTCCCGCTATGCATTCGGAGTTGTACACGACTTCGGAGTCCTTTGGCAAGAAAGAGGTTTCTTAACTTCCCACGGTGCCAAAATACAGCATGGTCCCCTCATTCAAGCTCTGTTAGAAGCAATACATTTGCCTACAGCCATAGCCATCATGAAGTGTAAGGCACACACGAAAGTCACAGATACCATTACCCAGGGTAACGACCTGGCAGATCGAACAGCCAAACATACAGCACAGACTCATACTCACACGACTGATATGACAAAGACAGTAGTTCCAACACATTGCATGACAGTTAGGGATCCCGCACTAGATGTAATCGACATACAGACACATGCTACCCCAGACGAAATCAAGAAATGGACAGAACTAGGAGGGATCCAGACAGAACAGGGATGGATGACGAAGGGAAAATCCACTTGGTTTCTCCCCGACTCTATGGTTCAAGTGATCATTACCACAGCACATAGTCCTGCACATTTAGGAGAAAAAGCTATGTTAGACAGTATTCAAAACCTTTGGTTCAATAAACATTTACGAGCAGCAGCAAAACAGAAAGTGCGTACTTGCATGATCTGTTGTCAGTTCAATCCAGGCAAAGGCATTCCCGTCGAGCAAGGTGGATTTCATCCTCCTGATCACCCTTTTGAAGTCCTCCAGATGGATTATATCCAGATGGAGCGTTGTCGAGGATTCAAGTATGTCCTCGTAGTTGTATGTGCACTTTCCCGATGGACAGAAGCATATCCAGTCCCAGATTACACTGCCCCGACCACTGCCAAACAGTTGGTTCGTGAATTTTTCCCGAGGTATGGTTTGCCTCGTGTCGTGTACTCAGATAACGGACAGCCATTCTCGTCCGAATTGATGAAGCAAGTTTCCCTTTTGTTAGGATATCAGTGGAAGTTTCACTGTGTTCGACATCCCGAAGCAGCCGGCCTAGTCGAGAGACACAATCAGACTCTGAAAACACGTCTTGCCAAGATCTGTGCAGAAAAAGGGGTAGACTGGATGGTAGCCCTTCCAGTTGCTCTTTTCTATATGCGAATGGTAGCCCATTCTAGAACAGGGCTATCCCCGTATGAGGTGGTTTTTGGCCGGCCACCGAATATGTGGGGGACGCCTCTGCCACGAAAAATAACTGATGTTGATAGTAACATGTTGACAGATTACCTTGCTTCCTTGATGTCTGCACTACAATCATGTCGTTCACAGGTTGCAGCAGCCTTCCCAGACAACACCGAGGTGAAACCACATGAACTGGTTCCAGGAGATGTCGTCGTGGTCCGTAATTTCGATCGGTCAAGCCCTTTGGAGCCCTGTTGGAAGGAGCCGAAGATTGCTTTGTTAACAACCAGGACTGCAGTAAAAATAGAAGGGAGGAAAGGCTGGGTGCATTCCAGTCATGTGAAACGATTCCATGGACTTCCGCCAAAAACTGATTCCCAAGACTTTCACATACCAGAAACTGATACTAAACTCCCCCTGGTAGAGAAAACTCCGTCACAGGAGTATAAATCGAAATTGAGGTCTAGTAAGTCAGACAGTTTAATTGTTTAAGTCCCCCCTGGGTGAAGCGGTTAGACGGGTTCCTGACATGTACAAGCTAGACCCCCATAATGAGAGAGATAGACAGGAGATCAAGAAACAGAAATACTACAAGAATCTGCGAAGCAGATGTATCGTTACTTTAATTGTCATGTTTATCCTGAGTTTTACGATTATATGCCTAAGCTATATGTTACATGTATATTTTCCTATACACGTACATTCGTCTTCAAATAACACTGCAGACCACACCTTTAGTGATCTGCCTCCGCACGAGCTTTCTTACCGACTTGCACTGCGTAACAATTCCTTCATCCGTATGTTACACCATTCCCATCAGACCAGCAATGCCACTAATTGCTGGGTATGTGGCCGACTCCCTCCCTACCAGAAAATGGCGGGAGCCTTGCCTCTTTTCCCTTATCCGTTTACACATAATGGTTCGTGTGGTGCATGGTTTACATTAATGTCCTCATTAGATAGTAAGTCCCAAATTTCCCAAGGTAATTGGATATGGGGAGACCTGAACACAGTTATGCATAAGACATGTTTCCCTGACAAGGAGGGTCTTCCCCAAATGACAGGTACCGATCTAGAAAATGAAGTATATGGATTAGGAAATTTTACACTTAACCTCATGATTTTGACCAGTCAGAAACTAGTTCGAACTCACCTTCAATTACAGTTTTGCCAGTGAAAGGTGACCTATGTGTTAGAAAAAAGGGTTCAGTACATTTAGGACACAGTGATTGTAACACAGTTATTGAATTCAGTGATAAAGGCAAGTCTACATTCAAAGCTTCCCGACATTCCTATTTCATTTGTGGTCATACAGCTTATATAAGTTTACCTCCAGACTGGGATGGTACTTGTTATATTGCATTTCTATTACCACCTATTTTTCTAGCCCCACCTGATTATCATAGAAATTCCCATCTCATTCATGTTAGGCCCAAGAGAGATCTCCCAATTGTCGATTATACTGAAACAACGTGGGAACAATACACAGATTTCAATAAAGGATTCTTTCCCTATTTAGGCACTGTCTCGAATAGTAAACTGATACGTAGATTGACCAGAACCCTTGAAGCTGTAGTGAACGAAACTACTTTGGCCCTAGGTAACTTAACAGAGGAGCAGTCTGCTATGAGACTTGTCGTTCTTCAAAATCGTCTCGTCCTTGACGTCATCCTGGCAGATAGGGGCGGGGCTTGTAGAGTCATCGGCTCCAGTTGTTGCGTTTTCATTCCAAATAATGCACCGTCAGTATATAGAGCCATAACTCGGCTCCACAAGATTGCTAGTCAGATACACCAGAATCCAGGCACCTGGACCTGGTCCAGTTGGCTCTGGAGCGTAATATCAGCCTGGGGAAGTCCTATCCTTCCTTGGGATAGCCCTCCTCATAGTATTTAGTTGTTGCTTATGTCTACAATGTGGGCCAGCGATTTGCGGCTTGTGCGCCACATCATGTATTCCCCATCCAAGTCCACGTTCCAAATCCCGAATGAAAAAGGATGAGCAAATGATGTTATATGAACAGATAGATGGACTCATGAAAATAGATATTTCCTGATGGGTCCGTAGGGGACAAGGAGGGAATGAGGTAATTGAAATTTTTATGGTCAAATGTGTCCCCTATCGTGTACCCCAACGGCTCCATGTACGTGCTTTAAGTACATGTAATTTCCCTCCATGACCGAATATGACGACGCAAATACATTTGCGTCCAACGTTAACATGTCCTCTTTCGGATCCACCATGAATGGATCGATAATTCAGTTCCTAACCATACCATGCCAACGTCTTTACATGGTACACTTTTTCGTTTTTCCTGGCTCTGCCGAGCTAGGCC